>NC_054469.1:184510749-185739296 GCF_017639515.1 Carcharodon carcharias
ACTTACCTGGTGTCCCCAACATGAGGTGGCGGGAAACACAGCCCACCATTGCCGGGTGGAGCGGACGATCGAAAACTGGTTTCACAATGGCGTGAAACCGATTTTTGGCCTTCTTGCCATATTGTCCCCCCACCGCCCACCATGACGCCCAATGCCAACAGGGCCAGAAAATTCTGGACCTTGTTTTTCACACAAAAGGTAGTGGAAATCTGGAACACTTCCACTAAAATGCTGTAGTATCGAGGGGGTGCAGAACTGAGTGGAGTAAGTGGAGTGAAATGCATGTTAGCTGTGATCTAATTGAATGGCAGAACAAATTTATTGGCTGAATGGCCTCTTCCTGTTCCTATATAACTTCCTTATTGCCAAGGGCATTAGGGTTATTATGAAAACACTAGTTAACGATGAAGAGTTTATAGTGAATGTATCCTGTACAAATATATGGGTGAAGACATTGAGAAAACTATGAGCAGCAAATCTGTAAGTCTTTTGTCAAGCTTATCTTAGGGACTATGGGGATATATTTCTGCAGGGGTCCTCCTGATCATCTGCCATAAAATTGACAGAGAAATCACAAAAATCCAAGGAAAAACATAATAAACAACATGCAGCTTTTCCAGGATTTCTATGGCTCATTCACTAAAGTTACAGCAATCAGGAGAAACCTCATCAAAATTTATTCCCTGTGATCTGTTGACTTATTGAAGAAAAATAGAATGAAGTGACATCTGCATTTATCTCAGAGCTGGGCAATATTAGCATCCAGAAACTAGAAACCTTAGAAGGGACAAAGGAGACATTCTCCACAGAGAACAATACCATCTATAATTTGCTTTTCAACACGTGCCTTGAGGAGGAGTCCGAATCAACATTATAACAGCGGAAGATCTAGGTGCTGTCACCGCCCTGATGTCCAGAGACAGACTAAAGGAAGATCTACCTAATTTAACATTAGGAATCCTGCTTCTGTGCAGAAAACACTGTGAGCGATCTTTACCATGAAGTAAATACTGTCATAGATTCGAGAAATCAAGGGCTAAATCACAGAAGCACATAGCTTAATAACCCGGACCAACAGATTTATATTTCAATGGGTTTTGATAACCAGCTTGCCATGACTTTCTGTTGTTGTTTGACAGACCTTGTCTGACTTTATGCAAACTCACTGATCAAATTTCTTCAACCCTATGTGGGGAACGCCAATGAACAAGTGACAGCAGAAACACTGCACTGAAGCATATCATCAGCTCTGTGACCCTTAACCTCTGTGGGTGTTCTTTTGATTCTCTTGCCGTAACTGAAAAAAGACTTGCATTTATATACCGCCTTTCATGACCATTGGATGCTCCAAAGCTCTTTGCTGCAAATGGCATACCTTTTTTTCCTCTGAAGTGCAGCAAATTTGTGCAAGGTGCCACAAACAGCAATGTGATAATTACCAGATAATCTGTTCTCATTTTGTGACGTTGAGTGAAGTAATTTCCCCCATTATCAGCTCAGCTGTACTCAGCTGGACCAGGAATGAACCTGGAGGGAGGGGTGTGTGTGGCAGGGCCTTTCGGAGCCTCGTGCAAGCACTCTCCCACACACGCAGAGCCTTCATCCATTACCATCGTCTTACTGTCCCGAGCATTTTCAATGCTGCCTGCTGGGGTTTGCTTTCAGTTGTCCATCTGAGGTGACCTGCATCTCCGCCCACCCACTGATCACACTCCCATGCAGCACCTGTGCCCGTCCAACATGAGGCTCCGCTCACTTTCGACTTCGACACCCACGGTAGCAGTGAAGTATACTGTTAACTCTCCCATCCTTTATTCTCCCCTAGTCACCCATGTCCTTTTCCCCCATCACTGTTGAGCCCCCTAGCATCACCTTCTACCTTCCCATCCTCACCTACCAACCCAAATCCTTCTCTTTCTAGGATCCCCAGGTGAATGTTCACTTCCCCTACCTTCCTGAGAAACCCACCCGGATTCACATTGACCTCCCTGGCCTCCTCCTTCCCACCCCCAGCGTCTGTGTCTGCCTCCTAGTCCACCCCAACTATCCTCACTTTCTCTTCTACCGCTACTGATGAACACTCACCCTCCCACCCTTCTGGTCCCTCTGCTCCCTCTCATACTCACCATTCCCTCTTACCAGGCCTACCCTCAGTTCGCTCCCTAGGAGGCAGTCATTTACTCCACAGATCCCTCCCTTGCTCATTCACTTGGACATTCCCCCCCTTACTCCCTTCTCCATCCTTACACCCTCCTCCACCAATACTCCCTCTTACCCCCGGACACCTTCCTCCCCACCCCAGGCACCTTTCCCCATCCGAACTCCCTCCTCCCCATGGACACCTTCCTCCCCCAGAAACCTCCCCCACTCCGAACTCCTCCCCCCCAACTCCACCCCTTACACCTTCCTTCTCTCTTACACCTACCTCCCCATTTGCTTCATACTCTCCCATTACAACCATCCCCCTTTACTCCCTCCGCCCCCTTCCAAACCTTACCCCCTGAAACCCTCATCCTCCCCACCCAACCTCATCCCCCGACACCTTCATTGTCCCCCCCCCCCAACCAACTTCACCCTACACCCCAGTAAATCTTCCTCATCCCAGTCACACCTAGACCTTCCTCTCCCACCCCCCTCCCCATTACACCTTCCCCTCCCACTCACAGCTAGACCTTCCTCTCCCCCTCTTCCCTCACCGATCATTTGGAGCAGTGCATGGCCAAGACAGTTGTTCCAATGAAGATCCAAGACATCAACGGAAACCTCTCACCTGCCGAGAGCTGCTTTGTGGCAGAGCTATGTCCATGAGAATCCATGTGCAGATCTTCCTCCAGGGTCCGGTAGGTGTAGGGCTCCTACATCTTGCGCTCCTTGGATGTCCGTGATCTGAGCAAGGCCCTAATGGTAAGTCCCAACTACTGCACGTCACAATTGTCCAGACGTGTTCTGGGCTAATGTGTTTCCCTGCCTGTGTAGTGGTAAATCGGGCAAGGACAGACGATTCCGGTCGGCCCTTGTTTTGAATCCCATTACCGGGATGCAAATCTGTTTCACGCCGGCCTCCAGCGTGATTCACATTGCGCCATGGTGGGCACTGTTGGTTGACCCTGCTGTGCTTTCATACCGGCCTAAATCTGACTTTTGGCCTCCTCGCCACATTGTCCCCCCACACCCTCCATGACGCCCACCCCCAACGGGGCCAGACGATTCTGGCCTTAGACTCCAGAATTGAAAATTGCACCCATTGTCTTCTCTCTGAGCAAAAAGAGTCACAAGGCTGGCTGAGAGGCCCCAGCAAGGGCACTGTCGAAATGGCAATGATGGGAGCATGAATGCTGTCTTCCTGAGAGAGGACAGCAGGCTTGTGCTGCATGGAGCTACTGAAACCTCAGTGTGAGTGTCGCAGCAATCCTCGTAATCTGTCAGAGGACAGACTGCTGGACCGCTGTGAGAGCCTGAAAGCCTCTTTGAACACTGGTATCCCCAACCATGATGGCTGCAGTCTGAACCTGCACCGTGGTATGCTTGGGCCATGCTAACAAGCTGAGACTTCATGACCTCAGCCTGAACTTTGACTGACATGTTGGATGGCTTCTGCTTGTGCTGCAATGGAAACTGAGACCCTGCCCATCAGACGCTGCATGGTGGTTGGGTCCTCAGGGAGCCGGCCAGCACTTCCATGCTGGAAAGGATGGGCTCTAAGCTCTGTACGAAGATTTGTGACAAGTTGGAGCCGGACGCCTCCATGCTCCTTAACAGAGGAGCATGCCACCTTCACAGTAATGGTAGGCTTTTTGATAGGCCTATGAATGCACCAGTTGTTCCCGTGTGCATACCCATCAGCCCTTTTCTGTATGTCACCTCACCCAAGTCTTCATCCGAGTCCTCTGCAGCAGAATTTGTGTAACCTTGCCACCCCAGGAGATAGCACCTGCTTTCTTCCGAGATTAGCTACAGCCCACTCATGCCCAGTGATTCACCTTGAGGTTGGTGGGCAGGCAAAGAGCCCAGGCGGCCTTCAGAGAAAATATGAAACCTCATCTGTGGACTGGATGAGGTTTCATGAGAGTATTAACATTTTTATAAAATGTTTAAATAAAAGAAATTAACATGTCCCAGCTCATGGCTGCACATCCCCGAGCAGGGGCGCCGATCAGGAACCAGCCTGCCCGCGCCCACTCCCACACATCCCCCCACCCCACCCCCCACCACCCCCCCCCCTGACGGGGGGAAAATGCTGAAAAAGCTGCCCCATGTGTAGGTCTATACTACCGTCTAAATTTTGAACTGTACCAGTGTCTGTTTGGTGGCTGCGAGCGTGAGAATGAGTGGCAGTGTTTCTTCTTCCTCAGTCTCTTCTTATGTAGACCGATCAGCCTTCTGTACCACCAGCTGTCCAGGCAGCACTTCTTGGGTATCTGAAAGCATAAAGGCACAAGTGGTGGGGTGAGGGAAGGCGTGGAAAGCAAGAGGTGCATGGTTACACCATTTGGAGCTTGAAAAGCTGAAGGGGTTAAGGAATGAAGGTGAAGTGGAATTTGAGGAGGTGCATAAGGAAGGAACATACAGTCATCCTGGTGACAGCCACTCCAATTATTCACAACATTGCCTCCTCCGTGGGAGTGCCTGCCCCCGGTTAGTTAGCTATTGCTGCTGCTGCTGCCTATAATGGGCCACCTAGTCTTACAAAGCAGATGACAGTTTGTCAGTGAGTGTGATGTAATGTGTTCGGGTGATGCATTTGTGCCATTTGAATAACTGACAGTGTGAGTGTGTGGCTGGCAGCTGTGCTAGGTGCGTGAGGGTGAGATGAAGCATATGAATGTGATACAAAAGCAAAATGCTGTGGATGCTGGCAACGTGAAATAAAAACAAAAAATGCTGGAAATTCTCAGCCAGCCTGGCAGCATCTGTGGAGTGAAATAGAACTGATAAAAGGTTCACTCTGCTTCTCGCCACAGCTGCTGCCTGACCTGCTGAGCATTTACATTTTTTGATTTTATTTCATATGAAATGTAATGTTTAAGCCACGATTGATAGAGATTGTTTGTAGGTGATGGAAGGAAATGTACTGAGTGTAGCTGCATGTGAGACTAGTGGTGTATTTGGTAGGATATGGCATTCTGTGAGCTTGATCACCTCATGAGGTCATTTATCTTCTTGCGACACTGCAATCCAGGTTCTTGTGGCCGCATTGATGGCAATGGCTACGTGCTCCCTCTGTCTTCTTAGTATCTGTTTGGAGGGCCACCTGGCCCATGAGCTCAGAGGATCTTTCTCTCCTCCTGTCCACCTCCTGCCAAGGCCTCTAGGGCAGTATCCAAAAATCTTAAGGCACACTGCCTGGCCTCTTGCACCATTTCTATAGTTTTCTTCTGGTGTTCTGCTATTCTTTAACCAGTTTCAGCCCTTATAGCAGCCAGAATGCACCTCGCCTTTAAGAGGTGCAGTCTGGCTTTAAGTAGTGGAAGCTAGCTCCAAGTGGTGCTAGCCTTGCACAAACCTTTGCTCCTGCTGAGGTGTGCAGTCACTCAGCAGTGCTGTGAGTGCTGGGCTGCACTCTAAACCATTATCGTTAGCAGGCAACACGTCAACTCTTTTCTTCTCCGCCGATGCTGCAAGACCTGCTGAGTTTTTCCAGGTAATTCTGTTTTTGTTATGAATTTTACATACTGACTACATATACAATCCTCTTAAAACTAGTGTGATTTTGTGAGATGTTCTCTGGTCATTCCTACAGCGGTTTTTGACTGTAAGAGTCATACAGCAGAGTCTTAGTCACCTTTTTGGCATATATTGGTGTTATGCCCCCTAAAGACACATCATACTCCTAACTTTCAAGATATGAACTTTATTCAATGTAGACTCTTTGAAATTCACTTTTTCTTTTTAAAAATGGTCACTGTGCTGCAAAGATGGTACTGAAGGTCAGATGACCTGGCTTGTGTATTCAAAAACTGTCTCACTGATTCACAGGGGCAAAAGGATACATTCCAGACTAAGAGGTGTCAACTACACCCATCCTGAGACCATCAGAAGGCATTCCTGAATTGAATGTTTTTCTCTCTGAAACAAAGAAGCTGAATGTCTTAACACCCTCAAGGTGAATATCTTCAAACAATAAGCCAGGATGTGGCTAATCAGCTCAAGACCACCACCATTTTTGGAAAAGAAACTGCAATTGTGAGGAGTCACATAAGGCAGCCATGTTTGTCCCTTTGTAATCTTTAAATGCTGACTGCAGAAAGTAAGAGACAGAAAAGGCAGTAACACCAATGCCTTAAAAGAACTGGAGGCTATTTATAACATCATAAGGGTCTCCAAGTCTGTTCCTTTTTTGAGTCATAAATAAAGGCAAAATACTGCGGATGCTGGAAATCTGAAACAGAGACAGAGATAACATTTTGAGTCTCTATGACTTCTTTAGACCTGAAGAAGAGTCATACGGACTCGAAACATTATCTCTGTATCTCTCTCCACAGATGCTGTTAGACCTGCTGAGTTTTTCCAGCAATTTTTGTTGTTGTTTGACACCAAACTGACCTCCTGGTAACCAGACTACGAGCAACTAACTTTGTGACCTGCAGATAGTCCATCCCTTTGAGACAATTCTGGAACGACTTTGCCTTGTGTCTTCAGCTGTTGAATTCGCCTGAACTATGCTTCAGGAATGAAGATGTCTTCTCTATCAGGCCTGCCACGTGTGTTTTCCAAAACAAGATAATCATGTGAATTATGAGCTATTTTAATTTATAACCTGCAAAAGTGCACTGTTGTCTTCAACTTCACTTTACCTGAGCGTATTTGTGTTTGTGATTATGTGAGCGAGTGCTGTGGCATTAGATTTCAGGGTGAGTGCTTAAACAAACAATCCTCTTTATTTATTTAAACCCACAAAAACCTTGTCCACCCACTCACAGGTTGAAAAACACACACACACATCTTCCTCTGAGAAGCCTACTGATTATGGACAGTTGGGAAGGGAAGAGGGATATCAGCAGTTCTCTCTCACCTTGTCCATAACAATTGGAGAGAAAAATAAATTGTAAATGCAAATCTTCCAACTTCACTACTGATGTGATTTATGACTGTGTATTGTTGCCCAAATTATGCAAGAGGTTATGAAATTGCCTTTGAGAAGGTGGTGAGCTGCCTACTTGAACTGCTACAGTCCATGTGGTGTAGGTATACTCACAATGTAGTTAGGGAGGGAGTTCCAGGATTTTGATCCAGTGACAATGAAGGACCGATGATATAGTTCCAAGTAAAGATGGTGTGTATCTTGGAGAGGAGCTTGCAGGTGGTGGTGTTCCCAGGTGTCTTCTGCCCTTGTCCTTCTAGGTGATTGAGATCGTGGATTTGGAAAGTACTGTTAAAGAATCCTTGGCAGTTTTCTTCAGTGCATCTTGTAGATGCTGCACAGTGAAGCCATGGTACACCAGTGGTGAAGGCAGTGAATGTTTAAAGTGGTGGATGGGATGCCAGTCAAGCAGACTGCTTTGTTCTGGATGGTGTTGAACTTCTTGAATGTTGTTGGAACTCAACACATCCAGGCAAGTGGAGAGTATTCCATCATGCTTCCGACTTGAGTGTTGCAGATGATGTAATAGGATGTCATCCTGCGCTCGCCCAATATTTGGGTCGATGGGCGTGTGCAAAAGTTGGAAGCACGCCCACCGACAATTAAGAGGACAATTAAGCCCATTAAAGTTGTAATGGCCCCTGATTTTTTGTGGTCCATCCAATCTCATGGTTGGCTGATGGGTGAATCAACCAGGCGGCCTTCGCATTTTTCATGAATCCTCATCCAAGGGCGGGATGAGGTTTCCGTTATCAAATAAAATAGAAATCTATGGACAGAATTTTTATAATGTATATATTCAGGTGACTTTTGTGATGCTTGGACATTTTTGTTCTGATTTTAAAATCTTTATTTAATACTTTTGAAGTCTTCACCTTCTTGAGGCAGCTCTCTGCCTTCAGGGAGCTTTCATTCCATGCTCACCTGGGATTATGTCAGCACTCGCCCTTCTTCCGCCCCCACCCCGGCAGCACTGAGCATTTCAGTATGTGCTTCACACTGGCTGGTCATTAATTGGCCACCCGGTGTGAAATCGCGATTGGGGGAAGATCGTGGCCGGCGATCCATTCCCTGACTGCTCCCGGACCTGCTGATCACATCTGCCCGCCGACCTGAAAATTCTGTCCCTAGATCCCTCTGCATCTCGGAATTCTGCAGCTGTTCTCCATTTAAGTAATACTCTACTTTTTTAATCTTCCTGCCAGAGTGAACAACTTCACATTTTCCTACATTATACTCCATCTGCTAGATTTTTACCCACTCACTCAACCTTTCTATTTCTGCCTGCAACCACCGTATGTCCTCTTCACAACATACTTTCCTACCCATCTTTGTGTAATCTGCAAATTTAGCCACTATGCCTTCGCTCCGAAGTCATGGATATAAATTGTAAAAAGTTGAGGCCCTACGGGACTCCACTTATCATATCTTGCACACGTAGGTACAATGACATAGGCAGGACAAGTATAAGAAGCTAGATACCAAATTAAGAAGCAGTACCATAAAGGTAAAATCTCTGGATTGTTACCTGAGTGACATGCAAATTGGCAAAGGGCAAATAAGATTAGAGAGATGAATACATGACTCAAAGACTGGTGTGGGACAAGTGGGTTCCAGTTTGTGGGGCACTGGCACCAGTACTGGGGAAAGTAGGATCTGTACCGTTGGGACAGTCTACGCCTGAACCACGCCGGGACGTGTGTTCTTGCCAACCACATAACTAGGGAAGTAGAGAGGGCTTTAACCTAAACAAGGTGGGAACTGTGGGGTGGTGGGGGGTGTGGTGTGTTGTGAGGGAAATAAGAGGCCACACTCTCCACAGGAAGGGCTGAATCCTAGGTATCAGGAGGATATGGGAAAGTAATGAGGGGCAGGGAGGACAGGGAGGGTAAACCATCAACACAGGACCTACCAATGAAGACTAGTGCTACCTGGAGATGACCGAGATCCAGTGCCACAGGAGACTGTGGCTCTCCAGACGGTGGTCACAGACGTCTGTTCCCTCTTGTGGACCCTGCGCCTCGCAGCACTGGCCACCATGCCCCCCAGAAGGTATGAAAGTCACTGTGGCCTTCAACCTGCTGATCACATCTGCCCGCTGACCTGAAAATTCTACCTTCGCTTCTACCTCCTTCCAAAGATTAGCGGCAGACCTTGGTGGCATCTCAAAAACAGCTGCACACCGCCGCTTCTCTCTGGTCACTGATGCCCTCTTTGCTAGAGCTCGGCTCTGCATTCATTTCATGATGGCCATGGCCTTGTGAACAAAGAAGGCAGTGGGTTTTAGTGCCATTGCTGGATTCCCTCAAGGGCATCATCGATTGTACCCATGTGGCCATCAAGGCACCTAGCGATTGCCAAATCAGATCCATCAACAGGAAGGGCTTCCACTCCCTCAATGTCCAAATGGCCTGTGACAGCAACAAGAGCTTCTTCCATGTATGTGCTCACTTATTTGTAGTTGTCACGCCTCCTTCATCCTCCGCCAGCCCAGGCTGCCACAGATCTTCACTTCAATCCCTAAAGTACATGGATTGAGCCTCGGGGTTCAAGGGATATCCCTTGAAGACATAACTATTTACCCCTCTATGGGTGGCCCAGACAGATGCACAGAGACAAAATAACCAAAGCCATCTGCTCACTAGGAGCAGGCTATTGTGCATGCTTCTCAAATTCCAATTCAGGTGCCTGGACCTGTCTGGTGGCCCTCCAATACTATTCTGCAAGTGTCTCACTCATTGTCGTGCAGCACTCTCCATAACATGGTCCCCATGAAGATGTGGACCTTGATGGTGGTGAGGCACTGGAAGGATACAGCTCATCAGGGGAAGAGCAGAAGTAGGAAGTGAGAGGAGGAGAAAATGAAGGTGGAAGGAGATGATGCTGAATGGAGAGGTGCCCCTGCTGCATAAAGAGATGACTGGGTATATCATAGATGAAAAGGGCTCATGAGGATGCCATGAATGTCCTGGTTGAGAAATGTTTGAACTGAGCTGCTCTGACCCAGGTTGAGGGGCAGGACATGGAAGGTAGTCTGCAATACCTGTACAAACACATGATTGGAAGATGCAACCTGGAACATTGAATCACTTACTGTCAATGAGGGAAGGATATCTGCCCAGAGGCTCTGTTCTCACTCTTTCACAACCTCATACTGCCTTGCTGTTGCAGCAACAGTAAAAGGACTCCTAGACAATAAGAACACACCCCAGTGACCCACTTAGTGCTTTGTGTGATGCGGTGTCCTCCACACTCAGCCACTACTATGTGTTGCTCTCCTGTTGCCCTGGAGAAGGTGGAGGTGTGCTCACTCATGTCAGTTTTTGGCTGAGAGGCATGTGATGGCCATCATCGTTGTGGTGGTGCCTGTGAGAACATCTCCAGAGGCTGCTGAAGCTGCATCAATGCAGGGGAAGCCTCTGATTCTTGATTCAGCTGCATAGATCGTTCTTCAGCCAGAGGGCCCAAGGAGGCAGAGAATTTTGAAGGTGCCACATGAGGAGTGGGATCCTCATCCTCTTATGTGGCATCCTCAGCTCTTACTGGGTGCTCCTGATGCCTGGTGAAGGGCACCAACCTGGATGCAACTGGCATGCCCTCCAAGGATCTCTGTGCCACTGAGTAGACGATGCTATCCAACAGCTCAAAGCTCCTGTGGATGTCAGTGCTCAGTTCCTGCATGCACTCTGAGTGATGTTGCATATGGTTTTCCAAGGGGTTAGCCATTCAATCAGTGGCGGAGCTCATGCACTCATTGCTCTGAACCATTATGGCACACGTGAGCTTGGTGAATTCCTCTGTCCTCTGGCCAAGATTCCACACTGCCTCAGGGAACTCTTGGCATGTGGGACCACATTACCTGCTGCTGGTCCAGACAGCCTCCTTTCTTGTGACTCCTGAGGCTCTGTATCTGTGCCCAGGTGAGCAGGGCTGTATCTGTCCTCGCTCCTCTGAGGAGAATTGACTGCAGCTCCCTCTGCCTACCTCCTCCTTCCTCCTGGTGCTGTGACCATCACCCTGTGCCACCCTATCTACATGTGTGCAAGGACCTGCAGGAGAGAACAGGAATAAAGAAGTCGTGCTACAATTGTACAGGGCTTTGGTGAGACCACATCTGGAATACTGTGTGCAATTGTGGTCTCTATATTTAAGTAAGGATGCACTTGATTGGGAAAGAGTACAGTGAAGGCTCATTAGATTGGTCCCTGGGATGAAAGGGTTGTCATATGATGAGGAACTGAGGGCGGAATCATCCCAGGTTTGCACTAAGTGTGGTAGTGGGCGGGAAAAAGGACGTTTTACCTGTCAGCTGCAAGTAGCTTTTCCCACCTCATTCATTATGTATTCCTGGGAAACATGCTGGATCGCTGGTGGGAGGCCCCGATTCACCCGCCCTGCTGTCACCTCAGGCCTTCAGTAAATAAGCACCATATTTAAAGGCCATCCCTGCACAGAGCCAGAACTCTTCAAGGGATAGAAAGCTGCTGGGAACTGATGGCTGCCAAAGGGAGGAAACATTCTGCCCCCAGATTTAGCGACACCTCCCTCGAGTGCCTACTGGGCGCAGTAGAGGCCCAGTGCAATGTCCTCTACCCCCGTGAAGACCAGTAAGCAATGCCACTAATCCAGTGCCAATGCCCTGCAAAAGAGGACAGCCACCCAGTGCCAAAAGAGGATCAACGGTCTCATCTGTTCCGCCAGGGTAAGTCACTTTTCTCATCACTTAATTCACACACTCACAAACCCATCACACATCCACAGGGATCTCGCACCTCAAGGCTCAACACCACTAACTCTCACATATACCCTCACATCTCCATCAGGCTCATATCCTCTCGAGCTTGTGTCCTCATCCTGTCCATGGCTCTGCTTACCACACAAACATTCCATGCAGTGCCATGTGTCCTGCTCACACTCTCTCCATCTGTTTTCATGCAGGAGAAGCTGGCTCACATCAGCAGGGAGAGGTCCTAGACTTGGGGTGGAGTGGCCCACGTTAGACCTCTCACTCACTTTGAGGAGCATGCCATTGTATTGATTGGTGAGGATGTGGACCGTGTCTGTGGCATGGTGATGTTGTCGGTGAACACCCACATGAGGATCCTGCACCACATCATCCCCCTCTCAACACAGCGGTGAGTGCTCTCTCGCCTGATTTTGACTCTGCTGCCATGCACTGATTATCCCCACTTTGGTTCACAGGGAGATCTGCTAAGTGACCAACACCCTCAGCCAGCCAGTCCCTCAGCTCCATCCAAATCTTCACCTCCAGCCAAGAGGACACCTTCCCCATTGAAAAGCTGGAAATAAGCAGCCTGGAAGACCTATCACAGCGCTTACTCACACCCTGCACCAGCACAGAGACACACACCTCTGTGGGACCTAGATCTAGAGCAGGCTCAGGTTCATAATCTGGTGGTCACCGCATGGACACATGTCTGCAGCAGGAGGAGACAGGGGCAGCCAACTTCCTCGGCACTCAGAGGACAGCTGGCGAAGAGGCATCTGTGAGGCCCTCATTGCAGACAGTCAGCAAATAGTGGAGGAACATCACGTAGAGCTGTTGGAAGCCCTCAACAGAGTGACATGTTAGTCAGAGGAGTGCATCTACCTGCTCTCTGACGAAGTTGTGCCCATATGTGCGCACATGGATGTCTCTGCAGAACATGGAGAAGCGCATAGACCTGCACTCCATCGCGGGAGCCATAAGTGAGCTGCAGTGGCAACGCGAGAGGGAAACAGGGCATCTCAACATCCCTCCAGGTGCTGCTTCCACTCAAGGAGTCAGGCCAGGGCCCTTGGGCACCCAAAGGGAGGAGGAGTGGGATCTGGACACCCCTGGGCCATCCACTCAGGAATTTCAGAGCTTGTCCTCTCCCTCCGTGTTCCTTTTCCACATAATCCCCTCAACTTCGTTCTTTGTTACCACAGAGGGATCAGCTGGCCCACAGGAGGTCAGCCAAAGCAAGCTGGAGCCCTCAAGTCCTTGGCTCCCCAGAGAACGCGTGCCAAGTAATCAGAGGCAATGGGGCCAACCATTGCACAGGCTGTCTCCACCCCTGCCGTGGATGTCAGGGTAGGACCTAGAAGAAGTGGTAGGTCGAGAAAAGTTAAGAAATTCTGAACACAAGTGATTGTAAGGGTGAATATATTTTCTCACTATAACCTGATGTGTAATGATGTCTCTCAGCTTCAATTATAGGTTTCGTGAGTCCTCCCACTGCATCCCCCCGCTACTAGCAGCTCAGCTGCACGCAGCTGGCCCACAAGTGATTTTGGAGGGAGAAGTGTGTGTGGCAGGGCCTTTCGGAGCCTCGTGCAAGCACTTTTCCACGCACGCGGAGCCTTCCTCCTTCACACTCATCTCAAAGCCCTGAGCATTTTCAATGCTGCCTGCTGGGGTTTGCTTTCAGTTGTCCACCTGAGCTGACCTGCATCTCCACCCACCCACTGATCATACTCCCATGCAGCACCTGTTCCCACCCAACATGAGGCTCTGCTCACTTTCAGTTTCAGAAGCATGGTGGTTGTTAAGTATGTTTTCAGCTCTCCTGTCCTTTTCCCTCCCCCAGTCACCCATATCCTGTCCCCCATCACTGTTAACACTCCTGGCATCACCTTCCACCTCCCCACCATCATCTACCAGCCAGGACCCCTTTCTTTCCAGGGTGTCTATGAATGTGCACGTTCCCTATCTTCCTGAGAATCCCACCTCCATCCACATTGACCTCCCCAGCCTTCTCCTTCCCACCCCTATGTTCCGTGTCTGCCTCCGAGTCCCCACCAACCACCCTTGTCGTGCCTTCCACTGCTACCGTCACACCCTCGCCCTTCCACCCTACCGGCTCACTCTGACCTCTCTAATTCTCACCATTCCATTCTATCATGCCCACCCTCATTTCACTCCCCAGGAGGCAGTCATTGACGCCACAGATCTCTCCCTTGCATGTTCATCTGGACATACCCCCTCCCTTACTCCTTCCTCTGCCCTTACCCCTTCCTCCACCCTTAGTCCTTCCTCTAACCCTACTCCTTCTTCCCCCCGGACTCCTTCCTCCACCCTTTCTCCTTCCTCAGCCGTACTCCTTCTCCACTTCTGACTCTTTCAACACTCCGAACTCCTTCCCTCACACCTTCCTTTCCCCTTATACCTACCTTCTCATTTGCTGCATTCTCCCCATTACACCCTCCTACCCCTGTACTCCCTCCCCCACCTCCCAACCTCACCCCCCCAACAACACCATCGTTCTACCGACCCAACCCCATCTCCCACCCCTGGTACACCTCCCTCTCCCAGTCAAACCACCCCCTCAACGGTCATCCATGGCAGACCATGGCCAAGACACTTGATGGCCCGAAGCAATCCCCAGACATCAATGGTAACCTTCCAACTTCCGTGAGCTGCTTCGCGATGGAGCCATGTATATAGATATCCACCCAGCATGTGATGCATGTGTTTATCTAGGGTCTGGTAGCTGTAGGGCTCCAGCTTCTTCAGCTTCTTGAATACCTTGGATGTAAGCAAGGCCCTAATGGTAGGTCCTGGCTTCTGCATGTTACACATGTCAAGATGTGTTCTAGAGCGGCACGTTTTCCCGCCAACGTGGGCGGTAAATTTGATGTGGGGAATGATGCCGGCAAGCAGGGCTTATAATTAGAAGCAGATGTATTAAAATGATGCTTTCGACGTGCAACGCCGGGAAAGGCGGCCCGCCTTTGACGGGTGGTGCGGACGATCGCAAATTGGTTTCACAACAGCCATATTATCCACTCACACCTGCCATGACGCTCGACACCAATGGGGATGGAAAATTCTGGCCTGGGTAAACTGGGCTTATATTCTCAGGAGTTTAGAAGAATGAGAGGTAATCTCATTGAAAGATATAATATTCTGAAGTGCCTTGACAGATTGTTCCCACTGACTGGGGAATCTAAAACCTGGGGACACACTCTCAGGATAAGGGGTCAACCATTTAGGACTGAGATGAAAAGAAATCACTTCACTCAAAGGGTTGTGAATCTTTGGGATTCTCTACCCCAGAGGATTGTGGATGCTCCATTATTGAACATATTTAAGGCTGGGATAGACAGGTTTTTGATCCCTCAGGGAATCAAGAGAAATGGGGAGCAGGTAGGATCGTGAAGTCCAAGATCAGCCATGTTCATATTGAATGGAGGAGCAGGCTCGATGGGGTGTATGGTTTACTCCTATTTCTTGTATTCTTGTACTCTTGTGTGAGTGTAGATGTGCTGGTGGATGGTGCACTCGTAAGGTGTGATGGTGCTTCCTCTTCTTCTTCTCCTTTGTGCTGTTCTGGGTGAGGGAGAGGGAGAAGATGTCCTGGGTTGCACATGTGGACCTGTGGGAGACACAAGAAGCAGTGATGAGTAGAACGTCTGCAGTTTTGAGGCTACCCAGTGCTGCTCAGTGTGTGACATGCTATCAGATGGGTAGAGTACACTCACCATATTGCTGTTCATGATCACCAGGTTCACTATGAGCTCCCATTTTGCAAGGCTCAACTGCCTCCTGTCTCATTATCCTGGCTATCTCCATCACTGCCTGCTCCATTGATGCAGTAAAATAACACCCCTTCTTCTGCCTGGGCCATTTCCCTCACATTGTGTGCATGTTTCCCCTGCAAGGACAAGAGAGTGAGATAAGGCACCACAGTCCTCTATGCCCAATAGCAGCTGCTTCTATGCATTATGAGTCGCATGTTTTAGTGCGGCTAAGTCCTCAGCAGCACTATGGCTTTGAGCCATCCTGAGGGGTCACTAAGTGAAAATTGGGACTTTAATCAGTTTCAGGGTGGAGGTGGGTCCCTGACCCGAAAACAATTTGATTGCTGTTTCCTGTCTCTGTGGTGGACATTTAGCCCCTTATTTGAGTCCATCAATATGCAGCATGTCACATTTGCTGACGTCATAACATGGCTACACTTCAAATGTAACTTGTTGGCTGTAAAATGCTTTGATCACCTGAATATATGAAAGAAACTAGTATAACTATAAAATGATTTCTTTATTTTTTCAGGTTATGTTGGTGATATGTTAGATGGGCCTGGTTTGATAAGTTTAAGTGCAGCATTAGAATCTTTAAACAGGGTCATCTTTCTGGCCTCAGCCTCATACAGCAAAACCTCAATTGCTTTGTCTACAAAGAAGCAGTAAATGTCCTTCTCTTTGTTGCCATGCTAAATTAATATTAATGCCAAAATTCACAGGACAGCTTTAAAGTCTATTGTCACCAATATCCAATATCTTGCCCATAGGCTCCCCTACACATGTTAATGTGCACGTTCCCTGACCTTGTCAGCTTTAGGAAGGTCAACGTTTTTGCTAATGGCTTTCCACAGTGCGCCCAACGAGCAACATTTGCTCTATGACTGCAATGGGGCCACTAAATTGGGTCGTAGCTCAATAGCCAGATCCATTTGTTGCAGCAGCCTCGATCAAAAAAAAAGAGCTTCTGATGTGCTTGCAGGAACTTATCAAGGCTGAATCGCCAGAGCTGCCGCAATGAATAATATATGTACTTTGAGCAACTAGACTTTGAATGAAATGAAGGCGACATCTCTGAACTTTGTACAAAATACTTGAACAACATATTCAGCTTGTTGTCTTTAGAACCTGGAAAATACAAAGATTGACACTGAAACTATGGTGTAAAGCTTCTGACATTACACCCCTGGCACAGAGCCTTGCTCGACATGAAGGTAGAGTGAACAATTAGTGTAGGGACTAACATGAACATTTGTGGGCCTCGTGATGTTCCAGCTATTAAGATTAATAACTGGAATTGGGGTGGGTTGCTAATTGGACAAGCTGAACTCTGTGTATGATTGTTTCAACTGTTCTTCTGTTGAGTGAGGGTCGGCATTGGATTTTCTAAAGTAAATCAAACCTGTCGCCTGACAGTCTTCAGATTATGTCTAAGTCCAGAGAAAATAACAATCGCAAGAAAGTTGTAATTAGAAAGCAATGAACACCAATTTAAAGCTGTTAAAATGTTCCTTGAAAGAGCTTAAAGCAAAAATAATTTGCCTGATATTTATGGTAGAATAACTTCTACCTTATTGCTAATGTACAAGAGAGTTAGAGAACTTCAGTTAACTGTCAGAAAGATAGGGGATATTTGCTTATGTGTCACTCACAATCTCCTCTGGGTTTTGTCGCCCTAGTTAAAGGACCCAGTTACGTTGTAGTTGGAGTACCTCATGAGTAAAAAATATTCTATGAAAGTTGTGTGTAACGGAAAATGAGGGGAACCACAATGATCTGCTTATGTTTTAGATTATGTCGTGCTGATCCAAGCTCTGAAATCAGCTGGAAGCAATTGTCCAGAGCCACTTTCTCAGCAAAATATCTGCTGGGATTCAACCTTTTGTTGAGGTGGAGTCTGTTCTCGTGTAAGCTGCAGCATGTGTAGGAACTTAGCCAAATGTGGAAATGGAAACTCAAATTTTATCTTTTGGAATGGATCCTTTGGAACCCGGCCAGCTTATACCTTAAGGCCAGCAGGCCTTGTAAATTAATATTGGGCTTGGTTTCCCATTTACTGGGTCTGAAGATGAGTATGTAGCTCATAAGAATTTGAGAGGGAGATACGGAGAGGACATAGCTGGTCAAATCATCAAAGAATTTCCCAGCAGTGTTGATTTGTGTCTAAAAAGCTGAATATTTTTCTTTAAATAAATGTAACCTGATCTCAGGGCAAATATTTTTGGGGTTATTTTTCTAGCCTCAAGGAGAGTATTTCCAAGACGCTGGCCAATGGAGTGGGTGATGATGTGCCACATAAATACGGAAGTTATGCAGCTGTGGGATCTAGAGACTTTCCTGTTTGGGGTGATCACCAACAGAAGTGTTGTAGAAAGGGACTACTGCTCGACAGAGTGACCTGACATTGACTTTCTGGGGTCAGCTTACTTTAAATAACGTAAGTGGTGTTGGGGCAATAATTGCCATCGGGGAGCTCAACAAACTGGCAGAGACAGGGTTCTAACACCTGAAGCAACATAAAGGATTAGCAGACGGCATCTATAACTGACACCATATTCTACCTTTGTTTAGCAATTCCTACCGCTTACCAAATCTGGATACTTGTTCTAAACAAGCGTAAGTTACTTCCAGTCTTACTGATGTAGTAATGACAGGAAATATAACATATTGTTCACGAATCTTTTCTTCAGATTGGAGCTCTGGCAATGTGAAGCTTCCACCTCTGTCGATCCACCCTGACCCACACCAATTTACTCAGGTTAGAGCTATTTGCAATCCCTAGGGCTCCAGGCCAGATTTCCACCAGAATGGAACAGCTGCCAGTTTTAGGCCCTTATGCTTGAACACTGCTTCAGCACCAGAAGAGAAGGTGGGGGGCCTTAAAGAGGTAGAAGCACCAGCTGTCCCAGTGAAGACTTTAGAACAAGTTCAGAGTGGTGAGTTCAGCAGGTAAATTCTTGCCAGCTGGAAGGAGAGGAGTTCACTACAATGTCAACTATCTCCATTTCATCGGAATCGGTGGTTTCAATGTCTTTAACATTGCCAAGGACTACAGCCACAAAGCAGCATTAACTAAGTCAGATATGCAGGAAACCCTCCAGGGACGTAGACTCCAGCCTCTCTCCCTACTGCAATGGACTGAGAAGGATTGACCAATAGCAGCCAAGGTGAGGGTGAAGGGGAAGTAAAGTTCTGTTCATGGTGGTTAGTCACTGGTAGATTTCAATGTCTAGTTTCTCTTCATTCCCCACTGTGATACTACCCAGGTTTGGGTGGGATCAATGTGTTCCCTCAATGCAACACTGTCATCATTACCTCATTTAAATATGTCCATACATGCTTGGGTGGCTGCTTCCGGTGTCTAACATAAATGACATCAGAATCTCTGCCAGCTGTAAAAGAGTGAGTGTTCTATCCTCTGCCCTTTCCTGAAATGAAAATCCTGCCTCTACTGCTGCCACTAAACTCAATTTATCACGTCACTGTTATAGAGTTAATTTTCCAGGCAACTTTTCTTAACTTTATTTACAAGACAGCAGCAGCAACTACATAGATAAAAACAAAAAACTGTGGATGCTGGAAATCCAAAACAAAAACAGAATTACCTGGAAAAACTCAGCAGGTCTGGCAGTTCTGTTGAAGGGTCATGAGGACTCGAAACGTCAACTCTTTTCTTCTCCGCTGATGCTGCCAGACCTGCTGAGTTTTTCCAGGTAATTCTGTTTTTGAGCAGCAACTACACGTGTGTCTCAAACTCCATAACGAAAGAAGAACTCTCTCCTAGAGGTTCCACGTGCTGTTCAAGCATTGGTTTACACAGATCATGTGATCTTACAACACAGGATTATTCTTAAAGTTACAGTCCTACGTTTATCCAAACTAATTACCACAGTCATTGACCTCAGTCTTCCTCTGTGCACTGATCAGGTGAAGGTACAGGGGAATATCCAGGATAGAATTGCTTACATTGCACTTACAAAGATTAAGATTCACAGAGCTCAAAATTTGAAATGGTTATTGTGAGAGAATCATTGTCACTGAAAGATATGAGTTTGATGCGCTTCAGACTTTAAATGTGCCAGTATTTTTAAAAATAGCACCACACGCAGAAATCAAAAGATATTTTGTTGATCTGAGTCTCTCTGTGCAACCTATGTGATCCATATTATTGTTATTTATAAGCCAGAAGTTCCTCTCAAGCCAGTCGTTGGGTGATGAAAGGAAGTTACTGCTCCAAATAAAAGCAACTACTGTTTTTTTCCTTCTGACAGTTAGAGGTGGCCCATTTTCATGGTGGTACACTGATACATATCTGGCGTCTCAGCGGTTTAATGCTGCTGCTTCTTTGTTCAAGTCTCGTGGTTAGTGCATGCTTGAGTTCTGACGGAGTCACAATGTTGTATGTGTCTGAGTCTCTGGTGTTGAATATTTATTATATCTACAGTGATCCGTCT
The DNA here is from genome assembly GCF_017639515.1 of Carcharodon carcharias. Taxonomy (NCBI): domain Eukaryota; kingdom Metazoa; phylum Chordata; class Chondrichthyes; order Lamniformes; family Lamnidae; genus Carcharodon; species Carcharodon carcharias. Next base: position 184,530,790 of record NC_054469.1, read on the forward strand.
ACATAACAATAATGACTGCATTTCAAAAGTAATTCATTGGTTCTGAAACACTTTGAGATCTTCTGAAGATGTGATAAAGAACTGTATCAATGCAATTTCTTTCAGATCTGGGTGGTGGGGGAGGAGGAAAAGATTCTAGTGGTGGGTATGCATACATCTGATCTTTTGTTGTCTTATTTGGAAGTTTTCCTCATTCATGTGACGGCTTTGTTATGCCAACAGAATGACCTTATTTACACTACAGACAGATGAATCCAAATGTTTGACCTCTGAATTATCTGAATGACTTATCTTTCTTGCAATTTTGCTCCATTTGTCCCTTGTATCATGTTCACGAGCAGGATCTCAGGCTCTTTCTCCCCTTCCTCTCTCCTCCTCCTCCCCAAAGCCAGGGATACTGAAGCCAATTGTAGCAGACTCCAGCAGAGATTAGCTAACACAGCATAAACTGCAGATCAAATCCAGGATCTGCTTGGTCTGAATGTCTCAATTTCACACTATGAAAACAATCTGCAAACACGGCCAGTGTAGAGAGCTTACTCACAGTAACTTTATAGCATGAACTAAACCTCACAGATGAGGCACATAACTCATAGCTATCACAGGCAATGGTGGGTATCAGCACTAGAATCAGACCTCCAGCCATGAGCGATTCTCATGCTTTCATCCGACAGATGTCACCAGAATATCCAAATTTAATTTGCCATGATACAGTTGAAGTTGCACTCCTTACGTTGGTGGTACACACGGTGGCCAAGCACAGTGCAAGCATGGAGCTGGAATTAGAGTCAATGCACCTGATTGTCCCTGGGTTTTCTGAAGAGCAAATATGTAAGACATATGAGGTTTGAACTGTTCTCGTGGCCATCATTATAATAATGAATAATCAGGACATGTTGGTGATATCAGAGAAATATACAGCATGGAGGCCACTTGGCTTAACATGCCTGTGCCAGCTCTTTGGTAGGGCTATTCAGTTAAACTCTTTCCTCATGGTCCTGTATTTCTTTTCCCATAAAGTTTCTTTTGATAGTTAATGTTGAATCTGCTTCCTCCACCCTTTCAGGCAGCTCCAGATCATAAATTGTTTTGTTAAAAAAAGGTTTCCTTTTTTTTTATTCTTTCATGGGATGTTGGAGTCACTGGCTAGGCTACCATTTATTGTCCATCCCTAATGGCGGTGAGCTGCCTTCTTGAACCACTGCAGTTCATCCGGTGTAGGTACACCCACAGTGCTGTTAGAGAGTGAGCTCCAGGATTTTGAGCCAACGACAGTGAAGGGACGGTGATATAGTTCCAAGTCAGAATTGTGAGTGGCTTGGAGGGGACTTGAGGTGGTGGGGTTCCCACGTATCTATTGTCCTTGTCCTTCTAGGTGGTTGTGATAAAAGGAAAGAACTGCGGATGCTGAAAATCCAAAGCAAAAACAAAAACAAAAATACCTGGAAAAACTCAGCAGGTCTGGCAGCATTGGTGGAGAAGAGCACAGTTGACGTTTCGAGGTCTCATGACCCTTCAACAGAACTAAGTAAAAATAGAAAAGGGGTGAAATATAAGCTGGTTCAAGGGGGTGGGTTGGACAAGAAGAGCTGGAGAGAGGGCCAGTGATAGGTGGAGATAACCAAAAGATGTCACAGACAAAAGGACAAAGAGGTGTTGAAGGTGGTGATATTATCTAAGGAATGTGCTAATTAAGGGTAGAAGCAGGACAAGCAAGGTACAGATAGCCCTAGTGGGGGTGGGGTGGGGTGAAGGAATCTAAAAAGGCTAAAAGGTAGAGATAAAACAATGGATGGAAATACTTTAAAAAATAGTGGAGATAGGTGGGAAAAGAAAAATCTATATAAATTATTGGAAAAAACAAAAGGGAGGGGGAAAAAACGGAAAGGAGGTGGGGATGGAGGAGAGAGTTCATGATCTAAAATTGTTGAACTCAATATTCATTCCGGAAGGCTGTAAAGTGCCTAGTCGAAAGATGAGGTGCTGTTCCTCCAGTTTGCGTTGAGCTTCACAGGAACAATGCAGCAAGCCAAGGACGGACATGAGGGCATGAGAGCAGGGTGGATTGTTGAAATGGCAAGCGACAGGGAGGTCTGGGTAAGGCTTGCGGACAGACCGAAGGTGTTCTGCAAAGCGGTCAACCAGTCTGCGTTTGGTCTCTCCAATGTAGAGGAAACCTCATTGGGAGCAATGAATGCAGTAGACTAAGTTGAGGTGTTTGTGGTTGTGAGTCCTCATGTCACTTCTGGTTCTTTTGTCAAGCATCTTAAATCTGTGGGGCCACAACTATTCACAATCTATATTAATGACTTGGATGAAGGGACAGAGTGTATTGTAGCCAAATTTACTGACAATAAAAGATAGATAGGAAAGTAAGTTGTGAAGAGGACATAAAGAGCCTGCAAAGGGATATAGATTCGTTAAGTGAGTGGGAAAAAAATTGGCAGATGAAGTACAATGTAGGAAAATGTGAGGCTGTTCACTTTGGTGGGAAGAATAGAAAAACAGAATGTTATTTAAATAGAGAAACATTGAAAAATGCTGTGGTACAGAGGGATCTAGGTGTCCTGGTATATGAATCACAAAATGTTAGCATGCAGATGCATCAAAAAATTAGGAAGGCATATCGAATATTGGTCTTTATTGTAAGGGGGATGGAGTATAAAAGTAGCAAAGCCTTGTTACAACAGTACAGGGCACCTGGTACAGTGCTGCTGGAGCGCACCGGAGTGCTGCTCCAGCATCTTCCATTTAAATCATGCTTGTCCAAATCAATGTGGCCCACCATACTTGTCGGTCTTTCAAATGATTTATGTTTGAAAAATGCTGTAAAGCTCCATTTCCAATCACAGGCTGGTTCTTCCCTGCATTTGCAAATGCAGAAAGAAGCCAGACTGTGATTGGACGACTGGCAAAGAGTGGGAAGGTAAGTTCTGAAGGTAAGTTCCAGGGGCTAGAGCAGCGGGGGGCCCAGGTGAGGCAGCTTGAGCAGGGGGGGGGGCCGGGTGAGGCAGCCAGAGCAGCGGGGGGCCCAGGTGAGGCGGCCGGAGCAGCGGGGGGCCCAGGTGAGGCGGCCAGAGCAGCGGGGGGCCCAGGTGAGGCGGCCAGAGCAGCGGGGGGCCCAGGTGAGGCAGCCGGAGCAGCGGGGGGCCCAGGTGAGGCGGCTGGAGCAGCGGGGGGCCCAGGTGAGGCGGCCGGAGCAGCGGAGGGCTCAGGTGAGGCGGCCGGAGCAGCGGGGGGCCCAGGTGAGGCGGCCAGAGCAGCGGGGGGCCCAGGTGAGGCGGCCAGAGCAGCGGGGGGCCCAGGTGAGGCGGCCAGAGCAGCGGGGGGCCCAGGTGAGGCGGCCAGAGCAGCGGGGGGCCCAGGTGAGGCGGCCAGAGCAGCGGGGGGCCCAGGTGAGGCGGCCAGAGCAGCGGGGGGCCCAGGTGAGGCGGCTTGAGCAGCGGGGGGCCCAGGTGAGGCAGCCTGAGCCGCAGGGGGGCCCAGTTGAGGCAGCCGGAGCAGCGGGGGGCCCAGGTGAGGCGGCCGGAGCAGTGGGGGGCCCAGTTGAGGCAGCCGGAGCAGCAGGGGGCCCAGGTGAGGCAGCCGCATTAGTGGGGCACACTGGAGTCTGAGCAAGTGAGTGACTGGAGACTGTAAGAGAGAAAGAGTGTGAAAGGGTATGCGTGGAGAGAGAGTGTGAGAGTGATATTCCTTCTGTCGGGTCACTTTGCTCAGTCTACATGGCTGCACGCCTAACTACTGGTGAGTGAGTTGGTAAACAAGATACTGCAGACGCAGAGACCAATGCAAGATGAAGCACATGCTGTTTATTTAGACATCACAGAGCACTAACACATGTGTGCTTCTCCAACCAGACCCTATTCTAAACTACTGATTAACATTGTAGCCTGCGCTACACATTAATTAGGTAATGCCATTACATCATCAATCTGCTCATATTCTCTTAAAGGTGTATTGCACCTCAAATTACGACAGTGATGGAGTGGGGGGGGAGGGGGGGAGAGACAGTGTGTGAGGGAGTAGGGGCGGATGATTATTAGGAGTTTGGGGGAGAGTGTGAGAGGATTGGGGCAGAGTGTGGTGGGGAGAGAATGTGGGGAGAGAGAATGATTCACATTAATTCCTTAGCTGTGATGGCCTGACGATGTGAAACATGGTATAGTGTTTATATTCCCTGCTTGCAGCTTTACATGGAATTTACAGCACAGGAACAGGCCATTTGGCCTACCCCCATCTAGGGTGGTTTTTAAGCTCCACACAAGCCTCCTCCCATCCTTCTTGATCACAATATCAGGGTAACCTTCAACTTCTTTCTTCTGCCTGTGTATCTGTACTGGAGTCATAGCATGGTTACAGCACAGAAGGAGGCCATTCATCACATTGCCTCTGTGTCAGTTCTCTGCAACAGCAAGTCAGCTAGATCCACTCCTCGACTTTTCCCGTAGCCCTGCAAAATCTTTTCCCTTCAGATAATTACCCAGTTTCCTTTTAAAAACCACAATAGATGTGGCCTCCACCACATGTCAGTCAGTGTAATCCAGATCTAAACTGTTTGTTGCATAAAGAAGTTTTTCCTCATGTCGTCTCTGGTCCTTTTGTTAATCACCTTAGGGTTCTTGACCTTCTGCCGATGGGAACAGTTCCTTCCTGTTTACACTTTCCAGACCCTTCATGATTTAGAATGCGCCTAAGAAATATCCTCTCAACCTTCTCTTCTCCAAGGAGAACAGCCCCAGCTTCACCAATCTATACACATAACTGAAGTGTCTCATCCTTGGAACCATTCTTCTATATCTTTTCTGCACCCCTTCTAAAACCATCACATACTTCCTGTTGAGGCTGAACCAGTGTTTTGTGAAGGTTTATAGCTTACTTGCTTTTGTATTCTGTGCCCTTACTTATAAAACGCAGGATTTATTTACCCTAGGTAATTTATTAGCTACTTTCTCAACCTGCCCTGCCACCTTCATTGATTTATGCACAGATATATCCAGGTCCCCCTGCTCCTGCATTCCCTTTAGAATTGTACCCCTTATTTTATGTCACCTCTTCTTGTTCTTCTGACCAAAATGTATCACTTCACACTTCTCTATATTAATTTTTATCTGCCACGTGTCTGCCCATTCCACCAGCCTGTCTATATCCTCTTGAAGTCTATCACTTTCCTCCTCACAGTCCACAATGCTTCTTCAAATTTTGAAATTGTGCCCTGCACACAAAAGCCTAGGTTATAAATATAAATCAAGATAATCAGTGGCCCCTCTATATACCATTCCCCAGTCAGTCAGAAGTAAGTAGTTTTCTATAATTCATATTTTTAATAGGATTGAATTAAATAATTAAATTGTTGCATAATGAAATGCTAAAGACTAATGATTCAAAATACCACATGGTTCAACATAAAATGCCTACCGGCACTAATATTTTTCACTTAAAAAGCATAGTTTCATTGACTTTGGGGACTCAACTGATTAATACATAGGAAAACAATTTAATATTAGATTTAGAAATGATATGGCCAATGCATTTTCTTGGAGCTCCTCCACCTCAAAATTTGCCACTACACCACTGCCTGGAGTACTACGTACAGTTTTGGTCTCCATATTTAAGAAAGAATGTGCAGTTAGTTCTGTGTTGTAGCTTCGCCAGGTTGACCCCTCATTTTTAGGTATGTTTGGTGCTGCTCCTGGCATGCCCTCCTACACTTTTCATTGAACCGGGGTTGATCTGCAGGCTTGATGGTAATGCTAAGGATATGCCAAGCCATGAAGTTGCAGATTGTGGTTGAATACAGTTCTGTTGCTGCAAATGGCCCACAGTGCCTCATGGATGCCAAACAGCAGAAGCAGTATGTGATAGACAGAGCTAAAAAGTCCCACAACCAACGGATTATATCTAAGCTCTGCCGTCTTGCCACATCTATTCATGAATGATGATGGACAATTAAACAACCAATGGGAGGATGAGGCTCCACAAATAGTTTCATCCTCAGTGATGGGGAAGCCCAGCTCATCAGTGCATAAGTTGAAGCATTTGCAACCATCTTCCGCCAGAAGTGCTGAGTGGATGATCCACCTTGGCCTCCTCCTGAGGTCCCCAGCATCACAAATATGAGTCTTCAGCCAATTCGATTCACTCTATATGATATCAAGATACGGCAGAAGGCATTGGATTCTGCAAAGACTAAGGGGCCCTGCCAATAGTACTAAAGACTTGTGCTCCAGAACTAGTTGTCCCTCTAGCCAATCTGTTCCAGTACAGCTACAACACTGGTGTCTACCCGGCAATGTGGAAAATTGCCCAGGTATGTCCTGTACATAAAAAGCAGGACAAATTCAACTCGTCCAATTACTGCCCCATCAGTCTACTCTCAATCATCTGTAAAGTGATGGAAGGTGGTTCTATCAAGCTCCAATTACACAGCCATAACCTGCTCACTGACAGTCAGTTTGGGTTCTACCTAGGCCACTCAACTCCTGACCTCATCACAGCTTTGGTTCAAAACAGCTTAACTCCCGAGGTGAGGTGAGAGTGACTGCCCTTGACATCAAGGCAGCATTTGGCTGAGTGTGGCATCAAGAAGCCCTAGAAAAACTGGAGTCAATGGGAATCAGAGGGGAAACCCTTGAGTGGTTTGAGTCATTTTTAATACAAAGGAAGATGGTTGTGATTGTTGGAGGTCAATCATCTCAGTCCCAGGACATCAATGTAGGAGTTCCTTGGGGTAGTGTCCTAGGCCCAACCATCTTCAGCTGTTTCATCAATTACATTCTCTCCATCACAAGGTCAGGAGTGGGGGTGTTCGCTGATATTTGCAACTGTTCAGCCCCATTTGTGACTCCTCAGATACTGAAGAAGTCCATGCCCATATGCAGCAAGAACGAGAGAACATTAAGACTTGGGTGATAAGTGTCAAGTAACATTCATGCCATGCAAGTGCCAGGCAATGACAACCTCCAGCGAAAGAGAGTCTAACCATTGCTCCTTGACATTTGATGACATTACTGTGGGGACCTTTAAAGATCTTTACAAATTTAGATTCAGACTCTCACTCTAGGTGACAATGAATCAGACAAAAGCAAAATATTCTTGTTAAACGCAATAACCTTTCTATTGGTCACAGATGCATTAACTATATTCTCACCCAAACCTTTTGACTTTGCCTTTGCGTGAGAGCAGACTCCATCGGTTAGTCACACTGTGTCTTCCGAGGATTGACTAGACCACCTGTTCCCAATTGCAGTGGCTGTTGTTTTCAGACACACACTTTTATATAGTTTGGCTGTAGATGTAGTAAGTGAGTTCATTATCTCACCAGCTTGTATGTGGCAGTGGCCACATTACCATCACTGAGTTCCCCACTATCAATGTCCTGGGAGTTACCACTGCCCAGAAACAGAACTGGAGCAGCCACGTAAACACTGTGGCTACAAGAGCAGGTCAGAGGCTGTGAATTCTGTAGCGAGTACTCACCTCCTGACTCCCCAAAGCCTGTCCACCATCTGCAAGGTACAAGTCAGGAGTGTGATGGAATACTCTCTATTTGCCTAGATAAGCACAGCTCCCACAACACTCAAGAAGCTTGACACCATCCAGGACAAAGCAACCCACTTGAGTGGCACCCCATCCACCAGTTTCAACATTCACCCTCTGCACCACCAATGCACAGTGGCAGCAGTGTGTACCAAATTCAAGTTGCACCACAGCAACTCACCAATGCTCCTTCGACAATGCCTTCCAAAACCGCAACCTCTACAATCTAGAAGGACAAGGGCAGCAGATACATGGGAACACCACCACTTGCAAGTTCCCCTCCAAACCACACACCGTCCTGATTTGGAAATATATCACTGTTCCTTCACTGTTGCTGGGTCAAAATCCTGGAGCTCCCTCCCTAACAGCACTGTGGCTGTACCTACACCACATGGACAGCGGTGGTTCAACAATGCAGCTCACTGCCACCTTCTCAAGGGCAATTAGGGGTGGGCAATAAATGCTTGCCTAGCCAGTGATGCCCACATTCTATGAATGATTTAAATAAGGGTAGTTGATTTTGCAGGTATTGCCTCCTGGCCTTTCCTGCCCCATGGTCCCTCTGCATCAGGGGACTGTCTGTTTTGATGCACAGCATGATCATCGCTACTCTGGCCCAGTTCTGAGCAAGTGGTCCCCATTTCCTGATACAATCACAATCACAAACTCCTCAGATGTAGAAATAGCCTGGCACTCTATTGTGACCAGGGTTAAGCACAAGTCCAATGACCCCTTTCTCTTTCAGCACTCCCAATATCACAGCTAGACTTCTTCAGTGGTAAGGTTCTCACTATCCATGGGCTCCTCTTTGCCCCATCTCCCTTTTTAAACAAAGAAGTAAATGCCGGTGCTTCATACAATGGCCTCCTGCTGTGCAGCCGCCTCATCTGCTTGGATGAGTCTCTGACACAGCACGGGGCCTGTGCGCTGTTGGAAAATTTGCAGCTGCGAGGAAATGAACCACTCAAATGGATTAATAATGAGCCTAATTGAGTTCTGCCTTCCCCTTGCAGGCAGCCCTCCTCCCCAAGATACTGCCTCTGGAAAAACTGCATGAAGGCAGTTGGCATGCTGCTTGTCTGTGTGAATTGGTCAGCTCTCCCACCTCCTAACCTGACTCCACTGCCATGTCAAAATCCAGTCCAATATTTCATCTAAGGCTGAACCAGTGTTTTATAAAAAAGTAATATAACTTCCTTGCTTTGTAATTCTATTCCTCTATTAACAAAACCATGCACCCCTGCCATATGTTTTAACAGCCTTCTCAACCTGTCCTGCCACTTACTAAGATTTGTATACATACATCCTCAGGGACTTTCTGTTCCTCTACCGCCTTTTCCACTTAATAATTTAATTCATATTGTCTTTCCCCGTTCTTTCGACATGTATCATTACAAATGCTAAATTGTCTGCACCTTTCACCAGTTATAGATGATCTCCTGAAGTCTATCACTATCCCCCTCAGTCTTTTCTACATCTCTGAGTTTCATATAAAAATATAAAAATGTAAGAAAAAGGAGCATGAGCAGCCCATTGAATCTGCTCCGTCATTCAGTATGATCATGGCTGATCTTTTGTCTCAACTCCATGTTCTCACTCACTCGATCCCCATTACCTCGAGGAATGAGTCAGTGAATAGATGTCACTTAATTTGTTTAGCTGATACAGACATAATGATTGTACACGTTCTTTCTGCCTGCAAAGAACAGGGCCCTGTGTTTTAATAGATGTAGCTCCCAGTACAAGCAAATGCCCCACACTGCAAGCCTGACTGACAATCTTAAATTGGTTGTCAGCGTAATTCTTAGCATATTGAGGATTATTTAGCAAATGTTGTCCAGTCGTGGAATCACATCTAATGTTGGACACAGTGTTTTGAGTTTTGCAACACAAGTTGGTTAGGTACAGTCTGTACCCTGCCCATTGTGAACAGTGGCTGGGACATGCCGTTTGATATGATTCACCAGTCTTTGGGACGTACAGACTACATACCCAGCATCACACTGGCACTGAAATTCATATACCACATTACTCACTTGTGAGATAGGCAGAACGTCTTTTTGGCTTGGCAGCAGCATCTTGTTAGTGGCGAATACCACTCGTGTTGTTACTGTACAGTAGCAGCATGAAACAGCTAGCTTCACTTGTTGCTCAGGTTTTTGAGATGCCTTGACCTTCCAGGGTAATCTGAGGTAGACTGGGCTTTTTTCAGGGCTGAAAATGATGGCCTTGGGCCCGTTCATGTGTTTGTGTGATATATAGCGCGAAATGATATGATCAGAGTAGCCATTACTCTGCAGGATGCCTTTGCGCCCTATTTCAGCATCAAGATTGCATGGTGAGCAAATGGCTCGGGCCCTATTTACAAGGTTACCAATAAGACTAACAACTTACATTTATATAGCACCCTTTATCCGATGAAACATCCCCACATGCATATAAAGTATGACTCTGAACCACATGAGGAGATATTAGGTCAGGTGACCTAAAGTTTGGACAGAGATTTGCATTTCAAGAAGTGCCTTATAGGAGAAAAGTGAGGTAGAGAAGTGGAGAGGTGTACGGAGGGAATTCCAGAGTTTGGGGCCTAGGCAACTGAAGGCATAGCCACCAATGGTGGATCAATTATGATTGGGAATGCACAAGAGGCCAGAGTTAAAGGAGTGCAGATATCTCGGCGGGTGTGGGGTTGAATGAGATTACAGAGATGGCGGGGGGCATAGCCATGGAGGGATTTATAAACAACGATTACAATTTTAAAATCAAAATATTGCTTGACTGGGAGTCAATGTAGGTCTGTGAGCACAAGGTGAGAGGGGAATGGAACTTGCTGCAACTTAAGAAATGGGCAGCAGAGTTTTGGGTGACCTCAAGTTTATGGAGGGTAGAATATGTGAGAACAGCCAGGAGTGCATTAGAATATTTGAGTCTAGAGGTAACATAGCCATGGATGAGTGTTTCAACAGTAGATGAGCTGAGGCAGGGCAAGTTGAGCGATGTTACGGATGTGGAAGTAGACAGTCTTAGTGATGATGCAGTGATCTCTGGGCCAATACTGTATACTTGCCCCCAGTCTGAAAAACACCCATTGCTACTCTCTGCTTTCTGTCCCCTAGCTAATTTTGTGTCCACGATGCCACTGTTCTTTTGATCTGAGGTTTTTAATGTTGCTAAGAAGTTTATTATGTGGTATGATGTCAAAAGTATTTTGAAAGTCCATGTGCACACCATCAACCTCATCAACCCTTCCCATTCTTTCATGGGGCAGAATATTTCACTGAGCGGGTAGGTGCGTGCCCGACCTGCTCGAGCGTAAAATGATACACAATGATGTTGGGGGCAAGTGTCCCGACGTCATCGCGCACTCGTGCGATATTTCGCTCGGTGGGTGCACGGGGAGAACCGGCGCCGCGTCCGCCATTAATTAACAGGCCAGTTAAGGCCCTTAACAACCCAACTGATGGTGATTTAACGTTGCCCATGCGAGTTTTTGCTCATCGCATGGCAAAACAGGCGGGCAGGCCACAATTTGCAAAATCTCATCCATGGGCAGGATAAGAAAGGTCAGCAGCATTGTCAATGTGAGTAGTGAGGAGATTTGGAGATAGTTTGCTGCTGGTAGCTTATTGAGACTTGGCAGCTTATTTTCTGATTGGGGTTTCATTCTTAACATTTCCAGGCTTCTTTTCTGGACTCATTGGTGTTTTCCTGGGCCCCTGCGGATTCGGACCATGTGGACCATTTCAAGTATCAGACAGCCTTCCCTTATCCTGGTAATGGGTTTTGTGCCCTCCGCTGGAGGCATCTCCTCTGAGAAGAGAGAGAGGGGCAGAAGAGGGAGGAGGCCAGGCATCCCAATGCAGCTTCCAGGGCAGCTACCTCTGGGAGGAGAGGTCCAGGTACAAAGGGCGCAGGGCTAGCAGGTGGAAGGAGCCACAGAGGACGCCACTATCCTGCTGCCAGGGTTTACAGGCGGCGATGCAGCTACCTCAGTATGTCCGCGGTACAATGTCAAAGGAGGCTCTGCCTCTCAAGGGAGAGCATGACCTCCATTTGCCAGATGATTGGGCCTTAGATCAGCTCCGACTGTGTGGGTGGACGCCCCATGCCAGTGGCTCTGAAGGTCTCAGTGGCCCTCAACTTCTATGCCTCTGGCTCATTCCAGGGCTCAGTGGGAGATCTTTGTGGCAGTTCCCAATCAGCTGCCCACAGTTACATCAAGCTGGTGACAGAAGCTCTGTTCAGGCCGGTAATGACATTTATTCATTTCCGCACGGACGAGGCCAGCCAGGCTGAGCAAGCCAGAGGCTTCACAGCGATTGCTGGGTTCTTCCGTGTCCAATCGATTGCACAGATGTGGCATTCAAGGCACCAGTGGGTCAGCTGGGTGCCTTTGCCAACAGGAAGGGCTTCCACTCCATGAACGTCCTGTTAGTGTGTGACCACAGGATACAGATTCTGCAAGTCTATGAAGGTACCCAGGCAGCTCCCATGACGCTTACATACTCAAGACACTTCCAGGTGCCGAGGCTCTTCAGTGCTCCAGCCCGACTGGATGGATGGCTGCTGGATGACAAGGGTACCTGTTGAAGAGGTGGCTCATGACGCCTCTCCGCCACCCAAGAACAGAGGCCGAGCAGCGGTACAACAGGAGCCATGCCTCCACAAGGGCGGTGGTGGAGAGAATCATAGATCTTCTCAAGATGCGCTTCCGATGCCTGGACCGTTCAGGGGGCGCAATCCAATACCGCCAGAGCGGGTGTTACTGATAGTGGTTGCATGCTGCGCTCTCCATAATCTGGCACTGGCAAGGGGGGACCCACTGGAGGAAGAGGATGTTTACGCAGCTGCACAGGCCCCAGCTGATGAATCCAGTAGTGAGTCAGAAGACGAACATGGTGAGGAGAATGCTGAGGACATGGAGCCAGACCTTGATAACCTCCAGGGAGGTAGAGACACCAGGAATGCCTTGATCCAACATTTTTTCAGCTAGGCTGCCAAATAACAATTACCACTTCATGCCAGGGTTGCCGCATCCATCGTAGATCGCACAAATGACCCTTTCCTTGGCCCCCAAGATACACTCAGTTCCTGTGCAATAATGGTTCGAGCCACCCATGTCTAGCATTACATACTGGCCTACTCTGCACCAAAATAAATGAAGCATACTTAGGCCAATAAAGCAAATTTAATTGTATGTTTGAACTCACATAGTCTTGAATAGAAAGAAACCAGTGTTGGTAATCGCACCAGTTAAAAAGGAAAAAAATGGGGGAACAAAAATCACCCGTGAGCAGTCCCTCTTGTGCTTAAGGTACTTTAAATTTACCTTTACGGGTGCTTCCCGCTTGCTGGCACCAGCATTGGAGACAGCCTGCTCACTCTGTTGTCCTGTTGGCTTTGATGACCTTGGTGGTTCTCCTCTGGTCAGAGGAGCCTGTGCTGGCCCCACCTGGGACGGAGCGGCCAGTGCCATGGCTGGCATCTCCTCAGCCGCCACAGCCTCATCAGATGCAATTGTCACTGGCAGATGGTTGGAGGAGTTGCTGCTGTCATCTGGAGTGTCCTGAGAGGAGCCCGTAGAAACAACAAGCAGCTCGTGTGCCAACCTGAGGTCACTCTGGACCTCCCTGCTCACCACTGATGGACAGGCACCTAGCTGGGATGCTAGGTGCCCAATCCATCTCCCACACTGACACTGACCGGCTGAGGTTGTGAGGGTTTGCAGGTATGAGTGCAAAACTAGGAACCCCTGATTCTGTTTCTGGAGCAACCTCTTCATGAGAGTCGCCACCCTCTCCACAGAGGAGGCATTGCACTCGGCCATGAGGGTGAACGCAGTGCTTACACTCTGCACTCCTCCATAACGGAGAACATGGCATACATACCCCTCTTGGATCTCCGCCAGATCCTCCTGCACACCCTGCTGGATGTCCAGCATCTGCTGCCTAATGGATAACTCAAGAGGCTCAACAGCCTTCGACTGAGCATCGTCTTGGTCCCCAGCAGTCCTTTGACTGCTGGCGCCCTGGGTACTCCCTGTCTCCGCTTGCACCCCAAGCGAGTGTGAAGCACCCTCACCAATGTGCATCGAGGTACTATATATTGAAATAATGTCCACCGAGGTGCTGGTACCTGTGCTGATGCCTGCTTCAGAGAGCGGGTGTGACGCAGGTGCTTGGGGAGTATGGTGATCCTCCAGCGTCAGGGGTGGCTCTTCAGGGTCCGGAGAGCGAACGCCTACTGGTGAACCTAAAAGGGAGAAGAAGGACATGTCATTAGTTAAAGTCATCACAATGTCACTGCGCATGCAGGCACCCTGGTGAGACAATGGAGATCTGCATCATGGTGCCCTCATCTTTCAATGATCAATTGGGACTCCATGTTTGAGGATCAAAGAAGAGACTGCACTAGAATGGTTGCATAAGCCAAAATTCTCACCTCAGTGAACTGCACTCTTACCTTCGCCTGACGACCCAGCCTCACCGCAGCCGCTTGACCAAGGTGCATGGCGCCTCTCAACCTCCAAAGCCTCCTGCTCATAGCGGGAGAGGATGAGGAGGTGTAGGGCCCTCCGCCAGTCCACGACCTCTCAATATTGTTATTGGATGTCTTCTCCTGAAAGGACAGAGGAGCATTGATTAGTCCGCTCTCTACCTGTAGCACCATTGCAGCCTAGCCAACCCCAGCTGAGGAACACCTCCCAGGGCACATTTGAGTTGTGGCCCTTGAGGCTCAAGGCACTCAGTCAAAGCAGCCATGGCTCAACCCCTTGGCAAGCTCTGGTGTGATTGACAGTTGGCACTCACACTCTAACACCCCTGAGCTCCACAGGATAGCCATCCCAAAACAATTGACCACATTGACCCATGCCAACACGGTACTCACCCTTCCCGAGCATAGCAGCTCATTGAATCTCTTCCGGCTCTGCATCCATGTGCACTGTCCCACGTTGTGGCTGCTCACCCAGGCTGCTGCCTCCCCCAATGCTCTCTTTGTGAGGTGCAGTGGGCCTCCTCCTCCCATCCCTGGGGACAAGGGTGTCCCTTCTGGCAGCCACCTCCTCCAGGAGGGCAGCGAGGCACTCATTGGAAAAACGGGGAGCCGAGTGCCCCCATGACCTGCCCTCCCACCTGGTGTTTGCTGACAGTTTGGACTCCATCCTTGCAGTGGCAGACAGGCATCCTTCCCTGGCAGCCTTTCTGGGGCTGCCTGGGCCATTTTTAAACGGGCTGCCTTTGGACCCGGCCACCGACAGGCTGCCCCCCCGACTTGGCCCTTCCCGGCCAGTGACCAGCCGCGTTTCACACTGGGCTGGCCTTATTTGGCCCGCCCGCCAGCGTGACATTGCGGTCTGGCCCCAATTGTGGGTGGCAGTCAGCTTCCCGACCGCACCCCTCCACCCCTCGCTCCCGCTGAGCCTGACCGACTAGGGCAAAAATTCTGCCCATGAAATAAGACAATCAAATCGGTCAAATACTATTTGCCTTAAAAGAACTTGTTTTGATACAACATTTTTAATGTAAAAAAAAGGCCCAGGGTGCTTTCTAGGACCATTACAAAGCAAAATTTACCGGTCCCGACGGCGTCTGGCATCATGGCGGATGGGCATAATATGCCAAGAAGGCCAAAAAATCTGTTTCATGCCAGCGTGAAAGCACAGTGGGATGGTGTCCACCATGGTGGAACGTGAATCCCACTGGAGGCCGGAGTGAACACGATTTGCGCCTCGGTAATGGGATGTAAAGTAAGACCCGATTAGAATCGTCCTCCCACGTTAGATTTACAATTTCGCCTGTGGGAAAATATGCCGGCCCAGAACACCTCTGGACAAGTGTGGCATGCAGAGTTGGGGCTTACCATTAGGGCCTTGCTCAGATTACGTACATCCGAGGAGAAGAAGATGTTGGAGGCCTACAGCTACCGGATCCTGGAGGAACACATGCATTGTATGCTGGGTGGATTCTCATGGATATGGCTCCACCATGAAGCAGCTCATGGAAGGTGGGAGGTCTCCTTTGCTGTCTCAGGTTTGCTTCGGAAAATCATTGTCTTGGCCATAGGCTGATACGGATGATTGGTGTCGGGGGGAGAGAAAGGTGTACTGGGGGCGGGGTGGTGGGAAGCCGGGGTGGTGAGGAAGGTCTAGGTGTGACTGGGAGAGGAAGGTGTACTGGGGGAGGTGAAATTGGGAGGAGGTGGACAAAGGTGTCGAGGGGGGCGAGGTTGGGGGGAAAGAGGGAGTACAAGGGAGCGGAGGGTGTAATGGGAGAGAATGTGGCAAGTGGTGAGGTAGGTGTAAGGGGGAGGAAGGTGGAAGGGAGGGAGTTCAGAGGGGGTAAAGAGTTCGGAGGAGGGTAGGAGTTTGGAGGGGGAAGGAGTTCAGAGGGGGGAAAGTGTCTGGGGGGAAAGCTGTCTGGGGCGGGTTTTGGGGGAGGAGGCAGTAAGGGTGGAAGAGGGAGTGTCCAGATGGATGTGTAAGGGAGGGTTCTGTGGAGGCAATGAATGCCTCCTGGGGAGCGAACTGAGGGTGGGCATGGTAGGAGGGAATGGTGTGTATGAGAGGGGGCAGAGTGAGCTGGAAGAGTGGGAGGGTGAGGATGCGTTGGTAGCGGTAGAAGGGACAGTGAGGGTGGTTGGTGGGGCAGACACGGACCCTGGGGGTGGAAAGGAGGATGTTGAGGATATCAATGTGGATGCAGGTGGAATTCTCAGGAAGGTAGGGAACATGCACGTATACCTGGACATCCTGGAAAGACAAGGGTTTGGGTTGGTAGGTGATGGTGGGGAGATAGAAGGTGATGCCAGGGGGGTCAGTGTTGGAGGAAAGGATATGGGTGACTGAGGGAGGGGAAAGGACGGGAGAGCTAATCAGAAACTTAATGACTGTCATGGGTGTTGAATTCAAAAGTGAGCGGAGCCTCATGTTGGACAGGCACAGGTGCTGCTTAGGGGTGCACCACTGGGTGGGTGGAGATATAGGTCAGCTCAGATGGACAACTGAAAGAGAACCCCAGCAGGCAGCATTGAAAATTCTTGGGACAGTAAGATGAGTGTGATGGATAAAGGCTCCGCGTGCATGAGAGAATGCTTGAATGAGGCACCAAAAGGCCCTGCCACAGACACTTACCCCTCCAAGATCACTTGTGGATTGGCTGCATGCAGCTGAACTGCTAGTGGGGGGTGTGCAATGCAGTGGGAGGACTCGCAAAGCTTGTCAATGAAGCTGAAAGATGTTATTACACATTATTCTGTGAAAGTGAATATATTTTCAGATTATACACTGATAAAATGTGTTCACCCACTTGTGATCAGAATTTCTTAACTTTTCTAGGCCCACTACTACTTCTAGGTGCTGCCCTGACATCTGCAGCAGGGTTGGAGACAGCCTGTGCAATAGTTGGCTCTGTTGCCTCTGATGACTTTGGCACACGTTCTCCGGAGAGCCAAGGCTTGCTTTGGCTGTCTTCCTGTAGGCCAGCTGCTCCCTCTGCGGTGACAGAGGATGATGTTGAGTGGGTCACAGACAAAGGGGACTCAGAGGGAGAGGACAGCCTCTGAGATTCCTGAGTGGATGGCCCAGGGGTGTTCCTCCTTCGGGTGCCCGTGGGCTCAGGCCTGACTCCTTGAGGGGAAGGAGCACCTGGAGTGATGTCGAAGTGCCCTGTTTCCCTTTTGCATTGCCATTGCGGGAACGGAGCGAGGAAGCACTGAGGTTATGACGTGGTGGGCAAATCCATGCCTGGCCGCCAGCGATCTGGAGTGTTTCCCATGAATGCATTATTATTGAGGCGGGATGTGCAGAGAATGAGATGAAATGGCATGAAAATCCGCCATTGTGGCTGGCGGGTAAAAGGACTTTTTTCATGCCTGCTACTTAAGTGACTCCATTAGCTTCTGGGCTGCAGGACCATCTGCCACTTTCCTCACTGCTGGCAAGGTGGCATTTTTTTTATTCATTCATGGGATGTGGGCTTCGCTGGCTGGGCCAGCATTTATTGCCCATCCCTAGTTGCCCTTGAGAAGATGGTGGTGAGCTGCCTTTTTGAACCGCTGCAGTCCATGTGGTGTAGGTACATCCACAGTGCTGTAGGGAGGGAATTCCGGGATTTTGACCTAGCAACAGTGAAGGAGCAGCGATATATTTCCGAGTCAGGATGGTGAGTGACTTGGAGGGGAACTTCCAGGTGGTGGTGATATGGCAGCGGGGAGATGATGGGCGCCCCCTCGCCATTTCATGGGCCTCTCTCACCTCCCAGCCCATCCCCAGAGGGTTGGTTAAATCCAGCCTAATGCTTTGGTTTTCCCAATATTTAATTTGAAGGAAATTTCTGGTCATCCAGCACTGGATATTGGACAAGCTGTGCAGGAGTGGAGAGATGGGATGATAAGATAGTGCTGGGTGTCATCAGCATACATATGGAAAGTGACACCCCGTTTTTGGATCATGTCATCAGATTGGGAGCAGGAAGAGAAGCCATTGTAGGTAATTCTCTGACTTCAATAGATTTAAAAAGAGTTAGGCGAGTCTAGTCTCACCCAGCTAGATGATGGCAGAGAGACGTTTGAGAAAATGGTGTGCTGAACATAGGTAGCAGACTATCACAAAGGATGAGGAGGGAAAGTTTACCTCTGTCACAGTCACTTAGGATGCAATTTTTGACTGATAAAAATTGCTTTGGTACTGTGGCTGCATGGGTCGGAAACCTAATTGGAGGGGTTCAAACATGAAGTTCTGGGAAATATAGGCACCAATTTGGGGGGAGGTGACACACATACAAGGATGTTGGAGAGGAAGGGGAGGTTGGAATAGGGTTAGGTTTACAATTAGTTACAAAGATCGATGGGCCACAGGATTTTTTTTTGAGGAGAGAAGCGAAGGCAGATTTGAAGGAGAGATGGACAACACCTAAAGAGAGAACCACTAACAATATCAGTTCACACGGGAGCCAGGCAGGGGATTTGGGTGGTCAGTAGTTCAGTGGAAATAGGGTGAAGAGAATCTCATGGACAAGATGACCCAGAGAGGGAATGATGGGGGGATAGAAGAGAAACTAGAGAACGATGTGTGTTCAGGCCCAGTGCAGGGGTGAACTGAAGAGGGAAGTTCGTCTCAATGGCCAGGAAAGGTAGGGAAGTGACAGAGGCAATTGATTGGATGATTTCAATCTTAGTGACAAAGAAGCCTATGAGCTCCTTGTGCTTGGTGTTGGAAGTGACATTGGAGGAGAGGGGAGAGGTGTTTAAGAAGATGGTTTTAAGTAGAGAAAGGAAGTTGGTGGTTGTCTTTGCATTCCAGAATGACCCTGGAAAAGTGAGCAATTTTACATACCAAAGCAGGACCTGATAGTGCTTTATGTAATCCAGCCAGTTCTGGCAGTGAATGGCTAAACTAGTTTTCTGCCATATCCATTTAAGTTTGTGACCCTTGGAATTAAGTGAGTGGAGATGAGGACTGTAATGTAGTGATAACCAGAGTGAGTGAGTAAGGGTTTTAATGGGGATTAGGGCATCAAATGTGGGGTGAAGGAGTGATTAATCAGATTGGGAGGTGCAGAAATGCTGTGGTGAATGGAGGGCCAAAGGCTAAACATTTAGAATTTTGAAAATGCAGTTGTAAGTGGATTAGGAGGAGTTTTTCCAGGGTTGGACCATGGGAAGTGGGACTAGGAAGGGAAAGATGGATGTAGTTGGAAGTGATCAGAGATGGCCTTATCTGCCATCTTATCTGAGATTGACATGTTGGGAGTTGCAAAGGCATGTGGCAAATCAACAGGGTGGCCATGAATATGGAAAGGGGACCTAATATGAAGAGAGAAAGAGACTAAGGGAGGAAAAGACGCCAATGAACTCAGAGGAGAGAGAACACGATAAGTTGAGATGGAGGTTGTAACCACAGAGGAAATGAAGTCACTTGGTACAGAAGCTGAATGAGGAGAGCAGTGAAGATATCTTGGTGAAAAAATTGGCTTGATACTTGAGGTGGGGGGAGAGGGAGGGGCTGCGTTGGTGGCAGAGTTGATAGAGAGCCAGGATTTTAAATGAGAGGTTCGTCCCCTTTCCGCTACTCAGATTACATGGTGCTCCTCTACCCTCTCCAAGTTGATGCTGGGGCACTTTTCTTCCCTCATTGTCATTTCTGACATCTGCCTGACACTGCTGCTGCTAAGCCAGGGACTGGACTCTGCTGCAAGCTCTGGATGAGAATTCATGATCTTGAATAAGTTCTGTGATCATTCCCACTCCAGTTTGCATTCCTGAGAGGCATAAGGCCTGTCAATGGGCAACTCAAATCACTGCAAATGCCAGCATTAGTGAAAACTATTGTATAGCTACACAGTCCTAAAAAAAGACAAACCTAGCCAGCCGGAAAGCATCGCTGAAAAACTGGGCAAGGAATAGGACAAATCCTCTGACTCTTTGGAAAGTGACACTTCTCTTCAAAATCAGTTCATAAATAAGAAACAATGTCACAATAATTTTCATAATATTTGTCAGTGGTATTTAGTAAACACAGGAAAATCTCATATATAATGACCAGCTTGTTTGCTGTACTTGAAGTAAGATTCAATTGTCCCTCTTCTTCTGATACAGTTTAGTGCAAATTGTGCAAACCCGCAGCTTATGCACAGTCCAAAGCCAGTTATTAAAAATATTGGTCCAGGTCTCCACACATGATTTTATGAAGTTACATCCAGAGTCATCATCATTGTGGAACAGAAATACAATGTTTGTGTTTCACACAAAGGACATAGCAGTGGAGTAGTTATGGCATTAGGCCATCAACACACAGGGGCCAATTTTAACTCTCCTGCCTGGTGGAAGTCTGGCAGGAGACACTTAAAAGGGGGGCAGGAGGACTTACCTACTTCTTTCCTGCCCAAATCTGGCTGCCTGCAATATTAAGTTGCAGGCGGCAAGGATATGTGCCCAAAGCAGACAAGAACACCTTTAACCCTTGGTAAAGAATGGAACAATAGCACCAAGTTTTCTCCCTCAAAATCTTTAGTGCGTTTATATATGGGATAACTGTAACATACAGACTAGGAAGGTTTGACAGAAGTGCAAATGTGTAAGTGTCAGGAATGGGTTGTGTGTGATGTTATATTTGTTTGAATAAATTGTTATTTATTGGTCTTACATTTAAATGTAAGTTGCTAGGGTTACTAGGGTTGCCAACCACCCAGGATTGGCCTGGATTTTCCAGCAATTGAAGACCAATCTGCTGTGTGCAATCCTGGAGAAAAATCATTGGGACGTTAAAAACAATTTTTTTTGTCATTTTTCCCTGAACATTTCTCTTTACCAGATATAAAAATATTGAAAATGGAGAAAAAAGGGCTGTTTGGCTGATAGTCAAGCATCATCCAATTGAGTTATGTGTCTTTTACTTTCTAGTTGGTGTAGGAAGGCAGTGTGTCACAAGGATGGATGTGTTGGCCGACTAATGGCAAGAGCATGGGGGCAAGTCATGTGATGAAACCTCCAGGAATACATTTAAACACAGTTGGCAACCCTACCAGTTGCCTTGAGAAGCTGGGTGGTGGGGTGGGGCAGGTGCTACCTTCTTGAAGCACTTGAGTGTCTTGGCAGGCAATAAATTGTATTAAGAATCAATTATGTAGTGTGGACTAGAGCCACATGTAGGCCAGACAAGATAGGGGTCACCATAATGATTCAGGGGCATTTCTGTATAACAATCCAGCAATTTCCAAAGTGACAGAACTGTCAACACCCAGCTGGCCTGGCAGCATCGAAGAGAATGGACCTGTTAGCATTTCAGGTACAGTCTCTTTATCAAAGCAGGGGCTGCTGCTGAAACTTAACTGGTTTCTTCTCTCCACAGACGTTGCCTGGCTTGCTGACCGTCTGCAGAATTTTCTGTTTCTGATTTCCAGCATCTGCTGTTGCGAGTGAGGATTATCCCAAACATTTTACTTTGGTACCCTGCCCCAAATTGCCAGATTTATTAAATTCAATTTCACAGCCTTGTCATAGTCAGGTTTGAAGTCATGACCATCAGTAATAGTCTAGTACCATAACTTCTACACTATCATGGTTAATCTCCATCTTTAAATCACTCTATATTTCTCTTTTCATGTCTGAAGTAAAGTATTGCTTGTAATTCAAAGCCACCACAAGCTCAAGCAAAAAAAGGTTTGAGAAAAGGTTTGAAATTGTATGAAATCTCTGGAACTGATTAGTGAAAGGTATGGGGATGAATTAATGTGTAAACATCTCTAGATTTGTATTATTTAGAAAATGAAGCACTATGAACACCTATCATTTGTGGCACATCTTTGTTTCATCTATGTACTTAGACATTGAAATTTTTAAAGTTAATTTTTCTGTCAGACGTGAGATATCAGGCCAAACAGATTTTACTCCAGATAATGTGGCAAATACCTCATTAATATGCATTGATTGGTTCAGCTCTTTAAAGGCTTGAAATTCAATCCTAATACATATTTCTCAGAAACTGGAATCCAACCCATGACTATAATCAGACATATGATATTTAAATGGTTAAGTTGGGCTAAATAATCCATAAAATTTGTGCAGTTTTATGTTTCCTGGCTTGTCGGGGGATTGCATTAAATCTTTCTGCACCAAAAATAATCGAAAGAAAAGATTACCTACAGAATAAATGATGGGAGTTAGTGGTTTACCAAAAACTAAACCACTGAGCAATGGCATTCTAAGAGTAATGCAGCTCTGACTCACTGTGGTTTATCTTACTGTGAGCTGCCAGGTCCTGTTGGGTATCTCAATTATTCCGCACTGCTATGGTGACTAATTTTACTAGGTTATTTATGGTTTTTTTAAACAATAGTTGATAACCATGCAGTAGCCCTGATGCGTGGGAATTTATTTTTGTCAGAAGTCTGAAGACTGTCCTGTGACATTAGATATAGGGTCATGTGCTGGCTGGTGTGAAGTTTGGAGACCAATTGGTTGGTGTGGAGTGGCAGAAAGTACCTTCCACATTGTGCTAAAGATTCTTGTAGCAACATATGGGGACAATAGCATGATGGTAATGTCACTGGACTAGTAATCTAGCGGCCTGTGCCCAATACTCCAGCAGTGCAAGTTCAAATTCCACCATTGCCTTTGTTGGAACTTATGTTTAATTAATATATTGGGGAGACAAAGCTAAGCCTGAATGTTACCATCGGAGCACGTGTGATTGGCAGTCCCGGAAGCAGATGCGAGTTCTGCTGCCACTCGTGATTGGATGCCGACCTTGATTTCACTCTGGTTGGCCAATTAATGGCTGGCCAGTGTGAAATGTGCGCTGACACTGGCTCAGTGTTACTGGCGGGGAGGGGAGCATGGTGGGCGATGGGTCCAACGTGGTTCCACAGGGGGGATTTAATGGTGCACAAAGGAGCTCCCTGAAGCCTGCCAGGAGGCATTCAAGAGCCTCATGGAGCTGTCTGCCATTGCATGGAAGGAGTAACAAATTTCATGATTTATGGCCTCAAGCCCTGTAGCCCACACCAGGCTGAAGGGCAATGCAGATGGGCTCTCTGCCCCCCACTTCTCAGCCGGTTGCCTGTGTGCTCTGCTGGAGGCAGTGAGTGCCCGGTGGGAGATATTAATCCTGCGGGATGGTAAGAGGAGGCCACCTCATCAAACAAAGTAGACACGGACGGAGGTGGCCGCCCAGGTGAGTGGACATGATGTTGAGAGCTGCATTTGGATCCAGTGCCGTAAAAGATTCAACTACCTTCCGTGTTCTGCAAGGGTGAGTACGGAATTGGCATGGAACTGTGCATGGTGGGGAAGGTGGGGGGAGGTGGTGGTGCGGGTGCAGGTAAGGCTGGTATGATGTGGCAGGTAGAGGACGGACTAATGAAAGCACTTTTGTCCGTACTGGAGAAGAGAAGCCATAATGCACAGGAGCATGCATGAACAGGTGGTGGGGTGCCCAACTTTCTGATCCTGTCAAAGTTTGAGATGGATGCCTTTGCTTTGATATGCAAGATCCACAGGGTGTGGAGAGGCAGGGGTCTCGGAGGAAAGTAAGAGTCCAGTGGACAGAGAAGAGACTGGGGGAGTGTATAAGAGATGTAGGGTAGTGGCATTTCGAATGAGATGTTCAAACCAAGAGTCCCAATTGCTTGTCCATTCACAAAGCTTCACTGAAGCAATTGTCTATTGTGGCAAGCAACTGTAGCGCATGCATAGTGACTTTGTAATGATGTTTGCAACTGACATTTTCTCTTCCTCCCACAATGTGCCACCCTCATGATGCACCACAGATCCAAAGGACCCTCTCTTGACCCCCGAGGAGGAGCTGTGGACAGATGCACTCACGTCACATCTTGGGCGTTGCCTGCAGGTACCTGGCCTCCTCTCCCTCCTGGCCCTCTCCTCCTCTGAGGAGGACCCCAGCAGAGTACACAATCCCCATTTTTTATACAAATGATTGTACAGGATAGTGCACTGAAGGGGCCTCTCGCCTGAAAGCCTCTGCAAACACTGAGAAATGAAAGAGAAAAAAAATGCCCAAAACTGTCTGTAAATCAACTCCAACCAACTCACAGCAAAACTCCTACGTACTCACCTCACCAAGATCCTGTTCGCCTTTTATCCTGCCCTGAGTCGAGGTTTCATGAAAAATGTGAAGTAGCCTATGCGCTGAGTGTGAAATCGCATGGGTCATGTAAAATAGCTGTGAACTGCCTTTTTCATTTGTCTAATTGCCCCTTTAATTGTTGGTGGGCGCACTCCTGACACCCATGTGCTCCTGCCGATGGTAATATCACACAGTGGCACAGTGACGTTGAGATGCCCTCCCAATGTCAGCACCCACCATTTTATGTGAGATCAGGACTGGCATGTGCCTGCTCCGACACAGTAAAAGTTTGGTCTCGATAATGGTGACCATGACACTATGAGATTGTTGTCAAAACCCAATGTCCTTTAGGGAAGGAAATCTGACATTCTTGCCCAGTGTGGCCTACATGTGACTCCAGACCCACAACAATGTGGTTGACTCTTAATTGCCCCCTGATATGGTCTAGCAAGCCACTTAGTTGTATCAAACTAATACAGAAAAGTTCAAAAGGCCTGCATTGACCAAGGTACCAGAAACGATAAAGGCACATGCAGCCCAGCTGACCCTGCGTATTCCTCCTCACTAATACCTGGGAACTTGTGTCAAAAGTGGGAGAGCTGCTCCACAGACTAGTCAAGCAACAGCCTGATATGGCCATACTCACGGAACCATACCTTACAGCAAATGTCCTAGACACCACCATCACCATCCCTGGATATGTCCTATCCCAGCAGCAGGGCAGATCCACCAGTGGTAGTGACACAGTGCTATACAGTTGGGAAGGAGTTGCCTTGGGAGTCCTCAACATTGACTCTAGACCTCATGAAGTCTCATGGCATCAGGTCAAGTATGAGACAAAGGAACCTCCTGCTGATTACCACCTACACTCCTCCTTCAGTTGATGAAACAATACTCCTCCACATTGAACACCACTTCGAAGAAGTACCGAGGATAGCAAGAGTGCAGAATGTACTCAGGCTGGGGGATTTCAATGTCCATCACAAAGCGTGGCTTGATAGCTCCATTACCGACCAAGCTGGTCGAAACCCAAACAACATATCTGCCAGACTGGGCCTAAAGCAAGTGGTAAGAGAATCAACACAAGGCAAAAACCTGCTTGACCTTACCGTCACCAATTTACCTGTAGCAGATGCATCTGTCCATGACATTATTGGTAGGAGTGACCACTGCACTGTCCTTATCGAGATGAAGTTCCATCTTTGTGCTGAAGTACCCTACATTGTGTAATGTGGCACTACCACCGTGCTAAATGGGATAGATTCAGAATAAGTCCAGCAGCTAAAAACTGGGCATCAATGAGGTGCTGTGGGCCATCAACAGCAGCGGAATTGTACTCAAGCACAGTCTGTAACTTCACGGCCGGTATATTTCCCACTCCACCATGACCATGAAGCCGCGGGATCAACCCTGGTTCAATAGAGAATGCAGGAGAGCATGGCAGGAGCAACACCAGGCAAACCTAAAAAGGTGAAACTACAACTCAGAGCTAGATGCTTGCTAAACAGTGGAAGCAGCATGCGATAGACAGAGCAAAGCAATCCCACAACTAATGGATCAGGTCTAAGCTCTGCAGCCCTGCCACATCCAGTCATGGATGGTGGTGGACAATTAAAGAATAAACTTGCACCACTTGGAATGCAGCACTTCAAGAAGGCGGCTTACCACCACCCCCTCGAGGGCAATTAGGTATGGGCAATAAATGCTGGCCCATGAAAGAATAAATCTGGAAGATGATGTCCCACAAATATCGCCATCCACAAAGGTGGACGAGTCCAGTATGTCAGTGAAAAAGACAAGGTTGAAGCATTTGCAACCACCTTCAGCTAGAGGAGCCAAGTGAATGATGCATTTCGGTCTCCACCAAAGGCCCCCCAGATGCCATCTTCAGCCATCGGTTCACTCCATGTGAAATCAAAGAATGGCTGAAGGCACTGGATACAGCAAAGGCAATGGGACCTGACAACATCCTAGCTGTGGTATTGAAGACTTATACTACAGACATGGTTATGCCCCGAGCCAAGTTGCTCTAGTTCAGCTACAACACTGGCATCTACCTGGCAATGTTGAAAATTGCCCAGGTATGTCCTGTCCACAAAAGCATGGCAAACCCAAAGCTCAATGGTGCAATTCTCAATCATCAGCAAAGTGATGGAAGGTGTGGATGATAAAAACAAAAAAACTGCGGATGGAAGGTGTCGTCAACAGTGATCAAATGGTGTTCATTCCTCAATAACGTGCTCACTGATGTTCAGTTTGGGTTCCACCAAGGGACTTCATAATGGCCTTGGTCCAAACATGGACAAAAGAGCTGACTGCCATTGACATCAAGACAACACTTGACTTAATGCATCATCAAGGAGCTGTCACAAAACTGGAGTCAACAGGAATCAGGGAAAAAATTCTTCATTGGTTGGAGTCACACCGAGTACAAAGGAAGATGGTTGTGGTTTTTGGAGGCCAATCATCTCAGCCTCAGGACATCACTCCAGAAGTTCCTCAATCTAGTGTTCTAGATCCAACCTACCTACCCCTCACCAATTTACTTGTTGAAAATGCAGTTGCTGCATCATGACCTTTTCTCTGTCATAAGGTTAGAAGTGTTCGCTGACGATTGTGCAATGTTCAGCACCATTCGCAACTCCTCAGATACTGAAACAATCTGTACCCACATGCAGCAAAACTAGGACAATAAGCATGCTTGGGCTGATAAGTAACAAGTGACACTTGTGCCACACAAGTGCCAGACAATGACCACCTCCAACAAGAGGGAATCTAACCATTGCCCCTTGACCTTCCTGACGGAATCCGGAACGAGGCAGCAAAATCTTAAAATTAAAGCTGGGTTGTTTCAGGGTGGTGTCAGAAACACTTCTTGATACCAAAGGTAGTGGAAGTTTGGAAATCTCTGCTGCAAAAAACTATTGAGACTAGGGGCGGAATTTTCTGTAGCCATTGGCATCGGGTGTCATGGCGGGCTTGAGCAGACAATATGACAGGAAAGCCAAAACTCGGTTTCACAAGATTGTGAAACTCGATTGCAAACGTCCGCTCTGGCTGCCAATGGTGGGCCGTGTTTCCTGCTGCTGCATGTTGGGAACTTAATTTTCATACATCTGCATATCACTATAAGCCGTGTTCACTGGAATCATACCCCCCCCCCCATCAAATTTATTGCTCACGTTGGTGGGAAAACATGCTGGTGCAGAACATGTCTTGACAAGTGTGACGTGTAGAAGTTGGGACTTACCGTCAGGGCCATGCTCACATCCCGGACATCCGAGAAGCCAAAGGAGGTGCCCTGTTTCTCTCTTGTGTTGCCACTGCAGGAAGTCACCCATGGCTACTGTGATGGAGTGCAGGTCTGCGTACACTTCCGTGTTCTGCTGGACCAGGGTCTCCATGGCGTCTGTCTTCCTTCCCATGGAGACCACTAAACATGTAATGTGGGCACCCCTTCATCAGAGAGCAGGTGGACACACTCCTCTGACCACTCTGTCGAGGGCTTCCAACGGCTGTACCTGATGTTCCCCACTTTCTGCTGACTCTCCACGATGAGTTGGAAGGCCAAACTCAGGGGCTCATCATCTGATTCGGACCTCACAGATGCCTCTTCCTCAGCAGCCCTCTGAGTGCGGGGGAGTTCAGCTGCATTTGCCTCCTCCTGCTGCGGACACATGTCCATGTGGTGACCACCAGATTGTGAACTCGAGCCTGCCCTAAATCCAGGTTCCACCAAGGTGTGTATCTCTGTACTAGTGGAGGGTGTGGTAAGCACTATGACGGGTCTTCCAGGCTCCTTATTTCCAGCTCTTCAATGCAGGAGGTGTCTTCTTGGCTGGAGGTGAGGACGTGGATGGAGTTGCGAGACTGGCTGGCTGAGGGTGTTGGTTGCTTGGCAGAGCTCCCTGTGAACCAAAGTATAGATAATTAGTGCATGGCAGGAGAGAGAGCACTCACTGTTACATTAAGAGAAGGATGCTATGGTGTAGAGTCCTCAGATGGGTGTTCATCGCTGAACTTACCATCGCCGCAGGCATGGTCCACGCCTACACCAGTCAGCATGCAGGGGCACCTCACAGTGAGTGAGGGGTCTAATTTGGGCCACTCTGCCCCCATCTGGGACCTATCCCTGCTGTTGTGAGCCAGCTTCCCCTGCATGAAAACAGATGGAGAGCGTATGAGAGCAAGACACATGGCTCTGTGTGGAATATTTGTGTGGTGAGTGGAGCCATGGACGGGATGAGGACATGAGCTCGAGGGGATATGAGCCTGATGGAGATGTGAGAGTTAGTGGTGTTGTCCCTTGATGTGTGAGATTCCTGTGGATGTGTGATGGGTTAGTGAGTGTGTGAGTTGAGAGTGATGAGGTGATTGACTTACCCTGGCAGAATGGATGAGAGCATTCATCCTCTTTTGGCACTGGATGGCTGTCCTCTTTAGCAGGGCATTGGCGTTGACCACCGCTGCCTCTGCCTCCCATGCTGGATTGGTGACCTTACTCACTGGCCTTCGCCCATTGCGGGAGTAGAGGGCTTCGCAGTGTGCCTCCACTGTGTCCAGTAGGTGCACGAGGGACGTGTCGCTAAATTTGGGGGCAGCACCTTTTGGCAGTCATGACTTTGCAGCAGCTTCCGATGCCTTAGAGAGTGTTAGCTCCGTGCAGGGGCACCCTTTAAATATGGCGCCCGGTTTACTGATGACCTGATGTGACAGCCGGGCGAGCGAATGAGAGAAATATCCGCCAGTGACCAGCTTGTTTCCAGGAAATGAGCAGGAATGGGGTGATATGGCGTGAAAAGCCGCTATTGTGGCCGGTGGGTAAAGTGCTCTTTCTCCTGCCCACTACTACACTTAGTGCAAATGTGGAACGATTCCATCCTAGCTCAGTTGAACATTTCAAAACCAAGAATGATTGATTTTTATTAGGAGAAGGCATTCAGGATTATGGAACAAAGACTGATGATTGGAGTGAAGATACCGAACAACATTACCATCTCTAAATACCCCACTAGCAACATCCTGAGGGATACCATTGGCAGAAACTGAACTGCATCAGCCATATAAACATTGTGGCAACAATAGTAGGCCAGAGGCTGGGAATTCTGTGGCAAGTAACCCACCTCCTGACTCCCCAAAGCCTGTCTACCATCTACAAGGCATAGGCTGGGAATTCTGTGGCAAGTAACCCACCTCCTGACTCCCCAAAGCCTGTCTACCATCTACAAGGCATAAGTA
Organism: Carcharodon carcharias; assembly: GCF_017639515.1. Classification (NCBI taxonomy): domain Eukaryota; kingdom Metazoa; phylum Chordata; class Chondrichthyes; order Lamniformes; family Lamnidae; genus Carcharodon; species Carcharodon carcharias. The sequence goes on from NC_054469.1 coordinate 184,560,146, forward strand.
AGGAATGTGATGGTATACCCACCACTTGCCTGGATGAGTGCAGCCCCAACAACACTCAAGAAGCTTGGCACCATCCAGGACAAAGCAGCCCACTTGATTGGCAGCACATCCACAAACTGTCGCTCTCTTCACTAACAATGCTATACATAAGCAAGAAAGTTCTCCTAACTAACCCTTTCATTCTTCTGGTGATGATCTTAAATTTATGTCTTCTGGAATGGTGGAGGAAGCAGATTCAACACTAACTATCGAAAGGGAATTGGATAAATACTTAAAAAGGAAAAATATGCAGGTCTATGGGGAAAGAATAGGGATCTAATTACAAAGATCTTTTTAAGAACTTGTTGCTGTAGCCTGAATGGCCCCTTTCTGTGCTGTACCAACTCATTGGAGGATTGTCGTAATAAGAGAGATTAGGCCAACCAGACATGTATTCACTGGAGTTTAGAAGAATGAGAGGGGGACTCATTCAAACATATAAAATTCTGACAGGGATGGACAGACTGGATGCAGGGACGATGTTTCCTCTGGCTGGGGGAGGTCTAGAACAAGGGGCCACAGTCTCAGGATATGGGGTAGGCCATTTAGGACTGAGATGAGGAGAAAGTTCTTCACTCAGAGGGTGCTGAACCTGTGGAATTCTCTACCACAGAAGGTTGTGGAGGCTAAGTCACTGAATATATTTAAAAAGAAATAGATGGATTTCTGGACTCTATAGGCACCAAGGGGTGTGGGGAGAGAGTAGGAGTACGGCGTTGAGTTAGAGGATTAGCCATGATCATATTGAATGGTGGAGCAGGCTCGAAGGGCCGAATGACCTACTCCTGCTCCTATTTTCCAAGTTTCTATTAACCAATGGAAATAAATTTTCCCATTTACTTTATTAAATCCTGTCAAAGTTTTGCGCTCGTTTCCTCTTAACTCTGGTCCTAATGAAAAAAAGACTGTTTCTCTAGTCTACTCATGGCTAAAGCTTCTCATCCCATATGTGGCATGTCATATTTAATTTTGGGCACCAGAAAAAGTGAACTAAATCATTGATGTTCAAAGGCAAGTTTTATTCCTTAGTATTATGTAAATTACAAAATGTTTTGTTCTTCTTCTAAGCCTCTCCAATTTTACATTCCAACATTCAGAATTAGAGATTAACGGAAAACACTTGCAGATGTCATGTAAGAGAGGTGGATATTTTGCCAACCCTTCAATGTCCCAGTAGAGTTGAGGGATTACCTTTGCTTTGTGGGCAATTTCTGCCCATATTTTGTTTCTGACCCCAGGGGATGTCTCGGTGTATTTTTCCAGATGATGGACTCTGGCAAAGCAAATTAATTCTGCAGCAATCTTCCTCAGAAAACTGTTTTTTTAAATTTGCAAGTGCTACGATGGAAACCTGGGACTTAAGGGTGTGATATTTCTAAAGCAAATTAGGGCTGAAATTGTCCCAGATTTGCACTAAGTGCGGTAGTGGGCGGGTAAAGCAACGTTTTACCCACCAGCCGCAATGGCGGGTTTTCACACCATATCATTCCAATCCCCCCGCATTAGTCATGCGTTCCCGGGAACCATGCCGTTTCCATGGCGAGGAGGCTTTCATTTGCCTGCCACGCCATCGCCTCACTGCTTCATCACGCCAGGCGCCATATTTAAAGTCCAGATACACGCGCACGCTCTCAGTGCTTCCAGCCCAGGATTACTGCAGAGAAGATGTCCACGAAATGAAAAAAGACTGCAGCCCCCAGGTTTAGTGACGCATCACCTGAATGCCTTTTGGACGCCATGGAGGCCCGCCGTGATGTCCTCTACTCCCGCTCTGGCCACAGGATGGGTAGAGCTATGACTAACCTGGCTTGGGAGTTGGTGGCAGTGGTGGCCAGTGCCAATGCTGCACAGAAGAGGTTGGCCATCCAATGCAGATAGAGGATGAATGATCTCACCTGTGCTGCCAGGGCAAAGCAACCATCTCATCACCCTAAACTCACACACTCAAGCCCATCAGACATTCACTGGCATCTCACTCACTGCCAGCTCAAGGGACATCACCACCCATTCTCACTCACATACCCTCATATGTCCATCTGGCCTCATCTCCTCTGGAGGCTGCCTCCTCAGCCCTCACCAGCTTGAGGCCGCTTGCACAGATCAACATGTGTTCCCACACACACCCTGGGCTACCCTTCTTCCCCAGTACAGCCCTCATCCTGCAGCCTCTTCCCTTGCCTGAGGCCACTACTCCCGCTTTCCCAAGCAAGCCCCAGCCCTGCAGCCGCTGAAAAGCCACCCATAAATCAGCATATCATTATCAGGCCAGCCCACCGGAATCATCCCCCCCACTGGGGGGTTTGGGGGTCGGGGGGTGGGAGGTGAGGGGGGCTGGGGGTGTGGGGGGGGGGGGGGGTTGGTGGTGGTGGGGGGGGTGTTGTTGTGTGCCACAAACATAGTTTGGAAAGAAGTGACTTTTAAAATCAAAATTTAATCATGCAAGTTAAGAAGAAACAGAAGTTACAGATCAGTAAGATTCTAGAAGTTGCATAGGAACAGGAGTAGACAATTGAGAGTGATGAGAAGAGTGAATTATCCTGACAGAACGGAGGAGGTCTTTCATCTTCTTTTGCCACTGGGTGGCAGTGCTCTTTTGCAGGGCATTGGTGCTGACCACCGCTGCCACCACCTCCCAAGCTAGATTGGTTATGTTGCTGCCCATCCTGCGCCCAAAGCTGGGGTAGACAACATTGCGGCAAGCCTCCACTGCGTCAAAAAGGCACTCGAGGGATGCATCATTGTACCTGGGGGTTGCCGTCTTTTTGCCTTTCGGGGCCATGTCTTCTGTGCAGCAGGCCTGGGCTGGAAGCACTGGGAGGTGTGCATGCGGCTGCCCTTTAAATATGGCGCCTGGTGTGATGAAGTGGCGAATGAGAGCCTGCCTGCCATTGAAACGGAATGTTTCCCAGGAATGCATAATTAATGCAGTGGGTTTGGGATAATACGGGATGAGAAGCCACCATTGTGACCGGCGGGTAAAATGTAATTTTTCCCGCCTGCTACTGCACTTAGTGCAAATCTGGGATGATTCTGCCCTCGGTTTCAGAAAGGCAAGGGACTCATGCAATTGCATTCAATTCAAAGCAGTGGTGCAAAGGGGGACGAAAAAGCCAATGACGGTGTTGAATCCAACAACAGGAAGCATCAGTACACAAGAATATATGAAAGGCCAGCTGTGCCATCTTAAAGGGGCAGAGCATTCCTGTACAAATAGCTAAAATGATGTAGGGCACCCAGTGCCCCAGCTTGCCCTTGCATTGTCAAGTAGGGTTTCACATCATGCAGCCAAGCAGCAAATAAAAGACAAGGAACTTGCATCTATATAACATTTGTCATATGCCCAGGCCATGCTGGTGCTTCACAGCTAATGAATTGCCTTTTCTTAAGTAATTGTTGTGATGCAGGCAAATCAAGTAGCCAGTTAGTACAGAGCAAGGTCCCTCCAATAGCAGTGAGATAAATGATCAGTTTATCTGTTTTGATGATGTTATATGATAGGTAGAGGTTGGCCAGAGTATCAGGAGAACTCCCTGCTCTTTGAATAGCGCCTTGGGATCTTTTATATTCCTGTGAACACCCAGACAGAGCTGCAGTTTGATGTTGTTACAAATTTAGGGTCTTGATTTAGATTTTGATAAAAAAATGAAAACCACTCCCAGAAGTGAGCTGAAGCCCTATGTATGGAGCTATGCTTGGACTGTCCAATATCTAACTATAAAATGACATAACCTTGAGATGTAACAATGGCACCCTTGTGACCCAAACTGGATAATCACGTCCTTCACAAATATAATTCTTCAACCTTTGCAAAAAATCTTGAGAAAACACTTGGTGAGATGAGACAAGATGCAGATTGTTAAACTGTTTTGCTTCACAACACATAACTATACAGAACAACAGTTCTGATTAAATCCCTTTATTTAAATCAGTACAACTTGTCTTTGAGCAATAATACAAAATAATAAATTCAGTATGATCCCACTGGTGACGAGAATGTCATGGGCAGGTGTCACAGAGTTCTCTCATTCTCTCTGTGTGCTCTCAGCACCTTGAAGGTGGACTGGCCCCCATCTCGACAACATCTGTGATCAGTGACTCTGTGATCCTGAAGGGGTCAGGTGCTGAAGGCAGACAAAGGATCAGATGCTTTTAAAGGTTCACAGCTGAGTCTCCATGATATGACCCTGATCACAGAGCGCAAGTGAACTGCCCTCGGCCAGATAGGAATCAGACATTCTCAGAGGCTATGTGAAGATCTATGGAGTATCACTGCATATCATCATCATCCTCCTGCAAACGAGTGAATATTAGGGCGTCCACTGCGTCTCCATGACAGGAGACTTATCACAGAGGGTATGTGCGCTGCCATAAGCCTGACTCGAGTCAAATATTCTCAGATTCAATGTGAGGATCTATGGTGTCTCCTCATTGCATGTCATCATCATCCCCAAATCTAGCAGCTCTGAGAGCCTTCCGAATGCGCCTGCCTCATCTAGCCAGTGCAATTGCCTCAGCACTGTCATCATCGCCTCGGAGGACTTCCTCACCCTCATCCCTGTGACGTCCTCCTCATTGGAGGAGATGTGCTGCTCCTCCATTTCCTCCTCAGCTAGCTCCTCTCCCTGTTGCAGCACCAGGTTGTAAAGGGCACAGAAGGTGATGACGATGTGTGACACCCTTGGTGGACTATATTGCAGGTCTCAACCAGACCAGTCCAGGCATCGGATCCTCATCTTCAGCAGCCAGATGGTTTGCTCCACCAAGTTTTGAGTTGCTGCATGAGCCTCATTATACATTGTTCTGCTGCAGACTGAGGCTGCTGCACGGGTGTCATCAGCCATGGCCTTGTCCCCGAGGAGCCATCCCCGCAGCCACTGTGGGCTCTAGAAGACCTCAGGGATCTGTGACTGACTAAGGATGTAGGAGTCGTGGAGCCTCCCTGGAAAGTGTGCACAGACCTGCAGGATGTGTTTGTGGTGGGTTACACACCATTCAGTGAACGGAAGCCCTTGCGGTTCACATAGTTGACATAGTTGACCCCTAGTTGTGATGGAGATCTGAGTGCTAAGTGAACAGTTGATCAGACCCTGCACTTGTAGGAAAACTGAGATCTGGGAAAAGCTAATCACTCTTGCATCCTGGCTCCCCTGGCCCTGGGTGAAAAAATGTACAAAGTTGTGTGCCCTCCCGAATGTGGCATCATGACCTCATGGATGTGTTTGTGGGTGGAGGCTTGTGATATCTCACAGAGTGCCATGATCATTTTCACAGCCACTGGCAGTAGATGCCCTCCATATCTCTGTGGCACCAAATCCTGCTGTAGCTGGCAGATGTGACCAACCAATTACCGGTGACACTGGTTCTTGGCCATCTGCAGGAATGAAAGGTGTGTCTATTGACCTTGCGTCTAGCCAGGCGCCAACCAGTGATGGCTCACTGTGGCTCTTCGGCAGCATGTGCAGGAGCCCCAGCCACCCCTTCTTCCTGAGGATGCTGCTCCTCCCTCTGCACAGCCAGGCAACTCAGTCGTTCTCTTCTCCGTCATCTTCTCTCTTTGTACGCCACGAGGCATACAGCTAGTTCACCAGGCTCCACGGTCCTGGTGTACTCCTCCTGTAGGCTGAAAGACAGAGATACATAGGTTAGCATGGGTGTTCTAAGAATTTCTCTTGGGGTAATCCTGAAGGCCCCTTAATGCATCTTGGATTGTGCTGGCCACCAATTGTATGGCTGCCCAAAACCCTACCCATCTCTGCCTCATTCCATCTGATTGATTGGCGGCAGCTTTGCCCACTGGACTCCATGCTGTGCTCTCAGCTCAGGCGCAGGCATTCTCCTAACCAGCAATGCAAGGCTGCACTGTTAGCTTTAACCATGGGGGACACTGGTCCAAATTGGCATGATGAAATTAAAAGGGGCTGTGAGCACCTCCGCCAGTGACTGCTTCATGGCCAGGTTTAGCAAGGAGATTGTACAATGTGCCCAGACATCCAACTGTACTACAGTCCACTAAAATGCAACATTAGTTTGTAGTCTGTGCCCGAAGGTTGAAAAGCTCTGACTGCGTCTGAACTGTCTCAGCTGCAGAGGAGTAGTCACTTTATACAAGGTTTCCCTAATGCGTGGCCGCTTCCCTCGCCCTCCACCCCACACGTACTTGTACTTCAACCACTGCAGCGATTGTCCTTTGCCCGCCACGTTACCTCAACCTTGAAGCCCAACAGGCGACTCTCACAGGTGCTGCACAATGTTACTGTGCACTCACCTCCGCATTCCCCTCAAAGTGTAGCCTGCCAAGTGTAGTCCTTATATATGCTATTGTGAAATACGTTGGCATGGTGGGCGGACAATCCAGCATGGGGGGGATGATTCTGGAATGCTGGCCTTATAATAATATGCAAATGTATGACAATGAGGTTCCCGACATCCAATGACGGCAAATGAGGCCTGCCATCGATTGGCTGAGCGGGCAATCGCAAACTGGTTTCACGACATTGTAAAACTGATTTTTGGCCTTCTTGCCATATTGTCAGCTCATGTTGCATGCCCAACGCCAACGGGCACGGAAAATTCCACCCCTAATGTCTTACTCTGGGAAACTACAAATGCTTAGTGGAATGATGGTAATGGATGAGGAATGTGACCATGTTTCCTGCAATGTAATTGATGTATGTTGATTCAAATTGCATGAAAGGGTTTGCTGAACATCCTTTTAACTTGAACTCCAACTTTAAATTAAGTAGGAGCAAATATTCTTACTGCTGTATTGAAAATTGCAACTGGATATTTTTCATAGGATCGACTTCCTAATTATGATATTTATTAGCTCTTAACCACATCATTGTAAACTAGTCCCATCTGTCACTGATGTCAAGTAGAAACTCTGAACTGGCAATAATTATGGCATATTTGATTTTCCATTGGTTAGTAATGAGTAACTAGAGGGCATAAATTTAAGATCATTACCAAAAGAAAAACAAAAGTTCTGGAGGATTATTTTATAACGTGGAGAGTTAGACAATTCCCTACCAAGGAATGCAGAAAAAATCCTTTTAAAAGAGACGTGGATAAATATTTGAAAATAATGTTTTTAAAGGATTTAGGCAAAGAGTAGATGAAATAAGACTTAATGTGCTGTTGTTTAGAAAACCAGCATGTGCCTGATGGGTCAAGTGGCCTTTCCTCCCTCTGTGAAATTCTAGGATTCTATCCCAATACAAGTCCTGCTGCCAGTGGTAAAATCCATGCCCCAGAATCCAGTATGGGAAGGCTAAGTTTCGTATATGAACTCCACTAGAATTTTCTACCCTTTGACCCAATCAAGCACAAAGTATATGAATGTTTGGTGTAACTATTTGATTTGGAAGTCTTGCCACCTGTGTTAAAATCCACCTGAGTGGTAAAATCATGAGAAGTGTTATGCGTTACATGATACATCTACATTTCTACTGTCCTTATATGTTATGTCCTACAAGGTACCTCTGAACCTCTCCCCTACAAACATTATCTGTTTCTTCTGCTGAGAAATTTTGGATTCAGACATTTTGAGGGAGTCTTACTATTGTCATCACTGCCACAATGCAGGGACGTTTTCAGGTTTGCAACTCTCTTGCACAACACACCTGGCAATTCCTCTTTCCCAAACCAATTGACATTCCAGCTCTAGGCCCCCTGACCAAATAGGGAGGGAGGGTTGGATGACATGTCCAGTCTACCAAAGGAAGGACTTCTACTTAAAGGTACCATGGCATGTGTCATAAAATCCCATCAACAGTTGGATGCTTCAGGCTGCAGAAACCACAGGAATGGAGGGAAAGCCTGGGAAGGCTGTTCACTCTGTCTCACTTGTAACTGGAGGCCCAGCTTAAGGAGCTGAGGGGCTGTGGTGAGGTGAACTCTCCCAAGAATGGGAGCAAGAGGACAACCTCTCCAACCAAACAGGTGTGGATAGAAATCATCAAGAATGTCAGCAGAAGAAGTATGCTCCCTCTAACCTGAAGGCAGTGCACCTAGAGGATCCAGGATCTCAGGATGCCATGGCAGGTGAGTGACTTAATACTTTCAGGTGCTATTCCTCACACACTGACTTGATGGAGTGATGCTGGCTCTCCAGTGGTAGGCAACTTATTGGCCATTGTCAATGCATGCCCACCTTGTCCACTGAGAAGGAGGTCTTATTCCAGGATGCTGTAGATGTCAGCAGTGACAAGCCATGAAAAGCTGAGGCTCCTGTAACACTGGTGCTCAGACATGTTGACAGAGATGATTTTCTATCTCTAGACTCAATGTATGAGTTTCGCCTCCTTCCAGCTGGATCTTCGTGGAGGGGAGGCCTTAGGGATGGTGGTGGCATAGCGGTATTGTCACTGGACCAGTAATCCGGATACTTAGGGGTAATGCTCTGGGGACCGGGGTTTGAATCCCGCCATGGCAGATGGTGGAATTTGATTCCAATAATAATCTGGAATTAACAGTCTGATGATGACCATGAAACCATTGCCAATTGTCATAAAAACCCATCTGGTTCACTAATGCCCATTAGGGAAGGAAATCTGCCATCCTTATTGGGTCTGGTCTGGTCTACATGTGACTCCAGACCCACAGCAATGTGGTTGACTCTTAAATGCCCTCTGAACAAGGGCCTTTGGGGATGAGCAATAAATGCTGGCCATGCCAGTGATCCCATGAATAAAAATCCCCTTTGGAGGGGCATATGGCTAAGGAGAAGGCAGCTGGTGCTACTACGAGTGTTGCTCCTTCTGTGGCTGGAGCTATTGGTGGTAGTGTGACTTCTGCGCTGGATCTTGGCTGGGATGAAGGCTGGCAGCAGGAGAAAGCAGGTGAAGTGCTAGACAGATGAAGCGCCTGTCAAGCAGTGAAAACACTTTCTGAGAGATGTACTTTGAATAGCAGCCTTTCAAAGTTCATGACTGGAGCTCTTCAGTGTAAGTTATAAAAGCCTTCCCAGCTTGTCAGTTTCACTGAAGAAGCTCTGCCTGCTATGCACTCAGCTCAGTGACCCAGATGATTTACTGACAGGTTGGGAAACAAGGTCCATGGTTGGAAAATCCAGGATTTAAGACTAAAGCGCTTCTTAACAACGTCAGAAACTACTTACTTACTTGACAGATCCAATACTGCCTAGGGGAAAGCCAGAAGAAGGTGGGATGACATCTGACCCCTGACCTGATGTCAGTTTCTGAAGCAATTGCACTCAAACCTGCATTCAATGGGCTGGGGAAACTCTGCTCATTTTTTATGAGAGTTTTAGTCCAAATCAGTTGCAGATTTCACCCAAAAAGGCGGCTTTGGGAGTTCAGTTCTTTTGATTGGGTAATTACATCTCTATTAAAATGTTAGAATAGTAATCAGTCACAACTCTGGAGGATGGAAAATGGGCTGCAGCAAAGTTATAGCACACATGAGTCAAGAAAGTTGTGGACATTATTCTGAGTTTACATATGTGAGTGATCAATGATTTCCAGGCTTTATATGGACTTTGTAATTATCAGATATAGGAAACTTTCATTTTTAACTGATAGCCTGTCCTGTACTATAACAGGAAGCAAATATTCTCTTAAAACTTAAACAACAATACTTTAGATGATTAGTTTTGCTTTAATCAGGAAAAAAGTTAATAATTAAAGAGGATTCAAAAACATAAATCAGCTTTTATGATCAAATACAAAGAACCCTCACTCCCTCCCTATATGTTCAGGATGTACCGCCAGTCTTCCTCCAATTTGGTCTCTTGTGCATTCTCCATTTCCTTTCCATCACCATCGGTGGACATGCCTTCAGCCGTCTGGATCATAAGCTCCCTGAAGTTCTGCCGCCTGGAAATGAAGATTTAAAAGGTTTAGGTTAAAGCTTTTGATAAATTTACAAAGGAATTAATCTAGACACACTAAGGCCAGAATCTTCAGAAGTCGAAGTTTGGTGGCGGGTGAGGAAGTGGGAGTGATTTCCCCTGGTCAGGGTGGGCAGGCCGGGACGTCTGATCATCCCTGACCTTGCGTTATTCAGCTTATTAATTATGCATCCACGAGGAGCTTGCTGATTCATGCGGTGGGGGCGGGCAGGAATTTGCCATTCCCGCCATTCCTCATGAGGTCGAGGATCTGGACACCGTATTTAAATGGCAACCGGACAGCCTGCCATTTCCCTCCCAGTTTTGCCCAGTCACCGCTCCACCCTTCCCCGTTAACCCTTCCTTGGTCATCCTCCGCCTAACTTGCATTGTCACCATCGGTTTCAAGAATAAGCTGGCATTTACAGATGCTCCCCAAAGAAGTCAACACAGCGGCAACTCACTGTCAGTCATGGAAGAAGTTTACCTCACGAGGTGCACGTCACTTATGCACAGTTATAAAAGTGAACATTTTAATTTCTTGCTGGTGGGGAACTTAATTTGGAGGGGGATCTTAATTTCAGCAAAGTGGCCTTTTAATAAGCATGCGTAACATGCGAGTGCTTGCAAAAGGGCTACCCAACATCGTTCATCAGGAAGCTCAACCCACCTTTAACCTGCCTTTATAGTCCCGAGAGCAAAATTGCTGAAGTTCATCCTGCCATTGGAAAACTGATTTTTGGCCTCACGCCAAATTAAGTTCCCGCACCCGCCAGGCTTCCTGCTGCTGGTGGGACTGGTATGAGTATCAGTCTGCTCATACTGCAGCCATTTCTCATTTTTGTCATGTGGTGACATAACCATATGCTTCACAATGATTTCTGACTATTTCCTTGACTCTCAGTATCCAACTGTTCAACTTTAATTAGGTTCCTTTTTCGCAATACAGTGACTAATTTACTGTCATTCAATCTATCACTCAAATTTAGACATCTTACTACATAAATGTTATAGGACAACAAATAGCATAGTCTGGCTTAGTCAGTAACTCATCTTACAATTGTAACTCCAGGGCATGGATTTTAACTTAGCTGACCCGCTGGGAGTGGGGTGGGGGGAGAGAGACGCTGCTGGTAAGGCACGGTGACATCAGGTAAGTCCACGCCCAGCAGGGGGTATCAGGGGTTATGGATTGATCACAGTGAGTGGGAATGGGGTTGATCTCAGCAGGGACAAAGAGGGGGAGGTTGATTGATAAGGTGGACTTGGCGGTTTGGGGGTTGATCTGAGGGTTGAACCTGGAGGTTGCCAGGGGAGGATGGGGGTTTGGGAGTAGAGGCTGGAGTGGTAGGAGGCCTGAAGACGGGTCCGAGGGTGTACTAACAGCCTCGGAATGAAGATCAAAGACCTGGCGTGGAGGATAAGACAAGAGGCCAGTAGCGGAACTCTGGTAATGCCATTGAATGTCAAGAGGAGATATTTATATTCTCTCTTGTTGGATGTAGTCATTACCTGGCACTTGTGTGGTGTGAATGTTACTTACCACTTCTCAGCCCAAGCCTGAATAGGAACACAGGAACATAGGTACAGGAGTAGGCCATTCAGCCCATCGAGGCTGCTCTGCCATTCAGTATGATAATGGCTGGTGATCTACCTCAATGCCTTTTTCCCCACACTATCCTTATATCCCTTTATGTCTTTGGCATTTAGAGATCTGTCAATTTCTGCTTTAAACAAACTCAATCACTGAGCTTCCACATTCCTCTGGGATAGAGAATTCCAAAGATTCACAAACCTCTGAGTAAAAACAAAATCTCCTCATCTCAGCCCTAAGTGGCTTCCCCTTTATTTTGAAATTGTGTCCCCTGGTTCTAGACTCCTCACCCAAGGTCTTACCTGCGTCTACCCTCTCTATCCCTTTAGGTACGTTGTAGGTTTCAATGAGATCACCTCGCATTCTTCAAAACTCTGGAAAATACAGGCCCAGTTTCCCCAAACTCCCTTCATAGGACAGTCCCGCCATCCCAGGGATAAGTCTGGTGAATCTTCGTTGCTCTCCCTCTGTGGCAATAATATCCTTCCTAAGGTAAGGGGACCAAAATTTCACACAGTACTCCAGGTGCAGTCTAACCAATGTTCTTTACAATTGAAGCAAGATTACCAAAGTAGATAACCTCACATCTTTCCAGAGTATATTCCACCTGCCATGTTCTTGCCCACTCATGAAGTCTGTCCAAATCCCCTTGAAGCTGCTTTGCATCTTCCTCACAATGCATATTCCCACTTAGCTTTGTGTCATCCGCGAATTTGGAAATATTACATTTGGTCCCTACATTCAAATCATTGATATATATTGTGAATAGCTGGGGCTTGAGTACTGATCCCTGTGGCACCCCACTAGTTACAGCCTGCCAGCCAAGAATGTCCCATTTATTTCTATTCTCTGTTTTCTGCCTATTAATGAATCCTTAATCCAGTATATTACCTCGTACCCTACGTACTTTAATTTTGTTAACCTACCTCCTGTGGGGGATTTTATCAAAAGCCTTCTGAAAATCCAAGTATAGTACATCATCAGCAGTGTGTACTATCTACAAGATGCACTGCAGAAACCCACCAAGGCTCCTTAGACAGCGCCTTCCAAGCCCACAACCGCTACCATCTAGAAGGGCAAGGGCAACAGAAACATAGGAACACCACCACCTGCAAGATCCCCTCCAAGTCACTCACCATCTAGGCTTGGAAATGTATTGCTATTCCTTCATTGTGGCTGGGTCAAAATCCTGGAACTCCCTGCCTAACAGCATTGTGGGTGTTCCTACACCACAAGGTACGGCAGCAGTTCAAGAAGGCAGATCACCACCACCTTCTCAAGGGCAATTAGTGATGGGCAATAAATGCTGGCCCAGCCAGTGAAGCCCACATCCTGTAAATGAATTTAAAAAAACTACATCCACCAACTCCCCTTTCTGTTAGTAACATCTTCAAAAAACTCCAACAGGTTTGTCAAACATGATTTCCCATTCATAAATCCATGTTGTTTCTGCCCAATCAGATCATTATTACCTAAGTGTCCTTTGTAACAGATTCCAGCATTCTCCCTACTACTGATGTAAGCTATCAGGTCTGTAATTCCCTGCTTTCCCTCTTCCTCCCTTCTTAAATAGTGGGGTGACATTTGCTACCTTCTAATCTGTAGAAACTGTTCCAGAATCCATAGAATTTTGGAAGATGATCACCAATGCATTCCACTATCTCCATAGCTACCTCTTTCAACACTCTGGGATGTAGGATATCAGGTCTCGGGAACTCATCAACCTTCAGTACCATTAATTTCTCCAATATGCCTTCTTACTAATACAAATTTCCTTCAATTCTTCATTCTCCCTCATCCCTTGGATCTCTAATTCTGGGAGATGTCTTGTATCTTCTCAGTGAAGACAGATACAAAGTAATCATTTAGCTTCTCTGCCATTTCTCTATTCCCCCATTGTAAATTCTCCTGACTCTGCCTGTAGTGGACTCACGTTTGTCTTAGCTGAATATTTCCTTTTTACATACCTATAGAAGCTTTTACTGTCCGTTTTTATGTTTTTTGCTAGTTTACATTTATATGCTATTCTGCCTTTCTTTATCAGTTTCATGGTCCTTCTTTGCGGCATTCTAAAATGCTCCTAATCCTCAGGTTTACCACTATTTCTGACAATTTCATATGCCCTTTAAGACTATAAGACCATAAGACATAGGAGCAGAAGTAGGCCATTCGGCCAATCGAGTCTGCTCCACCATTCAATGAGATCATGGCTGATCTGATAATCCTCAACTCCATTTTCCTGCCTTTTCCCCATAACCCTTGATTTCCTTATAGATTAAAAATCTGTCTTTCTTGGCCTTGAATATACTTAATGACCCAGCCTCTACAGCTCTGTGTGGCAAAGAATTCCACAGATTAACTACCCTCTGAGAGAAGAAATTCCCTTTCATCCCTGTTTTAAATGGGTGACCCCTTAATCTGAGATTATGCCCTCTGGTCCTAGACTCTCCCACAAGGGGAAACAACCTCTTAGCACCGACCCTGTGAAGCCCCCTAAGAATCTTATATGCCTCAATAAGGTTGCCTCTCATTCTTCTAAGCTCTAATAAGTACAGGCCCAACCTACGCAACTTCTCCTCATAAGAAAATCCCTCCATACCTGGAATCAACCTAGTGAACCTTCTCTGGACTGCTTCTAATTCCAGTATATGTTTTTTTAGATAAACTGTTCATATTATTCTAGGTGTGGTCTAACTAGTGCCTTGTATAGTTTTAACAAGACTTCACTATTTTTATATGCCATTCCCTTTGAAATAAAGGCCAACATTCCATTTGTCTTGCCTATTACCTGTTGAACTGTATGTTAGATTCCCAAATCCCTCTGCGCTGCAGCCTTCTGCAGTCTTTCTCCATTTAAATAATATTCAGCTCCTCTATTCTTCCTGCCAAAGAGTATAACTCACCTTTTCCCACATTATATTCCATCTGCCACTTTTTGTCCACTCAGTTAACCTGCCTATATCCCTCTGAAGACTCCTTGTGGATTCCTCACCACTTGCCTTCCCACCCATTTTTGTATCATCCTCAAATTTGGTGATAGTACATTCATTTCCCTTATCTAAGTCAATAATTTATATTGTAAATAATTGAGGCCCCAGCACTGATCCCTGTGGCACTCCACTAGTTACAGGTTGTCATCCTGAAAAAGCCCCCCTTATCCCAACTCTCTGTCTTTTATTAGTCAGCCAATCCTCTAATCATTCCAAAACTACTACCTCCAACACCATGGGCTCTTATCTTACTAAGTAGTTTTATGTGTGATACCTTATTGAAAGCCTTTTGAAAATCCAAATTATTACATCTACTGGTCCCCGTTTATCTGTTCTGCTTGTTACCTCCTTGAAGAATTCTAATAAATTTGTCAGTCATGATTTCCCTTCATGAAGCCATGCTGACTCTGCTTGACTGTATTATGCACCTCTAAATGCTCTGCTATTACATCCTTTATAATCGAGTCTAACATTTTCCCAATGACAGATGTTAAGCTAAATGACCTTTGATTACCTGTTTTTTGTCTCCCTCCCTTTTTGAATAGTGGTGTTACATTGGCAGTTTTCCAATCCTCTGGGACTTCTCCAGAATCTGAGGATTCTTGGAAGATTAATACCAGTGCATCCACTATCTCTGTAGCTATTTCCTTTAATACCCTAGGATGCAACCCATCAGCTTTAATCTTATTCAATACACAACTTCTTATGTTCGCCACGGTTGACTGACTTTCCTTCTTTGTGCCTTGAAGTAATGTAGAATTGCTGTAAGCTATGCAATAATTCTTTAAGTCTATCCATTGCCTGTATACTGTCTTATTATGGTCACTCATTCCTAAGATTAACAAGATTTTTAATTAGCCCTTTCTCGTTACATAATAGTAGATCTAAAATAGCCTGTTCTCTAGTCAGTTCCTCAGCATACTGCTGCAGAAAACCATCTCTAACTCAACCTCCACAGCATTTGTGTGCATTAGATTTACCCAGCCTATATACAGATTGAAGTCATCCATGATTACGGTATTATGCATGCTACATACACCTCTAATCTCATGATTAATATCATGCCCCACAAAATCACTACTGTTTGGAGGCTCATAAGTAACTCCTGCCAATGTTTGCTGTCTCATGTTGTTTCTTAGCTCCACCCAGAATCCATATTTTGTTCTTCCAATCTGAGGTCTTCCTTTACTGTTTGCTGATTGTTGTATGATGTTTTATGTGCCTGCATATTACTGTGATGTAAAGGTGCTCAGCAGAGCAAGGGTTAACGTGGCACTGGAGCATAGCACTGCCCACAGCATGAAGTATAGAGTCACATGGTAAAAAACTCAGCGAGAATAGTCTAGAGAGAAAACTCTGGAAGCAGCCTGCATGGAGGTAACAGCACTATACATGACAGTAACCTGGGACCTGTGAATAGTTAAAGATTAACAATAAATGGTTCGTGTTTAAATATATAAGTCTAAAGATCTCATCACTGAGATACCACTGCACATCATATTACAACATGGTGGCAGTGGGATATCAGCACTATCAGCATAGTACAACATGCTAGGCAGCAGTGGTTGCTTTACAAGATATCACAGCAGAGATAGTACCATAATCCATCATGGTGATCTGCAGTGATATGAAAGATAGCAGCTAAATGCTTGAACCCAGAACAGCATCTCAAGGTGTGAAACAATAAAAGCAACTGAAACCTAACTAGGCAGACATGCACCTAAAAAGAAAATTGAAGAAAAAGTTGAAGAAGTTTCATTACAAATTTAGAAGTCGAGGAATCCACCAGAGTGAGCGGAAGTCCATTACAGAAAATTGCATGAAGCTGAGTGACACATTTCACGAGATGGTGAACAAAAATACAAAAAAAAAGTAACCTGGGAACTGTGAATATTTAAAGATTAACAATAAATGGTTCATGTTTAAATATATAAGTCTAAATATCTCATCACTGAGACACCACTGCACACCATATTACAACATGGTTGGCAACAGTGGGATATCAGCACTATCAGCATAGTACAACATAGTTACAAAAAAAGTAGCTGTACTTACAGTTTAGGATAGGTGCTGGTCCCAAGAGCTCAGTGTCCAGAGGGCAGTTGAAGACCCCAGAAGAGGGCCAGCAGAGACCCCAGAGGGAGGGCACCAAATGACCGCAGGGAGAGGGCAACAAAAGCTCTCAGGTGGAGGGCAACAGAAGACTCCAGAGTGTGAGGTAACTCAAAAGAAGCAAAATATGCAAGAAGTAAATGAAGCTCTATAGGAAATTCTATAGGAAAATATTATATCAGAGCTGAATCTGATGATTTGAAGTGTAAGCTTCAAGCTGAGTATATAGCTCTGAAAACGCACGATAAACTGAAGTCTTCAATAAACATCTTTGACAATCTCTTCTTTGCCTCCACCTATCACTGGCCCTCTATTCAGCTCTACCTGTCCCACCCCCCTCAACCAGCGTATATTGCACCTCATTTCTATTTTTCCTCAGTTCTGATGAAGAGTCATATGGACTCAAAATGTTAACTGTATTCCTCTCCGCAGATGCTGTCAGACCTGCTGAGTTTTTCCAGCTTTTAAAATTTTTCTTCAATAAACCAATCTGCCTGAGAACTGAACAAACAAATTTCAGAGATGACACAAAGGTATCAGGAGGAAATACAGACCCTCAATTCGACAGTTAGAAAACCAAGGTGGGAGTTGGGAAAACTCAACAAGATGTACAGCCAAGCAAAACAGCAGGCAGAAAAGGTACATGAAGAAGTTGCGAACCTCACAGAATTGATATGTAGTCATGGAAAAATATGAGGAGCTAAAAAGAACATTGAATATCACTTCAGGAAAAGTTGTGTTGTAAATATCAGTAGCAATGAAACGATGCACTGAAGTGCAAAGTAAGTTGGCAAGAGGTCAACAAGAAAATAAACAAGAAAGTACAACTGGTTGTCCTTCAAGATCAAATGCAAAAGGAATGCATGACCATTCAGCAACATGAAGAAATGAAGACTGTCTTAAACAGTAGAATGGAAGAACAGCAGAAGAAACATAAAGAGACTTTGCTGAATTACAGGAAAACTCAGGGTGAAGCAAGTGAGTTTTGGAAAGAAAATGAGAAGCTGTTGACAGACCTTCATATGCTATTCGAATTCCTTAGGACAAAGTTTATTCCTCTGGAAAATTTCAAAGGGAAGGAAAATGAATTTAACGGCACTCTGAACAAACTGAAGAACCAGTTGGCAGAGAAGAGTCAGCAATGTTCTACTTTCTAGGAGGAAGTCAAAAGTTACAAGAAACAGACTGAAGAGTGGAAGAAGTGGTTGAATGGAAAAGAGAAGGCATTGAAAGGAAAAACTGTTGAACTTTCCAGACTGTGAACAGATAAGGAAGCCATGAATTGCACAATTACAGAACTGAAACAAATTAAGACTTCGCCAGAACAGACCTGGCCAACACTGAAAACAAAAATTTTCATTTTATTAATCATTTACGGGATGTGGGCTTCTATGGCTGTGCTAGCATTTATTGCCCATTGCTAATTGCTCTTGAGAAGGTGTTGGTGAGCTGCCTTCTTGAACCGCTGCAGTCCATGTGGTGTAGGGAGATTCACAGTGTTGTTAGGAAGGGAGTTCCAGGAGTTTGACCTGGTGGCTTGGAGGGGAACTTCCAAGTGGTGGTGTTCTTATGTATCTACTGCCCCTATCCTTCTAGATGGTAGTGGTCATGGGCTCGGAAGGTGCTGCATTAGGAGTCTTGTTGAGTTTCTGCAGTGCATCTTGTAAATGATACACACTGCTGCCACTGTGCGTCGATGGAGTGCTTCTGTCTGAAGGTAGCTGCAAATGCTTCAGCCTTGTCATTTGCGCTGACATGTTGGGCTACCTCATCAATGAGGATAAAGATATTTGTGGAGCCTCCTCCTGTTAGTTGTTTAATTGTCCACCATCATTCATGACTGGACATGGCAGGACTGCAGAAATTAGATCTGATCCATTGTTTGTGGGATCACTTAGCTCTGTCTATTATATACTGTTCCGCTGTTTGGCACGCAAGTAGTCCTATGTTGTAGTGTCACAGATTGACACCTCATTTTTAGGTATGCCTGGTGCTGCTCCTGGCATGCCCTCCTGCACCCTTCATTGAGCCAGGGCTGATCCCCCGGCTTGATGGTAATGGTAGAGTGAGGGATACTGTGGGCCATTAGATTACAGATTGTGTTTGAATACAATTCTCATGCTGCTGATGGCCCACAGCACCTCATGGATGCCCAATTTTGAGCTGCTAGCTCTGTTCGAAATCTATCCCATTTAGTACGGTGGTAGTGCCACACAACGCGATAGAGGGGAAGAAGGGACTTCATCTCCACAAGGACTGCAAGGTGGTCACTCCTACTGATACTGTCATGGACAGATGCATCTGAGGCAGTTAGATTGCTGAAGTTGAGGTCAAGTATGTTTTTCCCTCTTGTTGGTTGCCTCACCACTTGCCGAAGACCCAGTCTAGCAGCTATGTCATTTAGGACTTGCCAGCTCAGTCAGAACCGGATCTGTTGCACTTGCTTCAGCAACCCCCAAGATAGGGCGTTCTCCTGAACTTCCACCTCAGGTCTCTGATACCCTTCCCACCTCCCAGGCCTCTAATCTATCTTTTTTCCTGGCCTCCAATTGCACCCCCTGACCTCCCTCTGCCAGGGACCCTAGGATCGGCAGATTCCCCCATGTTCCAAACTGTCTCCCCAAACAACTGGCTCTCTCTGCTCCAGGATCGCCTCACCAATTCACCCTCCTCTTTGCCCTAGGATCAAATCCCTCAACCTGCGCCATCTCCACACCCCTCCAGCAGGGATCAACCTTGTCCTGCAGCCTTCATCAATTTGTTTCCCACCTAACTGGAAGTCAAGCTGTCAATCATGCTGACTTCTGTGCATGAACTATTTTCTCATGTGTATCTAGATGAATTCCTTTGTAAATTTATCACAGGGCTTAACTCACACATTTTAAACCTTCATTTCCAAGCTGTAGGACTTCAAGGAGCTTATGGTCTAGATGGCAGAAGGCATGTCCCCCAACAGTGAGGCAAGGGAATCAGTTATGTGCACAATGTGGAATCAGGTAAGTAAAAATCCAGGCATATGATTCTATAAGTTCTGATTCCAATTGTGTGTGGCAAAAATAAATTTGGTCACAAGTGACAGGAAAAGGTAATTTTGTTCCACCCTTCCAACTGCTTGAAATTCCCTAATACATGCACTATTTTTGACTGACAGTGCTTGTGGATGAACACCTGTATCTCCGTCCACACTGCTGTGCGCACCTCCTGCTTGAAGCTGAGCAAGAAACACTCTTCTGCACCTTCCCTTATTTCCTCTGGGGATGTGCCCAGACTTTACCTTCTGCCTCTTAAAAGTGGTATGGCTGAGATTGGGATCTCTGTGTGTTGAGGATTCCTGGCTAACCCCATGATGTGGTGCTCCTTAGGACAATGTGGATCAAAATTGGGATGCGCTGCATGATTGTGTCATCCAGGGTGCAGCACTAATGTAGCATACCATGAAGGAGGAGGTTAATACTCTGTAACATGGGAAATGTCAAAACACGTTCTGTTACTTAAGTTGCACGTCAAAAATTAGTGTGAAGCATGAGCGATACCATTTCTTTTAAAATAAACATGGGCCTGAATTTTACGGTTGGTGTGTGGGATCAGTGGGAGCGGGCGGGGCAGTTGGGAAGCCGACTGCTGCCCGCGATTGGCTCCGCACCGCCATTTTACGCGAGCGGACCGATCATGGTCTACCCAGCGTAAGACATGACAGTGGCAAGAGGGAGAAGGGGCAGGAGCTCAATGTCCACTGGGTCCAATGGCGACCTGGAGGCCAGTTCAAAAGCAACCTCGGCAGCCATGCGAAGGCTGCCAGTGAAGAAACGCACATCATCGTGGAGCTCGTAAGTGCTGAACATGGCAGGAGGGAGGGCAGGTCGTCAAGGCAGTCGGCCCTGCGTTCCTTTGAGTACCTTGCTGCCCTCCTGGAAGGGGTGGCAGCACGGAGAGAAATCCTTGTTCCCAGGGTCGGAAGGAGGAGGCCCCTCCACGTCACCAAATATGCCTGGGAGGAGGTGGCATCCGGGGTCAGTTCCCACGATGTAATGAGGAGCACATGGGTGTAGTGCCGTAAGTAGTTCAATGATCTCCTGCGACCAGGAAGGGTGAGTACAATGTTGGCATAGGTTACTCAGCACAGCAGTTAGGAGTGGCCCACCCCCAACCCCTGATCCCCAGACCTCAGAGGTCTTAGAGTGTGAGTGGCAAATGTCAATGAGGCAGCATCTGGGCATGGGGGTGAGCCCTGGCTGCTTGGCATGAGTGTATTGTGGCTTCAGGGTCACAGCACTGAGGTCACAATGCCTGTAATTGCAACCATTCCACTGTTGTCTCGATATTGATGTGAGCCTCGAACATGGAAACCCCATGATAATGGAAAGACGAGGGCACCCTGATCTGGGTGCCAGGCATGCACAGTAACAGTGTAATGGCTTCAACCAATGATATGTCGTTGTTCTTCCTTTCAGGCTCACCAGAAGCCCATCGGGGTGAGGCCCACCACTGACCCCAGAGGACAGCAACCATGGAAGCGCACCTGCGTCACACCCTCTCAGCCAAGTAGGCACCAGCACAGATACCAGCATCTCGGTGGGCATTAGATCAGCAGATAGTATCTCAGTGCACAGTGGTGAGGGTATTTCACACTCACTTGAGATGCAGGTGGAGGCAGAGAGTGCCCAGGGCGCTGGCAGTCAGAGGACTGCTGGGGGCCAGGAACATGCTCAGTCGGTGGCTGATGATGTATCTCTGCAGTTGTCCCTGAGGCAGCTGGAAGTCCATGGAGTTGCTTATGTACCCAATTGCTACTTTTGGAGATTATTTAACCTTTTCCACAACCGAAGATTCTGTGATTGATTGTGGCGCAACTGTATCTTTGGCCCAGCGGAGATGAATGAACTGGGAACTAGCTGGGAAGCTCTAAGATTCAGTTTCTGCTTTCGCCTGAAAATTTACTGAAGGAACCAACAACAACAAATACTTTTGTCTAGCACCTTTAACATAATAAAACATGCTTCACAGGAGCAATTATAAATTGTAAATATAGACTACAGTTATAATATTAGGGCAGATTTCCCTCATTTTACACTCAGGTCAGCATTTTTTTTATTCATTCATGGGATGTGCACATCATTGGCTAGGCCAGCATTTATTACCCATCCCTAATTGCCCTTGTTCAGGAGTCAACCACATTGCTGTGGTTCTGGAGTCACATGTAGGTCAGACCAGGTAAGGGCAACAGATTTCCTTCCCTAAAGGACATTAGTGAACCAGATGGGTTTTTACAACAATTAACAATGATCATCATTAGACTTCAATTTCAGATTTTTATTGAATTCCACCATCTGTTATGGTAGGATTGGAACCCAGGTTTTCAGAGCATTATTCTGGGTCTTTGGATTACTAGTCCAGCAACAATACCACTAAACCATCACCTATCACCTCCACGTAGTAGGCGATCACATTGGCAGGATCACACTGGGTCCTCCCCACTGTTTTTTCCATGTGATAATTTAAAGGGACTGAAAATGAAATATGCGATCCTCCCTAGTGGGTTTCTCTCTGCTCTACATCTGGGCCATCCTTTACACAGAAACATGGTGAGATGCTCATATAACATTCTGTTTGTCCGCTTTTTGAGTACAAGCCTGTCTTCAAAGGAACATCACACCAATTTGCTCGACTTTCCTGTTCTAATATTGCTAACAGTCACTTTCTCAAGTTGTATCTTTTAAAAATATTTTGTACATCGCTTGTGGAAACATTGAGAACAATTTTCAGCCCCTTTCCATAGCAATATATGAGATGTGTACTGTATAGTGTGTATGGACAGAGTGCTATGAGGCTTCTGTAGTTGCTCAAAACCCTGTTCAATGCCCTTCAAAGTTTCATCCTATACAGTACAAGTATTAGCATTCAGATTACAACTCTTGACTGAGTGTGTGCAGACTGTCCAGTGGTGAAGTACATGTTCTTTTCAGCACTGGCAATTCCTAGCTTGAAGTAACACAAAGTAGAATAATCAAACAAATGGTAGTTCTTTATTTAATAAGGGATTTTATTATTCTTCTTCCTCCGTACTTGTCTCAATCCTCCTATTACCAGCCAAGCAGCTGCTCATGGACTTATTTGCTCTGTAAATGGCTGCTGGGAGATTCAGGAGAGAAGCTTAGGTCTTCCTCCCTCCTTAACCTCCACATTGCATTTCCCTATGGAAGAATAAATGAGGAGGGTAAAACCCTTAGGGAGAATTTTATCCTGGCAGGATTTTACTGTCCCGCCGAAGTTAATAGGCTTTTGCTGCATTTTACGGCCCCGCCCCCACCACAATGGTGGTGTAAAATTCTGCCCTTAATGTCCTACTGCAGCTTTAGACCCCAGATTCAAGGTATGTTGCTGTTTCAACTTCTCAGTTTAAAACGTTCTTCTTTCTCCATGGAGTTACAATGTCGATGCGTGGTTGAGTGGTAGTTCGGTCGGAGGGCGCGCGTGGGAAATGGCAGCACGTCCGCCAACAATTAAGAGGCCTGTTAAGGCCATTAAAGTATTAATTAACTTCAATTTTTCACTGCCTATCCAACCTTATGGTGGGCGGGCAGGCGAAAAGGTCAAGCGGGCCTTTTCATTTTATGGAAACCTCACCCACGGGCGGGATGAGGTTTTGAACATCAAATAAAAATCAAATTAAATTTTTAAAATTTCATTTATAACATGTCCCTAATCATGTGACGGAGTCACATGATGGGACATGTTTTATGACATTTTTAAAATCTTTAGTTTTAAGTTTTAAAATTCTTCATCTCCCTGAGGCAGCTTTGTGCCTCAGGTAGATTGTCAGGTGCTCACTCACGCGCATGTGTGAAGTTTCCTGCTTGCCCCGCTTGCCCTCCTCCCCTGACTGCACAGGCAGCGCTAAGTACTGCCGCTCACGTTTCACGCTGGGGGGGGCCTTAATTGGCCTGCCAGCGTGAAATCGTGGTCCGGCCCTGATTGTGGGCAGCGGCTGGCTTCCCAACCGCCCCCACCCACCCGCCCAACAAACAAGGGCAAAATTCTGCCCCATGTGAAGTGCGATCTGGCCTTCAGGTTTATTGTTATTGTGTTTCAGCGTTTTTGTGTTTGAACACAAAGGTGTCATTTTCCAATCCATAGCCGGCAGGTACAGCAGAGTATCAAAATCATTCACTCAGAGCACTTGGAGCATCCTGAGGTCATGAACGGCACCATATAAATGCAATAGTGAAATATGTGTAAATGAGACAAGTAATATTCATCAGCAATTTGGTGGGTATATATATCACTATCCCATGAGGAATTGTTACATTGGGTGCACATTAACTCTGTTTTTCTCTCCACAGATGCTGTTAGACCTGCTGAGTTTTTCCAGCATTTTCTGTTTTTGTTTCAGAGTTCCAGCTTCCGCAGTATTTTGCTTTTATCTTAGAGAAAGGAACTCTCTTGGCTAACATTCTTTCCTCAGCCAACACTGATAAAATCAGATGAATTGATTGTGTATTTCGCTGTGCATTTGGGATCTTGCTGTGTGCACATTGGCTGCTGTGCTTGCTACATAGAACAGTGATTGCTCTTCAAAAGTGATTCATTAGTTGTGAAAGCACGTCATGATTTTTTGAGCTGTGATAATATCTTATATAAGTACAGGTCTGTCTGAATCATAGTCACGCTTGTTAACAATCTTTTAAGCCCTTTATTCCTATTAATCAACCACTATATTTAAATTATTATTGAATTGTAGGTAATTTATTTCCTTTCTCTGGCAGTAGTTGAGTACAGAGGCCCTGACCTGTTACTAGCACAATGGAAAACTGGTAATAACTACAGGGATTTTCCATTGTTTCTTGCAGATAAATTACGGCGATTATGCTAGTTATTCACGGGATTGAGCTTGACTTGTTAATTTATTTCATTTATCCCTTCTCTCTTACCATTTCACAGTCACATGATTTTTCTCCACCCCTTCAGTCCACACTGACACCCATACTATAAATTAGATATGGATGAGGAGGGTGTTGAGACCCCTCTTACCTCCTGTATTCTGAAAGAATCTACAGACCTCCATATCATCACCTACTTGTTCCTTAAATAATTCCAGGCTTTTACCTCCACTAATTGATTTGAGTGTTGGTCTTTGGCTGCATCATCAATCCTAAATTTTTCTTTTACTGGTTTGGACCTATTCTCATTGGTTAGCCTGAAGTAATTTACTGGATCTATTTTTTCTATTTTATTATTTACCTCTGTAAGATTATTTTCAGTCATCATTCAAGGTTGAAAAGTTTCTCTTTTCTCTCCCTCATCTAATGTAATTCGCCAGTCTTGTGTGCCTTCATTGAACTGGATCATTTTTGAATGTCACCTTTGTAACACAGTGACTTGAACCAGACGCAATGCTCAACTTATCGTCTGATTAAAGGGCTGTATAGTTTGACTTGACTTGTAATCTACAAGTTATGGCTATAATAGGGCAGCATTCTTTCTTGATTCTCTGCATGTGTTTAGACATATTGAACATCAGCTCTATTAAGGCCCTGAGATTTCTTTCGCCTTTACCTTATAGTCTCTTGACACTACAGGACCAGACATCATCTGGATTATAATGTTCAGCTTAGAACTCGTCACCTTAGAAAAGATACACTAAGATGCCCTCCAAAGTCGAATAGCCTGTTAATGGTCACTGTCTCAGCTCACACATGAAGATCAGACACATTGGAGAGACCAAACGTAAACTGGGCGACCGCTTTGCAGAACACCTGCGGTCTGTCCGCAAGAATGACCCAAACCTCCCTGTTGCTTGCCATTTTAACACTCCACCCTGCTCTCTTGTCCACATGTCTGTCCTTGGCCTGCTGCATTATTCCAGTGAAGCCCAACGCGAACTGGAGGAACAGCACCTCATCTTCCGACTAGGCAATTTACAGCCTTCTGGACTGAATATTGAATTCAACAACTTTAGGTCTTGAGCTCCCTCCTCCAGCCCCACCCCCTTTCTGTTTCTTCCCCCTTCCTTTTTTTTTCAATAATTTATATAGATTTTTCTTTTCCCACCTATCTCCATTATTTTAAAATTTTTTATGCACCCCCCACCCCCCACTAGAGCTATACCTTGAGTGCCCTACCATCCATTCTTAATTAGCACATTCGTTTAGATAATATCACCAACTTCAACACCTCTGTGTTTTTTGTTCTTTTATCTGTGACATCTTTTGATGATCTGCTTCTATCACTGCTTGCTTGTCCCTACAACAACCCCTCCTCCACTTCTCTCCACCACCCCCCCCCCACCTTAAACCAGCTTATATTTCACCCCTCTCCTTGTAAAGAAAAATCAGTTCTGTTGAAGGGTCATGAGGACTCGAAACGTCAACTCTTTTCTTCTCCGCTGATGCTGCCAGACCTGCTGAGTTTTTCCAGGTAATTCTGTTTTTGTTTTGGATTTCCAGCATCCGCAGTTTTTTGTTTTTATATTAGGGTAAGGCGCCTGTGGGAGGGTTACCCCATAAAAGAGTTAATGGGGGAAGCCTTTAATCCCTAGATCATGATCTGACAGTGCAGATTGTCATCCTTTACAGAATTCATCTAATTTTCATCCCATCTGTTTCAATAGGCCAAAAGTCAAACAAATTCGGTAAAGGGCAGACTATCTACTGTGCCAGATTACTGTCCAGGACGTGGAGATGGAAATTCAGCAGAAGAAAACCGGAGAAAAGAAACCGTTGTTTCCTTTCATATTTTTCATGTTTCATGTGGATGTCTTGGAAGTTTAATTTTCAGATCGTTTTTCATGGGTGAAATGCTTGAAAGACACATTTTAGTTCAAAAATATATTTTTTAGGAGTAAGTTGGAAAAATACTTTCTCTAATTGCCACAGCGTGTAGAGTTTGAAACGCTGCTTGCTTGTGTTTCGGGAGGAGAGATCCCATATTTCTCTTACCTGATCTGTGTCAACCCTTACTAATATTGGGAAATGAGGGTGTTCCAGGGCACTGCAACTGATGTAAATTCCATGAGCAGCAGCCCAAAGTTAATGGAACATTGTACAGCATCCTGCAGATGAAGTAGGCTGGGGAGATAAATGCGATTGCTGTTGCTCGCATCTGAATAGTTGGGGTTAGAGTGATTCAAAAACTGTAGGAAAATAAAATGCTAAAATTATGACTAATTTTTTAAATGATGTGAATTTATCAAATTGAGGTGAAAGTTGTAAACTTTTTAAATTTTGTCTTTAGGCTCTGGAAACACATCTGGCCAATTCTTTCATTATTCAGCATGAGGTCTGAACTGCAACCTGCCCCCACACTGTGCACTGCAGGGCCAGCACCATGATCTGGACCAACGATATAAACTATCACTTTTCAGTCAACCAGATCAAAGTACTTCTTCACTGCCACAGCTTGATCCCACTAGCTTTTATAACTGGGAGGTTTCACTCATCTACAGGACCAGTCTGCAAAATTACAAAAGGTGATAAAAATGTGCTGCTGCAGGCCACCACTAGCACAAGGATGTAGGCAATTTCCATGCTAAATATGGTCACAGGAATTTAGAAAGGGAAAATAAAAATAAGGGCAGAATATATGACTTCAAGATGGACACCGAATGTTGTACTTTGTTCCGGTTTCTGCATTTTGTGGGACCCAGGACCGCATTTTACAGGTGGCAGCTAGCTAATTGGTTGCTGTCAGGGCTGCTGTCCCTATTAAGGATGGCCGCTGTGCCCCCCAGGAGCTGTTGGCCAATCAGAGCGTTGGCACTCAGTAATCTCAGCAGCCCCACTGGAAATGCTGGCCACTGCTGGCACTGCACCAGGAAAAAGGGCACACCATGGCAGGACAGTGGCCCCCCAACCAGGTAAGTGGGATCTGTGGTGCAGGGGCCAGACAGGTAGGTCCTAGCAAAGGGGTGGGCAGGTGCTTGGTGAGCACAAGTGGCATCGTTCCTAGTGTCAGCTCAAAAAGTGCCTGAATAGGAGGGCCACCCCAGCCCACTGCGAGGCTGCCAGGGTTTACCTGGCAGTTTCCCTACATGGCGGAGGGCCCACCTGTCACTGGTAAAATGCTAATGGAAGTGGGAAGAAGCCCTTAAATGGCCACTTGACTTAAGTGACTCAGTTGACCCCTGGTAGAAGGCTGTCTGCCACCTTACCACTGGGAAAATGGGATGATGACTCCACCCCTGCCTTCCCTCACCATTTCACAGGCCCCCACCTGCTAGCCTGCGCCTAAAGGGCTAGAAAATCCAGCCCTCAATTATGACTGCACACTTGAGTCCAATTATTCCAAAATCTAACATTGCTTCACCTTCCCTACAATGTCAGATGAGATCAACAAGTAGCCCATTTAAAATTTTACTTCCAAGTGTCCTTTCTGTCAACTTCATCTGAAGTGTCATGACTTACTGTGGATAGTGCACTGTAATATCAAGCCCCACTGCTCCATGAGCTGCAACAAATGTGAAAAGTTTGACCAAACCACCAGATTTCCCCAATTCTATCTAATTGTTTAATTTAGGTTAACAGAATACGAGAACCAGATTTGTAAACTTTATAAGTAAATAACTTTATTGAACAAATTGTCTTTAACTAGTGGCAAAAGAAAGAAATATGAACTGCTAACTTCTAACTCAATAACTTAAACCCTAACCCTTCTTAAACCCCTATACACACACACACACACACACATAAGACACACAAAACATAGATTTTAAGTGTGAGATAAAACAGTTCAATAGCACCAATCCAGAGAACAGGATTTGATGGGTTGATTTTGATTGATGTCTTCCAAATTCCTCGCAGTTTGTTGTTGATGACACAAGGTGGTCTCCTAGCACTTTCAGTCTATGGTTCACTAGTTGAAAAACTTGCTTTTAAATGTCTCTACTGGTGATTTTCTCCTTTTTCTCTTGACAGGAGTTTTCATTGAAAGCAGGTGACAGAGATGTGGTGTATAGCCAGTAAGCTATTATGGCAGAATTGCTGGAATCTTACAAACACAGAAGAGAGAGGTTTCAGGTCTTCCCTCTTTACAGGCTAGGAGCTGTTCTACTTGCAATGTTACCGCATAAAACTCTGGTCACCTGGTCAGGAGTCAATTAAAATGCTGTCGTTAGGCAGCTCACCCTAGTTCAGAATTCCTATCTGGCACCATCCTATTATCTTATGGCACTCCATGTTCCAGGATAGCAACATTGTAAATATTCCTCATCTTGTTCCTGTAAACATGTCTTTCAACTGCAGCCTTGATAGTTTTTTAAAGCCAAAATCCAATTTTTAAAGCAACAGTTCAAGAAAAATAAAATATAGGTTCTTTACAGAAGACTGTTCTCAGCTCGAACTGTGTAATGCCAAAGAGATAGACTAGTGTATGTAAAAATATTCTAATCACATCCCACTACTCAAACCCTTCCACCTCATGGTTTTCCAGGAAGTGATGGCTATCATAACAAATGAAGTTTGCAAGTGCTCACATTTTAAGTTTGCAAACTAAATGGCCACTTGGATGAGAGAAATGGGGGCTGTTATGAATGTTTGGCAGTCAGAGTCAGTGACTTCAGGTGATGTGAATGAAAGGAAAATATCAAATTGGGAGAATTTAAAGAAAACTTCACAGATTAATTGTGTATTCCAGTACAGACAGAAATTAAAATAAAACACTGTCAATTATCCTTCAATTTTTTTTGTCCTATTCAACCTGCTTTAAGCTGCAATCATATAAAAATCAAGCAATCACCTAGTCTAATCCAAACTCTAGGGAACAACGTACAGCCCAAACATTACAAAGTCAAGATGTAATCAGTACAACTGCAAAGTCGATGACTCCTTAGTTGGAGGGTCTAGAACTAGCAGTCACAGTCTCAGAATAAGGATTGAGATGAGGAGAAATGTCTTCACTCTAAGTTTTGCAAATTTTTGGAATTCTCTACCCCGAGAGCTGTGGATTCTCAGTCATTGAGTTTATCGAGACTGAAGTTGATGGATTTGCGAGCCTGGAGCTGTCTGCCCTCCTATTGACCTGTCAAACATTTTATTCTTTTGGACTTTCTTTCTTTCAGCAAAATGGATTGAGGGGATGTTAGGTCAGATGACCAGAAGTTTGGTCAAAAAGGTAGGTTCTGTGGACCTCCTTAAAACAGGAAAGCAAGGTGGAGAGGCAGAGAGGTTGAGGGAAGGTATTCCAGAGCTTGGGCCTAAGCATCTGAAAGCACAGTCATTAATGGTTGAGTGGTTAAATTCTGCGATGCTCAAGAGGCTGGAATTGGATGACCACTGAGGGTTGTAGGGCTTGAGGAGATTACAGAGAAAGGAAGTAGCCGGGTCCCTTGAAAACAAGGGTGAGAATTTTAAAATCGAGGCATTGTTTACGTCGGAGACAATGTAGGTCAGAGAGCACAGGAGTGATGGTGTAGGGGATTTGGTGTGAGTTTTATCATGGTCAGCAGAATTTTGGATGGCCTGAAGTTTGTGGAGGATAGAATGTGGGAGGTCGACCAGGAGTGTATTAGAATGATCAAGTCTGGAGGTAGCAAAGGTTAATTTGCACATGGCAAGGTTTCACAAACTGCAACTTAATAATGACCAGATAATCCGTTCTTTTAGTGACATTATCTGAAGAATAAATGTTGGCCAGGACATCAGTGGTAACTCCCGTGTTCTCCTTCAAGATAATACCATGGGAACTTGTACAATTGGGCAGGCAAGATCGCGGTTTAATGTGTCATCTGAAAGACGGCACATCTGACAGTGCAGGGCTCCCTCAGCACTGCGCTGGAGTGTCAGCCTAGGTTTTATCAAGTTTCTGATGTGGATCTTCAACCCACACATTTCAGATTGAGGCATGTGATCTATGGCTAACCCAAAATATAATAATGAAGGTGAACATAGAAATTGTGCAGAGTTAGCACTTGTGATAACTCATGGGCAGGTATGAGTTTTCTTCTGTTCAGGATTTCACTGAGTAGAAAATCTGGGAAAGCCTCTCTTGTTATCATTCCATATTAAGGTTCAAGCTGTGGGCTCTGATTGTTTTGTTACGAAAATAGAGCCTGGGATTGCAAAACTTTGTGAACCCGTTTGAAAGGACTTTTGTATTGTACAGAAGATGCGAATCCACAGTTGTGTCATGTACCTGCTGCTTTACACACAGTGGTTTATAATTGCACTGAATTATTGACAGGATTCTTTTTCTCAAACTTTTGTGAAAAGGCAAAGCACCATAAAAATAAATATCACGATCAGTAGGAATTTTTTTGTGAAGTTAGTCTGGGTTACTGTAATGGATCCAGCGTCAGCATGACAGTTTTTGATATTTGCCTAGAAAAAGAATAAACTGTTACTGCTCCTCAGGGTTAGCAGGATGGGTGATAATCAGCATCTGCCCTGAATTGTATTTAGTGCTGGAGTGGCGTTAAAGGCAAATGGAATCCACATTATCATCTCTTTGGAAACTGCTTTTTTTGTGTTTAAAGTAAGGCCCCTGGAAGCAATTTAAATCTTAGTCAGAATCGTCTGTGCCTGCTGGCATTGGGCATGCTCAGTGGCGTGAGCAGGCAATGTGGCGAGAAGGCCAAAAATCGGTTTCACAATGTTGTGAAACCAGTTTGCAATATGTCCGCTTAGCCCGTCGATGGCAGGCCGCATTCCCCGCCATCAGATGTTGGGAACCTCATTGTAATACATCAGCATATCATTGAAAGGCCAGCCTGCCGGACTCATTCCCCCACCTCCACCCCCGCTGGGTCATCTGCCCATGTCAGCAGGGAAACATGTTGGTGCAGAACATGTCTTCACAAGTGTGATGTGTGGAAGTTGGGACTTACAGCCAGGGCCTTGCTCACATCGCGGACATCTGAGACGCAGAAGATGCTGGAGCCCAAGAACAATGGCAAACTGGAGGAATGTCCACTGCATGCTGGGAGGGTTCTCATGGACATGGCTCTGCTGTGAAGTAGCTCACGGACGTTGGAGAGTCACAGTTGATGCTCACAACAGATGACTGTCGAGGGGGTGGGAGACGAAGGTCTATGATCGATTGGGAGAGGAAGAGGAGTCGGGAGGGGGGAAATGAAGGTGTCAGGGGGTGAGGTTGAGGGGAATGAAAATGTCAGGGGGGTGAGGTTGGAGGGGGAATGAAGATGGCGGGGGAGATGGGAGGGGAGAATGAAGGTGTCAGGAGTGAGGCTGGGAGTGAGAGAGAGTATGGGGGAGGAGCGGGTAATGGGGAGAAGATAGCAACTGGGGAGGTAGCAGTAAGGGGAGTGGAAGGTGTAAGGGAAGGAGTTCGGAGGGTGGAAGGAGTGCAGAGAGGTGAGGGAGTCTGGGAGGAGGAAGGAGTTGGGAAGGGGGCAGGAGTAAAGCTGGAGGAAGAAGTGAGGCTGGAGGAAGACGTAAGGCTTAAGGAAGGAGTTGGGAGGAGGGAAGGACTAAGGGTGGCAGAAGAATTAAAGGTGACTGAGGGAGTCAGGAAGAGAGAGGGGGAGACTGGGGTTTGGTGGGAGGAGAGGTTCTGGGGGGAAGGGCCTGGAATGGGGACGAGTTCCATGGAAGAAGTGGTGCAGAGGAGGGAAGGGGTACAGGGCGGGGAAGGGGTCTGGAGGGCGGGATGTCCGGGTGAACATGCAAGGGAGGGCTCTGATGGGTCCATGGTTGCCTCCAGGGGAGTGAACTGAGGGAGGATGTGGAATGAAGGAATGGTGAGAATAACCGAGGGCATAGTGAGGTGGGAGGGTGGGAAGTTGAAGGTTTGACGGTAGTGGTGGAAGGGACGGTGAGGGGGGTTGGTGGGGAACCAGAGGCAGACAGAGACCCTGGGAAGAAAGAGGTCAGGCAGGTGAATATGGATGGGGTGGGATTTTCGGGAAGCAAGGGAATGTGCACGTTCACCTGGGCATCCCTGAAGGAGAAGGAGAAGGGTTGTGGCTGATTGGTCACAGAGGGGAGGTGGAAGGTGATGCCAAGGGATCAACTGTGATGGGGAAAGGAAATGAGTGACTAGGGGAGAGGAAAAGGTGGGGGAGCTTATGAGAAAGTGAATCCAGACCATGCTGTCTAAATCGAAAGTGAAACGACAATCCTGCTGGGCGAGATCAGATGCTGCATGGGAGTGTGATCACTGGGTGGGCGGAGATGCAGATCAGCTAAGGTAGGCAACTGAAAGTGAACCCCAGCAGGCAGCATCGAAAATGCTCAGGACATTGAAGTGAGTGTGATACATGAAGGATCCATGTGCATGGGAGAGAGCTTGCATGAGGCTCCAAAAGGCCCTGCCCCACACACACTTCTTCCTCCAGAATCACTCATTGGCCAGTTGCTCCCTCTGCAGTGACGAGGTTGAGGGGCTCACAGGCAAAGGGGACTCAGAGGGAGAGGACAGCCTCTGAGATTCCTGAGTGGATGGCCCAGGGGTGTCCAGCTGCTGCTCCTCCTCCCTTCAGGTGCTAGGGACTCTGGCCTGACTCCTTGAGGGGTGAGAGCACCTGAAGGGCCGTTGAGGTGCCCTGCTTCCCTCTCGTGTTGCCACTGCAGGAACTCACCCGTGGCTCCCGTGATGCAGTGCAGGTCTGCACACATCTCCACATTCTGTTGGACCAGTGTCTCCATGGCATCTGCCATCCTCTCCTTGGAGACCTCCATACATGCACATGTTGGCATCACTTCATCAGTGAGCAGGTGGACGCACTCCTCCGACCCACGTGCCCTTCTGTTGAGGGCTTCCATCAGCTCTGCGTGATGTTCCCACACCTTCTGCTGACCCTCCAGGATAAGTTGGAAGGCCAAATCCAGAGTCTTGCCATCTGGCTCAGACCCCACAGATGCCTGAACCCCAGCAGCCCAGCGAGTGCCCGAGATCTCAGCTGAACCTGCCTCCTCCTGATGTGGACAAGCGTCCATGTGGTGACCACCAGATTGTGAACCTGAGCCTGTTCTAGATCTAGGTGCCACCAAGGTGTGTGTCTCTGTGCTGGTGGAGGGTGTGGGTAAGCGCTGTGACGAGTTTTCCAGGCTGCTTATTTCCAGCTCTTCAATGGAGGAGGTATCCTCTTGGCTGGAGGTAAGGATGTGAATAGAGCTGAGGGACTGGCTGGCTGAGGGTGTCAGTCGCTTGGCAGAGCTCCCTGTGAACCAAAGTAGAGATAATTAGTGCATGGCAGCAGAGTCAAAAGCAGGAGAGAGAGAGAGAGAGAGCACTCATAGTTGTGTTGAGAGAAGGATGATGTGGTGCAGGATCCTCAAGTGGGTGTTCACTGCCAACCTCACTGTTATTGTAGGTGTGGTTCACGTTCTCACCAGTCAGCGTGATGACACACTCTTTACAGTGCGTGAGGGGCCTAATGTGGGCCACTCCACCCCCAATCTGGGACCTCTCCCTACTGATGTGAGCCAGCTTCTCCTGCATGGAAACAGATGGAGAGAGTGTGAGCAGGACACATGCCACTGCATGGAATGTTTGTGTGGTGAGCAGAGCCATGGGATGAGGACAAGAGCTCAAGATGATATGAGCTTGATGAAGATGTGAGGGTGTGTGTGAGAGTTGGTGGTGTTGTCCCTTGAGATGTGAGATCCCTATGAATATGTGATGGATTTGTGAGTGTGCGAGTTGAGAGTGATGAGAAGAGCTTGGTGGAACGGATGAGACCATTCATCCTGTAGCGGCACTGGGTGGCTGTCCTCCATTGCAGGGCATTTGCACTGACTGGCACGGCCTCCCAAGCTGGATTAGTGTTGCCGCTGCCCATCC
This sequence comes from Carcharodon carcharias, assembly GCF_017639515.1. Lineage (NCBI taxonomy): Eukaryota > Metazoa > Chordata > Chondrichthyes > Lamniformes > Lamnidae > Carcharodon > Carcharodon carcharias. The sequence continues at coordinate 184,594,464 of NC_054469.1, forward strand.
TGCACGGAGGGATTGCATGGCATCCTGAAGGTGCTCGAGGGACATGTTACTAAACCTGGGGGCTGCAGTCTTTAGGTCTTTCGGGGCCATCCTGTCTTCTGTGCAGCAGTCGTGGGCTGGAAGCACTGAAAGGTGTGTACGCAGCTGTACTTTGAATATGGTGCTTGGCATGATGAAGTGGTGAGGTGATGGTGTAGAAGGCAAATGAGAGCCTGCCCACCATGGAAGCGGCATGGGAATGCATAATTAATGGGGCAGGTTTGGGATGACAATGCGTGAAAAGCTGACATTGCAGCTGGTGGGTAAAACGTCATTTTACCTACTTACTACTGCACTAGTGCAAATCTGGGAAAATTCAGCCCCTTGCGTGGGGCAGGGCTCATATAATGAAAGAATTTGCAACTATATAGTAGACAATCATGTCCTGAGGGCGTTCTTACCTTATCACACATATACTTTTGAAGATTGTATGTACAGACAAATACTGTGGTCATTTAAAAAATGTATTTCTGTGATATGGGTGATTCATATAAGGCTACATTTATTGTATTGGAAAGATGGTGGTGGGTCTTCTTCTTGAAGCACTGCTGTCCATGTTCTGATATTTGCTCCAACATGGTGTTAAGTTGGAAATTCCAGGAAATTGACCCGGTGACATTGAAACATTGACAATTCATGTCCAAGTCAGAATGATCCAAGTCAGTCACAGCTTCATCCATTTCCTGTCATTACCACTTCATGGACATAACTCTAGGCACCACACAAAAGGCAGAAGTAAATTTAAAGAACCACAGCTGATAAAGCTTTAAAACATTTATTTGTGCCTGCTGCTGTAGGAGTTCCATTTTCTTCTCTCTTATCCATCTACAGATAAGAAGTCACAAATGGGATTTACATTGGGAATATTCTCAAATCTTTGTTTCAGGAAGGAGGAGCAGGGGTAGGCCGGTTTGACCTTTCATAGTAACCACCAGTCTTCTAGTATACTCTCCACTCCCCATCCCCACCAACTGTTCCAGAAGCAGTACATGTGAAGCCTGTGTTACACAAGAAAAGTCTTCAGGCAGTTATGGGACATGCTACACACTTCCACTATAGGCACTGCACTGCCAGGGGCTTTGAAGGTTATACAATTAAGTAATGCCCAGCTGTCCTTGGTGATATCAATATGACCTCAGATCTAAGAGGTTATAATTTTGAGGAAAGAATGACCAGGTTGGGGAGTCTTTCTCTATTAATGATAAAGTGGCCTAATAGACCTTTAAAATTATGATGGGATTTGATAGAGTAGATGTGAAGCAATTGCTTTCACTTTTGGGGGTGTCCAAACTATAAGATAGCCACTAATAAATCAATAGGGAAGGAAATTCTTTGCCCAGAGAGTGGTTAGAGTGTGGAACTTGCTATCCAATAACATAGGTACATTTAAGTGGAAACTACATGAGGAAGAAAGGAATAGAAGATTATGCTGAGGGGGTTCAAGGGTGAGAGAAAGCTCATGTGGAGCTTAAACAGCAGAATGGATCTGTTGTGCAGAATCACCGATTTCTATGCTGTGAATTCTATGTAATATCAGTGACTTTACTAATCGGTTGGGCACAGATGCATCAAGCAAGTCACATGTGCAAGGGGTCTGATATGAACTCCAGGCCAGTTTCCCACTAGATTGCAGTGAAAGTGAGAAACTCACCCACCACTCCAGAAATGAGGTCCCAGGTATTTTAATTCCCAGGCCTCATTTAAATCTCAACGGCTGAGTTGCCATCTGTTCAGGGCAAAAAGACATTGAGAAACGATGAAAAACTCCCCAGACTGGAGAGAGTCTGCTGTCAGCAGGTAAGAGGCAGGATCAGCTGCTGCAGGTCTCAATGGAAGGTGAATTTGTGGTAGGGATGACCTGAGTTTTCCTTGTGGGGCCTGCAGAAACATTCCTGCAAGATTTGTCTTCTCAGCTTCCATCCCCAGCTCCTCCATCCTACTCATGTTTTGTCCTTTGTGCTTTCCTCCCTGACTCAGGTGCCCCTTGGGTGAATGTCTATGTGGTGGGGCTTTGCAAGTTGGGGGCGAGCGATGGAACTTGTGATGGAGGACCTGAAGCAAGGGTCCTGGTAGACCCACATTCTCTGCGTTTGTTGCGTAATATCTAGATGATGAGAACGAGAAGAAGGAGAATGTATAAATTAAAAAAAACGCAAGGAGAGCTGAAGCAGGTTGTCAGGATAACCTGGAGCTGCTTCCTTACTTCTTCATCTTTGATTTGCTCTCTTGTCTCCAAACCTTCCTTCCTATAAGAGCTGAAAGACTAAGAGGTTGGGAGAGAACACACATATTGTCAACCTATTTCTGCATTTACAGCCTGCTTTCACCATAAGACCATAAGACCATAAGACATAGGAGCTGAAATTAGGCCATTTGGTCCATCGAGTCTGCTCCTCCATTCAATCATGGCTGATAACTTTCTCAACCTCATTCTCCCGCCTTCTCCCCGTAACCTTTGATTCCCTTACCAATCAAGAACCTATCTATCTTGGTTTTAAATACACTCAATGACCTGGCCTCCACAGCCTTCTGTGGGAAAGAATTCCATAGATTCATCACTCTCTGGCTAAAGAAGTTTCTCCTCATCTCTGTTCTAAAAGGTCTTCCTTTTACTCTGAGGCTATGCCCTTGGGTCCTAGTCTCTCCTACTAATGGAAACATCTTCCCCATGACCACTCTATCCAGGCCTTTCAGTATTCTGTAAGTTTCAATCAGATCCCCCCATATCCTTCTAAACTCCATCGAGTATAGAACCAGGGTCCTCAAATGTTCGTCACATGTTAAGCCTTTCATTCCTGGGATCACTCTCGTGAACCTCCTCTGGACCCTCTCCAGGGCCAGCACATCCTTCCTGAGATACAGGGCCCAAAATTTCTCACAATATTCTAAATGTGGTCTGACCAGAGCCTTATAAAGCCTCAGCAGCACATCCCTGCTTTTATATTCTAATCCTCTCGAAATAAATGCCAACATTGCATTTGCCTTCCTAACTACTGACTCAACCTGCAAGTTAACATTAAGAGAATCCTGGACTAGGACTCCCAAGTCCCTTTGCACTCCAGACTTCTGAATTCTCTCCCCATTTAGAAAATAGATAGGTTCTTGATTGGTAAGGGAATAGTTCTTCCTACCAAAGTACACGACCTCACACTTCCCCACGTTGTATTCCATCTGCCACTTCCACATTTCCACCCATTGTTGCAGCAAAGAAGGAAACCAAGCCTGGTTTTCTTTTAGCCATTTTTCACCTCCAACATTAAGTCCCAGCTAGCCCACAATTAACCAGTTGATCCTATTCAGTCAACTCAAGGAACCTTCCAGTTAAACTCTGACAATTAGCCTCCTGCCAGCCCTTCCTGCTTGTAGCAATGGGCTATCATATAGTTGACCCTGTCCTTTGGGACTTGGTGCGTACAATGTGAAGACCTTTCAGAGGTTGCAGTTTTTCTTACTTCCGTCAGACTCAAAATCCATGACTTTCTGCAGATTACACAGGAATTGCCGCAAAGTTAATTCAAACCCATATATAAAATCAAAATACTGTGGTTGCTGGAAATCTGAAATAAAACAACAGCAACAACTTATATTTATATAGAAACTTGGATCTAATAAAAGGTCACATGATGCTTCACAGGAGCTTAATAAAAAAGGTGTGGCACTGAGACACATAAGGAGATATTAGGTCAAGATGACCAAAGGCTTGGCCAAAGTAATAAGTTTTAAGGAGCGTCTTCATGGAGGAAAGTGAGGCAGAGAGATGGAGAGGTGTGAGGAGGGAATCCAAGAGCTTGAGACCTAGGCAACTGAAGGCACAGCCACCAGTGGTGGAACAACTTAAGTCAGGATGTTCAAGAGGCCAGAATTAGATGAGCACAAATTGTTTTGGGGCTGGCGGAGATTATAGAGATGGAGAAGGGCAAGGCCATTGGGGGATTTGAAACAAGGATGAGAATTGTAAAATCAAGATGTTTGTCGGCTGACTGGGAGCCAGTGTAGTTACAGGAGTCATAGGTGAATGGACTTGGTATAAGTTAAGACAAAGGTAGCAGACTTTTCAATTACCTCAAATTTATGGAAGGTAGAAAATGGGAGATCAACCAGGAATAAGTTGGAATTGTCAGTTCTAGAGGTAACAAAGGCATGAAAGAGAATTTCAGCAGCAGATGAGAGGAGACAAGGGTGAAGTCGGATGATGTAACAGAGGTGGAAACAGGCAGTCTTAATGATAGCCTAAGTTCATCCCAGGGTCAATAAACAGAAAATGCTGGAAATAATCAGCAGCTCAGGCAGCATTTGTGGAGAGAGAAACAGAGTTAATATTTCAGGCCAATGACCTTTTGTCAGATCTGTGAGTATTTAGAGATGTAGCAGTTTTCAAGCAAGGCTCAGGGGAGGAAAGGACAAAAGGTGGGGGGACCGTGACTGTGAGGAAGGAAAGGTGATTAAAGGGTAATCAGTGGAAAGGGAACCTTCTGTCTTCTTCAGGATCCGGCAGCCTGGGTGTGCACCTTTTCCAGGCAGATCTTATACAGCACTACAATCTCAAAGGCCTTTGACCTCTTCATAGGCAACTGTCTTCTCTAATCCACTTGCGTGGAGCTGACTGCGAGTCAGTGTTTCAGCACGGCTTTGAAGTTGTTGGACTAACGTGCAGACTTTGTGGCACTATCCTGATGAGACCCCTTTTAGACAATGCTTTTGTTTATGATTATCATGTTCATCTGCTCCTGCCATTTCAGCAAGGCCTTTTATGAGCACCTGAGGAGAGGTCAGCAAGACCTGTTAGCCTTCCTATTGAACAAATCCTTATTCATTCCTCTGTTAATTCAGATTTTAACTCCTGATTCCTTCAGTACACCTCCTGCAGCTGGACACCCAATTATTCATCAAAGGGTGCAGTGCTGGCCACATCTCTGCTGTGTCATAAGTTATTAGCTCACTTTTCTCTCACCAATTCAATTTTCCCTTTAATGACAAGTTTTAGCCCTTTAAGTGATGTTGTGTCACTTTATTTTATACTCTTCAGTCAAGTGTACAACCAGCCACTGCTCTCTGGGCAAGCTTCCCATTAAGAGGAAGGGACACCCAGTGCAAAAAATGGTGCAGTCAATCCAAAGCTGCTGTGAGATTCTCAGAGCTGAGGCAGATACAAATGTATCTTAGTCCTTTCCTTTATGCTCCTTCTATTCTTTTCTTCTTCCTCTTTTTCTCTTGCTCACCTTCTTTCACAATCGCTTTCTCTCTCTTTCGTTTTCTTTCTTTTCTGCTTTTTTACTCCCATACTCTCATTCCCCTTTCTCCTTTCATTTTTGCCTTCTTTCTCTTGTGTTAGCTGAATGAAATGGACAATGCACATGAAGCAGTGTAAGATCTGGGCAAATAATAATTTTGTATAGGTGTTTAAAAAAAACACATGGAATGGTCGCTTCATGAATACTTCCCATTAATAATATCCAACTGTAGAATTGCCTTACAATTTAAGTGAAGTATGGTAGAGCCCATTCAGTCAATGCTTCCTGTTTTTGTTAAGCAATCAGGCCATCCTTTAATTCCGGTATGTCAGTTTCAGGCTATCCATCATTCTGATAAAATATGTCCTTCTGGCACTCAAAGGCTAAACTGTTTTAGAACACATTGTTTTAGTTACTGGCCTGTTACTTTATGTGCTCACATTAAATGTGGACTGAAGGCTTTTACTGCTTTACTGGCAATATGAACTGCAATATAATCTTTGAAGAGAAAGTTCAGTAACAAGTTTATTTCCCCATTTATCTTTCTAAAGCCCTCCCCCCACCCCCCGTCTCTTTAAATGTTACTCCCATCGGATCTGATCAAAGACCACAGGATAAATGAAAACCACAACATCACGCAAATAGCACTTGGCTTGATTGTCCTCCCACCAGTAGGTGGTAGTCACCACCCTAGCACCAGTATATTCCCAAAATATTAGTGCAACTTCAAATCTAAACACCACAGAAAGGCTTTAAATTTATTACAAAATACAGTGAGCAAGGAATGTGCGATTAGAAACCAACACATAGTGCAAGATTTTCCTCTCATTGTGGCACCTGGCGTGAGAAATGGTGTTCTACCTGCTGGTCGCAATGGTGGGTTTTCGCGCCATATCATCTGCTTCCTGCTGCATTAATTATGCATGCACGGGAAACATGCCGGATCGTGGGTGGACTCTGATTTGCCCGCTTCGCTGTGAGATTACTGCTTCTTCACTCCTGGCGCCATATTTACACGGCACACGTACACAGCTTCTTTAATGTCTGCAGCCCAGGACTGCCACAGGTAAATGAGAGAGCGATAACCCCAAAAGGGAAGAAGACTGTGGCCCCCAAGTTTAGTGACGCCTCACTGGAATGCCTGCTGGATGCCATGGAGGCCCACCGTGATGTCCCCTACCCCTGTGATGGCTGGAGGATGTTCACCTACCTCAGCACTCCAGCTTGGGAGGTAGTGACAGTGTTGGTCAGTGCTACTGCTGCACAGAGGAGGTCAGCCACCCAGTGCAGAATGAGAATGAATGATCTCATCCGTTCCGCCAGATTAAGCCAACCATCTCATCACTCTAAACTCACACACTCACAAGGTTATTGCACATTCACTGGCATCTCACTCACTGCCAGCTCAAGGGACATCATCACTCACTCTCTCACACACGCCTCCACATCTCCATCTGCGCTTGGGCAGTGGGGGGTGGAATGCTGGAATTCAATATCCTCACTGCCTCGAGAACAGAGCCATCAAGCTGGTCGGAGAGGACATGGACTGTGCCTGCAGTAACGGTGAGGTCAACAGCAAACACCCGCGTGAGGATCTTGCACCAGCTTATCCTTCAGACAGCATACTGTGAGTGCATTGTCCTCTTTTACAGTTGCCTGTTATGCACTATTTATCTCTACATTCTTTCATAGGCACCTCTGTGAAGTGACCAAGGCCTTCAACACAGCACACAATCTGGTCCACAGCAGGTGGAGGCACGTGCACGACTGCTGGAGGCCATGATTTTGCTGAGCCTGAGTTGTATGACCAGCCTCTGGACTTGGTCCTAAATCTATTCATGGAGCTGCAGTGACAATAACGGGAACATCAGGAAGAGATGTCAGCTACATCCCTCAGATTGCAACATACGATGGAGGAGCCCGTCCGCATTCAGTCTCAGGTGATAGTGCTGGCATTCCAATGCAGCATAGTCAACACTAGTGGGATGATGGCTGCCATGGGGACCTTGGAGCAGGACATCGGTCCTGCACTGCTGCAGGAGCAACAACACTCCATCGCTGTAGCCATTGGTGATATCCATCAGTGGGGTGGGGTGGGGCACCTTGATCTCACTCCAGCTGCCCTCTCTCCTCAAGGAGTCAGCTAGGGGCCCTCAGGCACCCATAGGGAGGAGGATCAGCAGCTGGTCACCCCACGGCCATCTGCCCAGGTGACTCTGGGACTGTCTGGCCAATTCCAATCTCCTTTCGCTCCACTGGCTGAGGAGGGTGCACCTGCCCCACAGCAGGACATCCAAAGCAGGCCGGGGCCCTCCAGGTCTTGGCCCTCCTTTGGGCGCCCACCAAAGTCATCACAGACAGGGTGTAACAGTCAGCAGGCTGCCTCCACCTCCACTGTGGATGTCGGAGAAGCATCTAGACATAGTGGTAGGGCTAGGAAGATCAAGAAAATCTAGGAGCACAATGATGGCATGGGTGTTCACAACATATATATAATGTTCACAAATGTAAATAGAATCACACCCATTTTACATCTCCTCTTGTGTATGCCTCCTTTTTATGAAGTGCTGTGTTGCTGTCAATCAGGTGTGAGGCCATGGTCGCTCCCCCCATTTATCTCAGATATCTCTATCATGGGCCTCTCATCTATGTAGTGTGCTTCGATGTCACCACAGTGTGTGCCCCTTTTTTAGATCGTTCTCAACATCAGTGATGCCTCGACCTTAATGTAAAGTGTGCTTGTGGAAGGAACCTTGTTCACATGCTTTGCAGGGTCATGCCATGTTTATTTGTGGCTGTGTAAAATTGAGACCGAGGTATTCTCCTTTCTTGTCTGCAGTCTTGAAAGGTGAAGGTGCAGTGTAGAAGGAGAAATGTGTTCATGCATGGAGAAGGGTCATATATCATGTAACTCCATGTACTCTCTGTTTCTCAGCAGGGTTTTCATGCTACGAGCCCACGCTCAGAGATCATGTGCGTTCCTGTCTGCCAACCGCATTTCTGACTTTCCGAGTTTACATTTGCTGATGTCACCAATAAGTGGGAGCACCTCACCCCCAAAGGTGCTGAAGAATCAATAATGTGATTCAGCCACATTATTGCCCTGGTGCTCGATCCTACAACCTTGAGCGTTTCTCAACCTGTAATTGTCTGTATTGTGGCCACGAGGCTCTTGTTACAATGTTAGGATGTAGCACTATCTGTTCCATCACCAAAGCACTCGCTGAGACGATTGGTCCGAATTGCAAATGGTGATTTCTGGCGGTCAATACAACCTTTGAGCCTGCTCTGAAAGTGCACATCATTGCTTTAGATAATGTTGAGGGGAGCAATGGGATAGGAGTGAGAATGTACTGAAGCTGAAGTGTGCTGTTTATTAGCAATGACTCGTCATCTTGAGAGCCTCATTTTGGAGTTCACAAGGACCAGGGCTGACCACGAGGGCACAATGTGTGTCTTAAAGAGGAGGCATTTTAATGTCTGGCATTGCAAGAGGTTGAACGTCGTCATCTTCAGCTGGTCCACATGCAGGGTAAGGTGAAGATAAAAGTGGGCCAGCACCCCTAACTGAGAATGCTGGATGTTAATGTGATAGAGAAGAAGGTGACACAGAGGATTGCATCATCTCTGATTAGATGCCCATCTGCGGAACGTCCTCGGCTGCCTTGGCCCAAATGTCACCGATCAGTTTCACCATCGAGGTGACACAGAATGCGTTGTCCCATTGCTAGAGATGGATCTCTGTGAGCAGCTTTGTCACACTGAAGGCACACAGCTACAAGCCCACTGAGGATAGTGGGACAGCTCCTGGCTCTTGTAGGCTGCCATTATGACTGGGATCTTGGAGAGATGCTTGAAGAGGCAGCACCTTCTGCTAGCTGATGCCAGGGCACCCTTCTCCAGTTAACACCTCATCTCAGCAAGGACACATGCTCTTGAGGCTTCATCATCCTTCAAAGGATCAGGGAAATGTGAGCCTGATGTGTAAATATTCACTCTCATATTGAAGCGCATGGGTGAAATGAGAAGAATAGCAATGGTGATGTTAATGTAGGCCCATGATGGATGGCTCTTATCCAAGAGGGTACTGACTGTAACTCATCATCCTCCTCATGGAATCTGGTGGCTAGGAGGGCCTCATGTGCACTCCTGCCTCATCTGGCCCGTGTGCTATGTCCTCTTCCCCTGCAGCCTTGGCTTTCCTGAACTCACATCCTCTTCGATGTCCCTCTCATCAGAGGAAACGTGCAGCTCTTCCATGTCGGCATCTGGCAAATCCTCCCCCCTTTGCAGCCAAGGCTGTGCAGTGCGCAGCAAGCCACGATGATCTGTGAGACCCTCTGGGGAGTGTACTGAAAGATCTGTCCAGGCATCAGAATCACATCTTTAGGATCTCTATGGTGTGCTAAACCAATGTTTGGGTAGCGACATGAGCTTCATTGTACCTCCTCCCTGCAGAATTCTGTGGCCGCTGCACAGGCTTTGTCAACCATGTCCTTTGCTGTTACTCTTTGTCACCGAGGAGCAAGCCCTGGATCCTGTGTGGTCCTATGAAGGTGTCTGGGATCTGTGATTTACTCATTATTTATGAGTCATGGGTGCTTCCTGGGTATCTGGTGCAAATCTGCATGATCAGTTTTTAATGGTCACAGACCAGCTGTGCATTAAGTGAGTGGTAGCCTTTCCTGTTTATGTATTGGAGTGCCTGTGGCCGGGGAGCTTTTATAGCCACATGAGTGCAGTCGATGGCACCTGCACCTGTGGGAATCTGGAAATCTCTGCAAAGCTCAGTGCTCTGGCACCCTGGTTTGCTAGATCTCTGTCGAAGTTAATGTAATTGCAAGGCCTAGGCAAAAAGGGCATCTGTTACCTCATGAATGCATTTGTGAATGGACGCCTGGGAGATCTTGCAGAGGTCCCCAGTGGAGCCCTGGAAGGAGCCACTGGTGTAGAAGTTCAGTGCGGCCGTTATTTTTAGGCTGCTGGCAATGGATGTCCTCCCAGTCCCCATGGCGCCAGTCCCTGGAGAATGTGGCAAATGTGAGTCACCAGATTCCTGGACATGCAGGGATGTTGGCGACACAGTCTCTCATTCATGTGCAGATAAGGCATGCGAATTCTGTACGCCCTGGGTCTTGTAAGCCACCTATGCATGACGTTTCCATGAGCCTCATCCTCTGCCATCTCCCCAGAGGAGCTTAATGTTCAGCTTTCCCTCCCTCCAAGACCTCTCAATCCTCCCCCTGTAATCCTTGATTGCACTATGATTGTGGTGGATATCTACTTGTTAACCCGTGAACATTTCGATCTGGATTTACCCATGTCCCATTTAGATCTTACTCCTCCCCATCTTGAGACTACTTGCACAATTAAACATATACCCCTCCCCTACATCTTCAGATGCCCCCACAATACCTTCTCCCCATGTGTGGGCTGCAGATGCCTCCCCTGACTGAGTGTGCCATCTGTGGCCCAGTATATTGCCAGAAACCCCATGGACCGAGGCATGTGATGTTGTGCCCTGTGCACAACATGCTGGGCACAGCTGAGACTGGACTGACATACCTTCCCCCTCCCTGGTCTGGGACAAGGACAGTCTTTGCAAGGTTAACAATGTAAAGTGCTTCCTTACTCAACGCTCCTCCTATTCTGACCCCAAATGGCTTATGTCATTTTATAACATACTGTCCCTCCATTCTGGCATGGAGGGCACTAACACCCCCCCACCCTCCCACACCCTCTTACCAGCCGTGTGTCTGAGTGCAACCTTACCCACTTTTACCCCCAGTGGACCCATACCCTGTAGCCTCTTTCCATGCCTCAGGCCAGTTTTCCCCCATCCCCCACTTGAGCCCTAACCGTGCAGCCCATTAAAAACCTTACTATTGGTCTGGTAGGTATAGAGACTTACCAGACACCCACCTTGAAAGTGATGTGGCGCTGCCTGCAAAGCCTGGCGCTTATTACTGAGAGTGCTGTGCGATGCAAGGTAGGCAAACGAACCTTGAAATCCCGAGTGAAGTGCAGGTCGCCAGGTGCATGTCGCTCATATCCTGTTGTAAAACACGCCGTTCTAATTGCATGCCGATGTGCCCTGATGATCCAGCATGGGGGATGTGCAGGGGGATGATTCCGGCAAGGAGTCCTTATAATGAGATGCAAATATGATGCAATGACATTCTCAATGTGCCGCGGTGGGAAATGCGGCCCGCAGTTGAAGGTTGCAATGCACAAATGTGAACTTGTTTCACGACCCTGTAAAACCGATTTTTGACCTTGCAATATTTTCCGCTCCCACCTACCATCTTGCCTGCCGCTGACGGGAACGGAAAATCCTGGCCTTATTGTTTTACAATAAAGGTGTAAAGAGATTTTTAATTTAAATGGACACTATATTTGTCAAAATATAATTTGTTTGTTCATCAACACATCATAAGATGTATTTCAATGGGATTTACATTATCATACCATTTCATTTATTTGCTATTGTTATGTAGCTGCTGATAGCAAAGTTGCATTTATTGCACATCCTGGTGAAGGATGTTTTTACAACTGAGTGATGGCTAGGACACTCAAGATGGCATTAACCATGTGGTGTGGCGTAGAGTCATGTACCCTGGTAGGGTAAGCCAGACCAGGAAGGGATGGCAGATTCCCTTCACTGAGGACATTGGTGAACTCTTAGTGAACTGATAATTCAGCAGTTTTCATGGTTTTATTTTTTGCAGGTGCTCACAAATTGACAGGTTTTACTGAATTCAATTTCAGAGTCTGCTAGGGTAGGATCTGAATAGTACACAACCACTACACCATTGTACCTGACATGGCATGGCATGACATGGCAACTTCCTGTGTTTACCTTTTGGCCTTAAAGTGATCTAGGGTGTGTTCCAGTGGAAAGTAGATGAGACATAGGGAATATATAAAGGAGTGGTCAGCGTATCTGATGATATCCAGATATGTGGTGTAGATGGAAAAGATCATGACTACCATCTACATGAATCCCTGGAGAACCAGGAAAGCTGGGATCAAGCTAGACTCAGACAAGTGCATTGTGAAGGTAACAGAATGCCGGTTCTTCAGAATGGTCTACACACCTGATGGAGTCCTGGAAAAGTCACAGCTATTTCTGGGGTGGAAGTTCCAAGGAACAAGAAAGAGCTGAGAAATTTCCTTGGCTTGTTCCAGTACACGAGTTTTTCATACTTCACATGTCATAACACACAGCAAACCTATGAGAGCAGATAAGAGAAGATGTTGAATATAAGTGGTTAAACCACGAGGGGAATTTCAACAAACTCAAAGAATTATGCAAAGAGACAAGTCTGTTATACAACAACAGAAAGAAACCTGTCCCTCTGCAAAATATGCTTCTACAAAAAGTCTGGGTCTGGCTCTGGTACAAGAGGGAAAGCCGATAAAATTTGCATCCAAAGCCCTAACATCAGCTGAGAGCTTTTGGCAGTCCTGCATGGATGTGAGAAATTTCATACATATATCCGTGGGAGAAATTTCATAGTGGAGAGTGATTGTTGTCCACTGGAGCAGATATACAAGAAAAATCTGTGTAAAGCTCCAGCAAGGCTGGCTTCAGAGCTATGATTTCACTCTGAAATATAAGCCAGGAAGAGAAATAGTGTTAGCAGATGCCTCACCTCAGTTGTTGCCACAGGAGAAACTGGAGACAGAAGATCTAGGTATGAAGATCCATCAGTTAATGAACATGCCACCAAAACTGAATGAAATGAGAGATGAGACCAGCAAAGATGAAGAGTTACAGATGCTCTCTCAGCAAGCGATCCAGGGATGGCCTGATAAGATACAGCAAACACAGCCAGCAATACCGCAGTACTGGTCTTTCACAGATGACATCTGACTAGAAGATGGTGTTCTGCTGGCTGGATCCAGAATCATTGTATCCAAAACAATTTAGGGGGAACTTCTCAAGAAGATACATGGGAATGGCCATGATGGTTATGAATCTACATCGACAGAATAATGGTGTATGCTAGAAGTATAGCCATACTGTGCGAGCTGAGTTACTCACACACAATCAAGAATAACATCTCATAATATAGCACTTTTTTTTATTCATCAGATGTGGGTCTCACTGGGTGGACCAGCCCATCCCTAATTGGCCTTAAGGACTGAGTGACTTGCTATGACATTTCAGTTAGGAGTCAAGCATACAGAGTCATAGGCCAGACCAGGTAAGGTAAAGATGGTAGATTTCCTTCCCTAAAGGGTGTTAGTAAACCAGATGAACCTTTACAAGGATGGTTTCATGGTCATCATTAGACTTTTAATTCCAGATTTTTATTGAATTCAAATTTCACCATCTGCCATGGTGGGATTTGAACCTGGGTCCAAAGAGCATACTGGATTTCTAGTCCAACAGAAATACCACTACACCACTTCCTCCCACCATTTTATTTGAAGTTTCCTTTTATTAGAAAGGTGAAAGATTTGAGAGCTGCAACATTCATCTCAACAGTGCAAGTTCTGTTTGCTGAGCAAGGTATTCCTGAAAAAGTAATATGTGATAATGGAGCCCAGTTTACCTCCAGAGAGTTGAAGGAATTGGCTGAACCATATGGGTTTAATCTCATCACCATATTGCCCAAAGGTATACCGTTTTATAGAAAGACACATCCAAGTGGTCAAGAGAACTTGCATGAAATGTCAAAAGACAAAGGAAAACTCAAATCTTGCTTATTGTCTCTCCAAGCTGCACCTTTCAAGGCTGACATGAAATTATCTGTAGCGCTGCAGAATAACAGAAAGTACAGGACAACTCTGCCAAGCAAGATACACTCTCCAGGAGGAAGAGGGACAAGATACATAAGTAGAAGGAGGTCAATGCTTCAACAAATCCCTGCCTGAGTTGCTGAAAGGACAAACTGTACATATACAGGATCCAATCCTGAAAACCTGGAACCCAGCAAAAGTTGTTGGTGAAAATGAGGCTCCAAGATCACACATCACTGGCATCCAAACTAGTAAGCAAATGAGAAGCAACAGAGTCGATATTCAACCTACAGCTGGGCTGGAAAAACAGAGATGGTCATCAGCACCAGCAATGTCACTAACAAGTGAGACAACATCAACAGTATCACCAACATACAGTGCAACACAACATCTGCAACTACATGCACAACTGCTACAACACCAGGCACAACATCACCAGTACAGGGTGCCAACTTATCACTGAGAGGGATGAATGCCAAATCCATGAAATGGAGGCACATTTTAGCACCTAAGTGATGGCATGGAAAAAAGGGTCTTTTTCGGAGTGGTAGGCAGTAGCTAGTGAGGTACCACAGGGATCAGTGTCTGGGCCCCAGCTAGTCATAATATATATCAATGATTTGATTTGAACCAAATATAATATTTACAAGTTTGCTGAAGACACAAAACTTGGTGGGAATGTGAGCGATGAGGAGGGTGTTAAGAGACTTCAAGGTGATTTAGACAGGTTGAGTGAGTAGGCAAACACATGGCAGATGCAGTACAATGTGGATAAGTGTGAAGTTATCCATCTTGGTAGGAAAAACAGAGTGACAGAGTATTTTCAAGTGGTGATAGATTGGGAAATGTTGATGTACAAAGGGACCTGGGTGTCCTTATACACCAAACACTGAAAGCAAGCATATAGGTGCAGCAAGCAGTTAAGAAGGCAAATGGCATGTAAGCCTTCATTGCATGAGGACTTGAGTACAAGAGCAAGGATGTCTTACTGCAGCTGTACAGGGCCTTGGTGAGACCACACCTGAAGTATTGTGTGTGGTTTTGGTCTCCTTACCTAAGAAAGGATATGCTTGCCATAGAGGGAGTTCAGCGAATGTTCACCAGACTGATTCCTGAGATGGCAGGATTGTCGTATAAGGAGAGATTGGGCTGATTAGGTCTGTGTTCACTGGAGTTTACAGGAATGTGTGGAGATCTCATTGAAACATATAAAATCCTGCCAAGGATGGACAGACTGGATGCAGGGATGATATCTTCTCTGGGTGGGTGCCTAGAACAAGGGGTCAAAGTCTTAGGATATGGGGTAGACCATTTAGGACTGAGATGAGGAGAAATCTATGGAATTCTCTGCCACAGAAGGCTGTGGAGGCCAAGTTGCTGAATATAGTTAAGCAGGAAATAGATAAATTTCTGGACTCAATAGGTGTCAAGGGGTATGGGGAGAGTGCAGGACACAGCGTTCAGATGGAGCATCAGCCATGATCATATTGAATGGTGGAGCAGGTTTGAAGGGCCGAATGACCTACTCCTGCCGCTATTTTCTGGGCGGAATCTTTTGGTTGGCATGCAGGGGCGGGCCCTGCATGCTGATGTGTAAAATGATGCATGGTGATGCTGGCGTGGGTCCCGACTTCACTGCGCATCATTCCGATCTTCAGTTTGGCAGGCGCGCACCGGAGTCAGCTACGCACCCGCTGAACTGTCAAAGACCTATTAAGGCCATTTATCAACTAATTGAAGTACTTGTCAGGGCTGCCCGTCCAACCTTAAGCTTGGCGGGCAGGCAAAGAGCCCATGGCGACCTTCACATTTTTCATGGAACCTCATCCACGGGCGGGATAAGATTTTATGAAGAGTTTATAACTTTAATCAAAATTTTTATTAAAATTCATAGAAATGTCCCAGCTCATGTGACACTGTCACATGAGGGGACATGTCTGATTAATTTTTAAAATTCTTTTTTTCAATTTTTCACAATCAAATTAATCTCCCTGAGGTAGCTCCGTGCCTCAGGGAGATTTCTGCGCTCTTTCGCGCACATGCTTGAAAGAGCGCAGGCCCCAACTCTCCCTCCTCTCCCCGCCCGCACAGGTAGTGCTGAGCGCTTCCGGGTGCGCGTCACGCAGAGCGGGCCTTAATTGGCCTGCCCATGTAAAATGGCGGTGCGCAGCTGATCGCGGGCAGTGATTGGCTGTGCGCCTGCCCGTGCCCACTCCCGCCCAGCCGGTCCGACGGGGAGAAAATTCTCCCCTCAATGTTTCTATGCTTTTGAGAAAAGAAAAAAACTATAAAAAAACTCTTAAGGTGTTCATTTTAATTATAAATGTTGATGTTAATTTTCTTTAGTTTAGACATATAAAAAAAATCATGATTGGAACAGTTATATTGATGTATAGAGGCATTTTTTTTAAAGAAAGCAGGCTGATATATTCCTGTGTTGCTATATTGTTATGTTGTTATGTTATTTGTAAAGATTTAGGAGCTATACTTGTTTACCTAGAATGACATATTGCTCACTACTGCACCATAGTGAGGTGTCGAGCAACAATGTATCAGTCATATCAGTCACATGGGGAGATCTATGAAATACATTCTAGGAAAACTCCAGTATTTTTTGTCAAGTGGGATTATTTTGGGAAACACAAGGCATAACTGCACCCTTATAAGCTGCTGTTTGAAAATGGTGTAGGATCATCTGGCTCATATTTTTCCCAAAAGCCCAAAGAAACATTTAGCAATCCTGCACTAGAAGTGCTAAGTCTTGCTAGACAGGGGTGTAGGATATAATTTTACTACAATACTCTAAGGCTCATTTTTCTGTCTCATGCTCTCATGTAGAATGCTCAGCACAGGGAGCCCAAGCATATAGAATCTCCCATATAGATAAAGATTGTGCCTCTTTTTTTATAACAGAAGGTCCATTTACATTTATACAGTAACAGAAGAACTAGCATTTACATAGCACATAGTAATGTCCTCAGGACATCGAAAACACTTTACAACCAATGGATTGCCTTTGAGATGCTTTTGACTCATTGTTATGTCAGCAAATGTGACAGTCAATTTCTCCACTGTGCCTATTGACACCATTCTTTCAGCAAGCAAGTTGAAGGTGGGGCAGGACTTATGGCAAAGCTTATAGCAAACAAAATCTATTTAGTAAGCAAATAGCAAATAGAATCCCTTGATTATTTCTCCAGCAAAATACTGTGAGTGGAGGATAATTACATACGAATCATGTGCATCAAATCAATCCTGGTCACTTACAGCCATATGGTCTTCAGGCATGAGTGACAGGAGAGTTGCCCAATCATCCCTGTTCTAGCTAGAAACTGTGATGTCACAATTTACAACCATCATCACTGAGTGGGCTGAATGACACCACTCTTGTCCATTTGTCGCTGTGCTGGAGATTACCTCTTTGATTTGTCCTTCATATCACATCACTGGACAGAAATGAACATCCTGGTCTGAGTTATTAAACACTTGTCAAAAGAAAATTGGATGTCACATGTAGAGCAAAAGGTCAGCACTCAAACATCCAGCTAGGTCACCTTGAAAACGAAAGAAAAGAACCACGATTTGCCTGGACTCCTGTTCAGTTGGACAAACAAATCTACACAGTGGGCGGAATCGTCGTGGATTTGCACTAAGTGTGGTAGCGGCCGGGGAAAAAGACATTTTACCCACCAGCCGCAATGGCAACTTTTCATGCAGTATCATTCCAATCCCTCCTCATTAATAATGCATTCCCAGGAAACTTGCCGTCACAATGGCAGGCGTGCTCTCATTCGCCCACCATGTCAAGACCTCACTACTTTATTACACCAGGGGCCATATTTAAAATGCAGCCACACACAGACCTCTCAGTGCTTCCAGCCCAGGACTGCTGCAAAGAAGACATGGCCCTTAAAGGCAAAATGACAGCAGCCCCCCAGTTTAATGCTTTGCCTCTGAGCACTTTTTGGATACAATGGAGGCCCATAGTGAGCTACCCCAACTCAGCAGGATGGGCAGCAGCATCATTAATCCAGCATGGGAGGCGGTGGCAGCGATGGTCAGTGCAAATGCTCTGCAAAAGAGGACAGCCATCCAGTGCTGCAAAAGGATGAATAGTCTCATTCGTTCCACCAGAGAAGTCTCATCACTTTTAATTCTCAAACTCACAAACGCATCACACATCCACAGAAATCTCATCAAGGGACAAAACCACTAACTCTCAAACATACCCTTACATCTCCGTCAGGCTCATATCCTCTCGAGCTCACGTCCTTATCCCATCCATGGCTCTGCTCACCACACAAACATTCCATGCAGTGCCATGCATCCTGCTCAAACTCTCTCCATCTATTTTCATGCAGAAGCTGGCTCACAACAGCAGGGTGAGGTCCCAGACCTCACATTAGGACCCTCACTCACTTTGAGAAGTGTACCATTGCGCTGACCGGTGAGGATGTGGACCATGCCTGCAGCGACAGTGAGGTTGGTGAACACTCACGTGAGGATCCTGCACCACACCATCCCTCTCTCAATGCAATTATGAGTACTCTCTCTCCTGCTTTTGACTCTGCTGCCATGCATTGATTATCCCTACCTTGGTCCACAGGGAGCTCTGCCAAGTGACCGACACCCTCAGCCAGCCAGTCCCTCAGCTCCATCCATGTCCTCACCTCCAGCCAAAGGGACTCCTCCTTCATTGAGAGCCTGGAAGACCCATCACAGCGCTTACCCACACTCTCCACCAGCACAGAGACGCACACCTTGGTGGGACCTAGATCTAGAGCAGGCTCGGGTTCACATCTGGTGGTCACCGCACGGACATGTGCCCGCAGCAGGAGGAGGCAGGTTCAGCCGAGCTCCCCGGCATGCGGTGGACTGCTGGGGAAGAGAATCTGTGAGGTCTAAGTCAGATGACGAGCCTCTGGATTTGGCCTTCCAACTCATCGTGGAGACTCCCCCAGCGAGTGGTATTGTCACTAGACCGGTGATCTGGAAACCCAGGGGTAATAATCTGGGGAGCCGGCAGGTGCACGGCATGGCAGATGGTGGAATTTGAATCCAATAAAAATCTGGAATTAAGAGTCTAAAGATGACTGTGAAAACATTGCCGAATGGTTCACTAATGCCCATTAGGGAAGGAAATCTGCTATCCTTAACTAGTCTACCTCGTCACTTGTAAGTGACTCCAGATCCACAGCAATGTGGTTGACTCTTAAATGCACCCTGAATAAGGGCAATTGGGGATGGGCAATAAATGATGCCCACATCCCATGAACGAATAAACAAAAAAGCAGAAACCCTCAACAGAATGGCACATGAGTTGGAGGAGTACATCTGCCTGCTCTCTGATGAATTGGTGCCCACATGTGCGCATTTGGAGGTCTCCATGGGGAGGATGGAGACCCTGGTCCAGAAGAATGCTGAGGTGCGTGCAGACCCTGCACCTTGACCTCGGCATCCCCTCAAGGAGTTAGGCCCTCGGGCACCCGAAGGGAGGAGGAACAGTAGCTGGACACCCTGGATCATCCACTCAGGAATCTCAGAGGCTGTCCTCTCCCTCCGAGTCCTCTTTGCCTGTGAGCCCCCCCTCCCCCTCAACCTCGTCCTCTGTCACCGCAGAGGGACCAGCTGGCTTCCCTCTGGAGGGAGAAGTGTGTTTGTGGTAGCACCTTTTGGAGCCTTGTACAAGCACTCTCCCATGCACGCAGAGCCTTCATCCATCACACTCATCTCACCATCCTGAGCATTTTGAATGCTGTCTGCTGGAGTTCTCTTTCAGTTGTCCATCTGAGCTGAGCTGTTTCTCCGTCCACCCAGTGATCACACTCCCGTGCAGCACCTGTTCTCACCCACCGCGACTCTTGTTTCATGTCCATTTAGCCAGCATGGTAGTGCTACAGTTTTCCTTGCGCTCCTCATTTCCTTTCCCGCATCATTGTCGACCCCCCCCAGCACCACCTTCCGCCTTCCCACCATGACCTACCAGCCACAACCCTTTTCTTTTGGGGATGTCCATGATGTGCACGTTCCCTTCCTTCGCAAAAATCCCACCCCTATCCACATTAACCTCCTCTGTCTGGACTCCTTCCCCCCCGAACTCCCTACTCCTGTCCCAACCTCAATACCCCAGACACCTTTGCCCCCCCTTCCCAACCTAAGGCAGCATCTTTGTTCTCCCCCCAACCTCCACCTCCCTGATACCTTCATTCTCCCCTTCCCAACCTCACTCCCTCAACACCTTCGTTATCCCCCCCAACCTTACCCCACCCCGACACACCTTCCTCTCCCAGTCAATCTTAGACCTTCTGCTCCCATTCCCTGGTGCATCTTCCTCTCCCAAACACAGTTGGACCTATCTCTTCACCCGCTCGACCATCATCCATTGTGAACAGACCCTCAATGGTGACTTTCCAACTTCCGTGAGCTGCTTCACAGCAGAGCCATGTCCATGAGAATCCACCCAGCATGCCATGGGCGTTCCTCCAGGGTCCCGTGGGTGGGTGGACGATCCAGCCTGGGGGGGATGATTCCAGTGAGCTGGCCTTATAATAATATGCAGGTATATTACAATGAGGTTCCCAACGCCTGGCAGCGGTAAACGTGGCCAGCCATCGACGGGCAGAGTGGACAATTGCAAACTTGTTTCACGATGTCATGAAACTGATTTTTGGCTGTCTCGCCATACTGTCCGCTCGTGCCACCGGACACGCCTGACGCCAGCGGGCACAGAAAATTCCGCCTATTGATTAAGTTAATCACAGCAGTTTGTGCTTTTCACTAATGCTAACTCTCGGCTTTCTCCTATTTGATGCTCTTGCACCAAGCTCTTTGCTTCATTTTCAGAGGGCAAACCTGGGTATTAGTACTGGAATCTAAATGCTTATTAGCATTTAAAGATAGAATCCCAGAACAACTCTGGCATTTGAAGTCGTGTCCCTTTCTACATTGTGGGTTGAATGGTGTCAAACTGTTACCAAAATGATTTTTATTCCTTTGTTGTCCATCCCTAATTGCCCTTGAACTGAGTGACTTGTTTGGCCATTTCAGAGGGCAGTTAAGAGTCAACTACATTGCTGTGGGTCTGGGGTCAAATGTGGGCCAGATCAGATAAGGATAGCAGATTCCCTTTCCTAAAGAACATTAATGAACCAGATGGATTTTAACAAGAATTGGTGATAATTTCAGGGTCACCATCACTGAGACTAGCTTTCAATCCCAGATTTTAATAATTAATTGAATTTAAATCCCAGCAGTTGGCATGGTGGGATTTAAACCCATAGCCCCAGAGTATTAGCCTGGGCCTCTGGATTACTAGTCCAGACCACCATGGCATCATCTCCCCTCAATTACTGGTAGGCAACTTGTTTCATTTAGGAAAGTGGGGATGAAAAGAAAAACTAACAAGCTCATTCTAACTACAAGGAAGCATGGATGTTTCTATAATGAGTTGGATCAGTAGTACAGCCAGCAATTGAATGTTTGCACACACCAGACAATCTGTTCCTCCACATCACCACCTGGCATCCTTCTGATTTGAATATATTCTCCAACTCATTGTGCTTCCAATCCTTTGGAATGGTTTAATTAAAAAGATCTTCTACCCGGCCTCCCACAGTCTGCCTTCCACGTGAGCTCATACGGAACTCTGCTATCCATTTCTTAATTTGTACCAAATTCCATTCACCCATCATTTTTGTGCTTCCTGACCTGCATTGGTCAATTATACAGCAAAATGAGTGATATGGAGAAGGAAAAGAAGCTGTTTGTACAGAAGTGTGTACAATGTCACACTGTTGAAAGTGGAGGCAAACACAAGACTGGGCCAAACCTATTTAGTTGATTTGGATGCAAGACTGGTCAGGCTGAAGGATTTTTATTATACTGAAGCAAACAAAAACAAAGGTTGAGTATTACTGAAAAAAGAAACATGTCTAAGCTTTTCATCTTGCACTCATCAGGACACTTGCAAGAATACTAATATAAGGGGGAAAACAACAATTTATATTGAGGGTGAAGAGAATGTTGATTGGTTGGCAAGTGGCATTGTCATAGAGAATGCACCATTGATGGTGACTGACAGTTAACTGCCAAGAATTGTTTGAAATTTAAACCAAGCTTCATATCAAACAGTATGTCCCAGCTGCTGTTCACAATGGACTGGGTACAGACTGCATCCAACCAGCCCATGCTTGCAAAGCTCAAAACACAGTGTCCAACATTCGGTTTGATTCCATGGTTGGACAACAATTGCTAAATAATCCTCAATGTGCTAAGAATTGCACTGACAACCAGTTTAAGGTTGTCAGTCGGGCTTGCAGTGTGGTACATTTGTGTGTACTAGAAGCTACATATATTAATACACAGGGCCCTGATCTTTGCAGACAGAAAAAACATACATACATTGCATCTGTTTCAGCTAAACAAAATAAATGACAGCTATTCACTGACTCATTCCTCAGGGCAATGCCTTGACCAATCAGGGTCAAGCTGCCTGGTTTAAATTTCAAACAATGCTTGGCAGTTAACTGTCAGTCACCATCAGTGGTGCATTCTCCATGGCAATGCCACTTGCCAACCAATCAGCACCCTCTTCACATACAGTATAAATTATGTATTCGCCCTCATATTGGTATGCTAGTGAGTGCCCTGATGAGTGCAGGATGAAAAGCTTGGACATGTCTCTTTTTTCAGCAAAAACAAAGGTATTGCCTGGGGTGAAGACACATTCGGGATTTACCTGGAGAATCTGAAGAAATATTTCCCAGAGACAAAAATGATCTTTGCAGGTCTCAGAAGAAGAGGGAGTGTGAAGACTTGACAAATCTGCCACAGTCAAATGCCTCAATTTGAAAATTTTCATCCTTGTCTTCAATTCCCTTCATGACCTTGCTGATCCATACCTCTGAAACATCCTCCAGCCTGATAACCCTACAAGAATTCTGTGTTCCTCCAACTCTGGCCTCTTTTGCATCCTCCTCTTCCTCCACTCCACAATTAGCAGCTGTGGATTCAGCCGTCTCAGGCCAGGTTCTGGAACCTCCTCCTTACCAATTTGTTTCTCCATCTCACTCTCCTCCTTTAAGACGCTGCTTAAATCTATCTCTGATCAAGAATTTGGCCACCTCTCTTAATGTCTCCTTCTTTGGATTGGTGTCAATTTTGGTCTGATTACATCTGGAATGTTTTACTATGTTAAAAGTGTTATATAAATGTAAACTGCTGAAGTAAAGGCACCAACAACATGACAATGTTAAACCAAAGTGGGGATATCATGGTGTTGGGGGAATCTGAATTTGAAAAAAATAATGAATTTGGTGTCAGTCACTTTGTTATTCGTTCTTGGGATGCGGGCATTGTGGCAAGGCCAGCATTTATTGCCTAACACTAGTTGCACTCTAGTAGGTGATGGTGAGCTGCCTTTTTGGACCACCCCACAGGCCATGTGGTGTAGATACACCCACAGTGTTGTTAGGGAGGGATTTCCAGGATTTTCATCCAGCAATAGTGCAGAATGGCGATGTAGTTCTAAGTCAGGATTGTGTGTGACGAGGAGGGAACTTTCAGGTGGTGGTGCTCCCAGGCATCTGCTGCCCTTGTCCTTCTAGGTGGTGGAGGTCGTGGGTTTGGAAGGTAATGGTGAAGAAGCCTTGGCAATTTTCTACAGATGGTACACAGAGCTGCTGCTGTGCTGATAGTGGAGAGAATGAATGTTTAAGGTAGATGGTGGACAGGCTTTGTCAGGAGGCGAGTCACTCTCCGCAGTATTCCCAGCATTTGTAGCCACAGTATTTATTTGGCTGGCCCCATTAAATTTCTGTTTGATGGTAACCCCAAGGACGGTGATGCTGGGGTATTCAGCGCTGAGGGGAGATGATTAGATTCTCTCTTGTTAGAAATGGTCATTCCTTGGCACTTATATGATATGAATGATATTTGCCACTTTTTAGTGCAAGCATGAATGCTGTCCAGGTCTTAACTTACTCCATGCTGATATGCAAACCTTGATCCTTACCAACGGAATTACCACAGGATCTATCTCAGTAAACAATAGGGTCAACAAGTATCATCACACCAACTCCATTTTCCTGACTGCAATACTGCACCTCAATTCCAGCAAATTACCCACAGGCGAGGAAGTAATCTATAGAACAGATGGGAAATTGTTCAACCTATGTCACCTTCAATCCAAAATCAAAACCACTCCAACTTCAGTCATTGATCTCCAGGATACAGATAATGCTGTTGTGAGCGCTCAGTCAGAAACTGAGCTCCAGGTCATTGTAGACTCCTCCAAAGCACATGAGAAAAACAGGCCTTTCACTAAACACCCGGAAAACTGGGGTCCTCTTCCAACCAGCTCCCACAGCAAATCACCATCCCCATCGATTAAGGTCAACATGAGATCCCAGAAAATGTGCACCCCATTTTCCATATCTTAGGAGTCTCCTCTGATGAAGGCAGACACAGACAGCAACATTCATCATCACCTCCAATATGTCAGCTCAGCCTTCGGCCAACTGAGGGCAAAAGTATTTGAGGACCAGGATCTCAGACCTGACACTAAGATCATGGTTTACTGAGCAGCAGTGATCCCACCCTCCTATATGCTTTGGAGACTTAGACAACCTACAAGAGACACATCAAAACACTGGGGAAGTATCACCAGCGATGCTGTCGCAAGACCCTCCCAATCTGGTGGCAAGAAAGGTGGTTCAACAGCAGTGTTCTCTTC
Source organism: Carcharodon carcharias (assembly GCF_017639515.1). Taxonomy (NCBI): domain Eukaryota; kingdom Metazoa; phylum Chordata; class Chondrichthyes; order Lamniformes; family Lamnidae; genus Carcharodon; species Carcharodon carcharias. The sequence goes on from NC_054469.1 coordinate 184,619,214, forward strand.
CAAGCCAACATTCCCAACATCGAGACATGAAGCACTTAAACCAGCTTCATTGAGTGGGACATGTCAATGTTATGCCCGATACCAGACTTCCAAAGGGAAGGATCCCTGTTGTGGCGGGAGACTCCCAGGTGGACAACAGAAACACTTTCGGGATGTCCTCAAAACATTGCTGAAGAGACCAAACACCCCTGCTGACTCATGGGAGTCTCTTGCGTGTGGCTGGTAAAAATGGAAAAGGATTATTCAGGAAGGCACCAAACACATTGAGAGGCTTCGTCAGGTGTATGCAGAGGTGAAGTCAAGGGGTCAGAAAGAGCACACAATTCCCCAAACACCCCATCTGTCTGGCCCTTCAAACACCACCTGCCCCACATGTGGCCAGGTTTGCAGATCACAATTGGACTTATCAGCTATCTCCGAACTCAATGAGCCGTAATGGAAGCGGGTCATCTTTGATCCCAAGAGACTGGCTAAGGTTACGACATGTGGACATGGATTGCTTCAGTATCTCAGGAGTTGTGAATAGTACTTAAAACAATGCAATCATTAGCGGACATCCCTACTTCTGACTTATGGAGAAATGATCAGTGCTGAAGCAGATGAAGATGTTTGGGCCTAGGAACCTACCCTGAGAAATTCCAGCAGCAATTTCCTGGAGCTAAGATAATTGACCTCCAGCTGCTACAACCATCTTCCTTTGTGCTAGGTATGACACCAACCTGTGAAGAAGTTTCCTCCTGGTGCTCATTGACATGCAGCAAATACCGAGGATGATAATAATCAACTGCAATGGGGCATAGGCTAGCAGAATGGGCAGACATGTGGCAGATTGAATTTAATGCAGAGAAGTGTGAGTTGTTGCAATTTGGCTGAGGGGATAGGGAGAGGCGATACAGACTTAATGGTACAGTTCTAAAGAGTGTATAGGGACAGCAGGACCTGGGAGTTTATGTATGTAGATCTTTGAAGGTGACAGGACATATTGAGAGAGTAATTAGCAAAGCATATGGGATCTTGTGCTTCATAACTAGAGGTATTGAGCACAAAGCAGACAAGTTATGCTGAACTTTTATAAAGCTTTGATTAGGACACAACTGGAGTATTGCATCCAGTTCTGGTAGCCACACTTTAGGAAGGATGTGAAGGTCCTTGAGGCAGTAGAGAGGAACATTACCAAAATAGCTCCATGGATAGGGGAGTTTAAGCTACAAGGTTAGATTGGAGGAGCTGGGGTTGTTTTTACAGCAAAGGAGATTGAGGGGAGAATTGCTAGAGGTGTAGAAGATAATGAAAGGTTTAGTTAAGATAAACAAAGGAAAGCTGCTCCCATTAGCTTATGATACAAGAAGCAGGGGACAAAGATTTAAGGCTTTGGTCAAGAGATGCAGGGACAATCTGAGGAAAAACTTGTCGCACAGTGAGTGGTAATGACCTGGAACCCACTGCCTATGAGAGTGGTGGAAGTGGAGATGATCAATAATTTCAAAAAGAAATTGGATTGGTGCTTGAAGGATTCAAACCTGCAGGGCTACAGTGATAGAGCAGGGGCATGGGACTCACTGGATTGCTGTACAGTGTTGGTATGTGGACTTTGTGCCATAATGACTTATGATTTCAATTTTGCTGGAGCTCCATGATGTCACACTTGCTTAAATGCTGCCTTGATGTCGAGGGCAGTCATTCTAATCTCAGCTTTGGAATTCAGCTCTTTTGTCCATGTTTGGACCAAGGTTGTATTGAGGTCTGGGGCTAAGTGACCCAAACTGAGCATTGGTGAGCAGTTTATTGCTGAGTACATGCCACTTGTTAGCACTGACGGTGATACCTTCCATCACTTTGCTGATGATTCAGAGCGGACTGATGGGTCAATAATTGGATTTGTTTTGCTTTTTGTCGACAGGATATACTGGACAAATTTTCCACATTGGTGGGCAGATGCAGTGTTGTAGCTGTACTTTTTTTCTTCTTTCATGGGATGTGGGTGTCACTGGCTAGGCCAGCATTTATTGCCCATCCCTAGTTGCTCTTGAGAAGTTGGTGGTGAACCAGGTTCTTGAACCGCTGCAGTCCATGTGGTGTAGGTACATCTACAGTGCTGTTAGGGAGGGAGTTCCAGGACTTTGACACAGCGACAATGAAGGAAGGACGGTATATTTTCAAGTCAGGATGGTGAGTGGCTTGGAGGAGGACTTCCATGGTGTTCCCAAGTCTGCTGTCATTGTCCTTCTAGACGGTAGTGGTCATGGATTTGGAAGGTTCTGTCGAAGGAGCCTTGGTGAGTAGCTAAGGAGGTACAGATGACCAAATTCCTGGTCAAAGAGCTAGGTTTAAGGAGTGTCTGAAAGGAGGAAAATGAGGTAGAGGGGGGAGACGTATAAGGAGGGTATTCCAGAGTGTGGGACCTAGGCAACCGAAGGCACATCCACCAATTCAAATTGGAGATGCAGAAGAGGCCAGAATTAGAGGAACGCAAATATGGTGGGGCTCGAGGAGATTACATAGGTAGGGAGTGCAAGGCCATGGAGGGATTTGAAAACAAGGATGTGAATTTTAAAATCAAAATGTTGTCTGGAAGATAGGCCTCGGCCAGCTCAGTCAGTTGCAGTGCTATCAAACCATTCTTGGTGATGGACATTGAAGTCAGAGTATATTCCACCCAGAGTATATTCTGTGCCCTTGCTACTCTCGGTACTCTTTCCAAGTGGTGTTCAACATGAAGGGGCATTGATTCATTAGCTGAGGGAAGGCAGTAGGTGGTAATCAGCAGTACGATTCCTTGCTTTGTTTGCTCTGATCCCATGAGACTTCATAGGCTGCATTTTACGGGACAGTTTACTGTTTGCCCCAATCCAAACCACCCCCCCACCCCAGAAGGAAAGTGGGTCTCAAACAGACTGATTTTTAAAAAGCCTTCCCCGCAGTGATAACACACTAGGGGTGTGCTAAACAAGCTCAGGGTCTGACTTTCACCCCCTTGGTGGACAAGAAGTCCCACCCTCGAGAGTTGCCAGTCAGCAGCTCTAGCAGTCCAAATAGTGCCAGAACTCAGTAGTGGGCACTGCTGGGACTGCAAGGAGGTGCAGGAAGAAGATCATAGTGACGAGAGACAGTTAAGTCCCAGGCTTTTAGGGCAGGGTGGGATTGCAGAGCCTAGGGATGGAGGAAGAGCCAGGTTTAGCAAGGCTGGCAGGGAGGAATGAGGGGAGCTGGTGACAACTTTAGGGGGTGCCTCCAGTGTGCACAGGGAACCACCTGACTGTTGTGATCTCTCTTTCCTTCCTGCCTTTCCAAAGAAGCCCTTTCAAAAACAACCTTTACTCTGGTCTGCCTGCCAGTGTCCAGCGTTTTATGGCAGGGGATCTTTTAAGTTAAACCAATCAAACCAAATCAACAAAATGAAGGACAAATCAAGCACAGCCCCTAATTCAGGTCAGCTGTAAAACTAAAGACAAAATTTAAAGGCAACTTACAACTTTAAACCGAAATGTGATTAAGGGGGTCAATAAAGCACTCCAGTCCCCGTGTTGCCCACCGGGCATGGAAGGCTTTATGGCAGGGGAGGAAGACTGAGGTCTTTAATTGCCAATTAATCAGGGTTAAGGGCCTCAATAGGCCTAAGGTGGTTTGTAGTTTGGTTTTCACTTTAAATACTATTTGGATCTCTCTTTGGGTAACTTGTGGCCTGTTCTGGTTTGGAAAGGTTTCCTTCTACTTACGAGTAACTTAGGTCTAACTCCAGTAGGCTTCTTCAAAGACTCCTCTATTTACCCTGTGGTACACACTAAGCTTCTAGGTAAGTACATCTCTCTTGTATAGACTATTCCATCTTCACTTCTTAGTCTCTTGCACATGACTGCTGATGTCACTGTTACATCATGGTACACATCACAATCTCATTAACATAAGTATTAACCCTTCATTCTACATAAGGCCGGGTGGCCTAGTGGGCAACTTACTCATTCCCCCCATATTCTGGGGAACAGGTGGGGGTGGGTGGGTGGGAAAGTGATTGGCTGGACACCTGACATGTTTTCCATGCGTCCCTGCCTCCACTACCAAAAACATACCCAGCGAGGGAGCTCATGGAGTCTGGAGTTAATGTTGAGGACTCCCAGGGTCACTCCCTCCTGACTGTATACTACTGTGCCGCCACCTCTGGTGGGTCTGTCCTGCTGGTGGAACAAGATATAATAAGGGTTGATGATGGAGGAGTCTGGTGCATTGGCCGTAAGGTATGATTTGTTGGGCACGACTATATCAGACTGTTGCTTGACTAGTCTGTGGGACAGCTCTCCCAATTTTGGCACAAGTCCCCAGATGTCAGTGAGGAGGACTTCACAGGTCAAAAGGCCAGTGTGTGCCTCTAGTTCCCGATGCCTAGGTTGATGCAGGGTGGTCGCCACTTTTATTCCTATTTGACTTTTCTGTAGTGGCTTGGTACAACTGAATGACTTGCCAGGCCATTTCAGAGAGCAGTTAAAAGTCAACCACAACACTGTGGGTTTGGAGTCACATGTAGGCCAGACCAGGTAAGGCTGGCAGATTTTCTCACTGGAAGGATATTAGTGACCCAGATGGGTTTACCGCAGTCTGGTAGTTTCATGATTTTTATTAATAAGGCTAGCATTTTATTCCAGATTTTTAAAATAGTTGAACTTAAATTCCCCCAGCCGCTTTGGTGGGATTTCTGCCCATGTCTCTAATGCATTAGTCTAGGCCTCTAGATTACTGGTCCAGTAACATTACCATTAATCGTGGTGCAATTTAAATCAATAACCATGTGGCAGTCTTGGCATTACCAATGGACATTTTACCAACTTTTTCACTGCAGAGGGAAGGATCCAAAATGATTACAAACACCTCCATTCAAAAATAGAATGATAAGAATCTGGAGTCACATCTGGAGTACTGTGTACAGTACTGGTCTCCTTACTTAAGGAAGAGTGTTGGAAGCAGTTCAGGGAAAGTTTACGAGACTAATACCTGGAATGGACAGGTTGTCTTATGAGGAAAGGTTGGACAGGCTAGGCTTGTATCCGCTGGAGTTTAGAAGAACAAGAGACAACTTGATTGAAGCATATAAGATCCTGAGGGGTCTTGACATGTTTCCTCTTGTGGGAGAATCTAGAATTAAGAATCACTGTTTAAAAATAAGGGGTCACCTATTTAAGACAGAGATGAGGAGAATTTTTTTCTCTCAGAAGGTTGTGAATCTTTGGAACTCTCTTCCTCAAAAGGCGACGGAAGCAGAGTCTTTGAATGTTTTTAAGGCAGAGCTAGATAGATAATTGATTAGCAAGAGGGTGAAAGGTTATCGGGGTAGGTGGGAATGCGGAATTGAAGTTACGCTCAGATCAGCCATGATCTTATTGAATGGCGGAGCAGGCTCGAGGGGCTGAGTGGCCTACTCCTGCCCCTAATTTGTATGCTGGTATGTAATTAAAGTAAAAGCAGAAAATGCTGAAAATATTCAACAAGTCATGCAGCATCTGTGGAGAAAGAAACAAACTGAAAGGTAAAGTATTTCCAGGATTTTCTGTTTTTATTTCAGACACCTGGCATCTGCAGTACTTTATTTTTTTGCTATGATAAGATCCTTTTCTGCTCTAGAACCTACTTCATACAAGGAACTTCCCAAATTCTTGTAATGAGATAAAATTCTTCAGGGAGAAAATGCTTTTTATGTTAGCTCTAAAAACACAGCCTGTGGCAGCAGTGTGAGTGGAATTGGTTTAGTGTGATGTCCAGCTGCCCAACAGATTTTTTTCTGTGATCATTTATGGGTTTTCCTGCCTAAGAGCTTCAGAAACAATCGGTCAGTTCTAGGATCAAGTAGAGACAGTGGATGTGAATACTCAATGAACAACACACTTACCACTAATGAGAATCAGCCTTCTGCAAATGATACTTCAGACAGCTGAGCCAATCCGGGTATTTTTATTTGTGCTTTCTGAAGCCCATTTTGATGAAAGACTGTTTGCTAGCAGCTAACTATGCTGCAGCATTTTTTTTTTAATCCATGCGCCTTTATATCTTACAGCAAAAATAATAAAGTGGCCTAGCAGGGCATACTGAATTTCTGTATCACTCTCATCTCAAGGGACAAAAAAATTGAATCCAAACCACAGGGGATAAATAATGAGGGTGATCTGCTGTCTTAATAGCTACGGCACTGACCACCCACCAGATGATCATGAGTTTAATTCTCACAGTCAGATGTCATCTACATTTACTCGACACAATCAGAATGACTTTTGCTAGCTCTCAGCCAAGCAATTAGGTGAAATGCCTCAGAGTAACAGATGTTCCACATCAAGGGAGGTGAACACTGACATTCCTTCTTGCATAGACATAAGTCTCTTCCTTCTGGCAGGTTGCTGCCATAAAGAAGTCTTTTGGCCAGGCTATCTCATTCTCTTGGTTACACAATATCGCCTGGATGCAAATGGCTTCAAGAGTGAAGCATTAGAGCAGATTTTCTGAACTAGTATTCCCAGTGTAGAGATTCATCTGGCAGGAGCATATGTAAGTAATGTGACAGCACAGTCACCAGGGCTAGTGGGTGCAGAGGTCACTCAGATATGTGGGTGCAGTGGACACTGGGGTTTGTGGGCTCAGAGGACACTGGGATATGTGGGTCTGGAGTTGACTGGGGTTTGTGGGTGCGAGAACACTGGGGTAGAGGACACTGGAGTTTGTGGGTTTAGATATCACTGGGGTTTGTGGGCGCAGAGATCACCAGCATTGTAACTCTTTCAAGTACAAACACATTTCCATCTGTTTTTCAGATGAAGTTACATTGTTTCAGAGTTTGCCATTGTGAGATTTGAACTCTTGATAATCTTTTTAAATAGATGTAACTCTTTCGAGTACAAACCCGTTTCCATCTGTTTCAGATGAAGTAACATTGTTTCATAGTTTGCCATTGTGAGATTTGAACTCTTGATCTTGGGGTTACAAACCCAGTACCATAACCACTTAGCTATCTAGGCCAAGCTATCACCAGTGTTGTAAGTGCAGAAGTCAACAGCCCTTGCATGCTATCCACCCATTAAAGTTAATGAAGGGAAAGTGTGAGGTGTGTTGAATTCCATATTGGATTATCTGATATGCACAGCTGGCTTCAAGCAGTGCAATAGAAAGACTATGACAAACTGTGACATTACTACATACAAATAATTGGAATTAAGCGTGGCAGATGGTCCTTATCCAGTTACACTGAAACACAATGTTATGCAAGTATAAATACAGATATGAAATAAACAGGCTGTTTATTCTTACTTGATCTTGGATTACTATTAGTGTACCATAAATATTACTCATTAGTTATGGAAAAGGAAATATAAAAACTGCTTACTGAATAAGGCTTCAAAATAATTTTACTTCATTTTTCCAATTGACTCCTAGGAGCAGTCCAAAATATGACTTCAAGCACTTGCTATATTGTACATGACGTAAAGATGCTGAGCTTTAGGTCTCTCATTGTTGCATTCATAAGAACTGCTTGTCACTTAGCTAATTTACTGTCATCTCCCTCTTACAGCCTTCACTAGCATGAGCATCTTTACTGTCATCTCCCTCTTACAGCCTTCACTAGCATGAGCATCAACATCCCAATTCTAACCAATCATTACAGGGAAAAGCTTTAAGATTGATTCAGATTTGAAATTCATCTTGTTCAAATCCTATTTTCTGTACAAATACAAGTGATGATGGTAGGGGAGTTTAGTGTCAACCCCTTAAGCACTGAGGAAATTGGATAGTTTGCTAAATCACTATTGAAACTAAGCATGCAGGTAGTTAACCCTTGAAATGCTGGGGAAATAGTTAAATAGAGTTAAAAAGGAATAATTCTGCCATTCAATCATCTGGTGGAAATTCTACACCAGATCACATTACAATCTAGATTAGCTAATCTGCCCAAATGAGTCACACAGGTGAATACCATGAAGCCTTAGAGTCATGGCTCAAGTTAATGGTTAATTTGCATATAGTTCAAGTTGCTGATACTAACTGATCATGGTATTTTGACTTCAAATTTGCCTATCACCTGAGGCAATAGTGAGGCTCTGCCGTAAAATCAATTTAGCAGCTGTTTCATGAATGGATTCCACAAATATTTTGAATACTCTGGAATGGGATGAAGTTCTGTTGAGTTTCCACCCTGTAATTCCTGCAGTTTCTGGTCTGGTTGGTGACCTATCATGACCCTGCTTGAAGCTCATTAACACATATTAAAATAAGCAGCAGTGCTGTTGCTGTCCTCAAACTTTTTGAGTTGTGCATCCATTGCACCAAAGGTAGATCAGAAGGAAATATAGAAGTTATACCTAATTTCTCATATCACCTTACATTGCTGGAAGTACTTCACTTTGCAGCTGTAGCCTGAAGAAACATTCACAAGTGACAGAAGAGGTTTTAAAGTGAATTTGTTTTTGCCTTGGATCTGGATTTGAGCTATGCCTGCCTCTGATGCTCTTGCAACCATTGGGGAATTACCATAGTAAGAGATTCTGAGTATGGTACCGGCTATTAGATTCCCAATTGACATCCCCTTCTATGTGACTAAGTGGGAGGAAACAAAGGAAAAGTGAAGGATGGAGGCAAGAAGAGTGTGGCAACATTTGAGAACACAGTGCCCCACAAGAATTTACATGCCATGTGGACCTTGGTGAGGAACTGCGTGTTAGGAAAATGTGTTTCATCAAAGGGGGAATGGGGGGAATTCTGCCAACTCTTGCTTGACAACTTGCGGCCATGACCTATGACTGAAACATTCAACATTTATACCAGTGGCTCGTTTTATATAGCCACAGGATAGCTGGGTAATATTACCCAGGGTGCAGCCTGGGCATGCATTCCTCAGGTAACTGACACTGTTTAGTGGAGTTAAGGAAGATGTCTAGGTTAACATGGCAGCAAGATGCCAGAATGAGATGGCTTTCTAGCTTTCTTTTGCACTGCTGGGTTTCTGAAAGTGCAGGGTGCATTGGTTAGCAATCATGTGCCAAATCAAGATTCCACTGTGAAGTACCTCAACTTTTAACAGAAAAGGGTGCCACCTCCTGAATGTTCAGATTACCTGTGACCGGATGAAATGAATCCTTCATGCAAATGTCAGATTCACCGAGAGAACTGAAAGAATATATTTATCAGTGGAGGCTAAACAGGTTATGGCTCTTTTCTCTACAAAAGAGATGTATGAGTGATGACCTGATAGAGATCTTGAAAATTATGAAGGGGCTTGTTAAGGTAGACATAGAGAAGATGTCACTGTTAAGGGGGAAGCAAAACCCATGGTCTAGTAACATTAGGTAGTCACTAATAAGTCCAAAAGGAATTTCAGGAGAATCTTTTTTTGCCCAAAGAGTTGCTAGTATGTGGACCTCACTGACACAAGGAGCAGTTGAAATGCACAAGTAAGTGAGGCGGGAGGGGAGGTCATGGGGGAGAGGTGGGAAAGGGGGTCAGCAGCAAGGGCAGTGGGATGGTTCTTCGTGGGCCAACCCACTCTCCCACTTTCTGATGCAGGATCCCTTGATCAGGCACTGAGTGACTTTGAATGAACAAAAATCTAACAACCTCAGATTTAAAATTTACAATTGATCCAGCAGAAATTGCTGTTTACAGAAGTGAGTTCCTAACTTCTACTGCTCTTTGTGTGTACAAGTGTTTTAGAATTTCATTTTGGACAATGTCCTTTACAATGCATAGAATGAAGGGCCAGCTGAGTGTATAAGTTCAGTCACAAAGTGACGAGTATAACACTGGACACTATAATGTGAACATTCAATAAAGGGTGAACAAAAAAACACAACATTGTCTTTTCCACAATAAAGGATATGTCCCTAACACCCCTGTAATTGTCAATGCATGCCAACCATGAGGTGTGCCAGTACATCTAGCTTTCTGTAATAATTGTAAGTTGAACCACTTCTTACTGTTATGGGGATCTCATGACTGTGTAGACGAATCAGCCCTAAGCGCAGGGAATCTTAGAGGTCTTGGAACAAGGAGGTAGCCTATTAGTAATCTGTAAATAAAGTTCACTGTATCTTACAAGAAACTAGTCGTGCACTCCAAGTTTATTACAATTGACAATGAAGATAAATAGCTTTGATGTAGGACTTCGTCTTGCGACTGTGAATATTCCAATATTTTAAGGGAAGGAAGAAAAGAAGTATACTCACCAGCAATGCCTCTCTTTGGCAGAATTAACCTATACGACTCATCCGTCGAGGACTGGAGTCAATAGATTGAGTGGTTAGGTTTTTACTTTGTAGCTAACGAAATAACGGTGGAGGAGAAACAGACAGCAATTCTCCTAAGCGTCTGCAGGAGCAAAACGTATAACCTGATCCGTAGCTTGACGGCTCTGAATGCACCAAATTTCAGATCCTTCACAGTGGTAGTTGACCTTGCGAAAGGACATTTTCAGCCTAAACATTCAGTGATCATGCAAAGAGTTAAGATTTGCGTTGTTCAAAATGTACACCATGATGTCAAAACAGTTAACGGAGCACTGTGACTTCGGTGATACCTTAAACAACATGTTGAGAGATTGTTTGGTTTACGGCATAAACAACTACACCATTCAGTGCTGCTTGCTTGCAGAAATTGAGATAGACCTGAAACGCACCATGGAGATGGCGCTAGCAATGCAGAGTACTGAGAGGGACTCGCAGGCTCTGAAGAGTGTGCAACACGGCGCCGTTTTGTAGCAAGGGCAGGAACCTGCCACTGGGCATGGCTCGAAAATCAGGGAGGCTACAGTGAAGTGGGACACAGTCCCTATCACTAGAAAAATAAAAAGAAATTGTGGAAGCAACTCACCAGTAACCCAGAAGTTAAAGTGTTACCATTGTGGGGAAATCATGCATCTGAAGTCTGTAGATTTAAAGAGACAGAATACCACTACTGCCACAAAAAAGGGCATGTTTTAAACAATGTAGGACTAGATCCACACAGCCATTCAGAGAGCAGGTCAGGTTAAATGAAATGCACAATATAAGAGACCCAGAAGTTACTGAGGCTGATGTTTATTCCCTACACAATCTGAAGGTCAGGAAAACTGAACCAATCACTGTTAGTCTTCAAGTAAATGGAAAGCCTTTGCTTATGGAGGTTGGCATAGGAGCATTTTTTTTTTATTCATTCACGGGTTGTGGGCTTCGCTGGCTGGGCCAGCATTTATTGCCCATCCCTATTTGCCCTCAAGGTGGTGGTGAGCTGCCTTCTTGAACCACTGCAGTCCATGTGGCGTAGGAAAACTTAACAGTGCTGTTAGGGAGGGAGGTCCAGGATTTTGACCCAGCAACAGTGAAGGAACAGTGATATATTTCCAAGTCAGGATGGTTAGTGACTTGGAGGGAAACTTGCAGAGGATGGTGTTCCATCTACCTGCTACCCTTATCTTTTTAGATGGTAGTGGTTGTGGGTTTGGAAGCTGTTGAAGGAGCCTTGGTGAATTCCTGCATGCATCTTTTAGATGGAACACACTGCTACTACTGTGCATTGGTGGTGGTGGGAGTAATGTGGATGTGGTGCCAATCAAGTGGGCTGCTTTGTCCTGGACAGTGTCAAGCTTTCTGAGTATTGTGGGAGCTGCACTCATCCAGGCAAGTGGGGTGTATTCCATCACACTCTTGACTTGTGCTTTGTAGATGATGGATGAGCTTTGATGCGTCAGGAGGTGAGTTACTCGTTGCATGATTCCTAGCCTCTGACCTGCTCTGATAGCCACAGTATTTATATGGCTAGTCCAGTTCAGTTTCTGGTCAATGGTAACACCCAGGATGTTGATAGTGGGGGAGTCAGTGATGATAATGCCATTGAACATCAAGGGGCGATGGTTGGATTCTTTCTTGTTGGACATGGTCATTGCCTGACACTTATGTGGTGCAAATATTACTTGCCATTTGTCAGCCCAAGCCTGGATGTTGTCCAGGTCTTGCTGCATTTGGGCATAGACTGCTTCAGTATCTGAGCAGTCGCAAATGGTGCTGAACATCATGCAATTATCAGCGAACATCCCCACTTCTGACCTTATGATGGAACGAAGGTCATTGATAAGGCAGCTGAAGATGGTTGGGCCGAAGGCACTACCCTGAGGAACTCCTGCAGTGTCAACTGACCTCCAACAACCACAACCATCTTCCTTTGTGCTTGGTATGACTCCAACCAGCAGAGGGTTTTGCCCCTGATTCCCATTGACTCCAGTTTTGCTAGGCCTCCTTGATGCCACACTCGGTCAAATGCTGCCTTGATGCATCCACCACGATGTTGGGAGAACACATCGTTAAATACATCAGAGAAGGTACCCAGCCATTGAGTTTGGAAAAAGCCGCAGCTTGGTTAAAAAAGTACACAGGAGAAGCTGAAAGGCTTCTGCACTTGAGTTGCTGAGTTTTTCCAGCATTTTCTGTTTTTGCCTTCGTACCTGTATCATACAGGTAACAAACAGCTCAGCTGCCACTAATTGTTGTAATAGGAGAAGGACCTAGCCTCCGGGCCATGATTGATTTGCAAGAAATCAAACTAAACTCATCAGAAATTTTTCAAGTCCGAGCAGAAGGGATTCCAGAGTTGCTGAAAAAGTATGACAGAGTATTGCGAGATGAGTTGGGGAAAATCAAAGGTCTACAAGCTAAAAAAAAAACATGGACTCTGAAGCAACACCCCAGTTTTTTAAGGCAAGACCTGTGCCTTATGGTTTAAAAGAAAAGGTAGTTGTGGAATTATGTCAATTGTAGAAATTAGGAATAATAAAGCCAGTCCAATTTTCAGAATGGGCAGCACCCATAGTTCCTGTGATGAAACCAGGTCAAACTATTCACATCTGTGGGGATTATAAATTAATGGTAAACGAGGCTGAGAAATTAAATAAATACCCAATACCAAAGACTGAAGATCTGTATGCGAAACTCCCAGGAGGAAGATTATCCACTAAAGTGGATATGAGCCATGTGTATCAACCATTCGAGCTGAACAACACATTAAGATGTTATGTCACTATAAACATGCACAAGGGCCTGTACCAATATACATGCCTACCCTTCAGTGTGTAATCTGCCTGTGTGGTTTTCCAAAGAACCAAGGAAAGCTTACTACAAGGAATCCCCTGATTTATCGTATACATGGATGATGTCCTAATCACAGGATCCATAGAGGCAAGCCTGGAAGAAGTTCTGAGGAGATTTTTGAAGGCTTGCATACATTTACAAAAAGGATAAGTGCACTTTCCAATCAAGGGAAGTTATGTATCTGGGCCATCGAGTGGATACCCAAGGGTTGCATCCATTAGAGGAGAAAGTCAGGGCAATCAAAGTGCCCACTCCTACCAACTCAAGTAATTCTTGGGCATGTTAAACTATTATGATTGATTCTTGCCTAATCTATCTACAGTGTTAGCCCCTTTACACTTATTATTGAAGACAAACCACAGATGGTCCTGGAAGACGCAGCAAGACGAAGCTTTCACAAGAGTCAAGAAATGTTTACATTCATCGTGTCTGCTAGTGCACTATGACCTGCCTAAGGAATTGATATTTGAACTTGTGATGCATCTCCCCACGGAGTGGGAGCAGTATTGTCTCACAAGATGGAGGATGGATCTGTAAGAAGAATCCCATCTGCAGCTGTGAAAGGTTATTCACAAATTGAAAAAGAGGACCTATCTATTGTGTTTGAAGTAAAGAAGTTCCATCAATATTTGCACAGTCGACATTTCCCCATAGTGTCAGATCACAAACCACTGTTAGATTGTTTAGTGAAAATAGGGCAATCCCACTGATGCCTCTGCTAGAATTCAAAGATGGGCATTAATTTTGTCAGCATATGAGAACACTTTTATGCACCACCTTAGTGTGCATATAGCAAATGCAGATGTCCCCGGTCATCTCCCTTTGTCCGATTAGTACTAGTACCTCAAGAGCTAGTACTTGCATTGATTTTCCTGGACTCCTCGCCAGTCTGCGTGAGACAGATAAAGAATTGAACAAATCAGGATCCAATTTTAGCAAGAGTCCATGTATAGGTGTTACAAGGATGGTCAAACGCACAAGTTCCTGAAGAATGAAACCATTCTTTTACGTAGATCCGAACTGAGTTGTGAAGATGGTATCTTATTATGGGGAGCAAGAGTCATTATACCTTTGCAAGGAAGAAAACAATTATTAGAAGAACTTCATAGTGCACATCCTGGTATTTTGAAAATGAAGATGCTCACATGAAGTTATATCAAGTGGCCAGGTATAGACGGTGATACAGAAAAAATAGTGAAGCATTGTCTCCAGTGTCAGCAACAGCAGAAGTTGCCCGTTTCAGGTCCACTGCATTCATGGGAGTGACCTGGTCAACCCTGGGTTAGACTACATATAGGCTATGTAGGTCCTTTTCTAGCTACAAGGTTTCTTGAGATTATTGCGCACTTTCCAAATGGATGATGTGTTTGAAGTGAGATCACCCACTTCGTCAGCAACCATTGAGAAACTGCGCCAGAGGTTCAGTGTTCATGGTTTACCTGAGGTCATTGTGTCAGACAATGGTACTGCTTTCATTAGCACTGAATTCCAAGTTCGTGAACCTAAGTGGGATTAAACATGTCAGAATAGCACCGTATCATCCCTCACCTGATGGGTTAACAGAGCAGTACAAACCTTTAAAACAGGCATGAAGAAACTATCAGAGGAAACATTGCAAACATGAATTTCAGGATCTCTGTTCAGCTATCGCATAACTCCTTGTGCGACCACTGGTTTAACACCTTCAGGATTATTAATGACGCACTGACTTCATACATGATTGAGTCCAGTGTTCCCTAATTTAAAGCTGAAGGTGGAGAGCAACCTGGAAAGTCAGAAAGAGAATAATGATGTTCACAGTAAAGGTTGAGAGTTTACTGTGGGAGAGATAGCTTTTGTACAAAATTGTGCAGCTAGACTGAGATGGGTCCCTGGTACAATCATCTCTGAAACAGGACCTTTTATCTTATCAAGTAGAAGTGGAAAACAGGATTGTCAGGAAACATGTGGATTATCTCAGAAGTCAAGAATCCCTCCAACAACCAGTTAACCCACCTGAAATCAAAGTCGAAACTTCAACCCTTGAGGTGCCAGATCGACAGAGAATAGATTTACTGGATGTCCCTGTTGAAGTAAATAATTCTGAATTGCGATTGCCTAAGGATGTTCTTGATGCTGCAGTTCCTGTGCAAGTTGATCCAATGGAAGAACCTCCAGTTGTAGAGTTGTCGCTTTACTGGAATCTGAAAACCTCTTCAAAGACTAAATTTATAATGGCATGAACTGTACATAATTGTATATAATGTGGGTTAAGATGTTAGAACATAAGAATATAAGAACATAAGAAGCAGGAACAGGAGTTGGCCCCTTGAGCTTGCTCCGCCATTCAATAAGATCATGGTTGATCTTCTTGTGTTTCGATTTCCACATTCCCATCTAACCCCAATAACCTTTGATTCCCTTGCCTAACAAGAATCTATATATCTCTGCCTTAAAAATATTCAATGACCCCACCTCCACCACCTTCCTGAGGCAGAGAATTCCAAAGTCGCACAACCCTCAGAGAAAAAAAATTCTCCTCATCTCTGTCCTAAAAGGGTGACCCCTAATTTTAAAACAGTTCCCCTTGGTTCTGGACTCACACACAAGAGGAAATGCCCTTTCCACATCCACCTTGTCTAGACCGTTCAGGAACTTATGTGCTTCAATCAAGTCATCCCTCCCTCTTCTAAGCTCCAGTGTTTGGAGTTTTTGTAAATAAGAGAGCAAAACAAAATTAAAGGGGGAGGAATGTAATTGTAAATTAAACCATTTCTTACTGTTATGGGGATCATGTGACTATGTAGACAAATCAGCCCTAAGCTGGGGAATCTTAGGGGTTGAGCTTTTTAGCCTTGGTCTTGGAACAAGCATGTAGCCTCAGTCGATAAATAAAGTTACTGTTTCTTACAAGTAACTAGATCTGCACTCTCCAAGTTTATTACATTCTCTGACTAAGCTAGCCTCAACAAATAATGATGATGCACGCATGAATAAAGTGAAACAAATGTAATGTAAAATATTTACAAGTGAAATTTAAATTTGAAAAAACACCCTCGCCACCTTTGTGCTCTCAATGATTCTTATGCTCACACCAGTGGAGTTGGGCAGGGAAGGTTTGGCTGTGATGCACAGCTTCCCTCTTTGTCCAGGGGGCTCTTTATAGCCCGTCTGTACCTGCTGCATTGTCAGCTGATGGCGGGTTTCACCAATGAAAAGCTCCTTTCTCTGTGGAATTGCGTGTGTTTCCTGTGCACGCTGGTGGCATTTTAAATTTTAATTATAATTGTGTAGGAAATGGGAAATAAACAAGAGAGCACATGTGACACAATTACCAACGTGACCTCAGCATTTCAGCATTCACTGCAGTTAGTATATTTAATATATCAAGGCTTTGCTTGTGTGTGCTGATGACCAGCTCCCCAATCTTTCCTCTGACCCTTGTCCTTTCCCCATCCCTCTCCCCTGTTCCTTTCCCCTTTCCCTCTCCCTGTCTGTGTCTTCTGTCCGTCTCCCCTCTCCCTCTCTCTCATCCCCTCTCCCTCCCTCCTGTCCCTTTTCTCCTGTCCCTTTTCTCCTGTCCCTTTTCTCCTGTCCCTCTTCCCTGTCCCTCTCTCCCATCCTCTCTCCCTCTCTCCTGTCCCTTTCCCCTCTCCCTCTCCCTTGTCCCTCTTCAATGTCATTCTCCCCTAGCTCTCTCAACTGTCCCTCCCTCCTGTTTAGGCACACGGCCATTGAAAGCTCGGATTGGGGGCTGCCATTCTGGGGGTGACAATAGAAGGGTCAGGCGCAGGGTGGTCAGGGAAGGTCAGGCACAAGGTGACCATGGAAGGTTGGGGCAGGGTGACCATGGAAGGGCTGGGGCGGTCATGGAAGGTCAGGTCGGGGCAACCATGGAAAGCTTCTGTGTTTGGGCTCCGGGAAGGACAGCGTGTGCCAGCGGGCACTGGGCCAAAACCCTTTATTTAACTCATGAGTTGGGGTTAGATCCCCCACCTCCTGAAGCCGACAAATGGCCCTCTCCTCACATGAGGTCAGTGAGAAAGGAGGGAATAGGGAACCTGGCACTCAGAACATCCCTGACTGACAAGCTGCTCAGCTAATTAGTGCTGTGGATCTGGCAGTCCAGTCTCTGAAACAGCCAATGAGCGGTGGCAATGGGGTGGGATCAGGATGGAGGAGAACAAAACCTGTGTTGGATGACATTGATCATGGTTCACACTGAAATGTGGATCAACTATATCGTGCTGGAATTTTAAAAAATACTGTTTGTTCTTAAACTGAGGAATGTCGCCAAGTGAATTTTGTCCAAGTCAAGTCACAATTAAATAAAATCGATTCAAGTCAGACTTGAGTCCAAGTCACTGATTGGAGTCAACAACTTGAGTGAGTTGTTAAAGCGCCAACAGAGAGCCTTGCGGGACACCACTGGTTACGTCCTGTCAGTTGGAATATATTATCCCTGCTGCTCAGCCAATTTCCTAACCAGGCCAATAGCTTGCCTAAAGGTTTGCATTTATATAGCATCTTTCACAATTCAGGATGTCTCCAAATACCTTAAGGCCAGTTAAGTATCTTTGGAAGTGTAGTCGCTACTGTAATTAAGGAAGCACATAACTAGGACCACAGAAGAATGTCCATGCTCTTTACAAAATAGTGTCATGGCATCTTTTACATCCACCTGAGAGGGGATACAGGGCCTTGGTTTAACCCCTAATCCGAAAGACAGCACCTTTAACGTGCAGCACTTAGTCATTATTACACTGGGAATGTCAGTCTAGGTTTTGAGCTCAAACCCCTAGAGTGGGTTTTGATGCATTTAAGGGAAAGCAAGATAAGCAAATGAAAGAAAAAACGAATTGGAGGATATGTTGACAGGGTGAATTGAAGAGAGGTGGAAGAAGGTTTTTGTGGAGCATAAATACTAGCATAAAATAGTTGCGCTGAATGGCCTATTTCTGTGCTGCAGGCTCTGTGTAATATGAATTGATGCATTCTCCCTCCGTGAGTTCTTTAAGGCAGACAATAGGTGGCTTGTGGCTTGCTATGCTAACAACTCCTATAAGTGTTGCAGAAACAGCAGTTGAGGAGTGCTCTGAAATATGTTTACACAATTGTGGGAACAGAAAGAAATATCAGAGTATTAAACAAAAATTTTTGCTGTATTGGCAGATCAGGAAGGGTTTGGTATTATATTCCAGGCATTTATCCTGCATAATTGTAGCTTATTGTGTTCTCCACCACTTTATTATTATAAACGACTATAGGCATGGAGATGCCTGGGCAGGTGGTCCCAGCTCTTGGAGGAAGAATATCAAGGAGTAGACAAACAGGAGGGCCTTCACTTGGAGGACACCTCAATGCAAGGGACATCAGAACTCAGCTGTTCAGTAAATTAAATGGCCGAAGGTAGATTTGTTGAACACCTCCATACTGTCTGTAATTGCAGCCCTGACTTCCTGCTGCTTTGACAGCACCTCCCTAAACCACAAACTCCATCACCTAGAAGAACAACCGGTGCATTGGAGATCCACCAGCTCCAAATTCTCCTCCGAGTCATACACCATCCTGAATTAGACATATATCACCATTCCTTCATCATTGCTGGGTCAAAATCCTGGAACTCCCTCCCTAATAGGTTTATGGGGGAACCATCACCACATAGACTGTGGCAGTTGAAGAAGAGGGACTACCACCATCTCCTGAAGAGAAACTAGGAATGGATAATAACTGCTGGCCTTGCCAATGTTGCCTATATCGCAAGAATGTAAAAAAAAAAAACACACTAAGCATGTGTTGTAACCATTCATATACAATTCACAAAATGTGGGATGTGTTCTGTACTTGTACAATTGTTCTGGTGTTGAAACAAAAGTGTTTTGATTGTACTTTACAGAGCCTTTTTGTTTCATATTTTGATTCATGCTGAATGGTGCCTTGCAACTGAAGGAACAACTCCTTTTAAAGTGACAGCAGTGTTTTGATCTGTATTTGTAAGGCTGTATTTCAAAGCTGTGCAGCATCGATTTTGAGAACAGCAACACCTCCCATGCACAACCAGCTGTAGCTCTGGTGAGCTTGGTGAATCCCTTTCATTCAACAATTCTTTTCAAAATGTAGGCTTTTTTCAGGCTATGTTTCTGAATTTGCATAATCATTTCACTTTAAAAGAAAAGGCCACACATTTGGTTATATTACATGAATTTATTTATTGATAGGTTCATGTCCAATAAGCCTCATTGCCCTTTGACTGCAGATTCCCACTTCGATTCCAGGCTGAATTGAATTAGAAGATCTCACCTGGGGTGATTATTTCAGATTTACAGTGGACTTTGTCATCCCTGGGTGAAAATTACCCAGGTTCTTAGCCCTAATTCCCTATTGTATAGGGCACACGTTCAGGAAGGGTTCTAATGTATTCAGACCAAGATGGGTAAAGGTTGATCTATATAACAGCCAGGATCTAACTGAATGGCAGAGCTACTCATGCTCCTATGTCGTTATGTGTGAACCCTGATAAGGCCAACAATGGGTTCAACAGTGATACTCTTAATGGTTGATGTAAAGCGTTAACATCAGGAGCATCTGATATTGCTATGACTAATGTAACTATGATGCAATGTCACATGAGAGCTGGAGGGAAGCAGATGTACAACCTTGTATAGAGTACTGAGATGTATATAGATCTGTAAATAAACAAGAATGATGTTTTATGAACAACTGTCAATGGAAACATTCTTAGGTAAACAGGCAAATCCTAAAGAAACCCCATCTAGACCCCAAACTCAAGACGAAACAGTTGAATGCCCGCCACCAGCCTCTGCCCACCACCAGCCTCTGCCTAAATTCCATCTGGCAAGGTACCAACAGGCAACTTCTATCAATGAAGCTGCTCTTCAGTAAGAGAAATGCTGTGATTAAGGAGGACTTGAAAAATTTGGAGGCCAAAAGTAAATATGTTAGATGTTATAAGTATTTTTAAAATGAACGAGCAATGTGCCCAAATGAATTTCTGTACGGAAAATAAATTGCAAAATGCAATAAATCGAAAATCAATATTTGTTTGATGGTGCCATGTACTAAATTGGAGTAAAATTAAAGAAAAAGGAAGACTTGAATTTATGTAGTGCTTTTCACAATCAACGACCTCTCAAAGCAATTTACTGCCAATTATGTAGTTTTGAAGTGTAGTCATTCTTGTAATGTAGGAAACATAGCAGCCAATATGTGAACAGTAAACTGCCACAAAACAGCAATGTGATAATGATCAGTCAATCTATTTTTATGATCTCGATTGAGAGATAAATTTTGGCCAACACACCAGAGACAACTCCCCTGTTCTTCTTTGAAATAGTGTCATGGGATCTTTTATTTCCACCAAAACAGCAGATGTTTAACATCTCATCCAATAGACAGCACCTCCAACAATGCAGCACTCCCTTAGTACTTGATTCATCAGCCTTGATTTTTGTTCTCAATCTCTGGCGTGAGACTTGAACATTGAAACTTATGACTCAGAGGTAAGAGACCAACAGAGGTAGGGCTGACAGACAAATTGACAGCTAAATCTTTAGCAGAAAGACAATGGCCTCAAAATTAACCCTCCACATTGGATGGGAGAGGGCCGGGGCTTGGTGGTGGGTGTTTTGAGTTCAAAGACAGCAATGCTTTATTAGTAGGAGTCTTTACTGAGCTGAGTAAAATGGCAGCCTACAGAGGACAACTTCATGGCAGAGGTCACATGACTACAGCAAGCCAGCTAGGGCATGTAGTACTAAGATAAAAGCAAAAAGCTGTGGATGCTAGAAATCCAAAACAAAAATAAAAATACCTGGAAAAACTCAGCAGGTCTAGCAGCATCTGCAGAGAGGAACACAGTTAACATTTTGAGTCCCTATGACTCTTCAACAGAACAAAGTAAAAATAGAAAAGAGGTGAAATATACGCTGCTTTAAGGGTGGGGTGGGTGGGGTAGAGCTGCATAGAGAGCCAGTGATAGGTGGAGATAGCCAAAAGATGTCATAGACAAAAGGGCAAAGAGATGTTGAAGGTGGTGATATTATCTAAGGAATGTGCTAATTAAGGGTAGAAAGCAGGACAAGCAAGGTACAGATAGCCCTAGTGGGGGTGGATGGGGTGAAGGGAATGGATCAAAATAGGCCAAAAGTTAGAGATAAAACTATGGATGGAAATAAATTTTAAAATAATGGAATTAGGTAGGAAAAGAAAAATCTACATAAATTATTGGAAAAAAAAGGGGGGATCGGGAAGGAGGTGGGAGAGGAAAACAGATGGAGGAGAGGAAAATGGAGGATGCTAGGAAAACTGAAAGGTCTGAAGGTGGATAAATCACCTGGACCAGATGGATTACACCCCAGAGTTCTGAAGGAGATAGCTGAAGAGATAGTGGGGGCGTTAGTGGTGATCTTTCAAGAATCACTGGAGTCAGGGAGGGTCCCAGAGGACTGGAAAAGTGCTAATGTAACCTCCCTGTTTAAGAAGGGAGTGAGGCAAAAAATGGGAAATTGCAGGCCGATTAGCCTGACCTTGGTCGTTGGTAAGATTTTAGAGTCCATTATTAAGGATGAGATTTCAGAATACTTGGAAGTGCATGGTAAAATTGGGCAAAGTCAGCATGGTTTCATCAAGGGGAGGTCATGCCTGACAAATCTGTTAGAATTCTTTGAGGAGGTAACGAGTAGGTTAGACAAAGGAGAGCCAATGGATGTTATCTACTTGGACTTCCAGAAGGCCTTTGACAAGGTGCCGCACAGGAGGCTGCTCAGTAAGATAAGAGCCCATGGTGTTAGAGGAAAGTTATTAGCATGGATAGAAGATTGGCTGTGTGGCAGGAGTCAGAGAGTGGGGATAAGGGTGTCCTTCTCAGGATGGTGGCCATTGACTAGTGGAGTTCCACAGGGGTCAGTATTGGGACCACAACTTTTCACTTTATACATTAATGATCTAGATGAAGGAACTGAGGGCACCTTGGCTAAGTTTACAGATGATACAAAGATAGCTGGAGGGACAGGTAATATTGAGGAGGCAGGGAGGTTGCAGAAGGATTTGGACAGGTTAGGAGAATGGGCAAAGAAGTGGCAGATGGAATACAACGTGGGCAAGTGTGAGGTCATGCACTTTGGTAGGAAGAATAGAGGCATGGACTATTTTCTAATTGGGGAGAGAATTCAGAAATCTGCAGTGCAAAGGGACTTGGGAGTCCTAGTCCAGGATTCTCTTAAGGTTAACTTGCAGGTTGAATGGGTAGTTAGGAAGGCAAATGCAATGTTGGCATTTATTTTGAGAGGACTAGAATATAAAACCAGGGATGTGCTGCTGAGGCTTCATAAGGCTCTGGTCAGACCACATTTAGAATATTGTGAGCAATTTTGGGCCCCCTATCTCAGAAAGGATGTTCTGGCCCTGGAGAAGGTCCAGAGGAGGTTCATGAGAATGATCCCAGGAATGAAAGGCTTAACATATGAGGAATGTTTGAGGACTCTGGGCCTATACTCGATGGAGTTTAGAAGGATGAGGGGGGATCTGATTGAAACTTACAGAATACTGAAAGGCCTGGATAGAGTGGACGTGGGGAAGATGTTTCCCTTAGTAGGAGAGTCTAGGACTCGAAGGCACAGCCTCAGAGTAAAGGGAAGACCTTTTAGAACAGAGATGAGGAGAAACTTTAGCCAGAGAGTGGTGAGTCTATGGAATTCATTGCCCAGAAGGCTGTGGAGGCCAGGTCATTGAGTGTATTTAAGACCGAGATAGATAGGTTCTTGATTGGTAAGGGGATCAAAGGTTATGGGGAGAATGGGGTTGAGAAACTTATCAGCCATGATTGAATGGCGGAGCAGATTCGATGGGCTGATTGGCCTAATTTCTGCTCCTATGTCTTATGAGAGAGCTCATGATCTAAGTTGTTGAACTTAATATTCAGTCCGGAAGGCTGTGAAGTGCCTAGTCAGAAGATGAGGTGCTGTTCCTCCAGTTTTCATTGAGCTTCACTGGAACAATGCAGCAGGCCAAGGACGGACATGGGGGCATGAGAGCAGAGTGGAGTGTTGAAATGGCAAGCAACAGGGAGGTCTGGGTCATGCTTGCGGACAGACCAAAGGTGTTCTGCAAAGCGGTCACCCAGTCTGCGTTTGGTCTCTCAATGTAGAGGAAACCGCATTGGGAGCAACGAATGCAGTAGGCTAAATTAAGGAAAGTGCAAGTGAAATGTTGCTTCACTTGAAAGGAGTGTTTGGGTCCTTGGATGGTGAGGATAGGGGGAGTAAAAGGGCAGGTGTTGCACCTTCTGCAGTTGCATGGGAAGGTGCCATGGGAGGGGGTTGAGGTGTAGGGAGTGACAGAGGAGTGGACCAGGGTGTCCTGGAGGGAACGATCCCTGTGGAATGCTGCCAGGGGGGTGAAGGGAAGATGTGTTTGGTGGTGGCATCATGCTGGAGTTGGCGGAAATGGTGGAGGATGATCCTTTGAATGCGGAGGCTGGTGGGATAATAAGTGAGGACAAGTGGGACCCTATCATGGATCTGGGAGGGAGAGGAAGGTGTGAGAGTGGATGCGCGGGAGATAGGCCGGATACGGTTGAGAGCCCTGTCAACCACTGAGTGGAAAACCTCGGTTAAGGAAGAAAGAAGACATGTCAGAGGAACTGTTTTTGAAAGTGGCATCATCAGAACAGATGCAACGGAGGCGAAGGAACAGAGAATGGGATGGATTCCTTACAGGAAGCGGGATGTGAGGAACTGTAGTCGAGGTAGCTGCGAGAGTTGGTAGGCTTGTAATGAATAATTGTGGACAGTCTATCACCAGAAATTGAGACAGAGAGGTCAGGGAAGGGATGGGAAATGTCAGTGATGGACTATGTGAAAATGATGAAGGGGTGGAAATTGGAAGCAAAATTAATAAATTTTTCCAGGTCCAGACGAAAGCATGAAGTAGCACCGAAGCAATCATCCATGTACCGGAGAAAGAGTTGTGGGAGGGGATCGGAATAGGACTGAAACAAGGAATGTTCCACATAATCCCATAAAGAGACAGGCATAGCTGGGGCCCATGTGGGTACCCATAGCCACACCTTTTATTTGGAGGAAATGAGAGGAGTTTAAGGAGAAATTGTTCAGTGTGAGAACAAGTTCAGCCAGACGGAGGAGAGTAGTGGTGGATGGGGATTGTTCGGGCCTCTGTTCGAGGAAGAAGCGGGGAGCCATTAGACCATCTTGGTAGGGGATGGAGGTGTAGAGGGATTAGACATCCATGGTGAAGAGGAGGTGGTTGGGGCCAGGGAACTGGAAATTGTTGATATGATGTCGGGTGTCAGGGGTATCACGGATGTAGATGGGAAGGGACTGAACAGGGGAGAGAGAATGGAGTCTAGATAGCAAGAAATGAGTTCCGTGGGGCAGGAACAGGCTGATATGATCAATCTGTTGGGACTGTCCTGTTTGTGGATTTTGGGTAAGATGTAGAAGGGGGATGTCCGAGGTTGGGAGACTATCAGGTTGGAAGTTGTGGAAGGAAGATCACCAAAGGAGATAAAGTCAGTAACAGTCCTGGAAACAATGGCTTGATGTTCAGTGGTGGGGTCATGGTCCAGGGAGAGGTAGGAGGAAGTGTCTGCGAGTTGACGCTCAGCCTCTGCAAGGTAGAGGTCAGTGCGCCAGAAACAACAGCACCACCCTTGTCAGCAGGTTTGTTGACAATGTCAGGGTTGGACCTGAGAGAACAGAGTGCAGCTAGCTCAGAGAGAGACAGGTTAGAGTGGGTGAGAGGATCAGAGAAATTGACTCAACAAATGTCACGCCGACAGTTCTCAATGAAAAGGTCAAGAGAAGGTAAGAATCCAGAGGGAGGGGTCCAGGTGGAGGGAGAATATTGGAGGTGGGTAAAAGGATCCATTGAACAGGGAGAGGACTCCTGCCCAAAGCAGTGAGCACGGAGATGAAGGCGGCGGAAGAAGAGTTCAGCATTGTGCCGAGCCCGAAATTCATTGAGATGAGGACGTAAGGGTATGAAACGAAGTCCTTTGCTGAGCACTGAACGTTCAGCATCGGAGAGGGCATGTAGTACTGTTGTGTTTCAAAACCCAAACAGTGGAGGTTTAAAGAACTAACTGTGGGGATCGTGAATCCAGCACACCATAGTTGCAGCAGATCAAATTTTTATGGTCATGGTTATTGAGGCATTTGAGTGTTTTGCCACCGAGAGACGGGACACTTCATTAACATATTTAAATTGGAGTTCCACAGTGCAATTGAGAGCCCAGTTTTACAGTGACTATTGCTGCACGAGTTTCCACTGGTTCAGAACCCAGCACTGAAAGGGAAGAGCTGCCCGCTCCAGAAAGCAAATGTCTTTTTCAGCAGGAGGAGCAGAAAGCCCCAAGGGCTTTTAAGGAGGCCTATGAGTCCTCAGCCCCATCCTCTAGCTGATTCGATTGCCAACCTCAGTCCCCTTCCCCAAACTTGTCCTCTCTCCACCTTCCGATTGTGGACTCTATACCAACTCCTGATTGTTGAGGGCAATCGTTAACTGTTCCAGGCTGTGGCCTCCTGCTACTGGCTTCTCCTTCCCTCTGCCAGCCAGGCTATTTATTTGGTTAGCAGTTGGGTGGTAAAAGAATAAAAAAATGTTAATAATGTCCTGGCTGTTATTGGGTTGGACAGGGTTTCAGTGTCCCCAGCCTTGCTGTGTCATCCCCCACACCATCTCGGCTCCCTCTGTGAAGAGAGGGGCCAATGACTTCTCCAATGATCTTGGCTGTATAGTACAGCTAAAGAAAATTAAGCAGGCAGGGAGATTTTGGATAATATTGGCCTTATTTACAGGCAAACTGTACGGCTGATAAAGATGTAATATACAAATATCTCCAAGTTTAAACCCTTGAGGTTTACTTGTACAGTTTGAAGGGTGCGGGCAGCAGGAGCAGTGAAGGGTTGCAGTCCGCACTGGTGGTAGCAAAAGCTTCAAAGCAGCTCACTATGTGGATGCCTAAGTGTGCTGCACCATGGAATTCCTAACATCTCACTTACTGTGAGGTTAACTGTCTTCTGTGGAATGTTTTATTGTGTTAAAGGTCCAGTATAAATGTATACCGTTATATCTGTGAAGTTTCATAACAGCCAAGTTGCATACACTGTAACTGGATGGGTCCATAAGACCATAAGACATAGGAGCAGAAATTAGGCCATTCGGTCTGCTCTACCATTCAATCATGGCTGATAAGTTTCTCAACCCCATTCTCCCGCCTTCTCCCCATAACCTTTGATTCCCTTACCAATCAAGAACCTATCTATCTCGGTCTTAAATACACTCAATGACTTGGCCTCCACAGCCTTCTGTGGCAATGAATTCCATAGACTCACCACTCTCTGGCTAAAGAAGTTTCTCCTCATCTCTGTTCTAAAAGGTCTTCCCTTTACTCTGAGGCTGTGCACTCGGGTCCTAGTCTCTCCTACTAAGGGAAACATCTTCCCCACGTCCACTCTATCCAGGCCTTTCAGTATTCTGTAAGTTTCAATCAGATCCCCCCTCATCCTTCTAAACTCCATTGAGTATAGGCCCAGAGTCCTCAAACATTCCTCATATGTTAAGCCTTTCATTCCTGGGATCATTCTCATGAACCTCCTCTGGACCTTCTCCAGGGCCAGAACATCCTTCCTGAGATAGGGGGCCCAAAATTGCTCACAATATTCTAAATGTGGTCTGACCAGAGCCTTATGAAGCCTCAGCAGCACATCCCTGGTTTTATATTCTAGTCCTCTCAAAATAAATGCCAACATTGCATTTGCCTTCCTAACTACTGACTCAATCTGCAAGTTAACCTTAAGAGAATCCTGGACTAGGACTCCCAAGTCCCTTTGCACTGCAGATTTCTGAATTCTCTCCCCAATTAGAAAATAGTTATACCTCTATTCTTCCTACCAAAGTGCATGACCTCACACTTGCCCACTGAACAGTCTTCATAGCAGTTACATGCCTAATGGTGATTCAGCAGAATTAGCATGGGTGTGTTTCAGTATACCACCCAGATATGTATGAGTTAGAAGGCACTCAACTCTTAAACTCTTGGAAGTAAATCATAGAAAGAAGTTAGCTTTCATTTAACACACAATCTATGCACAGAGGGCAAATTAAGCCCTGGGACCTAAAAATTTAATGCATTTGTTCCTCAGGCACAAAATGGATCCTAAATTTCCCATCTGGATCATTTGTGATGGGGGTGTGTCAGCTGCCATACTGGTAAAGGCAGATAAGGAGATATTCGGGGCCTGTACCTGGAACAGAGCTTGGGTACTTGGCAAATTTAGAGTACCTGATATCTGTTTGAGATCCCCTTTGTTAAATTAGGCTGCCATGAGCCATCTGTGTTTTGGAAATTAGTTCTACATGCGCTCTGAATGGTGGTCCTTAAAGGGACAGTTGGAGGATGCCCCCAAATTAGTATAAGACCAAAAGACCATAAGACATAGGAGCAGAAATTAGGCCATTCGGTCCATCGAGTCTGTTCTGCCATTCAATCATGGCTGATAAGTTTCTCAACCCCAGTATGTTATTTAAAGTTACTGAGAATGTGGAGTGGGAGGATCAGTGTCCTGGCTCCATTGCTATCCCGAAGACTGTTGCCATTTCTCTCTCCTGATAACTTTCCCAATTGGCAAGCCAGCATAAATCAATTTCTATCCCCAGTGTTCAAGGCAGCAATATGTGAAATGATTGAGGTGGTGCTGTCATTGTTTATGGTATTACCTCTATCCATCAGTACAGTAAACATGTGAACTGTTGATTTCAGCTGGATAGGTTAGATAGGCAAGCTTCCCTGAAACCCAGATATGTTGGATCCAAGATTCATGAGCAAATTTCCTGAAGCCTTCTTTGGGATGGAAACTCCACTTACTTCAAAAAAGGCCACTGACATGGATGGAATGGGGCTCAACCTGGGACACTGGGTCTTTGACTTCACATGATGAAATGGTAGTTTGGAGGCTGATATGATGAATGGAATGAGGGGTCAAAGTGAGCCCCGCTGAGTGTGGGGGTGGGGTGTATTCAGGTCAGAAATGTGGTCTAGACCCCTGAAGAAGAGACAAGGACATAAATCAGAGTGTAGAAATTGCTAAGAGACACCGGCTAGTCTTACTGAGAGTGGGGGTGACATACCTGTGTCCAGGTGTATTTTGTGCATCTATTGGGCCCATGCCAATGTGATTACCTCATTGACCTGGTGTAGTCTAGTAGGATTAATAAGGGTGAACCTGACCAACTGACCCCTTGCGTTTAGAAAACACTTAACATAAGAAAGAAATATCCCAAGGGACTCTGTAGAGGGAAAACACACAAACAGGATGGATTTAAAACAATGAGAGGAAAGTTAGGCCAGAACCTGAAAGTACAGTTTACACAGGGGAGTCAGGCTTCCCAGAAGGTCAAGGGTGAGCTTGGCCCTGCTTGGCTGGTTCTCTCCGAAAACATTTAACAGTCGTCGGGCCGTCAATTGGCTTGAGGTGGGCCTTCTACCCCAACAGGGAGGAAGTCCGGTCTCCGAAAGCGACTAACCAATCAGCTCTTTGCTCCCAGTGGCTCCATAGGGAGTTTTGGCCACTGCTGGGACTGGAGCCAGTGCCAAGGAAGGCGTTCAGTGATGGAGCGTGGACTTTAAGGTAAGTTGGGAGTTTCACCGGGGCCAGTCTGGCAGGTCCGGCAGAGCCGGGGTGGACAGGACAAGGGGAGGAGGTAAACACAGGGATGAATGACCTTAGGGCTGCCTCTGATGGCACCAACCTCCTGTTGCAATGGATAAAATCCCAGCAGCCACAGGATGAGGCCCTTAAGTGGCCATTAATGGGATCGTACATGAGGCACTTTCATTTACAGCATGCTGCAACTCTGAAGTTAACTTCCACATATTTAAAACTCTTTTAACCATAACTTTTCAAACAGAACTTTGGGCAAAATATGCATTTTAGATTTTCTAGTTTTTATCTTTAAAAAGTGATGTCATGGGGCATTTGTAAATGTGCTTATTTCCGATAGTTTATGAGAATTGGAGAACCTAGCCCTTTCTCTAATTGTACCAAGTATACAATACAAACACTAGTACTGCACAAAAATGGTTCCTTGAGATGATGGGCTCTGTCTGATGCCAGCACAACACAAAGTGTTATCTGTGACACAAGGGTTTTCTGTTTAACTGCCTGCAAAGAAAACATTCTTATATGGTTGAAGAGCCTCTTTGTTGGTCTCTTTTGCTTTAGTCAGTAAAGATCAAGGTCATATTCATAAAGTTTCTTTCATACCCATTAATCTTATAACTGTGCCAAAATCAAAGTATTAAATCAACAAGGGCTGTGACTGATCATTATAATAAAAGCAAAAAACTGCGGATGCTGGAAATCCAAAACAAAAACAAAAATACCTGAAAAAACTCAGCAGGTCTGGCAGCATCTGCAGAGAGGAGCACAGTTAATGGGGGGGGGGGGGGGGGGGGGGGGGGCGGCGGCTGTGGGACAAATGGAGCTGGATAGAGGGCCAGTGATAGGTGGAGATAACCAAAAGATGTCATAGACAAAAGGACAAAGAGGTGTTGGAGGTGGTGATATTATCTAAGGAATGTGCTAATTAAGGGTAGAAAGCAGGATAGCCCTGGTGGGGGTGGGGTGGGGTGAAGGAATCAAAAAAGGCTGAAAGCTAGGGATAAAACAATGGATGGAAATACATTTAAAAATAATGGAAATAGGTGGGAAAAGAAAAATCTATATAAATTATTGGGAAAAAAGGGGGGATCGGAAAGGGGTGGGGATGGAGGAGAGAGTTCATAATCTAAAATTGTTGAATTCAATATTCAGTCCGGAAGGCTGTAAAGTGCCTAGTTGGAAGATGAGGTGCTGTTCCTCCAGTTTGCGTTGAGCTTCACTGGAACAATGCAGCAAACCAAGGACGGACATGTGGGCAGGAGAGGAGGATGGAGTGTTGAAATGGCAAGCGACAGGGAGGTCTGGGTAATGCTTGTGGACAGACTGAAGGTGTTCTGCAAAGCGGTCACCTAGTTTTCGTTTGGTCTCTCCAATGTAGAGGAAACCGCATTGGGAGCAACAAATGCAGTAGACTAAATTGAGGGAAGTGCAGGTGAAATGCTGCTTCACTTGAAAGGATTGTTTGGGCCCTTGGACAATGAGGAGAGAGGAAGTAAAGGGGCAGGTGTTGCACATTCCACGGTTGCGTGGGAAGGTGCTGTGGGAAGGGGTTGAGGTGTTGGGGGTGATGGAGGAGTGGACCATGGTGTCCCAGAGGGAATGATCCCTGCAGAATGCTGCTGGGGTGGGGGGGGCGCGGAGGGGGTGAAGGGAAGATGTGTTTGGTGGTGGCATCATGCTGGAGTTGGCAGAAATGGCAGAAGATGATCCTTTGAATGCGTTTGCTGGTGGGTTGATAAGTGAGGACAAGTGGGACCTTATCATGCTTCTGGGAGGGAGAAGAAGATGTGAGGGCGGATGCGCGGGAGATGGGTCGGACAAGGTTGAGGGCCCTGTCAACAACCGTGTGTGAAAAGACTCGGTTAAAGAAGAAGGAAGACATGTCAGAGGAACTGTTTTTGAAAGTGGCATCATCAGAACAAATACGATGGAGGCGAAGGAACTGAAAGAATGGGATGGAGTCCTTCCAGGAAGTGGAGTGTAAGGAGCTGGAGTCGGTAGGCTTGTAATGGATATTGGTGGGCAGTCTATCACCAGAAATTGAGACAGAGAGATCAAGGAAGGGAAGGAAAGTGTCAAAGATGGACCATGTGAAAATGATGGAGGGGTGGAAATTGGAAGCAGAATTAATAAATTTTTCCAGGTCCGGACGAGAGCATGAAGCAGCACCGAAGTAATCATTGATGTACCAGAGAAAGAGTTGTGGGAGGGGACCGGAGTAGGACTGGAACAAGGAATGTTCCTCATACCCCATAAATAGACAGGCATAACTGAGGCCCATGCAGGTACCAATAGCCACACCTTTTATTTGAAGGAAGTGAGAGGAGTTTAAGGAGAAATTGTTCAGTGTGAGAACAAGTTCAGCCAGACGGAGGAGAGTAGTGGTCGATGGGGATTGTTTGGGCCTCTGTTCGAGGAAGAAGCGGAGAGCCATTAGACCATCTTGGTGGGGGATGGAGGTGTAGAGGGATTGGACGTCCATGGTGAAGAGGAGGTGGTTGGGGCCAGGGAACTGGAAATTGTTGATATGATGTAGGGTGTCAGAGGAATCACGGATGTGAATGGGAAGGGACTGGACAAGGGGAGAGAGAATGGAGTCAAGATAGCAAGAAATGAGGGCAGGAACAGGCTGATACGATCAATCTGCCGGGACTGTCCTGTTTGTGGATCTTGGGTAGGATGTAGAACCGGGCCATCCGAGGTTGGGAGACTATCAGTTGGAAGCTGTGGAAGGAAGATCGCCAGAGGAGATGAGGTCAGTGACAGTCCTGGAAACAATGGTTTGATGTTCAGTGGGGTCATAGTCCAGGAGGAGGTAGGTGGAAGTGTCTGCAAGTTGACATTCAGCCTCTGCAAGGTAGAGGTCAGTGCGCCAGACAACAACAGCACCACCCTTGTCAGCAGGTTTGTTGACAATGTCAGGGTTGGACCTGAGAGAACGGAGTGCAGCAAGTTCAGAGAGAGACAGGTTAGAGTGGGTGAGAGGAGCAGAGAAATTGAGATGACTAATGTCACACCGACAGTTCTCAATGAAAATATCAAGAGGGGGTAAGAATCCAGAGGGAGGGGTCCAGGTGGAGGGAGAATATTGGAGGTGGGTAAAAGGATCTGTTGAATGGGGAGAAGTCTCCTGCCCAAAGAAGTGAGTACGAAGACGAAGGCGGTGGTAGAAGAGTTCAGCATCGTGCCGAGCCTGAAATTAATTGAGATGAGGGCATAAGGGTCTGACATTAAGTCCTTTGCTGAGCACTGAATGTTCAGCATCGGAGAGGGGAAGGTCAGGGGGTATGGTGAATGCACGGCTGGGGCTGGGATTGGAAGACGGGATGGGAACAGAGGGACAGGCAGGGCTGGAGGGTCCTGGATGGGTGTTGGTGTCGATGAGTTGTTGGAGCTTGCGTTCCTTTGCGCCTGCAAGAAAGAGACAAAGTTTCTTGTTGAGGCGTCGGATGAGATGAAGAATAAAATGAAACTGGGGGCACGCGCAGCTTTGAAAAAGGGTGCGGCGGTGCTGCTGGAGGGAGAGGTCGAGTGTGTTCATATGACGGCGCATGGCACTGAGTGTGGATCTCAGAATGCGACGAGAACAGCAGTCCGAGAAGCGTTGTATGTCCCGGAGATACCTATAATCCTGGATGGGTTCGAAACATGAGGGATGGAACTTCAGTTGAAATCCACGTGGGGTAAGTCGGAGATGGCGACAGTCACTGAGGAAGGAAATATGGCTGTGAAAGCGGGTTTTAGTAAACACCTTGTCAAACACCAGGAGAAAAATGGAAAGCAATGAAGGTGAACAAGGCAAACGAGAGATACGACGGAGAGAAGAGCAATACTTCTTCAAGGTAGGCCTTCCTTGAAGAGAAGTGGCAGTCAATTTAACACTAAGCTAAAAGCAAAAAACTCCAGATGCTGGAAATCCAAAACAAAAACAAAAATTCCTGGAAAAACTCAGCAGGTCTGGCAGCATCTGTGGAGAGGAACACAGTTAATGTTTCGAGTCCGAATGCCCCATCAACAGAACTAAGTAAAAATAGAAGAGAGTTGAAATATAAGTGGGTTTAAGGTGGGGGGGGGGTGGTTGATGGGACAAGTAGAGCTGGATAGAGGGCCAGTGATAGGTGGAGATAACCAAAAGATGTCATAGACAAAAGGACAAAGAGGTGTTGGAGGTGGTGATATTATCTAAGGAATGTGCTAATTAAGGGTAGAAAGCAGGACAAGCAAGGTACAGATAGCTCTAGTGGGGTGGGGTGAAGGAATCAAAAAAGGCTAAAAGGTAGAGGTAAAACAATGGATGGAAATACATTTAAAAATAATGGAAATAGGTGGGAAAAGAAAAATCTATATAAATTATTGGGAAAAAAAGAGGGGGATCGGAAAGACGGTGGGGATGGAGGAGAGAGTTCATGATCTAAAATTGTTGAACTCAATATTCAGTCCGGAAGGCTGTAAGTTGCCTAGTCGGAAGATGACTGTGACTGTGACTGATCGTTATTTTGTTGAGGGAAAAAAAAAACACATGGAGCAAATAATAGGCCTTTTTATTTTTGTAGCCATCTTGCAAATATCTTCTAATGCCACACTCTTACTGTTTGCTGATAGGCACTTGACAATGATCTGGGGTGACCCTCCTTCTGCACTTCCATGTGCCAATTGAGGAAACAATGGGTGCTGAAACTTGTGAGGCCTTGCTCATGGCTTGGAGCTTTGCTCAATGGGTGGCTGGACAAGAGAACTGGACACAGAGGCCGGTACACCTTACTTGCATCACTCTGGTTCTTCCAGTGATTGATGTTAGCTTATGGAAAACTGGGACTACTGCAAGTCAGACGCACCAGGCACCTTGCCTGATGTGATCTGCACATCCGTTGAATGAGCCTCTGCACCAGGACACTCGTTTCACAGGATTTAGTCCGAGGCCTCAGATTGTATCTGTTCATTACTATTGCTAAGGTTGGGAATTCAACACATGGAGAATCATGCATCTGAATTCACGCCTTACCAAGCAATGCACTGGTGCACTTGTATGACCTCACTATCCCACAGCTTTGGAGCAAGAGCAGATCTCTTTTCAGTCATGCATAAAGAATAAAAGTACTTGGCTTCATGCCCTCTTTATTTCTCCTGTGTCCATGAACTCCATTGTTTACATACATTTATCTAATGTAAGTGTGGACTAACAGTCTGGTGGCCATGTTTGTTCTCTATCAAGAGTGCCTAAGTAGATTTTATCATGTTTGATTTTTTTTTCAGGTTTTGTTTTACTTTTGTGAATTTTATAAATTATGTAAAGAGATATACTGAATAGAGTTATATTGACCAGGATGCTCCAAGATTTGGCTGTTGCTCTGTATTTTGTTAGCTCTAACTTGTATTTTTGTGACTGGAATGGGAAGCTGAGGGTTCCCATTTATGGTATCTATTCAGTAACAAGCTCACATGTATGAATGTCAAATAAGAACAGGGTCATGCTTGGTTAAATGCTCTCAACAGTGGAATAGCTGGTCAATAATTATTGTCCAGACTATTACAGGGAGTACCACTTAATTGACACAAGGGGTATCAGCCAATAGTGTAACTGTGCCCCAGCATGACTCAGTGACTTCAGGACAAGAAAATTAGGGTCAGAAGGAGATAGTTTAAATACAAGTTTTATTCTTTTTGAGGATAAAAAATCTTTGTCTCTATGTGTCTACAGGATATTTGGCATTTAGCAGGCATAAGGATGTCAGAACTGACCAGCTTTAACATGGCCTTAGAGTCATGGGGTCATAGAGTCATAGAGGTTTACAGCACAGAAAAAGGCCTTTCGGCCCATCAAGTTTGCACCGGTCAAACAAGTACCTAACTATTCTAATCCCATTTTCCAGCAGTAGGCCCATAGCCTTGTATGACATGGCATTGCAAGTGCACATCCAAACAGTTCTTAATGTTTTGAGGGTATCTGCCTCTACCACCCTTTCAGGCTGTGAGTTCCAGATTCCCACCACCCTCTGGGTTAAAAAATTCTTCCTCACATCCCCCCTAAACCTCCTGCCCCTTACCTTAAATCTATGCCCTCTGGTTATTGATCCCTCCAGCAAGGGGAAAAGTTCCTTCCTGTCTACCCTATCTCTGCCCCTCATAACTTTATACACCTTAATCATGTCCCCCCTCAATCTCCTCTGCTCCAGAGAAAATAAGCCCAGTCTATCCATACAGAGTCAAATTGAAGTAGTGTTTTACTACCACTTCTAGGACATCTCAATTCACTCTGCTACATGGAGTCAGCTTGAATTCTGACTCTGGATTTAAGTGTTTTTGTGAAATGGACGTGGTTTTGTTCTGACATTACACCTAAATGTATGCTAAGCATGGTGTTAAGCTTGTGCTGCATGATAGTAAAATCATGCCACTGATAGAAAAGCCTAGCCTAGTTCAAAAAATTAGAACTTTCCTGTTTATTGCTGAAAAAGAGACATGCTATCAAAGCTTTTTGTCTTGCACTCATTGTAAGAAATTTCCAACAGTAACAGGGGAACAACTGTTTATACTTCATGAGAAGAGAGTGCTGATTGGTTGGCAAATGGACTCTGATTGGTGGAAGCATTGCCGGGGAGAATGCAGCATGGAACAATTAACTGCCCAGCTTTGTTCAAATTCAAACCGAGCAGGTCAACTCTGATTGGTCAAGGCAGTGCCTTGGGGAATGAACCATGGAATCACTGTTCCCTAAACTTTTGTTTTGTTGAAAAAGGTGCAATGTGTGGATGTTCATTTTGTCAGCAAAGGACAGGGCCCTGTGTGTGAATATATATAGCTTCTAGCATATGTAAGTGAGCCACACTGTGATTCTGACTGACAACGTTAAATTGGTTTTCAGTGTAATTCTAAGCATAATAAAGATTGCTTAGCTGATATTGTCCAATTGCAGAATCACATCTAATGTTGGACACTATGTTTTGAATTTTGCAAGCACGGGCTAGTTGGGTACAGTCAGTACTTTGCTGTTGCGAATAGCCAAAGGGATATGCTATTTGATACAATCTGCCAACTGCGGCCTATATACCTGGCATCACACCAGCACTGAAATTCATATACCACATTGTTCAGGGAAATGCCTTGAGCAATCAGAGTTGACCTGCCCGGTTTGAATTTGAACAAAGCTGGGCAGCAAACTGTTCCATGCAGCATTATCCATGGCAACACCTCCACTTATCAGAGTGCACTTGCCAACCAATGATCATTCTCTTCTCATGTAATACAAATTGTTGTTCTCCTGTTATTGTTGGAAATTTCTCGCGAGCTGTCCTGATGAGTGCAAGGTAAAAAGCTTTGATAACATGTCTCATTTTTCAGCAATACTCAAGTTCTGTACTACCAAAACATTCCTGTTTGTTCTACTTTGCCCTCAATGGAGGAATAGCCCAATCAGGAATTACAGACTAAACTGGACAAAATTTGAGAATGGAAATATGGATAATTGTATGGTATTACACATTGGAAAGAAGAATATTGAACTTCAAGGTGCATATGTGGAAAGAGATCTGGAATTGATCGTCTCAACATTGACCAAGTTCTTCTTAGGCAGTCTCTCAGAATCGAGGATGACTTCTTCTCCAGTTTGATTGGTTCTGAGATGGCTGAAAGTCTAAGCTGTGCACTGTAGACTCTGCTACATGCAGGGCAGGTGGTGCTTGAAGGATCAGTTGAAAAATTTTGAGATTTGTAAGCTCTCTGTGATGCCTAAACTTCACCTCTATGTGCCCTCCTACCAAGTTTCTTGATATGTTCAGTGCCTTCCCAAATGACCCTTTTCTATTTTGGTTGGTCACAAGCCAGGGACTCCCATGAGTTGGTAGAGATGTTTGATCTCTTCAGAGATGTTTTGAGGGCATCCCTAAAACATTTCCGCTGTCCTACTGGGAGTGTCCTGCTGTAACTGAGTTCTGAGTAGAACAGTTGTTTTGAGAGTCTGATGTCGGGCATACGAATGACATGTCCTGCCCAGTGGAGCTGGTTTTAAGTGATTAGTGGCTCGATGCTGGGAAAGTTTGCTTGGGAGAGAACACTGTTGTTAGAATGTCTTTCTTGCCCCAGATTTGGAGGATCTTGTGAAGGCACCGCTGATGGTACTTCCCCAGTACTTCGCTGTGCCTGCTGTAGATTGTCCAAGTCTCTGAAGCACAGGGATCACTGATGCCAGGTAAACCATGATATTAGTCTTGAGCTTGAGATCATGGCGCTAATTACTTTTCTCCTCAATCAGCCGAAGGCTGAGCTGGCATATTGGAGGTGATGATGAATTTTGTCGCCTATGTCTGCCTTTGTTGACTGGAGATCCCCAAGAAATGAACAATCAGCCACATTTCCAGGATCTCACTATTGATCTTAATTGACAGGACAATGTGTTGTAATTTGGGAGCTGGTTAGTAGATGACCTCAGTTTTCTGGGCGTTTAGTGGAAGGCCTATTTTCTCATATGCTTCAGAGAGGAAGCTGACAATGGCCTGGAACTCTTTTTATGAGTAAGTGCATACACAAGTGTCATCTGCATATTCAAGCAGAATGACTGATGTTGGATTGATTTTGGTTTTGGATTGAAGGTGGCATAGGTTGAAAAATTTCGCATCTGTTCTCTAAATGATCTCCACACCATTGTCCAGGTACAGTTATTGCAATCAACAGACTAAGAGAATGCTGATCTTCCTTTCCAAATCAGTATGGGCCATCATGCTGAAATTGTGTAATACTGTGGTCAGGACGCATCTTGAATTCTGCATTGCACTGAGTTTTGTAACAGAAATGATGGAAACTTCAAAGCCTTAGAAGCAATGTAGAGAGGAGGCTGATCCTGTGTCAGAGCACTGAGTTATGCAGATAGGATAGAAAACATGAATTTTGAGTAAACAAAAGGGTTCTTTCCAGGGAGACTAAGTGAATAGGGAAGGTTAATCGTAAACAGTACTATAAATTTCACTATGTCTGCAAAACAGTACAAACTAATAAAAGTCAAATTCAGGACTGATGTCAGGAAGCACTTCTTCACACAGTGATTGATGCAGGAGCTGAATTGGGAGAGTCTTGAAGATAGAAAACACTGGAGTAATTCACAAGGATGCTGATGGTTTGCCTTCTAAGGGATTGATGGGTCGATTGGCCTATCACAACACCAAGGGCAGGACAATTCCTGCAGCAGGCGGCATGGAAAATCCCACCCTAAATGTCTGTGCAATTGCTGTCCCACTAGTGCTGATTTTCAGAGATGACAGAAATGAAAATGAAGTGGGATAATATGAAACATGGAACTCTGATTCTTCACTGCTCCCATTTCACTGCTTTCTTCTTGGAATAGCAATACACAAAAGGAAACTGCACCTTGTGAGTCAGTCATGGAGTGCTTTTAACAGCCATTGTGCAGTACATGGAGAGCAGACTATATGAAGCTGTGAGACTTCTTTTTACACTTGAATTATATTGTATTCATTTCATTGGTGTGAAATGACAGTTGCAGGTACTGAGAAAACAAAAGCAAAGCATAATTTTCCATTGGTTACTTTGTGGTGAAATTCATTCCAAGTCAATTCCCTATTTATATAAATATATTTATATATTTATATTTATATAAAAATATTTATATAAATGAGTAAAGTGTACAAGCTCCAGTGTGCAAGAAACTGAGGATAGGCAGGTCAGATAGATCTTAACGATAGATTCAAGCAGCTCACAAACAGTTTAAATCCAATGCTTAAGAGTCAATGTATAGACAAGGACAATATAAGTTATAGAAGCTTGTTCCAAGTGCATATCCAGTGTAATATAACTTGTGTTTGTATATTTACCCAGTAATACATTATCTGTGTGTGTTATATTCTTTAGTATAGGCGTTGTGTGTGAATATATAGCCATTATACCTGATATATCACGTGTGGTTGGGTGGCATATATAGGCAATTATAATTCAGTTCTATACCATATGGTAGTGTTTACATACTACTTTCTCATCTGGGATTGGATATATATTAATAGATATAGAAACCAGGGCTGGATATATGCGTACTATTGTACACCCAGGATTACTACTGTAAAGCGCAGTGTTCCTAAGATAACAACCAAGATTCAATACTGCCATGAAATATATACCACTATGATATCATGCAGGATTTGATATAAATCTACTACATCACCACCAGTGATTGGATATAAATCCATGACAACATCACCAGTGATTAAATATAAATCCACTACAACACCACCCATGATTGGATATAAATCAGATCCAGAGCAGATTGTTGTGATGAAATTTCTGCCAATTGTAAGGTGCCCGTGTGAAAATAATTTCTGCAGTTTAATCCAATTCCTTTTCTGCATTGGACTGTAGCACAGCATTTTCCTGATTTGGCATTAATTGGCAACAAATTGGCAGTCTCAGTTGTAAAGGCCAAAGGATGGTTGACATGGGAAGTGGCACACTCGTGCAAAAGGGGAATATCTTCTGAAACTGGGGCAGGGGCACATGTTGGGGGCAGTATAGAGAGCCATTGCTGCTACTCCTGAGCTGGGAATACTTAATGTTAGCACTGGAGCATCGATTTTAAGTTTAGTTAAGAATCAGGTGATTGGAGGCTGAGGCGAGTGGATAACCACTCTGATCTTGGCAATGTTAGGCTTGTATCGTTTTATCTCCCAGGCCTGAGACTGGTGGGAAATGACAACTGACCTGTGGTTTGGGGAGAATATTGGGGGTCAAAGGGAATGGTTCAACTGTTCTAGCAAATGGCTGGAAGAGAGTTTTGGATAATCAGGTTATTGCTGAGTAAGTGCCACTTGATAGCACTGTCAACAACACCTTCCATCACTTTGTTGATGATCGAGAGTAGACTGATGGGGTGATAATTGGCCGTGTTGAATTTGTCCTGCTTTTTGTGGACAGGACACAACTGGGCAATTTTCTACATTGCCAGGTAGATGCCAATGTTGTAGCTGAACTGGAATAGCTTGGTTAGGAGTGCTGCTAGTTCTGGAGAGCAAGTCTTCAGTGCTATTGCTGAAATGTTGTCAGGGCCCATAGCCTTTGCAGTATCCAGTGCCTTCACCCATTTCTTAATATCACGTGGAGTGAATCAAATTGGCTGAAGACTGGCGTCTGTGATGCTGGAGACCTCAAGAGGAGGCTGAGATGGATCATCCACCTGCCAGTAAAGAGATGGAGACATTTAGGGAGGAATTCCAGAGTTTAGGCCCTAGGCAGCTGAAATGTACAGGAAATCACAGTCACCAATGCTGGAGTGATTAAAGTCGAGGGTGCTCAAGAGGCCAGAATTAGAAAAATGCAGATACCTTGGACGGTTGTGGGGCTTAAGGAGATCACAGAGATAGGGAGGGACGAGGCCAAGAAAGAACTTGAAAACAAAGGTGAGAATTTTAAAATCAAAATGTTACTTAGCGAGCACAGTAGTGATGGCTGGATTGGACTTGAAGAGAGTTAAGCCACACACAGCCAGAGTTTGGTATGACATCAAGGTTATGGGGTGTACAATGTAGGATGTTAGTCAAGAGCGAATTAGAATAGTCGAGCTGAGTGGTAACAAAAGCATTGATGAGGGTTTTAGCAGCAAATCAGCTGAGGGAGGGATGGAGCTCGGCAATGTTACAAATATTCTTCCTCATAATATTATCTAGTTACCCCTTAAATAAAAACATAAGAACGTAGGAAATAGGAGCAGGAATAGGCCATTGGGCCCCTCAAGCCTGCTCCGCCATTCAATAAGATCATGGCTGATCTGCCCCAGGGCTCAACTCCTCTCTTGTGCTAGCTCCGCATAACCCTCAAATCTGATATTTCAAAAATCTACCTTCTCTTTAAATACTTTCAGTGATCTAACCTCCACACCTCTCCATGGTAGAGAATTCCAGACATTCATCAATACGCTCTGAGAGAAGAAATTCCTTTGCATCTCAGTTTTAAATGAATGCCCCCTTATTCTCTAACTATGTCTCCTAGTTCGAGATTCCCCCACTAGTGGAAACATCTTCTCAACATCTACCCTGTCAAGCCCGTTTCAAAAGATCACGCCTCATTCTTCTAAACTCTATGAATAAAGGCCTAACCTGTTTAGCCGTTCTTGATAAGTCAACCCCTTCATCCTAGAAATCAGCCTAGCGAATCTCTTTTGAACTGCCTTCAATGCCAGCATATTCTTTCTTAAATATTGGGACCAAAACTGTACATAGTGCTCCTGGTGCAGCCTCGCCAACACTCTGCACAGTTGTAACAAGACTTCCCTATTTGTAACCTCCAACTCCCTAGCAATACAGGCCAAAATTCCATTTGTCTTCTTAATTACTTGCTGCACCTGCATGCTAACTTTTTGTGTTTCATGCACAAGAACACCCAGATCCCTCTGTTCTGCATTTTTTTGAAGTCTCTCTCCATTTAAATAATAGTCTGCCTTTTGATTCTTCCTTTCTAAGTGCATGACCTCATACTTTCCTATATTAAACGCCATCTGCCAAGTTTTTGCCCACTCGCTCAACCTAACTATATCCCCTTACAGATTCCTCATGTCCTCATCACAACATGCCCTCCCGCCTATTTTTGTATCATCAGCAAACTTGGATACATTACACTCTGCCCCCACCCCCAAGTCATTAATGTAGATGGTAAATAATTGAGGCCCTAGGACTAATCCTTGTGGTACTCTGCTAGTTACGTCTTTCCAAACTAAAAAAGATCCATTAATCCTGACTCTCTGTCTTCTGTGTGTTAACCAATCCTCAATCCATGCTAATACATTACCCCCAATACCGTGAGCACCTATCTTGTGCCTGCATCCAAGGATTTTAAACTAAGTGGCTGCAGAGATAGTAGAGGCATTGGTTGAAATATTCCACCTTATCGAATGCCTTCTGGAAATCCAAATACACTACATCTACCTGTTCCCCATCATTAACTCTGCTTGTTATATCCTCAAAGAACTCTGGCAAATTTGTCAAACATGATTTCCCTTTCACAAAATCATGTTAACTCTGTTTGATTGCATTAAGGTTTTCTAAATGTTCTGCTATTTCTTCTTTAATAATGGACTCTAGCATTTTCCCAGTGACAGATGTTAGGCTGACTGGCCTATAGTTTCTTGCTTTTTGTCTCACTCCTTTCTTGAACAGGGACATCACATTAACGGTTTTCTAATCTGCTGGGATCTCGCGGAATCCAGTGAGTTCTGGAATATTTCAACCAATGCCTGCACTATCTCTGCATTACTAGATCTAAAATAGCCCGTTCTCGGGTAGGCCCTGCAATGTATTGCTTAAGAAACAATCCCTGAAGCACTCTACAATTCGTCTTCCATGTTATCCCTGCCGTTCTGACTTGTCCAGTCAATATGCAGATTAAAATCACCCATGACAATTGCAGCACCCTTCTTACATGCCTCAATTATTTTCCGATTTATACTTTGTCCTGCAGTGAGGCAACTGTAGGGGGCCTATAAACGACTCCCACCTGTGACTTCTTCCCATGTTTTTCCTCATTTCCACCAAACTGATTTCACATCATGATCTGTAGCACCCGATTAACTACTCACCGCCACACTCATACCTTCCTTTATTAACAAAGCTACCGCACCCCCTTTTCCTTTTTGCCTATTTTCCGGAACGTCGAATACTGTTGAATGTTGAGTTCCCTGTCTTCGTCACCCTGCAACCACATCTCTGTAATTGCTAACAAGTTATATACATATATTTCTATTTGTGCCGTCAACTCATCTACCTTGTTACAAATGCTGCGTGCATTCAGATAAAAAGCCTTAAGCTTTGACTTTTTAACCATTATTACTCATTATGGTTCTCATTTCTGCTGCACTCTTGTGCTTATATTTTCTGCCCCTTCCCGTCACACTTTGATTATCGTTTGCCTCTTCACTACCCTGCACTTCTGCTCTCTTGTTTCTTTTTGATTTTTAAAAATTCCCTTCAATTGAACCCTCCTCCCAGCTAATTAATTTAAACCCTATCTACAACCCTAGTTATACCATTCACTAGGACACTAGTCCCCGCATGGTTCAAATAAAGCCCATCCAAACAGAACAGCTCTCTCCTTCCCCAGTACTGGTGCCAGTGCCACATGAATCGGAACCCATTTTTCCCACACCAATCTTTGAGCCATGCATTTACCTCTCTAATCTTTCTTACCCTATGCGAATTTTCACATGGCTCAGGTGGTAATCCAAAGGTTATTACCTTTGTACTTCTGCTTTTTAATTTAGCCCCGAGCTGCTTGTAGTCCCTGAGCAGAACCTCTTTCTTAGTCCTACCTATGTCGTTGGTACCTACATG
Source organism: Carcharodon carcharias (assembly GCF_017639515.1). Taxonomy (NCBI): domain Eukaryota; kingdom Metazoa; phylum Chordata; class Chondrichthyes; order Lamniformes; family Lamnidae; genus Carcharodon; species Carcharodon carcharias. The sequence continues at coordinate 184,662,291 of NC_054469.1, forward strand.
AACCACAACAACTGGATCCTGCCCCTCCCACTCCAAGTTCCTCTCTAGCCCAAAAGAGATGTCCTTAACCTTGGCAGCAGGTAGGCAACACAGCCATCAGGACTCTTTGTCTTTGCTGCAGAGAACAGTATCTATTCCCCTAACTACACTATCCCCTATTACTACTATATTTCTCCTTTGTTCCCCCACTTGAATAGTGCTCTTTTACCACGGTGTTGTGGTCAGTTTGCTTATCCTCCCTGCAGTCTGTGGCCTTGTCCACACCAGGAGCAAGAACTTTGTACCTATTGGACAAGGGCAATGGCTGAGGCTGCTCCAAAGCTAAATTCTGGATCATCCTTTCCAGCTTCACTTGCAGTCACACCCTCCTGTCCCTGACCATGATCCAAATTTGATGTAATTAATCTAAGGGGTATGACTGTCCTGAAACACAGTATCCAGGTAACTCTCCCCTCCCCGATGAATTGCAGTGTCCGCAGCTCGGACTCCAGCTCATCAAATTTGAGCCGAAGTTCCTTGTGCAGCCAATGCTTGCTGCATATTGGTCACCGTGGATCGCGCCGGTGTCCACCAGTTCTCACATATTCCAACCGCAAAACATCACCTACTCAGCCATCTCTATTCTATTTAATTAATGAATTTGGATGGTAAATATTTTAAAAACATATTTCTTACCTGTACTCTTCAGCTGTAATAACGTCTCCTGATTTAAACCACTTGGCCAAACAAAAGAGACACGGAACAGATACCCCGGGTATCCTTGCTGTTTTAAACTGAACTCCTGGCTCTCCTCGCTGTCTTAAACTGAACTCCCGGCCCTCTCCCTGCTGTTTTAAGCTGAGCTCCCGGCTCTCCTCGAGGTTTAAAATGAGCTCCTGGTTTCCTCGCTGTTTTAACCTGAACACCCGCTGTCTCTGCTCGGTTTTAAACTGATCTCCCGGCTTCCTCACTGTCTTAAACTGAACACCTGGCATTCCTTTAATAAAGGCAAAATACTGCGGATACTGGAAATCTGAAATGAAAACAAAAAATGCTGGGAAAAGCTCTGCAGGTCTGACAGCATCCATAGAGAGGGAGACAGAGATAACGTTTCGAGTCCGTATGACTCTTCTTCAGATCTAAAGGGTGGTAGAGATGCGGTGAAATATATACTGATTAAGGGGGTTGGAACCGGTGAAGCTGGATAGAAGGCCAGTGATAGTTGGAGGCAAAGGAGAGGTGGCAAAAGACGCCATAAACAAAAGGTTAAAGAGTTGTGAATCGTGCTGGGACTGGCTAAATGAGATGCTAATGGTGACATTAAGAAAGCAAAATGTGATAAAGGCCAGACCAAGGTAAGCACTCTGGAAAGTGACAGATGGCCTTGGTGGGGGTGGGGGAGGGGATGGTGGTGGGAAGAAAGATCGACAATAGGCTAAAAGCTGGGGATAAAACAATGATAATGGAAATAAATTTTAAAAATAATAATAGTGAAAATAAGTGAAAAAAAATTAATAAAATTTAAAAAAAATAAAAATGAATATGGAAAAAAGAGGGATGAAAAAGGGGGGCGAGGATGGAGGAGAGAGTTCATGGTCTGAAGTTGTTGAACTCAATGTTAAGTTCGGAAGGCTGTAAAGTGCCTAGTTGGAAGATGAGGTGCTGTTCCTCCAGTTTGCGTTGAGCTTCACTGGAACATTGCAGCAGGCCAAGGACGGACATGTGGGCATGAGAGCAGGGTGGTGTGTTGAAATGGCAAGCAACAGGAAGGTCTGGGTCATGTTTGCGGACAGACTGAAGGTGTTCTGCAAAGCGGTCACCCAGTCTGCATTTGGACATTCCAATGTAGAGGAGACTACATTGGGAGCAACGAATGCAGTAGACTAAATTGAGGGAAGTGCAAGTGAAGCACTGCTTCACTGGAAAGGAGTGTTTGGGCCCTTAGATGGTGAGGAGGGGGGTAGTAAAGGGGCAGGTGTTACGCCTTCTGTGATTGCATGGGAAGGTGCTGTGGGAGGGGGTTGAGGTGTAGGGGGTGATGGAGGAGTGGACCAGAGTGTTCTGGAGGGAATGCTCCCAATGGAATGCCACCAGGGGGGGGTGAAGGGACAATGTATTTAGTGGTGGCATCATGCTGGAGTTGGTGGAAATGGTGGAGGATGATCCTTTGAATGCGGAGGCTGGTGGGGTGATAAGTGAGAACAAGGGGGTCCCTATCATGGTTCTGGGAGGGAGAGGAAGGTATGAGGGCAGAGGTGTGGGAGATGGGTTGGACTTGGATGAGGGCCCTGTCAACCACCGTGGGTGGAAAACCTTGGTTACGGAAGAAGCACTGTTTTGGAAAGTGGCATCAGCAGAACAGATGTGATGGAGGTGAAGGAACTGAGAGAATGGGATGGAGTCCTTACGGGATCAGGGTGTGAGGAGCTGTAATGGAGGTAGCTGTGGGAATCGGTAGGCTTGTAATGAATATTGGTGGACAGCCTATCACCAGAAATTGAGACAGAGAGGTCAAGGAAGGGTAGGGAAGTGTCAGTGGTGGATCACTGCGAAAGTGATGGAGGGGTGAAAATTGGAAGCACAATTGATAAATTTTTCCAGGTCCAGGCAAGAGAATGAAGTGGCGCCGAAACAGTCATTGATGTACCGGAAAAAGAATTGTGGGAGGGGGCCTGAGTAGGAATGTTCCACATACCCCATAAAGAGACAGGCATAACTGGGGATCATGTGGGTATCTATAGCCAAACCTTTTATTTGGAGGAAGTGAGACAAGTTTAAGGAGAAATTATTCAGTGAGAGAACAAGTTCAGCCAGACGGAGGAGAGTAGTGGTGGATGGGGATTGTTCGGGCCTCTGTTCAAGGAAGAAGCTAAGGGCCCTCAAACCATCCCGGTGGGAGATGGAGGTGTAGAGGGATTGGATGTCCATGGTGAAGAGGAGGCAGTTTGGTCCAGGGAACTACAAATTGTTGAAATGATGTAGGGCATCAGAGGAATCACGGATGTAGGTGGGAAGAGACTGGACAAGGCGAGAGATCAGAGTCAAGATGGGAAGAAATGAGTTTCGTGGGGCAGGAACAGGCTGACAGAATCAGTCTACCAGGACAGTCCTCTTTGTGGTTTTTGAGGATGAGGTAGCAGCGATCTGTCTGAGGTTGGGAGACTATGAGGTTAGAAACTGTGGAGGGAAGATCTCCAGAGGAGATGAGATCAGTGACAGTCCTGGAAACAATGGCTTGATGTTCAGTGGTGGGGTCATGGTCCAGGGGGAGGTAGGAGGAAGTGTCTGAGAGTTGGCGCTCAGCCTCTGCGAGATAGAGGTCAGTACGCCAGACAACAACAGCACCACCCTTGTCAGCAGGTTTGATAACAAAGCCAGGGTTGAACTTGAGAGAACAGAATGTGGCAAATTCAGAAGGAGACAGGTTAGAGTGAGTGAGAGGAGCGGAGAAATTGAGATGGCTGATGTCACGCCGACAGTTCTCAATGAAAAAATCAAGGGCAGGTAAGAGACCAGAGGGAGGGGTCCAGGTGGAGGGAGAGTACTGGAGGTGGGTGAAAGGATCCGTTGAACGGGGGAAGGACTCCTGCCCAAAGAAGTGAGCACGTAGATGAAGGCAGCAGAAGAAGAGTTCAGCATCGTGCCGAGCCCAGAATTCATTGAGGTGAGGGCGTAAGGGTATGAAACTAAGCCCTTTGCCGAGTACTGAACGTTCAGCATCGGAGAGGGGAAGGTCAGTGGACATGGTGAATACATGGCTGGGGCTGGCATTGGGAGACAGGATGGGGTCTAAGGGACGGGAAGGGGTGGAGGGTCCTGGATGGGCATTGTTATCAATAAATTGTTGGAGTTTGAATTCCTTAGCACTTGAAAGAAAGACAAAAAGTTTCTTGTTAAGGCATTGGATGAGATGAAGAATAAAATGAAACTGGGGTCAAGGACAGCTTTGAGATAGGGTGAGTTGGTGCTGCTGGAAGGAGAGGTCGAATTTGTTCATATGGTGGCGCATGGCACTGAGTGTGGATCTCAGGATGCAGCGAGAACAGAAGTCCTAGGAATGTTGTATGTCCCGGAGATCCCTGTAATCCTGGGTGGATTCGAAACATGAAGGATGGAACTTCAGTTGGAATCAACATGGGGCAATTCTGAGACAGAGGCAGTCACTGAGGAAGGAAATATGGCTGTAAAAGTGAGTTTCAGCAAACACCTTGTCAAATGCCAGGAGGATATTGGAAAGCAATGAAGGTGAACAGGGTGAAAGAGACAAGCAGAAATCCTGCCGGAGAGAAGAGCAGTACTTCTTCAAGGTAGGCGTTCCTGGAATAGTAGTGGCAGTGAATTAAACACAAGATAAAAGCAAAATACTGCGGATGCTGGAAATCTGAAATGAAAACAAAAAATGCTGGATAAACTCAGCAGGTCTGACAGCATCTGTGCTGAACTCTTCTTCTATCGCCTTCATCTCCATGCTCATATCATTGGGCAGGAGTCCTCCCACCATTCAATGGATCCTTTCACCCACCTCCAGTACTCTCCCTTCACCTGGACCCCTCCCTCAGACCTCTTACCTATCCATGATCTTTTCATTGAGAGCTGTCAGCGTGACATCGGCTGTCTCAATTTCTCTGCTCCTCCCACCCACTCTAATCTCTCTCATTCCGAAGCTGCCACACTCCTTTCTCTCAGGTCCTCACTGGTTTAAACTGATCTCCCGCTGTCCCCTCACTGTTATAAACTGAACTCCTGGCTCTCTCCTCACAGCTTTAAACTGAACTCTCGCTGTATCCTCGCTGTTTTAAACTGCACTCCTGGCTGTCTCCTCACTGTTTCAACTGAACTCCCGCTGTCTCCTCACTGTTATAAGCTGAACATCCAGCTCTCTGCTTGCTGTTTTAAACTGAACTCCTGTCGTCTCCTTGTTGGTTTAAACTAAACTCCCGCTGTCTCCTCACTGTTATAAACTGATCTCCCGGCTCTCCTTGCTGTTGTAAACTGAGCTCCCACTGTCTTCTCACAGTTTTAAACTGAACTCTTGGCTCTCTTTGCTGTTTTAAATGGATCTCCTGGCTCTCTCCTCACTGGTTTAAACTGAGCTCCTGCTGTCTCCTCACTGTTATAAGCTGCACACACAGCTCTCTGCTCGCTGTTTTAAACTGATTTCCCGCCGTCCCCTCACTGTTATAAACTGAACTCCTGGCTCTCTTCCCATTGTTTTAAACTGAACTCCCAGCTGTCTGCTCACTGTATTAAACTGACCTCCTGGCCTGCTCCTTCACTGGTTTAAACTAAATGCCCAGCTCCCCGCGCTATTTTAAACTGAACTCCCAGCTGTCCATGCTGTTTGAAACTGAATTACCTGCACTCCTCGCTGTTTTAAATTGAACTCCCGCTGTCTCTGCGCTGCTTTAACCTGAACTCGCGGCTCCCATCGCTAATTTAAACTGATCTCAAGGCTCTCCTCGCTATTTTAAACTAATTTCCCGGCACACTTCACTGTTTTAAACGGAACTCCAGGCCTTCCTCACTGTTGTAAACTGATCTTCTGGCTCTCCTCGCTGTTTTAAACTGAACTCCTGCTGTCTCCTCACTGTTTTAAACTGATCTCCTGGCTCTCCTCGCTGTTTGAAACTGAAGACCCGCTGTCTCCTCACTGTTTTAACTTGAACTCCCGGCTCTCCACTCACTGTTTTAAACTGATCTCCCGGCTCTCCTCACTGTTTTTAAACTGATCTCCCGGCTCTCCTCACTGTTTTAAACTGTACTCCCACTGCCTCCTCGCTGTTTGAAACTGAACTCCCACTGCCTCCTCGCTGTTTGAAACTGAACTCCTCTCTTTCTCCTTGCTGTTTTAAACTGCACTGCTGGCTCTCTCCTCACTGTTTCACCTGAACCACTGGTTCTCCTCATTGGTTTAAGCTGATCTCTTCGCTGTTTTCTCACTATTTTAAACTGATCTCCCGGCTCTCCTCACTGTTTTAAACTGAACCCCTGGATCCCTCTTCGCTGTTTTAAAATGAACCCCCGGCTCTCCTTGTTTTAAACTGATCTCCTGGCCCTCTCCTTGCTGTTTTAAACTGAACACCCGCTGTCTCCTCTCTGTTTTAACTTGAACTCCCGGTTCTCCACTCATGTTTTAAACTGAACTCCCGGCTCTCCTCACTGTTTTAAACTGAACTCCCAGCTCTCCTCACTGTTTTAAACTGAACTCCCAGCTCTCCTCACTGTTTTAAACGGAACTCCCAGCTCTCCTCACTGTTTTAAACGGAACTCCCGGCTCTCTCCTAGCTGTTTTAAACTGAATTCCAGGCTCTCCTATCTGGTTTAAACTAATCTCACAGCTCTCTTCTCATTGTTCTGAATTCCTGGCCCTCTCCTTGCTGTTTTAAACTGAACACCTGTTGTCTCCTTGTTGTTTTAAACTGAATACCCCCTGTCTTCTCGCTGTTTTAAACTGAACTCCTGGCTTCCATCACTGTTTTAAACTGATCGCCTGCTGTCTCCTCGCTGTTTAAACTGATCCCTGGATCCCTCCTCACTGTTTAAATTGAACTCTTGCTGTCTCCTCACTGTTTTAACCTGATCTCCCAGCTCTCATCACTGTTTTAAACTGATCTCCTGCCACTCTCATTGCTGTTTTAAATGGAACTCTCGCTGTAACCTCACTGTTTTAACCTGCACTCCTGGCTCTCTCCTCACTGTTTCAACTGAACGCTTGGCTTTCCTCACTGTTTTAAACTTATCTTCCAGCTCCCATCACTCTTTTAATCTGAACTCCTGGCTCTTTTTGCTGTTTTAAACTGAACTCCTGGCTCTGCTCGCTGTTTTAAACTGAACTTCTGACGCTCTTTGCTGTTTAAACTGAACTCCTGGCTCTCTTCTCATTGTTTTAAACTGAACTCCTGGCCCTCTCCTTGCTGTTTAAATTGAACTCCCGCTGTCTCCTCGCTGTTTTAAACTGAACCCCCAGCTCTCTTCACTGTTTTAAACTGAAATCCTGGCTATCCTCGCTGTTTAAACGGAACTCCTGAATGTCCATGCTGTTTTAAACTGAATTCCCAGCACTCCTCATTGTTTTAAACTGATCTCCCGGCTCTCTCCTCACTGTTTTAAACTGATCTCCTGGCTCTCCTTGCTGTTCTGAACGGAATTCCCGGATCTCCTTGCTGTTTTAAACTGATCTCCCGGCTCTCCTGGCCATTTTAAACTGATCTCCCAGCTCGCCTTGCTGTTTTAAACTGATCTCCTGGCTCTCCTTGCTGTTCTGAACTGAATTCCTGGCTCTCCTTGCTGTTCTGAACTGAATTCCTGGATCTCCTTGCCGTTTTAAACTGATCTCCCAGCTTGCCTTGCTGTTTTAAACTGATCTCCCGGCTCTCCTGGCTGTTTTAAACTGAAATCGCGGCTCTCTCCTCGCTGCTTTAAACTGATCTCCAAGCTTTCCTCGCTGTTTTAAACTGAACTCCTGGCTCCCTCCTTGTTGTTTTAAACTGATACTCCCGGCTCTCTCCTCGCTGTTTTAAACTGATCTCCCAGCTCTCCTTGCTGTTTTGAACTGAACTCGTGGCTCTCTCCTCGCTGCTTTAAACTGATCTCCCGGCTCTCCTCGCTGTTTTAAACTGAACTCGTGGCTCTCTCCTTGCTGCTTTAAACTGATCTCCCGGCTCTCCTCGCTGTTTTAACCTGAGCTCCCAGCACTCCTTGCTGGTTTAAACTGTTCTCCCAGCTCTCTTCTCATTGTTTTAAACTGATCTTCCAGCTCTCTCCTCACTGTTTTAAACAGAACTCCTGGCTCTCTCCTTGTTGTTTTAAACTGATACTCCCAGCTCTCTCCTCGCTGTTTTAAACTGATCTCCCGGCTCTCCTTGCTGTTTTGAACTGAACTCGCGGCTCTCTCCTCGCCGCTTTAAACTGATCTCCTGGCTCTCCTCGCTATTTTAAACGGAACTCGCGGCTCTCTCCTTGCTTCTTTAAACTGATCTCCCGTCTCTCCTTGCTGTTTTAACCTGAACTCTCAGCTCTCCTTGCTGGTTTAAACTGTTCTCCCAGCTCTCTTCTCATTGTTTTAAACTGATCTCCCAGCTCCCACCTCACTGTTTTAAACTGAGCACCCGCTGTTTTCTCATTGTTTTAACCTGAACTCCCAGCTCTCCACTCACTGTTTGAAACTGAACTCCCGGCTCTCCTCACTGGTTTAATCTGATCTCCCAGTTCTCCTCGCTGTTTTAAACTGAACTCCCACTGTCTCCTCACTGTTTAAACTTATCTCCTGGTTCTCCTCGCTGATTTAAACTGAACTCTCGGCTCTCCTTGCTATTTTAAACAGAACTCCCAGCTCGTTGCTTTCTGTTTTTAACTGATCTCCTGGCTCTCCCCACTGTATTCCCAGCTCCCAGCTGTCCATGCTGTTTGAAACCGAATTACCGGCTCTGTCCTCGCTGTTTCTATCTGAACTCCTGGCTCTCTCCTCACTGTTTTAAACTGATCTCCAGGCTTTCCTCGCTGACTTAAACTGATCTCCTGGCTCTCCTCGCTGTTTTAAGCTGAACTCCCACTGTCTCCTCACTGTTTAAACTGATCCCCTGGATCCCTCCTCGCTGTTTAAACTGAACTCCCACTGTCTCCTCGCTGTTTTAAACGGAACTCCTGCTGTCTCCTTGCTGTTTTAAACGGAACTTCTGCTGTCTCCTCGCTGTTTTAAACGGAACTCGTGCTGTCTCCTCGCTGTTTTAAACTGAACTCGTGCTGTCTCCTCGCTGTTTTAAACTGAACTCGTGCTGTCTCCTCGCTGTTTTAAACTGAACTCGTGCTGTCTCCTCGCTGTTTTAAACTGAACTCGTGCTGTCTCCTCGCTGTTTTAAACTGAACTCGTGCTGTCTCCTCGCTGTTTTAAACTGAACTCGTGCTGTCTCCTCGCTGTTTTAAACTGAACTCGTGCTGTCTCCTCGCTGTTTTAAACTGAACTCGTGCTGTCTCCTCGCTGTTTTAAACTGAACTCGTGCTGTCTCCTCGCTGTTTTAAACTGAACTCGTGCTGTCTCCTCGCTGTTTTAAACTGAACTCGTGCTGTCTCCTCGCTGTTTTAAACTGAACTCGTGCTGTCTCCTCGCTGTTTTAAACTGAACTCGTGCTGTCTCCTCGCTGTTTTAAACTGAACTCGTGCTGTCTCCTCGCTGTTTTAAACTGAACTCGTGCTGTCTCCTCGCTGTTTTAAACTGAACTCGTGCTGTCTCCTCGCTGTTTTAAACTGAACTCGTGCTGTCTCCTCGCTGTTTTAAACTGAACTCGTGCTGTCTCCTCGCTGTTTTAAACTGAACTCGTGCTGTCTCCTCGCTGTTTTAAACTGAACTCGTGCTGTCTCCTCGCTGTTTTAAACTGAACTCGTGCTGTCTCCTCGCTGTTTTAAACTGAACTCGTGCTGTCTCCTCGCTGTTTTAAACTGAACTCGTGCTGTCTCCTCGCTGTTTTAAACTGAACTCGTGCTGTCTCCTCGCTGTTTTAAACTGAACTCGTGCTGTCTCCTCGCTGTTTTAAACTGAACTCGTGCTGTCTCCTCGCTGTTTTAAACTGAACTCGTGCTGTCTCCTCGCTGTTTTAAACTGAACTCGTGCTGTCTCCTCGCTGTTTTAAACTGAACTCGTGCTGTCTCCTCGCTGTTTTAAACTGAACTCGTGCTGTCTCCTCGCTGTTTTAAACTGAACTCGTGCTGTCTCCTCGCTGTTTTAAACTGAACTCGTGCTGTCTCCTCGCTGTTTTAAACTGAACTCGTGCTGTCTCCTCGCTGTTTTAAACTGAACTCGTGCTGTCTCCTCGCTGTTTTAAACTGAACTCGTGCTGTCTCCTCGCTGTTTTAAACTGAACTCGTGCTGTCTCCTCGCTGTTTTAAACTGAACTCGTGCTGTCTCCTCGCTGTTTTAAACTGAACTCGTGCTGTCTCCTCGCTGTTTTAAACTGAACTCGTGCTGTCTCCTCGCTGTTTTAAACTGAACTCGTGCTGTCTCCTCGCTGTTTTAAACTGAACTCGTGCTGTCTCCTCGCTGTTTTAAACTGAACTCGTGCTGTCTCCTCGCTGTTTTAAACTGAACTCGTGCTGTCTCCTCGCTGTTTTAAACTGAACTCGTGCTGTCTCCTCGCTGTTTTAAACTGAACTCGTGCTGTCTCCTCGCTGTTTTAAACTGAACTCGTGCTGTCTCCTCGCTGTTTTAAACTGAACTCGTGCTGTCTCCTCGCTGTTTTAAACGGAACTCGTGCTGTCTCCTCGCTGTTTTAAACGGAACTCGTGCTGTCTCCTCGCTGTTTTAAACGGAACTCGTGCTGTCTCCTCGCTGTTTTAAACGGAACTCGTGCTGTCTCCTCGCTGTTTTAAACGGAACTCGTGCTGTCTCCTCGCTGTTTTAAACGGAACTCGTGCTGTCTCCTCGCTGTTTTAAACGGAACTCGTGCTGTCTCCTCGCTGTTTTAAACGGAACTCGTGCTGTCTCCTCGCTGTTTTAAACGGAACTCGTGCTGTCTCCTCGCTGTTTTAAACGGAACTCGTGCTGTCTCCTCGCTGTTTTAAACTGAACTCGTGCTGTCTCCTCGCTGTTTTAAACTGAACTCGTGCTGTCTCCTCGCTGTTTTAAACTGAACTCGTGCTGTCTCCTCATAGTTTTAAACTGGTCTCCTGGCTCTCTCCTCACTGTTTTAAACTGAACTCGTGCTGTCTCCTCGCTGTTTTAAACTGAACTCCTGGCTCTCTCCTCCCTGTTTGAAACTGAACCCCCAGCTCTCCTCCCTGTTTTAAATGGAACTCCTGGATGTCCATGCTGTTTTAAACTGAATTCCCGGCTCTCCTTGTTGTTCTAAACTGAACTCCCGGCTCTCCTCGCTGTTTTAAACTGAACTCCCGGCTCTCTTCTCATTGTTTTAAACTGAATTCCTGCTGTCTCCTCGCTGTTTTAAACTGAACTCCTGCTGTCTCCTCGCTGTTTTAAACTGAACTCCTGGCCCTGTCCTTGCTGTTTGAAACTGAACCCCCAGCTCTCCTCACTGTTTTAAATGGAACTCCTGGATGTCCATGCTGTTTTAAACTGATCTCCCGGCTCGCCTTGCTGTTCTAAACTGAATTCCCAGCTCTCCTCACTGTTTTAAACTGAATTCCCAGCTCTCCTCGCTGTTTTAAACTGACCTTCTGGCTGGCCTCGCTGTTTTAAACTGATCTCCCGGTTTGCATCACTCTTTTAATCTGCACCCACCGGCTCTCTCCCCACTGTTTCAACTGAACTCCTGACTCTCCTCGCTGGTTTAAACTGATCTCCCAGCTCTGTTCTCATTGTTTTAAACTTATCTCCTGGCCCTCTCCTCGCTGTTTTAAACTGAACCCCTGCCTCTGTCCTCTGTTTAAAACTGAACTCACGCTGCATCCTCGTTGTTTTGAACTGAGCTCCCGGCTCTTCTCACTGTTTTTAACTGAACTCCTGGCTCTATCCTCACTGTTTGAAACTGAACTCCTGGCTCTCTTATCAGTGTTTTAAACTGATCTCCCGGCTCTCCTCGCTGTTTTCATATATGCCATATACTGTTTACTTCTCTGTGGTAGCAGCATCATATTCTGACCATTCTCTGGGTAAAGAATTTTCTTCTAAATTTTCTTCTTAAGTTCCTTCACATGGACTCGAAACATTAACTCTGTCTTTCTCTCCACAGATGTTGTCAGACCTGCTGAGTTTTTCCGGCAGTTTTTGTTTTTGTTTCAGATTTCCAGCATCTGCAGTATTTTGCCTTTTTCTTCTAAACTTCTCTGTTTTCTTGGTGACTTTCTTATATTGATGGTGTTCAATTATACCCCCATGCAAGTTTATTAATACCATCTTGTAATTTGTTGCAGTCCTCCTCAATACTGACTATTCCTCACAATTTGATATAATCTGTAAATTTAGGAACTGTGCTTTTGGTTTATTAAAACAAATTGTGTACACCAGTGGTACCAGGACATCTCCTGTGGGATCCCATTTCCCATCTTCTGCCACTCTAAATAACTACCCTTTACCTCTTTGCTTCCTATCTTGCGGTGAGCTAATTAACCATTCTGCTATTTGTCCCCTAAATCTGAATGCTCTGACCTTCTGCGTTAGTCTATTCTGTGATATTTTATTAAAAGCTTTTTGGAAATCTAGATGTATTACATTTTCTTCATTACCTTGTCTGACCTTTCTATTTCCTCTTCAAAAACATCACTGCAGTTGCTCGAGCAACAATTTTGAAACCCATGCTGAAGATTCGTCACTTTGTTTTTGTTATCTAAATGTTTATTCTACTTTCTTCTTTAGTAGACATTGCATTTCTTTTCCTATTACCAATGTTAAGCTGTCTGGTCTATAGTTCCATGGACATCTTTCATCTCTCTTCTTAAATATAGGTATAACTTTACCAATCCACCAGTGCCTCTGACATTGCACATTTTTCCAATGAATTATTAAATATATGTAATAGTGCCAATTGCTGTCTTTCAAAATGTGTGGATGCAATTCGTTTGGACTCAGGGTTTATCCTCTTTGATTTTGATTAGTTTATTTAATACTTCTCCTCTCTTTATTTTAAATCTCATCTTCTGAAGTCATGTCCATCTGATCCGTTTCACTGGTAAGTATTGAAGCAAAATAATTATTAAATATTTTTGCCATTTTTCCATCACTGCCCAAGATTTTATCATCACTGTTTCTTAATGACCCCATTGACATCATGACTTTTCCATTTTTCACTTATATGCCTGTAGAATATTTAACTATTTTCCAAAAGGCATTTGATAATCTGCCATATCAAAGGTTACTACACAAAATAAGAGGTGGTGTAGGGAGTAACATATTAGCATGGATAAATGATTGGCTAGTAACAGGAAGCAGAGAGTAGGGATAAATGGATCTTTTAGGGTTGGTAAGCTGTAACTAGTGGAATGCCACTGGAATTAGTGATGGGACCTCAACTGCTTACAATCTATATCAATAACTTGGATGAAGGGACCGGATATATGGTAGCTAAGTTTACTGATGACACCAAGATAGGTAGGAAAGTAAATTGTCAAGACGGGGTAGAGAGTTTACAAAGGGATATAGCTAGGTTAAGCTAGTGAGCAAACATTTGGTAGATGGAGTATTATGTGGGAAAACGTGAACTTGTCCATTTTGGCAGGAAGAATAGAAAAGCAGTATATTATGTAAATGGAGAGCTTGCAGAACTCTGAGGTACAGAGGGACCTGGGTGTCCTGGTACATGAATCAGGAAAAGTTAGTATGCAAGTACAGCAAGTGATTAGGAAGGCAAATGGAATGTTGGTGTTTATTGCAAAGGGAATGAAATATACAAGTAGGGAAGTTTTACTTCTGATGTACAAGGCCTTGGTGAGACCACATCTGCAATACTGTGTACAGTCACATTATTTAAAGAAAATATAATTACATTAGTAACAATTCAGAGAATTGACTCATTCCTGGAATGAAGAGCTTATCTTTTGAAAAAAGGTTGAATGGGTTGGGCTTGTATCTATTGGAGTTTAGAAAAATGGGAGGTGATATTCTTGAAACATATAAGATCCTAAGGGGACATGATAGGGTATGTACCAGGATGATGTTTCGACTTGTGGGGGATACTAGAATTGTGGGATGCAATTTAAGAATAAGACCAAATAAGACATCCCTTTTACAACAGTGATGAAAGGAATTTTTTTCTCTCAGAGGGTCGTTGTATGTGCAATTCTCTTCTCCAGAAAGCAAAGTCTGCTGGGTCATTACATTTATTGAAGGCAGAGTTAGACAGATTTTTGATGGACAAGTGAGTCAAGGGCTATGGGTGACAGACAGCAAAGCGGAGTTGAGAGCACAACCTGATCAGCCATGATATTTTTAAATAGCGGATCATGCTCGAAGGGCCGTATGACCTACTTCTGCTCTTGAGTCCTATGTTCTTGTTTTGTTTTATGCCTCTTGATAGTTTAATTACATTGTTCCCCTTTGCCTGTTTTTTAGCTTCACTCTTGAGGGCTGATTTTCATGTCAGAGGTGGCAATCAGGAGGCAGGACTAATCCCGCTGCTGTGATACCACCTCTGTCTTGAGACTGTTAGCAGGGTGGGATCTTCTAGGGTTCCAGGCCCTAGGTGACCTCGTGGGAGAGTGGAAGCGGGCCAGGTCAAGAGCGGGTTGGTTAAAAGGCCTGCTTCAGTCCTAAAAAGCCCCAGCCAAGTGCTTGAACCTTCAATCACGATAAACCCCTCTCACCCTCTCACCCCCTGATCCCCTCGCCACTTCACCCTCACCCTCTTAACCCATCCCTCACCCCTCACCACTTCATCCTTACCCCTCACCTGCTTCATCCTCACCTCCTCATGTGCCATCCCCTCACTCCTCACTTCCTCACCCCCTCATCCTCACATTCTCACTCCAATCCTCTCACCCCCTTCATCCCTCACTTTTCACCCCCTCATCCTCACCTTCTCTTGCCCTAATCCTCTCACCCCCTCACCCTCAACCACCTCAAACCTCTCACCCTCAGCCCCTCACCCACTTACCTTCACCCTCACCCCCTATTAACGTTATGAACAGGCTATTTGGAAGCCATTGACTAGCTCACAAAACTCCCTGAGTAAACAGTCTTCAAATCGTCTGTGTAAACAACGTGAAGCACTTGTAAAGTGACTGGGCAAGTGGGCTGCAGCCAAGAGCCCATTAAAAGCCCCAAGTAAACAAACAGAATCTTCAAAGCAGCTGTATGGGCAATGGGCAGAATTTAGCCCTTGTTGGGCGGGCTTGCCGGGGCGGGTGGGAGTGGTCGGGAAGCCAACTGCCACCCGCAATAGGGGCCGAACCGTGATTTCACGCCGCCTGGCCAATTAAGGCCCACCCAGCATGAAACACGAGCTGCAACACTCGGCGCTGCCTGTGCGGGCTGAGGGGTGGGAGGAGGAGTGCAAGTGCACACTTCATGCAGGGGCACGAGACAGCGCTTGCAAATCTCCCTGAGGCACAGAGCTGCCTCAGGGAGATGAAGAGTTTTCAGGAAAATAAATAACGGCTCATAAAATGTATTAAAACATGACCCCTCATGTGATCCTGAGTGGGATTTTCTGAGCCTGCAGGTGACATGGGCGGAAAATATGGTGCGACCTGCCTCACGGCAGCGTGAAGGTAGGTTGTGATCGGCCACTCAGCCCGCTGACTGCGGGCCATGTTTCCCGCCATTGGTTCAAATGGAATGCTGGTGGGGGAGTTGTCCAGGGGCAAGTGCTGGCCAGCCTCGGAGGTGACTGCTGAGGGAGTGGGGGTGGGGGGTGGGGTGTCAAATGCTGCCCTGGTGCTGCATCCCGGGCACAAGCAATTGCGACAGGGGGCAGGGTAAGCGAGGGAAGTGGCCATGCATTAGGGACACCTGTATAAGCTGACTGTGCCTCTGCAGCTGAGACAGATCAGGCGCAGCCACAGTGATATGATTGGGGTCCGGCTCCTAGCCTGCCCGCCCATGCAAGCAATATGGAGGCACCAAAGGGCCACCAAGCACTCCACACCCTACCCTTCTCACAAACCCCCACCCTCTCGGCACAGACTTCGAGTCTACCACCACTTTACTGGACCGTGGAGCAGTTGGACTGCACACGTTGTATAATCTCCTTGACAATGCTGGCCATGTAACAGTCACTGCTGGAGGCGCTCACAGCCCCTTGTAATCTCAGCATCCCGGTTTGGACCAGTGTCCTCCATGTTGCAGGTTGACAGGCCAGCCACGCAGCGCACTCACCTCAGGCCATCTGAGGCGTGACCAGCACTCTCCGGGAAGGTTAAGGGGTGGTCACACAGGGCCAGGAAAGGTGCTTATTACAACCATGGTAAACACGTCTCTCTCTCTGTCTTTCATGCCGCAGGAGGACCACATCAGGATCATGGATCCTGGTGACCTAGCTGTATGCCTGATGACCTAAAGAAGACGAAGGAGAGAGCGACTGAGGCTCCTGGCTGTGCAAAGGCAGGAACAACAACCTCATGAAGAAGGGGCAGCAGGAGCTCCCGCACATGCTGCCCAGGAGTGACAGCGAACCGTGGCTGGTCAGCACCTAGCGACACCCAGTGTCTATAGACACTGCCTGCTGTTCCTGCAGATGACTGAGAACCAGTGTCACTGACGACTGTGCATGTCTAGGGACCTGGTGGCTCACATCTGCCACTTACTGTAGGACTTGGTGCCAAAGGGACATGTAGGGCATCCACTGCCAGTGGCTGTGAAAGTGACCATGGTGCTCAATTTCTATGCCAGTGGCTCCTTTCAGAGCTCCACAGGTGACCTCTGTGGGATTTCACAATCTGCCACTCATAAATGCATCCATGAGGTCATTGTTGCCATCTTCTCCATGGCACAGAACTTTGTACATTTTGCCCGGGACCGGGACAGCCAGAATGCAAGGGCCGTTGGATTCTCCCTGATCTCAGGATTCCCATAGGTGCAGGGCGCTCAGATCTCCATCACTACACTCAGTAGACTTCATCAACCACAAGGGCTTCCACTTATTGAACATGCAGCTGGTATGTGACCACCAGAAATGTATCCTGTAGGTGTGTGCACGGTTTCCAGGGAGTGTGCATGACTCCTACAGCCTGAGTCACTCGCAGATCCCTGCCGTCTTCCAGGGTCCACAGAGGCTGCAGGGTTGGATCCTTGGGGACAAACATGGGAACATTGAAACATAGAAACCAGGAGCAGGAGTAGGCCATTCAGCCCTTCAAGCCTGCTCCACCATTCAAGCCTGATCCTTTATCTCAGTGTCATATCCACTTTCTCTTCATACCCCTTGATGCCCCTAATATCCAAAAATTTATCAATTTATTTTTTGAATATGCTTAGTGACCCGGCCTCCACAGCCTTCTGTGGTAGAGAATTCCACAGGTTGACCACCCTCTGACAAGGGCTACCCGCAGAGGCCCTGGCTGATGACACCCATGTGACAGCCTCAGACTGCAGCAGAATGATGGTATAATGAGGCTCATGCTGCTGCTCACAACTTTGTGGAGCACACCATTGGGATGCTGAAGATGAGGTTCCAGTGCCTGGACCGATCTTGTGGAGCTCTGCAATACAGTCTGCAGAGGCTGTCACACATTGTCGCCGCCTACTGCACCCTTTACAACCTGCAACGGGGAGAGGAGCTGGCTAAGGAGGAGATGGAGGAGCTGGAGGTCTCCTCCGATGAGGAGGACACTGACGGGGATGAGCATGAGGGTGTCCTCAGTGATGATGATGATGGGGATAAGTCTCTTGCACTGGCTAGATGAGGCAGGTGCACTCGGGAGGCCCTCATAGCTGCCCGATTTGTGGAGATGATGATGACGACATGTAGTGAGGTGACCCATAGATCCTCACATCGCAGTTGTGAACTTTTGACTCCAGTCTGGCTTATGGCAGCACCAATAACCACTGTGAGAATGCTCCTGTCATGGAGATGCAGTGGAGGCCTTAATAGTCACTTGATTCCAGGAGGATGATGACAACATGCAGTGAGGACACTCCATAGATTTTCACATAGCCTCTGAGAATGTCTGACTCCTGTCTGGCTGAGGATAGCTCACTTGCGCTCCGTGATCAGGGCTATCTCAGAGATGCAGCAATGAAACTTTAGACACATCTGATGCTGTGTCCACCTTCAGCACCTCAGCCCTTCAGGGGTTGGTGTACAGCATCTCTGGTCCCAGATGCTGGTGTGATGGGAGCCAGCCCCACTTTAAAGGTGCTGAGAGCTCACAGAGAGAATGATGGAACTCTGTGCGCCTGCCCACTATATTGTGGCAGCAATGACCAGCACCGCCGAGGTGCAGGCATCAGTAATGTTTCCGGAAAGTGTGAGGCTGGACCATCACTTTGGTCTGAAGGCTGCACAGAGCACAGGGAAGAAGCCCTGGACTGAGACACCTGCCTTTATCTTGTGCAGAAAGGTTTCACATCTGAGTGACATGAACACTGCTCATCAGAACAAGGAGCCATAGGCAGGGAGACATTCTTTGGGGTTTATTGACAACTGTGAACATTATGTATAAGTGATTAACACCTGTGCCCAGGCTGTGCAACTAATTCTCCTTAACTTCTCTAACCCTGCCACTATGACTTGGTTCTCCCCGAACATCGATAGCAGAGGTAGAGGCAGCCTGCTGACTGTGATGCCGTCTGTGATGACTTTGGCGGGCATCCTCAGGAGGGCCAAGATTGGTGGGCCCGGCCTGCTTAGGGGTCCTGCTGTGTGGCAGTGGCACCCTCCTCGGCCTGTGAAGCTGAATCTGCTGAGGTCACAGGAAGATGGGATTTGGATGGGCCAGTCACTCCGAAAGTCACCTGTGCACCTGCTGATCCCCCTCCCTATGGGTGCCCGAGGGCTCCTGGCTGACTCCTTGAGGAGAAGTGAGTAGGTGGAGTGAGATCGAGCTGTCCAGCACCCCTTTCGTGTACACACTGTTGGAGGCCAGTTATGGAGTTCAGCCTGTGCAGCAGTGCGGGAGTGACGTCCTGGACCAAGGTCTCCACGGCGGCCGCCATCCTGCCAGTGTTAATCTCCGGTGCGTTGTAATGTCGGTGCTATCACCTCAGCCTGAAGACGGACGGACTCCTCCATTGTGCCTTGCAATCTGAGAACTGTACCGGCCATCCCTTCCTGATATTCCCTACCTTGCCTTTGCAGCTCCAGCAATTGTAACATGACCGATCCAGAGGCTCATCATCTGACTCGGACTCAGCAACGTTCTGGCTTCTAGCAGCCCTCTGAGTGCCGGGGGCCTGGGAAGTCCCTGCCTCCGCCAGCTGTGCATCAGAACGTGCGATGTGCTCACCAGATTGTGATCCCGAGGCTACTTTAAAGCCATGTCCTACCGAGATGTGTGCCTCTGTGCTGTTGAAGGGTGTGGGTGAGCACTGTGACGGGACTTCAGGGAGGTTGCCTCCAGATTCCTCTTCAGAGGTTTCTTCCAGGCTTGATTGGAGGCCCTGGGTCATGGACTCTTATGGCTGCTTGGCAGATGTGTCTGCAAAAGCAAGGGGATATAATTAGTGCATGGCAGTGGCCCGTGAAAGAGGACACGTCACTCACAGAATGATTGTCTGATGGATGTTGCACTGCTGGACCCTCACTTGGTAGACCAGCACTGACCTCAACGGTTCTGGTCATCGCCAGCCAGCTGGATGGCTCTATATGCGAATTCTGTCAGAACTTTGATCTCCGGCATCCCTCCACCTGTCTGCAACCTTTCCCTCCTGTTGTGAGCCAGTCTGTTCTGCATGGATAGAGATGGGGAGAGTGTATCAGGATGCCTGCTGGGCCAGATGATAAGTATGCTTGACCTGTGTGGGTGGTGAGTGGTCCATGGATGGGTTGAGGACAATGATGGTGTGTGTGAAAGAGTGAATGGTGATGTCCCTTGCACTGGCAGTGAGTGAGGGCCCTGTGGGTGTGTGATGAGTTTGTGAGTGTGTGAGTTGGGAGTGATGAAAAGAGTGACTTATCCTGACAGAACGGAGGAGATCGTTCATCCTTTTGTGGCACTGGGTGGCTGTCCTCCTCTGCAGGGCGTTGGTGCTGACCACCGCAAGCCGGGTTGGTGACTTTGCTGTCCATCCTGCGACCAGAGTGGGGGTAGAGCACATCCCGTTGGGCCTCCACTGGATCCAGCAGTCGCTTGAGGGACCTGTCGTTGAAGCGGGGGGCTGCAGTCTTTTTTTTCCTTTGCTGGCCATGTCTGCCGGGCAGCGGTGTGAGTTGGTGGTGATAAGTGCTTTGCTGGTGGCTGCCTTTTAAAGATGGCGGCCGGTGTGATGCAAAAATGGGGTGATGGTGTGCGGGCAAACGAGAGCCTGCCTGCCATGGAAACTGCATGTTTCCCAGGAATAAATAAATAATGAGGCAGGCTTGGGATGAAACGGCGTGAAAACCTGCCATTTTCATCAGCAGGTAGGACTCCATTTTACCCGCCCGCTACTGCACTTCATCGCACACTCACGTGATATTTTAGTTGCCGGGCATGTGTGAGAGTTGGTAGCACACCCACCAACAATTGAGAGCTCTATTAAGGCCATTAATTGACCTGGATTTTTCGCTGACCATCCAATGATACGGTTGGTGGCGGGCTAATCCGCCAGGCGGCCTTTGGGTTTTTGATGAAACCTCATCCAAGGGCGGGATGAGGTTTCCGATATTAATTTTAAGAAAATGTTTGGACAGAATTTTTATCATCAATATATTTAGGTGAGTGACTCTTAAGGGTGGAAATTTTTCTTGGAAATTCATGGGCTGGATTTTCAGCTGGGCGTGTGGGTGCGCGGCCGACATGCATGAGCGTGAAATTGCGCATGACGACATCAGGCAAGCGTCTCGACATCATCACACACTCCTATGATAATTCAGTCGGCGGGCACACATGGGAGTTGGCAGTGCGCCCGCTGACAATTAAGAGAGCTGTTAAGCCCATTAGTTAATTAATTGAATTGAATTTTTCCTACCCGTCCAAATTTATGGTTGGCGGGCGGGCAATAAGGCCAAGCAGCCTTCGCATTTTTTGCGAAACCTCATCCATGGGTGGGATAAGGTTTTGACATGCGATTTTAAAAAAACTTTTAATATTCATTTTTACCATGTCCTTGCTCATGTGACAGAGCCACATGAGGGGACATGTTTTCCTTATTTTTCAATTCTTTAACGTTAAAAATCCACAGCTCTCTGAGGCAGCTCTGAGACTCCAGGGAGCTTCATTGCGCGCTCCCTCGCACCTGCACTGACTTCAGCGCTTGCCCTCCTCCTGCACCCCCCACCCCGGCAGCACTGAGCTTTCAGCGTGCATTTCACGCTGGCTGGCCATTAATTGGCCAGCCAGCTTGAATTCGAGTTTGGGGGCCAATCGCGAGCAGCGGCTCGTTTCCTGGCCACTCCCGGGCCTACCCAACGTGCCCGCCCAACGCCCTGAAAATCCTGACTCATGTCACTGTACTAGTCCCATGTTATTCGGCACAGAAATGATTACAGTTCCTGTGGTCAGTCTCTAATGCACTGAATAACCTCCCTTTTCTTTTTATTAATAATTCATCAGGTGTGGGCAATCTGGAGTTGTGGGGGGGTGGGGGGGGGCGGGTGGGTGGCGGGAGGGTGGTGAGGTTGTGGGGAAGGAGGGGCCTGTTTATCTTCCATTAGAATTTAGTTCAACACAAAAGTTGGCACAAGTTTCAAAAGTAAAATGTGAACATGCCAATCAAAACAAGGTTAATATCAGCCCCTATTAAATATTTAGACTTCAACACTTCTTTTCAATTACAACAAGGATTGGTTGCTGTCCAAATATATTATGTTAGGAAGATAAAAGGTTCCAAACACCTATTTATTTTGGTGTAATCACAAAATTATACCAAAATAAGGTATTAATCCAAAATCTTTTCCAGAAACACTCCCAGCACTGGACCATTTCATTTTATACAAAATCAAGCTGCTTGTTTTGATCAACTTTGAGCGTCTGCCAAACTCTTTGTCCAGTTGTGTGTACAGCTGGATTTACTTTCCATTATCTTGCTCCCTGCTTCCCTGCTTTCAGGTCTATGTGAAAGAGCTGAAAGCGTGTGTTAAAAATCCAAGATTTCATGCCTTTCATCCTGATGAGAGTTTTCTGTGACATAACAGTGTCAGTTGAGTGCTGCATTGTGTGCACATTGAGGCCACATCTGCTTTCTGGGTGAGTGTGAAAGATCCCATGGCATTATTTGAAGAAGAGCAAGAGAGTTCTCTCTGATGTCCTGGCCAATATTACTCTCCCAGCCAACAGATAACTTGGTCATCCAAAACAAAAACAAAAACAGAATTACCTGGAAAAACTCAGCAGGTCTGGCAGCATCGGCGGAGAAGAAAAGAGTTGACGTTTCGTGTCCTCATGACCCTTCGACAGAACTTGAGTTCGACTCCAAGAAAGAGTTGAAATATAAGCTGGTTTAAGGTGTGTGTGTGGGGGGTGGAGAGAGAGAGAGAGAGAGAGAGAGAGAGAGAGGTGGACGGGGGGTGGTGTGGTTGTAGGGACAAACAAGCAGTGATAGAAGCAGATCATCAAAGATGTCAACAACAATAGTACAAAAGAACACATAGGTGTTAAAGTAAAGTTGGTGATATTATCTAAACGAATGTGCTAATTAAGAATGGATGGTAGGGCACTCAAGGTATAGCTCTAGTGGAGGTGTTTTTTTTAATTTTTTTTTTAAATAATGGAAATAGGTGGGAAAAGGAAAATCTTTATAATTTATTGGAAAAAAAAGGAAGGGGGAAACAGAAAGGGGGTGGGGATGGGGGAGGGAGCTCACGACCTAAAGTTGTTGAATTCAATATTCAGTCCGGAGGGCTGTAAAGTGCCTAGTCGGAAGATGAGGTGCTGTTCCTCCAGTTTGCGTTGGGCTTCACTGGAACAATACAGCAAGCCAAGGACAGACATGTGGGCAAGAGAGCAGGGTGGAGTGTTAAAATGGCAAGCGACAGGGAGGTTTGGGTCATTCTTGCGGACAGACCGCAGGTGTTCTGCAAAGTGGTCGCCCAGTTTACGTTTGGTCTCTCCAATGTAGAGGAGGCCACATTGGGAGCAACGAATGCAGTAGACTAATTTGGGGGAAATGCAAGTGAAATGCTGCTTCACTTGAAAGGAGTGTTTGGGTCCTTGGACGGTGAGGAGAGAGGAAGTGAAGGGGCAAGTGTTGCATCTTTTGCGTGGGCATGGGGTGGTGCCATAGGAGGGGGTTGAGGAGTAGGAGGTGATGGAGGAGTGGACCAGGGTGTCCCGGAGGGAGCGATCCCTACGGAATGCCGATGGGGGGGTGAAGGGAAGATGTGTTTGGTGGTGGCATCATGCTGGAGTTGGCAGAAATGGCGGATGATGATCCTTTGAATGCAGAGGCTGGTGGGATGATAAGTGAGGACAAGGGGGACCCTATCATGTTTCTGGGAGGGAGGAGAAGACGTGAGGGCGGATGCGCGGGAGATGGGCCGGACACGGTTGAGGGCCCTGTCAACGACCGTGGGTGGAAAACCTTGGTTAAGGAAGAAGGAGAACATGTCAGAGGAACTGTTTTTGAAGGTAGCATCATCGGAACAGATGCGACGGAGGCGAAGGAACTGAGAGAATGGGATGGAGTCCTTACAGGAAGCGGGGTGTGAGGAGCTGTAGTCAAGATAGCTGTGGGAGTCGGTGGGTTTGTAATGGATATTGGTGGACAGTCTATCACCAGAGATTGAGACAGAGAGGTCAAGGAAGGGGAGGGAAGTGTCAGAGATGGACCACGTGAAAATGATGGAGGGGTGGAGATAGGAAGCAAAATTAATAAATTTTTCCATGTCCCGACTAGAGCATGAAGCGGCACCGAAGTAATCATCGATGTACCGGAGAAAGAGTTGTGGAAGGGGGCCGGAGTAGGACTGGAACAAGGAATGTTCCACATATAACTTGGTCATTATCACCTTACTGTTTGTGGGATCTTGTTGTGTGCAGATTGGCTACTGTATTTTAAACATTACAATAGTGACGATATTTCAAAAGTACTTTATTGTCTGTAAAGTGTTTTGGGATGCCCTGAGGCCATGAAAGGTGCTATATAAATGCTGTTTGTGGGACCTTGCTGTGCACATATTGGTTATCATGCTTACTACATTACAATATTGACTACACTTCAAAAGTTATTTGATTTCTTGGTTTTGTATTTCTAGTAGAGTGAACTGGGACATAAAGCACAGATAGTGCATGATGACTTGTAGCACTTTATTCTATGCCACACCTTCTCTCACATAGAAAGTTCTCTGTTTTTCCCTTTAATTAGCTCCTGTGATCTTCTATTCATTGTACTGTTGTGTTTCTTCTGAACATAGTAATCAGATATGCCAGGCCATGTTGGTGTGCTAATGGACTAGTAAGACCTGGGCTGTATACAACCCTCTGCATAGTGAAGTTAAAAGCTGCAGATTAAACCCACAAGAAGGAAGAGAGAAGCTGAGAATGAGTCAATGCTATGCTACTGTGTAAAACCACTGGGTATAATACGAGACATCAGGTATGAGACCCCAGGATGTAATGTCAGATTCTAGCAGTGTGAAAATTCATCACATAGGATGAGGCACCTGAATGTATATGACATCATAGAGTAGATAGCAATAATAACAACAACCTGCATTTATATAGCATCTTTAATGTAGTGAAACATCCCAGGGTGCTTCACAGGTGTATTATCATACAAAATTTGGCACTAAGCCACGTAAGTAGATCATAGGACAAGTGACCAAAAGCTTGTCCTAAGAGGTAGTTTTTAAGGACTATCTTAAAGAAGGAGAGGGAGGCAGAGAAATGATGGGGATGAATTTCATAGTTTAGGGCCCAACACCTGAATGCATGACCACCAATGGTGGAGAAAACAAAATCAGTGTTGTGCAAGAGATCAGAACTGGAGCAGCGCAGACACCTCAGAAGGTTGTAGGGCTGAAGGTGTTTTCAGAGATAGAGAGGAGCGAAGCCACAGAGGGATTTGAAACCAAAGATAAGAATTTAAAAATGAATGGAAGCCGGTGTAGGTTGGTGAGAACCGAGGTGATGTCTGAATAGAATCTAGTTCATGCTAGGATACCAGCAGTAGAGCTTTGGATGAGTTCAAGTTTACAGTGTAAGCTGGGAGGCTGGCTAGAGGAGCATTTGGAAAGCTGAGTCTAGAGGTAACAAAGGCATGGATAAGATTTACAGCAGCAAATGAGTTGAGACAGGGTTAGAGGTGGGCAATATTACAGAGGTGGAAGTAACCAATCTTGTGATGGAGAGGGCATGGAGTTTGAAGCCTAGCTCAGGATGAAACAGGTTACTGAGGTAGTGAACAGTCTGGTTCAGCCTCAGACAAAGAGGGCAGGGAATGAATGGCTGGGCAGCAATGCTTGTAGGGGGAACAGAGACAACAGCCTCAGTTTTTCCAACATTTACTTGGAATAAGTCTTTGCTCATCCAGTATTGAAGATTGAACAAGCAGATTGACAAACGTGAGACAGTGGAGTTGAGAGTGGTGGTAATGAAGCTCAGCTGGGTGTTGTCAGCATAAATGTACAACCTAACATTGTGTTTTCCAATTATGTTGCTGATGGGCAGCATGAAAATGAGAAATAGAAGGCAAGTCCAAGAATAGATCTCTGATGATGTGGGAACTGGGAGTGAAGCCATTGCAAGAGATTCTCTGTTTAAGACTGGATGGCTAGGAATGGAGCCATGCAAGGGCACTATCACCCAGGTGGATAGTGGATGAAAGACATTGGAAGAGGATGGTATGGTCAGCTGTGTCAAAGTGTGAGTCTTAGCATATTGCGTAAGTGACCAGCATTTGGTGCGAAACCCAAAAGTATAGTGTGAGGCACAAGAAGGAATCAAAGGGAATAGAAATAGCCAAAAAAGGAGAAAAATCGTTTATTACATTTTTTTCATTTTCGATATTCTTAGATCTAAATTAAAACAGCTGTTACGCTGATGTAATGTTTACTGTGTAGTCCACATAACAACACAGCCAAGCTGAATAAGTTCTAAAGTACAGTGCCCTACAATTATCTGGTAATTACCTGCAGGCAGAGGATTTTTCCCTTCTTATTCAATCTTTTGAAAACACTCAAGCAACATGGGGACAGGACATCACTTCTCCTTTGGATCTCCTTCACTAAGACCTCCAGTGCCACACCCGAGAACTTGTGTGCCCCCTCCCTAGTCTCTGAACTATCCTGCCACATACTATTGTAGGTTAAGCATGAGCGCTCCACACCTTCAGTGGAAGTGGGTGTGAGGAACCCAGGTATGCTCCTCAATGTTTGAATGACAAGGTTTCTGGTTTAACACCTCCAAAAAAATTCAAATTATGGTAATCAGCAATTAGGACCAAAATTGTGTGCTGAAGCTAGACTTTCTTTGAACTAAAAATTGAAGTATCAGATACTCTGAATGAAACAATTTTGAATTAAAAAAATTAGGCTGAATAACGATAGTGACCATACTTCTGAAGTATAACATTGACTATAAAGCATTTGGGAGGCAAGAAGATGCTATATATATGGAAATCCTTTCTTGCACATTATCTAATCTCAGGCAAACTATTGTTTGCTCCCGCATCATTTTTGTATTTTCCTTAAGAGGATAATTTTCTGATCATTTTTGAATTTTCCTCAACAGGATCATTTCTTGAAAGTTGCGCTCAATATGGTGCAGCAACCGAGCCCTACACTTCAGGTCTCTCTTTTTCAAACTAGCATTCTGAATAAAACATTAAAGTTGTTGCTTCAATAGGGTCAACACGACAGCTGCTGCACAGCAAATATTCCCTAATAGAAGCCTGGCAACTTCTTAGTATTACAGAATCACAGAATTGTTACAGTGCAGGAGTCCATTCAGCCCATCGCATCTGCACTGGTCTTTCGAATGAGCAATTCACGTGCAGCCATTCCCCTGCCTTCACCACTATAACCCTGCACATTGTTCCTTTTCAGATAACAATCCAATTCCCTCTTGAATGCCTTGATTGAACCTGCCTCCACCACACTCTCAGGCATTGCATTCTAAACCTTAAACACTTGCTCCATGAAAAAGCTTTTCCTCATGTCACCATTGCCTCTTCTTCCAATTACTTATAGATTGTACCCTCTTGTTCTCAATCCTTTCATGAGTGGAAGCAGTTACTCCGATATACTCTGTTCAGACCCATCGTGATTTGGGATACCTCTACCAAATCTTCTCTGACCCTTCTCCAAGGAAAACAGGCCCAATTTCTCCAGTCTATCTTCACAACTGAAGTTCCTCATCCCTGAAACCATTCTTGTGAATCTTTTCTGCAACATCTCTAATGCCTATATGTCTTTCCTAAAGTGTGGCACCCAGAACTGGACACAATATTCCAACTGATGCGGAACTTGTGTCTTATACAAGTCCAACAAAACCTGCTTGGTCTTGTACTTTGCCCCATTAATAAAGCCTACGACACTTCCGCTTTATTAACCAGTCTCTCAACCTGGCAGCTGCCACTTTCAATGACTTATACACATATACACCCAGGTCCCTGTCCCCTGCACACCCTGTCAGAGCTGCATCCTTTATTTTATATTGTCTCTCCTGTTCTTCCTACCAAAATGAACCACTTTGCATTTCTCCGCGTTGAACTTCATCTGCCACTTGTCTGCCCATTCCACAAACTTATCTATGTCCTTTTGAAGTGCTACAGTACCCTTCTCACAGTTCACAATGTTTCTAAGTTTCGTATCATCCACAAATTTTGAAATTGTGCCATGTACACCGAGGTCTAGGTCATTAGTATGTACCAGGAAGAGCAAGGGTCCCAAAATTGACCCCTGGGGAACTCCACTACAAATCTTCTTTGAGTCTGAAAAACATCCATTAACCACCACCCTGTTTCCTGTCGCTCAGCCAATTACTTATTCATGTTGCTTCTGTTCCTTTTATTCCATGAGCTATAACTTTGCTTTAGGAGTCCTTGTGCATGAATCCCAATAAGCTAACATACACGTTCAATAGGTAACAGGGAAGGCATATGGAATGTTGGCCTTTATTTCAAAAGGAAAGAGTATAAAAATAGGGAAGTCTTGCTAAAACTATACAATGCACTAGTTAGGCTACATCTAGAAAATGTGAACAGTTTTGGTCCCCTTCTCTAAGGAAAGATATACTGGCATTGGAGGCAGTCCAGAGAAGGTTCACTAGGCTGATCTTGGGTATGGAGGAATTTTCTTATGAGGAGAGGTTGAGTGGGTTGGGCCTGTACTCATTGGAGTTTAGAAGAATGAGAGGCGATGTAATTGAAACACATAAGATTCTTAGGGGGCTTGACAGGGTAGATGCTGAGAGGTTGTTTCCCCTTGTGTGTGGGTCTAGGACTGGAGGGCTAATCTCAGAGTAAGGGGGCGCCTATTTAAAACAGAGATGAGGAGGAATTTCTTCTCTCAGTCTGTGGAATTCTTTACCGCAGAGGGATATAGAGGTGAGATGGATGGATTTTTAATCAGTAAGGGAATCAAGGGTTACGGGCACAAGGCAGGAAAGTGGAGCTGAGGATTATCAGATCAGCCATGATCTCATTGAATGGCAGAGCAGACTCAATGGTCCAAATGGCCTACTTCTTTCCCTATGTCTAATAGTCTTATGGTCTCAGAAGTCTGTTGTGAGGCACTGTGTCAAATGCCTTTTGGAGGTCCATGTACACCACGTCAACTGTGTTGCTTTCATCAACCCTCTCCATTAACTTATCAAAAACTTCATGTTAGTTTAACATGATTTTTACTTAAGAAATCCATGCTGGTTCTCCTTAATTAACCCTCATTTCTCCATGTGACTATGAATTTTGCCTCGAAAGCTTTTCCTGCCTTTAGCCTTTTAAATCTCCCTGGGACAATAATGGGGCAGAATTTTGCCCTTGTTGTGTTCCTGGGCAGGCCCGGGAACAGCTGAGAAACCAATTGCTGCCCACGATCGGGCCCTGACCACAATTTTACGTTAGCTGGCCAATTAATGGCCAGCCAGTGTGAAATGCGTGCTGCAGCGCTACTGAGGTGGGGGATGGGAGGAGCGTGAACGCTGAGGTTTATGCATGGACACGGGTGCATGCAGTAAAAGCTCCCTGAGGTACAGAGCTGTCTCAGGATGCTGAAGATTTTATCAATAAAAATAAAGATTTTTTAAATAATGAAAACATGCCCCCTCATGTGACTGTGTTACATGAGCAGAGACCTGTTAAATATGAGTGAAGAAGGTTTTTATTTAATCACACTGGCCGAAACTTCATCCCGCCCGTGGATGAGGTTTCGCCAAAATTGTAAAGGCTCTTTGGCCTTTTCGCCCAACCGAACGGTTGGACAGGCAGTGTAAAATTCCAAACAATGAGTTGATTAAGGGCCTTAGTAGGACACTTAATTGTCAGTGGACATGCTGCTGACTCCCATGCGCGCCTGCTGACCGAAATATCGCGTGTCATTTTACAGTCGAGCGTACCGGGAGTACGCCTGCATGCCAAGCGAAAAGTTCTGGCCATGGTCTTTTTGCTCTATTTTATAGGACCATATTTTTTCTTCCTCCACTTGTCTCCTCCGTCACTCTTTTCTACCCTCCTCTCCCCTGACCATTCCTGTCCTCTGCTGACCTTTACACACAGACTTGTGCATTTCCAGTAGCTGTCACTGCATAGAGGTCTGGAATGGGGTCTGTAACCAATTTTCCACTTCAACTCAGCAACAACGTGCATGTATTTTATGCCTTTAATGCAGAAAACTGTCCCTAGTGGCTTCAAAGAGGAAAAAAAGGAAGCAGGTTGGTGTTGGTTGGGAGGGGGGCTGCGTGATGGGTGGGGGCTGGAGGCACAGGAGGGAGGACGACTGAAAGGAGATGTGTGGCAAGTAGGTTTTTAAAAAGTGGGTAAAGGGGCACAGTGGTGTGGGGAGGCAGTTCCAGAGGGTAAGTTTGAGGTACCTGAAGTCCCTGCCACCAGAAGGAGAGGAGGAAACATAGGAGACCAGAATCAAAGAAAGAAGGGTGCCGCTGCCAATCGCAAAGCTCCAACAATATATATCCCCCCATTAGAGAAAGCTTTCACAAAAAAAAACAAGAAAATGATGGGATGTGAGGCTCAGGATGAAATAATGAAACGGCTGATAGATTTTTGTTAAGCAGGGGTACCAAAAGTTCCAGAACCGAGGCAGGCAGATGGTGTTAAGAAATAGATCAACCATGATTTAATTGAATGGCAGAACCAGCTCGAGGGTCTGAATTGCTAGTTCCTGCTCTTTTGTTCCTATGAACCCTAACTTGCTAATAAGAGCAGGATAAAGAAAATTATAATTCCTAAACTGAAACAGATCACCAAGAGAATATTGGATTGAAGCATAAGGAAAGTGTGTTCACAGAAGAGATGAAGCCACTGACTGTACAGAGAAGCAGAGTTTAGTACAGAGATCTGAGCAGGATTAGGAATGACAGATTGCTTCTCTGTGCCATGTCAGATTTAATTGAGGGGCAAAGAGGACAAAATGGATGAAGGACAGATGGTATTTCTGAAGCACACAAGCAGCAATGACTTTGCAATCGTTTCGACGTCAAACATGAACACCAAGCGAGAACATGAATGCACTCAGAGCTTGTGGCCCATGTGCAGTGCACAATCTTCAAATAAATTTCTTTGCAATTACGTAAAGACAGAAAGGTTTAGTGCATGGACCCTGGGGACATTTCAAGTCAAAGGATATTTAAATATAAGACAGGAAGTGATTATCACTGATTTCTAGAATGTTCTCTCCCCATTAAAGCTGCTGTCTCCCACCCCCTTTCCTGCATTTCTAAACAGGAAAATAAGGAAACCTTTGTTTAAATAAATCAATGTTTTCATTGGTTTGGTTTTTTTCCTCTTGGTTCAGTAACTTTTTCTTTTTAAAGGGGTATTACCCTACTCTCCACATAGCTTTTGGTGTCATGTCTGCTGTTTGTTGAGTGGCTTGGGCATGCAGATCAGTAGGGTCCCAAGTTCAATTTCCAGTTGGTGAGTTAGCTGTTTCCAGCAGATGAAGATGGGGCCACATTCAGCCTCAGTAACTCTAGGTAAGAACATCCCACAGTTCCATCACCCCGTCCTTGCCAAACCCCACTGCCTCCCAATGCCACGGTCAACTTTTTCACCTCTCTCCACCCAACTTCAATGATCTCCATTAAACATACATCTGAGCACATCATGTACTCTCATTCAATGCTGGGTTACTACACATTCCCTATAAATGTCCTTATTTTTTATTATTTTCTGAGATTCCCAAGGCCATGGATAATGTTATCAGACCGACCTTGATTGAAGCAAAAGAGGAACTGTGGAAATAGGACACTGCCATTTTAAAGAAGGAGAAATACTTTAAAAATGGTTTAAAAATGAATGTCAATTGGCAATTGCACATATTCTCTGCTGATTTCTGTCCCTCTGTGATGTGAACTCCACGGCCCCTAATTAGAATGTTTTAATTGAGTCCATAGAATAATTAGATCAGTTTGTGGGTAATAACAGTTTGCTCACAGAAGCCTCAGTGATCGTATAAAACATCCATGATCTCAGTGGTAATCTTGAACCTAAATTAGGAAAACCTAATTAAATTGTGCTCTCCTTATTAGTTGTCTGATACCTTTTTGAATTAAACTTTGCACTCTCAACAAATTTGTTAATGTGGGTCATGGCCTATTTAACCCAAGGAGGATGCAAAAGCCTAAGCAATCCGAGGTCAGAATAGTCAGTTGTGAGTTCAGGGAATTGTCTTTCATTCATCAGTTTTTCTGTCACTCCAAATTTAAATTATTCAGAGTTTAATTTTAATTCAAACTCATGATATGAATGTCACTGGCAATTGGGCATTTTTTGCCCACCCCTTGTTGTTAATTGTATATCAGTTAGGTGTTTAATTGTATTCAGGCAATAGGCATTAACTGAGGTGTCACCTGTGCTCATATATAGGAATTTACGACCAGTCCCTGGGCTAGATCCCCCAATTTGTTATGATCCTGGATGAGATATCCCAAATTGTTAACTCCCCGAATGAGACCCAAATTTTTTTTGCTCCTTGGTGAGGAGGGATGAACTGGCTCCTATTCTTTATTCAACTCCCTCAGTTGGTCGCAACAAGGTTAATTTAAAAAGGATCCCTTCCCTCCAAATGTATTGATGGGCTGAATCTTCTGGTCAGCGTGTGGGGGCGGGCCTGACACGCCCATGCGTAAAATGATGCATGATGATGTCGGGCGAGCGTCCCTATGTCATCGTGCGCCATCGTGATATTTCATTCAGTGAGCGTGCGCCGGAGTTGGTTGCGCACCTGCCGAAATGTCAGCGGCCTATTAAGGTCATCAAGAAAGTAATTAAACTAGTTAAGAACGCTGCCCGTCCAACCTTAATGTTGGTGGGTAGGCAAAAGCCAAGCGGCCTTTGCGTTTTTCAGGAAATCTCATCCACGGGAGAGATGAGCTTCCCTGAAGCCTTTATAAAATCAGTAAATTAATGTTCGCACCTCCACAAACAAGTCCCAACTCATGTGACACTGTCATATGAGGGGACATGTTTAAATCAATTGTTACATCATTTATTAAAATGTTTTATTCTCTATTCAATCTTCCCGGGGCAGCTCTGTGCCTCAGGGAGATTACTGCGCTCTTTTGCGCACATGCGTGAAAGACTGCAGGACCCTCCTCTCCCTCCTCCCCCCGCCCGCACAGGTAGCACTGAGCGCTACTGGCCCTGCGTTACGCTGGGCGGGCCTTAATTGGTCTGCCCATGTAAAATGGCGGCGCGTAGCTGATCGTAGGCAGCAATTGATTCCGCACCTGCCCCCGCTCCCGCCTAGCCTGCCCGCCATGGGAAATATCCAGGCCTATGTTTTAGAAGGAGCCAATCGATCCAGGATTTCTTGAGTCTAAGAAAGAGTAAGGTTATTAGTTACTAAAGATCCGAGAACAAATAATTAAACGCAATACACTTACACATAGATCAGAAATGAGAAGTTGAGTCCAAAAGTAAAAGTTAAAATAGAAAAATGAATCAGTCTTTGGCTTGTCTGTGAGGAGTAGATGGAAAAACATTATAGCCGTTAAGGTGGGTGATTCTGGTACAGCTGACTTCAGCAGTTGAGCAGCTGGTCAGAGCTATTTGGTTCTGCAGGTTAGCTGAAGGCGTTGTCTTGTTTCCTTTTTGACTATGCCTTTTCTGACTTGCCTCCAGCCAGCGAGAGAGAGAGAGAGAGAGACTTTTATCTGCAAACTGCAGGGATGCCTACTTGATGTTCTTATGCTGCGACCTTCACAGCACATACTGGCATGCCAGAACTAGAACACACAGATCAGGCTTGCAGCTGGCTTTTTAACCCCTTTTCTTGTGTATTCCTGGAAAAGAAAACAAACATGTCTTTTGCCCAGAATCTGCTTTCTTTCAACTTAGACTATTTCCACCTTCTGGGATATAACTCAACAGGCGATGGTTTCTGCTGAGATGGTAATCAGTCTCCATTGTCTCTGCAATCACAGGAGATTAAAGTTTAGTCTTTAGCATTGCATTTCTTCCTTTCAAATGTCTCTGTCTGAAGTAGACCTTGACAGCTTTTTAGGTGCGATTTTCCATGTTAGCATTCTGGACTAGTCGGTTATGTACAATCCACATAGGAATTTTCCAGCTGGTGGTTACTTTACAATCTTAGCCAAGTTTTGCTTGTATGTCTTTTTAAAAAAAAACACGTCTTCTTTTAAAAGGTCAATATGCCCGTACCTAATTCGGGGCCATGATTCACTGTCATGACACTTCCCCCACGTGACGAATGAAATGAGATTCATTCTCATTTCTTTACAAAGGGAGAAAAGAAAATTGTAAAACAACAAACACACTGACACACACATTCATTCTCCTATCCTTGGTCAATATTATCTCTTCAGTTCTAACCAGATCTCTCTAAGTTCTGGACAGGACGTCTGCAATCACTTTTGATTTCCCAGCAATGTGGTTGATTTTTAGGTGGTGCAGTTAGAGAAACAAACTCCAACAGAATAACCTGACATTCTGTGTCTTAAACTTTCCACAAAGGTTAACAGGTTGTGGTCAGTATAGACTGTGGTCTCTCTGTAAGATTTCAGACATATAGCTCAAAGTTTTTGAGAGGCAGTATTAAACCAAGGGTTTCCTTCTCCACATTTCTGTTGCTTGTTAGTTTTTTGGAGAAGTACCCAATTGGTCTGTCTATCCCTGATTCATCTTCCTGGAGGAGGACAGCCCCTACCCCAGTGCCACTCGCATTGATGGCTGCTTTAAATGCTTGGTTAAAAGTCTGGAGCTCCAAGCACAGGCTTGCTTCTTAAAATGGCTTTCAGCCTTTTGAAAGCTGACTGACCTTTCTCAGTCCATACCACCTTTGCTTTTTTCTGTAGTAGGTGTGTCAGTGTGGCAGTTACTGTGCTGAACTTTGGGACGAGCTTGTGGTAGAACCCACACATACCCAAGAACCTCATGATTTCCCGTTTCATTGGTCAAATGGGGAACTGTGCTACTGCTTGTAACTTAGCAACCCTGGACAGTAGTTGTCCTTGACCCACTACATGTCCTAGATAGGTCATCTGAGTTTTAGCAAACTCACTGTTTTTGAGATTGACCACGAGGTTAGCTGACTGTACTTTCTGGAAAAGGGTTTTGAATTGCTCTAGGTGAGTTTCCCAGGCATCTCTGTACACTAGGAGATCGTCTAGGTACACTACCCACTACCCAACACTATCCGCCATTACCTGGTTCATCAGCCTTTAAAAGGAGTCTGGGGCTTTTCAGAGTTCAAATGGCATGATTGACACTGGTATAACCCATCTGGAGTTACAAAAGTGGAGATTTCCTTCATGTGGGCAGTCAAGGGAACCTGCCAGTACCCCTTGAGCAAATCTACCTTTGTAGATTTCACTGCCCTATCTATGTAGTCGTCCAGCTGGGGTGTCGGGTAGGATTCTGGTCACTGCATTAACTTTTCGGTAGTCAATGCAGAACCCTGTGGAGACGTTCGGCTTGGGCACAAGGACAACGGGGGAGCTCCAGCTACTGCTGCTAGGGTCTATTAGTTGGTGCTCCAGCATGTAACTAATCTCCTCCTGAGCCTGGGCCAGCTTTCCTGGGCCTAGACGATAGGGATTTCGCCTTATGGGAGGGGCCTTGCCCAGGTCCACATCACGTGGAGCTAGTGGTGCAGCCAGGTTTGTCTCTGTATCAGCCTTTAAATGCAGTGAGCAGCAACATCAAGTCTGCTCACTGTTTTGCACTTAGGTGGGTGAATAGTCAAGCAACAGCCTGATATTGTCATCTTCACAGAATCATATCCTACAGATAATGTCCCAGACTCCACCATCACCATCCATGGGAACGTCCTATCCCACCGGCAGGACACACCTAGCAGAGGTGGTGGCACAGTGGCATATAGTCGGGAGGGAGTTGCCCTCGGAGTCCTCAACATTGACTCCAGATCCCATGAAGTCTTGTGGCATCGGGTCAACATGGGCAAGGAAACCTCCTGCTGATTACCACGTACCACCCTCCCTCAGCTGATGAACAAGTGCTCCTCCATGTTGAGCACCACTTGGAGGAAACACTGAGGGTGGCAAGAGTGCAGAATGCACTCTGGGTGGGGACTTCAATGTCCATCATGAAGAGTGGCTCGGTGGCACCATGACTGACCGAGCTGGCCAAGTCCTAAATAACATAGCTGCTAGACTGGGTCTGCAGCAGGTGGTGAGGGAACCAACAAGAGGCAAAAACATAGTTGACCTCATCCTCACCAACCTGCCTGTTGCAGATGCATCTGTCTATGACTGTATCGGTAGGAGTGACCATCGCACAGTCACTGCAGAGACAAAGTCCCCCGTTCACATTGAGGATACCCTCCATTGTGTTGTGTGGCACTACCACCCATGCTAAATGGGATAGATTTCAAACAGATCTCGCAACTCAAGACTGGGCATCTATGAGGCATTGTGGGCCATCAGCAGAATTGTACTCGAACACAATATGTAACCTCATGGCCTGGCATATCCCCTGCTCTACCATTATCAGCAAGCCAGGGGATCAACCCTGGTTCAATGAAGAGTGCAAGAGTGCATGCCGGGAGCAACACCAGGCATACCTAAAAATAAGGTGTTAGCCTGGTGAAGCTATAGCACAGGACTACCTGCATGCCAAACAGCATAAGCAGCAAGTGATAGACAGAGCTAAGCGATCCCACAACCAACGGGTCAGATTTAAGTTCTGCAGTCCTGTCACATCCAGTCATGAATGGTGGTGGGCAATTAAACAACTCACTGGAGGAGGAAGCTCCACAGATATCCCCATCCTCAATGGTGGAGCAGCCCAGCACATCAGTGCAAGAGAATGAAGCATTTGCTACAATTTGCTACATTTGATCCATCTCGGCCTCCTCTGGAGGTCCCCAGCATCGCAGGTGCGAGTCTTCAGCCAATTCGATTCACTCCTCAAGATATCAAGAAATGGCTGAAGGTTGCAAAGGCTATGGGCCCAGACAATATTCCGGCAATAGAACTGAAGGCTTGTTCTCCAGAACTTGCTGCGCTCTAGCCAAGCTGTTCCAGTGCAGCTACAACACTGGCATCTACCCGGCAATGTGGAAAATTGCCCAGGTATGTCCTGTACATAAAAAGCAGGACAAATTCAACCCGGCCAATTACTGTCCCATCAGTCTATTCTCCATCATGAATAAAGCAATGGAAGGATTCATCAACAGTGCTATCAAGCGGCACTCGCTTAGCGATAACATGCTCACTGATGCCCTGTTTGGGTTCCATCAGGTCCACTTAGCTTCTGACCTCATTTCAGCTTTGATTCAAACATGGACAAAAGAGCTGAACTCCCGAGCTGAGGTGGGAGTGACTGCCCTTGACATCATGGCAGCATTTGACTGAGTGTGGAATCAAGGAGCCCCAGCAAAACTGGAGTCAATGGGAATCAGGGGGAAAAATCTCGACTGGGTGGAATCATACCTAGTACAAAGGAAGATGATTGTGGTAGTTGGAGGTCAGTCATCTCAGCACCAGGACATCACTGCAGGAGTTCCTCAGGGTAGTGCCTTTGGCCCAACCATCTTCAGCTGCTTCATCAATGGCCTTCCTTCCATTCATAAGGTCAGGGGTGGGGATGTTCGCTGATGATTGCACAATGTTCAGCATTATTCATGACTCCTGACATACCGAAGCAGTCCATGTACAAACACAGCAAGACATGGACAATATCCAGGCTTGGGCAAACAAATGGCAAGTAACATTTGTGCCCTTCTCGGCTGTGATATTGCTTTATCATGTCAACATGACACATCCGTTACTTTTTCCCCAGATCTGGGGCCTCAATTAGATAATTCACTTCCCTGAACCAGGCTTTTAAGGGCTCACCTGGTATTGGTAGGAGCACTAACATATAATCTCCTGGCTGAAAGGTTCGGGCCCTGGCATGTTTGTCTGTGATCCACTGTAATGACAAGGAGTAGACTGAAACTGTGATATGTAATGTGTGTCTCTGTAAATAAGAACTTGTATAAAGACTAGGTAGTGGTTTTATCTGTAAATAACTGGCTATTGAGTTGTAACACTAGTTACCCTTGAGAAGATGATGGTAAGCTGCCTTCTTGAAGTGCTGCAACCCAAATGATGGACCCCAATGTTGTGCTTTAATGCTACTAGATAAGGAGTTCCAGGATTTTGATTCAATGATTATAAAGCAATGGTGGACAATGTCCGAGTCTGGGTTGCATGTAACTTAGAAGGGAAGGTGATGGTGATAGTGTTCTCATGCACCTCTTGCTCTTTTCCTTCGAGATGATGGTGATTGCTGGTTTGGAAGGGCCTGTAGAACCTTGGTGTGTTGCTGCACTGTATCCTATAGATTGCATCCTGTTGGATTTTCTGCTATGATGGTAGGGATGGTTTCAGGTGGTTGGTGAGTTGTTGATCAAACAGGTTGATTTGGAGGCAAATTTGGTTCAATTAGGAAATTTGTATAATTTATGTTTAAGGAACTTGTTTGCTGTTGTAACCATGGGCAGTACTAATTTGTCATTTTGGTTTATTTAAAATGGGATATAATCCTCCTCTGGGCTTCATCTGCTGAATACTGAAATCCTTAAATTGGTATCTCAGTGCTGCCACTCCACTGCCACCCCCCACCCCCCATTAGAATTTTTGGAGGGCAGAAAGCCACTTACTTCTCTGAAGCCTGTGTTGATATGAATACTCGCGGGCTTTTCAATGTAAATAAACAGAACAGTCCAAGAAAACTGGCCAATGCGCTTGAGAGTCAGAAGAAATACTCCTATTAGGAGTCTAAAGTAAACCTAAACACTGATTTCTGCAAATCGTGCTGATCAAATCTTTACAGATGTTTTGTAAATGAGGAGTTAATTTGGGTAGTCTATTGAACTAATTAATATAATAATATAGAAACACATTTCAACTATGTTTAAAAAGTTCACTTCAGGTTTCCATCTGACTGCCTTCTGTTGACAGCGTATTAGGCAGCCCCTGGGGATTGAGGATGAGTTGCCTCCACTCTGGTTCAATGAGTTCCGAGATGCATGAGAAGCCCAATGTGTGATCTGCAGACTCTGCCACCCGTGGGCCAGGTGAAGCTTAAGGGGTTGGGTAGATGAGTTGCTGGGAGATTTGTGCACTCCCTCTGATGCTTTGACTACACCTCTGCATGACGAAGGGCGGAAGTACAGTAGCGGACAGGAAAAAGGTTGTTTTACCTGCTGGCCGCAATGGTGGGTTTTCGCGCCATATTGTCCCATTCCTGCCACGTCCCACCTCATTAATAATGCATTCATAGGAAACACGCTGGATTGCCTCAGGCCTTCAGTAGTCTGGGTACCATATTAAAAGGGTGCCCCTACAGAGAGCTAACACTCTCTAAGGGATTGGAAGCCATTGCAAAGTCGTGGCTGCCAAAGGGAGGAAACATGCTGCCCCCCCAAATTTAGCGACGCCTCCCTTGTGTGCCTACCAGACACAGCAGAGGCCCAGCACGAAATCGCCTACCCCCACTCTGGGTGAAGACCAGCAAGCAAGGTCACCAATCCTGCATGCAAGGCGGTGGTTGTGGTGGTCAACGCCAACACTCTGCAAAAGAGAACAACCACCCAGTGCCAAAAGAGGATGAATGATCTCCTCTGTTCTGCCAGGGTAAGTCACTCTATCTCATCACTCTCAACTCTCACTCTCACAAACCCATCACACATCCACAGGGATCTCACTCAATGCCAGTTCAAGGTACATCACCATTCACTCTCACACACACATAACCATCTGCCCTGTGGATCATGTCCTCATTCCATCCATGACACCACTCACTACCCACACATACCAGGCATCCTTCTCATCTGGCCTGGCAGGCATCCTGCTTACACTCTTCATCTTATTCATGCAGGACAAGCTGGCACACAACAAAAGGGAGAGGTCGCAGCTGGTGGAGGAATACCCAACATCAAGGTCCTCACAGACTTTGAGAATACAGTCATGTAGCTGCCTACAATGATCTGAACCGTTCCTGTGCTGACGTGTGCTGGCTGTGCTCAACCAAGTGAGGATTTAGCAGTGCAACATCATTCAGACAACCATGCTGTGAGTGAGTTCCCCTCTTCCGCAATCCCCTGCCATACTCTAATTATCTCTCCTTGCTTTTGCAGGTACATCTGGGAAGCAGCCCAGGTCCTCGACTCAAGCCGCAAAGACACCTTGGAAGAAGAACCTGATGACACCCTAATTGAAGACCCAACACAGCGCTCATCCACACCCTCCACCAGTGCAGAGACACATACCTTGGTGGGACCTAGTTCTAGAGTAGTCTCGGGGTCACAATTTGGTTAGCATAGTGCACAATCTGATCCACAGCAAGTGGCGGCAGGGACCTCCCAGGCCCCCGGCACTTGGAGGACTGCTGGAGGCCAGAAATCTGCTGAGTCCAGGTCAGGTGAGGAACATCTGGACTTGATCATACCGCAGTTTCTGGAGCTGCAAAGGCAAGCATGGGAACGTCAGGAAGGGATGTCCACTGTATTCCTCTGATTGCAAGGCACAATGAAGGACTCCATCCGCATTCAAGCTGAGGTGATAGCGCCTGTATATCAACGCACTGAGGTCAACACTGGAAGGATGGCAGCCACCATGGAGACCTTGGTCCAGGACATTGGTCCTGCACTGCTGTGTGAGCTGAACTCCATCACTGAGGCAATAGTTGGCCTCCAGCGGTGTGGATGTGAGAGGGGTACGGGGCAGCTCGATCTCACTCCAGCTTCCCATTCTCCTTAAGGATTCAGCCAGGGGCCCTCAGGCACCCATAGGGAGGAGGATCAGCAGGTGCACAACCCATCCACCCAGGTGACTCCAGGAGCGTCTAGCCCATCTGAATCCAGTGAACCCAGCAGCTCCAGCTCCACAGGCCAAGGAGGGTGCTACTGCCACACAGCAGGACTCTGAAAGCAGGCTGGGGCCCTCCAGATCTTAGCCCTCCAAGGCCATCATAGACAGCGTCAGTAGGCTGCCTCCACTCTGCTGTGGATGTTGGGGGGGGCGGGGGGTGGGGGCACCAAGACGTAGCACAGGGTTAGGAAGGTTAAGAGGATATAGTTGCACAGCCTGGGCATGGGTGTTAAACACTTATACATAGTGTTCACTATTGTGAATAAACTCCCAAGAATGTTTCCTCACCTATGCCTCCTTGTTCTGATGAGCAGTGTTCCTATCACTCAGATTTGAAACCTTGGTTCTCGCAGAAGATTAAGGCAGATGTCTCAGTCCAAGGTCTCTTCCCTGTGCAGTGTGTAGCATTCAGACCAAAGTAATGGTCCGGCTTCACACTCACTGGACACATTACTGATGCCAGCACTTCAATGGTGCTTGTCATTGCTGCCAGAATGTTGTAGGCAGGCATCACAGAGCTCCATCATTCTGTCCATGTGCTCTCAGCATCTTTGGGGTGGGGCTGATCTCCCATCTCTTCAGCATCTGTGTCTGGTGATGCTGTGCTCCTGAAGGGGTCAGGTACTGAAGGCTGACAAAGGATCAGGTGCATTTAGAGTTTCATGACTGCATTTCCATGATATGACCCTGGTCATAGAGTGCAAGTGAGCTGCCTTAGCCAGACAGTAGTCAGACATTCCCAGAGGAAATGTGAAGATCTATTGAGTGTCCTCACTGCATGTCGTCATCATCTTCCTGGAATCTAGTGACTATTAGGGCCTCTGCTACATCTCCATGACATGATCCTGAGCACTGAGAGTACGTACATTGTCATCAGCCACACAGGAGTCAAACAGATGCAAGGTGAAGATGTCAGAATTGTCCTCACTGCATTGCGTCATCATCCTCCATGAATCTTCTGGCTATGTGGGTCTCCGGAGCATGCCGGTCTCATCTGGCCAGTGCGATGGCCTCATCGCCAGCATCTTCGCCTTTCAGGACCTCATCACCATCATTGGAGGAATTGTGTAGCTCTTCCATCTGCTCCTCAGCCAGGATCTCCTCCCGTTGCCGGGCCAGGTTGTGGAGTGCGCAGGAAGAGAGAATGATGTGCGACACTCTTGGTGGACTGTATAGCAGTGCTCCACTGGACCAGTCGAGGCTCCAGAACCTCATTTTCAAAATGCCTATCGTTTGCTCCACCAAAGTCCGGGTTGCAGCATGATCCTCGTTATCCCACTGCTCTGCTGCAGTCTGAGGCCACTGCACAGGTGTCATCAGCCACATCCTCTGTGGGTAGCCCTTGTCCCCGAGGAGCCAACCCTGCAGCCGCTCTGGATCCTGAAAGGTGTCAGGGATCTGAGACCTGCTAAGGATGTAGGAGTCATGAATGGTCCCTGGGAATCATGTGGACACTTGTAGGATATGTTCGTGCTGGTCGCACACCAGCTGAACATTCAACAACCCTTACGGTTGACGTAGTTGACTGCTTGTTGCCACAGAGACTTGAATGCAGTGCAGTGAGTGCAGGTGATGGCACCCAGCACCTGTGGAAAACCTGAGATCTGCACAAATCCCAACACCCTTGCTTTGAGGCGTTCCTGATCCCTGGCGGAGTACACAAAGTTCCGTGCATTCACAAAGATTTTGTTCATGACTTCCTGGATACACTTGTGTGTGGAGGCTTGCGAGATCCTGCATTGGTCACCTGTGGAGCCCTGGAAAAAGCCACTGGCATAAAAATTGATTGCTACAGTCACTTTCATGGCCACTGATGCTGGATGTGCTCCATGTCCCTGTGGTGCCAAATCCTGCAGCAGGTGGCAGATGCAACCGACCAGTTCCCTAGACAATCACAGTCTTTGGCGACACTGGTTCTCAGTTATCTACAGGAATGATGAGCACTGTCTTTAGACCCTTGGTCTAGTGAGGCATCTACATGCAGTGTGCAGAACCGGCCCTGCCGCCCCTTCACCTTGAAGGAGGTCCCTTTGCCGGGCCAGGCACCTCTGCCGCTCTCTTCTTCTTCTTTTTTGGTCTCTGTAAGTTATGTGGCACATGGCTAAATCACCAGGCTCCATGATCCTGATGTTCTCCTCCTGTAGGATTAAAGACAGAGATGTGTGGGTTATCATGTGTGTCCTAAGAACCTTTCTTGGTTAAGTCTGAAGGCCCCTTCCCACATGCAGGAGAGTACTGGCCACCACTTGGATGGCCAGTGTGTAGTGCACTTATTGGTTGCTCGAAACCTCACCCACCTCCATCCCACTCCACCTGACCAGTTGGTGGCATTTTCGGCCATTGGACTGCACACTGTGCTCTCAGCTTAGGCATTCTCCTAACCTGCACTGCAAGGCTGCGCTGTTAGCTTGAACTATGAAGGACATTGGTCCATACCTTAATGAAGACATTGCAAGGGGCTGTGAGCACCTCCACCAGTGACTGCGCCATGGCGACCTTTCGCAAGGGGATTCTACAATTTGCCCAGTCGGCCAATTGCTCTGCTGCCCCCTAAAACACACATTAATTTGCAGTCTGTGCCTGAGGGGTGAAATGTTCTGGAGCATTTGATGGCACTTTCATGCTTTTGCATTGCTGGAGTGGGCAGAAAAGTTTCAGAGGCCCAACTCCAAGCACATCAATGGAGCTGCTGCTGAAAAGTCTCAGCTGCGGAAGAATGCTCACTTTTGACAAGATTTTCGAAATGCATGGCCGTTTCCT
The DNA here is from genome assembly GCF_017639515.1 of Carcharodon carcharias. Lineage (NCBI taxonomy): Eukaryota > Metazoa > Chordata > Chondrichthyes > Lamniformes > Lamnidae > Carcharodon > Carcharodon carcharias. Next base: position 184,705,005 of record NC_054469.1, read on the forward strand.
GGGAATAGAGCAGCCGCTTCGGGAGTCTGGAGTCAGGCGTGCATACCATATGTCCTGCCCAGTGGAGCTGGGTTTGAATAATTAGTGCCTTGATGCTGGGTATGCTGGCTTGGGAGAGGACTTTTTTTTCTTTTATTTGTTCATAGGATATGGGTCTCGCTGGTTGGATCAGCATTTATTGTCCATCCCTAATTGGCCTTGAGAAGGTGGTGGTGAGCTGCCTTCTTGAACCGCTGCAGTCCATGTGGTGTAGGTACACCCACAGTGCCGTTAGGAAGGGAGTTCCAGGATTTTGACCCAGCAACAGTGAAGTAACGGCGATATATTTCCAAGTCAGGATGGTGAGTGACTTGGTGGGGAACTTCCAGGTGGTGATTTTCCCATCAATCTGCTGCCTTGCCCTTCTAGATGGTAGCAGTTGTGAGTTTGGAAGCTGCTGCCTAAAGATCCTTGGCGAGTCTCTGCAGTGCATCTTGTAGATGGTACACACTGCTGCCACTGTGCATCGGTGGCGGAGGGAGTGAATATTTGTGGAGGGGGTGTCAATCAAGTGGGCTGCTTTGTCTTGGATGGTGTCAAGTTTCTTGAGTGTTGTGGGAGCTGCACTCATCCAGGCAAGTGGAGGGTGTTCCATCACACTCCTGACTTGTGCCTTGTAGATGGTGGACCGGCTTTGGGGAGTCAGGAGGTGAGTTACTTGCTGCAGGATTCCTAGCCTCTGGCCTGGTCATGTGGCCAAAACATTTATATGGTTAGTCCAGTTCAGTTTCTGTTCAATGGTAACCCCCAGGATGTTGATAGTGGAGGATTCAGTGATGGTAATGCCATCGAATGTTAAGGGGTGATGGTTGGATTCTCTCATGTCGGAGATGGTCATTGACTGACACTTGTGTGGTGCGAATGTTACTTGCTGCTTGTCAGCCCAAGCCTGGTCTTGCTGCATTTGGACATGGACTGCTTCAGTATCTGAGGAGTCATGAATGGTGTTGAACATTGTGCAATCATCAGCGAACATCCCCACTTCTGACCTTATGATGGAAGGAAGGTCATTGATGAAGCAGCTAAAGATTGTTGGGCCAAGGACACTACCCTGAGGAACCCCTGCACTGATGTCCTGGAACTGAGATGATTGGCCTCCAACAATCACAACTGTCTTCCTTTGTGCTAGGTATGACTCCAACCAATGGAGAGTTTCCCCCGATTCCCAATGCCTCCAGTTTTGCTAGGGCTTCTTGATGCCGCACTCTGTCAAATGCTGCCTTTCTGTCAAGGGATGTCACCCTCTCCTCACCTCGGGAGTTCAGTTCTTTTGTCCATGTTTGAACTACAGAGTCCATTGCCAGTTTGCCAACATCTGAATCCTCAGGCAGGACCTTACCCAAGGGCTGGGTTGCCCTAGTGTCAATTCTGAGCCAATAGGTTGGGTGTTTTTTAAATTATTCTTGACTGAGCCAAGCTCAAAGGATATACTTTACAACACTGAAGGAGCTCATATCTGTGTCAGTTTTTTTTTGTCAGAGCAATCCACTAATCTTGCTGCCCTGTTCTCTCTCCACAGCTCTGTCTTCCTCCACTTCAAATGCTTAGCAACTCTTCCCTTAAGTGATGCAATTGTCCCTTCCTCAGCCACTCCATTTGAAAATATATTTTGTGCTTTAAAAACTCAGTGTGAAAAAATTTTGACTCTCTCCTTCACTGTCTTCATGCCAAGTATAAACTGATGGCCCCTCTGATCTATTTGACATGACACCCTGTGCTGGTACTGGAGCTGACATGCAGTCCAAAGTTAATCTTTTAAGTCATGTCAAAATTTCTCAAATGGGGCACATTCCATTTCATCACAACGGTTGCTAACAAAAGTCTTCAACATTATACCTTCTATTTTTGAAGGAATTGGACATTTCTGCAGATCTGAAATATGCAAAGAACTACACGAATACATTGGAGCAATGGGGTGGTTAGTAGCTATCACTGGCTTTCAACCTGGAATGTTAAATAAAATTCAGGATGATAGAGTACCACACAAAGATCACTGTTATAAAGGGAAAATGCAAGCAGTTGATTTGTAATGTGATGGGATGTTTATTAAAATAATTAAGGGCCTTAATTGCATTACATACAGGGGTAAACCATTTAGCCCCTTCAACCTGTTCCACCATTCCTTGTGATCATGGCTAATCTGCATCCAACTTCAACCTGCCTTTTCCCCATATCCCATAATACCTTTGGTTCACAAACCTGTCAATCTCAGGTTTAAAAATTAACAACTGATCTAATATCAATGGCTGTTTGTAGAAGAGTTCCAAACTTCTGCCAATCCATATGTAGAAGTGTTTCCTACCTTCACTCCTGAAAGGTCTGGTTTTTAATCTAATTTTTAGATTATGCTTTTTACTCCTAGGCCTCCCAATGAATAGAAATAGTTCCTCCATATCTACCCCATCTATTCCCTTTTTTAATAACTTAAATTCTGGTCAAATCATCACTTACCCTTCAGTTCCAATAAACATAACCCTAGTTTGTGTGAACTCTCCTTGTAAGTTAACCCTTGGAGTCTAGGTATCATTCCAGTAGACCTATGCTGCACTCCCTCCAAGGCTGATATACCCTTCTTGAGGTGTAGTGCCCAGAACTGTTCACCATACTCTAGGTATGGTCTAACCAGGGCTTTGCATAGCTGTAGCATAACTTCTATCCCCTTGTATTTTAGTTCTCAGATATAAATGTCAGCATTCCTGTAGCCTTTTTGATTACTTTTTGCACTTGCTCAAAGAGTTGCCAACCCTCCAGGATTGGCCTGGAGTCTTCAGGAATTAAAGATTAATCTCCAGGATACTGCTGTGTACAAACCTGGAGAAAGATCATAGGGATGTCAAGAAATGTTTCCTTTCATCATTTTCTTTGAATAAACAGCCTTTAACAAAGGCTGTTTAACTGACAGTCAAGCATCATCCAATTAGGCAATGCATCTTTTTGCTTTCCATTTGCATAGGAAGGCAGTGCGTCACAAGGGTGGATGTGTTGACAACTAATGGCTGGAGCATGGGGGGCAAGCATGTGCCCAGGAATACACTTAATCATAGTTGCCACCCTACTTGCTCATGACATTTGGATCGTCGTTGTTTTTCAACATTTATAAGGTATCCTGTTCTATCCTTTCTTCGGTCCAAAGTGGTGGCCTCATATTTGCCTACGTTGAAATCTATTTGCCACAGTTTTTCACTTAATCTATCAATATCCCTTTGTAAATGGAAGCATAGAATTACACTGCTTACAATACTGCCAATCTTTGCCAACAGCAAGTTTGGGTATATGGCTTTCCATCCAATCATCTAAGTCATTAATAAATAGTGAATAGTTGAGGCATCAACACAGATCCTTGCAGGATGCCAGTAGTCACATTGCGCCATTTGGGATACCTGTCCACTATCCCTACTTGGTCCCTTATCACTCAGCCAATTTTCTAACCATGCCAATAATTTGCTATCAATCCCAGGGGTTTCAATTTTACCAAAAGTCTCTCTAATGAGGAACTTTGTCAAATACCTTCTGGAAGTCCATTTTGATAATCACCATGGCCTTAACCATCTCTTCAAAAATTCAATCAGATTTGTCAGGCATGGCCTGTCCTTTACAATCCATGCTGGTTTTCTTTCATCAGCTGAATTTTCAAGGTAATCCAATCCTTAATTATAGACTTTAGCAATTCCTGACAATAAATGTTAGGTTAACTATAAATACCCTTGCTTTCCTGTATTAGCTTCCTTAAATAGTGAGTGACCTGCACAATTTTACAATTGATAAACCTGTGTGAATGTTGCTGGTGTCCTGAAGCACATGCCTGTGCAACTGGCTGTAGTGAAATCTAAAACTGTTAGGACTCAATAACAGAGGCTCCTACTTTGTGTCTCAGCTTGTTAAGGCAGTAATTGGTTAAGTTAGGCACAACAGTACTGTCTGTGCTGAGTTGACTGACCTTCATCTGAGGAAGAAGTTGGGCGGCTACAATTGGTCTACATGTGTGCTTGGGTGAGGAAGGGAAAATAATTGACGTTCCCATTTGTGATTGCTATTCAACAATCCTGCTGGGAGTGAATTTCTTGGATTAACACAACATCAGGTGAAGGCGTGATGCCCCCTACAGCAGTAAATCATACTGACACCTGGAGCTGGATTTTGGTCTCCAAATGGAGGCAGGAATCAGCGTGCAAAATGCTGCAGTTAGTTTTTTTCCTGAGCACAATTTTTCTCCTCCTAACCCTGTGCCATTTTTATGTGAGTTGGGAAGGCCTGGTTTGCAGAACACACATGAACCTATTTTAAGGTTGGGGTCCCCGTTGTGTGGAGCACAGGGAAATTTGTTTCCTCCTACACACCAATTTCATGTGACAGTGCTGGGGTTTTGGAAGCCCTAAACGGACATCGCTCCTTGCTGAGGAGTCGGGAATACTCTGACAAGCAAGTCTGAAATATTTTGACACTTTAAAACACAGATGCTGTATTGTGATGTCCAAGCTTTTAGTGCAGTGATTCATCGTAGGGATCTGCAAAGGTAAGTTGACCCTTATATTGGCCAGCATTGTGTCAATGTTGTCATGCATTAGCATTTTTCTAATTGTTAAAAATGCCATAGTGCATTAAATATGTTGAAATCTTGTCAGCCACTGCTCCCTTGTTTTGTACTGTGGTTTAAATCGACTGATGCCTCTTGCTGTTTTTTTTTAAATGCTTTTGAAAATTGGAAAAAAGACCCTGCACCTGCACCCCACCATTGACAGACAGACTCTCTGCTTTGAAATAGAAATGGTTGCCATTTTGTTCTCAGTTTCGGGCAAAGATATTTGGAAGCTTTTATTATGACAACTGTAACTATTATGAATGCTTGGCTGGGTTTCAGAAGCTGAAATGGCTTCAGCTCAGCAGGTGGTCTGTTGATCCAAGAATGATTGACACTCAGATGCTATAATAACAAGATGCTTTTTGATGTGGTTTCTTGTTTGCTTACAAATCTAATAGGCACTAGGAGGATTGTAAATGTTTTACCACTGGAATAGGTTTTGCTTTCAGTATCAACTCACCAGGACTCCTTAGACAGCACATTCCAAACCCACAACCACTACCAACTAGAAGGACAAGGGCAACAGACACATGGGAACACTGTCACCTGGAAGTCCCTCTGACTTGGAAATATATTGCCATTCATCTTCTATCCTTGGGTTATAATCCTGGACTCCCTCCCCAACAGCACTGTGGGTGTACCTACACCACAGGGACTGCAGCAATTCAAGAAGGCAGCTCACCACCAACTTCTCAGGGGCAATTGGGGATGGACAATAAAATGCTGGCCTAGTCAGTGATGCTCACATCCCATCAATGAATAAAAAGAAGTGGGTTTGAACTTGGGGTTTTATAAGATCGTTAGAGGCTTAATTTCAATTTTTTATGAAATACTATCCATTGCTATTGCATGGCTTATGAGGACTGTATATAGTGGATAATGAGTGAGTGGCCATCGAGAATGCATGGGTGATCTGAGGGAATGGGATGGGGGGGATGGGTAAAGGTCATGCAGTGGCATTGGTATTGGGTGAGAGGTAATGTTTAGGGAACCTTTAAACAATATTTGGAGCTGGGCTACTATGTTGGAGATTTGAGGCAGGCCTTCTAACAGGCCCATTTTTGTACCCACACTCCTCTCACACACCATTGTGGCTCACAATATGTGACCCTGTGTGAAAAGACAAAATTCCTGGGCAGTGTCACACATGGGTCTGTTGTGCATTTTGAAGGGTGCAAAAGTATGCAGGTCAACTGTTCCTGCACTCACACGAAAATCCAGCCCTTGCTGTTAGCCTCATGCATGAATGGCCACTTGTGTGAGATCAGAGATGAGAAATTGAGTTCATTATTGCCTGTCTCTTGAATGTTACAAATGTCCCTGGATCTTAGATGACATCCAGGGTGTGTACTTGTGGGCTGAATGGACCTCCTATGGGTGAGGTGTTGGCATACATGACAATACGCATATGCCAGTACTCTGAGCAGGCAAATCTTATGAGATTGCAATGCTGATTTGTTGTGTGGAGGGGAACTTCCAGGTGGCAGTGTTCCCATGTGTGGGGAGGATGCCGAAGGGGATGAAGCTGAAGAGATCCTCGGAGGCAGTGAAAGTGACCACGCTGCTCAATTTCTACACAAGTGGCTCCTTTCAAGGCTCCACTGGTGACCTCTGTGGAATATTGCCACACACAAATGCATCCATGAGGTCACGGATTCCAATCTTCTCGAGGGCACACAACTTTGTGCATTTCACCCGGGACAGGGACAGGATGCTGCAAGGGCCATTGGATTCTCTGGGCCTCGGGATTCCCACAGGTGCAGAGTCTCATTGACTGCACTCATGTGTGGCACTCAGGTCTCCGTCGCTACACATGATGGACTACCTCAAGACTGCATCAGAGTGACGCTATAATGAGGCTCATGCTGCAGCTCGCAACTTTGTGAAGCACAGCATTGGGATGCTGAAGATGAGGTTCCAGTGCCTGGACCGATCTTGTGGAGCTCTGCAATACAGTCTGCAGAGGGTGTCACGCATCGTTGCCACCTGCTGCGCCCTTTACAACCTGGCACTGCAGTGGGGAGAGGAGCTGGCTAAGGAGGAGATGGAGGAGCTGGAGGTCTCCTCCGATGAGGAGGACGCGATGGGGATGAGGCTGAGGAGGTCCTCGGAGGCAATGATGATGGGACAACATGCAGTGAGGACACTCCATAGATTTTCACATGGCCTCTGAGAATGGTTGACTCCTGTCTGGCTGAGAGCGGCTCGCTTGTGCTCTGTGATCAGGGTCATGTCATATAGAGATGCAACCCATGAAACTTTAGAAGCATCTGATCCTTTGTCCACCTTCAGCACCTGAGCCTTCAGTAGCTGGAGCACAGCATTAGTGGTCACAGATGCTGAAAGGATGGGGGCCAGCCCCTCCTTAAAGGTGCTGAGAGCACACAGAGAAAATGAGAGAACTCTATGACACATGCCCACGACATTCTGGCAGCAATAACAAGCACCTTCGAGGTGCAGGCATCAGAAATGTGTCCAGGGAGTGTGAGGCTGGATCATCACTTTGGTCTGAAGGCTGCACAGGACACAGGGAAGAGGCCCTGGACTGAGACACCTGCCTTTATCTTGTGTAGAAAGGTTTCACATCTGAGTGACAGGAACACCACTCATTAGAACAAGGAGCCATAGGCAGGGATACATTCTTGGGAGCTTATTGACAGTAGTGAACAGTAGGTACATGTGATTACCAACCATGCCCAGGTTGTGTAACTAATTCTGCTTAACTTTCCTAATCCTGCTGCCACGTCTTGTTGCTCGCCAGACATCCACAGAGAAGATGGAGGCAGCCGGCTGACTATGACGCCCTGTCTGTGATGATGTTGGCGGGCATTGCCTGGAGGGCCAAAATTGGAGGGCCCTGGCCTGCTTTCAGAGCCCTGCTATGTGGCAGTGGCACCCTCCTGGACCTGTGGCACTGGAGCTGCTGAGGTCACAGGAAGAGGGGAGTCGGATGAGCCAGACACCCTCGGAGTCACCTGGGTGGTCGGTCCCGGAGTGTGCACCTATTGATTCTCCTCCCTATGGTTGCCTGAGGGCTGCTGACTGACTCCTTGAGTGGAAGGGGTAGCTGGAGTGAGATCGAGTTGCCCAACACCCCTCTTGGCACAACACTGTTGGAGGCCAACTATGGCATCAGCGATGGAGTTGAGCCCATGCAGCAGTGTAGGAGTGACGTCCTGGACCAAGGTCTCCCTGGCAGACGCCATCCTACCAGTGTTGACCTCGGTGCGTTGCAATACCAGTGCTATCACCTCAGCCTGAAGGCGAGCAGACTCCTCCATTGTGCCTTGCAATCTGAGGAGTGCAGCAGACATCCCTTTCTGATATTCCCAAGTTTGCCTTTGCAGCTCCAGCAGCTGTGACGTGACCAAGTCCAGAGGCTTGTCATCTGACTCAGACTCCACAATGTTCTGGCCTACAGCAGCCTTCCGATGCCGAACACCTGGGAAGTCCCTGCCTCCACCTGCTGTGGATCAGAAAGTGCGATGTGCTCACCAGACTGTGATCCCAGAGCTACCCTAAATCTAGGTCCCACCGAGGTGTGTGTCTCTGCGCTGGTGGACGGTGTGGGTGAGGGCTGTGATGGATCTTCAGGGAGGGTGCCTCCAGACTCCTCTTCAGAGGTTTCTTCAGAGCTTGATTGGAGGCCCTGGGTCATGGGCTCTGTCGGCTGTTTGGCAGATGTGCCTGGGAAAGCAAGGAGAGATAATTAGTGCATGGCAGTGGCCTGTGAAAGGGGACATCTTACTCATGGCATGGTTGTCTGATGGATGTTGCACAGCTGGATCCTCACTTGGTAAAGCACCGCTGACCTCACTGTCCCGATCCTTGCGGCCAGCTGGATGACTCAATTTTCATAGTCCTTGAAGACCTTGATTTCAACATTCCACCACCGGTCTGCAACCTATCCGTCTTGTGTGCTAGCTTGTCCTGCATGGATAGAGATAAGGCCATAAGTCGTAGGAGCAGAAGTAGGCCATTTGGCCCATCGTGTCTGCTCTGGCATTTAATGAGATCATGGCTGCTCTGATAAGCCTCAATTCCATGCATTCGTCTCTGTTAAATGACAAAATGATGGAATTTACTTTATTATAGAGCTCGAGTGGCAGATGATGTGAAATTTTCACTTTCTGATGGAGTAATAGATTGCGCCTTTCATGAGTCTTGTGCACCACCTGACACTGGTCTTGCATTCTAAAATACCAACTTTCTTTGCTTCTCTGATGGCATGAGAGTCAGATGGCTCCATGAATGATAATATGATCATTTTGCTGATGTTAATTAACACATTCTGCCACTTTTTCTTTTCTCAAATTTAAACTGAGCTGTGAACTTGTTATTCTTAAAGGCATAATGATAGATTATGTGGTACACATTGTCTTGTGATTAGTTGGAAGGTTGCCATCAGAATTGGAGGGAAAATCTAAAGGTTCCCATGCATGCTTTTAAATTATAGATTTATTATAGAACCATAATAATTATAGATAAGTAATAATTGCCACATGGTTTGATTCCTGAAAAACTAGGGTCAACGTTTACACAAAGTTTTTGGGAAAAAAATGTTTTTTTGGCCAAAGGTCATGGGGTTGACTTTTATGAGATCGACTTTTACATGCGTATATACAGTATTCCATCCAAAAATTTCACATTCCTTCTCTAACTATGCCTGCCTTGTTCCCCTATGCCTTTTGTGAAGAAAGTGCAAAGTACTCATTATGAATCATGCCCACATCTTGTGTCTCCACACACAATTTGTCTTTTGTCTTTAATTGGCCTTGCTCTTTTCCTGGTTATCCTTTTGATCGTTATGTACTTTATAACTTTTGGGTTTTCCTTGGGTATTTTTAATAAGCTGATTTTTTTCTTTCATGCCCTCTCTTTGCTTTCCTATTTTCCTTTTTAATTTTACTTTCTATACTCTAGGTTTTCTGCAGTACTGAGCTCTTGGCATCTGACAAGCGCTTGATTTTTCCTTATTCTTTCTAGTCTGTGTGCTCTTTAACATCCGTTTGGGGGTTGGGGTGGTAGGGGATGGAAATGTCTAGATTTGAGAGTGTAACCCTTTTTTTTATGGGAACATATTTGTTCTTAGACCCTCTCTGTCTCCTCCTCCTTGAATACCTCCCACTCCTATGATACCGATTTATCTTTAAGTTTCTGGGAGCAAGATTTAGCTCCCTTCTTGAAGACAGTTACAATTATCAAGTTTCTGATGTGGGAGGGGGGCAGGGGTCCATTTTTTCTCCAAATCCATAGGATGTGTTCATGGAGTCTTGATATGAGCAAATGCCCACCAGTGTTGAAGACCTCAGCTGGAATATCATTTCGGCCGCCGGCTTTGTTGTTTATCATCCGTTTGACTGCTTGTTGGAGCTCTCCCATCAATGGTTAATCACTCTGAAGCTCTCCTTGAAGTGTTGCAGCATTGATATTAGTGACTGGGAGGAGCTTGTTAATAATTGTTCAAAATGTGACAACCTGTCCATCAAGCTGTACTGCTTTGGTCACACATCTTAATGATGAGGCAGAGTAGCAGCAGAGAAGGAAAGAAAAGGAAGCAAATCCTGCACTCCAGATTCTGCTACCCAGTGGGACGTTCTGCCCCATGTGCCCAAAGATCTGCAGGTCGGGAATCGACCTGTGCGTTCATATGAAGACCCTCCGCAGAAACTGGCGACCCTGAGTAGACATCCTTAAATCGAGAGAGAGTTGACAACATTCAAGTATTTTTTTTTTCGCCCATCCAAATCACATTTTGGCTTAAAAATGGGGAAAGACCAATTTCAAAAACTTTTGGTCTTTCTTTTATCCTTTTCCATAAATTATACTAAATCTAACTGAATCATGATCACTAACTCTAAAATACTCCTTCAACCTGCCCAGAATCAATCCCTGAAATTAAGTCCAGAACTGCACCATCTCTTGTTGAGTTAACTGGCTAAAGCACTGAATGTATTTTAAGAATTACGTGCCCTCTACCTTTATAATGAATTCAGCTGAAATCCCTTACTTACCGCTCTATTGTTTCTGCATTTCAGTTTGACTGCGTACTTGCTCTTCTATCTCTCTGTTTGGAGTCTATAGTGTATAATCCCAGCAGTGTGATTGTTCCTTTATTTTCTTCAACCCATATGGCTTCATTTGATCCTCCTTATAAGTACACCTGATTGTTTCTTTAACTGATGTTATGAATAGCTTCTCCCTTTTTATAATCCCTGCTTTATCCTGACTGAAAACCCTGTCATCAGGAATGTTGAGCTGCCCCTGCCCTCCTTTAAGCCACGTTTTAGTAAAAGCTATGATTTCATACTTTCAAATGCTTTGTGTCGCCACCATGATCTGTGTGCTCTTGGCATGGTTCCTGGCTGCCGGTATGCATGACCTAGACAGACTGTAGTCTCACTCTGGTACTTGCTTTAAGCTGGTTTATTAACACTAATATAAAGAACAGGTCACAAAGTAGGTATATCTCTCCTTATTACAGTGTGTTTCATCCTCTCTCTCTCAAGAGTCTGGTGCTTGACAGCTGATATCACTGATACATCATCTACATCTCTCACTAATATATCCATTATATTAGCCCATTACATGATAGTTGTGCCCTCAGTTCATCTGCCGTATTCACAACTTGCATTGAAGTATTTACCACTGACCACTGAAACTTCTTTGTCTATTTTCTAATCTTTTGCTCAATCCCACACTCACTTGATTTGGTCTTCTATTTCCAGTTTTGCTTTTCTTCCTTCTGATTATACACTCAGGTTCCCACACCTCTGCCAAGCTGGTCCAAACCCTCTCCAATAGTACCAGCAGACCTCTAAACTCTGAAGTGCAACTGTCTGGCTTGTACAGGTCTTACCTTCCCTTTAAAACTGCTTCCAATGTCCCAGGAATCTAAAGTCCTCCCTCCTTCACCATCTCTCTAGCTTATCATTCAGATGCACACTACTCCTATTTCTGTACTAACTAGCACACGGTAACAGGAGTGATTTAGAGCTTACTACCTTTTTAGATCCTACTTTTTAATTTCTTTCCTAGCTCCCCGAAATTGCCTGCAGGATCTATCTGTCTTTCTAGCTATGTCATTGCTATCAATATGTTCACCCTTCTTGCTTTGATGTTTCTGCAGCTCCTCAGTGACATCTGACCCTGGCACTATCATTCTGGAGTCATGATTGTGGCCACAGGAATGCTTGTCTGTTCCCCTAACTATAGATCCCTGATCACTATTGCTTTCCTGACCTTCCATCACATAATAGCTCAACCACCCATGACACTGGAGACTTGGTGTGGCCCTATTCCGCAGTGGAACCATTACCAATATTCGGAACTGAATACAAGACGGAGGACAAGATGCACTCGGAGGTGCAGGGGGCGGTGTGGGCTGCACTACTTGCCTGGTCCTGCTTGACTGACATTTCCAGCTTTTCCATTATTAATGCATCATCTCAACATGCCCACTCATATTTAGGCTAATAATTTCAAAGCCTCCCTTCACATTCTGGTAGAAAATCGAACAGTGACATCAGAGGAAAACTGTAAGTTCACTGGTTGGCAAGAAACTGCTGTTAAGCTGTAAATTAGAAAAGTGTATTATATATTTTTAAAAGTACCTACTTGTACTTGAGTAAGAAACACTAGGGCCAGAATATTACACTGGGAATGTGGGCACTTGCCCGACATGCCCGAATGTGAAATGACACGTGATGACGTCGGGCGAATACCTTGATGTCATTGTGCAGTCTCGCAATGTTTCATTCGGCAGATGCTTGCCAGAGCCGGCTGTGCACCTGCCGATAATTAAAAGGCCTATTAAGGCTGTTAGCAACCTCATTAACTTGAAATTTACGCTGCCCGTACAGCCTAATGGTTGGCGGACAGGCGAAAAGGCCAAGTGGCCTTTACATCCACGAGCAGGATGAGGTTTTCTTGAGCTAATACACATTAAATAAAATCTTTATTTTGGAACTAAAAACATGTCCCATCTCATGTGACAGAGTCACATGAAGGGACATGTTTTATTAAATTTTCACTGTCTTTATTAATTTTTAAAAAAAAGTGCTTCAGTCTCTCTGAGGCAGCTCCGTGCCTCAGGGAGATTGAAGCGCTCTTTCACATGCATGCGCAAGCTGCGTGCCAGGCCCGGTTCTCCCTCTTCCCCCCCACCTCCACAGGCAGCGCTCAGCGCTGCTGCTCGAGATCCGTGCAGCTCGGGCGTTAATTGACCCACCCGCGTGAAATTGCGGTGCAGAGCCGATCGTGGACAGCTGTCGACTTCCTGACCCCCCCCGCCCTGCCAACCCCCTCCGAGCACCCCCACCAAGGGCAAAATCCTGCCCTGGGAATAAAGGGACATCAGGGCCAGTAATGTAAAATAAAATAAGCAAACCAAAGTAAAACAAAGTTTACATAAAGGAAGTAAAGTTAAGACATGGTAGAGCAGCTCGGTGGTGTGGAATGCATGTCCTGTAATATGTGGTAAGCTGTGGACACTACTGGTGACCTAGATGACCAATTGTATAGGAAGTGCTGCCAGCCGCAGAAACTTGAGCTCCGGGTTTCGGAGCTCAAGCAGCAGCTGGAGTCTCTGTGGTACATCTGCGAGGCTGAGAGCTACATGGATAGCATGTTCAGAGAGGTGGTCACACCGCAGGTTAGGAGCCTGGAGGCAGAAAGAAAATGGGTGACTGCTGGGCAGCCCAAGAGAACCAGGCAGGTAGTGCAGGAGTCCTGCTTGCTAATCGGTTTTCCATTTTGTGTACTGGCCAGGGTGTTAGTTCCTCAGAGGAGTGCTGTCAGGCCAAGTCTGTGGCACCACGAGAGGCTTGGCTGTACAGGAGGGGAGGAAGAAGAAAGGAAGAGCCGTCGTGATAGGGGATTCATTAGTTAGAGGAACAGACAGGCATTTCTGCGACTGTGGACGTAACTCCAGGATAGTATGTTGCTCCCTGGTGTCAGGGTCAAAGATGTCCCTGACAGCTGCAGGATAGTCTTCTGGGGGAGGTGAACAGGCAGATGTCTTGGCCCACATTGGTACCAATGACTTAGGCAGGAAGGGGGATGTGGTCCTGCAAATAGAATTTAGAGAGACAGGTAGAAAATTAGCAAGCAGGACCTCGCAATCTTCAGATTACTCCCAGTGCCATGTACAAGTGAGTACAGGAATAGGAGGATAAGGCAGATGAATGTGTGACTGGAAAGATGGTGCAAGAGGGAGGGCTTTAGATTCCTGGGACACTAGGACTGGCTCTGAGGAAGATGGCATCTGTACAAGCCGAACGGGTTGCACCAGAACAGAGCTGGGACTGAGTTCCTTGCAAGTGCTTTTGGGAGGTCTTTGAACTAACTTGGCAGGGGTGTAGGAACCAGGAGAGAATATTAGAGAGGAACACCAGGGTGTACAAAATACTGGGAGAGACAGATAGCACTAGAATAGAGAATCATAAGTTTATAGGCGGAGTCAGAGTAAGGGAGAAAGTAAGAAAGTTGAAATCAGGGTTATACTGCATATATGTGAATGCACGGAGTATAGTAAATAAGATTCATGAGTTATAGGTGCAGATTGCCAGGAATTATGATGTGGTGATAACAGAGACCTGGCTCAAGGAAGAGCAGGGCTGGGTCTTAAATTTTTCTTGGTACAAGGTGTTCAGGGAAGATAGGGCAGAAAGGAATGGAGGAGCAGTGGGGGTATTGGTTAAGGAGAGCATTGCAGTGCTGGAGAAAGATGATGTCCCAGAGGGTTCAGGGACAGAATCAACTTGGCTAGAGCTAAGGCACAAAAAGGATACAATTACATTGTTTGTGTGGTCTATAGACTAACTAGTGGGAAGGCTGTAGAGGAACAAATCTGCAGGGAAATTACAGAGAGATGCAAACATTGTAGAGCAGTTATAATGGGGGATTTTAATTATCCGAACATAGACTGGGATAGTAGTAGTGTAAAGGGCAGGGAGGGGGTAAGAGTTCCTAGAGTGTGTTCAGGAGAATTTTCTACAGCAGCATGTGTCCAGTCCAAGAAAGGAGGCACTGCTAGACCTGGTTCTTGGAAATGGGTTGGGCTAAGGAGGTCATGTGTCAGTGGGGGAACATTTAGGAGACAGTGATCGTTGTATCATAAGGTTTAGGGTGACGGTAGAAAAGGACAATGGGGAATCCAGATTAAGAATAATTAACTGGGGGAGAGCGGACTTCAATGGGGCAAGAACGGAACTGGGCTGGATAGACTGGAACCAAAGGCTGGCTGGAAAAACAGTAGCTGAATAATGGGCTACCTTCAAAGAAGAAATGGTTTGGCCAAAGTCAAGGTTTATTCCCTCAAGAGGGAAAGCTCCCTGATGAAAAAGGGATAGAAGTTAAGATAAAGAAGAAAACTTGTGCTTATGACAGTGTCAGGTAGAATTAGGTACAATTAAGAACCAAGCAGAATACAAATGGTTCAGGGGAGGTGAAGAAGCAAATAAGAGAAGCGAAGAGGGATTATGAGAAAGACTGGCGGCCAACGTAAAAGGGAATCTCAAAGTCTTCTATCTGCACACAAATAGTAAAACAGTGCTAAAAGGAGAATTATGGCTGATTAGGGACCAAAAAGGGGATTTACACTTGGAGTCAGGGGCATGGCTGAGGTGTTAAATGAATACTTTGCATCTATCTTTACCAAGGAAGCAGATGCTACCTAAGCCATGGTGACAGAGGAGGAAACTCTCACACTAGAAGGGTTCAAAATTGATAAGGAGGAATCGTTGGATAAACTCTAGGTACTTAAAAGTTGACAAGACACCAGGACTGGATGAGATGCATTCAAGGATACTGAAGGAAGTGAGAGTGGAAATGCAGGGGCATTGGCCATAATATTTCAGTCTTCCCTACTCGCGGGGGAGGCAGAAGAGGACTGGAGAATTACAAACATTGTGCCCTTGTTCAAAAAAGTTGTAAGGATAAGTCCAGCAATTGCAGACCAGTCAGCTTAGCTTCTGTGACAGGGAAGCTTCTAGAAAAAATTATTCGGGATAGAATTAATAGTCACATGGAGAAATGTGGGTTGGTGAGGAAGAGCCAACTTGGATTTCTTCAGGGAAAATTGTGTTTAACTAACTTGCTGGAGATTTTTGAAGAGGTAACAGAGGGTTGATGAGGGTAATGCTGTTGATGTGGTGTACATGCACTTCCAAAATGCATTCAATACGGTGCCACACAACAGACTTGTGAGAAAAGTAATAGCTCATGGAATAAAAAGGACAGTAGCAACGTGGATACATAATTGGCTGAGTAATAGGGAACAGAGAGTAATGGTTAATGGATAATTTTCACGCTGGAGGAAGGTTTGTAGTGGAGTTCCCCAAGGGGTCAGTACTGGGATCCTTGCTTTTCCTGATATATATTAATTAACTAAATCTTGGTGTGCAGAAGAAAATTTCAAAGTTTGTGGATGATACAAAACTTGGAAGCATGATAAACTGAGGAAGATGATGTAGAACTTCAAAAGGACATAGATAAGTTGGTGGAGTGGGCAGATAGGTGACAGGTGAAGTTCAATACAGAGAAGTATGAGGTGATTCATTTTGGTAGGATGAACGTGGAGAGACAATATAAATTATGGGGTACAACTCTAAAGGGAGTGTGGGAGTGTGGGAGAAGAGGGCCCTGGGTGTATATGTGCATAAGTCATAAGGGTGGCAGGACAGATGGAGAGAACAGTTAATACAGTATACAATTTCCTTGGTTGCTTTATTAGGGGCATAGAGTACAAGAGTAAGGAGGTTATGCTGAATTCGTACAGGACACTAGTTAGACCTTGCTGGAGTATTGTGTACAGTTCTGAGCACCACACTTTAGTAAGAATGTGAATGCATTGGAGAGAGTGTAGAAGAGGTTTACAAAAGTGGTTCCAGGGATGAGAAACTTCATTTATGAAGATAGATTGGAGAATTTGAGGCTGCTGTCCTTGGAGAGGCTAAGGCTAAGAAGAGATTTGATTGAGGTGTTGTGAAAGGATTGAGAATGAGAGGGCGCAGACTTAGTGATTTGCAAAAGAAGCAAATGTGTTGTGAGAAAAATTTCTTCACACCTAGAGTGGTTCGAATCTGGAATGCACTGCCTGGAGGTGTGGTTGAGGCAGGTTCAATTGAGGCATTCAAGAGGTCATTAGATGACCATTTAAATAGAAACAATGTACAGGGGTACAGAGAAAAGGCAGGAGAATGGCACTGTGTCATAATACTCATCAGGAAAGCTGGGGAAGACATGATGGGCCAAATGCCCTTCTTCTGCACCATAACAATTCTCTGATTCTGTGAAGTGTCGTTAGGGTACTGGCAGCTCACAGCACTCCTCCTCCGATTTTTTTTTTTCAATCCTGCTTGCTGGAGTTATGGAGATGGGCTGATTTCCTAAAATATCTATTTTCCAAGTCCTCTCAGGGAAATCTTTCCTATCAACTTATTGATAAAATTGCTCGTTAGCTCCAGTAGTGCCCAGCTTGTGTGCTTTAGGATCTGAGAAGGAAGCTGGTTAACATGTAATAGGTGAATGCAGTTCTACTTTTATAGATTTTGTAGACAATTGGTGGAGTACGTGGTTTATATTATTGCAATTTAGTTTTGTCCTGTTGCAATATAATCTCTGCACTGCTCCGACCCTGTGAAAATGCACCAAATTGGAAAAATCAGTTATGACATTGGGGAGGCCAGGAGCAATCAGGCTGATGAATATTTAGAAATGGGGGAAAAAATGTGGGAGCAAAATTGGAGCGCCCCCTTCCTGCCCTTCCCCTGAAAATGAGTACAGAGATTATTACAATGCGTGATTAACCCACAGCTATTACTTTGAAATTGCAAAGTACGTGCTGTCTGTTCATTCAAATGATTGTAGGGTGCATCTCTGTGCTAAACACACTTTTCAGTAGCTGCATGCCTCAGCAGGGTTTGGGGGTGGGGGGGGGGGTGGGGGGGGGGGGGGGGTGGGGGGGAGGGGGGCAAAGTTTGTGCGAGGCTAGCACCACTTAAAGCAGGCCCTGAAAGTGACGGCAACAGGGTCTGATCTGCAAGAAGAGTGACTAATGGCACAACAGGGGCGATGGCATACCCCGATTGGACACTGCACTCAAGCATTTGGGGTAGGAAATGAAGAGGAAGAGAGATATCTTCTACCTGTGGGGCCAGGAAGCTTCCAGACAAATGTTTGAAGGCAGTGGGACTAGATGGCATCAGTCTAGCCCCAAGGACTTGGATGCAGTGCCAAAGATGTTCAATGACCCTGCACAAGTGGTTAAGGTTAGAGAATGCATCTTCAAAAGCCTTTTTTAAAAATTCTTTTTCATGGGATGTGGGTGTCACTATTAAGGCCAGCATTTGTTGCCCACCCATAATTGCCCTTAAAGGTGGTGAAGAGCCAACTTCTTGAACTGCTACAGTCCATCCTACCAACTGAACTAGTAGCCTCAGCCTGCTCAATTCGTCATACTCCCATCACTCACCTACCAACAACCTCTGAACGTTAGGTATGAGCCATGTTTTACATTATTTCATCTCGCCCTTGCACTTTTAGTACTCATGCAAACCCCAGACCCACACCTTGCAGCTTGCACACACACTGCTAGTTACTCATCTGGACAGCCACATTACCCATGCAAAGTGCACCACACCCACTGATATGCTTCCCTCTCTCTTGCTGTTCCTATCTCAGCTGGGGCAGGCATAGCTGCATGATCTTACCTCCATGGAGGAAATGGTTCCCCTTAGTATTAGACTGGCCATGACAGAGGCTGTAGCCAGTGGTGAGGTTGAAACTATCGAAAATCGCAGTATTGTTAATTGGATATTGAGCATTTAATTGTATTTGGGTACTGGCCGTTGACTAAAGATTCACTTGTGCAGGAGCCATCTGAAATTGAGATTGGGTTTGGAGGTGCATGTATGTAAAGTGTGTCTCTAAACAAAAGCTTATAACTGTGTAAAAGATTAGGCTTTAGTTTTATCCTTCGCCATCTGACTATCTGGATTACAACAGGTACGCTCGTATCTAATCCACCTTCTCACAAACCATTCCCTCCTCATCTGAGAATCTCATCTGGTTTACAAGTTGCAGATGGTGTCAGCTTGTACCTCCTGCTTTTCATCCCTCCGCTCACCATAATCTGACCCTTGTGCCTTTCCAATCCTGACAAACTGTAACCAGACCTGGCACTGGTGGAAGAGGAAGGCGGTGATGAGAAAATATCATCACCCTTCTCTCACTCAGCCACCAACTCTTATACTGACACTCTGCACACTGTAGAGTATGTACTGTAGAAGTGGGAACGTATGACACCTTGGACATGCATGGCCTTTAGCACGTGCAGGGGATTAGGCAGGCACACCTGCCAGCTTGCTGGAGGGCAAGATCACAAATTCTACCGCAGAGGACTTAAATGATGACGTGGAAGGGGTAACCTACATAAGAAAACTGATGGGTATGCACATTGAAATGATTGGTGCATTGTCGGGCCTGCCAGGTGCGCTGCAGTCAATGACGAACATGGAGTCTGGCACCACCTTGACATAGATTTCACAGAGTTAGAAGCCCATCCTCTCAAGTGTGGAGGTGGAGGCAAGCTCCAAGAGAACAATTTCCAGACCCAGCCACAATTCAGCATCTGATGGCTGTCTCACCTTCCACTGCAATGTAGAAGGTACCCAATAATTAGGTGCTGCAGTAGAAGCTCAGACTGAAGTCATGCAAGCTCAGCTTGCTGCCGGAATAACTATGGATACCAGTGCTCAAAAGTGCATGCAGAGTGTCAGAGCAGTTCAGCAATCTCCAACACATTACAAGGCTTCCTGAGGTACCCACCATGAGAGTTGCAGGGACACCATAAGCATAAACCAACATTCATTCTCCCACCACTGCCATGGCGCCAGTGCCCTTGCTGTTTCCGATGAGCCACCCTGTGCTAAGATGATGCAGTCTGGCCCTCTTCTAGGGCTAGAGCTGGTTAAGGCCATCTGCAGTCTTCCCCACTGAAAGTCCGCAACCTTCCACTAGCCATGCTGCAGCACTGGGCAGCATGGTGTCAGAGCACTAAGACAGGCAAAGGCACATGAAAGATGGGCACTAAGGTAATACACTAGGTTGATTTATTTTTGCATGGAATATTGGATGGTTTGAGTTATAAAATTGGTTTGGAATGTTTATCTTGTAATCTTATCTCTCCACACTTGAGAGAATGGGCTTCTAACTCTGTGAAAAGCTTTTACTTTAGTATTATGGCCAAGAGTATGCAGTGTTCATTGGGAATGACGAGAAGGTCAGATGTGTGTTGTTGGATAGGAAGTTGGGGTTGCATTCATTGGTACCACAGTTGGATCAGTTCATCATGGACAGCCCAGCCAGACAGGGATTGTGATGAAGCCACTGGTTCAGCTGGTCACAGTCTACCTGATGACACGGCCGTGCCCTTATGATGATGAGATTCTGCAGCACACAACAGACCATAATGAATCATGGAAGCATTTTATCCCAGTGATCTGCCCCATCACATTTTCAAGTGGGAGTATGACTTCCATTATGTGGATATTGCCCACATATGCAAGGGCTGTACATCCAAATCTTGAACTCTGCAGTCAATGGTTAATCCTAATTGCCCAGTAACCATCCTCTGGTTTGTTGTGATGGTTCAAATGCAGATGGTACAGTGAGTTGCCACAGAATGAAGACTTCATGACTGCTGCCAGAATACTAGGCATTGATTTGCATGATACGCTCAGTATAGTCACGCACACCAGCTGGACACTGAAGGAGTGGAATCCCTTCTGGTTAGGGTACTTTTCAGAATTTAGTTGTGGCTCCTGCAAAGCAACATGTACAATTAATAGTACCATGTATATGGGGAAACCTGCAATTCTGAAGATATGTCCGTCCTTTGCCTCCTCCGAGAGAATGAAATCCACTCGGCTCTCTTTGTTTACAGACTCTTATTATGCAACAATGGATGATGAACTGAGAGATGTTGGAAATATCACCACCTTCAGCCTGGAAGGAGGAAGAAGTATAAAAGCTCATGACCATGGTCAGTGAGAATACTGTCCCACCCATGATGAGGGTTGCAGCTGTGGCTGCAACAGGTGGCAAATTTCTGTGAGCACTTTTTTTTTCGTGAAAAGGAAAATTCTGACACACTGCTCCTCACTGACTTTTTTTTTTATTCATTCGTGCAATGTGGGCGAGCATTTACTGCCCATCCTAATTGCCCTTGAGAAGCTGGTGGTGAGCTGCCTTCTTGAACTGCTGCAGTCCGTGTGGTGTAGGTGCACTCACAGTGCTGTTAGGGAGGGAGTTCCAGGATGTTGACCCAGTGAATGTGAAGGAATATTGAGGGTAGGGAAGTTACCCCCAAGGCACTCCAGCAGACATGGCCTCCTGTTGAGAGCCCTTCTCCTCTCCTTTTTCTCCTGCCAGCAGCTTATGCTCCTCTATGACCCCTCTGCTCATTCTCCTGCTCATCCTGTTGGCCAAGAGTATTCAAACTACTGATCCCAGGCCTAGAAGCAAGTGTTCTGTCAGAATCCTTTAAGTCAGACCAAGTTGCTCAACTCAGCAACTTTTAATAGTACAAACCAACAGCTGCCAACAGAAATCAGTCAGCAACTAACTTGAAAGTAGTTGATGATTCCAATAACCAGTCATAGTCGGGATAGGGGAGGTTGGGGTTGGGGGTGTACTGAATAAAGAGTTGGGAGAGAAGGGAGTGGTGGTCCTTCTTGCTTCTGATTGCACATTCAGCTGTCCAGGCTTAAGAGAGACATTTGTTGCAATTTTGAGCTTTAAAATGGCAGTTCTGGCGTCAATTCCAGAGTGGTAGATGCCATAATTTGCCTATTCTGCCATTCATCCAGCCCATGCTCCTGGCATTCATGCTAAAGCCCTACCCAAGATCTTGTGCAGCACAGCCCGCACCAGAAGCATGATAGCATTGTGAAATCAAAATGATACCTGGAGCACCAAAAATATGGCACTACACAACCAATTTTCACAGCTTCTCTTTTTCTCCTGAGCACTTGACCTTCTTAATGGAAACACCGCCTGTCGATATTGAGCCAAAAGGATTGAATGGAAGCATAAAAAGTGGTGCATGAAACAATGCTTTCTGACCTTTATTCTGCTATTAACAACTCTTCTTAGCAATGCTTTGTTCCTTTACTACCAGTACCACTCTATTTCTTTGTATTTTGTTCCATTACATCCTTTAAAGGAACAGGTAGATCAATATTTGAAGCAGAGAAAGATATAGGGAACTAACATGGAGCCGGAGCAGACATGATGGGCTGAATAGCCTCCTTTGAAGCTACAAGTTCAGTGGTTCCAGTGCTTTGTAAAAATCCTCCACAATGAAAAATTGTAGTTATATAGTTCCTTTTAACGTAGTAAACAACTCAAGGTAGTTCACAACAATATTATCAACCAAAATTTGTTACTGAGCCACATAAGAAGAAAGACTTGTGTTTAGGTAGCATTTTTCATGACACACCAGACATCTCAAAGCACTTTGCAGCTAATTAAATACTTTTTTAAGTGTGTTCACTGTTGTACTGTAAGAAACACACAGCAAACTCCCACAATAGCAATGTGATAATGACCAGATAATCTGGTTCTGTGATGTTGGTAGAACGATAATATTAGCCAGGGCACTGGGGATAATTTCCCTGCTCTTCATCAAAATAGTGTCACTGATCTTTTATATCCACCTGAGCAGTCAGATGGAGCATAAGAGAAATATCTCCTTTATAAGGCTCCTCAATAGCTGCTCATGTTTGTAGAAGTGACCCATTGGCTCTTGCTGATCTATAATTCCACAGGCATGGCTTATCCTACAGTACTTCCCCAAATAGTCTTCATATTTGAGCCTGAGCTGTGAGTGTTGATAGGTTATCTGAGCATGAAAAGCCACATGAGAGTTAACAGATATCCAAAAGCTTGGCCAAAGAGGTAAGTTTTAAGGAGTACCTTAATGGAGGAGTGTAAGTTTGAGAGGCAGCGAGGTTTAGGGAAGCATCCCAGGGCTGAGGGCTTCAACAGCTGAATACAACTGACAACGGTAGAGCAATTAAAATTAAGGGGCATAGAGATCTTGGAGGGTTATAGAGCTGAAGTAAATTACAGTTAAGGAGTGGTCAAGAGCTACAAACTCTACTCTTGCTGCCGAATCCACCACAAGTTAGGAATGATCGAATTCTGTTCTCTTGCCTGGATGCAGCTCCAATAATAGTCAAAAAGCTCAACCATTCTGGACAAATCAGCTCACTTGATTGACAGCCCATCCATCACTTTAAATGTTCAGCTCTTCCACTAGTGGAGCAATGCGGCTGCATTGTGTATGATCTCCAAGATGCACTGCAACAACTTACCAAGGCTTCTTCAACAGCACCTTCCAGACCCATGATCTCAACCACCTTGAAGAACAAGGTTCTCTTGGTTCTGGTTTCCTTTTCTAAAGGGCAACGGTTATTGTAATTGCCCAATTAGTTTACCAAATAGCTTTGATGTTACTTTTACTGATACCGGATTATTACTTTCTTATTTGTTTTTATAGACGATCTCCAATTTTTAAACTACTATCGTTTAAATAACACGTTCTCTGGATTACTAGTCCAGTAAAAAAAATTAAAAAACCTACACTATCATACCCGATATGACACTCCGGATCAACTGAGCTACTGCAGAAGCTAAGTTCCCCATTTGATTATATTTGTGCTCACAGTCTGTGTATTGCTTGCAAGGCCACACAAGAATGCAAGAGATCGGAGCAGGAGTAGACCATATGGCCAGTTAAGCCTGCTCCACCATTCAATGTGATCATCACTGAACTTAGACTTCAACTCTACTATCCCTGCCTTAACTACGGTCAATGATGAAGCAACCACGACTTTCTCGGGTAAATTCCTAAGATTGACAGCCCTTTGAGAAACTTTTTCTCTTCTCAATCCTAAATGATCGACCCTTATCCTGAAAATGTAACCCCATGTTCTAGATTCTACCCTGCCAAGCCCCTTCAGAATCTTGTATGTTCAATGAGATTACCTCTCATTGTTTTAAGTTCCAGAGAACATAGACCCAACTTACTCAGTCTCTCATTGTAGGACAACCCTATCATCCCAGGGACCAATCTAATGAAGCTTTCTCTGTACTGCCTCATGCAAGTATATCTTTCCTTAAATATGGAGACCAAAAATTGCACACGGTATTCCAGATATGGTCTCACCAAAGCACTGTACAATTGTAGCAAGACCTCTTTATTCTGATACTCCAATCCACTTTCAATGAAGACCAATGTGCCATTTGCCTTCCTAATTGCTTGCTGTACCTGCATGCTAACTTTGAGTTCCTTGACTGTGCACACCCAATTTTCTCTGGACAACATCATTTACAAGTTTCACCCCTTTTAAAAAATATTCTGCTTTTCTAGTCTTATGACTCTCACAGACGAAATTTATGTATTTTCTTACTGTCTGTGAGGTGTGTGTATTTTCTTACTCTCAGCAACTGCCCCAATTTAAATAATTCCAGCAGCAAGCTTTTTAATGCAGCAAAAACAGAAAATGCTGGAAAAACTCAGCAGGCCTAACAGCATCTGTGGAGAAAAAATCATAACATTTCGAGTCTTCTTTTGAGCTAAGGAGAAGTGAAAATGTGATGAAATTTATACCTGCCTCACCCCTACTGTTGGCATTCCATAGGGACCGTTCCCTCTGGGACACCCTGGTCCACTCCTCCATTACCCCCAACACCTCATCCCCCTCCCACGGCACCTTCCCATGCAGCCGCAGAAGGTGCAACATCTGCCCCTTTACCTCCTTCTTCCTCACCATCCAAGGGCCCAAACACTCCTTTCAGGTGAAGCAGTGCTTCACTTGCACCTCCTTCAATACTGCATTCGCTGCTCCCAATGCGATCTCCTCTACATTAGAGAGACCAAATGCAGACTGGGTGACCGCTTTGCAGAACACCTTATTTTAAATTTATTTTCATCTTTATTCATTGTTTTATCCCCACCTTTTATCCTATTTTCAATCTTTTTTCCCACTACCCCACCCCCACAAGGGCCATCTGTTACTTGTTCATGTTGTTCTTTCCAGAGTCTTTCTTTCTTTCCAGACCCTTATCCTACTATTATCACACCCTGCTTTCTGACCTTAATGCCACCACCAGCACCTCCTTTAGCCAGTACCACTACCATTAACACCCCTCTGTTCTTATGTCAACGACATCTCTGACAATCTCTCCTTTGTCCCCACCTATCTCTGGCCTTCTATCCAGCTTCACCAACTCCACCCCTCTTAAACAATATAAATTTCAACACATTTTCACTTCGCTTTAGCTCTGAAGAGTCACATGGACTTGAGATGTTAATTCTGTTTTTTATCTCCACAGATGCTGTTAGACCTGCTGAGTTTTTCCAGCATCCGCAGCATTTTGCTTTTACTTTTTTTTAATGCAGTGTCTCTCCCACTCACCTCACACACACTATCTCTCTCTCTCTCAAAGATTAGATACAGATGAAGAAAAAAAACAATGTGGTTATGAAAAAAATGTCTTGGTCTCTCTTTTGTGGCAGGCATGTTGTTTCTTAGATGAGCTAACATTTTTAGTTGAAGGGTGAATCTTGTAACCAGAAGATTCTTGTACTTGAATTACCAGGAGGTTTGTTCTCAGGTGAACTTGAAGTTAGAATGAGCTATGGAGTCCTGCTCCCACTTTCACAGTATTACTGTTTATTACCTTGGCTAGATAGTTGACTTGCAGCTGGTTTGATGGCTTCGCTGATGGACTTTGGAGCTCTCTCTATCTGCAAGTAGCTTTTTCTGTTTTAATGGCAAACAGAAAACATGTGCTCATCTTGTGACTTGTACAAATTAAAAAACCCTTTGCCCAAAGCAAGGTGGTGTGTTGATTGCACATCCGGTGTTGTCACTTGACACTTTGAAGTTCATTCTGCCTAGTTTGGATGAGAAACCATCAGAACCCAAAATGTCGATAGAATCCGTTGCACATTCGTCTAATGCACATTCGTCTAACACTCATTGGGCTGAATTTTCCCCTCCGTAGGGGGGTTGTGCGGAGGCGAGTGGGAGAGAGTGCGAACCCGATTGTCGCCCCCGATTGGCTGCGCGCCACCATTTTACGTGGGTGGGCCAATTAAGGCCCGCCCAGCATGACACTCGTCTGGAAACGCTGTGTGCGAAAGAGTGCAGAAATCTCCCTGAGGCACAGGGATGCCTCAGGGAGATTTGTTTAAAATTCAAGCTTTTAAATAAAGAATTGAAAATATTTTAAGACATATCTCCTCATGTGACAGTGTCACATGAGCTGGGACATGTCAAGGGATATGAATTAAAAAATTTATTTAATTTATAAGCACTTCATGTAACCTCATCCTGCCTGTGGATGAGATTCCATGAAAAATGCAAAGGCCGCCTGGGCCAACCTTAAGGTTGGACTGGCAACCCGTTTAGTTGATTTAATTAGTTTTAAACAGGTCTTAATAGGCCTTTGACAGTTCAACTGAAAATCTAAATGATGTGTGGTGACGTCAGGACGCCCGCCCGATGTCACCACGCGTCATGTTAAGTGTCAGTGAGCGGGCCCCACCCACGCTCACCAAACAGAAAATTCTCCCCATTGAGTTTCGATGTTTCTTTTGCCCATGGTGAAACAGAGAAATGAGTTGGCCAGAATGCTATCTGTAATTCTGTTGTTGATGGCCCATCCTTAAACAAAGATGCATGCATTTCCCGGCTGGGTGTGAATGTCAATATTTAATTAGGTATTTGCTTGAGACTCGGGACTGTCTGTAATCCAAAATGCCAAGGGTTACATGATTTGCAGTGACCACTTTAATAGGCTGTTTGTGTTCAAAAGTTTAAAGAATTGTTTGATTGCTTATAATATACTGGAGCTCATAATACACTGGAGCATGACTGGACCAATCTGAATAACCTCACACTTCCCCACATTATACTCCATCTGCCATCTTGTTGCCCACTCATTTAGCCTAACAACATCTCTTTTCAGCCTCTGTGTCTACCTCATAACTTACATTTCCACCTAGCTTTGTATCATTAGCAAACGTTGTACTCTCTGATCCTTTGTCTAAGTCATTAATATAGATTGTAAATAGCTGAAGCCCCAGTGTTGATCCTTGTGGCACTCTGCCAACTTGAGAATGCCTATTTATGCCTATTATTTATTTCCAGTCCATTAACCAATCCTCTATCCATGCTTATATGTTATGCCCAACCCCTGAACCCTTATCTTCCCTATTACCTTTTGTGTGGCACCTTATTAAATGCCTTTTAGAAATCCAGGTATACTACATCTACTGATTCCCCTTCATCTAATATTCCAGTTATTTAGATACATCCTCAAAAAACTCTAAATTTGTCAAACACGATTTCCCTTCCATAAGAACCTGTTGACTTTATACTTTGTCTGATGATACCATGTCAGGTTAACTGGCCTGAGGTTTCCTGTTTTCTCTCTTCCTCTTTTCTTGAATAGTGATGTCACATTTGCCAACTCCCAAACTGCTGGGACCATTCCAGAAAATAGAGAACTTTGGAAAATCCGAGCCAGCAAATCCATAATCTCTGCGGCTAATTCACTTAGAACCCTATGAACGGCCATCAGGCTCTGGGGATTTGTCGGATTTTAGTCCCTTAAATTTCCCCAGTACCTTAACTCTCCTGATATTAATTTCCTTGCTCTTTTCAGCATCGAGGTTACCCCTCCTCCTCCCCCCGCCCCTATTTCTGGTATGCAACTTGTGTCTTCTACTGTGAAGCCAGACACAAAATATTTGTTCAAGTTTCTGACATTTCTTCCATTCCCCAGAATAATTTCTCCTGCCTCTGCTCCTAAGGGCACAATATTTACTTTAGATACCCTCTTTCTTTTTATGTACTTGTAAAAGCTCTTATGACTGTATTTATATTCCTAGCTAGTTTGCTCTCAATCTATTTTTTCCGCCTTCTTACCAACTTATTGGTAGTCCTTTGGTTTCTGAAACATTCCCAATTCTCAGACTTGTTACTATACTTTGCAAACTTATAAACTGCCACTTTTAATCTGATACTATCCTTAACTTCCTTAGTAAGCCATGGATGGATATTTATTGTTGAGCTTTTGTTTTTCAACGAAATGCATTTTTGTTTCTTTAACTATTTTCCACTGTTTATTTACAGCCATACATTTTGGTCTATTTACCTAATCAACCTAGTCAGTTCTCCCATCTCACTAATGTAATTGGCTTTGTTTAAGTTTAAGATTCTTGTGATTGTAGTGTGTCACTTTTATACTTAACACGGAATTCAACTGAATTATGATCACTAGTTCCCAGCTGATTTTTTACTATAACATTACTAATTAATCTTGCCTCATTGCACAATACTATATCTAAAGTAGCTTTATCTCTAGTTGGTTCCACAATGTGTTGCTCCAAGGAACTGTCATGAAAACATTCTGCAAACTCACCTTCTAGACCACCCTTGTTAATTTGATTGCCTCAGCCTATATGAAGATTAAAGTCCCCCGCAGTTATTATATTGCCTTTGTTACACACTCCAATAATTTCCTGTTTAATGCTCTATCCAACAGTATAACTACTTTTCAGGGGGCCTGTGAACCACTTCCACCAGCGTTTTCTGATTCTTCCTATTACTAATCTCAGCCCACACAGATTCTACTTCATGAACTCCTGAGCCAAGATCCTTCCTCACTAATGTCCTTTTGTCATCCTTTTATAGTTAGGGCTGCCCCTCCTCCTCCTTTGCCTCTCTGTCTTTTCAAAACATTGTGTACCCTAAAATATTTATTTCTCAACCTTGGTCACAATGGGCTGAATTTTGCCCTTGACGGGTGGGCGGGCCTGATCAACTCAGTGGTGGGCAGGCGGCCGATCGCCACTGTTGAAACGGGCCGCGCTGCCATTGTGCTTAGGCGGGGCCAATTAAGGTCTGCCCAGCAGGTTTGCGACTCCTGTGTACATCGGGAAAATCCAATGTGCGGCGGGCACATTCAGATCTTTGGTTCTAATCGGGAACCGGCAATCTGTATAAAGAGCGACCAGGCAGCCTCCTTTGGGCTGTTCACCATGGCCATTCATAGGGCAGGACATGATTTAAGGACAGAGGAGGAGGGGGGGGGTGCAGGCTGCAGGATAGGCTAGCGGGGGGCCGCTGTGCCCCTCGGTTCTCAGATGCCTGCCTTGCTGTCCTCCTTGAAAAGGTGTCCAACCATTGGAATGTCTTGTTTCCAGAGGATGGGAGGAGGAGGGCCCCCACATCACCAGGCAGGAAGTGGCAGAGGCTGTTAGCTCCCATGATGATGTGCGGTGCACAGGAACCCAGTGCCGCAAGTGCTTCAATGATTTGTTGTGCTCTGGAAGGGTGAGTACCACGTCGGCCTTGGCCACTTGACCCAACAGGTAGCCTTAGCCTTTGAGTCCCCCGCCCCCACCCCCAACGTCTTAGTGTTGTTACTACATTGGGCATTTGGCGCACGCTGGGTGGGCAAACAGGTAGTGACCATGCTTACTTCAGCCTTAGTGGTTGAGGAGAAGATGGGTTCTCCCTGCAGCATATGTTGGTGTTTGTTGCATTTGAGTAGTCTGGGGGCAACCTGCATGGGAGGCAGCTAGACACATACACAGAACTCCAACACATGTCTTATTGATGGTGATGAGATGGTAGAAGGGGAGCCTCAAGGTGTTGTGGCCAAGAGCCATCTGCTGGCCTTGGCACTGCACCTAGTTGCACCTCCTTGCCATGGGTGCTAAGACCCAAAGTGATGGACGCCGAATGTGTCCAAGGTGTCTGTTGGAGGAGGGGTTTGGGACCAGCCATGCCATCTTCTGGGGACTGATCACCAGTAGTGTCGACAAGAGCCACTGGATGCCTCAGATGGGCCACAGTGGTTGGGGTGTGGCGTGCGCGTCCAGAGTGCATGAGCGATTAGCCCAACAAATCCTCTTCTATGTTTTGCAGGCAAAAACAGAGAACAATATGAGGGAGCGGCAGCGGACTGGTGGTGGTCACGCCATGCTGCAGGACCTCACCACCTATGAGGAACAGGCCATGGAGCTGTGGAGGAGGCAGGCGGCCAAGGCGGCAGGTGTCGGCGAGGCTGGGGTGCAGCGGCCAGGTATTTGAGGCCCACAGTCCCATCCATTCTATCTCCCCACCACCAAAACCGCTGATTGCTGCAATTGTTAATGCTGCAACACTGCTCATTCACAGACTGAGACACACAAACATGTGGGTCATACACAAAGGTCCCTTGGCCCCTTGAGGATGCACGTCTCCGCTACCTTCCAAAGTTGCCTTATCCCAATTGTGACGACTATCCCCATGGCCTAACATGCCATGGCATCGCTGCTGCACAGCCAAAGACTTTTGCATCTTAGGAGGGTTTGTACCTCCACCACCCTTTCAGCCAGTGAGCCCCACATTACTCTGTCCAAAAGGACCTCAGCACCTCACCTGTCAACCTCATGGCACTCAACTTAAATAAATGCCACCACGTTAGTCATCCCTGCTCCAAGGGGAAATGTTGCCTTCTGTCCACCCGTTCTATGCCCCTCATAATGGTATGAAGGTCAATAATATGACCTGTCAATCTCCTGTGCTCTATGGAAAATGTCATAAGTGTATGCAATGTTTCCTCATCACCGCAACTCTCCAGACCAGCATGCATCCAGGTCAGGAACCTCTGCACTTTCCCCACTCCAATGCCATCCCTCCCATGAAGCACAGGTCACAACTGAACTCAGAAGTGTAGATGTGGCCTCGACAGCGTTTTCTGCACTTGCAACATGACCTTCCTTTTCCTACATTCTATACCTCGGCTAATAAAGGCAAGTCTGGCTTCAACCTTGTTAAACGCCTTATGTTCCTGTTCTGCTACCTTAACAGGTCTGCCCAGCAAGGTCCCTATAATCGTAGTGACATCCCATGGTCCTACCATTACTCATGTATTCCGATACCTTGTTTGTCTTGCCCAAGCGCTTAACTGAACACTCATCCACACAACATTCCATGTGGCATTCCTTAGGCCATCTGACCAGCATGTCTGTATGTGCGTGTAATGTTTGGGCCTCCTCTTGACTATTTATCATCCCATAAATGTTTGTCTCCTTAAGTTCTTGAAGGGTGAGCAAATTATGAGGCTGGGGGGGAAAGGGATGAATGGTGTTACTGACTGAGCGCTAACTGATGCACTGTCTTTGTTGTTAATTTCAGCATCATCACCGCATGGCCATGGCCAAGAACACCAGAGCTGCCCCCTCCACACGTGAGGGCCAAGACTTACAACTTGCGTCACATCATTTCAGCCAGCCAGGCACCAGCACAGCGACAAACACTTCGGTGGAGAATATAACGTCAGCTAGTGTCCCGGGCACAGTGGAGAGGGCATATCACAATCACTGGAGGAGATGGCAGGGACAGAGAGTGCCGATGGTGCCAGCAGCTGGAGGACTGCAGAGGACCAAGCATGTGCTGAACCTGGCTGTGATGATGTGCCTCTGGAGAAGCAGTAATGCTGCAGCTGCAGGACAAGCGGCAGGAAGATTGGGAGCATCTGGCAGGGTTGCAATGAGGGTGTGCTTCAGTTGGTCTCTGTGGTGGAGGAGTCCAGGCAGAGTGTCAGTGAAAGCATGAACCTCAGGACAGAGCTTCAGGCTTCCTCCACGGAGAGATTGGCGATTCTCATGGAGAGGGGCTTCAATCGGATGGAGACTCTTCTGATTGGGTTATGCTCTGATCTGCAAATCCTCACAGCGGTAATGGCCACAGGTGGTCATTGGCAATGTGGGAGACGTTCTGGGCACCAAGTGTCGCTGCTCGATGCCCATCCATCTGTGGTGAGCAGGGAGGTCCAATGTGACTTCACGTCGGCACAGCAGCTGCCTGTCGTCGCTGCGAGCTCCTCTCAGGGCACTCCGGATGAGGGCAGCAGCTCCTCCGCCCCTCTGCCAGTGACCGTTGCATCCATTGAGGCTGTGACAACTGGGAAGATGCCAGTTCTAGAACTGGCCGCTCCCTCCCAGGCGGCTCCACGGGTCAGAGGATGCCCGTCAAGGTCTTCGAGGCCAACAGGACAGCAAAGTCAGCAGGCTGTCTCACAAGCCACTCCAAGCGATGGGGTGGCACCTAGACGTAGCACCCACAAACGTAAGCTTAAGGCACGTTAGGCACTCCACAGGTTTGTCACTGATGATTTTGTGTTGGTCCTAGATTAGGGAATATATCATTATGTGCGTCAGAGCAACATTTGTGCTTTATTTTGGTAGCAATAAAGTCCACTTTTCTGACCATGGCTGAGGGTGTTTCCTTTGTGCTGCATTTGTATGTTTCACAGACATCTCATGAGTGTTTGAGTGGATATTGATGTTTCTGTACTAAGCCCGTAGTTGCAGCTGACGAGGTGGAAGATATGGCACTTAAGTGCCACGTGTGGAAGCGTCAGGCAATGCTGTTCCTGCTGATCCATGTGTGTGGAGCCAACTGAAGGTTCGTTGGATTAAAGTGTCCTGGGTGTCCCTGCCTCCTTGGTGTAGTAGCGGGTCAGTGTGCTGCCCCTCATCTTTGCCCTGAGCTTCCTCATCCTCTGAGCCACTGCTGGATTCATCGTGTGCAGCCTCATCCACTGCATCAAGGTCTTCATCGTCAACTGCATCCCCCCTTTCCAGCGGAAGATTGTGCAGAGCGCAGCATGTTACCACTATCAGAGAGACGCGATCTGGGGGGTACTGGAGTGCGCCTCCTGAGTGGTCTAGGCAATGGAAGCGCATCTTGAGAAGATGGATGGCCCTCTCCACCAAAGCCCTTGTGGTGCCCTGGCTCCTACTGTAGCGCTCCTCAGCTTCTGTTCTTGGATGGCGTAGTGGCATCATGAGCCACCTTCGCAGGGGATAGCCCCTGTCACCCAGCAGCCAACCATCCAGCTGAGCCAGAGCACTGAAGAGCCCCGGCACCTGGGAGTGTCTGAGGATGTAGGCGTCATGGGAGCTACCTGGGTACCCTGCACAAACTTGCAGAATCTGCATCCTGTGATCACACGCTATCTGCACGTTCATGGAGTGGAAGCCCTTCCTATTGACTAAGGCACCGGACTCACCCGCTGGCGCCTTGATGGCCACATGTGTGCAGTCTATAGCACCCTGGACACGGGGGAAGTCAGCAATAGCTGCAAAGCCTCTGGCTCACTGTGCTTGACTTGCCTGGTCGCAGGGGAAGTGGATGAAGGTCAATGTCCATCTGAACAGAGTATCTGTAACCTGCTTGACACAAGTGTGGACAGCTGATTGGGAGACACCGCAAAGATCACCCACCGAGCCCTGGAAGGAGCCAGAGGCATAGAAGTGGAGGGAAACTGTGAGCTTCAGAGCCGCTGGCATGGGGTGTCCGCCCACACAGTTAGGGGAGATCTCAGGGCCAATCATCTGACAGATATAGTTCACTATCTCCCTTGACAGTCGGAGCCTCCTTCGGCACTGCACCTCAGTCATATTGAGGTAGCTGCTTTGCCACCTGTATACCCTGGCAGCAGGATAGTGGCGTCTTCTGTGGCCCCTTCCACCTTGGACAACCTCTTGGCACTGCACTCCTTTTGCCTGCGCCTGGCCTCCCAAAGGTGGCTCCCCTGGTGGCTGATTGTCCACTCCTGGCCTCCTCCTTATTCTATCCCTCCCTTCCTCCTCAGAGGAGCTGCCTCCAGTGGAGATGTCAGAACTCATACCCAGGTTAAATGGAGGCCTCCAGAAAGCTGCAGGCCCAATAAAGATTACTGTCTGCGGAGTGAGCTGAAGCTTCAAAGTACAGAGAAAGCTGTTGGAAATTGATCTGAACTGCTAACAATCACACAGCCAAGTTTAAAACACTTTCTGCATTAAATACTTTAGAAAAAACATGAACAACCCCTTTGAGCCCACATATCCCGCCCGTGGATGAGGTTTGTTAAAAAATCAGTTACCTGCCTGCACGCTGGGCCCATGCGCCAAGGCAAAGATCGCACGGGCTCCTCAAAATCAGCTTCAATTGCCGAGTTAAAGGCCTTAACAAGGTCTTTATTTAATGGCAGGCGCGTATCGCGATTCACAGTGAGCCCGCCCAGCTAAATATCGCAATGCCGCACGCTGACATCGGGATGCTCGCGCGGCATCAGCTTGCGACATTTTAAACACTGACGTGCTGGCTTCACCACCTGCGCGTCAACCATAAAGTTCAGCCCCATGTAACTATGTCTCTGTAATGGTAGTTAGATCTAAACCATTTAACTCTCTTTTGTGCCACTAGTTTATCTACCTTATGGCAAAGATGTTTCATGCATTCCGTTAAAGAGCCTTTAATTTTTAAACTATTATTTCCTGCATAGACTTCACTGATGCGTAATTACCATTAAACTCTGTGCCCCTTCCTGTCTGGCTCTACTTGATTTTACCAGCAATGCTACACTATTCTGTTGCCCCGACTCCATCCCCCCTCCCCCGCCCCACAACCGGTTATTTTAAAGCCCTATCCACAAGGCCTAGTTATGTGATTCACCAAGACACTGGTCCCATCCACAATTATTGCCCATTTGTGTTGCCTTGAGAAGGCCGGGGTGCTGGGCCTTTTTCAGAGGGCACGAAGACTCACCAGTTTGGAGCTGGATTATTGCAGGCCAGGCTGAGTAGGATGGAAGCTTCTAGTGCCTAAAGGAATCATTAAACCATCTGAGATTATGTAACAATTGGGCAGCTTTCATTTATTTGTTGCTGTTAGCTATTGTAATGAGATATCCGTTTTTTTTGTGTTGTCTTGCCTTATCGCATTGACGTTGTCACATGCTGCTCCAACCTGTGTGCCAATTATAAGAAAGAAATAACTTGCTTTTATCTAGTGGCTTTCAAAACATCAGGACATTCACTTCAAGCCAATGACCTACTTTTGAATGTAGACCCTGTTGTAATGTAGGGAGATACAGCAGTCAATTTTTTGCACACAAGAACCCAGAGACAATAATGAGTTATACGATCTGTTTTTGTGGTGTTGATCAAGGGATAAATGTTAGCAAGCGAATACATAACAGCAAAGCAGATTTTATCATTTAGTGCTCCTGGCTCTGTCTAAGAGGAGCACTTATCAGGGATTCCAGTGCAAAATATGCGGAAAAACTGTGGGCTGCAAAATCGGTTTGCTGACCTTAGCACCTGAATTCCTGAAATACCCTCCTGCTTGCCAATGCTTTCTGCTGCGAGTTCTAACTCCACTTTGTCTTAAAAATACGATAGAGATTAGAGGATGTACAATACCACAGCACAAGGTGTACTCCTAATTTACATTTATGAGGGGAAATTATCCTGTTTCACCTGAAGGTGCTGAAAATTGGATGTATTTAGAGCACACTAGTCTGAAGAAACCTGCCTGATTTTTCGATTATGGATACAGGCCCAGGCAATTTTATAGTGCTGTATAAACACCACTTTTTATTTGGTGCCACTATAGTGAGAGATGACCTTTGATCTATAGATCAAGACGTAGAATGCATTTGGGTAGAGATAAGAAGTCCCTTATGGGAGTAATTTATAGATCCCCTAATAGCAGCTACATAGGATATACAGGAAGAAACAATTGGGTCTTGTGAGAAAGGTGCAGCAACAATTGTGGGTGATTTTAATCTACATATGGGGTCAAATTTTTAGCTTTAAAATTTTTAGTTTGCGCCCATCCAACCCGACCAACGTATAATGATGCACGATGACATCGGGCGAGCGTCCCAACGTCATGGTGCACTCACGTGACATTTCGGTCCAGCAGCGCGCTCACCGACAATTAAAAGGCCTATTAAGGCCATCTAAAAGTTAATTAAGAGAAATATTTCGCTGCCCATCCAAACCTTATGATTTTCGGGCAGGCAAAAAGATCGGGGGTCGAGTGCCTACTGGACTTGCCCTCCAGCCTGGCGTGCCTAGCAGGTGCAGACACCATTGCCATTCTGCACAAAGTTTTCCTCCTCGAACTCGACAGCTCCCTCTGAGTCTTCTGGCAGCCTTCAGGGAGCTGCCTCTGCTACTTTTGAATCCCGCTCTGGCTCTCCATCGGACCCGCTGTCCGACTGACTCCAGTGGCTTCTGACCAGTGAAAAGATATGTTTCGTGATGGATGGGCCTTAATTGGTCACTCAGCATGAAATCACGTTGAAAACGTTATCTCGCCCAGGAGCGGATTATATATCCGCTTCCGGGCCTACCAACTTAGCGCGCACGCCAAGCATGAAATTCAGGCCCTGGTAATGCGCAATGAGACAGTATTGATTAGTGACCTCATGGTAAAGGTGCCCCTAGGTAGATGTGATCATAACATGATTTAATTCAGTTTGAGAGAGAGAAGAGTGGGTCTAAAGCTGATGTTTTAAACTTAAGTAAGGACATTATAAGGGTATGAAGACAGCTGGCTAAAATAAACTTGGAAAGTAGGTTAAGAGATAGGCCAGTAGAGGTGCAGTGGCAGACAATTAAGGAGGTATTTCATAACACTCAGCAAAGATGCATTCTAGTAAGAAAGAAAGACTCTTGAGGAAGGATGCACTATTTGTGGCTAACTAAGGAAGTTAAAGATAACATCAAATTGAGAGGAAAAATGTAAAATTCCCCGAAGATTAGTGGCCTGAAGATGAGTGGCAGATCAGAAGATTGGACAGAATAAAAAAACTCAATGACTAAAAATAAAATGAGGGAGAGAAAGCTAGCTAGAAATATAAAAACAAATAGCAAGAGTTTCTACAGGTGTTTGAAAAGTTAAAGAGTAAGTAAAGCAAGCATTGGTCCTCTAGAGAGAGGATTTGGGGAATTAATAATGGTGAATAAGGAAATGAATGCATCGAAGAGATATTTTGGGCAGAATTGTCCCAGATTTGCACTAAGTGCGGTTTTACCCGCTGGCTGCGATGACGGCTTCTCACACCGTATTGTCCCAATCCCGCCACATTGATTATGCATTCCTGGGAGACACGTCACTTTGATGGCGGGCGGGCTCTCATTCACCTGCCATGCCAACATCTTGCCGCTTCATCATGCTGGGTGCCATATTTAAAGTGCAGCCACACACACACTCCTGAGTGCTTCCAGTTCAGGACTGCTGCACAGAAGACAGGATGGCCCCAAAAAGCAAAAAGACTGCAGCCCCCATTTCAGTGACCTGTCCCTCAAGTGCCTTTTGAACGCCGTGCAGGCCCACTGTGATGTCCTCTACCTCTGCTCTGGCCACAGGATGGGCAGCTGCATCACCATGGGAGGTGGTGGCAGCAGTGGTCAGTGCCAATGCCCTGCAAAAGAGGAAGCCACCCAATGCTGCTGTAGGATGAATGGTCTCATCTGTTCCACCAAGGTGACTTATTCTTCTCATTACTCTCAACTTACACACCCACAAAACCCATCATACATCCACAGGAATCTCACACCTCAAGGGACAACACCACTAACTCTCACACACATCCTCACATCTCCATCAAGCTCATAACCCCTGGAGCTCACACCTTCATCCCATCCATGGCTCCACTCATCACACAAATATTCCATGCTGTGCCATGTGTCCTGCTCACGTTCTCTCCATCTGATTCCATTCAGAAGACGCTGGCTCACAGCAGTAAGGAGAGGTCTCAGACTGTTGATGGAGTGACCCACATTAGGCCCCTCACTCACTTTGAGGAGTGTGCCATCACGTTGGCTGGTGAGGATGTGGACCCTGCCTGCGGTGATGGTGAGGTCGGCGGTGAACACCCATGTGAGGATCCTGCACCACATCATCCATCTCTCAACACAACTATGAGTGCTTTCTCTCTCTCCTGCTTTTGACTCTGCTACTGTGCACAAAATATCTCTACTTTGGTTCACAGGGAACTCTGCCAAGTGACCTTCCAACTCATCCTGGAGAATCAGCAGAGCTCTTGGAAGCCCTCAACAGAGTGGCACACGAGTTGAAGGAGTGCATCCACCTGCTCTCTGATGAAGTGGTGCCCAATTTGCGCATATGGATGTATCCGTGGCATGAATGGCAGATGCCATGGAGACCCTGGTCCAGCAGAACGCGGAGGTGTATGCAGACCGGCACTCCATCATGTAAGCCATGGTTGCGTTCCTTCAGCGGCAATGCGAGAGGGAAATGGGGAACTTCGATGTTGCTCCAGGTGCTCCTTCCCCTCAGGGAATCAGGCCGGAGACCCTGGGCACCTGACGGTAGGAGGACCAGCAGCTGGGCACCCCGGGTCATCATCACAGGAATCTCGCCGAGTTCCCTTTGCCTATGAGCCCCTCAGCCTCATCCTCTGTCACCACAGAGAGGGCAGCTGGCCAACGAATGACTTTGGAGGCAGAAGTGTGTGTGAGGCAGGACCTCGTGCAAGCACTTTCCTATGCATGCGGATCCTCTCTGTATCCCATTAATCACTCTGTCCTGAGCATTTTCAGTGCTGCCTGCTGGAATTCGCTTTCAGTTGTCTACCTGAGCTGACCTGCATCTCTGCCCACCCATTGATCATACTCCCATGCAGCACCAGACCTCTCCCACCACGACTGTTGTTTCACTGTCGATTTAGACAGCATGAGCTGGATTAGGTTTTGCGTGCACTCCCCTTCTATTCCCCACCCCAAGTCACCCATTCCCTTTACCCCATCAGTAATAACCCCTCCCCGGCATCACCTTCCACCTCCCCTCTGTGACCTTCAGCCACAACCCTTTACTTTTGGCGATGTCCAGGTGAACGTGCACGTTCCCTTCCTTCCCGAAAATCGCAGGCCCATCCACATTAACTTCCCTGACTTCCTCCTTCCCACCCCAGGGTCCGTGTCTGCCACCGAGTCCCCACCAAACACCCTCACTGTCCCTTCTACCGCTATGGTCGGACCCTCACCCTCCCAGCTCACTCTGCCCTCAGTCATTCTCACCATTCCATTGTTCTACACCCACCCTCGGTTTACTCCCCAGGAGAATGTCAGTGACTCATCAGAGCCCCCCTTGCACGTTCACCTGGACATCCGTACCTCCAGACTCATTCCCCGCATGCCACCGCCCCAGGACCCCTTCCCCCCCACCCAGACCCCTTCTCCCTCCAAGGAACCCTTCTCTTCCCCCCACCCCTTGGAACCCCTTCACCCCATCCCAGACTTCCCTACCCACCCCCCTTGGTCCTCCTCCTTCCTGACTCCGTCAGACACCCTTACTTCTTCCGTGACTCTTAGTCCTCCTCCGGCCCCCCCCGACTTTTTTCTCCAGCCTCACTTCTTCCTCCAGGCTTACTCCTTCCCTTCTCCACACTCCTTCCTCCCCCCGGACTTGTTCCCCTGTCCACAGTCCTTTTTCCCCCCAGACTCCCACCCTTCTCCGCACTCCTTCCTCCTCCGGGACTCCCTCCCCTCTCTGTACTCCTTCCCCTCTCTGAAGTCCTTCCTTTACGCCTTCCAGCCCCCTTACATCTACTTCCCCAGCTGCCGTCTTCTCCCCTGTTACCCCCTCCTCCACCTTCTCAAACTTACCCCATCCCAACATATTCATTCCCCCGTCCCAGCCTCACCCCATTCTGACACCTTCGTTCCTGCCTCCTAATCTCACCCCATCCTGCCCTCTTCCTCCCCTAGTCAATGCTAGACCTTCCTTTCCCACCCTGCAGTCTTCCTCTCCCAAACATAGCTGAACATTCCTGACCAGTCCTTCGACCATCACCCGTTGTGAACAGACCTTCAACGGTGACTTTCCAACTTCCGTGAGCTGCTTTGCAGCGGAGCCATGTCCACGAGAATCCACCCAGTATGCAACGGATGTTCTTCCAGGGTCCCATTGCTGTCAGGCTCCGGCATCTTCTGCACCTCAGATATCTGCGATGTGAGCAAAGCCCTGGCGGTAAGTCCCGACTCCTGCATGCCACAATTGTCAAGATGTGTTCTGCACCGGTGTGCAATCATGCCAATGTGGGCGGATGATTTAATGATGTATTACAAAGAGGTTCCTGATGCCCGATGGAAGGGACTACAGCCCACTATTGCCAGGCTGAGCAGACAATCACAAACTGGTTTCACAACATCATGAAACCGATTTTTGTCCTTCTCACCACATTGTTCGCTCACACCGCCGAGCATGCCCGATGCCAGCAGGCACGGAAAATTCTACCCATTGTGTCTATCTTCACTGTAGAAGATATGGATAACATCCAAGAAATCAACCAGGTGAACAGGAGGGAGGAACTTGAAGCAATTACAATCACCAGGGAAAGGATACTAAGAAAATTATTAGAACTAAAAGCTGACAAGTTCCCAGGACCTGATGGACTTAATCCTCCAGTCTTAAAAGAAGTGGCTGCTGAGATAGTAAATGCATTGGCTGTAATTTCCCAAAATTCCCTGGATTCTAGAAAAGTCCCATCACATTGGAAAATAGCAAAATGTAACTCCCCAGTTCAAGAAAGGAGGGAGACAAAGCAGGAAACTACAGGCCAGTTAGCCTAACATGTGACATAGGAATCTATTATTAAGAAGGTTATAGCAGGGCACTTAGAAAAACTTAATGCATGCAATCATGGTTTTGTGAAAAGAAAATCATGTTTGTCTTAATTAGAGTTCTTCGAGGAAGTAACGAGCAACTTGGGTAAAGGGGAACCTGTAGATGTGGTGTACTTGGATTTCCAGAAGGCATTTAAGAAGGTGCCACATCAAAGATTATTACATGAAATAAGAGCCCATGGTGTTGGCGGGTAACATATTAGCATGGAGGGAAGATTGGTTAACTAACAGGAAAGAGAATAGGGATAAATGGGTCATTTTCAGGCTGGCAAGCTGTAACTATTGGAATGCCACTTGGATCAGTGCTAGGGCCTCAATCTAAGTCAATAATTGAATGAAGGGGCCGAATGTTGCTAAATTTGCTGTTGACACAAGGATAGGTAGGAGAGTAAGTTGTGAAGAGAATATAAGGAGTGTGCAAAAGGATATAGAAAAGTTAAGAGAGTGGGCAAGAATTTGGCAGATGGAGTATAATGTGGGAAAATGTGAACTTATTCATTTTGGCAGGAAGAACAGGAAAGCAGCATATTATTTAAATGGAAAGAGACTGTAGAACTCACTCAGTTGCATAGAGGGATCTGAGTGTCCAGACGCATGAATCACACAAAGTTAGCATGCAGGTAGAAAAAGTGATTAGAAAGGAAAATGGAATGTTATTTATTGCAAGGGGAATGGAATTTAAAAGTAAGGAAGTGTTACTATAGTTGTTCAGAACATTGGTGACATCACATCTGGAGTACTGTATACAGTTTTGGTTGCCTTACTTAAGAAAGGATATAATTGCATTAGAAGCAGCTCAGAGAAGGTTCACTCGACTAATTCCTGGGATGAGGAGGTTATCCCTTGAGGGAAGGGTGGACAGGTTGCGCCTGTATCCATTGGAGTTTAGAGAAATGAGAGGTGATCTTATTGAAACATATAAGATAAGGGGCTTGACAGAGTGGTGCTGAAAAGATGCTTCCCCCCCTTATGGGAGAGGCTAGAACTAGGAGACACAGTTTAAGATAAAGGTCTGCCATTTAAGACGGAGATGAGAATCATTTTCTCTGAGGGTCATTAATCTGTGGAATTCTCTTCCCCAGAGAGCAGTCGAACCAGGGTCATTGACTATTTTAAGGCTGAGTTAAATTCTTGACTGACAAGGGAATCAAAATGTAGACAGGAAAGTAGAGGCCCCAATCTGATCAGCCATGATCTTATCAAATGGTGGGGCCGGCTTGAGGAGTTGAATGAACTGCTCCTGCTCCTAATTTTTATGTTCACATCTCAGTTGTGACTCAGTTGATAGCACTCTCGCTCATGTAAGTCACAAGGTTCTGGGTTCAGATCCACACTAGAACTTCAGCACAATCATCAAAACTGAAACGCCAGTGCAGTACTGAGTGAGTGCTGTACTGTTGGAGGTGCCGTCTTTCAGATAATGTTTTAAACTGAGGCCCTATCTGCCTGCTCTGATGGATGCAAAAGATCCCATGCACTATTTTGAACCAAGGAGTGGGAGAGTTATTGCTGGTGTCCTGGCCAATAGCTAATCCTGAATCAACAGCACTAAAAATACAGATTATCTGGTTATTATCACTTTGCTGTGTTCAAATTTTGGGGGAGGTGGTGGTGTAGTGGTATTGTCACTGGACTAGTAATTCAGAGACCCAGGGTAATGCTCTGGGGACCTGAGTTTGAATCCCACCATGGCAGATGGTAAAATTAGAATTCAATAAAAAATCTGGAATTAAAAGTCTGATGATGACCATGAAACCATTGTCAGTTGTTGTAAAAACCTAATGTCCTTTAGGGAAGGAAACCTATTGTCCTCACCTGGTCTGGCCCGCAAGTGACTCCAGACTCACAGCAATGTGGTTGACTCTTAAATGCCCTAGCAAGCTGATCAGTTCTCACAGGCAATGATTGCTGGCCTACCCATTCCATGAATGAATAAATTAAATTAGCTTCTGGTTTCCTACATTACAACAGTGACTCTTCTTTGAGATGCTCCATGGGC
Organism: Carcharodon carcharias; assembly: GCF_017639515.1. Classification (NCBI taxonomy): domain Eukaryota; kingdom Metazoa; phylum Chordata; class Chondrichthyes; order Lamniformes; family Lamnidae; genus Carcharodon; species Carcharodon carcharias. The sequence goes on from NC_054469.1 coordinate 184,747,182, forward strand.
ATGAAAAGCGCTATATAAAAACAAGTTTTTTTCCTCTTATAAGGAATTTTCTCCCTTCCCAGCCTAAAGGCACCAGCTCTTTCATGGAGTGTAGTACCCTATTTCACTTGCTCTCTGGCACCCAAACTAAATGGTTGTTAGACTGACAGCACTCAGCTGCAAAGCCATTTGATTGGTGAAAGCATTACCACCTCCCAGTATCCACAGGTCCACTTCCAACAGGTGCCAATGGATAGTGAGCAGAAGCTGAAACCCTGGCCAGTTTCCACCCTCCCAAATCCATAGGAGCTGAAGCCAAGTGTACCGTCCTTGTACTAACATTCTAGCTGTGCTCGGTTAACTGGGATTGGGGATCAAATACAGGTTCAACTACTCATTTAAAGCTGAAAGCATACTCCCAGTGTGGAGCCTCGCCTGCTGGTGGTGAGGTGTGGGGTGCGGGTGCCAGAAAATCATGTGGATAGTGCCCATAGTAGATAATCTCAGCAAATCAGGCTCTGATCTGAAGGTTGAATTGGCCATACTAAACATATTTGCTGAGCCTTCAGCTAAACTATCTCATACATGCTTAATGGGTATTATTATAATATGTCAACCATTAAATTAATGATGATTCAACTCCCCCAGTGGCTAAGTGAACAAGTGCACATGTAGGATGGCATTGAGTTAAACACAGTGGCAAAGTCGATCCCAGCCTATGGCAGAATTGTGAGAAGAAAAAATAGCGCGTATTTCTGTTAATGGTTGTGTTTCAGGGAGCTCTGCTGGGAAGAGCAGATGTATGGCCATTGAGTGGAAACAGGATTAAGTTTACCTGTGATGTCTTCCTAATGGCCAAAGACACTCTGACATTCAACAAGACAGAATGAAAATTGGACAAGATATTGACAAGAGTTTCCCTAATAGTATCCTTCACAATTTTCTCCCCTCTTAGACTTGTTCCTGCAGTAAGATTCCACAGGTTCTGCCCACAGTCCAATCACTCACTCGTAAAATCATATGCCTGCTTGAGCAGTGAGCACCGGTGGCACACATGGCAGGCCTCACAGCAGAGCTTGCTGCAGTCTTTATCTTATGTCTTTATCTGACTCCCCAGTGGGTGGATATAGGTCATACGGAGGTCGGTGGAATACAATCAGTGGTCAGGAATCCTGGCTTTTCCCTACTGCAGTGACAATTTCTACTGACTCAGCACAAACCAGGGATCAAACTGAAGCACAGCTTGGTCTGTGTGACTCCAAACTCCCATCACCACCTATAGGGCACCTTTAACGTGGTGACGTAAAGAGATATTAGAACAGATGACCAAATTTTGGTCAAAGAGGTAAACAGGAAGAGGTCGAGAAGCAGAGAGATATAGGGAGGGAATTCCAAATTTTAGGAAGCTGAAGGTATGGCCACTAATGGTGGAGCGATGGAAATTGAGGATGCACAATAGGCCAGAAAAGTATGATAGAAGGTGGTGCATTTACCCAAAGAGCCAAATGAAGCATTTCCCTGACACCTCCCTCCCCTGGTCAGTGCCTACAGTGCTGTTAATTTTAGCAGAGCCTCTGTTTTGTTGCGAACAATGAATTGAATAAATAGCCCCAGGTTTTACCTCTGAAAACTTAGGTTTTCAGAGGTAATGGAGAAAAATTTAAACACACTTCCTGTATTCATTCTCACAGACAATTTGCTGATTAATATATCTTCCTAATGGGGAATGGTAATTTATAATTTGAATGTCACATTCTTTAAAAAAGTATATATGTTATTAACCGGGCAATAACTACCATGGTTTTCAGGTCACGTAATCAAAGTGGGAGATGATTACAATGAACAGGTGTTGTCACACTGCATGTAAAAACTTGCTGTAGGATGTTACCATGATGGGCCATCTGTTGACACGCTGACATTATAATTGCAGTAAGAGTAATATCTCATTAATGTGCTTCTTCTCTTACAGAAATCGCCAAGTAGTTCAGGCCCAGTAGCTATCCTACACCATCCAAACCAAAGGTTGTGGGGGAGAAAAAGAGAAAGATTTGAATTTATTTAGGCACTTCTCACAACCTTAGGTCCAAAAGAGCTTTACAGCCAGGGAAATGCTTTTGAAATGTTGTCACTTTTTTGTAATGTAGCAAACGCAGGAGCCAATTTATGCACAGCGTGATCCCATATACAACAAGGTGTTAACAACCAGGTAATTGATTAGTGGTGTTGGTTGAGGGATAAATATTGGCCACAAAACCAGGTAGTACTCTATGTTTCCTCTTCAAGAGGCAATCCAGTGACCTCTGCAGGCTGTCTTGCCTCATAATGTAGAAGGTATGACCTTTTCTTAACATTTTGGTTTGCTGGAGTTCAAGGCCAGAATTTTTCCCTCGTCGGGCAGGCTGGGCGGGAGCGGGCAAGGGTGGTCGGGAAACTTACCGCCGCCCCCGATCGGCTCTGCGATTTCACACAGGTGGGCCAATTAAGGATCGCCCAGTATGGATCGCGAGTGGCAGTGCTTAGTGCTACCTGTGCGGGCGGTAAGAGGAGGGAGAGCGAGCCTGGTGCACAATTTGCGCATGCGCGTGAAAGTGCTTCAATCTCCCTGAGGCAGCTCCGTGCTCAGGAAGACTGAAACGCTTTTTAAAAAAATTAATAAAGACAGTAAAAATTTAAAATAACATGTCCGCTCATGTGACTCTGTCACATGAGATGGGACGTGTTTTTAATTCCAAAATTAAATTTTTATTCAATGTTTATTTGCTTTCAGAAACCTCATCCTGCTCGTGGATGAGGTTTCCTAAGGCCAGAATATTACGCTCGGCATGCAGTCATGCACCCGATGTGCCTGAGCGTGAAATGATGCGCGTGTGTCCCGACGTCATCACGCAGTCTGGCGATGTTTCATTCAGTGGGCGCGCGCCAGAATCGGCTGCATGCCCACCGATAATTAAAAGGCCTATTAAAGACATTAACAACATCAGTAACTTGAAATTTATGCTGCCCATACAACCTAACGGTTGGCGGGCAGGCGAAAAGGCCAAGCGGCCTTTACATCTTTTAGGAAACCTCATCCACGAGCAGGATGAGCTTTCCTAAAGCTAATACCCATTAAAAAAACTTTATTTTGAAATTAAAAACATGTCCCATCTCATGTGACAGAGTCGCATGAGGGGACACGTTTTTAAAAAATTTTTACTGTCTTAATTAATTTTTTTAGAAAGCGTTTCAATCTCCCTGAGGCAGCCCCGAGCTTGAAGGAGATTGAAGTGCTCTTTCGCACACATGCGCGAACTGCGTGCCAGGCCCCTCCCCCTGCCCACACAGGCAGCACTGCCGCTCGTGATCTACGCAGGGTGTGCGTAAAATCACGGTGCAGAGCCGATCGTGGGTGGCGGTCGGCTTCCCAACCGCCCTCACCAAGCACCCCCACCAAGGGCAAAATCCCGCCCTAAAAAATGCAAATGCCGCTTGGCCTTTTTGCTTGCCCGCCAACCGTAAGGTTGGACGGGCAGTGTAAATATGATTTTAATTAGCTTGATAATAGGCCTTTCAATTATCAGCGGGCGCACAGCCGACTCTGGCACGCGCCTGCCGAGTAAAATATCGCGCGAGTGCACAATGATGTTGGGACGCATGCCTGGCATCATCGCGCTTTATTTTAGGCTCGGGCGTGTCGGGCGTGCGCCCGCACACTGAGCATAAAATTCTGCCCCAAGATAATATATCATCCTGAACTTCTGTGTTCGTTTTTGAAGCGTGGTTTGCTGTACCGCTCCTAATATGTTAAAGTCAACTTTTGTAGATTCCTGAACATTGTCACCCAAAGCTGTGATTGTCCCTGTGTGATGCACACTGTTTTTTTTGCCTCACCTGCTCAGATTGCCATTGTTTTTGCTGTAGCGCGTGACACTTGCTGCACTTCAGATCTTCAGCTGAAGAAGCCTTTCTGTTTATCTAGCTGATTTGTCCAGGCACCTTTACGTTGTTGATAGACTCGGTCATTGAATCCAAATTCTGCTCATTGTGCTCTCCACAAAGTCAAATAAACCAAATGGAACCACCCACATGCCAGTATTCTCTATTCAAAGCGATTTGCTGAGAGATCTACTTCCTCACACCTTTGGAGGTAGTCTGTATTCACTGGGTATTCAATGCCTCCAAGATTTTCTTTTCTGGTTGTCAGCAGAAGACTTTTATTCAGCTATAATGCTGTTCCCTTCACCAAATCAAATGTGCTGTCCATCTCTATCCTGTTAAAGTAGACAATAGTACTGTTAAAGAAGCATGGCAAATGCCCCTCGTGCTGATACCACTTTTCCTCAGATGCAATTCTAGGGCCTTCATTTGTGAAGAGATGACAGTATAGACTACATAAAAGATGATTCACACACAGGAGACCTATGATGCCTCATCTTGGGAAGAGCTACTTCTAGAAGGGTTTCCCTGCTGATGACATTGATTAGATGGGTCCCCCAGAAAATCTTCACGCAGAACCTTCCCTGTCTGCATGCCAGTTTTGGCCCTGAGTTGTGTTTTGTCTCTGTTTGCCGGTTATCTAAATGAACATGACTCTCTTATGTTGCTGCAGTCCACAAAATGGCTGCCTCAGTTGCTTTACCAGAAAATGAAAGTGTAAACATTTCCTTTTGGAAGCAGCTTTATGGGCCACAGTACTTTGCTTATGTAGACGTTCCACATTCCGGAAAGTGAGTGCAATGGAAGGTTTGACTTCACCAAATATTTAAAGATCATTAGTAGGCAGGGGTGGCTTTCTGGCCATGCTGAACTCAGTTTATCATAAACATAGGATCTGGCCTGCCAAAATTTTAGTGACTAACTGTGGTTCAGCGGGTAACACTTTCAATTCTGGACTGAATTTTCACAGGGACGGACAGGGCATCTGCCTTCGCCAAAATGGTACTGGAGCTCCAACTCCAGAAGTCCCATCTCCAAGCCCGGCACCCACCATTTTTGCTGGAGAGAGGTGGGGGAGGGGTGGGGGAGGCGTGGGGTGGGGGAGGGGTGGGGAGGGGAGGGGTGGGGGAGGAGTGGGGTAGGGATGGGTGGGGTGGGGGAGGGGTGGCGGAATATGGGGCTGGGTTGTAGTTTTCGCATCCAGAGTTCACATCTGCCTTCAGTCAGATGTGAATTTCATCATCCAGGTTTCTGAAATATGATTTGTGGGCTTTACACTTCTCAGGATGAGGTCTAAACTTATCGGAGCTCCTTTGGAGAGATTCCGGGTTCCCCCCTCCCCACCGACACTCCGGTGCAGTAGGTGCTGCACTTGCATTGTCAGAGATGTTATATTTCAAATGAGATGTTAAACCAAATCCCTGTCTGCCTCTGAGGTGGATTTAAAAGATCCCACAGCACTATTTCAAAGGAAAACATGGGAGCTTTCCAGCCAATACTCATCTCTCAGCCAACATCTCTGAAACAGATGATCTAGTCATAACTGCATTGCTGGTTGTGGGACCTGGTTGTGTGCAAATTGGCTGCTGTTTCCTATATTCCAACAGTGACTACATATCAAAAGCACATCATTGGCTGTGAAATGCTTTAGAACAGCGATTCCCAAACAGTGGGTATTGAATGGGGTCACTAGAAATAAAATCACCATCTCTCACCCGCTCATATAGTCACATCAGTGGGAAGTAACCGATCATAACCTCTGTGCTGCAGCATAACTAGGCATCTACTTAAAGAGTTTTCCTGGAGCTACAATGATAGAAATGGATGATAATTTAGTGACTGCCGCAGTCCAGTCGCCAAGGGCCCGGCATTTTCATCACAGATTTTCATATTTATATGGGTCGGAATAATGCCTTTGGCATGTGGGGGAGGGCCCGACACGCCAACGTGTAAAATGACCCCGGGCATGCATCCTGACATCATCGTGCATCATTTTGATATTTTGTTTGACTGGTGCTGCCAGAGGCGGCTGCGTGCCCGCCGAACTGTCAGCAGCCTATTAAGGCTGTTAAAAAAAATAATTAAAGTTGTTAACAGCGCTGCCTCTCCAACCTTAATGTTGGCACAGGTGAAAAGCCCAAGCAGCCTTCACGTTTTTCAGGAAACCTCATCCATGGGCATAAAATAAATAAATAAATTTCCCTAACTTCATAAACATGTCCCAGCTCATGTGACACTGTCACATGAGGGGACATGTTTAAATAAATTTTTACTTTATTTATTAAAAAGTTTTGTAACCCATTCAATCTCCCCGAAGTAGCCCTGTGCCTCAGGGAGATTACTGCGTTCTTTCGCGTGCAGACCCTGACTCTCCCTCCTACCCCTGCCTGCACAGATTGTGCTGAGCGCTACCCGCCGTGCGTTATGCTGGGCTGGCATTAATTGGCCCACCCGTGTAAAATGGCAGCACGCAGCCAATTGCGGGCAGCGATTAGCTCCCCGCCCGCTCCTGCCCAGCCCATTCGCCATAGGAAAATTGCTCTCCATGGTGTATTTATATGTTGGTCTATAATACATTAACTTTATTTCTATGCTGAATGCTGTTTTATTGCTGCTTTTGCTGGTGTTTGCTGTTTCTTAAAATGGGGTTGTATTGGAAAATAATTTGGAAAGCGCTGTTTTAGACTATCCTGAGATCTTATAAATGCAAGTTCCCTCTTCCTTATGTAAATAAAGAGTTGGACACTGAGCAAAGGTGAAATAAGTAAAGGTTGCAAATCACTACCAGTGGTGATATTGTCTAAACACTTAAGGTGGACAATTATATTTCTTTCTCTGCTATTTTAAGAGGCGTGTGTGTTGTTTTAAAGGATGAATACTATAGTGGAGGGTAGAAATTAATACGTGTGCCTTAAATGTTTGTATGATAACTTTGCTGACTTCTGACCTCCAAAATGGATACAAAGGATAAGCTGGGGCAACAGGAAGAAGGGATGACAAGAGTTCCCAGCTCCTCAAGCAATTAGTAGTTTAGAGTAGTGTGAGTGTGTATTGCCAACATGTAACAGTGTCCTGACAGATGGTTTAATTATAGACAGGTAGTCTGGGAGCTATTTGATTGGCCTCAAGATAATCTGGAAAGCTATTATTTGGTGGAATTCATGCCCAGACCTGCTACATAGGGTCTTTTGGGAACAGAAATTATGATTGTTGACTAGGGCAGCAGCCATCTGAATCACATTATACTTCATGTTAATTAAATCTCCATCATTAGAAACAGGAAAAGATACATGTGGTTTGATAACTCGCTGCGGCTACGCAGTGAGATCACTGTCAGAGCTGAACTCAAGGGGGAGCAATGGGGGAAGGGATGGTGCACTTTTGGAAGCTTCACTTGAAAGGTGTGCAATTGGAGGTCAGGAGCTGAATTTTCCCGTCCCCACAGTGACTGGCTTGAATGCTGTGGTGTTGGTGGGGGCGTGGGGTGGGGGGGGGGGCGGTGTGGGAGCTCAGCCCCACAGTGACTGGCTTGGATGCTGAGATTGGACGGTGGTGGCTGGGGGGGGAGGTTGGAGGGTGAGTTTGGGGCTGGATTGGATGCTGCAGCGCAGGGGGAAGGGAAGGCTGGGAAAATAGGGGGGTTTTGTACCTGGATGGCTCCTCTGCACCATCCTGTTGCCAAGGGATTTTTTTTCTGGGTGTGAGGACAGGAAACTAGTGTCAGACCTCCAACTGAGGCTGTTAAGAGAGTCATCAATTTGCATTGTGATTTTTTTACTGAGGTTCCACAGATCTTCAGCTACTCATCAGCTCAAAGGAGGTGAAAGCACAGAGGGAGCTCATTGTTCCCTCAAACTGACAGAGGTCACCTCCTCCAGTCAGGAGGAGAGTGAGAGAGGGGAAACTTCAGCAGCGACAGCAGGGAGGGGCAGAGGAGCACTAACTGCATGATGCAATGCAGCCGCTCATGTAAATGATGAAGAGTTGCAGAAGGTGCTCAAAGAATCTAACAACAAGGGCAACCATTTAGCAGGCTCTTGGGCTTTTTAAAAGGCACTTTAGATGCTTAGATCATTTGTGGGGAGCACTTGGGCCTCTGGTTTTGTGGTGATGTGCTGTGTTCTGCATAACCATAACTACAGAGCGGATTAGAATTGGCACTGGATTACTCTCATGAGTGTACTATTTCTGCTGGTGAAGTCGCGGACCATGACTCAGTGATCAATGGCCATGGAAAGGAGATGCTCCTGGTTGCTGCCATTGACACTGGTGCCAGGGAAACCCACACGAGACTCAACTAAGACTCCTCATGCTGCCACTGGATTCTTGCCAGCACCTCCCTGTGGATGCCCTCATGGCTGTTGTCAGCACACCTTGACCATGTCACAGGCCCAGGGAGAACACCACCCTAAGGGCATCATCCATCATTGTCCTACAGGAACTGGCACCCCTTTCATGTGCTCCAACTCAATGTCACAGGATCATCACAAGGAGAGGGTGCAGTGTCAGAAGTCCTTCAATGGCCTTGCGAGGACTGGCAAGATGAGTGGCAGCCCTATGAGCAGTGCTCTGGAAGACCCATGCACAGGGACTTGAGAGACAACTGTGTGTGGCAAGTCAGAGAGCAGCATCGTACCAGAGGCCCATGGCCAATCCTATGTGTATGCAGTGGTGCCAAACATGGCCAAACCCCAGCACCCGGCCACCCAGTGCCACAATAACGATCATGAAGAGGTGCAGGTCTTTTGAGCATCATGGGGTGCTGTGAGGGACTCTTTTTTTTTGTAAAGTTTGCAATGCAGAGGAGCATAGTGGTAGTGTTCCCTTCCTTGCATTAATAACACCATTGGAAGAGGAGGCATTGGAGATTGGCAGGGTGGCAGCATGCCAGTTCACCATTGGCAAAGCAAAGCAAAGCCCAGAGTTGTCTGTGTTGGTTTCAGACATGATGACTCCTCTGGTCCATGATGACCATTTAACACTCATCCACATACAGGATGAAGGGGCTGCATAGATTCATTGTTAACTACATTCTTGTCTCCTGCGGTGCCAATGGCAGATTATCTGATCATATATCTCATTACTGTTTGTGGGACCTTGCTGTTTGTAAATTGTCTGCCTGTTTGTCTACGTCATAACAATGAGTATACTTCAAATGTAATTTATTCACTTGTAAAATACTATATGAGACTTCCTGAGGACATAAATGGGTGTTAAACTCTTTAATTGTTAAACTCACATAAAACCTTATGTACAGTTCTCAGACAAAACTTTACCTGCTCCCTGGAGGAGGGAATGAAGGCAGAGTGGGCAGGTTGGCAACATTGCAGGGCGCCATGGTAGATTGACTCCCTGACCGTTTCCACTGCCGTGAAATTTTACCAAGGCAACACCATAAGGCAGCCAATTTAAATATGCAAAGGCCCCATTAAGGGCCATTTAACCATGGCGGACTGACGCCACCACCACTTTGGAAGATGCCAGCTAAATGGAGATGATCTCAGAGTAGCAGCTGGGTGGGGGTGGGGGGGGGGTGGGGGTGGGGGGGGGGGGGGGGTGGGGGGGGGGGGGGGGGGGGAGGCTATGTCAAAAAGCAGATCATGGGCAGGTAAAGCACAATATCCCCAGCGTGATTTCCCCTTCAGCTACTTGGCCCCTCAATATATAAAAAAAAATATTTTGGCCTAATTCCTCCAGATTTTGGTGAGGTTACTGAGCTACTTGCTCCTGGGCTGGCAGTTCTCAAGGGGTGGGCTACCATCCTGGGGAAGATGGCAATCCACTTAATTAGCTTTTACCCATAGAATTTGGACGGAATGCTTGCTGACCATCCATCCGTCTGCGCATGTCAGCAACACGCATTTCCACCCAATGTCAGGCCATCTGCCCAACCTGTTAAACTCAGTCTGAGTTGTCCCTATGTTGCAAAGAGGATTATAGAGGCACCAGAGAAAAGAGTCTTGCATTTATATAGCACCTTTCACAACCACAATCAAAATACTTTATAGCCAAATAATTATGGAATGTAGTCACTGTTGTAATGTAGGAAACCTGATGGCTAAAATTTGGGGCAGAAAGTGGGTCCCAAGGCCTTACTTGTCGGCAGCAGGACTGGCTTAATGATTTTTAACCATGTGCTGCCTCATCATTGGTCACCTGCGGGCCTCCTGTCTAATTATGGAAAAGGGCGGGCTCCCTATGCTGCTCTGAAACCTCAGCAACACCATCAGGAGAGGTGGGCGCTGCTGAGGCAGGAAGGATATTTCTGGGCAACTCCAAGTAATTAAATTAATAAGTAAAAATTCAGGGCTGAGGGTCAGGGGGGAAACACCTCTGGGTGCAGGGGGATCTTTGGGCTCACAGGGGCTACCTCCCCTGCCTGCGGCCCCTTCTTTGGGCTATACAGCCTCTGGCTCCAATGGCACCCCAGGCTGCCCCAGGGATGCTGTCTCCATTAAACTGGTGGCCTCACCATGTGACAGGGGTCTGCTCAGCCATCAGCAAAATGCCAGTGCCTCTGTAAAATGGCCCTTAATAGAGCCTTCAAGTTTCCTTGGAACGAGCAGCCAATCCACTTACTTGCCCATTACTGAGAAACTTCCCTGGTGGCAGTGTTGCATCGGAGATCCATCCGGAATGGGTTCCCTACTACTTTAACAGCCTCCTGCCTTTGCTCCCACCATCCAAGGGCTGGTAAACTTCTGCCGTGTTGATCATAAACACTGGCACACATAGTTGGGTCCTTCTATGTAATTCTGTGTAAATAAAAGTTCTTTGCTTGGTATGACACACAGCAAGCTGGTACATTACTGGAGACATAGAAGATCTGATACTTGTATCTACAACAAATTCTGCTGGAGTAACTGAGCTAAGTACTGTTAGATGTGGCTGCCAACATCAAATTGCTTTGAAAATGTCTTGGTCTTACTCTCTGGACTCTCCTTCCCTAAATTATTCTGTAGGACTGTGCAAAAGCACAGAATTACTGCTGATATCTGTGCCAATTGACTCCTCATGTTCCACATTGGGCGTGATGTTGATTGGCCTCTCTGGGTATACAGTAGTGTACACGTCTCAGGTCTCAGAATCACCCTTCACTGTTTCTTGTAACTGATCCCTGGGAGTTTAATTCACTTTGGGAACCCAAAATATTCTATGTGATTATCCCCTGAATTACAGCAGCAAAGGGTGCCATTTAATATAGGAAAATAGCTCAAGATGCTTCAAGCAGGAGAGAAATGGAAATTGAGTTAAGTTAGGAGAGGTAAGTTTAAGCCGTCAAGAGGTTTAAAGAAAATAAAGCAGAATGACTAAGGGAAGGAGAGTCCAGAGAATAGGACCAAGATATTTTCAAAGCTCTGCAAAGGATGGTGAAGTGAAACAGGGACAGGGATTGTGCTAGAGGAGGATTAATGCAATAATAGAAGCTAGCTGAGACAGTGACTTTTAACATTTGGAATCTCAACCGGGTTATATTTATCTCTAATATATTTATACATTTGTGGGATATTGAATTCATCTAAGTAGGAATCTAGGAAACTCCATCACCCCAATGATCTTTGATACTGATATTGGATCAGGTTGATGGTGTACATATAATTTGACATGGCTTTTCCTCCACTTGAAGAATAATGTATTTCCAAACAGAGCTGTGCTATTTTCCCATGTCACTGGCAAACATCTCTTGTAAGACAAGTTTTGATCTGTAAATATTGGAGGAATAAATGATGTAGAAGTAATATTTGTGTCCTAATTATCACAAAAAAGTTGAGGGACATGTCAAAAGAAGCCCTGACCTTGACTTTTCCATGCTTTGCTTGCTATTGGTTTAGGGTCTTAATTAAGAATGCTCATTTAGGGTGTGAGTATAGACATTGACCTGTGTAAATATGTTATTGGTTGGGAATAGCACCTTTGGACAAGAAGGAGTCAACATCACTTCAATTTACAACTCTATTTTCTGGCTCACTTAGGCCAACATCTGCCATTTTCAGTCGATGCTCAGCAGAAATGTTGACAGAAGGTTCCAGGTTGGAGGGAATCATGCTTAAACCACATTTTATGTTTGACTCTGGTTCCTGAGAAACAAGGGAAACATTTCAGGCCCTGGGGTGGAATCTTTTGGGCCAGAGTTTTGAATTATGATGAAAGACTGGAATACTCAGGCTGTTCAGCCTTGGGAAGGGTGACGAGAGAGGACTGCGTAAGATGGTAAACAAGTATACCATTTTCCGGCAGACCTCTAAATCTCTGTACTTCTAAATCTCCCTCTTCATTTTTAGAACCCTCCTTTGAGCCCGTCACGAGTTGCCCATTCAAGCTGCACCACCTTTAGCTCAAATAATTTTTCCCATAATCGCCAGCAAAACACTTTCCTATGTCTAAAACGTTCTTTATGGTTTGTGGTTCTTTGTGATTATTTGGTCAATACAAACTGTTGTAATCACCACTAGGTTTGGGCTCACTATATTGACATCCAAACTGCATACTACAGGGTCCCAGTAATGAGGCAAATGACTAGATAATCTGTTTGCTAATACCAAATCCTTTATTAATAGGGGCATAGAGTACAATAGCAAGGAGGTTCTGTTGAACTTGCAGAAGACACTAGCTCAGATTCAGCTGGACTATTGTGTCTGGTTCTTGGTGTCGCTCTTTAAGAAAGATGTGAAGGAAAGAGTGCAGAAAAGATTCATGAGAATGGTTCCAGGCATGAGAAACTTCAGTTATGAAGATAGATTGGAGAAGTTGGGACTCTTTTCCTTGGAGAAAACAAGGCTGAGAGGGGATTTGATAGGGATATACTAAATCATGAGGGGGCTGGACAGTGTAGATAGAGAGATACTGTTCCCACTCATGAAGGGATTGAGAATGAGAAGGCACAGATTTAATATAATTTGCAAAAGAAGCAAAAGTGATGTGAGAAAAATCTTTTTCATGCAGCGAGTGGTTATGGTCTGGAATGCATTGCCTGAGAGCGTGGTGGAGACCGGTTTAACTGAGGCATTCAAAAGGGAAATAGACTGTTATCTGAAAAGGAAGAATATGGTTATGGGGAGAAGATGGGAGAATGGCACTGACCAAATTGCTCATTCGGAAAGATGGTGCAGACACAATGGGCCAAATGGCCTCCTGCACTGTAAAAATTCTGAGATTCTGTGGTTAAATCTTGACCAGAATATTCCTCTACTTCTTTTTACAAATAGTGCCATTGGATACATTCTACCCAACTGAATTGGCATTCAAGAAATCAATGTAACATTTCACCAAAATTATGGCTCCTGAACAATACAGCATTCCCTCAGTGCTGCATTGAAGAGTCAGCATACATTATGCACTTAGGTCCTTTGAGTGAGAATTGAATCCAAGATTTTGGGCAGAATTTTTCAGTCAGTGTGCAGGGACAGGCCCGATGTGCCGACGCATAAAATGATGCGCGATGACGTCGGGCGTGTGTCCTGACATCACCATGTGCCATCACGATATTTTATTCGGCGGGTGTGCCGGATCGGCTGTGTGCCCACCAAAATGTAAATGGCCTATTAAGGCCATTAGGAAATTAATTGAAGCACTTGTGAACCTTAATGTTGGTGGGCAGACAAAAAGCCCAAGTGGCCTTCGCATTTTTCAGGAAACCTCATCCACAAGCGGAATGAGGTTTCTTGAAGCTTTTATGAAATAAATAAATAATTTGTCATAAATATGAAAACATGTCCCAACTCATGTGACACAGTCACATGAGGGGACATGTTTAAATAAATTTTTTACACCTTTTATTTAATAATTTTAAGATGGATTCAGTCTCCCTGAGGCAGCTTGTGCCTTAGGGAGATTGAAGCGCTCTTTCCTCCCCCTCCTCCCCCGCCCGCACAGGTAGCGCTACTGGTCATGTCTTATGGTGGGTGGACCTTAATTGGCCCGTCCGTGTAAAATGGCGGTGTGGAGCCAATCGCAGGCAGAAATCTGCTCTGCGCCTGACTCCGCCCGCTCCCGCTGAGCCCAGTCGCCATATGAAGAATTCTGCCCTTTGTGACTTGAGACTGCTATCCTCGAGCCAAACTAGCCATGAATAAACAAGCAGGCACCAAGCTAAAGTTGGAAAGCGAGGGGAGGTAATCGAAAACCTGGCTGAAAAGATCAATTTAATGAATGTTTGTAAAGGTAGAGAAAGAAATCGAGATGCAGAAGGTGTGGCTGGAAATGCCAGTTAGTAGGGCTGAGATGGCTGAGGACCCTGCCATCAATGGTAGGGTGAAGGTGGGGTGGCACTGAAGTCAGAGGATCGGACTATATGGAATTTTTCTACTGCATTCGCTGCTCCCAATGCGGTTTCCTCTACATTGGAGAGACCAAACGCAGACTGGGTGACCGCTTTGCAGAACACCTTCGGTCTGTCTGCAAGCATGACCCAGACCTCCCTGTTGCTCACCATTTCATTTTTATCCTTATTTTCAAAATTTATTTTTATTTTTTATCCACTTATTTTTACTTTTATTCATTTTTTATTCTTATTCATTTATTCATAGTTTTATCCCCCTTTTTTTATCCTCCCTTCTTATCCCATTTTCTATCCCTTTTTTCTCCCACCACCGCCCCCCCACCCCACCCTTGCAAGAGCCATCTGTCACTTGTTCATGTTGTTCTTTCCAGAGTGCTTACCCTTGTTCTGCTATTATCAAATTCTGCTTCCTTACCTTTACGTGACTATCAGCATCTTTTATCGTCTTTACTACTACCAGTAACATTCTCTTTGCCCTATTGTTCATGACATCTTTGTCATTGTCTCCTTTGCCCTCACCTATCACTGGCCTTCTTTCCAGCTTCACCTGCTCCACACACCACCCCCCCCACCCCACCCCCCTTAAACAGTACAAATTTCATCACATTTCCACTTCTCTGTAGCTCTGAGGATGGGTCATATGGACTCGAAATGTTAACTCTATCTTTCTATCCACAGATGCTGTCAGACCAGCTGAGTTTTTCCAGCATTTTCTGTTTTTGTTTGGAATTTTTCTTATCATTCAATTTCTACAATTCTGACCATCTTTTCCTCTTTACAGATGGAGAAAGGCTTATATTTTGTTTCCAGCATTTTCTGTTTTAGTTTCATGTTTTCTTGGTTTTGCATGTAATGGATCCTGAAGTTCTGTGGAGATTCTTTGAAGTGAATTATAGAATTAGATTATGTAGCACCTTTCACAATTGAAGAATGTCACAATGCTATAAAGTTCTTTTGAGGTGAAATGTTGGGATGTGCCGCAGCCAATTTGTGTGCAGCAAACTCCCACAATGAGCAATGAAATAAATGTCCAGATGTTTTAGTTATTGGTCATGAAGGATAAATGTTGGCCAGGACACCACATTTGAATAACACCATGGGATCTGTTATGTCCAACTAGGAGAACAGATAGGGCCTCAGTTTAAGAATTCACCAGGGATACAGAACTTCCTACAATGTAACACTCCCTCTGTACTGCACTTTGACAGCCTAGGTTATGTGGTCAAGTTTCTGGAGTGGGTTTGGGTGAACGGCCTTCTGATTCAAAATGTGAGAGTGCTGCCGCTGAGTTTGTTTATGCCTTTTCTTTGGTAGGTGTGCCAGTCTCCTGGTGGAGTTAAGATGAGAGACTGGAGAATCACCCCAGCATGTCAGGGCCAAGGGTTTTAGACAGGTATAATCATTTAATACAAAAGGAGGGAGCATGGATGATCTTATAGACTCATGTACAGAAGATCATGCAGGACTAAAATTAGCTGTTACAGCAGGCGACTTGAGAAAGCAACCTAACCACACTGCTGTCCAAAAGTTGCTGGCAGGTAGTGCAACTCTTCCAGTAAACTCGCTGCAGTGTGACCATTGTCATTCAATAAAAGCAGAGGCAGGCTGTGAAGTCTGGTCCATTTACAGGAGAAAAATGCTGGTGTCATGGCATGGCACCATGGGGTCACCATGGACACCAGAATCTTTTGTGTACACAGAACTGCCATGGTTTTACTGCTGGTCATTTGATAGACCCAGGACTGTGGCAACAGGTGAGAAAATTCTACTTAATAAAAAACTGATTCTTTCAGGCTTCAGATCTTTAAAAATATCTGGCAAATTTATCCTAATTTTACCACCAACTGCACCAGGTCCTCACCACAGGAGCCAGCGGCCGAGGGACAATACAAGCAGCTGTTGTCATGCACTAATCACTGACTGGATAAAGATAAGATTAAGCTGAGATGGAAGAACAAGGTGACTTTGTTTAAATCCCTTTAAATAGAAAGCAGGAGCCTTTCTGGAATGCTTGCACTCAGTAGCTGAGAGCATTTTGCATTGTAGCTGAAGATTTCTGGGCGTCTAGTTTGATTCCTGTCTTTAAAGGTCATTTGTTTACCTTCAGGATTCCTCCAATCACACACAACATTGTCAGATCAAAATACACATAACATCTTCAATAATGTGTGGTGGAATCAGCTTTGGTTCACTGTGCTCAATTATTTTCACTGAAATTAATTTTACCTGCTCACCAATTATGGTTTGTGTAGCAGTTAGACAATGGGATATCTTCCATTTTCTGGTTTAGGACCTAGGAGCTACTGCAAATTAGAAATAGTTTGTCGTGTACCTGCAGTGCAAATATCATTTGCCACTTTTTGTACATCCGGAAGAGGAGGTGCGGGAAAGGTGGTGGTTGTTTCATTTCATTTCATTTCCCCATGTGCTCACATTTTTCTATTACAGCATATTCAGGGCCTGGTCTGAAACCTGCTTTTCTCACATTCTGTTGGGCCATTCTTAACAAATTCTGCATGCTCCATAAGTGAGCTTTTCAACTCTTACGTTGCCTATTTGGCAGACTGGCTGCTTGACCAGTGTTACCATATAATTATCACAGTTTTGTCACTTTTGACTCTTTTTTTAATTCTGCTATTGCATCTGCACTCTCTGAAATTGGCCATTATCACCTGTGTGTTCCTGCAATTTTGATGATTAAAAGCAGCATTTCTCTCCCTTTATTCCATTCGAATGATTGACGCCGCTTCCCTTCGCAATCCTTTAGCTTAAAGGATTTATTGTTTCAGTAAAACTTTAGAATTTTCAAAATATGTATTGGCTTTAATAAAATGTTTTACTTTGATTAAAATGTGATGCTTCGCTGAAACATATTGGTGTACTAATCTGTCCTGACGTTTATCAATCCAGCAATGATCCTCATTAGTTAGACCGACACTCTGTCACCAGGCAACACTCACAGTCCACAGTCAGTGGTGTTCCCAGAGGGAGGTGGGAGCTGCTGGAGGGAAAAAAAATGGCTATTAACATATGTGTCAATTAACATAATAAATAAATAAAGAAAAATGCAGTTATACTTCACAGTAATGAACAGATACATGGTAAAGGAACTCCCTGTTGATTTTGATGGGTGAACTTTGACCTGTATCTGTCAACATCCATTTTTAACAGCAGACAGTAAAGATGATCAAAACCCTGTATTTGACATGACCTTTAAAGATTTTCTGCTGTTGTTGAATTTATTTTGAAGTTGTCCAAAGATCTTATTAAGCAGTACGACAATACAACCTCACTTGTCCTGCTGCCAGTAGAAAAACCCAAATCGTTACAAAGAATTACAAAGCACTTATCAGACGGAAAGAGGCTGTTCGGCTCAAACAATCCATGTGGTTTTTTTATCCTGCTCACAAGCAGCAGCCCGGGTCCCATGTGTCTGCTCTGTTTTCATATCCATTTATCCTCCTTTTTAAGACCAACAGAGAGGAAAGTCACCAGTTCTGGGATGAATATTATTTTTACAACATTCAGGTGGACTGTGGAATAAATCTGTTACATCCCACCAGTTGGTGCTCAAGAATTCACTTAAAGGGACATTGGGCTGGATTTTGGGGAAGACTGCATGGACCTTTAAAAATGGTGGCTGGAACCAAGTTCCATGATGCTTGGCCCTACCCCCTGCACTAGAATTTTTGTCAGCACAGGGATAAGGATGCAAGGGTCATAAGCCCATACCCTGTACTCCCGGCCTGGTTGACTGCATTGGAGGGACAGGCACCTCCACGCCCTCAGCAATTTTTGTGGAGTTGGACCAGATTTTCAATGAGATGTCTTCAGAGATGTCGTGACTCATGCGGCAGAAGTTTGCCCTTCTTGGGCAGGTTCGATGCCGCCCACAATCGGCACTGCACCGCAATTTCATGCTAGCAGGCCAATTAAGCCCGCCCAGCGTGAAACGTGAAACGCGAGCGGCAGTGCTGAGAGCTGCCTGTGCCGTTGGGGGAGGGGGGGTGGTAGTGTGAGCTGGCTGAGTGTGAACTTTGCGCATGCGCATGAGTGAGCGCTGCATAGTCTCCCTGAGGCACATAGCTGCCTCAGGGAGATGAAGAGATATAAAAAATAAAGAAAATAGAAATGTAATAAAACTTGTCCCCTCATGTGACTCTGTCACATGAACAAGGATGTCTTATTAATGAAAAAATAAAGGTTTTATTTTATTTTTATTTGGTTTTGGAAACTACATCCAGTCCATGGATGGGGTTTCCAAGAAAATGCAAAGGCTGCTTGGCCCTTTTGCCCGCCCATCAACCGTAAGGTTGGACAGGCAGCGAAAAATTTACGTTAATTGATAACCTAATAGCCTTAACAGGCCTTAATTGTCAGTGGGTGCACTGCTGGCTCAAGCGTGTGCCCGCCAAACGAACTATCATGCCACTGCACGTTGACGCCGGCACACTCGGCCAACGTCAACATGCGTCATTTCACACTCAAGGGGGTCGGGTGCCTGCCTGCTTGCTGAGCAAAAATTTCTGCTCATAGTCTGGATGAAGGAAAGGTCTTACCCATGCCCCTTGCCAACCTATGGCCCTCCACCCTCTCCCCATTTGTACTCTCCATGCCAACCTATTGCACTTCAGTGTTCATTTACCCAGTATACACTCTGTACAGAACCAATGGACTCTATAGTTACAACTTCATGTATGAAGAAGCTTTTAAAATTAGTCATTTATTCATAATTTTTTAGATAAACCCCTTTTACTACAGCCCTACAAACATGTCAATCAACCAGACCTTTAATGTATCAATAGCAGAAGCTGCAAGCACTTGACACCTCTTTCTGTTGTGTAAATAAACATTGAGCAATTGATAAAATAAATCTAAGAGAGAAAGCTGTCAGTCAAGTAATGTTTTCCCTTGGATGCAGCTGCTTCAACAGGCTATTGGAATTCTGGGCTCTCAGCCAAGCCTCGATATGCATTTTTGTCACTGTTATATGGTAAGTGCTTGGAGGTGGCTGTTCCCACACATATGGCTGTATAGGGAGGGAGAACGAATCCAGGAGCAGGGGAGGCCCAGTGATTCCTTCCAGCGTTCACAGGAGCACTCTTGCTTCTCCTGGCCCCGCTAGTCCTGGAGAAAACAGGTAACTTATCTTGGCCTTCTCTGGTCACTCTTCTACCACCTGACAGGCCTAACACCCAGGTTGGAGTGATGTCATTATGTCATGATGCTTATATTTCAATTGGGTCCCCTCCTGACTGTGGCCTTGGCTGACTTTAAAGTCGGTTAAGATAAAATGGCATTTGGTGGAAATGGTGCAACCTCAGCCTGGTAAATCAACTTGCCCATTTTTATCCCTCTTCACGTACCATTGCCACCTGGCAAAAACGGTTAAAATTGACTCTTATGTTTCAATGCTTCTCTGAGAGAGGGCTGCTTCAGAGGACTGGGGGGAGGCCAAAGTAAGGTACCTGTTTTCAAAAGGGAGTCAGAACTCTCACAGGTGGTTGTGGGCAGGTTAGCTTAATTATCTTTGGTAAGGAAAAGTTTTGAATCTTTAATTGAAGATTAAATTACTCAAAATCTATATGAGGAGAAAATAATTAGAAGCAGAAAGGATGATCAGGTTTGAAAAACTTGATATATCATTTTCTTAGGGTATGAGGAGGCCAAGGGGAATTGAGAATCCTTTTTGTCAAGACTCATCACACCTGATTGATGTGATGATGTGTTTCAGTATGGTTTATGTTATCAAATATGTACAGCTGGATTTTTAGCTCTTGTTGAGAGTGGAAACCCAGGCAGATAGTGCAGAATTTTTTACCACCTACTACCATTCCGGTTCCCCCACTTCCATTCCACCCCCCAGGCCATTGAACTGTTTAAGGGCCTATTAAGGCCTGTTTGTCAGAGGCACACTGAGATTTTCCATTGAACCTCCAGGTCCCCACAGTTGACAGGGAACAGTACAACTTGTTGGAGGTATGACCTCCTGGTGACAGGCCTGGGTGGGGAGCCAGTGGGAGGCTTAGTGTCCCTCCCTGCCTGACTGTACAGCAGCTGCAGGCTGTCTTGATGTCTGAAGCTTGCAGGAAAATCCTGCCCTCAGTCTTTTTAATATAATCATATTAACACTATAATATTCAAGTCCTGATTGAAGGGAGCAGGTGGAAGAGGGTGTATACTTCTATTTGATTTGTGACAAAATGGAATAGTTCAGCAGTAATTCAGAAAAACAGTAATGCATTAAAGAACCAATAGAAATGGTCATATTCAAGTTTGACACTGGGCTGTTTGCCCTTTAATCTGTGCTGCTGAATGGTGGCTTTGGGAATTCATGCCTTTAATTTCTGCTATGAAAGCAGAGTGGAATTCAGCTCTCATTGTGACTGTTCACAGTTGAATAATGATCATTTAGTAAGATATTGAAAAGGTTCCACCAGTTGCTGAACCATACACCTTGACACAAGCGACTGCCCAGAGGTTCGGCTGCAAACCAGCCTCCTGAGCTCCCAATATGACGGGCAGGAAGAGGGCATATGTTTGCGGCTGCAACTGCGCCCCTGTCATATTGGCCCCAATCTTACCTGGATGAGGTTCCAAGGAGAACAGGAGTGCCTCCGCTAACCCCTCTACTTGCCCAACAATTGGCCAACTCTGATCAACTCTGAGGCCCAAATGCCACCCTTCTTCACTTACCTGAGGTTGACATGCCAAACCTACTGTGTCTCAAATGAAGAGACAAGCTCTTAAAAAATCAGGAGACATGGCATAAAAATCATGAGTTGCTTTTTTTTCCAAATATAAACCAACTGTCAGCCCATATTGGTTTATAAACCTATCCAGAGACTTGTTTAAGATCTAAAAGGCCAGAACTCTGTACAAAATCTATTTTGCTGAAGCTGAAATGCTTTTACAAATTTTTAAAAAATTCTACCTCTTATCTCCGCACATGTGAAAGAAGGATCTTCATTCCCACCAATAGTCACAAATGGCTAATACAGTTGTCTCCCTGTAGGATAAAGCTAAACCCACAGGCTAATCTTAATGCCGGTGGCAGTGGTCCTGTTGGCAGGCCAGAAAGCTGGGCACCAAGTTGCAGCGATTTCCAGGAGCCCTGAAGCTATTCCATGCCCATCAGGCAATTAACTGCTTGGCATCAGGGCTTTTGTCACTTTAAGGATGAAGATCCCAGCTTCAAGAGCTGCCAGCCAATCAGAAGGCAAACAACCCTTCAGTCCCCATAGTGACAGCAGGAGCAGTGGCACTTGGATTCAAGAGCCTCCTCCCAAGAAAGTGGATTGGGCTCACTGAGGCCTGCCTGACTGACCACAGCAAGGAGTTGGGGGTGGTTGATGAGGGCAGGGGTGTTGTTTCAGCAGGGGCAGTCCTTGCTGCAGGGGATGGGGCTGGGGGGGGGTCTTTGTGGGTCACAGGTTTCCCCCATACCCTGACCGCATAGGTTTTACTGAATGACCTCCCCACATGGTGTAGGGGCTCCCTGCCACTGGTAGAGTGCCAGCCATGGCAGGATGGGGCCTTTAAGTGGCCCTTAATTGGTCATTTAAGGGCCTCAGTAGGTCTCTGGATGGGAAAGCTGTCCCCTACCTTCACTGGCAAGTCTCAGAATGCCTTACATATTCAGCAAACTCTGGCCCATTGACCCTGTGTGCAGGTCTCACTTGGCCGAACCCGACTCTCACAGTAAGTCACTGCATTACCGGGCTCCTGGCTCATTAATTGGTGATTCCCGGCTCTTACCTATTGCAGCGGGCTGGGGCCAAGACCTCACTCATAGTTCTGTCCAAGTTGCTCAGTGACCCTGAGAGTAGATACCTGAAGCTAGCCCCATGCATCTGGCTGATGTCTCCTGTTCCCAACGCCATCAACAGCGCTGTTCTGTGGCGCTGCCTGATAGGAACACAGGAACAGGAGTAGGCCAATCAGTCCATCGAGCCTGCTGGACCATTCAATACAATCATGACTGATAATCCACTTCAATACCTTTTTCCCACACTGTCCCTTTATGTCATTGAAATTTAGAAATCTGTCAATCTCTACTTTAAGCTTGCTCAATGGGCAGAATTTTGCTGTCGGCGAGCAGAGGTGGGGCCCGCTCACCAACGCATAAAATGACGAGGGATGACAAACCCTCAATGTCATCCCGCCTCATTTAAATTTTCAGGAAGGTGGGGGCACAGCAAAATCAGCTGTACACCCGCCAATCTGTCAATGGCCAACTAAGGCCATTGACAGTATCAATTATACAATTAAAGGACCTGCCCGTCCAACCTTATGGTTGGCAGGCAGGCCAGGAGCCCCGGTGGCAAATAGAGAAAACATGAAACCTCATCCACCGGCGGGACGAGGTTTCATGTGGGGTTTAAAAAAGTTTAATAAACTTATTATGTAAATTATGAACATGTCCCATCTCATGTGACATTGTCACATGAGGGGGACATGTTAAGGAAATTTTTTCCTTCTATTTTTAATATTTTTTTTGTGTCAGTAATCTCCCTGAGGCAACACTTTGCCTCAGGGAGATGTGCGCTCTTTAGTGCACATGTGCGAAAGAGCGCCCTCTCGCTTTTGAGGAATTCCCCCCTACCCGCACTGGAAGCACATAGTGCTGGGCAGGCCTTAATTGACCCTCCCATGTAAAATGGCAGTGGGGCCCACTTCTCCGGCAGGGATTGGCTCCCCGCCCTCCCGACAGGCAGAAAATTCTGCCCAATGACTAAGCTTCTACATTCCTCTGGGATAGACAATTCCAAAGATTCACAAATCTCTGAGTAAAAAAAATTCTCCCTATCTCGGTCCTAAGTGGCTTCCCCCTTATGTTTGAAACTGTGTCCCTGGTTCTGGACTCCCCAACCAGGGGAAACATCCTACCTGTCTATTCCTTTAAGTATTTTGCAGGCTTCAATGAGATCACCTCTCATTCTTTGAAACTCTAGAGAATACAGACCCAGTTTCCCCAATCTCTAGTCATAAGACAGTCCTGCCATCCCGGGAACAAGTCTGGTGAACCTTTGCTGCATTCCCACTATGGCAATAATATCCTTCATAAGGTAAGGGGACCAAAGCTGCACACAGTACTCCAGGCACTGTCTAATCAGGGTTCTCTACAACTGAGGCAGGACTTCACTACTCCTGTAATCAAATCCTCTTGCGATTATACTATTAGCCTTCCGAATTGCTTGGTGCACTTGCATGTTAGCTTTCAGAGACTTATAGACAAGGATACCCAGATCCCTTTGTACATCTATGCTTTCTAATCACTCACCATTTAAGAAATTCCCTGCAGATCTGTTCTCCCTACCAAAGTGGATAACCACACATTTTTCTGCATTATATTCCATCTGCCATGTTCTTGCCCACTCACTAAGTCTGTCCAAATCCCCTTGAAGCCACTTTACATCTTCCTCAAAATACATATTCCCACCTAGCTTTGTATCGCCTGTGAACTTGGAAATATTACATTTGGACCCCACATCCAAATCATTGATATATATTGTGAACAGCTTGGACCCAAGTATTGATGACCTCACAGTGAAGGACTGGCAACCTGGTCCCCATCACTGGTCCAGACCCAATGCTTAACCTTCAGTTCATTTCCTATTGGTCAGTGCTTGGCCCCATCCACCTTATTAATAATTGGCTCAACCTGGTCCTGCCTCTTTCTCGTTGGTCTATGTTGTCCAGGGAAGGAGCAGGATGGGGCAGCCAACAAAAGACGTGTTTTAAACCTGCCTTTTAAAAAAACCTGAGACTTCAGAACTCCATTATGAGATCCGAATGAGGCCTAATTTTACTTAGAAAACAAGTCTTTTCATGATAGATTCACGAGAGTTGGCATGTCTGTTGAGGGCAGCTGCAACACTTTGGGCTGCATTCTGCATGGGGCAGAACATCGCATGATCAAGGCTCTGGCCTAAATTACTGCCCCCTTTTCAATTTTCCCACTTTATGCCTTTCCTCACACACAGGATACTTCATCCCAACTCTAAGAATATCTGAATTTTAGTGATTATATTTTTCCTGTTGCACTCAGTGATGTTTCCCAAGCTAATAAATGTTAGAACTGATGGTGGAGCTTGTCTCAGGTCTCTAAATTTTGTTTGTTAGTCTTCACTGCTGCTTAATGCTTCAGTTAGACAGAAGGGCTTCCTTTGTTGTTTGCACCATTTCACTTGCTGTCTTACAACTGTCTTTTTCCTGTGGTGATTATTTCCTCTGAGTCTCCCCACCACTGCTCAGTCTCTCAATCACCACCCAGGCTTTCTAAAGACATAGTTTTGCTTTTACACACTTTGGACTTTTTTCTGCACTTTGACAGTTGTGTCCACCACAAAGCTCCACAATAAACTATTTTCCCTCCACCTTGAGGAGAATGGTTAGTGTTTTACGACATTGAATGTGCTATATAATTGCAAATTTTTGAAGTAATTATATATACAATCTTGCAGCAGCTGTGGTGTGCCACACCCTTGATACTTATCACCACATTCATATTTTTTCATGTTAAGTGTCAGTTTGGTTCAGAGGTAGCACTCCCACCTAATTCATCGGGTTTTCAGTTCTATGAATATTAGCGTATGACTGACACCTAACAGATACTGAGGTGAGCTGTTGAACCATTACACCTATGGGTGGATGATCTTGTAGCACCCTTTAGAGAAAAGCAGAA
Organism: Carcharodon carcharias; assembly: GCF_017639515.1. Classification (NCBI taxonomy): domain Eukaryota; kingdom Metazoa; phylum Chordata; class Chondrichthyes; order Lamniformes; family Lamnidae; genus Carcharodon; species Carcharodon carcharias. The sequence goes on from NC_054469.1 coordinate 184,772,042, forward strand.
AGTTCTCCCAATAGACATTCTTCAGTGTGAAATGCAACTGGAAAATTATGCAGCACACCTCTAAAGAGCAAGATAGACGAATATATTGTCACAACATCAAATGCTTCTAAATTCCACTCAATGAATCTCACATCAATGAATCCACATCAGTGACTTTACAGTGAATGGGTGTCTGATTGGCAGCTGTTGGTCCACGTACATAAGCCCCCAGTTCCCCCCACCCAAGGGAGCCTTGGGAATTGGTCCCTGATGCCTTCATGATTCTCCTTCACTAGTTTGTCTTGTTTGGCCACCTCTGGCACAGACAAGCTTGGCGCAGGAACAACCAATAGCTTCTGCCTGTCTGTTTTGTTTATTTTTGTGGAACTCTGGCATCCTGCCAGAGCTCGGTCTTCAGCTGGAATTCTTTACTCCGAATACTTTTCCCTGCTCCACACTATTGTATACAGATGAAAGACTTGCATTTATATCGGGCAGCTTAGGCCCTATGGAGGTCCGGTAAAAAGGTGAAGTGGGTCCAAAAGTACCAGTGCTGCCCAGGATGCCAGTTTCCTGACCCCCATTCCAGCATGAGGCAGGCAGCTCATTAAAGCATTTAAGGGAGGCTGCCTGGGATTTTCCAGTCAGCCTCTGGTTTCCTGATACAGTTTAACTCCCTGGAGGCAGATACCCAGTGGCAGCTCAGGAAGGGGATGTTGTGGGTTTGGGGTGGGTGGGGGTGGGGGGTGCATGCAGGCAGCATTCTGAGGTGGCCTTGAGGCCCTCCCTACCTGCCTGGGTTTGGATGCACTCGAAGATTGCTTGTTAGAGGGATTCATCCTGCAAATGTAATGGCCTCTCAGTTACTTACCCTTCACCATCCCTGCAGCCCAGTGCTCCTCTCAAGCTGAAGGGCCTTTGTATGGCCCTCTAGCTTTGAGAGTCTGCCTTCCACCCTTAATCGGACAGAAACCACTCTCCTTGGCAATTATGGGGGCGCCCAGCTCAGTGACTGTTCCCCCCCACCTCACTCCCACCCGCAAAGTGATAATTCAGCCCATTGCGCCTTTCACAATCTCAGGACAACCCAAAGCTCTTTACAGCCAACGAAGAGCTTTTGAAGTGTAGTTGCTGTAGTAATGTAGCAAATGCATAGCCATATATGTCCCTCACAAATACTTAGCCAACTCCCTTTTACATGACGTTATGGTTTCTGCTACAATATCCACTTATAGGGCAGCATTCCATGTTCAAATAGACGTCTGTGTGCATAGATTATTTCTAATCATTGGCACAAGAATTCTTGTGCATGTCAGTGTCAGCTTAGGTAGAAAAACACAGCCAAGCAGCTGCAAGGCGAAAAGTGTTTTGCATTGGTAAACTATTAGAATTTAGCGCAAACATTCACTGGAAAGCTTTTGTTTGTTGCCTGAGGTATTTTTCACAAATGTCCTCAGTCCAATCACGACCCTGAATCAAAAGCAACAAATTAATAAAACTGGAAAGTATAATCATCCAGGGTGGGGAAAAACCATTGCTGTTCACCGCAAGTGATGTTATGAAATGGGGTCTGCAGTATAGCCGGTTGGCTTAGGGTACTTAAGTACATTGAGAGGGCCAAATTCTTGTATAATTTACTCAGACTCTAAAATAAGAAAACTGAACAATAATAACTGGAGTACTATATGTTTAGGAGGCTTTAGCCTTCAGGACTCCCAAGTAATTTGACAGAAATGTGTCATTATTGGTTTAGGTAATTTTATGTTTCATTTCGGCCAGTTTCTGACCACAGTCCTGTGACTATTGGCAGCCAGGGTTACATTGTCACCACTTTTTTTTGTGGCTTTCTACCAAATAAACAGAACGCAGTAACGTTTAACTTGTAGCACTGCATTACAAGTAATGGCTGCAAAGCGCTTTGGGATGTCCTGAAGTTGTGCAAGGAGTTATATAAATGCAAGTTCTTTCATCTTTCTTTTCAAACTAGCACCAGCAACAAGACCATCCTGAAGAGACAATTATGTTTGCCATCTCTGAAGGTGCTGCATCAGAGCATTCAGCTTATCTGAACCTGCCTGGGCCATGATCTTGCTAGCTTGTATGGAGCTTCCAAAGGGAAGGTTCAGTGACTGTGAATGAAAGGCAGAACTCATGACTTTGAAACAATTGTGCGTAGATGATCATGATACATACTCAGCTGTTTGTCTGATGCTGCTAGTGTTGACCCGAGTCTTGTATTATAAAACATTAGTTGCTCTATGAAATAAAGCTTTATTGTTGATGGTTGCTTGGGTTTGTTGCAAAGTGGGTTATTCTATTTTTATTCTTGGTACAAGGACAGGTAGTTGTCTGACATGACTGACATCCCTCTTCCTTCATTTCATTTTCCAGTGACTGCAAGGGCACAAATTCACACAGATTCGCATAGGAACACTCATCATCCTCATTTGTAGCTGGCTAACAAAATAAATGCATGGCAGGAGCACTAAAACCAATTGAATAGCATAGATGAAATCTATAAGCTGCCCATTTCAATAATTTGGTATTCAAAACCGTGGCTAGCAACCCTGGACATCTAATTTATTGGGAGGGAATTAAGCAGCTGTGTACTTCCAGTGGCAAAGGTCAGAAAATGGTGCCTACTCATTAATTTTTGGCAGGAGTTTCCTGTGCCCAGTGTAAACCTGGAGCCCAAAACTGGGGTTTATACTTCAGTTAGTTATAGATGTCTTAAATCCCAATTAGTTGTGTGTGGTTGCTAAATCCTGTCTAACTGTTAAACCCCAGTTAGTTGTAGCTGATTGTTAAATCACAGTTAGTTGTGAAATCCTGATTAGTTGTAGCTAGCTGTTGAGCCACAGCTGTATTTGACTGTTAAATTTAATTAATTCTGGGTGCCAAGTTGCTTGACTTAAAGAACATATTCATGACATTAACTATGTTCAAAGTTGACCTTAAATGGAATAGTTTCTATAGAAATGGATAGTTCACGGTTGATATTTTGGAACAATGATCTAACATGCAGATAGTTCTATGAAATGACAAGTAGAAGCAGCTTTCACTGCAGCACTAAGCTTTATTTTAATCTTTTAAAATGTGCTGTTGGCTTCTAGGATTATCCCCTGGAAAAGGCACTAGGGGTCACCTAATTACATGCAGTTATTGCAGATACATGCATTCTATTTAAGCTTCAATTGTAACTCTTGGGCTTTAATTGGGGTAAAAACAACAGAAGAAAGCATATGATGCAATGAACTGCAGGGCCTAGCACAGATTGTCCCTCTGAGCACTATTTTAATCTATCCTGTCATTTCATTCAATCTTGTTTTATATAATGTCTATGTTCTAATGATGTACCCAGTAGGGATCAGCATTAGGGCTTATTTTTGGAGCTATTTATGAAATCTGAACCTTAATTTTTTTTTAGCGAACATCTTTATTATTATTCCCCCAGCCAAACAATGGGACCTTGCCTGCCAATTGCCATGATGGTAACAAATCCTGCCTTGTAAAAGCTGTTATTCACCAACAGTGTGAAAAAACTAAATTAGAGAAGGCCTTCCTACTACCATGTGGTAAATGACCTGACTGACTTTGAAAGTATCATTCCTCAAAAGGTTAAATTCACCTTTTAACTTTCATTATTTTGTGTAGAATTCCTTTATCCATCTTTCTGCACAATGTTACTTTTAAGATTGCTGTAGTACACCATGAATAATCCACTGGTTGGGGATTAAGCCTGACTAAAAGCTGAATCACTCTAACAGTGCAGTGGGCACATTTTACAATCAGTAACTGTACCTGCCTCTGTTGCTGGTGCAAACAGAAAGGAGGGAGGTGGCCTACCTTTATGATGGGGAGCTAGCATTATGAGGCTGCAGATGTGACATGCTGAGTAAACGGAGGAAGTTGGGTTGATTAATTTTGAGTCCTGTCACACAATTTAACTATAAAACTTGCTATTCAAATAAGACCTTTTGATAACTGTGGTTATTATGGTAGCACAGTGATGAAAATCCAGTAAACCTATCCAGCTATACAATGAAAAAGTTTGGATCTGGGGTATGTCTCTTGGTGTGGGATATATCTGTAGCACACTATGGCCAGAATACTTCTGTTCATGGTGGGGTTCTGCTGGGGCAGAACTTTTTCCCTGTCCTCTGAAACTTCCCCAATCGTGGCCTATTTTCCTGGGTCAGGAACCATCAGGGATACATGACAAGTTCCCAGCAGGATTCCTGCCACCAAGAGAGATCCTATTAGCAGAAGGGAAGATTTTTAAGGGTGCTACGATAGGGATGCCACCGCTGGAGTGGGATCTGAAAGGACAGAAGCACCCCAAAGATTGGAATGCATTTCCTACTGAGGGCCTCGAGTTTTCAAAAGGTATTAGGTGCTAGACCGTAGGGAAACGATGATCTCCTTTCATAGGTAAGGACATCGGGCTGTTACTGTGATTTCCCATGATCTACTGTTACCTTCCCATGAAGAGCAAAGCCCATGGCCACTACTATCTAGAAGGACAAGGGCAGCAGATAGATGGGAACATTACCACCTGGAAGTTCTCCTGAAAGTCAGTCACCATCCTGACTTGGAAATATATCGCCGGTCCTTCACTGTCGCTGGGTCAAAATCCTGGAATTCCTTTCCTAACAGCACTGTGGGTATAGCTACTCCACATGGACTGCAGCGGTGCCACCTTCTCAAGGGCAACTAGGGATGCGCAATTAATGCTGGCCCAGCCAGCGAAGCCCACACCCTTTGCATAAATAAGAAAAATGCCACACAAAGTGGCTATAAAACAGGCAAGTGAGCTGAAAATCCAAAGATCTAGGCCTCATTGCCATTTGCATATGGTAGACTGGGAAGGAGAGGCAATAAGCAGCCAGTCCTGGTGGATGAGCAGGGAGGGAAATGCAATTTGGGCAGTGACATAGTGATAGGCTTCACCAACTGCAAATTCTTCCATTCTCTGCTACTATCCCACCCAAAACTCAACAGGGTTAGAGCCAAGAATCTTAACCCGTATGGCTCAACATTCACTGAGAAGCAAACAGTCAAAAAATATATAAATACTCATAGACACTGGGGCCAGGTTTTCGGCGAAAATTCCAGAAATGGCTGGAAAATCTAAACCCCACACACGGCATCTTCCATTTTCGTGGAAGGTGGGACTGGAGTTTGCGCAAACGCGGTCCGTGGAGGTAGCTGGCCAAATCATCAACTGCCTCCACTGATTTCTGATTTTCTGCATCCCAGCTGTGTGGATCCCAAAGTGTGCAGATCAGACAAGATCAGAAGAGATCTGTTTTCTGTGCGTTTGTTTTGGATAGCCGGGGCACCCACTTGGAAAGGTGAGGTACCCCTGTAGAGTTATATTGTGCTTTTTATTTAATGCTTCATAAGTGCCAAGAATTTAACTCCCACTTTCTTCCTGTGACCTGAGGGATTGGGAAGGTGGGGCTGCTGATAAGGCCAGGGCAATTTTTTTGTTTCCTCCACTGACTGTTGCACCCAGGTGCATGGAAGGAATTGGTGCTTCAGAAGTGCGTGTAGTGCTTTCCCAGAAGGTAAAAACAGCAAAAACAGGAAACTAAGAATACTGGTCCAAACTGGCCTTGCATACCTTAAAATGGAACACCAGTAAAAACTGGGAAATTAGAGTACTGGTCTGAACTGTCTTTTCCTTCTGGGCTGTCCGAGGGTGCATAGAGGATGGGCATGGCACCCTCTAGTAGGAGCCTGTCCAAGCGAGCAGCCGGAGCCCAGAGGAAGGGTGAAGGTCAGGAGGAAGAAGCTGCAGCATGCGCACCAGGTAGGAGGGGAAGGAAAGGCAGGACAACCAGGCTCTACTCTGTGGGGAGGGTGTACAGATCAAGAACTTCATATCACAACATGATGGAAAACCAGTGCCAGAGAAGACTCAGGTGAGTCATGATGTTGTGACAGAAATTTGTCACCTGGTGAAGCAGCAACTGGAGCCACAATCCATTGACCCCCACCATCCCATCGCGTCTCCTCCCCCCACGCCCTGCCAGTGGCTACGAAGGTAACCATCTCACTGAACTCCTAGGCCTCTTCCAGGGCTCAACAGGAGACCTGGCTGGTATATTCCAGTCAGCAGCACACAAATACATTAAGGAAGTGTCTGTTTGCTCACATGGGGGACATTAATTTCCCCATGGATTTTGAGTCTCAGTCTCAGAGATGCATGGCCATTGCCCAGATTGCAGGCTTCCCTCAGGTGCAGGGCATCATTGACTGCACTCATGTTGCAATAAAGACCCCAACTCAACATGTGGAGCCTTCATAAGCCGCGAGTCTTTTCACTCCATCAATGTCCAGGTGGTTTGTGACCACAATAAGGTCTGTCTTCAAGTGTGTGCAAGATTCCCGGGCAGCTGCTATGGCTCCTTCATAATAAAGAATTTGCAAATCTCCAATCTATTTCAGCCACCTACACAGATGGTTCCTAGGGGACAAGGGCTACCCTCTAAGAACATAGCTATTGACCCCCTTCAGGAACCCATAATCCGAGACAGAGCAAAACTACAATAGCAGCCTTGCCATCACCAGGAGCATCACTGAGCGGGCCATTGGCATTTTAATGATGAGATTCTGATGCCTCTTTTGCTCAGGCGGTGCTCTCCAATATTCTCCAACAAGAGCTTCAAGAACAGTTGTGTGTTGCATGCTGCACAACATTGTGCAGCAAAGGGTCCTCCAGTTAGATGATGTTGAGGCCATGGGAGGAGCTCCAACTTTTGAGGAGGAAGAAGATGAGGAAGAGGAGGATGAGGAAGCCCGTATTCAATTCAGGCCATTCTGAAACAGATGAGGTTGATGAGTCTGTCAATGGCAGAGCAACAGGGAAACATGGACATGCATTCCAGGGCTGATGCCATGCAGGAGGAGTTCCTTGCCAGACGTGTCCTTGTTCAGAACAGATTTTCATAAGGTCGTCCAAAATAACACTTGCCAGCAGCAGTCCCTGGTGATATACCTCCACAAAAAGATCCTTGTACTATGATGCCACAGTCTCTCAAGGGACTGCATGTCCCCCACAAGGGAACGAACCAACATCAATGAGTTTGGTTCAGCCACATTCAATCTGCAGTTACCCTCTTCATCATAAATATGGTCAAAAGCATCTTTCAAACACACATGGTATTAAGTTCCTTTCATCCTGGTCCCCTTATATGAATGCTATTGACTGTGAATGAGGCGCACCTGCCACCAACTTGACCGTAATCAAGCCATGCCCCCAATGCAGATAAAGACACAAATGAAGGTGTAAAACCCTATCTGCACTGATATGAGTGTATGTTTCATCATGCATGCATGGCATCTCACTCATGATGATTAGATAACAATGCTGTAATAGGTCATTGAAATAACTTTTGCCACATCTGTTCCAACCAATGGTCCTGGTTAAGAACCAGGTGCCACATGCATCAGTCTTGGCTTAAATATACCCCTGCAAACTGCACAAGCCACATCCTGTGACACTGGAAATGCAGCCACTGTAATGGTGACAGCAGATGACCTATATTAGCTGGACAATACATGGCCTGCTGAACACCAAGGCCAAAGTGCAACACTGCAGTGTGGATGAATGTCCAGCATTCAGCACTCATGCTTCAGATGCACTTACAGTTTCTGGCCATGGAATCGGATCATTTGGTCTCCCTTAATGTCATGCTTAGATGGAAACTGAAAGATACAAGGATCATCTTAGCGCTTGAGACTTTGACCTCTGGACTCCTAGGTAAAACAACAGAGAAGGAAGAAGCTCTCATATGCTTCACCAGTCAGGTCACATTATTGGTCCTTGTGAAGCCACGTGGAGATGCAACTCAGCATGCTGCCCTCTATATTAGTGGTAGAAAGCGACCTAACATTTTTATGATTCCTTTTGAGCTCTCTATTGTACATGCATGTGCATGTGCAATAAATGCTGGCCTAGCCAGCGATGCCCACATCCCATGAACAAATAAAAAAAAAGTCATGTAGAAGTGAAAAGAAATATACTCAACAAGTGTTCGAATTGCTGAATAAAGAGACACTTCATCTTGCACTCATCAAGACACTTGCAAGAATGCCAATAAAAGGAGAAAAAAACAATTTATATGTGAAGAGAGTGCTGGTTGGTTGGCAAGTGACACTATCATGGAGAATGCAACACTGATGGTGATTGATAGTTAACTGCCTAGCATTGTTTGAAATTTAAACCAGGAAGCTTGCTCCTCACTGCTCAATGTATTGCCCTGAGGAATAGTCAGCGAGTGGCTGTCACTTATTTTGTTTAGCTGAAATGGGCACAATGTATGTACATGTTCTTTCTGTCTGCAAAGAACAGGTCTCTGTGAATTAATATATGTAGCTTCCAGTACATGCAAATGTGCCACACAGCGAGCTCTACTGACAATCTTAAATTGGTTGTCAGCATAATTCTTACCACATTGAGGATTATTTAGCAAATGTTGTCCAATCACGAAATCACATCTAACCTTGCCCGTTGTGAACAGCGGCTGGGACATGCTGTTTGATGTGATCCTCCAGTCTTTGGGACGTATGGCCTACATACCCAGCATCACACTGGCACTGAAATTCATGCACCACATTACTCATTTGTGTTTTTGGCTTGATGGCAGCATCCTGTTTGTGGTGAATTCCACTCGTGTTCCTGCTGCATAGTAGCAGCGTGAAACAGGTAGCTTCACTTGTTGCTCAAATTTTTGAGATACCTTGCCCTTTCAGGGTGATCTGAGGTAGACTGGGCACTTTTCAGGGTCGAAAGTGATGGCCTTAGGACCCATTCATGAGTTTATATGATATACAGTGTGAAATGATCTGATCAAGGTAGCCATTATCCCGCAGGATGTCTTTGATGTGCCCAATTACAGCATCAAGCTTGCATGGTGAGCAAATGGCTTGGGCCCTATTTATAAGGTTGCCAATAAGACCGATCTTTTTATGTGTGGACTAAGAATTCTTGCGAGTGTCCTGATGAGTACAAGATGAAAAGCTTAAATATGCCTCTTTTTTCAACAATACTCAAGTTCTGTACTACCAAACGACTAAGTGCTCAAATGTGATATTGTCAGTGTGAATGCAGTAACCACAGTGAACCCATTAGTGCTTTAGGTAAGATGGCACCTGTGGCCCTGCACACTCCTTAGAGGAGGTGGAGGCAGGCTGCCCACTTATCTGTCTAAACAGCAATTAGAAACATGGCAGTCTGCCTCTTTGTGCAGGCACTGCTGGGGCCCTCCTTCATATTGTGGCCTCTGCATTTCTGCATGGGTAGCCGTGGTCACTGGCACATGTGGAGCAGATGAGGGCCGAGGACAACTCAATAACGTCTCCTCTAAGGGTCCAGATGTGCTGCATTCGTGAGGTATAATTTGGACCGACAAATCCGAAGTGGTGCTAATTTTATCTGTGCCTGAGTCCCACAACCTGCACCAGGCCTGCCTCTGACCCTTCACCACTCCAGAGGTTGCCCGCTCTGATTCCGATTTCAGCCTGCCCAAACCCGAACAAAAATCAGACCTGCGGGTAGCCATTTTTAAAGGTCAAGTTCGCGGAGTCAAGAATTCTCTCCTGTCTCTTCATACACGACTCTGGGGTGAAAACCTGGGCTGTACAGTGCACTTCACCACTGTACAAAACATTTTCATTTTCAAAAATGGAATCAATCCTCCCCCTTAAACAAATGTGAGGAAACTACCGGACATCATAACATTTTTCCATTTCCTCCTCTGGGTGAATTCTTCCTGACTCTTGGCACAGTATTAAAAACAGAAGATGTTGGAAATTGTCAGCAGGTCTGGCAGAATCTGTGAAGGGGGAAACAGAGTTAACTGGCTAAATTTTACTGTCCCCAGGTAGTGAATGGAGTGTGGGGTGAGGGGACGGATAAAGTAGGGTTGTGTTGGGATCACTTCACCTTGCTGTCCTGCCACCAGGAAAGCTTCTAAGCGATGGACTGTAAGTCAAATAGGTTGCCCACTCTATTGAGGTGGGCACATGATTTGCATAATAAAGGCTGCATTTTACCGATGATGGCCCCTTCCATGCATGGGGAGGCCACCAACCTCATGGTGGCGGACTTCCAGTAGCAGCCCGGGGACCCATTGGAGCTCGAGTCTCCAAGACACAAAGAAGGGGCAAGAAAGTGAGACCTCACAGCCAAATGATCCCCCCAGAGGGATTTCCCGTCTGTTCCACCATCCTCAACCCCTAAGTTTTAAGTTTTACATACCTGTAAAAGGGTGCCTCCATTTTGAGGCACCCCCGAAGTCTCCTGCCTGCCTCAGCAGCACTCACCTTGATGGTGCTAATGCTTCAGAGCTCCTGGTCCTCTGACCAGGAGCATCAGGAACCTACCCTATCTTAATTAGGCATGTAGGTGCCCAATTAGGATGCCACCTGCAATAAAATCAATAAGGGGGTCCTGCCGGTGGCAGGTATGGGCTCTGGATGTACTTTTCAGATCAGAGCTGCTGAGTATTTCCAGCATTTTCTGATTTTATTTCAGATTTCTAGCATCTGCATTGCTTTTGCCTTCGCATTGTATTGTTGATTTCCAATCTTCCTTTCCTGTCATCTTCAGTGTAGCACTGAAGGAATCCTACACTGTCTTTTGGATATGATGTTAAACCAAAGCCCTCCCTGCACTTTAAGATGAATTGAAAATATCCCACAGTATGATTTGAAAGAACAACAGGGGAGTTCTTCTTGTTCTTCTGGTCAATAGATATTCCTTAACCAACATCATTAAAATAAATTTATCTGGTCATTATTATCATGTTGCAGTTTGTTGAATTTTACTGAGCGCAAATTAGCTGCTTCATTTCCTGCAGTACAAAACTAACACTTCAAAAGTATCTCATTGGTTGTACAGTGCTTTAGGTTGTCCTAATGCCATGAATGATGTTAAAAGCAAGTTCCTTCTGCTTTCTTCACAATGGCCTGAATTTTTCCCTTGTCAGGTGCGCACAATCAAGGTGCCCAGGAGCAGTTGGGAAACAGGCCCCCAACCGCAATAAGCCTCCTGACCGTGATTTCACTTTGGCTGGCCAGTTCACGGCTCAGAAAAGCTCAGAGCTGCCAGGGTGGGGATAGGAAGAGGGCACTGTCACTGTGGGTGTGGGTGAGCTCTGAGAGAGCTCCCTGAAGGCAGGCAGCTGTCTCAGGGAGCTGCAGGCCTGAAAATCATCAAATAAAGCATAAAAAAGCAGAACAAAATGTCCATGCAGCACAATCAAGCACCTGAAAGCGTACCTCATAAAAATGCTGTCCCCAGATATTTAGCTTTACTTTATTTCCTCATGGAGATTTCATCCCACCCTTGGATGAAGTTTCATGAAAGATGTAAAGGCCGCCTGGCCAATTGGTCCGTCAGCCAAATGTAAGGTTGGATGGGCCAAGAAAAATCAGGTTCAATTGCACTGTTAATGGGCTTAATTGTCCGCTTAATTGTCAGCAGGTGCGCTTTTGACTGCCAAGTGAAATATCGCACAAGTGTGCGATGACATTGGGATGCTCGCCCAATGTCATCTCGCGTGATTTTACGCCTGATCAGGTGGGGCACGTGCCCGCCCGCGGGATGCAAAATTCTGCCCAATATGTTTGTGATCACTGCACAATCATTCTGTGTGCTATGCCTTTACATGATTTCTCCCACATTTCATAAATAGTCACAGCTGCTCCTGTTATGTGCCCACTTTGTCCAGCAAGAGAGAGGGAAGTGTGTTAGAGAGTGTGATGCGATGTGTTTGCTTGATGTGCCTGCCACAGTTTAATAGCTGGTAGTGTATGCAAGCTGAGATGTGAGTGTAAGAAATGCAGCTGTGATAAGTTTGTGAGGGTGAATTGAGGCTATAAATGTGAAGTATAAGTTGGGTTTGATAGAGATTGTTGATAGATGAATGAAATGGGTGTGGTTAGGCTATTGCTTTATTTTTAAGGAAATGGCATGTGAAGATGCATTCAGGTACTTTGACCACTTGTGTTAGGTCATTAAACTTCTTGTGGCACTGCATCCAAGTCCTTGTGTCTAGACTGCTGCCATTGACCAGGTAGCTCCCTGCTCGCACTGCCTGCTTACCATCTATCTTGGCTTCTTGAGGGAAGAGGATCTCTCTCCTCCAGTGCACCACTTACATCAAAGCCTCCAGCATGGCGTTCAAGAACTTTGGAGCATTCTCAGTTACACTGTTTTTCTAGATTCTTCCTGCTCATTAACTTCTCTTTCACCACTTCCAACCTTAACAGCCAGAATGCAGCTTGCCTTTAAGGGATGCAGTCTATGGCTTTAAGTAGTGCAGGTTGGCTTTTAAGTGGCTGCATGCCACATTCAGTACAATTAACAAGTCTGTATGAAGTTTGCATACTGCCTTTGATAGTTTGAATGGGCGAGGCGTCATGATTTCTATACACATTTTCGGGGGCTATCCAATGTTTCCCTCTTTTTCTTTAAGCAAGCTTTTAGTTATCTGTCCTACTATCTTCTAATGTGCCGCAGTGTCAAATTATATCTGATAATGCTCCTGTGAAGCACCTTGGGACAGTGTACTATGTTTAAGCTGCTATATAAATGCAATAAATGAGTGTTCTAAACTGAGGGAGTTCTCCACCAGCTGGATTTGCTCCCTCCTGCTATGAGATCCTTTGGTCTGCAAGCAGAGATGTTGAAATTTAACGAGCACATCAGAGGACTGAAAACCCTAAGTGACCACCTTGCAGCAGAGCCTGTGTGTGAGGAAAAGAATGTGCATCATGCAGGTCAGGTATGCGATAAGTTTGCTTTGGTGGGGGCACCTTTTGAAATTGTGGAGTAACAAAAAAGATGCAGTTTCAAGTGACCATTATAAAGTGTTACTTCAATATGGGCCTGCATGTGAAGATTGGAAAGAGCTGTTTTCTGAAGCCATATCTTGTAACATTGTGACAGGAAACAGTTTGTGACCAGTGTATAACTTGATATAGTGCAGTGCTGATTAGCCTTAACTTGGCAGACCTCCTTGAGGCTATTGACCTTTTTCCTTCATCTTCCTTCAGCAACATGGGGCTGTTGGAGACTGAATTTAACCTGACAGCCATGTCTGTCAAGCACTCAGCACATTTCTTCTGACAGGAGGGTGCCTTGAGATGCCAAAAGAAAACAACCTTCCTTTGCTGCACTTCCTCCAACAGGATCTCCAGACAAGCATCCAAGGATGGGATAGATCTGCTTCTTCCTGCAGTCATTTCTCCTTTTCTGCCTAAAGGCAATCAAGCTGAACTTTTAAATAGCAATTTCAACCTTTAAGAGCTGCCACAGTGCACAATTTCCTGCTCACTGATCAAAATGAGCTTCAGCAAATAACCGTAATTTGGGCCATGAGTTTGCCGTGAATGTGTAAAAAGACTTGCAATTCTACAGTGCCTTTCACGTCCTGGTGATGTTCCAAAGCACTTTACAGCCAATTAAGTATCTCTGAATTATCTATACTGTTCTATTGTAGGAAACATGGTAGCTGATTTATGCTTAGCAAGTTCCCACAAACAGCAATGCAATGATGACCGGATAATCTGCTTTTAGTGATGCAATGTAGACAATCTTGGGATTGGCCCGGTGTGATTATTGAGAGTGTTGTGTTCATCTTGATGTGTTATCTGCTTTAGCTCAGTAATAGTAGCATGTAGTGAATAGCCTGAGGTGAGGAATGAAGGGCTACAGCTATACTGTCACTTTTACATTGACATAAAGTGAAACAGGAGTTGATCAATGGGAAAAAAAATGTAACTCAGAGCTGGGTCATGATCTGACTCTGGTATAAAGTAAAGCTAAGCAGCAGAAGACAACCTTCTACGAACTCCAGGCTTGGCATTTTGTGGAGTCAGCGACAGCGGTGTTTCTAGTGAACATCTGGCTATTTATTTCTTTTGAGCAGCTATCAGCCCTATTGGGTTCTGTTTCCAGAAATCACTTGTTAGGGTACGTTTAGGAGAGGGAGTACAAGACAGCATTGGTGTCTGAGTGCAGGTGATAGCAGAAAAGAACCATCACTCCCAGACCTTGGAGCTGGACCAACATAAAAATTACAAAACATATTCAGGCCCCTGATCCTCTGTGAATAGCTCTCTGCTAATATTATTTAAAGTGTAGCACTTTTCCCCAAGTTACACAATGCAGTACTATTAGGTGAATATCTAACACGTTTGTATGAAATTAATTTGTCCATTATTTTAACAGCAGTGTTAAAGCATTTAAAATAAATGACTAATGCCTATAAAAATAGCAGATATTCCATGCAAATGTATTAAACACCCACATGCTAATATTCACACAGCATAATTCCAAGGTCAAAAATAAAAGAACTAATACTGCGGTAAAGTTTCTTCTGGCAAACAAATTACGCGTTAAACCACTATTGGTTTAGAATCTTAGCTCTCTGTGCATTATCTGCAAGTAAGTGTGCAAGTGGCATGCTAAACCTAACACTCAACAGAATGACCTGTTTGAAAGCTGCTTGAAGAATCAAACTCAAACAATTAAGTGGCTGCTAGGAAGATGGGGCTCTGGGTTTATTTCACCGACATATTTTTTAAGTATGCTATTAACAATAAGGAATCGATCAATTTACCGCTCAGCAGAAATGTTTCCAGTTGGATGTGAACCTGATCTGAGCTTAGGCTCATGCTCAGATGTGTTTGTGGGCACAGGAGTGCTTACATTTTTGCTCCAGTTTAGAAGGCAGTGTAATGTGGCCTTGTCCTGAGTGTGCATGAACTTCACTTTAATAAGGAATTCCTTTTCAGATATTGAAGAGTCACACAGGATGGCACAGTGTGCAAAAAGCCCCACCCCCATGCAAAAATCTATCCCCCACCCCCATGCAAAAATCTATCCCCCACCCCCATGCAAAAATCTATCCTCCACCCCCATGCAAAATGCATGAAAAAACTTGGTCTTCTGGGACATTACTTCTTATGATGGAATTGAGATATTTTTGGTTGCTGCAACAAAACTGATTAAATTTTTCTGTCACCGCTGGACTTGATTTTTCTAATGTTTTCCTCACTGACTAGCCACCCTCAATAAACACCAACCAAGTCAAGTCATAGCTGCCCATTTATTTTCCCTTAATAAATCCTTCTAACCCCCACCCCCATCATCTCCAGCCTTGCTAGCCTACAATGGTTTCCTATACCCTAATGTGTCAAAAAGAATACCCACATCATCATCCTTAAATCCTTCATAACCTCAGCCCACTCTATCCAGTGTTGTAGCCCCTCCTTCACCATCAGGTTCTTTTGTGTATCTTCTCTCCCTTCACTCTACATTTGGCTCTTCTGGTAGAAGTATTCACATAAGTGCTTGAGTAACCCATTCACCTAATCCTTCTGTCACCATGTGCAGAATATATACTTTTATCACCATTGTCCTTTCCACCACCTTGACTATTATGAGTGTCACCCTTGGATCTGTTGCTTTGAAGTGTCAGTTTCACTCAGTTGTTATATTCTGGCCTTTAAGGAAGAAGGTCATGGATTCAAGGCTCACTTCAGGCCTTGGATGTATAATCTGGAGCAGTACTGAGAGAGTGCTGTCTTTTAGCTGAGAAGTTAATCTGAAGCTCTGTCTGTCTGCTCACTAGATGAATGTAAAATATCCTATGGTGTATTTTGAAAATGAGCATGAAACTTTCCTGGTGTTTGAGTCACTGTTTCTCATCCATGTTCCTCCTCTTATATATGATTTTGCATTGTTCCAACTTCCTTCAAAACTCTTATCATTACCCTCCCTTGAATAACTCACCTTCACCTTCCTACTTTCTTACATTACCATATAGCTCAAATCTGCTCTTCTTCTGCAAGGTCCAAGAATATTTTATTGCTTCACAACAACGTGCTCACATCCCTTCACCTGTTAACGCCAAGTGAAGTTAATGAAAATCAACCACATTGTTTCTGTGCCTGTACCTTGTTACAGCAATTCAAGACTAATCCTGCTGCCCTGCTCTCAACATAGCTCTGTATCTTTCTGTGTTTCACATGTTTATCTTATTTTTCCTTAAAAAATGCAATGGTCTCTGCCTTGACCATTCTCTGTGGAAATACATTCCATATGTAAACAACCCTTTGTGTTAAGAAATTTCTCTTAATGTGTCTTCGTTTCCTGACTGACTATTTTACATGAATGACTTCTTTGCACAGGCCTCCTTAACCACAGGAAGTAGTCTTTTTTTTCTCCTCATTCAATTATAGTTCTTCACAATTTAAAAAAAATCTATTTAACTTTATCTGTTCCTGTGGTAATAGTTCCTGTATTGGTTCTTGTAAGTAAAGTGAGTGTTGATCCTCTAGAGAGTGACAGTGGAGTTAATAGTAGATGATAAGGAAATGAAGGAAGAAATGAACAAATATTTTGCTTCTGTGTTCACTATAGAGGATACAAAAACAATTCAAGTGGTAGCTGCAAATCAGGAGGTGAACAGGAGAAAGGAACTTGGTGAAATTGAAATCATTAGGGAAACAGTACTGAGCAAATAGATGGAGCTGCAGGCTGGCAAGTCTCCGGGTCTCGATGGACTACATCCTTGGGCCTTAAAAGAGGAGGCTAATGAGGTAGTTAATGCACTGGTGTTAATTTTCCAAAATTCTCTAGATTCTGAAAAGGTTCCATCAGATTGGAAAGTAGCAAATATATTCTCTCTATTCAAGAAGGGAGGGAGGCAGAAAACAGGAAACTATATGCCCATTAGCTTGATGTCTGTCGTGGCAAAGTTATTAGAATTATTATTAGAATTGAACATTATAGCTGTGCACTTAGGAGAGCTCAGAGCAATCGGGAAGAGTCAGTATAGTTTTGTGAAAGGAAAATCATGTTTAACCAATTTATTGGATTTTTTGGAAGGAGTAACATGCGCAGTAGATAAAGGGAAGCCTGTTGATGTACTGTACTTGGATTTCCAGAAGGCATTTGATAAGGCACGACATCAGAGATTATGATGGAAAAATAAAAGTGCATGGTGTAGTGGGTAACACATTAGCATGGATAGAAACTTGGCTGGCTGGCAGAAAGCAGAAAGCATGCATAAATGGGTGTTTTCCTGATTGGTAGGTTGTGACAAGTGGAGTCCCACAGGGGTCTGTACTGGGGCCTCAACTTTTTAAGATTTACATCAATGACCTAGATGAGGGAGGTGAAGACATGGTAGCTAAATTTTCAGATGACACCAAGGAAAGTAGGTTGTGAAGAGGACATGAGGATGTTGCATATGGATATAGATAGGTTGAGTGAGCGAGCAAAGATCTGGAAAATGGAGTTTAATGTGGGAAAATGTGAAGTTGTTCACTTTGGCAGGAAGAACAAAAAAGCAGAGTATTACTTAAATGGAGAACGGCTGCATATTTCTGAGGTGCAGAGGGATCTAGTTATTCTAGTGCATGAGTCACAAAAAGTTATTATGAAGGTACAGTAAGTAATTAAGAAGGGTAATGGAATGCTATCTTTATTACAAGAGGGATTCAGCATAAAAGTAAGGATGTTATGCTTCAGTTATATGGGGCATTGGTGAGTCCGCACCTCAAATACTGTGTGTAGTTTTGGTTTCCTTATTTAAGGAAGGATGTAAATGCATTGGAGGCAGTTCAAAGGGGTTTACTAGGTTGATACCTGGAATGAGTGGGTTGTCTTATGAGGAAAGGTTAGACAGATTGGGCTTGTTTCCACTGGAGTTTAGGGGAGTGAGGGGTGATTTGACTGAAGTATACAAGATCCTGAATGGCCTTGACAAGGTAGATGTCGAAAGGATGTTTCCTCTTGTGGGTGAGTCCAGAACTAAGGGGCACTGTTTTAAAATTAGGGGTCGCCATTTTAGGACAGAGATGAGGAGAATTTTTTTCTCTCAGAGGGTTGAATGACTTTGGAACTCTCTGCTTCAGGAGGTGCTGGAGGCAGGGTAATTGAATATTTTTAAGGCAGAGGTAGATAGATTCTTGTTAGGCAAGGGAATCAAAGATCATCAGGGTTAGATGGGAATGTGGAAATCGAAACACAAGAAGGTCAGCCATGATCTCATTGAATGGCGGGGCAGGCTTGAGGGGCCGAATGGTCTACTCCTGTTCCTGTTTCTTATCTCAAATCTGTCCTCGTAACTACATCCTTTCACCCCTGGGATCGTTCTGGAAAATCCTGCTATACAGCCTCTATGATTTTAATACACTTTCTACAATGGAGCACCCAAAATTGATCACGGTATTCAACTGTGATCACACAAACTTTTTCTATGAAATTTATGTTTACTTCTTTACTAGTACTTTTTAATCACCATTTATAAAACCTAACATGTTACTGGCTTTTCTATCTACTGGAACTCATATAGGGAATTGTGTACCTCTTGCTTTCTCTGTTCATCTATACTCTAACTTTGCATTGAGCGTAAACTACCAAGTCTTGTTTTTAACTCCTGAATTGTGTTACATCACATTCATCCGCATTGAATTGCATATGCCACCTATCTGCCCATTGTGCCAGTCTTTGCCTGCTGAAATATTTTAAAACCCTCCTCGATACTTGTCAAGCCCCAGGTTTTTTGGCATCGGCATCAAGATTGTGTTCCTAGCTTAAATCACCTATATATACTGAGAAGAAATGTATTAACCCTGGGATATATGACTCCCAACTCTTCTCCAATCCAAGCAACATCCATTTAACCTATTTTTTTGTTTTTTGCCCATCAGCCAACTTTCTATTCACACAACTATATTTCCTCTTTTATGTGTGAAGTTTTCTAACAAGCCTCTGAGGAGGCATCTTACTGAATGCCTTCTGAAAATTTGTATAAATTACAAATACTTTATTCTCTTCATTTATCCTATTGTTCAGTTTTTCAAAAGCTCTGTTAAATTTGTCAAGTGCAAGTTGCTGGCTGTCCTTGATTAACCCATGAATCTCTATACGGATCCTATCTCAATATATGGCATTTGGCTAGAATTGACATTATGTAGTTCATCATTGCTTTCAATCCCCACTTCAAACGCCGTTCCCTCATTACTGACTCCATCCCTCTCCCTAACTTGATGTCACTTTTGACCCTAAGATGAACCACTGACCTCATACTCAATCATCTATTTCCACCTCGGTAACACCATCCAACTTTGCTCGCATCTCAGCTCTTCTGCCACTGAAACTCTCATCCATGCCTTCGTTACCTCCAGACTTCACTGTTCCAATGCACTCCAAGCTCTTCGCTGACATTCTGCTCCCCATAAACTTAAGGTTATCCAAAGCTCTGCTGCCATGTCTTAATTCGCAACAAGTACTGTTTCTCTATCACCCCTGCACTCGCTGGCCTTCATTAACTCCCAGTCAAGCAATGTCTTAATTTTAAAATCCTCATCCTTGCTTTCAAATTCCTCCATAACCTCACTTTTCATTATCTCTGTAATCTCCTCCGCCTTCTGAGATACCTGTGCTTCTCTAGTTCTGGCCTCTTGTGCATCCCTAGTATTGATTGCTACATCATTGGTGGCTGCGCCCTCAGTTGCCAAAAGGCTCCAAGCTCTGAAATATTCACCCCACATCTCTCTGTCTCTCTACCTCACTTTTGTCCTTTAAGGCATTCTTTAAAACCTACCTATTTGACCAAGCTTTTGGTCATCTGACCTAATGTCTCTTTATGTAGCTCAGTGTCATACTTTGTTTTCTAATGCTCCTGTGAAGCACATTGGGACGCCTTATTACATTAATGGTGATGTATAAACATTAGTTGCTGTTGTTGTTTACTCTACTTTTCCTTCTTGAATAAAGTTGCTCCATTGGTTACTCTTCCATCACATGGTACAATTTGTATATTTATGACTGCAACAGATAATGAGAAGACATCAAAAAACTTGCAAAATGCCCATGTCATTGGCAAATGCATTTCAATACAGATGAGTGTGAGATGTAACATTTTGGTAAGAAAAATTAGGAGGTCACATATTTCTTGGGAAATAAGAATCTAAATAACGTAGAGGAACAAAAGGATTTGGGAGTATAAATATACAAATCAGTGGCGTAGATTGTTATGGTCATAAGAAAAGCAGTCCAAGCACAAGAGTTTACTTTTAGAGGGAAAGAATTGACAAGTAGAGAAGTTAAGTATCGAACCACATTTAGTGTACGTTTGTAGTCTTCTTATTATAAAAAGGATATAAAAGCTTATGAGCAGGTGCAAAATAGATACTCAAGGATGTTACCAGGACTGTGAACATGCGTTATTGGAAAAGGCTGAACAGGCTGAGGCTCTTTTCCCTAGAAATTAGAAGGCTGAGGGGTTTATGTTATAGGTCCTCCTCCTTCAGGCACCATGCCCTAAGAGAGTGTTGGTGACCATGGATTTCCATTGGATTGGTTCATGATTATGTTTGGCAAAGTACTGCAGTGATTTGCCATTGCCTTCTGCAGTACGGCTGACCAGGAAATTCTCCCCCTCTTACCACCTACCATCATGCATATTGGAAGGAATTACAGGCTGATTATCAACCTGCTTGGCCACATAATGAATGCACCTTCCATAGCCATCAAGTCCTGAAGTGGGACTTGAACTCAGAGCTTCTGGTCCAGAGATAGGGACGCTACTGCTGCTTCATAAGGCCTCCCTACATAATAGGTATCTACCTATAAAATGATAAAAGGCAATGGTAAAACAGGTACAAAGGGCAGAATCTTGTAGAGGCAACAGTGATCTCGGTGACTAGCTAGAGAGCCTACGAGACCCCTGCGTCACTTCTTTTTGAGAAAGCCCAATGCCTTTTGTGCCACTCAGGCACTCAACAGGTCAGTGGCAGGCCTTTCCACGGGAACAACCCCGGGAGTGGAATTCCCACATGCCAAGTGCTGCTGTCCAATCAGAGGCCAGAAGCTCTTCTATACTTGGTAGCGCCACTAGCTGCTGCCCAAACTATACTGCCCTGAGGCCTTGAATCAAGGAATGACCCATGCACAGATGAGAGATGGCGGGAAAGGGGCTGTGGGGTGGAGACCTGGTGGAAGAGCAATCACTAGTAAGCCTCATTATATTCTTGGCTGTGAGCCCAGCTTGTTGAAACACCTAAGCCCCAGTGAAAACACTGCTTGATTGACAGCTCTGGCTCCCTGATCTATGCTGTCAATTTCACAATGTTCACTTACACAAGATAAAGAGAGTTCAAGTGCTTGCAGTTTCTGCTATCAATATTTTAGAAGTATAGATGATTAACGCTTTCATTCGTTTCTCCTACAGTAAAAAGAAGTTTTTTTTAAGAAAGTGGGAAATTATAAATGAATGACTTTTTTGAAAACTTTTTTAATACATCCTACTGTCACTATAGCATTCATTGCTATAGTGGGTGAATTTTTTTTATTCATCTATGGGATGTGGGCATCGCTGGCCAGACAGCATTTATTGCTCATCCCTAATAACCTTTGAAAAGATGGTGGTGAGCTGCCTTCTTGAACCACTGCAGTCCATGTGGTGCAGATGCACCCACAGTGCTGTGAGGGAGGGAGTTCCAGGATTTTGACCCAGCAACAGTGAAGGAATGGTGATATATTTCCAAGTCAGGATGGCAAGTGGCTTGGAGGGGGACTTCCATGTGGTGGTGTTCCCATGCGAAGGCTGCCCTTGTCCTTCTAGATGGTAGAGGCCGTGGGTTTTGAAGTTGTTATCTAAGGAGCCTTGCTGTGTTTCTGCATGCATCTTGTAAATGGTAAACACTGCTGCCACTGTGCATCAGTGGTGGGGAGAGTGAATGTTTGTGAATGGGAATGGGATGACATTCAAGCGAGCTGCTTTGACCTGGATGGTGTCAAGCTTCTTGAGTGTCGTTGGATCTGCACTCATCTAGGCAAGAGGATAGTATTCCATCACACTCCTGACTTGTGCCTTGTAGATGGTGGACAGGTTTTGGAGGGTCATGTGGTGAGCTACTCGCCGCAGGATTCCTAGCCTCTGATCTGCTCTTGTAGCCACATTTCTATATGGCTAGTCCAGTTCAGTTTCTGGTCAATGGTAACCTCCCCAGGATGTTGATGGTGGAAGATTCAGCGATGGTAACGCCATTGAATGTCAGGGGCGATGGTTAGATTCTCTCATGTTGGAGATGGTCATTGCTCGGCATTTGTGTGACGCATATGTTACTTGCTACTTGTCAGCCCAAGCCTGGATATTGTTCAGGTCTTGCTGCATTTGGACATGGAGAGTTTCACCCTGATTCCCATTGACTCCAGTTTTACTAGGGCTCCTTGAAGACACACTTGGTCAAATGCTGCCTTGTGTCAAGGGCAGTCTTCTCACCTTACCTGGCATGAACACGCCGGAACTAGGCATGGAATGCAACAGGGCCCATAGGGGTTACTTTGGGGGCATACCTTGGCATGGGGGTCATGAGGGACCATACGCGGTGGGTGGGGGACATACTTGGCATGGGGAGCATGATGGGCAGAGGGGTTGTTTTGGGGGCATACCTTGGCATAGGGACTATGGGAGGCCAGAGGAGTTGCTTGGGGGCTATAGCTTGGCATGAGGGTTCGTAGAGGTAGGCATGGATGGGGCATGGGGAGTGTGTGGGGGGGTGTGGGGGGGAGGGGTGAGGGCTGGAGGGCCTTTGTATTTTTATTATAACTGGGGCAAATCTCCAGCGCACTGAGGCGGGCCTTTTAAATGGCCCAGCTCTGCTCCAGGCAGACCCTGTGGTTGCCTGCAAACTCTTTACTGAGTTGGCTGGCCCAACTGCAGCCTGAGCGCTCAACCGACCCCACCCCCACCTCCCCCCACCCCCTCTGCCCTCCCACCACACCCCCTCCCTAAATGAAAATCCTGTTCTTTCGGGCACTTTCTCCAGAGGCTGGCAGACCAGGCTGGGAATTTTCCTGCTGCCCTCCTCAAGGATAAAAATCCAACCCTATGTGACATGTACTACAATCTAGGTCAACTTAAAAAAATATAAAAGTAAGATGTAAGAGCTATGAGCAAGAAATGTTCTTCAGTAATATTATGATTATCTAATGGAAGTTAAAGGAAGGTCTGATGAAAAGCTTCCTGGCTCTCGCAGTGTTAATGAAATCTTGCATTAGTGCTGACATATAATAGCTTGGAGCTCTGATGGATTTAACGATACAGGATATTCGGCCCCTTTCTCAGTATGTCAGCACCTTGTCAACTTTATTTAAGGGGCCTTGTAAACTTATTAGCACAACAAGCACAGCTAAAGACGATTACTGCACTCCACAAACTGTCACAATCGTAAACCCTAAGCAAAGAAGTTGTTGCTTTCTCTCCTTCATTTTGAGTTTAAGCAGCTATTCTTTTCCGTGGGTCTTACATACATCTGCCTGTGATTAATCAGAACATCAAAAAAAAAGTTTGAAAAACCAGCAGAGATACCACTAGGACTGGAAGTTTAATTTTCTGACACGGAAGTTTGATTATGTTGCTAAATAATGAAGAACAAAGGAATGGCCAAGGATTACACTGCCGCCTTTAATCCCCAAAGGGACAGGGAGTCTCGGTTATGAGGTTATCCGCCCCCAGCTCCATATGGGACTCTGCAAAGCCTCTCAAAAAAGCACAACAGCCTGAATCCATGGAATAACTTCAACAGAAATACATAGACTGCCGTCAGGATGGCTGGTCTGAATATGGCTGAAAACTGACTGAAGGCACTTTACCAGACATAACCAAGTAGCACAGCTCAGTTCAGTTCACGATTTTAATGCACTATATTTGAAGAGTATAACCAGCATCAGATAATATGCATACGTTTATCTTAATGTAGGTTTGTAAAATGTTTTATTCACAGTAGTAGGACAGATTATCCCTGAAGAATTTGTTTTCTTTTAATTGCGAAACATTTTAATCTTTCTAAAACAGTCACCTTATCCAACTCCCAACACACACACAAAAACTAACATCTGCAAAAGTGATTTGTAAAGGGGTTATTACAAAGTCCATTTTTAGAGAAGTGCACAGAACTCTCAGTGTTTGGGGTAGATGACAATAAATGTAAGCCTGTTTTGATTCGGGTACAAGAAATGTGCTTCCTCTGTCCTTAAGAGGATTAAAGTGCTTTGAAACCAATCGTAAATAATAAACGACCTGTAGCAGATTAACATCTACATCTCACTGTGCATTGTGTGTCTGAGAGCAAAGACTGGAGACTTAAAACAGTCTCCTAGTTTTAAAGAACTGAAGTGCATTGGTCGGATGAAGTATCCTTGCAGAAATGCGGACATCAAAAGGAGGCTTCACTGACACAGTGTCATAGTTACCCTTATTCTGCTCAAGAGTACTGCCGCCACTTAACTCTCAAAAACGCTGAGCAAGGCCCTCTTTCCCCCTGCATGCCATCAATCAGGGGCCTACAGTTGGAGCAGCCCCAAGAAGATGGGGAAAAAGGAGGGGAGAGAGATGCACAGTAGTCATGGCCTCTCCTCAGGTCACCAAACTTCACTCAAAATTGTCTAAGATATGAGACTTGTTAAAGCCTGAAAAAATACTTTAAAGTAGATATGGTTTAAAATTAATAAAGCGAGATCGCATTTTATTGTAGTTAATTATGATTGAATGGGCGGAGTTTTCAGTGTCCGCTGGTGGTGGGCATGAGCGGACTATATGGTGTGAGCAGATTCACAACGGCAACAAGGCAGATCGCGATTGGCCGCTCAGCGCGCTGATGGCGGGCTGCATTTCCCATCGCCAGTCGTTGGGAACCTTATTGTAATGCATCAACATATCATTATCAGGACATCCCATCAGGCTCTTCCAGCCCTGCTGGATCATCCATCCATGTCAGCGAGAAAGCACGCCGACGTGTTTCACAACAGCACAGAGGTGAGTGCACTTGACGGCCTGCACTGAGGGTCAACTGGAGGTGAGTGCACAGCAACGTTTTGCACAGCTCGCCAGGGTCACCTGTTGCTTTGCAGGCTTCAGGGACGCCGGGTGGGGTTTGGGGTTAAGTGCTGCCCTGCCTCA
Organism: Carcharodon carcharias; assembly: GCF_017639515.1. Taxonomy (NCBI): domain Eukaryota; kingdom Metazoa; phylum Chordata; class Chondrichthyes; order Lamniformes; family Lamnidae; genus Carcharodon; species Carcharodon carcharias. The sequence goes on from NC_054469.1 coordinate 184,797,016, forward strand.
GAGGCGCTTTTTGACGGTGAGGGGGAGCGGGGGGCAAGGACAGTCCTGCCTCTGAGGTGACTGGTGGCTGAGGCAGGGGTGGGAAAGGGCAACCCTGCCATTGAATATAACGCACAAGCATTCAGGGCCGGTGGGTAGGGTGGGCGAGGGAAATGACCACGCATTCGGGAAAACTGTAGAAAGTGACCATTTCTCTGCAACTGAGACAGTTCAGCTGCAGCCATATTGATATGATTGGGGGTGGGCTCCTAGCTTATCTGCCCACTCAAGCAATGCAGAGGCATCAAAGTGACACCAAGTTCTGCATGAGGAGAGAGTGACTGAGGCTTCTGGCTGCGCAGAGGCAGGAGCAGCAGCCTCAGGAAGAAGGGGCGGCTGGGGCTGCTGCACACGCCGCCCAGGAGCCACAGTGAGCGGTCGCTGGTCAACGCCTAATGACACCCAGGGTCTATAGATGCCGCCTTTCATTCCTGCAGATGACCAATAACCAGTGTTGCCGAAGACTGCGAATGTCTAGGGACCTGGTCGTTCATGTCTGCCATTTACTACAGGATTTGGTGCCACAGGGACATGGAGGGTATCCAATGCCAATGTCAATGACTGTGAAAGTAACCATGGTGCTCAATTTCTATGCCAGTGGCTCCTTTCAGGGCTCCACAGGTGACCTCTATGAGTTCTCATAAGCCTCCACCCACAAATGCATCCATGAAGTCATGGATACCATCTTTGTGCATTTTGTCCAGGACCAGGACAGCCAGGATGCAAGAGTAATTGGATTCTCCCAGATCTCAGGTTTCCCGCAGGTTCAGGGTGCGATCGGCTATACTCACATGGCACTCAACTCTCCAATGCAACACACGGTGAACTTCATCAACTGCAAGGGCTTCCACTCACTGAACGTGCAGCTGGTATGCGATCACTAGAAACACATCCTGCAGGTGTGTGCATGGTTTCCAGAGAGTGTGCACAACACTCCTGAGTCGCTCACAGATCCCTGCAGTCTTCCAGGGTCCACAGAGGCTGCAGGGTTGGCTCCTTAGGGTCAAGGGCTACCCACAGAGGCCATGGTTGATGACTTGGACACTGGCACCTGTACTGGGGTAGAAGGGAGCTGTTCAGGTGGGACCACTTCACTTGAAATGTGCTGGGACCAGTATCCCGGCGAATCGAATAACTAGGGCTGTAGTGATGGCTTTAAACTAAATAGGGGGTTCTGGAGAGGGGAAATGTAGGCTTACAAAGCAAAAGGATATGGCATCTTTGCAGGGCAGCTATTTAGGTAATGATACCCAGAGTGTGACAGGAAGGGACAGAGTGTACAAACAAAAAAAAAAAGCAGCAAATAGGGTCAAAGGGGGAAAAAATGGTAAAAACACAAAATTAATGGCTCTTTACTTAAATGCACGCAGTATTCGGAACAAAATAAACTAATTAACGGCACAAGTAGAGGTTAATGGGTATGATCAGCTGTTATGGAGGCATGGTTACACTGAACTCAAAGCTGGGAACTAAATATTCAGGGGTATGTGGCTTTTCGAAAGGACAGGCAGGAAGGAAAGGATGGTGGGGTATCTTTATTAGTACGAGATGGAATAAGCATGATAGCAAGAAATTATCTTGGATCGGAAGATGTAGAACCCATATGGGTTGAAGTAAGAAATAACAAGGGGAAGAAGACACTGGTGGGAATAGTCTACACACCTCCTAACAGTAGCTATGCTGTAGGACAGAGAATAAATCAGGAGATAATGAAGGCAGGTTAAAACGGCAGTATGTTAATCATGGGTGACTTTAATCTTCATGTAGTTTGGGAATATCAAATTGGCACAGGTAGTCACAAGCAAGGATTCATAGGGCAGAATTTTGTCCTTGGTGAGCAGGCTCAGTGGGGCTGGGTGGGGTTGGTCGAGTAGCCGACAACTGCCCGTGATTGGCACCGCACCATGATTTCGTGCTGGCAGGCCAATTAAGGCCCAACCAGTGTGAAATGTGAGTGGCAGTGCTGAGTGCTGCCTGTGCGAGGAAAGGGGAGGGCGAGCGGACCGAGTGCAAACTTTGCACGTGCACGTGAGTGAGTTGTGCATAATCCCCCTGAGGCATGGAGCTGCTTCAGGGAGTTGAGGAGATATAAAAAAATAAATAAAATACAATTGTAATGAAACATGCCCCTTCATGTGACTCTGTCACATGAGCAAGGACATGTTATTAATGAAAAATTAAAGTTTTTATTTTATTTTTATTTGCTTTTGGAAACCTCATCCCACCCATGGATGACAGTTAGGTTGGAAAGGCAGTGAAAAAATTATGTTAGTTGATTACTTTATGGCCTTAACAGGCCTCTTAATTGTCGGCAGGCATGCTGCTGGCTCTGGTGTGCGCCCGCCGACCGAACTATTGCATGGCTGCGTGTTGATGTTGGCATGCTCGGCCGACGTCAACACGTGTCATTTCATGCTCGAGAGGGTTGGGCACACGCCCACCTGCCAAGTGAAAATCTCTGCCCATTTGGGACAGTTTCCTAGAACAATATGTTGTGGATCCAAAGAGGCATCAGGCTATTTTGGATCTGGCAATGTGTAATGAGGCAGGTTTAATAAATGATCTCGGAGTGAAAGATCCCCTCGGAAACGATGAACATAACATGGTGGAATTTAGCATTCAGTTTGAGAGTGAGAAACCTGGGTTGGAAACAGCTGTGCTAAACTTAAATATAGGTAATTACAAAGGAATGAGGTCAGAGTTGACTGGAGTGGGCTGGGAAAGGAGTTTAGCAGAAAAGATATTTGATAAACAATGGCAGATGTTTAAGAAAATAATTCATGACTTGCAACAAAGATATATCTCAGTGAGGAAGAAGGATTCTAGGAAGGGGATAAGCTAACCATGGTTAACAAAGGACATTAAGGATAGTGTTGAAGGAAAAAACATACAAGGTGGCAAAGATTAGTGGAAAGCCAGAGGATTGGGAAAGTTTTAAAAACCTACAAAAGATGACCACAAAATAATAAAGAGGGAGAAAATAAACTTTGAGGGTAAGCTAGCAAGTAAAAACGGACAGTAAGAGCTTCTTTAAAAACATAAAAAGGAAGAGAGAGGAGAGACCAAAGTGAACATAGGCCCCTTAGAGAATGAGGCTAGAGAAATAATAATGGGGAACCAGGAAATGGCAGAGGAGTTGAATAAATACTTTGCATCAGCCTTCACAGTAGAAGACACTAATAGCATTCCAAAAATACAAAAAAATTAAGGGGCAAAGCTTGGGGGGGGAGGGCAGTGGTAGAGGGGAGGGCGAGGAAATAAATACAATAACTATCACTAGAGAAAAAGCACTAGGGAAACTAATGGGGCTAAGGGCTGATAAGTTCCTGGACCTGATGGGTTGCATCATAGGACATTAAAGGAAGTAGCTACACAAATAGTGGATGCACTGGCAGTGATCTCCCAAGAATCCTTAGATTCTGGAAAAGATCCAGAGGATTGGAAAACTGCCAATGTAACACACTTATTCAAAAAGGGAGGGAGACAAAAAACAGGTAACTATAGACTAGTTAGCTTAACATCTGTCATTGGGAAAATGTTAGAGTCTATTATAAAGGATGTAATAGCTGAACATTGAGAATTGCAAAATGTAATCAAGCAGAGTCAGCCTGGCTGCATGAAGGGGAAATCATGCCTGACAAATGTATTAGAATTCTTTGAGGAGGTAACATGCAGGATAGATAAAGGGGAACCAGTAGATGTAATATATTTGGATTTCCAAAATGTACTGCACATAAGGCTAGTTAATGAGATAACAACCCATGGTTTTGGAGGTATATTAACATGGATGGAGGATTGGTTAACTAATAGAAGACAGAGTTGGGATAAGGGGGGCATTTTCGGGATGGCAACTAATGGAGTGCCACAAGGATCAGTGCAGAGGCCACAATTATTTACAATATATATTAATGACTTGGATGAGGGAAGTGAATGTATTGTTGCCAAGTTTGTGGATGACACAAAAATAAATGGGAAGACAAGTGGTGAGGATGACACAAAGAGTCTACAGAGGGATATAGACAGGTTAAGTGAGTGGGCAAAAACTTGGCAGGTGGAATATATGTGGGAAAATGTGAGGTTATGCACTTTAGCAGGAAGAATAGAGGAGCTGAATATTTTTTAATTGAAAAAGACTGCAGAAAGCTGCAGCACAGAGGGATTTGGGGGTCCTCGTGCATGAATCACAAAAAGCTAGCATACAAGTTCAGCAGGTAATAGGGAAGGCAAATGGAATGTTGGCCCTTATTTCAAAGGGAATGGAGTATAAAAATAGGGAAGTTTTGCTAAAAGTATACAAAGCACTCATTAGACCACACCTAGAATACTGCGAACAGTTTTGGTCCCCATATCTAAGGAAAGATAGACTGGCATTAGAGGCAGTCCAGAGAGGGTTCACTAGGTTGATCCTGGGTATTGAGGGATTTTCTTATGAGGAGAGGTTGAATAGGTTGGGCCTGTATTCTTTGGAGTTTAGAACAATGCGAGGCAACCTTATTGAAACACGTAAGATTCTTAGGGGGCTTGACAGGATAGATGCTGAGAGGTTGTTTCCCCTTGTGGGAGAGTCTAGGACCAGAGGGCATAATCTCAGAGTAAGGGGCGCCCATTTAAGTCAGAGATGAGGAGGAAGTTCTTCTCTCAGAGGGTAGTGAATCTGTGGAATTCTTTATTGCAGAGGGCTGTAGAGGCTGGGTCATTAAATATATTCAAGGCTGAAATAGATTTTTAATCAGTAAGGGAATCAAGGGTTATGCGGGAAAGGCAGGAAAGTGTAATTGAGGATTATCAGGTAAACCATGTTTTCATTGAATGGCAGAGCAGACTCGATAGGCTGAATGGCTTACTTCTGTTCCTACATCTTATGGTCTTATTTCCAATGGCACACGTGCCTTCCATTGTGTCAGGAGCCCCGAAATTGAGCAGAGGTGGCCTCAAAGTCAAAAGCCTGAGCTGTGAACCATGTGAGGTTTTTTATTAAATTGCTGGCCTTAAATGGCAATGCTCAGATTTCACCAAGCAGAAGTTATGTCATTGCTGCCACTTCATGGAGACTGCATGATGTCTCTGCTAATGTAATTTGCTGGAATGGCAGTGCTGCGCTCCTACTGAAGGCAGCCAAATTGTGAGTGCAACCAGTGGCCTAACCCATGTGTCATGCTGAATAGACTTCCCCATGTTGGAACCAAGTCACTATCCCTAAATGATCATTTGAGAAGCCACCTCTATGAAGGTATGGTCTAATGTTCCAACGTGGCCAGTTCCAGGTTCCAAACTTGGAATGAGGTCGATATCGGAATCACAACTCCCTTGGAAAAATTCAGCCTTTGAGCTAACCCTTAGCCATAGCTTTATTACGTCTAGATTTGACTATTCCAATGTATCCCTGGCTGGCCTCTCACATTCTACCCTCCTTAAACTTCAGGTCATCCAATATTTTTTGGACCATGTCCTAACTTGGACCAAGTCCCATTCACCCATCACCCTGTGTTTGCTGGCCTACACTGGCTCACATTTCAGTAATGCATTAATTTTAAAATTCTCATTCTTGTTTAGAGATCCCTTCACGTCCTCAGCCCCTTCAGCCTCTATACTCTCTCCAGCCTTACAGCCACCAGGATATCTGGCTCCTCCAATTTTGGCCTCTTCATCCCTGATTTAAATCACTCCACCATTGATGGCTGTGCCTTCAGCTACTTCCGCCCTAAGCAAAAGGAACTCACCAAGCCTCCTTAGACAGCACCTTCCAAACCCACAACCACTACCATCTAGAAGGAAAAGGGCAGCAGCTGCATGGGAACACCATCACCTCAAGCTCCCTTCAAGCCACCCACCATCCTGACTTGGAAGTGTATCACTGTTCCTTCACTGTCACTGGGTCAAAATCCTGGAATTCCCTACCTAACAGCACTGTGGGTGTACCTACACCACATAGACTGCAATGGTTCAAGAAGGCAGCTCACCATCACCTTCTTAAGGGCAATTAGGGATGGGCAATAAATGCTGGCCTAGCCAGCGATGCCCACATCCCTTGAATGAATAAAGAAATGCTCCAGAATTTCTTCCCTAAATTTCACCGCTTCTCTACTGCTAATTCCTTCCTCAATTCACTCCTTAAAATCTACTTCATTGACCAAGCTTGTGGCCATCTCACCTAATATCTCCTTGTGGCTAGGTGTCAAATTTTGTTTGATAAAATGGCTGTGAAGCATTTTGGGACATTTTACTATGTTGAGTCATACGGACTCGAAACGTTAACTGTATTCCTTTCCGCAGATGCTGTCAGACCCGTTGAGTTTTTCCAGCTATTTTGTTTTGTTTCAGATTTCCAGCATCCGCAGTATTTTGCTTTTATCTAAACAAATATAAGTTGTTGTTGTTGTGGGAGCTTTCTTTGCACAAATTGGTTCCTATGTTACAGCAGTGTTTACACTTCAAAAGTAATGCAATGTGCTTTGAGATGTTCTGAGGTTGGGATAAGTGCTATATTAATGAAAGTCTTTTATTTCTATATCAATCAGAGATAGAACTTCTGGCTGATTTCTGCACTCCCTAGCAGACCACTAGTTGGCAAAGACACTATCCAGTGTAGCACTAAACAATACTAGAATGTCCCAGTTTTGATTCCCAATCTGTACTGAATTAGCTAATCGCAGCCATTAGGCAACAGTTAATCGGTTAGAATTGGCATCAGGGAGTGGAAAAAAAAGCAACTAGCATTTTTGCTGCCAATTGTTGGCCAGTGATTGTTATGTTGTTGGGTCTTTACGCTATATATTTTCTTCAGATATGATGGAGCACAGGAGAAGGAGTAGGTCATTCAGCCCTCCCGAGCCTGTCCTGCTATAAAATTATATCGTGGCTGATCTCCATTACTGCTGTAAACCATTTCTATAAGATGAAAAAGACTTGCATTTATATAGTGCCTTTCACAACCTTGGATCATCCTAAAGCACTTGACAGCTTTTGAAATGTAATCATTGTTGTAATGTAGAAAATGTGGCAGCTAATTTGCAAAGAGCAAGTTCTCATGAACTGTAATGTGATAAATGCCTAGATAATCTGTTCTAATTATGTTGTTTGAGGGATAAGATCAGGGCAGGAAATCAGGGCGAATTGCTTTATCTTAGATGTTGTTGAGCTTCTTGAGTGTTGTTGGAGTCATGCTGATCATGGCAGGTGAAGAGTATTCCATTACATTCCTGACTTGTGCCTTGTAGATGGTGGACAAGCTTTGGGAAGTCAAAAGGTGAGTTACTTGCTGCAGAATTCCTAGCCTTGACCTGCTCTTGTAGCCACAATAGTTATATGGTTGGTTCAGTTCAGTTTCTGGTCAATGGTAACCCCCAGCATGTTGATAGTGGGGATTCAGCAATGGTAATGCCATTGAATGACAAGGGGAGATGGTTGGATTCTTTCTTGTTGGGGATGGTCATTGCCTGGCACTGGCACGGCATGAATGTTACTTGCCACTTATCAGCCCAAGCCTCAATATTGTTCATGTCTTGCTACATCTGGACAAGGACTGCTTGAGTATATGAGGAGTTGCGAATGATACTAAACATTGTACAATCATCAGTGGACAAAACAGCCTGTTTGATTGGCACCCCATTCACCACCTTAAACATTCACTCCCTGCACCTCGGGCGCACAGTGGCAGCAGTGTGTACCTTATATAAGATGCACTGCAACAACTCATCTTCATCTTTTGTAGATGGAAAGATTCTGGAACTGAAATCAAACTTGACTGAGATTAATACAGATAAGTGAGCAGCATTAAATACACACAGCAGACTTTACTATTCTCCTTGGAAAATCATTCAATCATAAACAACATGGCACATCTCCTGCACAAACCCTAATTTAAAAAACTACCTAAACGTACATGCCTTGATTGGTCTTATACAATGATCTACAGAGTGTCTGACTTGTACTTTCCCCATCCTCCCCACTCCCTTAGAGCTTCAGACTGACGACAGACTTGAGAGGAATACAGCCTCAGATATACCATTCAAAATCTTTGAGATGCATCTGAACAAAAGACATCAATGGAAATCTCATGACTACATTCACAAGGGTCAAAGCAATGTTTGGTTGCACAAATAAAGCTGTCAATCAAACATACACTTCAAAAAGATCACAGGATACTGGCCTTTGAACTGAATGGTTTGACCCCCTGCCTGAGAACAAGCCATTCTGTCCCACCTGATTGCTGCTGTAACAGTCTGATTGTTACCTGTTAGCAATTGCATTTTGTGACACAATGGGCCAAGCAATCGGCTCTGGAATCTCACATTCCATATGCATGTCCCATTGATGCCTTTATGGACAATTAGTTTATGTGCTGACCAGCTATTTTCCGTAAGTGAACCTGAGGTTTTAACCCTGCATGTACCATGATCAACAAATCATTAGCTAATCACATAATCCATATCAGCTGGATTTTTAAAATTCATTCAAGGGATGTAGTCTTCGCTGGCTGGGCCAGCATTAATTGCACATCCTTAATTGCTCTTGAGAAGTTGGTGGTGAGCTGCCTTCTTGAACCATTGCAGTCTATGTGGTGTAGATACACCCACTGTGCTAATAGGGAGGGAATTGCAGGATTTTGACCCAGTGACAGTGAAGGAACTGCGATGTATTTACAAGTCAGGATGGTGAGTGGCTTGGAGGGGAATTTCCAGGTAATGGTGCTCTCATATGTCTACTGCCCTTGTCCTTCTAGATGGTAGTGGTTGTGGGTTTGGAAGGTGTTGTCAAAGGAGCCTTGGTGAATTCCTGCAGCACATCTTGTGGATGGTACACACTGCTGCCACTGTGCATCAGTGGTGGAGGGACTGAATGTTGTTGGTTTAAGTGTCAATGTCCTGGATGGTGTCAATCTTCTTGAGTGCTGTTGCAGTTGTGCTCATCCAGGCAAGTGGAGAGTATTCCATCACACTCCTGACTTCTGCCTTGTAGATAGTGGACAGGATTCGGGGTGTCAGGAAGTGAATTACTTGCTCCAGGATTCCTAGCCTCTGACCTGCTCTTGTTGTTACAGTATTTATATGGCTGGTCCAGTTCAGTTTCTGATCAATGGTAACCCCCAGGATGTTGATAGTGGGGGGGATTTCAATGGTAATGCCATTGAATGTCAAGGAGAGATGGTTAGATTCTCTCTTGTTGGAGATGGTCATTACCTGGCACTTGTGTGGCACGAATGTTAATTGCCACTTGTCAGTGCAAGCTTGCTGCATTTGAAAATGGACTGCTTCAGTATCTGAGGAGTCATGAATGGTATTGAACATTGTACACTCATCAGCAAACATCATTACTTCTGATCTTATGATGGAAGGAAGGTCATTGATGAAGCAGCTGAAGATGGTTGGGCCTAGGACACTACACTGAGGAACTTCTGCAGTGATGTCCTTGAACTGAGATGATTGACCTCCAACAACCACAACCATCTTCCTCTGTGCTAGATATGACTCTAACCAGCAGAGAGTTATCCCCTGATTCCATTGACTTCAGTTTTGCTAGGGCTCCTTGATGTCACACCCAGTCAAATGTTGCCTTGATGTCAAAGACAGTCACTCTCACCTCACCTTTGGAGTTCAGGTCATTTATCCATGTTTGAGCCAAGGCCGGAGTGAGGTTAGGAGCTGAATGACCCTGGCAGAACCCAAACTGAGTGTCAGTACGTAGGTTATTGCTAAGCAAGTGCTGCTTGATAACTAAGCCCACTAGGTGACAAAAAGCTCTTAGATGAGGAGTGGTAACAATGTTAAGCATTGACTGGTGGCAGCAAACTACATCCTTCAATAGCAAATATTGGAAAATCAGCCGGTCAACTCCATCAGTAACTAATTATAATGATTTTATGGTCATCCTGGCTTAGTTGGTAGCATTTTTGCCTCTGAATCACAATGTTCTGGGTTCAAGACCCACTCCAGGCCTTGAATACAACACTTAGGTGGGACACCCTAGTGCAGTACAGAGGGAGCAATGCACTGTTGGAGGTGCCATCTTTCGGATAAGATGTTAAACCAAGGCCCAGCCTGCCTGATCAGGTAGATGTAAAAGAAGACCCCTTTTCAAATAAGTGCGCGAAGGAGGAAGGTATGGAAAGATCTTTTGATAAGTTGGGATCTGTTGGGCCCAATGGCCTATTTTCTGATGTAAAAGTATGTGATTCTATGTAGCCAAAATTATTTTATTTCTGTCAGAGCGACTTCGTTCTGCAAAGTGGATGTACATGGATGACATGTGGGGGCAGGTCTGAGCTTGTCTATGATGCCTCTTCTGCCAATTAACATTCATCCAAATTTATAAATGTAAAGCGGCTGCTAGCTAAGGTACCAAAAGGCTGGTGATGCCCAAGGAATCATATCCCAAGAAAACTCAGTGCTTTCAGATGACGGGGTATAATTTTATAAAGGGAAATCATTAGGCAAAAGGCAACCCTGAAAAACGACTTGATTTATTGATTTATATCGCATTTTTTTATGACCAATGGATGTCTCAAGATGCTTTACGGTCAATGAAGTACTTTTGAAGTGTAATCAATGTTGTAATGTAGGAAACATGGCAGCCTACATGTGTGCAGCAAACTCCACAAACAGCAATGTGATAATGACCAAATAATCTGTCTTTTGTGATGTTGATTGAGGGATAAATATTTGGCCGTGACACACGGGATAATTCCTCTGTTCTTCTTTGAAACAGTGGCTTCCTTTACACCTACCTGATCAGGCAGGATGAACCTCAGTTTAATGTCTCATCCAAAAGACGACACCTCCAACAGTGCATTGCTCCCTCAGCACTGCACTGGGGTGTCAGCCCTGAATTTTGTGCTCAAGGCCTGGAGTGGGTCTTTGTTGGATCCTTGGTCACTAGTTTAGTTGAACTAGTAGATCCGGGTTGCATGCTTGTTTCGGGATGACCGAATTGGTACCATAGACATAGAAGATCAGCAGACAGTTCTTATGTGGAACACATTCTATTTATTTACAAAGGAACTCAGCAGCTACACTTGTGTACTCACAACTAAAACCCTGTCTCTACATTACAGGCTCTTACTCTAGGCTACAGACTACTAAGGTAGGCCGCACTACTGTCATTGGATAATAAGATCATGTGATCTTCTATTACGATATTCTTCTTAAAGGTATATTACACATTAAGGGCAGGATTTTACCCTTGGTGGGGGTGCTCAGCGGGGGCAGTTGGGAAGCCGCCCGCCGTTCACAATCGGCTCCACACCGCGATTTCACAATGATGGGCTAATTAAGGGCCGCCTGGCATGGAGCGTGAGTGGCAGCACTTAGCGCTGCCTGTGCGGGCGGGCGGGAGGAGGAGGGTGAGTGGGCTGAGCGTGATCTTCGCGCATGCGCGTGAGTGAGCGCTACAATCTCCCTAAGGCATGGAGCTGTTGAGAAAAAAAAGGAAATAAAATTGTCATAAAACATGTCCCCTCACGTGACACCATTCTGATTGAAAAATAAAATTTTTATTTGATGTTTATTTGCTTTAGGAATCCTCATGCTGCCCGTGGATGAGGTTTCCTAAAAAATGTAAAGGCCGCTTGGCTTTTTCGCCTGCCTGCCAGCCGTTAGGTTTGAAGGGCAGCATAAATTTGAATTTAATTAACTTAATTGCCTTAATAGGCTTTTTAATTGTCAGCGGGTAAGCAGCTGACTTTGGTGCGCACCCGCTGAACAAAATATTGCGAGACTGAGCAATGACATCGGGACACTCGCCCGACATCATTGCACATCATTTTAAGCTCGGGGAGTTGGGCGCATGCCCGCACATCATAGTAATATTGTGTCCCAGATTACCACATTACTCCCCTTTACTCAGAAATGTATTTTGCAGTTGTAATTACAATTTTTCTTACAATATCAAATTATTTACACAGATCAGTAATTTGCAAGTTCAGTCTTTCTGGGGGTTTCCTTATGCGTGTAGAATGTCTCAGCTCTACAGCTTCAGATGTTTTGTCAGGAACCTGCTTTTCTGGTGTTGCCCGAACATCAGGTTCTTTGGTGGGCATCTGCAAATCCCTTCAGACACATCTGTACTCAGCTGAGTTCTTTCAACAGGAGATGTTGACGCAGTCATGAACACTGGAGGAATCATTTCCTGATAATTTGTTTCTCTCCTCCTTATGTCTCTATATGATTCAATCTTCTACTTTCAATGATAAGAAAGGGATCCAGTCACTGCACTTATTTCACCTGATAACCACTTAGATCCTTCACCAAAATTTTGCACATATACCGTCTCTCCTACGGTAAACTTTCAGTCACAACTATGCCAATCATGTGCAATTTTCTGACTTCTCTGGCTCCTTTCCACTGTCCCTCCTAAATTTGGCATTATTAAGCTCAATCTCATTCTGAGACAACGTTTCAACAATAACTCTGCAGGGGTGACACCTGTTGTTTGGTGAGGGGTGTTCTATAAAAGAAAATGTGCTAACTTGGTCGTTATGGAGTCTCCAGTCAATTTCTTCATATCATTTTTCAATGTTTGAACTGCTCGCTTGGCCAGTCCGTTCAAAGAAGGGTGGGATGGTGAAGTTTTTACATGAGTGATACTGTTGAGGCTGATAAACCGTTGAAACTCAGTACTCGTAAATGCCGTGTTGTAGTCTGATACGACCTTTCCGTTAATGGCAAAACTTTGTCGTAGCTTGTCAATTGTAGTAGTAGATGTTGGTGACTTCACCTCATATGTCCATCTATTTTGAGTGAACATCAACAATAAGGAGAAAAGATAAAAGGTCCCACATAATCAATGTGCAATCACACAATTGGCCCTCCTGGCCACTCCTACAGGTGCAACGGAGCTGCTGGAGGTAACTTTTGCACTTGCTGACACTGTATACAATTTCTCACTAAGCTCTCTATTTCTCCATCCATTCCAGACCACCATAGAAAGCTGCGTGCTATGGTCTTCATTCAGGAAATACCTGGATGTGCACTATGTAGTTCAGTTAACATAGGCTTTCATCCTTTTGGAGGAACAATCACTCCAGCTCCCCACAATAAGGTACCATCCTGGCTAGCTATCTCATATCTTCTGCGAAAATACGGTTTCATTTAATCAGATTCCTGTTCTTGTGACCAACTGTGAAGAAGTTGTTCTCATACTTTGGTTAAGACTGGGTCTCGACTTGTCCAATCTCTGATCTGTCTAGCACATACCAGTGCTGAATTTAAGAAGTTCAATAATAAAACGAGTTCTTGAGGAACTGGAACATCCTCATTGTTTTCTTTTAAAGGCAAATAGCGAAGTGCATCAGTGTTTGCAATCTGATTTCCAGGCCTATGGATGAAAATATACTCATACGTTGCCAGGATAAATGCCCATCTCTGTATTCTTGCTGAGGCTATGGGTGGTATAGCCTTGTCCTCGCTGAACAATCCTAGCAAAGGGTTATGGCTCAAAATGATAGTATATTGACGACCGTGTACATACTGGTGAAATTTCTTGACACCAAAGGCAAAATGCAAACTGGAGGAACAGCACCTCATCTTCTGACTAGGCACTTTACAGCCTTCCGGACTGATTATTGAGTTCAACAATTTTAGATCATGAACTCTCCTCCATCCTCACCCCTTTTCTAATCCCCCTTTTTTCCAATAATTTATTCAGATTTTTCTTTTCCCACCTATTTCCATTATTCTTAAATATATTTCCATCCATTGTTTTATCTCTACCTTTTTGCTTATTTCGATCCCTTCCCCCCACTAGGCCTATCTGTACCTTGCTCGTCCTGCTTTCTACCCTTAATTAGCACATTCCTTAGATTATATCACCACCTTCAACACCTCTTTGTCCTTTTGTCTATGACATCTTTTGGTTATCTCCACCTATCACTGGCCCTCTATCCAGCTCTACCTGTCCCACCCCCCCTTAAACCAGCTTATATTTCACCTCTTTTTCTATTTTTCCTTAATTCTGTTGAAGAGTCATACGGACTCGAAACATTAACTGTGTTCCTCTCTGCAGATGCTGTCAGACCTGCTGAGTTTTTCCAGGTATTTTTATTGTTGTTTTGATTTCCAGCATCCGCAGTTTTTTGCTTTTATCTTAGTGATTGACAAGCCGCCTTTTTCTATCTGTGTGTCCATTTTCTGCTGTGCTGAGCATTCTTGTTACATATCCAATATGTTGTTCTGAGCCATCGTCCATTAGATGGGAGAGCACTGCTTCCACTCCATAAGGAGATGCCGCACATGTCAGAACTAACTCTTTTTTTCTTTGGTCAAAATGTACTAATAGTGTAGATGAGTGTCAAAATGTACTAATAGTGTAGATGAGTGTAACAGTTGTTTCACCTTTGTGAAAGCTTCTTTCTGTGGTGTTTGCCAAGACCAACGTTGGCTTTTCTTGAGTAGGTAATACAGGGCTGCCAGTTCTGTTGCCAAATTAGACAAAAAGTTTGCATAGTAATTCCATGGTAATTGATCATCCCCAAGAATGATATTTGAGTTCAGAGATGTTCTTTTTTCACTGGTGCCTTTCTAATGGTTCTCACTTTTTCTTCAGCCAGGTGGAGGCCCTGAGCATCTACCCTGTGATCTAAATAACTTACCTCTTTTGCTTGGAATGTGCACTTTTCTTTTTTTAAACACATTCTCATCTGCAAAAAATGCTTCAAAGCTTCTTCCAAGTTTGCCAAATGCTCCTGTTCAGTGAGTCCAGTGTAAACTACAACATGAGGCAAGCCCTGCAGTAAACTTTCCATTGTTCTCTGGTAAATGGCACAAGCTGAGGATACACCAAAAGGCAAACAAGTACATTGGTACAACCCTTTGTGTGTATTACTTGTGACAATCTTCTGGGATGCCTTGTCTAACTCCAATTGTTGATAAGCATGACTCAGATCAAGCTTTGTGTAAGCAGTTCCACCTGCCAGCTTAGCATACAGGTTTTCAATTTTTGGTATAGGGTGTCTGTCCAGCTTAACCACTTTATTGACAGTCAATTTGTAGTCTCCATAAATTCGAACAATTTGGTCAGGCCAAGGGGACTATTGGTGCTGCCCATTCTGAGAACTGCCCAGGTTTTATCACTCCCAGTTTCTCTAATCTATCCTGTTTGGCTTCTACTGTTCTTGCCTTCATAAATCGGGGGCTAGAGTCTGGATCACATGAATTTTTGCTAGTAGCCCTTAGATGTTTCCGAATTCATCTTGGAAAACCAAGGCATATTTTTGTAGTAGCTCAGGTAGCCCAGTGGCTCTCAGCTGGAAGATCTCAGTTCAATCTAATTTAAGTTCTGTTGAAGAGTCATACGGACTCGAAACGTTAACTATGTTCCTCTCCACAGATGCTGCCAGACCTGCTGAGTTTTTCCAGGTATTTTTATTTTAATTTCTTTCAGTCAGTTTTGTCCAAGGAGACTTGGCCCCTCACTTGCTACCACCATCAAGGGTAATTTTACTGATTGACTTCTGTACTGTAAAATAACTCTGCTTATGCCTTTGATTTTGATGTCTTCTCCTACATAAGTTTTCAATTTGGCATCTCTTTCTTCCAAATTTCATTTCCATTCCCTATGATTCAGGTATTTAAAAGTATGTTCACCTATCACCATAGTGGAAGCCCCTGTATCCACCTCCATTCTGATAGGCCTATTATTCACTCTCAGTTATATAGATTGGTTCTGTTCTTCCTACTTTTAAATTATACAATGAATAAATATCTGAATCTGTAACTTCAGGCTCTTCTATGTTATGAATCTCACAGGGTTTTCTGTTTTAATTGAAAGTCTGTCTGATTCTATCCTTGCAATGTCTCATGAGGTGTCCACTTCGATGACAGTAAAAGCATTCGAATTTTTAAAACTTTGATTCATTACAAAGTTATCTGCTTCCACCCCTACCATTATTCCATGTTTTCACTGCTAAGTCATTTCTTTTCATTTGTCTGAAAGTTGTGGTTGCTTCCGCTTCTCATCAGAGCTCTACATTTTTGTGCTTTACTTGGCTGGGGCTCCTCACCCAAGGTGGAGGACAGCACCATTTTGCGCTCCCTGTAAGGCTTTGAGTTCCTCACTGTGTCTTCCATAGCCATTTCCTGTGCCTTCTGAAAATCCAAATTTGTTTCAGACAGTAATTTCTTCTGAATCGCATCTTCATTGATACCGTACACTAAACGATCCCTAAGCATTTCACTTATAGGTGTACCAAACTTGCAATATTCTGTTAACTGTTTTAGACTTGCCACATAACAAGCAACTGTCTCCCCAGGGCTCTATTTCTTGAGTTAAATTTGAAGCTTTGCATTGTTACCGAGGGCTTGGGCTCGTAATGGTTCATCACAAGGTTTTGTAAATCATCAAAGCTTTTTGAATCCGGGTGCCACTAAACTTCACATCAATCCATAAGTATTACTCCCACACATGGATAAGAGGATCGCATGCCTCTTTTCCTCCCCCACAATATCATTAGCTTGGAAAAAGAATTCGAGGCGTTCAACATAATAAGACCAATCGTCCACCGTTGGGCCAGAAGGATCAGCTCTTCCAAACTGCAGCATGCTTTGAGGGGACTGCTTCAACGATTAGGACTTAAATTCTACTTAGAATCACCATGTGGCGTACATCCCGATTTCGGTTCAATTGATTTCCTTCCTCACTTTTCTTGCTTTTTTTTTTCATCCTTCCTCGCTTTTTCTTGCTTTTTTCAACTCATTGCCTGTTTGCTGAATTCTGGTCCATAGTTTAGTTTGACTAATGGGTCTAGGTTGCAGGCTTGTTGTGGGATTACTGAGTTGGTATCATAGACATAGCAGATCAGCAGACAGTTCTTATGCAGAACACATTCTATTTATTTACAAAGGAACTCAGCAGCTACACTTGTGTACTTACAACTAAAACCTTGTTTCTACATTATAGACTCTAACTCTAGACTACTCACTACTGACTACAGGCTACTAAGGTAGCCCACACTAGTGTCATTGGATTATAAGATCATGTGATCTTCTATTCTAACATTCATTTTACCGCAATCTTGAACCTGGAACATTGTAATTCAGAGGCGAGAATGCTACCAACTGAGCCAGGTTAACCCAAAATCATTATAACTAGTTCCTGATGGAGTCGACTGATTGATTTTATTGATGGGTGTAGTTTTCTGCCACACCAATGAATGCTTAATCCTGCTACCAATCCTCACTGTTAGATTTAAACAAGAGTATATGATCATCTAGTGGACCTAGTTAACAAATGGAAAAGCTATCTAAAAGTAAATAGAGAAAAAAAATTTTTGTAATTGTTATTTATAGTATATTAAAACAAAACATTATCATTTGTGTGGTGGAGCTCTCATCTCTGAATAAGCAGGAGGTGTGTTCAAGCCCCACAGAAGGCCTTGAGTGAATAACTTAAAAGGAGAAAGGACTATCTTTATAAGGCTAAGAAGTGGGCAGGCTCTGTTGCATGCACCTGATCGTGCTCTATGTAATGCACTCAGTGGTCAGGAAAATCTGTCCTGCCCCCTTACCTCTTTCTGGAAGATGATGGTTTCATGTAATTGGAAAATTTAGTCATGTATTGCATTCAGGCCCCATGAGGTTTTGAGCTGTGGTGTGTTGGCTTGGCCAGTGTTGCATTTTTATGCCATTTGCAAACAGTGCCTGGAGCAACAGATCTGAATACTCAAGAACACTGTGCCATATATAATGTCAATTTTGGTTTTGATACAGATTCATTCATTTCTACCATTCTCTATCTTTAAATAAGGTCCAGCACTTTGTGCAAACAGCTGAGGTGGTGCATGGTAAAGAATATATTCAGGGCTTGAGGATTTGTTTATAGTGGCTTTTGCTGACAACCAATTCAAACTTAAATAGATATCATTAAACTTTATTCCTGCAAAAGCCAAACAAAAAATGTACAGAAGAACTCCTCAATTTATAAACACCCACAAAAAAAGGAATATTTCATGCTTCTGTGCATTTCTCAAATTCTGCTTCGTAATGTAGATTTGGTAAGTAATGCGTTGCAGATGTTGCATGACTAAAGGATTGGGTTTACTCTTCCCCCCAGTATAACCCTGCAGTTCTGTTACAATCCCTTTTTTTGGCCTGGCTTGATTTTGCTGAATGCTAAACCACCCCACCCTCCTAAACTCCGTGCCAGCACTAACTAACATGGGCGAAAATTACTTAAGTGAAAGTAGTACATTTGCTGTGGGCATCCTGTGGTTACTAATGCTCCACAAGGTACTTTCCTCTTGTTCATTAATGGTTAAATCCCGGCAATAAATCGCCTTTCGGCTGGTCTTAATACCAAAGCTATGTAACAGAGCACATGTTCGTTCGTATAGCAGGCATATCCTGACCAGGGAATAATACAGGCTGAAGCACGTAGCCTGCTGTGGCTGCCGAACAACTGACAGCCACAGAAGAAAGAGCTAATCCTATAAAGCAGTAGTCAAATTAAGTTTCCAGTTTATCATTTTTTGAATGTATTAAAAGCAGCTGTGTTCTAGGACAGCCCAGGACTTGCCTCCGTTTGCGAAAACCAGAGAGGGACAGGGCAAAGGATGGTATCATGAGTTGAGGCTTACTTGTTTTTTTTTGTTTCTCATGAAGATTCTTCAAAAAAATAACTTAATAACACTAGTGAACAATAACCTCACCTTCATCGGTCATGGAAAGAAGTCGGAAAAATAATGAAAGCTTTTCCATCTACTTGATAGACTCCCTGATTTAGATAGAAGGTTGCAGCACAGGAAAAGGCCATTCAGCCCATCATGTCTATGCTGGCTCTTTCCCAGAGCAATCAAAGCGAAGGACACTGCCCTTTGCCTTCTTCATAGTTCTGTAGCATCTTCTGCTTAACATTTATCTACACTTTCCTGCCTCAAATTTATACTGTGGAGAAGCATTTGATGCTCCAGCAACTTGCAGCATAAAGACATTTCTCCTAACTTCATAGAATCATAAAACAGTACAGGACTGAAGGTGGTCATTTAGTCCACCATGCCTGTGCTGGCTTTTTGAAACAGTAGTCGTGCTTAGTTTCACATCCCCACTTTTTTGTGTCCATAAATTCTTCATCTTCAAATAGCTGTCCGACTTTTGAAATTATTTATGGAATTCACTTCCACAATCTTTTCAGGTAAAGCATTCCAGATCTTGACACTTTGAGTGAAAATGGCCATATACCTAGAATTAGTTTCTTCTCCCTGATTTCACGCTGGTGCTGCTAGAACATTTTGGATCTGTTCTCAAGGGATGCTACGTCTGACCTCAGGAGCCTGAGGTAAGAAAAAGGGAAAGAACTAGCTAGTACTTATTTAGCCTCTGTGTTGTTGGAAATGTGGCAGCCAATTTGCTCGCAGCGACGTTCACAAAGAGCAATAGGGGTAATGATCAGATAATCTGCTTTTTGTGGTGTTGATTGAGATATAAATAGTGATCAGGACTGTAGGGAGAACTTCTGTTTTTCAAAATAATGCCATGGGATTTTACATCTTCCTGTCAGGGCAGGCAGAATCTTGGTTGAATGTCTCCTCCAAAAGACAAAACCTCCAACAGTGCAGCCCTCTCTCAGCTTGAATTATGTGATCTCTGAAGTGCATTTGAACATGGACTTGAGTCCTGTTGAAGGGTCGTGAGGACTCGAAACGTCAACTCTTTTCTTCTCCGCCTATGCTGCCAGACCTGCTGAGTTTTTCCAGGTAATTCTGTTTTTGTTTTGAACATACAAATCTTTGACAACGAGGTGAGAGTCCTACTCACTGAACCATAGTTTACTCAGTTGAAAACAAACAGCTCATCAGAGTTCAATCTCCTTATTACTATCCAGTAGCCTCTGCATGGACTTTGGAGCCATCTTGTCTGGCCCCCATAACCCTTAACTCCCTTGTAGATTAAAAATCTGTTTAACTCAGCCTTGAATATATTCGATGGCCAGCCACTACTGCTCTCTGAGTGGAGAATTCTAAAGATTAATGACCTTCTGAGAGAAGAAATGCCTCCTCGTTGTTACGACCGGGGAGGGGGATGTGGGGAGGAGTGAGCTGTGAACTGGCTCCCCTTATTCAGCCTCCTCAATTGGTCTCAACTAAGACTTTTAAAATGTCTTCTACCCGTAAATGCCTTTTCCAATCCAGATATATTTACTTTTTAATAAGGAGCCAGTCAAACCAGGTTTCCTTTAGTCAAAGAAAGAATGAGTTTATTAGTTACTAAGCCCAAAAAAAAGACGCGATGACTTGCGCACGCGCGCAAACACACAGAGACATACCACACGTCATTCAGATTTCCAGTTCAGTGGGTGCGCAGATGAGTCAGCATTAGGGAAACCTTGTATAAAGTGACCATTCCTCTGCAGCTGAGACAGTTCAGGTGCAGCCAAATTGTTATGATTAGGGTCAGGCTTCTAGCTTATCTGCCCACTCAAGCAACGTAGAGGCATTAAAGTGCCACCAAGTGCTCCAAAGCTTTTCACCCCTTGGGCACAGACTGCAAACCAATGAGCATGTTAGTGGACTGCAGAACAGTTGGACGACTGATGGGCACGTTGTACAATCTCCATGGAGCCATGGAGTTATTGGTGGAAGCGCTCACAGCTCCTTGCAATGTCATCATTCTAATTTGAACATAGGAGCATAAGAAATAGGAGCAAGAGTAGGCCATTTGGCCCCTCAAGCCTGCCCCACCATTCAATAAGATCATAGCTGATCTGCCCTAGGCCTCAATGACTCAGAAGAGAGCGACTGGTGGCACCAGTTGATCACAGTTGCCTAATGTCTTCAAAGGTCCATAAAAGCTGCAGGGATGGCTTCTCGGGGACAAGGGCTACCTGCAGGATACATGGCTGATGACACCTGTGCGGTGGCCTCAGACTGCAGCAGAATGACGGCATAATGGTTCTGATGTCTGGACCGGTCTGGTGGAGCCCTGCAATATAGTCCACAGAGGGTGTCATGCATCATCGTTGTCTTCTGCTCCCTTTACAACCTGGCGCTGCAGCGGGGAGAGGAGCTAACTGAGGAGGACATGGAGGAGCTGGAGGTCTCTTCCAATGAGGAGGTCCCCTTAGGGGACTGTAACAGGGTTGAGGCCTTTGCACTGGCTAGCTGAGGCAGACGTGCTCGGGAGGCCCTCATAGCTGCTGGGTTTGTGGGAGATGATGACGGCATGTAGCAAGGAGACACCATAGATTTTCAAATTGTATCTATGAACGTTTGACTCCAGTCTGGCTTATGGCTATGCACATACCATCTGTGAGAATGCTCCTGTTAAGGAAACACAGAGGACACCCTAATAGTGGCTCGCTTGCAGGAGGATGATGAAAACATGCAGTGAGGGCACTCCATAGATCTTCACATAGCCTCTGAGAATGTCTGACTCCTGTCTGGCTGAGGGCAGCTCTCTTGCGCTCCGCAATTAGGGTCATATCATTGAGATGCAGCCATGAAACTTCGGAAGCATCTGATCCTTTGTCTGCCTTCAGCACCTGAGCCCTTCAGGAGAACAGCGTCACTGGTCACAGATGCTGAAAGGATGGGGGCCAGCCCCATCTTAAAGGTGCCAAGAGCACACAGAGAAAATGACGGAACACTCTGTGACGCCTGCCCACTACATTCTGACAGCAATGACAAGCACCATCGAGGTGCAGGCATCAATGTGTCCAGTGAGTGTGAGGCCGGACCATCACTTTGGTCTGAAGGCTGCACAAATCATGGAAGAGGCCCTGGACTGAGACACCTGCCTTTATCTTGTGCAGGAAACAAAGTTTCACACCTGAGTGACAGGAACACTGCTTATCAGAAAAAGGAGCCACAGGCAGGGAGACATTCTTGGGGGTTTATTGACAATAGTGAACTGTATGTACAAGTGATCAACACCCATGCCCAGGCTATGCACTCCAAAAGAGTTACAGCTACTTAACTTTCCTAAACTTGCTGCTACACCTTGTTGCTGCCAGGCCATCCACAGTGGAGGTGGGGACAGCCTTCTGACTGCTATGTCCTGTGATGACCTTGGCAGATGTCCTCTGGATGGCCGAGACCTGGAGGGATCCGGGCTGCTTTTGGGGTCCTGCTACATAGCAGTGGCGTCCTCCTTGGACTGTGGAGCTGCAGCTGCTGAGATCACAGGAAGAGGGGAGTCAGATGGGCTGGTCGCTCCCAGAGTCACCTGGGTGGATGGCCCCGGGTGTGCATCTGCTGATCCTCCACCCTATTGGTGCTCAAGGGCCACTGGCTGACTCCTTGAGGAAAAGGGATAGCTGGAGTGAGATCGATCTGACCCACACCCCTCTGGCGTACACACTGTTGTGGCATCAGCAATGGAGTTGAGCCCGCCCAGCAGTGCAGGAGTGATGAACTGGACCAAGGTATCCATGGCAACCGCCATCCTACCAGTGTTGACATCGGTGCGTTGCAATGCTGGCGCTATCACCTCAGCCTGAAGATGGACAAACTCCTCCATTGTGCCTTGCAATTTGAGGAGTGCAGCAGACATCCCTTCCTGATGTTCCCGAACTTGCCTTTGCAACTTCGGCAACTGAAACATGACCAAGTCCAGGACTCAACATCTGACCCAGACTCCGCAAATTCCTGGACTCCAGCAGTCCCAAGGGCCGGGGACCTGCGAAATCCCTGCTGCAGATCAGATAGTGTGATGTGTTTGCCGAATTGTGATCCCAAGGCTCTTGTAAGGCTAGGTCCCACCAAGGTGTGTGTGTCTGTGCTGGTGGAGAGTGTAAGTGAGCGTTGTGATGGGACTTCTAGAAGGATGCCTCCGGATTCCTCTTCAGAAGTTTCTTCAGGGCTTGATTGGAGGCCCTGGGTCATGGACTCCGTCGGCTGTTTCCCAGATGTGCCTGTGGAAGCAAGGAGATATGATTTGTGCATGGCAGTGGCCTATGAAAGAGAACATTTCACTCACAGTATGGTTGTCTGATGGATGTTGCACTGCTGGATCCTTACTTGCTAGAGCAGTGCTGACTTCACCGTCAGCAGAGGAATGATCCAGACCCTCACTGGCCTGCAGGATGGCTCTGTTTTCAAAGTCTGAGGACCTTGATTTCAGGCTTTCTCCACCAGTCTGCAACCTCTCCCTCCTGTTGTGTGCCAGCTTGTCCTGCATGAATAAAGATGGAGGGAGAGTGTAAGGAGGACACCTGCCAGGCCAAATGATAAGTATGCCAGGCATGTGTGGGTGGTGAGTGGTCCCATGCATGAGATGAGGACAATGAAGGTTTGTGTGAGAGTGAATGGTGATGCCCCTTAAACTGGCAGTGAGCGATGGCTCTGTGGATAAGTGATGGGTTTGTGAGTGTGTGTGAGTTGAGAGTGAGAGAAGAGTAACTTACTCTGGCAGAATGGAGGAGATCATTCATCCTCTTGCAGCACTGGGTGGCTGCTCTTTTTTGAAGGGCATTGGCACTGACCGCCGCCTCCCAAGCTGGGGTAGTGAGGTTGCTGCCCATCCTATGGGGGTAGAGGACATCACAGCGAGCCTCCACTGCATCCAAAAGATGCTTGAAGGACATGTCATTGAACCTGGGGGCTGCAGTCTCTTTGCCTTTCAGGGCCATGTCTTCTTTGCAGCAATCATGGGCTGGAAGCACTGAGATGTGTACACATGGCTGGACTTTAAATATGGCAGCCAGTGTGCTGAAGTGGCGAGGTGATGGCTTGGCGGGGAATGAGAGCCTGCCCGCCATGGAAACAGCTTGTGCACTGGCAATGTATAATTAATGTGGCAGGTTCGGGATGATATGGTGTGAAAAGCCGCCAATGCAGCTGGCGGGTAAAACATTGTTTTACCCACCCACTACCTCAGTTAGTGCAATTCTGGGACGATCTGAAAAGTTGAAAATTTTCAACATGTTCTGTCACCCCATGCTTAGTTATAAACTCCAACAATTTCCTTACAACAGATGTTAGACTAACTGGTCTATAATTCCTTGATTTCTCATTGTCGACTTTTTAAAATTGTGGTGTGACATACCAGTTTTCACCAAGGAAAAATTGATGGTTTACAAATTGAGAAAACTTTGGAAGATTATAGTTAAGGCTTCTGCAATGTTTTCATCTACTTCCTTTAAACCCTGGTATGAAAGCCATCTGGTTCTGGGGATTTGTACTCTTTAGTGTCATTTATTTCTTCATTATTGTTATCTTATTTATGTTAATTTTTTGAACCCTGTCCTTGATCCAATATAATATAATTTTAGCACTCTCTGTTCCCATAAATATCATGTGAACTATTAACCCATCACACCACCACAATCCGCCACCCCCCTCCCTTCTCCTCTGAGGGTGCTTAACCTTGGGGCTCTAATGCGTGAATAAGGTCACTGTACAATCAAGCAGCAGCCCTGCCCCTGTCACAGTTTTAGAAGCAGAAAATCAGATGACAGGCTGCTAGTTCTACCACATTGCTAAATCTTGCAGCCAGAGTAAAAGAGGTAGAAGCAAAATCTGAGTATCAGCCCTTTCCTGGATATCTGCTAGGAGAGAAACCTTAGGTCCAGTTAGGAATACTTCAGAGTTTAATTAACCACATAAAAACGCAATCTTGTTTTGAACAAGATAAAAGATATAAATAATAGGTTATGAATTATTTTCATGAAAATGTGATAATGTCTCAGCCTTTCAGAAGTGTGCTTGTAAGATAGACTACACAAACACAAATGTAATTTTAAATTAATGTATCTCAGCACCATAATTATGCCTTCATTGAAGTGAGTTTTCACTCTCATTCTGATAGAATAATGCATGTTTTCCATTACAGAAGGGGGAAAAAAGTAAAAATGTCACACCCCTGACAATTGTCACACTCAAACACTCCATTCAAGTGAAAAAAGCTGCATGAGTCCAGTGTCTCTGGCACCCTGTCGACTTACTAAGAGCATTTTAAAGTTTGTGCTCCCCCTTGCTCTGGTGCAGAGCGGTGCCTAAAGTAAACTGCGAGCTTAGTGGAAAGATTTCACATTGTATAATTGGAGTTGCATTTGTGACTCTTACCAGCTAGCAACCAATCTTTTAATCTGTACAGGTTAATTTTCTGAATAACGAACAAATACTTCTGAGCACTAGTGAGAATAGGAAGGTGAGGCCACAACCTGAGGTCTGTAGAAAACTGAGATCGCAGTCTAGTTTCCTGGGTACACTTATCCACATCAAATAACTGACCTTAAGTGAAAGGTTTATACACTTGCATTTCTTCACATTGTGTCTGTGTTTAAGGTCATTGTGTACACCTGACCTAATTGTACTTCTCACTGTAGCTAGAGGCAAGATGGAGAAATTGTTTCACTATACAGTAACACAAGAATCCAGTTACATGTAGTTAGAAATAAACTATCTCAAGACACGTAGAGGTCTAGTTATAGTTCAAGTCTTTGAATATCCACATTCAATGTATGTGTATTCGAAATATATAGGCTTGGATAATGGTCTAATATCAGTGTTACTGTTGAATTAAAAAGAAAAAGCACATTTATATCAGAGGATGGTTGGTGTGAGCTTAAGTACGGGGGAGAAATGTAGGTTTACCAGCCCTATAGGATTGTCTGGGAGTCCCCAGGAATTAGATATTAATCTAACCACAATAATATGCTGCCCATGCCATAATATGGTTGTGTGGGCAGACTGTTATTTTAAAAAAAAGTTTTTAAAGGGCTGGAAGGAAGGGGGGTACTACCATTGGAGGGGGGGATGCCCTTTGTGTGTTGGGGGCACTCCCCCAAAGATAGTACCTTCCTTCCTACCTGATTGCTCTCCAAAGCCAACATCCACCACCCCCCAGCCCCCCTCTCTAAGCTGGCAAACCCTCCCCGCCAAATACCCTGGACTTAGCTCACTCCAAGATGCATTGGGCCTTCTCCTTGGGACTGGTTTCAGTTCTGGAAGAGCCTACCACTGAGCTGTTGGTGCTGCTAGGACTGCTGGAGCTGCTGGCCAGTCTGATTGGCCACCTGCGCTGTTTTTCCTGGGGTCATCGGGCCTGATTCTATTCTACACTTGCCCCTTGAAGCGAAAATCATGGGCAGGATTTTACATCCATCGGCCGGGCAGGTGCCCGACCTGATCGGGCATAAAATCTCACACAATGTTGTTGGACGAGCGTCCCAACGTCACCACGCGCTCTTGGGATCTTTCGTTAAGTGAGTGTGTGCAAGAGTCGGCAGCGCGCCCGCCGATAATTAAGAGGCCTATTAAGGCCATTTTGCCTGCACGCTCAACTGTTCGGTTGGCGGGCGGGCGAATATGCCAGGCGGTCTTTGCATTTTTGACAAAACCTCATCCACGGACAGGATGATGTTTCCAATGGGAAGTAAAAAGCTCAAAAAAAGTTTCCACTTCATTTTAAACATGTCCCTCCGCATGTGACTGAGTCACGTCGGGACATATTTTATATCCTTTATTAAAGCTTTCTTTTCCTCTGTCCGATTCTTCAGCTCCCTGAGGCAGCTCTGTGCATGTGCAGACTTCCGTGCTCGCCCTCCTCCCGCCTCCACCCCGACAACACTGGGCCTTTAGGTGAAATCGCGGTCGGAGCCTGATCGCGGTGGCAGTCCATTTTGTGGCCGCTCCTAGGCCCACCCACCTGATGAAGGGTAAATCCCACCCCATGTGTTTCAACATACCTTTTACTGAGGCGGGTCCAGCGAGTTGGGAAATTTCCTAACTGGAGCTACCTGATGCAGTAGCCAAAATCCAGGCCTCAGTCACTTTATCTAAGTTTGTACTGGGCAAAGTTCTCTGCCTGGAGCTCTAATACCCTAATATTTTTCAATGAGTAGGATTTAGCAGTTTTAACCACAGACCCATTTAATGACCAGGCCAAAGCCCCTGTTAATTCAGAGTCCATGGGCCCTCATCCCCCTTGGGGAGTTTGGTGACGGGGGATATTTAATCAGGTGGGAGGGTGGCAGATGGGGGACTAGCCACCTTCCTGCCTCCATCCCAATTAAATCCATGGTCAGGAAATCCGTGGACAGTCTTCCTGTCCCGCTACCAATTGAAGCACTTAAGTGGACAATTAATACACACTTAAGTCTTATCCTGCCATCGCTATTATTACCCAGTGGTGCCCAGAGTGACACTTAATATGGTGGGCCTTTCCTAAAAGAGGTGATGTAGAGTCCCCACTGGGTCTCTAGTCAGTTGGCAAGACCCCGTCAAGTTCATTAAATACCGCTCATTGTAGAATTGGCATGATTGAAGGATTTACAATTCCAATTGGAATTTGGGGTACCAAATTAAGCTTGGGAACCCAACATCAGTCAAGAAATTACACAGGGGATTGTTATCAAAGCAGGAGGTGGTGGCATAGTGGTATTGTTACTGGACTAGTAATCCAGGTATACAGGATAATTCTTTAGGGATCCAGGTTCAAATCCCACCATAGCAGATGGTGAAATGTGAATTTGATTTTTAAAAAAAAACCTGGAATTAAAAGTCTAATTATGACTATGAAACTGTTGTCATAAAAACTCATCTAGTTCACTAATGTCCTTTTAGGGAAGGAAATCTGCCTGTGCCCCCATCCCATGAGCCAATTTTAAAAAAATTATAGTTTGGAAACACTTAAAAGTACAATCTATGTTTGGTTTTGTACAAAACTGGATTGAAAATCACTATTTTTACTGGAATAAAAAGAAGTAATAGTGGAAGGACCAGCTGTGCTATGCAATACCTGGAAGGGATCTGAAGGGGGGACTTCAGCAATAAATGGGTGGAAGGGGGAGAGATGTAACCTTGAGTTCATCCTTTAAATTGGCACTGACGTGTGAGGTGGTTTTTACTTACACTGGCTGCCAGTTTCTTCCCTTATGCAGTCCCTTGGATCGAGAATCTCTTGCCTCCATTCCGGCTTGATGGGTTCTTAGATGGTGGATAAGTCCAATATGTGATCTGTAGACTCTACCACATGTGGGGTAGGTGGTGCTTGAAGGGTTGAGTGGATAGGCTGTTTGGAAGTTTGTGCGCTTTTTCCATCACTTCAACTTCACCTCTGCATGCTCCTGACAAAGGGCGATGTTTTCTGGCCCTGGCTGCCGCTGGGATCATCTAGTCCTGCCAAAAGTCAATGGATTTTGGACTGGGTTGCCGAAACTCTCGCATTGGGTTCCACCATGATGGGGCTGGAAAAACACGGCCAAAGTCTCTTGATGTGCTCTGTTCCTTCCTGAAAGAGCTTTCTTCCTTTTTAGTCAGTCGCAAGCCAGGGTCTCCCATAAGTTGGTATGTTTGACCTCTTCAGGGATGATTTGAGGACATCCCTAAAGTGTTTCTATTATCCCCCTATCACAAAGAAGCTCCAAGTAGTACAATTACTTCAGGAGTCCGGTGTCAGGCATACAAATGACAGGTCCTGCCCAGCAGAGCTGGCTTTCAGTAATTAGTGCCTCAACGCTGGGCAAGACAGCTTGGGAGAGGACTCTGTTGTTTAGTTGCCTTTCTTGCTATCAGATTTGGAGGATCCGGATTTGGAGGTGAAGGCACTGCTGTTGGTACTTCTCCAATGCTTTGAGATGCCTTCTGTAAGCTATCCAAGTCTCCGAAGCATATAGGAGCATGGGAGCCACTGTTGCCCAGTAAACCATGACCTTAGACTCAGGTTTGTGATCCTGGTTCTCAAATACTCTTTCTTTCAGTCAGCCGAAGGCTGAGCTGGCACATTGAAGGCAATGATGAATTTACTCAGCTACGTCTGACTTTGTCGCGTGGAGGTTCACAAGATATAGAAAATGGTCCACATTTTCTTAATCGACCGTGGTGGGGAAGTGTTTTGCTGCCAATATACATGATTAGAGACAAAACAAATACGCCGGGTTTCAGCAGGTGGTTTTAGTGCCTGAAGAAGCTGCTGAACTGAAGTGTAACAACTGCAGTGAGACACATGGGTATTGTTTCATTACAGAAATAGCACTTGCTACAGCCCCATAGTGGTATGCAGTGTCTAACCACAGATATCTTTTTATCAGCCTACTGAGCAGAAGTTTTGTTAGGAGATGGCAACATTCACTTTGACTTCTATGATTTAACTTGACTGGTGCATCACTTTATCCTTTAAGTCTCAAATGGGCTCAGTCAGTAACTCTCTTAGCTCCAAATACAAAGGTTGTGGGCTGGATTCCCATCAAGGTGTTGGGAAGCGGGAGTTGGGAAATTTCCCAGCTCTTCTTTCCCATCTCCATCCACGAGGAGCCCACCTGCCCTATTTTTGTGTCGGGTAAGGGAATGGCCTGGAGATGGGCAGGTTAGAAGGCCTGTATCGGACATTGATCCAGTTGTGTTCCTGGTTGTTAGGCCCTCTAGCCCTTATCCCTCACCACCCCCATCCCCATGCCCCCTCATATCTCCTATTTCCCCTCAATGCACATTCCACCCATACCCTCTCATATGTCCCATGTCCCCTCCATGCCCCCCATGTTCACTCCATGTCCACTCATCCAGTATAGACTAGGTACACAACTAATGAGCTGTTTAATAACAGTGGAACTTTTTGAAATGCTCATTAAATTAAAAAACAGCTATTCAAAAATCCCTTTGAAAAACATTGCCACACTTAACTTTTCATAAAGCTGTCAATCAAACACAGACAGTGTAAGTCCCATTGAAGAAACATTTAATCCACTTCACAACTCTTAGGGCGGAATTTTCCCCCCGTTGGGGGGGGGAAGTTGATAGGCTGGCGCGTGTGGGCGCAATTCCGATTGGCACCCCTGATCGGAGGCATGGTGCCATTTTACATGGGTGGGCCAAATAAGGCCCGCCCAGTGTGACATCTGCAGGGAAGCGCTATGCACTCCCTGTGCGGGCGGGGGGAAATCCCTAAAATCAAGAGTGCGCTCTTTCGCACATGCACACAAAAGAGTGTACTCATCTCCCTGAGGCTATGTGCTGCCTCAGGGAGATCACCTCTACTTTCAACAATATTAAAATAGAAAAAAAAAATTCCCTTACATGTCCCCTCATGTGACAATGTCACATGAGTTGGGACATGTTCATAATTTCCATAACAGCTTTATTAAAATTTTAAAAACTCTACATAAAACCTCATCCCGCCAGTGGATGAGACTTCTCATTTTTTCTAGTTGCCGCTGGGGCTCCTGGCCTGCTCACCAACCTTAAGGTCCTTTAATTGCGTAATTGATCCTGTCAATGGCCTCAATTAGCCATTGACAGATTGCGTGTGCACAGCTGATTTTGCTGTGCCCCTGCATTCCTGAAAATTTGAGTGGGGCGGGGTGACTTTGGGAGTTCTGCCCAATGTCATCCTGTGTCATTTTGTGTCAGTGAGCGGGCCCCGCCCCTGCTCGCTGACAGTAAAATCCTGCCCTTAATCTTGTCCAAAATGGACATACAGATATTGAAAAACTACTTCAAAGAAAAGTCAAGTTATACAGGGTAACAAAGCTGTCAATTAAACAAAGTGGTCCCCTTTGCAACAGTGTAAATAGAACCCTGCTGAGATAAGTTCAATTCTTGGATCTCAGCCAAGCATTCATAACGAGGCCTTCTGCTAAAACAGATGCCTGGCCATCTGTTCACCCTGCTTCGGTTGATACAATTGCTAGAAATGGGAATAGAGGCAGGAATCCTGGAATAGGGTTGCACCTGCCATCTTTAAAGCTCTTCAACCTCTGTTCTGACACAGAGGCATGGAAATCTGGCCCTGTGTGATCTAAGCCCCACTCCTGCATTGTCTAGATTGTAATTTCAGGATTAAGGGAGTTTTACATAATTGAACGTGACACCTTTCCAATCAGACATTAAGTTGAAGCCATGTCTGTCTGTTCAAGTGGATGGAGAAGATTCCATGAGCATCATTTGAAAAATGTCATAGAGTTTCCTGGTGAAGATTCCTCCCTCAACCAGCTGCACCAAAAGTATGTTAAGATATCATTAACCTCTTCTGCCTTTTGTGGGGCTTTGCTGTGGACAAATTTGCTACGGCATTTGTCTACTTAACAGTACCTGCACTTCAAAAGTAATGGATTGCCTGTAAAACACTTTGGAATACCCTATGGCCATGGCAAGGGCTGTTTAACTGCAATCTTTTTCTTCCTAAATTTCTTAATGTGCAGGTAATAGAGATAAAATAAAACTCCTTATTGCCATTAAACAAGCTCTTTACTGACACTCTTGCGTCCGAGTCAGAAGTGGTTTCAAATCCCACTCTAGGGGTGGAATTTTCCAAGTCCGCTGGCAGTGGGCATGATCGGTGGCGTGAGCGGACAATATGGCGTGATCGGCTTCAAGACGATGGGAAGGCAGGTTGCGATTGTCTGCTCAGCCTGCTGATGGCCGATAGTGTTTCCCACCATCAGTTGTTGGGAAGTTCATTGTAATACATCAGCATATCATTATCAGGTCATCCCACCAGGCTTTTGCACCCCCATTGGATCGTCCATCCACATCCAGCAGGAAAACACGCCAATGTGTTTCACAACAGCACATATGTGACATGTGCTTGACGGCCTGCACTTTAGGTGAAATGGAGGTGAGTGCACAGCAGGGTGGAGGTCAGGTCATTAAGTGTATTTAAGACCGAGATAGGTTCTTGATTGGTAAGGGGATCAAAGGTTACGGGGAGAAGGCGGGAGAATGGGGTTGAGAAACTTATCAGCCATGATTGAATGGTGGAACAGAATCGATGGGCCGAATGGCCTAATTTCTGCTCCTATGTCTTATGGTCCTGCAGAGCTCTCCAGGGTGGCCTGTTGTTCTGCAGGCTTCAGGGGCACTGGGGTTCAGGGTTAAGTGCCGCCCTGCCTCAGAGGCAGTTTTGAGGGTGAGGGTGAAGGTGAGGGGGAGTAGGGGAGCAAGTGCAGCCTTGCTGTTGAGGCAACTTGTGAGGGGGATGCTAGTGTAGCCTTGCTGTTGAGATGACTGGGGGGCGGGGGCAAGAGCAGCCCTGCCGTTGAATACAGCGCACAACCATTTGGGGTTGATGGGGGTGTAGGGTGGGTGAAGGAAATGCCCACGCATTTGGGAAACCTGTAGACAGTGACCATTCCTCTGCAAACGAGACAGCTCAGGCACAGCCACATTGATATGGTTGGGGTCAGTCTCCTAGCTTATGTGCCCACTCAAGCAACGCAGAGGCATCAAAGTGCCACCAAATTCTCCAGAGGTCCCTCGCCATTCCCCACTCTCCTGCACCACCCGCCCCCGCACAGACTGCAAATTCATGAGCACATTAGTGGACTGCAGAGCAGTTGGACTGCACATGTTGTACAACCTCCTTGCTAAAGCTGGGCATGTAGTAATCACTGCAGGAGGTGCTCGTAGCCCCTTGCAACGTCATCATCCCGGTTTGGACTAGTCTCCCCGTGGTTCAAACTAACAGGGCAGCCAGGCAGTGCACTAATCTCTGGCCATTCAAGTGGTGGCCGGCACTCTCCAGGAAGTGTTAAGGGGCCATCCATCACACTTAACCAGCACAGGTTCATAGTTCATACATGCTAACCATGTGTGTCTCTTTCACCCTGCAGGAGGACTACATCAGAATCATGGAGACTGGAGAACTAGCTGTATGCCTGATGACCTACAAGCACAAAGAAGATGGAGGAGAGAGTGACTGGGGCTCCTGGCTGTGCAGAGGCAGGAGCACCAACTTCAGGAAGAAGGGGCGCTGGGACTCCCATACATGGCGTCCATGAGCCAGAGTGAGCCATAGCACGCCAGTGTCTAGCAACACCCAGAGTCTATAGACGCTGCCTTTCATTCCTGCAGGTGACTGAGAACCAGTGTTGCCAAAGACTGCGAATGTCTAGGGAACTAATCACTCACATCTGCCAGTTACTGCAGGATTTGGCACCAAGGGGACATG
Organism: Carcharodon carcharias; assembly: GCF_017639515.1. Taxonomy (NCBI): domain Eukaryota; kingdom Metazoa; phylum Chordata; class Chondrichthyes; order Lamniformes; family Lamnidae; genus Carcharodon; species Carcharodon carcharias. Next base: position 184,829,865 of record NC_054469.1, read on the forward strand.
GAGATGGCTGTGAAAGTGACCACAGTGCTCAATTTCTATACCAGTGGCTCCTTTCAGGGCTCCACAGCTGACCTCGGTGAGATCGCTCAAGCCTCCACCCACAAATGCACGGAATCCATCTTTGCGAGGGCACACATCTTTTTGCATGTCACCCAGGACCGGGACAGATAGGATGCAAGAGCGGTTGGAGTTGCCCAGATCTTGAATTTCACACAGGTGCAGGCTGCAATTGACTGCACTCATGTGCTCATGTGGCTCTCTTCCAGGGTCCACAGAAGCTGCAGGGATGGCTCCTTGGGAACAAGGGCTTTTAAAAAATTAATTCACGGATGTAGGCTTCATTGGCTGGGCCAGCATTTATTGCCTGTCCCTAGTTGCCCTTGAGAAGGTGGTGGTGAGCTACCTGCTTGAATCGCAGAAGGAGGCACACTGCAGACAGTTAACGATGACTGTACCTAGTGAGCAGTCACTGCCCCCTCTATTTGACTGTCTGGATGGCCCGCAGAGAGGCCAGTGGTGGAAGTTATGGAAACGCCATTTTCTCCCATGCTAAGCAGCATCATACCTTCATGAAAAAGAGTCAAAGCTTCTTTATGCAGAAGATCCAGTAGCAAATAACATTCTCCGAAGGCCGGTGTGCAGAAGTCCTCCATGGATCTTGATTCTATTATTAAAGCCTTTGACACCTATTTTAGCCTGAAACAAAATGTAGTAATTGAACAAGCACATTGTAACCAGTGCTCAGAATGACCTGGGGAATCAATTGAATTATTCCTAACCAATCTTTATCACCAGATAGTTCTTATGGATACAGGGCACTGAAGGACAAGCTCACATAGTCGTGAATGTCCAGGATAAAAACTTGCTGAATTTCTGCAGACCAAAGATGATCTTACATTGGATCAAACAGTCCAGTATGTGAGGCAGGCTGAACTTCAAGCATTTAATCAGTCTACAATTCATAGCAACACTGAGGCTTCACATGATTCCATAGATTTGGGAGGCCCAAGGGCAGCTGTATAAAAGTCTGTCAAACCAACCAAAAGGGCTGGAATCTCTGCACCGACAGCCATTTTGGGATGCTTGTGTTGTGGTATGAAAACTCAGCATGGATGCCAAGATCACCCAGCAGGGGGCACAGATGCTTCCAATGAAGCAAAATTGGGCATTTTAAGCATTTCTGCAATTTTAATCAAAGTTTTGTTTTTATTCATGTGATGTGGGCTTCCCAGCATGTATTGACCATTCCTAGTTGCTCTTGAGAAGGTGGTAAGCTGCCTTCTGGAACTGTTGCACTGCTTGTGGTGTAGGTACACCTACAGTGCAGTTAGGAAGGGAGTTCCAGGATTTTGACCCAATGACAGTAAAGGAAAGGCAATATATTTTCAAGTCAGGATGGTGAGTGGCTTGGAAGGGAACTTCCAGGTGGTGGTGTTCCCATCTATCTGCTGCCCTTGTCCTTCTGGGTGGCAGTGGTCTTGTGTTTGGAAGGTACTGTCTAAAGAGCCTTGGTGAATTCCTGCAGTGCATCTTGTAGATGGTACACACTGCTGCTACTGTGTGTCGGTGGTGGAGAGAGCGAATGTTTGTGGATGTGGTGCCAATCAATTGGGCTACTTTGTCCTGGACAGTGCTAGCTTCTTCAGTGTTGTAGGAGCTGCACTAATCCAAGCAAGTGGGCAGTATTCCATCACACGCATGACTTGTGCCTTGTAGATGGTGGACAGGCTTTGGGGAGTCAGGCGGTGAGTCGCTCGTTGCACGATTCCTAGCCTGTGACCTGCTCTTGTAGCCACAGTATTTACATGACTAGTCCAGTTCAGCTTCTGGACAATGGTGACCCCCAGGATGTTGATAGTTGGAGATTCAGTGATGGTAATGCCATTGAACATCAAGGAGCGATGGTTGGATTCTCTCTTGTTGGAGATGGTCATTGTCTGACACTTGTGTGGCGCGAATGTTATTTGCCACTTGTCAGCCCAGGCCTGGAAATTGTCCAGGTTTTGCTATATTTAGACATGGACTGCTTCATTACCAGAAGAGTCACGAATAGTGCTGAACATTGTGCAATCATCAGCGAACATTTCCACTTCTGACCTTATGATGCAAGGAAGGTCATTGATGAAGCAGCTGAAATGGTTGGGCCTAGGACACTACCCTGAGGAACTCCTGCAGTGATGTCCTGGAGCTGAGATGACTGACCTCCAACAACCATAACCATCTTCCTTTGTGCTAGGTATGACTCCGAGCTTCCCGCAGATGCCATGTCTGATGACACTTGTGCAGTGGCCTCAGGCTGCAGCAGAGTGAGGTGTCACACGTCATCGTCTGTTGCGCCCTTTACAACCTTGCTCTCCAACGGGGTGAGGAGCTGGCTGAGGAGGATATGGCAGAGCCGCACATCTCCGATGAGGATGACGCTGACAGGGATGAGGGTGAGGAGGTCCTCGGAGGCGATGATGATGGGGATGAAGCCCTCGCACTGGCTAGACAAGGCAGGCGTGCTTAGGAGGCCCTCATAGCTGCTAGATTCATGGAGAATGATGACAACATGCAGTGAGGTGTCCCCATAGTTCCTCACATCGCATTTGTGAACACTTGACTCCAATCGGGCTTATGGCAGTGCCAATACCCTTTGAGAATCTTCCTGTCATGGAGATGCAGTGGAGGCCCTAATTGTCACTTGATTCCAGGAGGATGATGACAACATACATTGAGGACACTCCATAAATTTTCACACAGCCTCTGAGAATGTCTGACTCCTGGCTGGCCAACAGCAGCTAACTTGCACTCTGTGATCAGGGACATATCGTAGAGATGCAGCTATGAAACTTTGGAAGTATCTGATGCTTTGCCCATCTTCAGCACCTGAGTCCTTCAGGAGCACAGCATCAGTGGTCATAGGTGCTGAAGAGATGGGGGGGCCAGCCCCTCCTTAAAGGTGCTGAGAACACACCAAGAGAATGAGAGAACTCTGTGGTGCCTGCCCAATACATTCTGGCAGAAATGACAAGCACCATCAAGGTGCAGTCCATCCTGACTCCAGCGTGTTCACCTTTGTCATCTGGAGTCGGAGCGTCCAGACTCGACCGCCTTTACGTTTCGAAGGCGTACGTGTCCTGCGTTCCGGCTGCTTCTATACAGCAGGTTCCATGCACGGACCACCGTCTAGTGTGGGCGGAGCTCACTTCGTTCTGCGCTCGGACGGGGTCCGCGTACTGGCATTTTAACAACCTGTTGTTGGAGGACCAGCGGTTCCTGGACTCGTTCTGTCACTTCTGGGCCGGCTGGAGAAGGAAGCGGGGAGGCTTCCCCTCCTTGAGGCTATGGTGGGACGTGGGCAAGACTCACGTCCGAGTTTTCTGTCAAGAGTACGCGAAGGGGTCGACAAAGAGACGCAAATCCAGGGTCGAGGAGTTGGAGAAGGAGGTGCTCGACCTGGAGGCACGTCTCCGTCAGCCCGACGCGGACCCGGCCCTGCGGTCAGTGTACGATGAGAAGAAGGGCGCGCTGCGGGACCTGCAACTGGTCGGGTCTCGGGGCGCGTTCGTGAGGTCGCGGATCTGTTTCCTTAAGGAGATGGACCGCGGCTCTCCCTTCTTCTACTCGCTGGAAAAAAGGCACGGGGTCCGTAAGCAGCTCCTTACGCTGCTGGCCGACGACGGATCCCTTGTCTCGGATCCGGAGGGCATCAGGGCCATCGCCCGAGATTACTACACTGCCCTGTTCTCTCCGGATCTGTCCAGTGAGGAAGCTTGCAGAGTTTTGTGGGAGGACCTGCCGCAGGTCGGCCCGGAGTGCGCCGGAAAGCTCGACTCCCCTATAAGTCTGGGGGAGCTGACCGGCGCACTCGACGGTCTTTCTAGGGGCAAAACCCTGAGACTAGACGGGCTGACCGTGGAGTTCTTCAGGGCGTTCTGGGATGTCTTGGGGAGCGACTTCGCGGGGGTCCTGGGGGAGAGCATTGCTACTGGGGAGATGCCCCTTTCGTGGCGCAGGGCAGTGATTGCCCTGCTGCCGAAGAAGGGGGATCTCCGCCTTCTGAAAAACTGGCGCCCGGTCTCCCTCCTCAGCACGGACTACAAAATCTTCGCCTGAGCCATGTCTTCTCGGCTCGGCACCGTGCTGGACCACATGATCCACCCTGACCAGTCCTACACCGTCCCGGACCGAACCATTTATGATAACATCCATCTCGTCCGGGACATCATCCACCATTCCCAGAGGGCTGGTCTGTCGAGCGCCTTCCTGTCTCTCGATCAGGAGAAGGCGTTCGACAGGGTGGATCACGGATACTTACTCGGAACTCTGCGAGCTTTCAGGTTCGGGACGCATTTTGTCGCCCGGATCCGACTTCTGTACACCGCCGCAGAGTGTCTAGTGAAGGTTAACGGGTCCCTGACGGCGCCCCTTCGCTTTGGGAGAGGGGTACGTCAGGGCTGCCCCCTGTCTGGCCAGTTGTATTCTATTTGCGTAGAGCCTTTCCTGCGCCTCTTGCGGAGGAGGTTGTCGGGATTGGTTCTGCGTGGGCCGGGCATCGGGGTGGTCCTTTCGGCTTACGCCGATGACGTGCTCCTTATGTTTAGTGACCCGGCTGACCTGCGGAGGATGCGCGAGTGCCAGGAGGTCTACTCTGCCGCTTCTTCTGCCAGGATCAACTGGGGCAAATGTTCTGGACTCCTGGTTGGTCAGTGGCAGATGGATCCCCTACCCGAGGAGCTCAGGCCTTTCACCTGGAGCAGGACCAGCCTCCTCTACCTGGGGGTCCATCTCTGCCCCGCTGAGGAATCCTGGCCGGCAAACTGGCAGGAACTGGAGACGAAAGTCACCGCTCGCCTGCGGCGCTGGACAGGACTGCTCTGAGTGCTATCTTACCGAGGTCGAGTTCTGGTCATAAACCAGCTGATCGCCGCCATGTTGTGGTATCGGCTGGTCACTTTGACCCCTTCCCCCGGACTTTGTCACAAGAATCCAGAGATTGTTAGTCGACTTCTTCTGGGACAAAAGATTGCACTGGGTCGCTGCCGAGGTTCTGAGTCTCCCGCTTAGGGAGGGTGGTCAGGCGCTAGTGTGCCTACGCACATAGGTGGCGACTTTCCGCCTTCAGACCCTGCAGCGATACCTCTACATCGAGCCTCCTCCTAGATGGTGTGCCCTGACGACGTATTTCTTCCGTCAGGTGCACGGCCTGAATTATGACGTGCAGCTCCTGTTTATAGAACAGCTGGACCTCGGTGGCTCCTTGCAGGCGTTGCCCGTCTTTTACCAGGACCTGATCAAAGTCTGGAAAGTGGTCGCCTCGCGACGCAGCTCTCCCCCGTCAGGAGTAGCGGCTATTCCACATTGGCCCCAAGCCGCGAACCCTCCCTCGGGTGCTGGTGCCCCGCAATATGAGCTGCCTCGGGGACATGCCCTCCGTGCCTTTTGGCACGGCAAAGAGGGGCTTTTTGTACGGACTGCTGCTGCACACCTTCCATTTTCTCGCCCTTGTCCATCGACCGGACACACCCTGGCATGCCTTGTTGCCATCCGGCAGCGGAGGCCCCCGATGGGAGGCCCTCTACGGAGGTGTCCTCCCCCTTTCTATCGGGGGCCTGGGTTGGAGGGTGTTGCATGCAGCAGTCCCCTATAATAAGAGGATGCATAGGTTCACGGACTCTCAGGACACGTGCCCTTTTTGCGGTCTTGTGGAGTCCGTGGACCATGTATACATAGGGTGTTGTAGGCTGCACTCCCTTTTTAGTTATTTGAAAAACCTTTTATTGATGTTTTGTTTGCACTTCAGCCCCACGCTCCTGATCTATGGGCACCCGGTGCGGAAGGGGGTCGGGAAGGAGGAGGACCTCCTCGTGAACCTGCTCCTGGGCCTGGCCAAGTTGGCCATTAACAGGTCCAGGCAGCGGGCGATCGACGGGGGAGTCCCGCCCAATTGTTTGTCCCTCTTCCGCGGCTACGTTTGCTGCCGGATGTCTCTGGAGAGGGAGCACGCGGTGTCTGCTGGCACTCTCGAGGCTTTCCGTGCTCGGTGGGCACCGCGGGGACTGGGGTGTTTTGTTGACCCCTTTAATCACATTTTGATTTAAAGTTTGTAAGTTTCCTTTAAACTTTGTTCTTGGTTTTACAGCTGACCTGAATTAGGGGCTGTGCCTGATTTATCCCAATTTTGTTGATTTGGTTTTCATTTAAAAGGTTATCAAGGTGCAGCCATCAGTAATGTCTGATGCAGGACGTAATATTCTGGCCTAAATCTTAACCTTCCTAACCCTGCCGCTATGTCCTGGTGTTCCCCGGACATCCACAGCTGAGCTGGAGGCAGCCTGCTGACTGAGACGCCCTATCTGTAATGATTTTGGTGGGCATCCTCTGGCGGGCCAAGACTTGGAGGGCCCCAGCTGTTTTCAGGGTCATGCTGTGTGGCAGTGGCACCCTCCTTGGCTTGTAGAACTGGAGCTGCTGAGGTTACAGGAAGAGGGAAGTCAGATGGGCCAGACACACTCAGAGTCACCTGGATGGATGGGTCCGGAGTGTGCACCTGCTGAACCACCTCCCTATGGGTGCCTGGGGGCCCCTGGCTAACTCCTTGAGGAGCAAAGTAGCTGGAGTGAGATCGAGCTGCCTGGTACCCTTCTCGGGTACATGCTGTTGGAGGCCAACTATGGCATCAGTGATGGAGTTGAGCTGCGCAGGAGTGAAGTCCTGGACTGAGGTCTCCATTGTGGCTGCCATCCTGCCAGTGTTGACCTCGGTGCATTGGCTTGCCAGCACTAACAACTCAGTCTGAAGATGGATGGACTCCTCCATCATGCCTTGCAATCTGAGGAGTGCAGCAGAGATCCCTTCCTGATGTTCCTGAGCTTGTCTTTGCAGATCCAGCAACTGTGACATGGTTGAGTCCAGAGGCTCATCATCTGACTCAGACTCAACAAATTTCTGGCCTCCAGCAGTCCTCCAAGTGTTGGACACCTGGGAAGTCCCTGCCTCTGCCTGCTGTGGATCAGAGTGCGATGTGCTCACCAGATTGTGAACCCAAGGCTACTCTAAAGCTAGGTCCCACCGAGGTGTGTCTCTGCACTGGTGGAGGGTGTGGGTGAGCGCTGTGACGGGACTTCAAGGAGGGGGCCTTCAGGTTCCTCTTCAGAGGTTTCTTCGGGATTTGATTGGAGGCCCTTCATCATGGACTCTGTCGGCTATTTGGCAGATGTGCCTGCGAAAGCAAGGAGACATAATTAGTGCATGGCAGTGGCCTGTGAAAGAGGACACATCACTTACGGCATGGTTGTCTGATGGATGTTGCACTGCTGGATCCTCAATTGGTAGAGCAGCACTGACCACACCGTCAGCACAGGACTGGTCCAGGTCATCGTCGGCCAGCTGGATGACTGTTTTCAGGACCTTGATTTCAGGCATTTTGCAACCGGTCTGTGACCTCCCTCTCTTGTTGTGTGCCAGCTTACCCTGCATGGATAGAGATGGAGAAGGAGTAAGCAGGACGCCTGCCAGGCCAGATGATAAGTATGCCAGGCCTGTGCGGGTGGTGAGTGGCCCCGTGCCTGGGATGAGGACAATAACGGTACGTGTTAGAGAGTGAATGGTAATGTCCCTTGAACTGGCAGTGAGTGAGGGCCCTATGCACGTGTGATGGGTTTGAGTGTGAGAGTTAGGAGTGATGAAAAGAGTGACGTACCCTGGTGGAATGGAGGACATCATTCATCCTCTTGCAGCACTGTGTGGCTGTCCTCTTCTGAAGGATGTTGGCATTGACCACAGCTGCCACCGCCTCCCAAGCCAGATTGGTCATGTTGCTGCCCATCCTGCGGCCAGAGCGGGGGTGCAGGACATTCTGACGGGCCTCCGCAGCATCCAGCAGTCGCTCGAGGGACCCATTGTTAAACCGGAGGGCTGCAATCTTCTTGCCTTTGAGGGCCATGTCTCCCAGGCAGCAGTGGTGAGCTGGAAGCAATGAGCACTGTGCTTGTGGCTGGCCTTTAAACATGGTGCCTGGTGTGATCGAACGGCAGGGTGATGATGGGTGGGTAAATGAGGAGCCTGTCCACCATGGAAACAGCATATTTCCTGGGAGTGCATAAATAATGAGTCGGGATCGGGACGATATGATGTGAATACCTGCCATCGCAGTCAGCAGGGAGCACACTGTTTTACCTGCCCACTACTGCACATAGTGCAAATTTGGGAAAATTCCATCCTTGTACTTGAGCACAAAATTCAAAGCTGACTCTCGCTGCCATGCTAGGAAGTGCTGCAATGTCAGAGGTGCTGTCTTTCAGATGAGATGTGAAGCCAATGCCCTGTTTGCTCTCTCAGGTAAAAGATCCCATGGTACTATTTTGAAGAAGACCAGGGGAGTTTTCCCCAATCAACATCACTAAAACAGACTACCTGGTAATTATTACATTGCTATTTGTGGAAGTTTGCTGTGCATACATTGGCTGCCCCATTTCCTATATTATAGGGCTGACCAAGTTTACTGAACTTAAGAGCCACATGCGATAATCTTCAGATGTTCGAGAGCCACAAGACATGAACAAACTTTACACAGGCTAATTACAGCTAGTAGAGGCCTTGTGGGCCATCATCCTGGCTGTAAGTCTTGAACATCTGGCTGATGTGTTGTCAAGGTTGTACAAAAGAACTCCATCAGGTGTTGATTTGTAAGGACTGTACCATGTTTGGACTTTGCAAACTTCATAACTAAGTTAAAAAGTATCTGGATGAGCACTTGGTATGTCACAACATTCAAGCCTATGGGCCAAGTGCTGGTAAATGGGATTTGGTAGGTTAGGTGTTTCTCATGTGTCGATGGGCCGAAGGGCCTCTTCTGCACTGTTAGATTCTGTGATGTACAGCAATTTACAGCAGTATGTTGTGCTGAAAATCGAAATGAGTCACACACTAGTTTTCTTGAGTTGGGGATATTTTGTTTCTGGCATTTGCTTCCAGAACTTGGTTGCAGATTGTGATTTATGCATTGTGCCTCATCCTCCTGGAAGTCCAACAGTTCCATTTCGATAGCAGATGTTTCTGCAAACGGAGGCGGGAGAATCAGACAACCATCATTGACCACATCAGCCACGAAATGGGTTTACATGAAAGGCAAAGCAGGATGTCAACTTCTGCAAGTCATTAAATCTACTTAGAAAATTATCAAGCAGTCCTTGTAGTTCATCCCTGCATTCTTTGAATTTATGATCATTACTTCAATATCAGGGAAATTGTTTAACCTCCTTTTCTGATGGAGAAAGTGGTTGATGTCTCTTTGCAAAAGTCTTATTCTGGAAGCGAAAACCATCTGACTAAGGTCAGAACGAATCTTATCCTTCCCTGGAGTGCCAAGTTGAGAGTTTGTAGATGCTGCATAATATCAGTGAGAAGCATCAGACCCTGTATCCATTCATTATCTTCCTGCTCTGCTTAGGATCTTTTCTTCAAGAAAAGCAACGATAGGCTCCAACAGTTCCACAAACCTATTCAAAACATTGCTGCTTGACAACCACCTCACAATACAGTAGAAAGAGATGTCATCAGGCTTGACTTAAAGATCCAGGTCTTCAATAAAATTTTTGAACTGTTGGTGAGCCTTCCCATTTGATCAGATGAAATTGACCATTTCAAGAACTGTTTTCATAACATCTTTGTACTTGAAGTATCTGGCTGCTAGATGTTGATGATGAATGATGCGATGAATAGGGAGAAACTCCGGAAATTTGGGATCGCTTTTCAAGAGCACAATTAGGCCTACATGTTTCCCCGTCATTGTAGGTGCTCCGTTTGTTGCAACACTGATGAGTCTATCCAGTGGCACATCAGCATTTTTCAACGCTCCGTCAAGTGCATCTTTTATGTCAACACGTGTTGTTCTTTTAACTTCACAAAGTCCAACATTTCTTGTTTCACAATTACATCTGAGGAAACATGACAAAGAAATATCACAAACTGTGGATTCATCAAGAGCTAAGTTGAACGCTAGAGAATTCTTCAGATTGTTTTGTATCTTGCTTAACTGCAACATCAGCACTGATCATGCCCGATTGTTTGTCCCTCTTCTGTGGCTACGTTCGCTGCCGGATGTCCCTGGAGAAGGAGCATGCGGTGTCTGCTGGCACTCTCGAGGCCTTCCGTGCTTGGTGGGCACTGCGGGGACTGGGGTATTTTGTTGACCCCTTTAATCACATTTTGATTTAAAGTTTGTAAGTTTCCTTTAAACTTTGTTCTTGATTTTACAGCTGACCTGAATTAGGGGCTGTGCCTGATTTATCCCAATTTTGTTGATTTGGTTTTCATTTAAAAGATTATCAGCACTGATCTGGGAGATACACCTCTCCGTTGTGTAGCATGAAATTGGAATTTGTGGTATTAGTTGCTGAAGTTTTGTGTTCTTTGGATCTAAAACTGCAACAACTTCAGCAACATTCTTATTAACAAATTCTCCATCAGGGTATGGATGTTTAGCACGAGCAAGATTCCATGCCATAACAAAGCTAGCTTCAGTTATTGTGTCAGCACCCTTATTGAACGTTCAGAGTAGAGTCTGCTGGCTATTTAGGGATGATTTTAACTTGGTTAACTTTTTTATGTAATTCTGATTTAGAGAATGATCAGACAAAAATTTTTTGTGCTTCCTTTCAGTGATGTTTCAAGTTACTGGCTTGTGTAGAGTGAGTAATGCATTGTAGATAAGGAACATCAGTTTTCCACCTTTAAAGGTGAATGCAAATTCTTTCTCCCAGTCTGGCTTAAAACTTCTGTTTTCATCTTCATACTTTCGTTTCTTACAATTTGATGATGTAATTTTCGTTCACAAAGTTTAGACAGGACTAACACTTAAATCTTCAGTTTTTCCTCTCTAACTTTCCAGGCTTCAGAAAATGGCGACTGAGAACCACGAAGCCCTATGTGGGGAAACTATAAAAGAAACCTTGCAGCAGTGCTGGAATGAATCAGTAAATAGGAGGAGGGTTCAGAAGGTCAATGATTAGTTCCAGCACTGTCGTGAGACTTCTTTTGTAGTTTCCTGTTGGTCCTACATAGGGCCGCGTGAGTCTGAGAGACATGAATGTGTTTACCAAAGAAAGATGTTGTTTTGGTTGTTTCTGTTTGGTCTCACTACATAATCGCCAAATGTTTCACAGTTGGTAAAGTGAGCCTGTAAACGCAAGAAAACCTCAAAATATGCATAAAAAAATGTACCTTTTAAAAGATGCATTGGTAACCTCTCTTTGCTGCAGATTTTTTATAAAATCGTCTTCCACTTAAGGTATATCTTTGGCTGAACTGAATCCGGAATGTATTTGTTTGAAATTAAATCTGAAACAAGCAGCAGCAGAAGGACACGGAAACGATTGTTTTAAAATGGCCCTCTGAAAATTTATTATAAAAATTGTCAGGGGCAATAAAAACAGAAAAGCCAAAAAGATACAATTACTAATGTGGCCTCTGTCATCTGCCCTCAGAGTGTGCAGGTAAGAGTAAGGTGGAATGGATGGATGGAAGGTTAAAAGTGAAGTGACTGGCAACAGAGCAAGGGGAAACATTTCCATTTTAAATCCGATCAAACCACCCAGCCCAATTTTAACCACTAAACATTCACTTGTCGGTGAACAAATCCTTTCTAATCCCCCTCCCTTGCCTATAAATGCCCTCCCATCCCTGCAAGCAAATTGCTTCCCTATCTAATTCTATCCTCAGTGTCTAATTCCCTCTCCCTGTGAACAGATCCCTGTCTAAATACCCCCTCCCCGTGAGCAGGCCCCTGTCTAAATACCCCCTCCCCGAGAACAGATGCTGGACTAGTCTTTGATCTGGTGCAATTGTGCAAACCAGGTGTTTCTGAATCAACTGTCCAGAAAATGTGAAGAAACAGCTAGGAACATGGAGAGAGATGCAGAGATGGAGTTGCAGGAAGAGATAGAGAGATTGAAATCTCTGAAATTACATTGAGCTCTCTGGAACTGTGGGTCTCAACATTTTTACCCCCGAGAATTCACCAGACACCACCCACTGTAAAAATGCCATAGACTGCCTGAAACATTGATGATTCCCCTCTGTCCCTCTTCCATTCACTGTCATTCCCACCCCACCATACCCACTCAGTCCAGCACTGGTGCTGTTTGTACATTAAATATTAACAGTGAATCTTCCACTTCTAGCACAGTCACCTCTCTCTCTCATACTCTCTTTCTCTCCCCTTCTGTCTTAAACAAAATAGCACAGTAAGAGCCCAGTTTACACACACTCAATTACACAGATATTCTCTTTATAACATTTCAATAGAGAAAAAAAATCTGTAAACCAGAGGCTTTGAAGATTGAGACACAGTTACCTCCACTTTTGTGTAATCTCTCTCATTCTGTGTTTATTTATCTCTCTCTTTGTATCCTGTCTCTTGGCTCCTACCTTTCCCTTGTTCTTTCTCATTCTCTCTCTTCCTATCTCATTTGCATCTTGTTCTCTCTGTCTCTCTCTTTCTCTTAATCCTGGGTGTGATCTTCATAAATGGTACTGTGAAATACTTCTGTTAGACCTTTAATTATATCAAATTGCTGTATTTGTCATGTTTTTAATGAATAGAGAGCGATAGAGAAATCACCCACCACTCCTCAGATCCTCAGTAAACTGAATTCAGATGGCCACCATGTATCTCGTTTAGCCTTTACAGAGTAAAGAGGCCAGATGACTGCCCATGTTCATCCAAAATCTGTTATTTTCTTCAAATAAATGTTTTGTTTGCTTTCATGATATAACTCACTTGCTTTGCATTAGATAACTTCTCACATCTTATTTAGATTTACGCTATCTGCTATTTATCAACATGTCTCTTTTTATCTCACTCTATCTGTCTATTATGTTGTGAATGGAATAGCTGTGACTTTTAATCAGTGTCAAAACTCCTCTCTGGTTCAATCCTACCTCCCTCCATAGCGTGATTAGCCGGTTTCGCAGTACAAGGGAAGAGCCGCACTTTATGGGCTGAAGAGCTGCATGCAGCTCGCAAGCAATGTTTTGGCCACCCCTCCTATATTGCAACAGTGACTGGACTTCAAAAAACAAGCACTTCATTGACTGTAAAAGCAATTTGAGGCATCCTGAGGTCATGAAAGATGCTATATAAATGCAAGTCTTTTTTATCCTTTTTCTTAAAACAGTTTGTCACAGCATGCAAATCCATCCAAAAGAGGCAGCTGATTAACTCATTACCAGATGTGGTAAAACATGAAAAGGAGAGCAGGAGGATGAGCACGTCAAGAACGAATCTGGAATCCATTTCATTGTTGGATCCTGCTTACAATCTTGCAGGAGTTAGTAGTGACAGTTAATCACTACAAATGATGGTATTACTAGCAACGACAGCTAGCTCCTTCAACACAAACAAAATAGATATGTCTTGTCCAACTATTAATTAATAGAGAAAGATATGCACTAAAGACAGCGAACACTTGAAATACTTGTTGCCATTCATTCATCCAGCTGTTCTTTAGACTGAGTCAATGCTGCTACTGTGTTCATGTTATATGCCTTATTCAGAAGGCAATGGTACAGCAGAAAATAGTGGCAAAGGTTTTAAATTGCTGCTCAATCTGTTTTCTTTAATCACCAGTCCTCTTGTAATATGTGTCTACATATGCTGTTGTTAAAAAAGGATTATAAAAGAGACCTTTTTTAGTAAAATGTACATATAGTTATTACATTATGCTGCAGACCATTTATAGGTTCAATAAATGCCAGGTTTAAGGGTGACAGAGCATTCATTTTTATCTCACCAAGTTTCTCTCAGATCCTTAAAATGGGAACAGCCGTAGAGCCTGTCTAGTTTGTGGCAGGGACTACAACTGCATGGCAGCTTGTGGCAAGCAACATTTATCACACTCATGATACGACTAAAGCAACCAAATGATGACCAAGAAGAGAATCACTTCCCAGGAAGTAATTCAAGAAATTTTAATGACATATCCTAAAGAGTAATTTTGCATAGATGATTATTGCCAGTGAGTTGAAGAGTCATTTGGTATTATGATGATTTTTGAAGTTTCACAAGTTTAATCATAATGGTTGCTGAAAGGACAGAAGGCTGAACAGACTTGTGCATGATGTCAGGCATTAGGCCAGAGCTTTCTCTTGGTTGGAGTCAATCTCCATTAACACTAAATGGCTAATTTTCCAAATGCATGCTCCCAGTGTGGAACCTTGCTTGTCAGCAGCGCTTATCAGGGAATTGTATTCGTGCTTTGAACAATTTTCCATCCATTAATGTTAATGGATGGAAAACCCTCAGAAGCACAGCCGCAAGTTCCTGAAGCGTGCTGCTGGGTGCCAAGGCTGATCGCCTGGTGACTGGTAACTTCCAGCTTGAACTGCTCTAGAGATGAGAATTCTAAGTATGAGACAGTGTTCCATAGACAGGAAACGTTATATGTGAAACCCCACTGCCAGTACTGTGTGTGGGTTTGTCTCTGTCCTGTTAGTCTGAAGATGAATGTTTCTGTTTCCACCAATATATTATTGTGACAATTTTATGCAGTTTAATTTTAGAGGCCCACATTTGTCAGAGAATCACAGGCACACTGTCGCAACACATATATATTTGTGAATGTTCCCTCCACAACAGACATAGAAAGTTGTGCAGGCTGTGGATCTGCAAAGGCAAACTCAGAACATCGGGAAGGGATGTCTGCTGCACTCCTCAGATTGCAAGACACGATGGCGGAGTCCGTCCGCCTTCAGGCTGAGGTGATAGTGCCAGCATGCCAACACACTGAGGCCAACACTGGTAGGGTGGCTGCCATGGAGTTCTTGGTCCAGGACTTTGCTCCTGCACTGCTGCACGGGCTGAACTCCATCACTGACACTATAGTTGGCCTCCAACAATCTGTGCGCGAGAGAAGTGCGAGGCAGCTCAATCTCACTCCAACTTCCCCTTCTCCTCAAGGAGTCAGCCAGGGGCCGTTGGGCCCCCCTAGGGAGGAGGATCCTCAGGTGCACAACCCGGGGCCATCCACCCAGTCCGGCCTATCCGAATCCCCCTTTCCTGTGAGCCCAGCAGCTCCAGATCCACAGGATGAGGATGGTGCCACTGCCACACAGCAGGACCCCGAAAGCAGGTCAGGGCCTCCAGAGGATGCCAGCCAAGATCATCACAGACAGGGCGTAGCAGTCAGTAGGTTGCCTCCACCTCTGCTCTGAATGTCCAGGGAGCACCAAGACGTAGCGGCAGGATTAGGAAAATCAAGAAGATGTAGGCCAGAATTTTATGTCCCATGGGCAGGCGGTGTGAAATCGCGTGAGTTGACGTTGGGTCAATGTCCTGATGTCGATGCGCACGTGTGCAATATTTCACTCGGCTGACGCATACGGCAGTCGAAAGAGCACCCACTAACAATTAAGCACATTAACAGCCCAATTGTCAGTGATATTTCATGGCCCGTCCAACCTTATGGTTGGTGGACAGGCCAATCAGCCAGGCGGGCTTTACATTTTTGCTGAAACCAGACAAGTGCGGGATGAAATCTCTGTTAGGATTTAAAATAAAAAGGAATATCTGGGGATTGTTTTTTTATGAGATATGCTTTTAGGTGCTTTATTGTGCTGCATTGGGCATATTTTGTAGCATTTTTGTGCTTTAATTTCTTATTTGGAGGTCTTCAGCTTCCTGGGGCATCTGTCTGCCTTCAGGGAGCTCAGTGGGAGATCTCAGCAGCACCCGTGGTGACGTTGGCGCCTGCCCTCTTCCCACTCCCAGTGACAGTGCTAAGCCTTTCTCCGGGCTTTCAGAGGCTATGTGAAGATCTATGGAGTGTCCTCACTGCATGTCGTCATCATCATCCTGGAATCGAGCGGCTATTAGGGTTTCTGCTGTGTCTCCATGACAGGAACATTCTCACAGAGGTTATGTGCGCTGCCATCAGCCAGACTGGAGTCAAATATTTACAGATGCAATGTGAGGATCCATGGTGTCTCCTTGCTGCATGTCATCATCATCCTCCACAAATCTAGAAACTGTGAGGGCCTCCCAACCATGCCTGCTTCATCTGGCCAGTGCGAGGGCCTCATCGCCGTCATCATTGCCTTCAAGGACCTCTTCATCCTCATCCCCATTGATGTCCTTCTCATTGGAGGAGACCTCCAGCTCCTCCATCTCCTCTTCAGCCAGCTTGTCGCCCCGTTGCAGTGTCAGGTTGTAAAGGGTGCAGCAGGTGACGACGATGCGTGACACCCTCTGCGGACTGTATTGCTGGGCTCCAACAGACCGTCCAGGCACTGGAACCTCATTTTCAGCATCCCAATGGTTTGTTCTACCAAGTTGCGAGTTGCTGCATGAGCCTCATTATACCTTCGCTCTGCTGCAGCCTGAGGTCACCAGCCACGTCCTCTGCGGGTAGTCCTTGTCCCTGAGGAGCCATCCCTGGAGCCTCTGTGGATCCTGGAAGATGTCAGGGATCTGTGACCAAGAATATAGGAGTTGTGAACACTCCCTGGAAACCATGCAGGATGTGTTTGTGGTGGTCACACACCAGCTGCACATTCGGAGAATAGAAGCCCTTGCGGTTGACAGAATTGGCCGTTTGTTGCCACAGAGATCTGAGCGCCACGTGAGTGCAGTTGATGGCACTCTGCACCTGTGGGAAATCCAAAATCTGGGCAAATCCAATCGCTCTTGTAACCTGGCTCTCCTGGTCTCAGACGAACTGCATAAAGTTTTGTGCCCTCGCGAAGATAGCGGTCATAACCTCATGGATGCATTCGTGGGTGGAGGCTTGTGATATCCCACAGAAGTCACCTGTGGAACCCTGAAAGGAGTCACTGGCATAACAGGGTTGTGACAGGGTATAAAATTCCACCCAACACTTTGATGACCAGCACCCTAATAGTATCAGTTGGTCTGTATGGTGTGATTTGTTTTTGTAAAGATTCACTTTTGGGATGTGAGACTTATTACCCATACCTAATTGGCCTTGTGAATGTGATGGTGAGTTGCATTCTTGAACCACTGCAAGCAGTCTGGTGAAGATACTCCCATATGGCTGTTAGTTAGGGAGTACCACAATTTTGACCCATAGTGATGAAGGAATGGCAGCATATTTTCAAGTTCATATGCCCTGTGACTTAGAGGGGAACTTGCAGCAGCTGGTGTTCCAAGCTTCTCATACCCTTGTCCTTTTAGGTGGTGGAGGTTGCAGGTTTGGAAAGTGCTGCTGAAGGACCGTTGGTGAATTGCTACAGTGCATCTTGTAGACAGTATACACTACAGCCACGGTGGAGGGATTGAATGCTTATGGCAGTGGATGAGATGCCAATCAAGTGGACTGCTTTCTCCTGGATGGTGTTGAGTTTCTTCAGTGTAGTTGGAGTGGCATCACCCAGGCTAGTGGAGAGTATTCCATCACACTCCTGACTTGTGGCTTGTAGAGGTGGACAAGCTTTGGAGAGTCAGGAGATGAATTATTTACTGCAGAATTCCCAGCCTCTAACCTGCTTTGGTAGCCACAGTATTTATATGACTGGTTCAGTTAAGTTTCTGGTCAATGATAACACCGGGTTGTTGATGGTGGGATATTCGTCATGCATGTCATCAGGAAGTGGTTACACTCTTTCTTGTTGGAGATGGTCATTGCCTGGCACTTGTGTGGCATGAATGTTTGCCATTTAGACCCAGCAAAGCTCAAGGTTTGATAACAGTTCCTTGCTGAGTTTGTCTCTTTCTTCCGGGAACTAAGGAACGTAAGCTCCAACAACTCATTGATACCCACACCCATCCAGGACCCTGCACCCCCTTTCATCCCTCTGACGTCTTCTAATCCCAGCCCCGCCATGTATTCACCATAATGCCTGATCTTCCCCTATCTGATGCTGAATGTTCTGTACTCAGCAAAGGACTCATTTTCATACCCTTACACCCTCACCTCAATATATTCCTGGCTCGGCACGATGCTGAACTCTTCTTCCACTGCCTTCGTCTCCACGCTCACTTCTTTGGGCAGGAGTCCTTCCCCCATTCAACGGATCCTTTTACCCACCTCCCGTATTCTCCCTCCACCTGGACCCCTCCCTCTGGCCTCTTACCTGCCCTTGATCTTTTCATTGAGAACTATCAATGTGACATCGGCTGTCTCAATTTCTCTGCTCCTTTCACTCACTCTAACCTGTCTCCTGCTGAACTTGCCACACTCTGTTCTCTCAGGTCCAACCCTGACTTTGTTATCAAACCTGCCGACAGGGGTGGTGTGTTGTTGTCTAGTGTACTGACCTCTACCTCGCAGAGGCTGAGCGCCAACTCTCAGACACTTCGTCCCACCACTGAACATCAAGCCATTGTTTCCAGGACTGTCACTGACCTCATCTCCTCTGGAGATCTTCCCTCCACAGTTTCCAATCTCATAGTCATCCATACTTGGACAACCCGCTTCTTCCTCCTCCACAAAATCCACAAACGGAATTGTCCAGGTAGACTGATCATGTCAGCCTATTCCTGCCCCACGTAACTCATTTCTTCCTAACTTGACTCTGTTCTCTCCCTCCTTGTTCAGTCTCTTCCCACCTACACCCACGATTCCTCTGATGCCCTACATCATATCAATAATTCCCAGTTTCCTGACCCTAACTATCTCCTCTTCACCATGAACGTCCAATCCCTCTACACCTCCAGCCCCACTGGGATGGTCTGAGGGCTCTCCACTACTTCCTTGAAAGGAAACCCAAACAATCCCCATCCACCACCACCACTCTCCTCCATCTGGCTGAACTTGTTCTCTCACTGAACAATTTCTCCTTAAACTTGTCTCACTTCCTCCAAGTAAAAGCTGTAGCTATGGGTACGCGCATAGTTACAGGCCCCAGTTATGCCTATCTCTTTATGGGGCATGTGGAACATTCCTTGTTCCAGTCCTGCTCCAGCCCCCTCCCATCGACAACTATTTCAGTGCTGCTTCATGCTCTCGTGTGGACCTGGAAAAATTTTATCAATTTTGCTTCCAATTTCCACCCCTCCATCATTTTCACATGGTCCATCTCCGACACTTCCCTTCCCTTCCTTGGCCTCTCTGTCTCAATTTCTGGTGATAGACTGTCCACCAATATTCAATACAAGCCAACCAACTCTCACAGCTACCTTGACTACAGTTCCTCAAACCCTGCTTCCTGTAAGGACTCCATCCCATTCTCTGAGTTCCTCCACCTCTGTTGTGTCTGTTCCAATGATGCCACTTTCTAAAACAACACTTTTGACTTGTCTTCCTTCTTCCATAACCGAGGTTTCCCACCCACTGTGGTTGACGGGGCCCTCAACCGTGTCCAACCCATCTCCTGCGCTTCTGCCCTCACACCTTCCTCTCCCTCCCAGAACCGTGATCGGGTTCCCCTTATCCTCACTTATTACCCCACCAGCCTCCACATTCAAAGGATCATTCTCCACCATTTCCACCAACTCCAGCATGATGCCAACACCAAACACATCTTCCCTTCAACCCCCTGTTGGCATTCCGTAGGGACCGATCCCTCCGGGACACCCTGGTCCACTCCTCCATCACCCCAAACATCACCACCTCAGCCCTCTCCCACGACACCTTCCCATGCAATCGCAGAAGGTGCAACACCTATACCTTTACCTCCGCCTCCTCACTGTCCAAGGGCCCAAACACTCCTTTCAAGTGAAACAGCGCTTCACTTGCACCTCCTTTAATTTGGTCTACTGCATTCACTGCTCCCAATGCTGTCTCCTTTACATTGGAGACACCAAACGCAGACTGGGCGACCGCTTTGCGGAACACCTTCGGCCTGTCCACAAGCATGACCCAGACCTTCCTGTCGCTTGCCATTTCAACACACCATCCTGATCTCATGCCCACCTGTCCATCTTTGGCCTGCTGCAATGTGCCAGTGAAGTTCAAAGCAAACTGGAGGAACAGTACCTCATCTTCCGATTAGGCACTTTACAGCTTTCCAGACTTAACATTGAGTTCAACAACTTCTGACCATGAACCCGCTCCTCCATCCTCACCCCTTTTTTAATCCCCTTTTTTCAATATTCATTATTATTTTTTCATTTTTATTACTTTTTTCCACTTATTTTTATTATTATTAATAATAATTTTTTATGATTTCCCACTTATTGTTATTATTTTTTAATTCATTTTAATTTTTATTCATTGTTTTATCCCCACCTCTTAGCCTATTTTCGATCTTGCTTCCTACCACCATCCCCTCCTCCCACCCCACCCCATTAGGGCCATCTGTCACTTGTTCATGTAGTTCTTTCCAGAGTGCTTACCCTTGTTGGGCTATTATCACATTCTGCTTTCTTACCTTAATGTCACCATTAGCACCCCCTTTAGCCAGTACTACCACCATTAACACGCCTTTGACCTTTTTTTATGACATATTTGGCAATCCCTCCTTTGCCTCCAACTATTGTCGGCCTTCCATCCAACGTGCTCCACCCCTTTAAACAGTATAAATTTCATCACATTTTTACTTCTCTTAACTCTGAAGAAGAGTCATATGGACTTGAAATGTTAACTCCGTCTTTCTCTCCACAGATGCTGTCAGACCTGCTGAGTTTTTCCAGCATTTTTTGTTTTTGTTTCAGATTTCAAACGTCCGCAGTATTTTGTCTTTGCCTTGCTGAGTTTGTTCGTTTTAACAGAGCCAGCCAGTATGCGGCACAATTGAGTTGAGTTAGTGAGGAGCAAATCCGTCCTGCCTCTCTGATTGCTATTCTATCTGGAAAGTGAACCTGTATGCAGGACAGGATTGGGCCTAGTTGTGGTGCCCTCGTTGGTTGAATAGTCTGCCCTCAATGACACAAGTAGGTTCACACATGAAGGAAGGCCACTTATGTGAAATATTAGATGGTTGTTGGCACCTTTTGAATGACCCCTCCCCTCTTGCAAGAAATCCAGCTGAATGTGGAGTGACTGAAAAATAAGTCTGAATGTTGGTTTAACCTTATAGTTTTTCTCAGATAAGCTCCTTGAAAAACCAAAACATTATGGTTGACTGCACATTGTATGTCAAAATTAATAGAAAATCATGCAATAATTCTGCAGGTTCAGTAATTTCCTTGCACACTTACTTATTGAGTGTAGACACTGATTTAGTCCAACATCCTTCATAGGGTCAGAACAAGAATCTTGTTATATATGATCCAAAATAATCCAGAATGTTGCTTGAAACTCATA
The DNA here is from genome assembly GCF_017639515.1 of Carcharodon carcharias. Classification (NCBI taxonomy): domain Eukaryota; kingdom Metazoa; phylum Chordata; class Chondrichthyes; order Lamniformes; family Lamnidae; genus Carcharodon; species Carcharodon carcharias. The sequence goes on from NC_054469.1 coordinate 184,851,050, forward strand.
CTGTGCATGATCCTAAATCACATGACCAATCTGCAAAAACTAGGAAAATGATGAGCGAACGTGACAAAGTCAACAAGTTTCTGAGAATGTTGTCCAGCCTCCTGAGGCACATTTTATATTAAAAGTTCACTATTCTACTATGTTATAAAGTAATATCGGCTGTCTGTGTTTGAACTGCAGCCTGTAGCGCAGCTGCTTGGACATTAAGCAGTTAAATTTATCTGAGCAGCTTGGTCAGGTTGCTGTATGTAATTCATCTGCAGCCATCTTGAGTTGGGTAAACTGTAGAGGTTTTATGGATGCGCTGTATAAAAAGTTAACCAAGCCAAGTAGTTACTGAAGGGTGGAAACCCATCAGAAAGAGAATGCTTGGCTTAAGCACCTGCTCCAATATTCTAAGACACAAGCTTATACAACAGATGTCAAAATGATACAAAATAATGATGGGTAATGTGGCACACACACACACACATACACATGCACACACACTCTAGTGTGTTGAGACTTTCAGACTTCTTGGAGCTGAAAGACTGTTTCAACTCCAAGAAAGGAATCAGAATATGGTTTTACATTTGGGCTTATATTAATTAACTTGCACACAAACTTGGGCTTTGCTGGAAGAGCATATTTTGAGTGCTATTTTCCAGATGCACCCGTGGAGGAAACTCTGGGCCCTAGGCTTTTTTTAAAACTAAATTGGATTATTTATTTATTTATTGTATTATTTATTTATGAATATCATGCTGGTTTTGGAACATCAAACTAAAAATAGGTTACAGTTTGCAGCTCCAGGTTTTGAGCAATGGGAGTGTGCATCAGGATTTTGGATGCAGAGGTTCACATGTCTGAATCACACAACATGCAATATTTTCAGCCTGTAAAATCTGTAGCACTTGTGTCAAATATATGTGCTAGTTGCTATCAGGTAACTTTAATGAGTAGCAGTTCTGGGACCAACCCTATACCCCCTCCATTATCAAGAGCTCCTAATTCCACCTCTGTCACATCACTCATCTATATCCTTGTTTCTGCTTACATCAGCTGCTGAAACCCTCGTTCTTGCCATACCTCCAGAATCAACTGTTCCAATGCTTTCTTTGACCTGGACCTTATCTAAAACTCTGCTGCTTGTATCCAAACTCACACTAAGTTCTGTTCACCCATCACATTTGTGTTTTTGACCTACATTGCCAGCACCTAGATTTTAAAATTTTTATCCTTACTTCAATTCCCTCCATGGCCTTGTCCCTTCCTTTCTCTGTAATCTCTTCTAGTCCCACAACCCTCTGAGATATCTGCACTGCTCCAGTTCTGGCTTCTTGCACATCCCTGATTTTCTTCACCGCATTATTGATGGTCATGGCGTCAGCTGCCAAAGCCCTAACCTCTCACCTCTTCATTTCTCTCTCCTCCTTTAAGACACTCCTGAAAATTATGTCTTTGTTCAAGCTTTTCTTATATTTAATTCGTTCATGGGATGTGGGTGTCACTGGCTAGACCAGCATTTATTGCCCATCCTTAAATTCCCTTGCTCAGAAGGTATTTTTAAGAGTCAACCACATTGCTGTGAGATCTGGAGTCATATGCCAGACCAGCTAAGGATGGCAGATTTCCTTCCCTAAAGGGCATTCGTTAACGAGATGGGTTTTCGCAACAATTGGCAATGGTTTTGTAATCATCGTCAAACTTTTAATTCCAGATTTTTTACTGAATTCAAATTCTACCATCTGCCATGGTGGATTTGAACCTGGGACTAATCCAGTGACAACACCATTATGCCACCACCTCCCCATCTAATATCTTTACTTGGCTTGGTGTCAAATTTGTTTGATGATTGCCCTTGTGAAGCAGCTTGTGAAATTTTACTATGTTAAAGCCGATGCTACATTAATGCAAGTTGCTGTATATCCAGTTCCCTTTTGAAAATTACTATTAGAATCTGCTCTCACCCTTTCAAGGTAAAGTTTTCCAGATCATAACTTGCTGTAAAAAATTGTCTATTCTTCAGAATCTGTGTTCTCTGGTTACTGATCCTTCTGGTAGTGGGATCAGTTTTTCAGCTATTAATTTTATTGGAGGAAAACTATGTGGGCTGCAAAAGGGCACATTGACCTCTACACCCTAATTCCCAAAATGGGCACTTCATCTTCCAAGAAACTTTGGGCTGGGAATGAGAGATCATAAAATTTCCAGTGTTGTCAAGTACACACTGTAGTCAGCAGAAACCTTGCCCTTTTTCTTCCAAGTGGTTCCATCTGTGGAATGGGAAAGGTAACAGTGGAATAATAAAAATTAATAACAAGCAGCTGATTTATCTAAAAGGCCAAGTTGAAAAAATGGGAAGTAGCCCAACTGCCATGATATTTTCTTGTACACTGTCGGCTGAGAATATCGCTAGCACAGGATTCCACTATTGGGGCTGGCATTTCTTACAGGCAAAAGTATATAAAACTGGAACAAAATTCAACCTTTGAAAGTGACATATAAATCAGTAATGAGAGTAGAAGCTGATCTGACATTGAGGCCGCACGACGTGAGACAGAGAATGCATTGTGCAGCTGCTGGAGGTCATGGCAGCTTCAAGGATAATTGATCCTTTTAGGATTGAGCCAAAGATATGCGGAAGACAGAGCTAAAAACCAAAGTGCATCTATCGATGAGAAGCCTATTAAACATTAAAACAGTTCTTGAAGGGTGTATGGGACAGCAATGTTCTTGCCAGTAAAATTGAGGACATAACAGTAATTAATTATGCAGTTTTGGCAATAAGTAAAGGCTCAATGGGGCTGATCTAGACTTCATTGACTTCAATAGAAATAAAAATCAAGAGAGATGTAAAGCCCACTGCCAATTTGCTATCACCAGTTTTACATTCCCACACAAAGTCAAAATTCACTCCAGTTTCTATTAAAGCCCACATGCTTGAGTTTTTGAGGTTCCACCTCTGGGCGGAATCTTGCTACCTTTAACAATATTCTTCCACTGTGGACAAATACCAGCCCCATCTCCGAAGGTCTGTGAGCCCTGCCTAATTAAGGATGACAGGCTGTCGCCAGACTGTTCAACATATCCAAATGAATTGAAGTTGCACTCTGATGATGGCAGCATTGTGGTGACCTTCCTCTCAAAGTGGCATCAGTAATCTAGCCACTATTTCATTTAAGTAGGACTAAAGATCTAAAGGTGGTTGAAAGTTTTGCATCTGAGGATGCCACAGACCTGGGAATGTCAACAGTATACACAATGCTGAATCAATGATTTATGTAGTGAGCATGTCTTCGTCTTAGACAGTCCCCCTGGTCGAGGACAACTCGCTTCCACTTTGGTTCGATGGGTTCTGAGATGGCTGATAATTCCAAAGTGTGCTCTGCAGACTCTGCCACATTTTGTGCTTGAGGGGTTGGATAGATGAGGTGTTCGAAGGTTTGTGCGCTCTCTCCTTCACCTCAACTTCACCTCTGCACGTTCTTGATGAATTCTTCTGATGTATTCGGTGCATTCCCGAATGAACCTTCTTCATTCTGGTTGGTCACAGCCAGAGACTCCATTGAGTTGGTGAGGATGTTTAACCTCTTCAGCCATAAAGCCATTCTGTTGTCCTCCTGGGAGTCTCCTGCCACAACTGAGTTCCAAGTAGAGCGGTTACTTCAGGAGTCTAGTGCCAGGCTTCAAGATGACATTTCCTACCCAACGGAGCTGATTTTGAGTGATTAGCACCTGGATGCTGGGCATTTTGTCTTGGGGGAGGACACTGTTGGACTGCTTTGTTTGCCACCAGAGATGGAGGATGTTGCAAAGGCACCACTGGTTGAACTCCTCCATTGCTTTGAGGTGCCTGCTGTAAATTGCCCAAGCCTCTGAAGCATATAGGAGCCCGGGGGTCACTGCTGCCCGGTAAACCATGACCTTAGTCTCGGGGCTGAGACCCTGGTCCTCAAGTATTCTTTTTCTCAGTCAGCCGAAAACTGAGTTAGCACATGAAGGCAATGGTGAAATTTGTTGTCCATGTCTTCCTTCATCAAGAAGACAATCCCAAGATCAACCGTGAAATCCTGGAAATTGTGGACTTAGCATGTTGGACTGCCTTAACTCATAGAGTGAAGGGTGGGGTTGACCAAGTAGATAGGCTATTTCAATTTCTGGAGGTGGTGGGAGTATCTCCAGAATGTATGACTGACTCAGTCTGTGAAATGTCTGTTTCATCCTATTGTCAAATGTCTGAATTGTTATATTGTGAAATGTCTGACTGTCTCATTGTGGCATAAAACACCCCTCTATGCTCGCCTGTCCATGCAAGGCCATAAATAAAATATCATTAAAATTATCTATGGTAAAAGGAAATGCAGAATCAACAAATTAAAACATTATAAATTGAGCAGCTCTCATGGCCGACACCCTCCCTCACCCCATCCCACAATCCACTGCTAAATCCGACCCAGCCCAAACTTACATAGTTCCAAATGCAGCAGACAGTTCCTGACTGGAGGGAAACATGTTTCTGTTGGAGGAGTACAGATTCAAGGAGTGAGACAGGATGAAATATATACTCCGTTGTTGCCAGACTGTTCAGTATACCCAGATGAATTGAAATGACTCTCCCCTCTAAAACTGCATCAGTAATCTAGCCACTGTCTCATTTAAACAGTACTACAGACCAAGAGGTATTTTTCAATTTGGCATCTGAGGATGCCACAGACAATATACAGAGCCCGAAAAAAACTTGGGCTAATAAAAGGAATGATTTACAAGTTTAAATGCAGCTTTCAAAGAATAGCACACAACTTGATCTGTATCAAAAGCCTGGGAATGCATTTGACAGCACACCCTATGCTGAACCAAGGATTTATGTACTGAGCATGTAGGATGACTCCAATCCGAATATGTTAGAGGAGGGCAGAACGTCAAAAGGTAGTGTTCTGTACCACAATGAGACAGTCAGACTTTTCACAAAATAATGAGACAGACATTTCACAGTAAAATGAGACAGATATTTCACAATAGGTTTGTTGAATTATTTAGATGTTCTGGAGATAATTCCATGAGTCTGGAATGCTGGGGAATTCACAAACACCATCTTCCAAAATTGGAATGCCCACCCTACACTGTTAGTCATCAACCCCACCCTTTACCCGGGTGGTAGATCTATACCCACTAATGCTTCACCCTAGTGTTATACAGGAACAAACTAATATCCATCAGAACTGTACCCTAGTGTTAAACCACTCCGAGGGCAGAATTGTCCCAGGTTTGCACTAAGTGCAGTAGTGGACGGGAAAACGGACGTTTTACTGCAATGATTTTTCTCATCGTATCGTCCCATTCCTGCCTTATTAATTATGCAGCTGCAGGAAACATACTGTTCTGCTGGTGGGTGGCCTCTAATTTGCCCATCACATGTTACCTTGCCGCTTCCTCAGGACGGACGTCACATTTAAACTGCAGCTGCATGCCCACTTCTCAATGCCTGAAGCCCAGGACTGCTCCGGCGAAGATATTGCCCCAAAAGCCAAGAAGAGTGCAGCCCCCCCAATTCGGTGATTCATCCCTGGGATGCCTTTGGGTGCCGTGGAGGCCCACCGCAAATCCTCTACCCCCGTTCTGGTGGCAGGAGGCCCCTTGGCCTCGCCATTCCAGCTTTGGAGACAGTGGCACAGATGGTCAGTGCCAGTGCTGCACACAAGAGATCAGCCATCCAGTGCCAGTGCTGCACACAAGAGATCGGCCATCTAGTGCAGAAAATGGATGAATGATCTCATTCGTGCTGCCAGGGTAAAGCAACCATCTTTTCACCCTGAAATCTCACACTCACAAGGCCATCACACATTCACTGGCATCACTGCAAGCTCAAGGGACCACTCACTCTCTCACACACACCCTCACATTTCCATCTGGCCTCACCTCCTCTGGAGACTGTCTCCTCAATCCTCAACATCTTGAGGCCACTTGCACAGACCAACATGTGCTCCCACACACACCCTGGGATATCCTCCTTCCCCAGTACAGGCCTCACCCTGCAGCCTCTTCCCTTGCCTGAGACTACTTGTCTCCCTTCCCCAAGCAAGCCCTAGCCCTGAAGACGGATGGTCTGGTAGGTAGAGAGCTGCCCATGAGCCCCACCTAAAAATAATGTGGTGGTGCTGCCTGCGAAGCCTGGCACTGATAACCATGAGTGCTGCTTGAAGCAAGGTGGGCAAACAAACCTTGAAGTCCCGAGCAAAGTGCAGCTTACCAGGTGCACATCGCTTATGCACCGATGTGCAATCACACTGATGTGCCCGGATGATCCAGCATCGGGGAATGATTTTGCCAAGCTGGCCTTATAATGAGATGCTAAAGTATTGAAATTAGGTTCCTGATGAGCGGTGGGGGAAACGCGGCCCACCATTGACAGATGGAGCGGACAATCACAAGCTGGTTTCACAACAGTGTGAAACCAATTTTCGGCCTTCTTGCCATATGGTACTCCCCCCTGCCTGCCATGATGCCCAATGCCAACTGGGAACATTCCTGCCCAAATGTTTTCTTCAGACACAATCCAGGTTTCAAAGGCCATAAACTGTCTAATCTATATTTGTTGCCCAACAGTGTAGCATACATATACATGAGATAGGCTGATACAAAGAAAGCTGTATTAGCGTACTCCAGCATTGTAATGAAAGAGTATTTTGTGCACTCCATGTAGTTAGCTCCATAGTGCTGAGAACATCAGTTTAAAAACCTTTCTTCCTCCACCATTATATTCACTGCAAATGAAGAAGATGCACCCATCAAAACATTACTGCCAAAGCCCCAAAGGAACAGCAAGTTGCATTTATATAGTGCCTTGAATATAGTGAAATGTCCTAAGGTGCTTCACAGGAGCATTATCAAACAAACTTTGACATCGGGCAACATAGGAGATATTAGGGCAGATGACCAAAAGCTTGGTCAAAGAGGAGGTTTTAAAAAACATCTTAAAGAAGGAAAAGGGGACAAAGAGGAGGAGATGTAAAGGGCGGGAATTCCAGAGCTTGAGCTTTGGGCATTCATGCCTTCAGTTACCGTGGTGGAATGATTAAAATTGGGGATGCTCAAGAGGTCAAAGTTGGATGGGCACAGATCTTGGAGGTTTTTAGGGCTAGAGGAAATTGCAGAGACACAAATAGATACATCCCACATTACAACTTCAAGTGTACTTCGATGATTGTAATGTGCTTTGAGAGATCCTGAGGTTGTGAAAGGAACTATATAAATGCAAGTACTTTATTTAACTTACATTATTGTTATATTAGTGTTATGGACTGCTGTACCAGCTATTTGTGTTCCACTTATTGAAAGAATCTTGAAATGATGACTAAAATAGAATATTTCAAGTGGATTTAATCTTTGATACTTACATTGCTAAATTGCTTTACTGTGGAGGATGATTAAGCCGGGTCAACAGGTCCTTTATTTTCAATTTTCATGTATCTGCAGCCCTTACAGGATATATTTGCAAATTGAAAAGCAGAATTGCAGCAACCACCAATTTTTAAAAATCATTCATGGGATCTATTGCCCATCCATAACTGCCCTTGAGAAGCTTGTGGTGGGCTACATTCTTGAATCACTGCAGTCCATGTGGACACCCATAATAATGTTTATTATTATAAACCAGGCCTCATGTGAAAATAAAAGCGTGGGCTGTTCAAGACTCAAAGCACTATAATTTTAAACGAGGGGACCATTAGGTATTAAAATGCTGTAAATTAGTTTGGGAATTAGTTCCAATTTTGCAAAAGAAAAGCTTTGCAAGTGGTTCAATATTGTTTAAAATTTAACTGGAGCAGCAGGCCAATAAAAGAGACAGCTTCTGAAGACTCGATTAATAAAAGGCATCAAATGCAAATGAGCAGGCACATGACAAGTTACTAGCAGCAAAGCACTGCTGCTAGGTACAGCAAAAAATTAGGAAAGCAACTGCCATGTTGGCCTTTATTGCAAGTAGATTATGTGCAAGACAAAGGAAGTCTTGCTACAACTATATAGAGTTTTGGTGAGACCACATCTGAACTACTGTGCAGTTTTGGTTTCCACATTTAAGGAAAGGTCTGGCCTACATGTGAATCCAGACTCACAGGAATGTGGTTGACTCTTAAATGCCCTCTGAAATGGCCTAGCAAGCCACTCAGTTGTACCAAACTGCTACATAGCCTCAAAAAAGGAATGAAACTGGACAGACCACCTGGCATTGACCTAGGCACCGGAAATGACAAAGGCAAACTCAGCCCTGTCAACCTTGCAAAGTCCTCCTTACTAACATCTGGGGGCTAATACCAAAATTGGGAGAGCTGTCTCACAGACTTGTCAAGAAACTGCCTGGCATAGTCATCCACATGGAATCATATCTTACAGATAGGGGAGAATTTATAGCTCGCCAGACAGGTGCATGCCCGACCCGACCGAGCATAAAGTGATGCACGATGATGTCGGGCGAGCATCCTGACATCATCATGCACTCGTCTGATATTTCGATTGGCAGGCGCACGCTGGAGTCGGCAGTGCACCTGCTGACAATTAAAAGACCTATGAAGGCCATTAAAAAGGTAATTGAAAGAAATTTTTCGTGGCCTGTCCAAAAATGCCTTTGCATTTTTTAGGAAATCTGACCCACGTGCTGGGTGAGGTTTCCAACAGCAAATAAAAATAAAATAAGATTTTAAAAATTTTATTTATATGTCCCTACTTACGTGACAGAGTCACATGAGGGGACATGTTTTATAATATTTCAGAAATCTTTGTTTTATATTTTGAAAAATGTTCATCTCCCTGAGGTAGCTCTGTGCCTCAGGAAGCTTTCCCAGCATGCACCTATGCACATGCGTAAGGTTTGCTCTCGCCCTCATAGGCTGTGCTGAGCGCTGCCGCTCTCGTTTCATGCTGGGCGGGCCTTAATTGGACCGCCAGCATGAAATCACAGTCTGGCCCTGATCCCGGGCAGTGGTCGGCTTCCCGACTGCCCCGTTCACCCCTGCTGAGCCTGCCCAATGGGGAAAAATCCTCCCCATAATGCCCCAGACACCACCATCACCAACCCTGGATATGCCCTGTCCCAGTGGCAGGACGGAACCAACAGAGGTGGTAGCACAGTGGTATACAGTTGGGAGGGAGTTGCCCTGGGAGTCCTCAACATCGATTCTGGACCATGAAATCTCATGGCATCGGGCCAAACATGGGCTGATTACCAAGTACTGCCCTCTCTCAGCTGATGAATGCGGTGTTGAACACCACACGGAGGAAGCACTGAGGGTGGCAAGGACGCAGAATATACTCTGGATGGGGGATTTCAATGTCCATCACCAAGAGTGGCTCAGTAGCACCGCTACTGACTGAGTTGGCCAAGTCCTAAATGACATAGCCGCTAGACTGGGTCAGTGGCAGGTGGTGAGAGAACCAACAAGAGGGGAAAACATATTTGACCTCATCCTCATCAACCTGCCTGCCACAGACGCATCTGTCCATGACAGTATCAGTAGGAGTGACCACCACACAGTTGTTGTGGAGATGCAGTCCCATTTTCACATTGAGGATACCCGCCATTGTGTTGTCTGGCACTACCAGTGTGCTAAATGGGACAGATTTCAAACAGATCTAACAATTCAGGACTGGGCAACCATGAGGCACTGGGGGCCATCAGCAGCAGCAGAATTGTACCTGAACACAATCTGTAATCTCATGGCCCGGCATATCCCCCACTTTACCGTTACCATCAAGCCAGGGGATCAAAAGTGGTTCAGTGAAGAGTGCAGGAGACGATGCCAGGAGCAGCACCAGGCATACCCAAAAATGAGCTGTCGATCTGGTGAAGCAAAAACACAGGACTACTTGTGTGCCAAACAGCATAAGCAGCAAGTGATAGACAGAGCTAAGCGATCCAGCTACCAACGGATCAGATCTAAGGTCTGTAGTCCTGCCATAATCAGTCATGAATGGTGGTGGACAATTAAACAACTCACTGAAGGAGGAGGCTCCACAACTGTCCCCTTCCTCCATGATGGTGGAGTCCAGCACATCAGTGCAAAAGATAAGGCTGAAGCATTTGCTATAATCTTCATCCAAAAGTGCTGATTGGATGATCCAACTCCGCCTACTCTGGATGTCCCCAGCTTCACAGATGCCAGCCTTCAGCCAATTCAATTCACTCCACAAGATATCAAGAAACAGCTGAAAGCACTGGATAGTGCAAAGGCTATGGGTTCTGACAATATTCCAGCAATAGTATGAAAGGCTTGAGCTCCAGAACTTGCTGAGCTCCTAGCCAAGCTGTTCCAGTACATCTACAACACTAGCAACTACTTGGCGATGTGGAAAATTGCCCAGGTATCTCCTGTACACAAAAAGCAGGACAAATCCAATCTGGCCAATTACCGCCCCATCAGTCTACTCTAGGTCATCAGTGAAGTAATGGAAGGGGTCATCAACAGTGCTATCAAATGGAACTTGCTTAGCAATAACCTGCTCATTGACACCCAATTTGTGTTCCTGCAGGGCCACTCAGCTCCTGACCTCATTTCAGCCTTGGTTCAAACATAGACAAAAGGGCTGATTGCCCTTGACATCAAGGTTGCATTTGACTGAGTGAGGCATCAAGGAGCCCTAGCAAAACTGGAAACAATGGGAATCAGGGGGAAAACTCTCCACTGGTTAGGCAGGATAGTGGCCTCAGCTACTGCATCAATGGCCTTCCCTTCCATCATTAGGTTAGAAGTGGGGATGTTCGCTGATGATTGCATAATGTTCAGCACCATTCGTGACTCCTCAGGTACTGAAGCAGTCCATATCCAAATGCAGCAAGTCTGGAAAATACCCAGCGTTGGGTTGACAAGTGACAAGTAACATTCGCACCACATAAGCGCCAGGCAATGGCCATCTCCAACAAGAGAGAGTCTAACCATCGCCCCTTGACGTTCAATGGCATTACCATCACTGAACCCCCCACTATCAACATCCTGGGGTTACCATTGACCAGAAACTGAACTGGACTAGCCATATAAATACTGTGGCTAAAAGATCAGGTCAGAGGTTAGGAATCCTTTGACGAGTAACTCACCTACTGACTCCCCAAAGCCTATCCACCATCTACAAGGCACAATTCGGGAGTGTGATAGAATACTCCTGACTTGCCTGGATGATTGCTGCTCCCACAATACACAAGAAGCTTGATACTGTCCAGGACAAAGCAGCCGCTTGCTTGGCACTACATCAACAAACATTCGCTCCCTCCACCATCAATGTACAAAAGTAGCAGTGTGTACCATCTAAAAGATGCACTGCAGGAATTCACCAAGGCTCCTTAGACAGCACCTTCCAAACCCATGACCACTACCATCTAGAAAGACAAGGGCAGCAGATAGATGGGATCACCACCATCTGGAAGTTCTCCTCCAAGTCACTACCCATCCTGACTTAGAAATATATTGCCGTTCCTTCATTGTCGTTGGGTCAAAATCCTGGAACTCCCTTCCTAACAGCACTGTGGGTGTGCCTACACCAGATGGACTGCAGCAGTTCAAGAAGGCAGCTCACCACCACCTTCTCAAGGGCGACTAGGGTTGGCCCAACCAGTGAAGCCCACATCGCCTGACTGAATAAAAGAAAGGAAGGCTGTACTTGCATTGGAAGTAGCACAGAGAATGTTTGCTAGATTAGTTTGTGTTTCTGGGGGATTTCCTATGATGAGAGGCTGAGTAAATTGGATCTATACTCTCTGGAATTGACAAGAATGAGAAGTGATTTCATGGAAATATATAAAATTCTGAAGGGGTTTGACAGGGTGGACACTGATGGGTTGTTTCATCTGACTAGGAAATCTACAACATGGGAGCATAGTCTCAGGATAGCGGGATGATCAATTAGGACTGAGATGAGGAGAAATTTCTTCACTCAGTGGGTTGTGAATCTTTGGAATTCTCTACCTCAGAGGTTTGTGGGTGTATATTTAAGGCTGAGATAAACGGATTTTTGGTCTCTCGGGGAATTAGAGATTTGGGGAGGAGGTGCAAAAGTAGAGTTGATACAGAAGATCAGCCATGATTGTAATGAGTGGTCGAGAATCCTCAAGGTGCAGTCAAAAAGGATAAAAGGCAAAATAGTGCGGATACTGGAAATCTGAAACAAAAACAAAAAATGCTGGAAAAACTCAGCAGGTTTAACAGCATCTGTGGAGAGAAAGACAGAGTTAACATTTCGAGTCCATATGGCTCTGAAGAAGAGTCATGTGGACTTGAAACATTAAGTCTGCCTTTCTCTCCACAGATGCTGTCAGGCCTGCTGAGTTTTTCCAGCATTTTTTGTTTTTGTTGCTGTCAAAGGAGGCTTGGTGAGTTGCTGCAGTGCATCTTGTACACACTCTTTTCACTGTGTATCGGTGGTGCGGAGTGAATTTTCCAGGTGCTGGATGGGTGCTTCAAGCGGGTTGCTTTGTCCTGGATGGTGTCAACTTCTTGAGTGTTGTTGGAGCCACAATCATCCAGGCAAGTGAGCAGTATTCCATCACACTCCTGACTTGCACTTTGTAGATGGTGGATAGGTTTTAGGGAGACAGGAGTTACTCGTTGCAGAACTCCCAGCCTCTGATCAACTCTTGCAGCCGCAGTGTTTATATGGCTGGTCCAGTTCAGATTTTGGTCAATGGTGACCCCCAGGATGTTGATAGTAGGGGATTCAGTGATGGTAATGCCATTGGATGTCAAAGGCAGATGGTTAGATTCTTTCTTGTTGGAGACTGTCATTGCCTGGCACTTGTGTGGTGTGAATGTTACTTGCTACTTATCAGCCCAAGCCTGAATGTTGTCTAGGTCTTGCAGTTCTGGACATGGACTGCTTCAGTATAGGAGTTGCGAATGGTACTGAACATTATGCAATCATCAGCAAATCTCTCCTTTGACCTTATGATGGAGAGATAGTCATTGATGAAGCAGCTGAAAATGGTTGGGCATAGGACACTACCCTGAGGAACTCCTGCAGTGATTTCCTAGATGAATGAGATGATTGACCTCCAACAACCTCAACCATTTTCTTTTGTGCTAGGTATGACTCTAACCAATGGAGGGTTTTCCCCTGATTCCCATTGACTTCAGTTTTGCTAGGGGTCCTTGATTCCACACTTGGTCAAATGCTGCCTTGATGTAAAGGGCAGTCACTTTTACCTCACCTCTGGAATTCAACTCTTTTGTTGATGTTTGTACCAAGGCTGCAATGAGGTCTGGACCGGAGTGGACCTGGCAGAACACAAACTGAGAATCAGTAAGCAGGTTATTGCTCAGTAAATGATGCTTGATAGCAGTGTTGAAGAGAACTGTCATCACTTTACTGATGATTTTGTGTAAACTGATAGAGGGTTAATTGGCCAGATTGGATTGGTCCTGCTCTCTATGGCCAGCTCATACCTGGGAAATTTTCCACATTGTCAGGTAGATGCCAATTCTGTAACTGTTTTGGAACAGCTTGGCTATGGGTATGGCTAGTTCTGGAGAACTTGTCTTCAGTACCATAGCTGGGATGTTGTCAGGGCCCATGGCCTATGCTGTATCAGTGCAATAGTCATTTTTTACTATCAGGTGGAGTGAATTAAATTGGCTGAAGACCAGCATTTATGATGCTGGGAACCTCAGGACAAGGTTGAGATTGATCATCCACTCGGCAGTTTTGGCTAAAGACAGTTGCAAATATTTTAGCCTTCACTTTTGCACTGACATACTGGACTCCCCCATCATTAAGGTTGGGGATGTTTTTGGAGGCTTCTCCTCTGCTTAGATGTTTCAAGGTCCAACCCCATTCACCTTTGGATGCAGCAGGAGAGCAGAGCTTTGACTTAATCTATTGGCTGTGGGATCGCTTAGTTTAGCATGCATGTAAGTCCTGTGTTGTAGCTTCACCATGTTGGCACCTCATTTTTAGATATATCTGGTGCTCCTCCTGCTATGGTCCCCTACACTGCTTACTGAATAGAGTTTGTCCCTCAGCATTGTGGTAATGGCAGAGTCAGAAATATGCTGGGCGATGAGGTTACAGATTTTGATTGAATATAATTCTGCTGATGCAGCTGCTGATGGCCCACAGAGTTTTGTGAATACCCAGTTTTGAGTTGCTAGATCTGTTCTGAATCTACTCCATTTAGAATAGCAGAATCACCACACAACACAATGAAGGTTGCCCACAGTGTGAAGTTGTAACTTTGTCTCCACAAGGATAGTGCTCTGGTCACTCCCACCAATACTGCCGTGGACAGATGCATCTGCTACAGGTTGATTTGTGAGGATCAGGTCAAGCAGATTTTTCCTTCTTGTTTGTTCTCTCACCAACTGCCACAGGCCTAGTCTGACAGACCTCTTACTAAGGACTCAGCCAGCTCAATCAGTAGCAGTGTTACTAAGCCATTCTTGGTGATGGTCCCCCATCTAGAGTACATTCTGTACCCTTGCACCCTGAGTATTTCTTCCAAGTGTTGTTCAAAATGGAGGAGCATATTGATTTGCTGAGGGTGGGGGGCGGGGGCGCAGTGCAGTAGTTGGCAACCAGCAGGAGGTTTCCTTGCCTTTATTTTACCTGATGCCATGAGACTTCAGGGAGTCCAGAGCCATTGCTGAGGACTCCTAGAGCAACTCTCTCCTGACTACATACCACTATGCCACCACCTCTGGTGGGTCTGTCTGTTTGGTGGGACAGGACAAACCTAGGGATGGTGATAGAGGAGTCTGGGACATTTACTGTAAGGTGTGATTGTATATCTATAATTATGTCAGGCTGCTGCTTGACTAGTCAGTGGGACAGTTCTCCCTATTTGGTACAAATCCCCAGATGTTAGTGAGGAGGATTTTCCAGGGCCAACTGGTCAGGGTGTGCTTTTATTATAAAAACAAAAAACTGCAGATGCTGGAAATCCAAAACAAGAACAGAATTACCTGGAAAAACTCAGCTGGTCTGGCAGCATCGGCGGAGAAGAAAAGAGTTGACGTTTCGAGTCCTCATGACCCTTCAACAGAACTGATTTTCTAAAGCCTTTGTGAAGCTATTGATCAGCCTTTGCTTCAGTTTAACCTATATTTGTCTAAAGAAGATTATTGGACATGCCTTTTATAGGAAAGTCAAGTATTCCAGTTGATTACTTAATAATTCAACACTGACATCATATTCTACCAATACATGCATGGGAGTAGATTTTACAATATAGCTCCCTTGGCAGGGAATTTCTAAGGTTAAACTGCATATCAGGAATTCAGATTACAAGATCAAATCTGCTTGTCCTGTGACCTGGATGGTCTTCTGTCCTTTAATTTTAATGGGCTTCTGCTTTTGGACTAGGAATCTGATAGCATCAAAATTCAAATATGCGCCCTTGTCACGCAAAGCCTCATTCTTGGAGCCCCAGACCATATAACATCCCGTTGTCTTTTTTCTTACGTTGTAATTACTCCAATCACTCTTTTTCAATTAAAGCTTTTTTGGTTTAGGTTAAGGTTTCACTTATAATAGATGGATATATATTTTTTTTACTTTATCAACAGGTAACAAAAAAAGCCACACACAATGCACTTCCAGTTATACAGCACCTTTCATGACCTCAGGACGTCCAAAAGCGCGTTACAGCCAATGGAGTTCTTTTGAAGTGAAGTAACTGCTTTAATGCAGGAAACATGATGTGCACACAGTAAGATCCCACAAAACAGGAAGGGGATAATGACTAGAACCAGGATGTTTCCCTCATTCGGCAGTATTAACAGGGGCGGGCTAGAGAGGTCAGGAAACCAATCACTGCCGGCGATCGGGGCTGGACTGTGATTTCACGTTGGTGGACTAATTAAGGCCCGCCCAGCATGAAACATGTGCTTCAGCACTTAGTGCTGCCTGTGTGGGAGGGAGGAGGGTGACAGCGTAAGTTTGTGCATGCGCATAGGAAAAGCTCACTGAGGCACAGAACTGCTTCAGGGAGATGAAGATATGAAAAATTAAAAATATGAATTTTTAAAATGTTATAAAACATGTCCCTTCATGTGACTCCAACATTATGGTTGGACAGACAGCAAAAAATTTCTTTCAATTATAACTTTAATGGCTTTAATAGGCCTTTTAATTGTCGGCGGGTGGCATCGGGATGCTTACCTGACGTCATCGCGCGTCATTTTATGCTCACTCAGGTCGGGCACACGTTGGCCCAATGAACGTTATATTCTGGTCTAGATAATATTTTTATTAGTGAAGTTGATTGAGGGATAGGTTTTGGCCAGAACACCAGGGATAATTCCTCTGCTTTTCTTCAGATAGTGCCATGGAATCTTTTACATATATATCTAAGATGGCATCTCCGGCAGTGCAGTACTCTCAGTCCTACACTAGAGTGCCAGCCTAGATTTTTGTGCTTAAGGGCGGAATTATCCCAGATTTGCACCGAGCAGTAGTGGACGGGTAAAACAATGGGCAGAATTTTGCCCTTGGATGGCGTGCGGGCCCCACCGGCGGGTGGACAGCCAACCCCCGCCACTGAAATGGGGCCCATTTTGAGTGGGTGGGCCAATTAAGGCCCGCCCAGTGGCCTGCCCGACAGGAAGCGCTATGCGCTTCCTGTTCCAGGGGCGAGGGAATCCCCAACTGTCAAAGTGTGCTCTTTCACCAATGCACGCGAAAGAGCGCACTGCTCCCTGAGGCAAAGTGCTGTCTCAGGGAGATTCGTGACAGGTAAGTAAAAATAGATAAATTTTGAAATTATTAACATGTCCCCCTCATGTGACAATGTCTGACGAGATGGGACATTTTAATAATAAACACAAAAAATTTATTAAATGTTTAAAAAACAGATATGAAACTTCATCCTGCCAGTGGATGAAGTTTCATGAATAATCTGGAGCCCGCTGGGGCTCCTGCCTGCCCACCAGCCTTAAGCTTGAACGGGCAGGTCTTTAATTATCTTAAAAACAAAAAACTGCAGATGCTGGAAATCCAAAACAAAAACAGAAATACCTGGAAAAACTCAGCAGGTCTGGCAATATCGGCGGAGAAGAACAATGTTGACGTTTCGAGTCCTCATGACCCTTCAAAAGAACTAAGTAAAAATAGGAGAGGGGTGAAATATAAGCTGGTTTAAGGTTGGGGGGGGGTGGGGTGGAGGGAGAGAAGTGGGGGGTGGTGGTTGTAGGGACAAGCAAGCAGTGAACGGAGCAGATAATCAAAAGATGCCACAGACAAAAGAACAAAGAGGTGTTGAAGGTGGTGATATTATCTAAAAGAATGTGCTAATTAAGAATGGATGGCAGGACATGCAAGGTACAAATAGCTCTAGTGGGGGTGGGGTGAAATAAGACTAAAAGGGCATAAAAGGTATAGATTTAAAAATAATGCAAATAGGTGGGAAAAGAAAAATCTATATAAATTATTGGAAAAAACAAAAAGGAGGGGAAAGAACCAGAACGGGGGTGGGGATGGAGGAGGGAGTTCAAGATCTAAAATTGTTGAACTCAATATTCAGTCCGGAAGGCTGTAAAGTGCCTAGTTGGAAGATGAGGTGCTGTTCCTTCAGTTTGCGTTGAGCTTCACTGGAACAATGCAGCAAGCCAAGGACAGACATGTGGGCAAGAGAGCAGGGTGGAGTGTTAAAATGGCAAGTGACAGGGAGGTCTGGGTCATTCTTGCGGACAGACAGCAGGTGTTCTGCAAAGCGATAGTCCAGTCTGCGTTTGGTCTCTCCATCGTAGAGGAGACCGCATTGGGAGCAACAAATGCAGTAGACTAAGTTGGGTGAAATGCAAGTGAAATGCTGCTTCACTTGAAAGGAGTGTTTGGGCCCTTGGATGGTGAAGAGAGAGGAACTGAAGGGGCAGGTATTGCATCTTTTGCGTTTGTATGGGGAGGTGGCGTAGGTGGGGGTTGAGGAGTAGGGGTTGATGGACGAGTGGACCATGGTGTCACAGAGGGAACGATCCCTACAGAATGCCGCTGGGGGGGTGAAGCGAAGATGTGTTTGGTAGTGGCATCGTGCTGGAGTTGGCGGAAATGGCGGAGGATGATCCTTTGAATGCAGAGGCTGGTGAGGTGATAAGTGAGGACAAGGGGGACTTATCACCCCACCAGCCTCCGCATTCAAAGGATCATCCTCCGCCATTTCCGCTAACTCCAGCATGAAGCCACCACCAAACACATCTTCCCTTCACCCCCCCCCGGCAGCATTCCGTAGGGATCGTTCCCTCCGTGACACTCTGGTCCACTCCTCCATCACCCCCTACTTCTCAACCCCCACCTACGGCACCTCCCCATACATACGCAAAATATGCAACACCTGCCCCTTCACTTCCTCTCTCCTCAATGTCCAAGGGCCCAAACACTCCTTTCAAGTGAAGCAGCATTTCGCTTGCATTTCCCCCAACTTAGTCTACTTCATTCGTTGCACCCAGTGCGGTCTCCTCTACATTGGAGAGACCTAACGCAGACTGGGCCACCGCTTTGCAGAACACCTTCTGTCTGTCCGCAAAAATGACCCAGACCTCCCTGTCGCTTGCCATTTTAACACTCCACCCTGCTCTCTTGCCCACATGTCTGTCCTTGGCTTGCTGCATTGTTCCAGTGAAGCTCAACGCAAACTGAAGGAACAGCACCTCATCTTCCAACTAGGCACTTTACAGCCTTCCGGACTGAATATTGAGTTCAACAACTTTAGATCTTGAACTCCCTCCTCCATCCCCACCCCTTTCCATTTCTTCGCCCTCCCTTTTGTTTTTTCCAATAATTTATATAGATTTTTCTTTTCCCACCTATTTCCATTATTTTTAAATCTATATCTTTTATGCCCTTTTAGTCTTATTCCACCCCACCCCCACTAGAGCTATTTGTACCTTGCGTGTCCTGCCATCCATTCTTAATTAGCATATTCTTTTAGATCATATCACCACCTTCAACACCTCTTTGTTCTTTTGTCTGTGACATCTTTTGATTATCTGCTCCGTTCACTGCTTTCTTGTCCCTAAAACCACCACCCCCCAGTTCTCTGCCCCCACCCCACCCCCACCTTAAACCAGCTTATATTTCACCCCTCTCCTATTTTTACTTAGTTCTTTTGAAGGGTCATGAGGACTCGAAACGTCAATTTTGTTCTTCTCCGCCAATGCTGCCAGACCTGCTGAGTTTTTCCAGGTATTTCTGTTTTTGTCTTTAATTATCTTAATTAGCCTGTCAATGGCCTCAATTGGCCATTGACAGGTTGGTGGGTGGACAGTTGATTTTGCTGTTCGCCTGCCTTCCTAAAAATTTAAAGGGACCGGGATGACATCGGGGATTCCTCCCGACGTCATCCTGTGTCATTTTCCCCTCGGTGAGTGGGCCCCACCCCCAAATCGCCAAGAGGAAAATCCTGCCTAACATGTTACCTGCCGGTCGCGATGGCCGGTTTTCAAGCTGTATTGGCTCAAACCCGCCACATTATTTATGCACTCGTGGGAAAGATGCCATTTCCATGGTGAGCGGGCTCTCATTCTCCACCTGTCGTCACTCTGCTATTGCATAACGCCGTGCACCATATTTAAAGTCCAGCTGCAAGCGCACATCTCAGTGCTTCCAGATCACCACTGCTGCACTGAAGACATGGCCCTGAAACTGAAGAAGACTGCAGCCCCCAGGTTCAGCAACAATTCCCCTGAGTACCTTTTGGATGCTGTGGAGGCCCACCGGAATGTCCTCTACCCCTAATCTGTCCACAGGATGGGCAGCAACAGCACTAACCCAGCTTGGGAGGTAGTGGCGGTGGTCAGCACCAACACACTTCAGAAGAGTACAGTCACCCAGTGCCACAAGAGGGTGAATGATCTCCTCTATTCCACTAGGATAAGTCACTCTTCTCATCACTCTCAACTCACACACTCACAAACCCATCACACCTCCACAGTGATCCCATTCGCTACCATTTCAAGGAATATCACTATTCATTCTTTCACACTCACTGTCCTTGTCCTTATTCTATCCATTGGACCACTCACCACCCACACATGCCAGGTATACTTATCATTTGGCCTGGCAGGCATCCTGCTTACACTTCCTCCATCTTTATGCATGCAGGAGAAGCTTGCACATTACAAGAGGGGAGAGGTCGCTGGCAGAATGCCTGAAATCAAGGTCCTCATAGCCTTTGAAAACAGAACAATCCAGCTGGTCGGTGAGGATCTGGACCATTCCTGTGCTGATGGTGAGGTCGGCAGTGCTCTACTAAGTGAGGGTCTAGCAGTGCAACATACATCAGACAACTATGCTGTGAGTGAGGTGTCCTGTTTCACAGGCCACTGCCATGCGCTAATTGTCTCCCCTTGCTTTCGCAGGCACATCTGGGAAACAGCCAAGGGAGTCCATGACCCAGAGCCTCCAATTAAGCCCTGAAGAAACCACTGAGGAGGAATCTGGAGGCACCCTCCTTGTAGTCCTGTCACAGCGCTCACCCACATGCTCCACCAGCGTAATGACACACACATCAGTGAGACCTAGCTTTAGAAAAGCCTCAGGATCACTATCTGGTGAGTACATTGCACTGTCTGATCCACAGCAGGCAGTGGCAGGGATCTCCCTGGTATTTGGCACTCGGAGGACTACTGGAGGCCAGAAATTTGCTGAGTCTGAGTCAGATGATGAGCCTCTGGACTCGGTCATGTCACAGCTTCTGGAGATGCAAAGGCAAGTTCAAGAACATCAGGAAGGGATGTCCACTATACTCCTCAGATTGCAAGGCAAGATGGAGGAGCCTGTCCACCTTCACTCTGAGGTGATAGCGCCGGCATGCCAATGCACTGAGGTTAACACTGGTAGGATAGCAGCTGCCATGGAGACCTTGGTCCAGGACTTTGCTCCTGTACTGCTATGCTGGCTCAATCCATCGCTGATGCTATAGTTGGCCTATAACAGTGTGTACGCGAGAGGGGTGCCAGGCAACTTGATCTCACCCCAGCTACCCCTGCTCCTCAAGGAGTCAGCCTGGGGTGCCCGAGCACTCATAGGGAGGAGGATCCGCAGGTGCACACTCTGGGCCCATGCATCCAGGTGACTCCGAGAATGTCCAGCCCAATCCACTTGCCTCTTCCTGTGACCTCAGCAGCTCCAACTTCACAGGCCGAGGAGGGTGCCACTGCCACACAGCAGGACCCTGAAAGCAGGCCGGGAGCCTCCAAATCTCGGCCCTCCAGAGGACGCCCGCCAAGGTCATCAAAAACAGGGCGTCGCAGTCAGCAGGCTGCCTCCACCTCTGTTGTGGATGTCTGGGGAGCACCAAGATGTAATGGCAGAGTTAGGACAGTTAAGGAGAATTAACTCTTTTAGAGTCAACCAAATAAACTGAAAGTAAACACAGCCCCTAAATTAGAATAGCTGTAAAACCAAAGACAAAGTTTAAAGAAACATTACAAACATCAAACCAAAATGTGATTAAGAGGGTCGATAAAGCACCCCAGTCCCCATGGTGCCCACCGGGTACAGAAGGCCTCGATGGTGCCAGCAGACATCGTGTGTTCCCTCTCCAGGGACACCCAGCTGCAAACGTAGCCGCAGAAGAGGGGCAGACAGTCGGGCCTGACAACCCCCTCGATTGCCTGCTGCCTGGACCTGTTAATGGCTAACTTGGCCAGGCCCAGGAGCAGGTTCACGGAGAATTAGTTGCATAGTCTGGGCACAGGTGTTAATCACTTGCATATAATGTTCACTATTGTCAATAAACTCCCAAGAATGTCTCCCTACCTATGGCTCCTTGTTCTGATGAGCAGTGTTCTTGTCACTCAGATGTGAAACCTTTATGCACAATTTAAAGGCAGGTGTCTCAGTCCAGGGCCTCTTCCCTGTGCTCTGTGCAGCCTTCAGACCAAAGTGATGGTCCAGCCTCACACTCCCTGGAAACATTACTGATGCCTGCACCTCAGCTGCACTGGTCATTGCTGCCAGAAGGTTGTGGGCAGGCACCACTGAGTTCTCTAATTCTCTCTGTGTGCTCTCAGCACCTTTAAGATGGGGCTGGCCACCATCTCTTCAGCACTTGTGACCACTGATGCTGCGCTCCTGAAGGGGTCAAGTGCTGAAGGCAGACAAAGGATCATATGCTTCTAAAGTTTCATGGCCGCATGTCTATGATATGACCCTGATCACAGTGCGCAAGCAGGCTGCCCTCAGCCAGAGAGGAGTCAGACCTTCTCAGAGGTTATGTGAAAATCCATGGAGAGTCCTCACTGCATGTCATCATCATCCTCCTGCAATCGAGTGACTATTAGAGCCTCCACTGCGTCTCCATGACAGGAGAATTCTCACAGAGGGTATTCACGCTACCATAAGCCTGACTGGAGTCAAACGTTCACAGATACGATGTGAGGATCTATGGGATCACCTCACTGCATGTCGTCATCATTCTCCACAAAAAGCAGCTATGAGGACCTCCTGAGCATGCACCCCTCGTCTAGCCAGTGCGAGGGCCCATCCCCATCATCGTCGCCTCCGAGGGCCTCCTCACCCTCATCCCTGTCGGTGTGCTCCTCATTGGAGAAGACCTCCAGCTCCTCCTTAGCTCCCCGTTGCAGCATCAGGTTGTAAAGGGTGCAGCAGACGATGCCAATGCGTGACACCTTCTGTGGACTCTGCACCGGTCTAGGCACCAGAACCTCATCTTCAGCATCCCGATGGTCTGCTTCACCAAGCTCCAAGTTGCGAGCTGCAGTATCAGCCTCATTATACCTTTACTCTGCCGCCGCATGGGTGTCATCAGCCACAGTCTCTGCGGGTAGCCCTTGCCCCTGAGGAGCCAACCCTGCAGCTTCTGTGGACCCTGGAAAGCCCTAGGGATCTGTGACCGACAGAGGGTGTAGGCATCATGCACACTCCCTGGAAACCTGCAGGATGCAGTTCTGGTGATTGCACACCAGCTGCACTTTCAGCGAATGGAACCCCTTGTGGTTGATATGGTTCACCATGTGTTGTGATAGAGATCTGAGTGCCACATGAGTGCAGTCAATCGCACCCTGCACCTCTGGGAATCCCGAGATCTGGGAGAATCCAAATGCTCTTGTATCCTGGTCCTGTCGAAACGCACAAAGTTGTGTGACCTCACAAAGATGGCATTCGTGACCTCATGGATGCATTTGTAGTGAGGCTAAAGAGATCCCACAGAGGCCAACTGTGTAGCCCTGAAAGAAGCCATTAGCATAGAAATTGACCACTGCAGTCTCTTTCACAGCCACTGGCAGTGGACGCCCTCCATGTCCCCATGGCACCAAATCCTGCATTAAGTAGCAGATGTGAGTGACCAGTTCCCTAGACATGCGAAGTCTTCAGCGACACTGGTTCTTGGTCATCTGCAGGAATGAAAGGAAGTATCTATAGACCCTGGGTGTCGCTAGGTGCTGGCTTGTGGTGGATTGCTGTGGCTCTTGGGTGGCATGTGGGGTGCCCCAGCCACCCCTTCTTCCTGAGGTTGCTACTCCTGCCTCTGCACAGCCAGGAGCCTCAGTCACTCTCTCCTCCATCGTCTTTGCGCTCTGTAGGCCATCAGGCATACAGCTAGTCCACTAGGCTCCACGATCCTGATGTAGTCTTCCTGTAGTATGGAAGAGAGAGACTTGTGGTTAGCATGGCATATTAAGAACTTTCCAGGTTAAGTAAGAACAAGAGGGCAATGATAGTAGGAGACTTCAACTATTCTAATATCAACTGGGATCCAAACAATATAAGGGGCACTG
The DNA here is from genome assembly GCF_017639515.1 of Carcharodon carcharias. Classification (NCBI taxonomy): domain Eukaryota; kingdom Metazoa; phylum Chordata; class Chondrichthyes; order Lamniformes; family Lamnidae; genus Carcharodon; species Carcharodon carcharias. The sequence goes on from NC_054469.1 coordinate 184,874,746, forward strand.
AGGGAGAAAAATTCATGCAGTGTGTCCAGGAAAATTTTTCCGACCAATTAGTGACAAACCCAATGAGGGGAGATGCAATTCTAGACCTAGTCTTGGAGAATGAAGAAAGGCAAGTGGACGAAGTGAAAGTTGGCAACCATACCGGGGACAATGATCACAATCTAGTTAGATTTAGCATTACCATGGAAAAGGACAGAGATAAGGCAGGAGTAAAAGTCTTGAACTGGGGGAAGGTAAATTTTGCAGAAATGAGAAGGGACTTGGCTGAGGTGGACTGGACAGCACTGCTGGAGGATAAAACAGTGGAAAACCAGTGGGAAGCACTAAAAAGTGAGATCCTAATTGTACAAAGTAGACATGTCCCCTACAAAAATAAGAGTGGTACTGCCAAACCTAGACTTCTCTGGTCGTCTAGAGGAATACAGGGGAGGATCAAACAGAAAAAGAAAGCATACGATAGGCACAAAGAACTGAGCACTGCAGATAGCCTAAAATGAATATAGGGAGTGCAGGGACGAAGTAAAAAAGGAAATAAGGAAATCAAAGAAAGGGCATGAAAAAAGATTAGCAAGTAAAGTTGAAGATAACCCAAAGGTGTTTTACCAATACATTAATGCTAAAAGGTTAGTTAAGGAAAAAGTGGGACCTATCAGAGATGAAGGTGGAAACTTGTGTGTAGATGCAGAGGCTATGGGAAGGGTTTTGAATGAATATTTTGTCTCTGTGTTTACAAAGGAAAGGGAGGATGTAGATATAGTAGTCCAGGAGGAACACTGCGAGATATTGGGTGGGATAGTCATAAAGAGAGAGGAAGTACTCAAAGGGTTGAAATCCTTGAAAGTTGTTAATTCACCAGGGCCCGATGGATTGCTTCCGAGGCTGCTGAAGGAAGTCAGGGAGGAGATAGCAGATGCTCTGAAGATGATTTTTCAATCTTCACTAGACACAGGGGAGGTACTGGAGGATTGGAGAAATGCAAACGTAGTTCCATTGTCTAAAAAGGGATCAAAGGAAATGCCAAACAATTATAGGCCAGTTAGTCTTACATCGGTGGTGAGCAAATTAGTAGAAACAATCCTGAGAGATAGGGTTAACTGTCATGTGGAAAGGCATGGACTAGTTAGGGATGGTCAGCATGGATTTGTTAAAGGAAATTCTTGCCTCACAAATTTGATTGAATTCTTTGAGGAAATGACAAGAAGGGTTGATGAAGGTAGTGCAGTGGATGTTGTGTACATGGATTTTAGCAAGGCATTTGACAAGGTCCCACATGGCAGATTGGTCAGGAAAGTAAAAGACCATGGGATTCAGGGTAATGTGGCAAACTGGATAAAAGGTAATGGTCGACGGATGCCCTTGCGAATGGAAAGTTGTCTCGAGTGGTGTTCCACAGGGTCCATAGTTGGGACCCTTGCTGTTTGTGTTATATATTAACGACATGGACGTGAACGTGGGGGGCACGATTGGGAAATTTGCAGATGACACAAAGATTGGCTGAGTAGTGGATAGTGGAGAGGATAGCCATAATCTCCAAAACAATATAGATGGGTTGGTGGAGTGGGCGATCAAGTGGCAGATGGATTTTAACATAGTGAAGTGTGAGGACATACATTTAGGGAGGTCAAACAGTTACAGGGATTACAAAATAAATCGGAATATACTAAAAGGGGTAAAGTGAAAAATCTTGGTGTACAAGTACACAGGTCCCTGAATGCAGCAGTTCAAGTAGACAAGGTTGTAAAGAAGGCATATGGAATGCTCTCCTTCACTGGCAGAGATATAGAATATAAAAGTAAGGATATAATGTTGGAATTGTATAAAACACTGGTGAGGCCACAACTGGAGTATTGTGTGCAGTTCTGGTCACCACATTACAGGAAGGATGTAATAGCTCTGGAGAGAGTGCAGAGGAGGTTTACAAGAATGTTGCTAGGGTTAGAAAAGTGTAGCTACGAGGAGAGATTGGATAAGTTGGGGTTATTTTCCTTAGAACATAGAAGGCTGAGAGGTGACTTGATTGAGGTGTACAAAATTATGAGGGGAATAGATAGAGTGGACTGGATAAAATTGTTTCCCTTGGTGGAGAATTCTAGAACCAGGGGACGTAGATTCAAGATAAGTGGCAGAAGCTGTAGGGGGGACATGAGGAAGAACTTTTTTATGCAGCGGGTAGTGGGTGTCTGGAATTCGCTGCCCAAGTTGGTGGTAGAGGCAGAAACTCTAAACTCTTTTAAAAAGTACTTGGATTTGCACCTTAAGTGCTGTAAGCTGCAGGGCTATGGGCCAGGTGCAGGAAGGTGGGATTAGAAAGGGCACCTAGATGTCCTTGGGCTGGCATGGACAAGATGGGCCGAATAACTTCCTTCTGTGCTGTAACTTTTCTATGGTTCAGTGGTTCTAAGTGTGCAGGCCCCATAATGCTTCCCAGAGAGTGCTGGCCACCACTTGGATGGCCAGAGATTTGTGCACAGCATGGCCATCTGAAACCCCACCACTTCCACCCTAGTCCACCCAGCTGATTGGTGGCAGCTTTGCCCACTGGACTGCATGCTGTGCTCTCAGCTCAGGCACAGGCATTCTCCCAATCACACTGCAAGGCTGCACTGTTAGCCTGAACCACAGGGGAGATGGTCCAACCCGGGATGATGACATTGCAAGGGGCTGTGAGCACCTCCAGCAGTGACTGCTCCATGGCCAGCTTTAGCGAGGGGATTGTACAACTGTTCTGCAGTCTACTAAAATGCTCATGACTTTACAGTTTGTACTGGGGGGCGGGGAGTTAAAAAGATCTGGAGCACTTGGTCATACTTTGATGCCTCTGTATTGCTTGAGTGGGCAGATAAACTAGAAGCCTGATTCCAGTCATATCAATGTGGTTGTGCTTGAACTGTCTGAGTTGCAGAGGCATGGTCACTTTATACAGGTTTCCCTAATGTGTGGACACTTCCCTTGCCTACCCTACACCCACCCTGAATGCTATATTCAATGGCAGGTCCATGGCCCGCCCCTCCACAAGTTGTCTCCAGGGCAGGGGTGCCCTTAACCCTGAACCCCCAGCGCCCCTCAAGCTTGAAGTCCAACAGGCGGCCCTGGCGAGCGCTGCACAACGTTACTATGTACTCACCTCTGAGTTTCCCTCAAAGTGCAGCCTGCCAAGTACACGTCACTTATGTGCTGTTGTGAAACATGTCAGTGTGTTTTCCAGCCACATGAATGGACGATCCAGCGGGGGGGATGATTCTGGCGGGCTGACCTGAAAATGACAAGCTGCTGTATGACAATGAGGTTCCTGACATCCAATGGCGGGAAATGTGGCCCGCGATCAGCGGGCTGAGCAGATGATCGTGAACTGGTTTAATGCCAGCGTGAAACCAATTGCGCCCTATTGTCCGCTCACGCCACTGATCACGCCTGACATTAGTGGGCATAGAAAATTCCTCCCTAAGTCTCTGTAATGGGACTTGAATCCACAACCTTCTGACTCAGAGGCAAAGGCACTCCCACAGCTAACATATGATCAGGAGAGGGGATGATCAGGAGAGGCAAAAAATGGAGTGGGGCATGACAATGATTAGAAAAGGAAAGGAGAGGGAGTAAGAAAGTGGTTGTCAGCAGTGCCTGTGGTAACAACTTTCCACAAAAAGAAGCATCGAACTGTAATTCACTGCTTTGTTAAGATTTTGTATTCTTGCAGTTACTATCTATATAACCACTTAAGCTCCACTGGACTTTATTCTGTTTCTGCTCTGGAAATCTGCATTTCACTTCAGACCTAAAACTTGTCATCTTTCATTCCCTTTCATTTAGGCCTGTATGGCAGTCTTGACTCTTGTGGTCAGCTTCCTAGTTGCAGCTTGTGTTTATCAAACATGGAGTATATTCATACTTTTATAGTTTGATTTATAGGACCAGAATGCAGCTACTGGTTCAGTGGGGCATCCTGTTGTGAACAAAATGAACTTTCCTTGGATTAGTGTTGTCATGGTTATCCTTTCTTCTGTCATCAATGTCAATGATTTATCATGGAATCAGCTTCCTGAACTGCAGTGGTTGACTACTTGCCTTCCCAATGATGCCTTCCTGACTCACGACTTCTTCCAAACTCCTACCACTAAACTCCCACTGCTCTGTGACTCACTTTCTGATCCAAAGAGACAGCCTTAGCTCAATGGCAGCACGCACTTCTGAGTCAGAAGATTATGGTTTCACGTCCAACTCCAGATACATGATCACACAATCTTATCCTGACACTTCAGTGCAGGACAGCTGCATTGCCAGAGGTGCCATCATTCAGATGCCACCTCCAAGGTGGATGTAAGAGATCACATGTTGCTATTTAAAGAAATGCAGCAGAACCCTCCTGGTGACCCGGTCAATGTTTATCACTTAGCCAGCATCACTGAAATAGGTCACTGTTGTTTTGTAGGATCTTGCTGTGTGCAAATGGAGTGCTATGCTTCTCTATAATTATACCAGTAAATACACTTCAAAATACTTTGGAATGTCTTAAGGTCATGAAAGGCTTAATATAAATGCAAGTTCTTTCTTTCAAAGGTGGTGAATCTACTTTTCTGTGATTCAGACTGTTCTTAGCATTAATCAAACACTCAACTGTACATCTTAGATCAAGCCCAGGGGTTGTCTGCTGTTAGTACTGTGCCTTTACATTTCTTACTACTGGTACTTTAGCTGCTAGGGTGACATCCTAATACTTTCTGGTCCTGTTTTGGGGATCTCACTTAGCTTGGGTGTTATTAATAACCCAGGAGATCACCCCAACAATTATACAACAAATTTTTCTAGCCTTCCATGATGCAAAAAGCCTTCTTTTTCCCTGTCCCTCGCAAAGCCAGGCAACTAAAGAAAAACGACCTAGGGCAGAATTTTCCCTTCCGGGACTAAGTCCCACGGTGGAGGTGGGGACAGGGAGTGTTTCCCACTGTGGAGGATGCTGGGAATTCACGCCATATCGTGTAGCTTGGTCTCATTAATTATGCATTTGGGGGTTTCGTGACGTATTGCGTGGTGGAGCATGTGGGATAGCATGCTCTCCACCGTCATATCCGGCCCCATAATAAAATATGTCCGGACAACAGCTTACTCACCACACTGATTGAGATGGCAAGAAGTGGACAGGGACCTCTGGCACCAAAACCTAGTGATGCCTGCCTGGGTGTCCTCTTCGATGAAGTGGAGGCCATGAGGGACGTCCTCTACCCAGCTGATGGGAGGAGGAGGCCGAGCAAGGAGACCAACTATGCATGGGAGCAGATGGCCACCGCAATCAGTGCCCAGGGCCGCCTGCATAGTCAGCCCTCCAATGCCGCAAGACAGTGAACAACCTCATCCATGCTGCCAGGGTAAGTGAAATCTTAGCTGCCCACATTAACTTCACTGAATTGTAGAGGGGACATGGACTTCAGTTGCAACGCGATAAGGTCATGCCTCACAGTCCCACTGCAGTCCATCCACTCTATAGGTGGAGAGGCCACTGTGGCTCCCTTACCCTTCGACACAGAGCACACATGATGTCTGGAAGGAATGGAGAGGAATGGGGGGAAGGGGCTCAAGCATTGAGGGAACTAGCATACTCCACAAAAGGCATGCCCCTTTGAGCCTTATTCTTATATTGGGATGGGCTCACCACTCTGGAGGGTGCTGGTCCAAAACCCTTCTGGACAACCTGGAGTGCATCAATCACATGGCACACAATCCAATAAGTTATTTCTAAGACTGGAAGCATGAGAAAGATATGCGAAATTGCAATGTACAATTGGATGCTAAGTACAATTCCTCTCAATTCCATCTTCTCTGTTCTCTTTGCACAGGAGAAGTTAAGCCATAACCACCTAGAGAAGGAGAAGACGGGAAGGGGCCGGCCACACTTGAAAGAAGTAACTGATTTCGAGGAGTGGGCAGCCCAGTTGGCAGGGGTGGAGTGGGACAGGACTATCCTCCCGCCAACCGTATGGTTGGACGAGGAGCGAAAAATTTAATTTAATTACATTGTTAATGGCCTTAGTAGGCCTGTTAATTGTTGGCGGGTGTGCTGCCAACTCCTGCGTGCACCTGCTGACCAAAATACTGTGCGAGTGCGCGACGACATCGGTGCTCACCCGACATCATCGTGCATCATTTTATGTTTATTCAGGTGAGGCGCGCTCCCTCCCTATGAGCTAAAAATTCTGGCCCTGGGGTTCCCCTTCAGTTGTCCAGCTGAGATGACCTGCATCTCCATCCACCCCCGAGGACACAACTTCCATGCAGCATCTTGAAATCTCCACCACGAGGCGCTGCATAGTTGCAACCAGCCCAGTCATGGTGATAGTGACATTCTATCTGCGCTTTAACACTTTTTCTCCTCCCCCAGTTATCAACACCCTCTCCCCCACAGCCACTGACCCACCCCCCCACCCCCACCCCCCCCACCCACCGAATCACATTTGATCTCCACACTGTCACCCTTCAACCCTCACCCATCACTTTCAGTAATGTTCAGGTTAATGTAAAGGTACCCTTCTTCCCTGAGAATCTCACCCCTGTTACGATAGACTTGCCCGCCCTCATCCTGCCGACCCTCCATGAATCCGAGTCCATCCCATATCCCCACCAACAAACCTCGATGCCCCTTCGCACAACATTGTCGTAGCCTCAGCTTCCTACCCTACTGGCTCCCACTGCCCCCTGGCTCCCACTGTCCCCTGGCTCCCACCGCCCCCTTAAATGCTCACCATCCTCTCCTACAACGGTTACCCTCAGATTGAACCCTAGGGATCCACCATTGACTCCACTGACCCATCCCTGTGAACGCCTTCACACCTCTACACCCCCCAATGCCATTTCAGACCTGCACAAGCACCGCCCCCCGACCTGTCCAAAACCCAACATTGCCCTTCTCACCCTCCCACTCAGTTCCAGCTAACCCCCTCTGATTCTCTCTCTTCCTCCAGCATCCCCAACATCCCCCCCCAAACCTAGCCTGAACCCCTGCCCCACTTCTTCATTCCTGTCCTCCCCGTCTTTTGCTCCCACACCCCTCCACAGACCCTTGCCGCCCAACAATACCTCCTGCAGCCTTCTACCTGCAGTGGAAGATCTGATCCCTGGGAGAAGATGCTGGATGAATGCCTGATCCCTGGGAGAAGTTGCAGCACTGAGAACAACCACCACCTGCTGTGCAGAGAGGATCCACATGGTTGATGCTGCACTCATCCAGTGCTGCATGTGGTGTTCCAGAGTCTGGCCGCTAGAGGCCTTCATCTTCTCATCTCTGCGACCTGCCCAAGGCCTTCTTAAGGTAAGTCCTGACTTTTACATGCCACATTGGTCCAGATGTGTTCTGGACTGGTGTGATTTCCTGCTGGCATCACGGATGATTGGGCATGAGGGGACGATTCTGGTTGGGTCTTCATCTGCATCCATTAGCAGGATGCAAATCAGTTTCATGCTGTCCTCTGGCAGGAATAAGAACCTGCTATGGCGGGGGAACGGAAGATCCTATCGTCATTTTACGCCAGCGTTAAACTGATTTTTGGACCTCCCGGTGCATTCTCCCCGCCGTCTGCCATTAAACCTGCTGTGGGGAGCATGGGAGAATTCCACCCTTAGAGATCAGCTTTAAATGATGTACAATCCCTAAATCCCACTCTTTCTCAGTGTGCGTCACATATACTATATCGATGCCATCTAATGGGGAGGGAGCAGGGCAATGGGATTAGTTTTGGTTTGTGCCAGCTAGATGAGTCACATGGCTCTCTTTACTGTAAATCTCTCTGGTTCTATCTTTGTTTAACCACTTTGGTGTTTTGGTGGGTGTTTAGCTTTGGCTCACAGTGCACATACCAACACAGTATGTTTTTTGTGTACATGGTACAACAATTCACAAGTTTATATTCACAACATCAAGCCTCACCCCCACAAGGACCTACTCAAAATTCAGCCACTTGCCTCCTTCTCCTAGGCCCTCACCCTCACATACACAATTTTCTGTTCACTTTGAAATCAATGAAGGGTAGCTGTGCCCAAATTCCCAATAAGCACTCCTCATAGGTAGTGCTGGGCTCCAGGAGTCTAGTCTTGTAAAATTATCCCTTATATAGTATCATATGTTTCAAGATTTCGAGGATGTGGTGAAGGCTGAAACTATCATACGCTTCAAATATTTAGGTTTACATTAAAAGCCTCTTATATTGTTTTCTAAACTTTAATTACAATTGTATTGAAAACAATTTCAGAAACTTTCCTTTGTTTTTTTTAAATTTTGAAAAATTAGAAATATCTGCCAGTTTAAAAGCTAAAAGCACAATGTAGAACTTAACAACCAAAGCAATAAAACAAACAAACCACAATGCTGCCAGATAAATGCTGAATGTCCGTTGCAGAACTAGCACGCACCCTTTGTTAGGTTTAACAAACACAATTAGTACCAGCTCAGTAAATAGAAGCTACTAATGACAGCAACACATGTGTGGTAGGAAGTGAGCTGGTTTAAAGCAGATAAGGCAGTATTTGTATTTATAGCAGACTGTGGGGAGAAACTGGATGGATGCCTGGTTTAGGACTAGAGCATGAGCTGGATTTGGCTTAGAGAGCTCTAACACTAAAAACCGCAGGGCTTTATTGCAACTGTTCTCCCTCAATGCTGGCCATTCACACAGCTGTGGTGTAGGGGTTTGTGACTTGTGGTCAGTGCTGGATACAGTAGTATTGTTTGTATGTAGGTTTTTTAACATTATGCGATTAAAATTGTGCACAGAGTATGTGTGACAGGTCGACTTGTTCTGACAATGTTACACATTAGGGAATTTGGTGCAACAGATATTTTGGTAGTTTCTAATGCCTGTCCAGATATTTTGTTTTAAAATTAGCAAGGTTGCACGAAATGAACACATGTTTGAACTGAAAGGCTTGCTAAATAGCTGTTAAATACTTTATCAAGTTCCCTGCTCCCTCTTTAGGCTTCTCTTCGTTGTTATGGAATTTGTTATGAAGTTCTGCCAATAACAAACTAGAAATGACTACAGAGCTTCAAACCATTGGTGCACGTTCATCTGTCAACTTTCGTGTATAGTTCACAGCTGTCAATCATAGAAATATTTTCAGTTGGGAACTTCTTATCTTTAACTCAAAGCTACACAAAGATGAAGGAAATTAAGCTTTAAATGTGAGAACTTCAACAATAATGATATTTATATCAATCATTAAATTCATTGGTTTCAATCTTAACATTTCAAACAATGGGTAGGGTTTTCTGGTCCCAACAGCAGCGGCATCATGGCGGCCGGGATTGGAAAATTTGGAGTCCAAAAGTGAGTTTCCCACCAACGTAAAAATAGTTTGAAATTTTCCGTTCCCAACTTTCATGATAGGCCGCATTGCCTGCTGCGCCATGTTGGGAACCAGATTTGCATGCATTTGAATCTCAAGAATACACATTAAAAACCCAGCTTGCAGGAATCACATCCCCACTCCAAATGGCCACGCCAGCATTTAATTAGACCGGCATGATTCGCGACTGAATGTAAGTGACATGCACCTGGTGAACTGTACTTCACTCAAGGTGTCTGTGCGCAGTGCTCGCCTAACTTTCACTGTGCTGTGGTTGCCACTGCAGGAGGGGTGGTGGAGGTGTGTGGCAATGGAGCCAGGGGGAAACGATGGAGAGATACATGACTGGGGAGGAATGACTGGTGAGAGAGCACAGAGACACTTAAATTGTGTAGCCAGGGCCAGAAATCCTAGTCGGTCCTGGGGATTTGCACCACAATTTTAGGGCTGTGCTTGACATGCCTGCCCTGGTCCCATCTAGGGAGTGCAAAAGCCTGTCAGTTCTGTGTCAGTCATGCCCAGAATGGCGCTCAGAGCGTGGTCAGTCCCTCACACACGTCAGTCCTGGGAGTTGATGGCTTGACACTGGGTTGCAGATGGTATAGTCACAGTTAGGGGAGGCATCTGCAGCCCCTATATGGGAACAGGTAATGTGTGGGGAGGGGAGGAGGGCATTCGAAGGTCTCATTGGGGGGAGGCCTCAGTAAGTTACAGTGCAGTGGACCTCAAGATGGAGAGGGATCAGCTCTACATGGGGCATTGGGGCATCCACTTCAAATGGTTCAGGGGAAGAACAAGAATATCAACGACAATGACTATGGCATCAAGGGTTAGGGGGGGAGGAAGGACAGTGGTTGCAGGGTGGAAACCTGCACATTATGCTCTTCCAGCATATTGGGAGGGACTTCAACTGTAATGGGGGTGGGGAGGAGGCATGGAAGCTGGTCTTGAAATAAAGCCTCAGCACCACCATTTTTCAAGCTGATTAATGATGCAGTCATTTTCAAGGATGAAAAAAAATGCCAGAGAAGGGCTCTCAGAGCTTGTGGAAGGAGTTGACTACTGCACTTTTGGGCTGATTAAAGAGGTACTCTACTAATTTCCACGTACTAAATGCAGGGGAAGGCACAGCTGTCACATGTTAGGAACAATCAAATGCCAATTTAGGGAATATAGCACCTTAACTCGTGTTGTGCATTCTTGCAAGAGCCTATTCCAGTTTGGAGGCATTTTTGAATTGGCTTTCAAAGATCCTTTGTCCCTCTCTTAGGAAATCATGAGGGTCAGAAGGAACCAACATTTTTTTAATTCATTCATGGGAAGTGGATATCACTGGCTAGGCCAGCATTTATTACCCACCCCTAATACCCCTTGAAAAGGTGGTGGTGAGCTGCCTTCTTGAACCGCTGCAGTCCATGTAGTGTAGGTGCACCCACAGTGCTGTTAGAGAGGGAGTTCCAGGATTTTGACCCAGTGACAGTGAAGGAACAACATAAAAGTTCCAAGTCAGAATGATGTGTGGCTTGGAGGGGAACTTCCAGGTCATGGTGTTTCCATATGAATGCTGCCCTTGTCCTTCCAGATGGTAGTAGTCATAGGTTTGGAAGGTGCTGTCTAAGGAATCTTGGTGAGTTCCTGCAGAGCATCTGGTAGATGGTTCACACTGCTGCTACTTTGTCAGTGGTGGTGGAGGGAGTGAATATTTATGAATGAGGTACCAATCAACTGGGCTGCTTTGTCCTGGATGGTGTCAAGCTTCTTGAGTGTTGTGGGAGCTGCACTCATCCAGGCAAGTGGGAAGTATTCCATCACACTCCTGACTTGTGCTTTGTAGATGGTGGAAAGGCTTTGGGGAGTCAGGAGGTGAATTACCCGCTGCAGGATTCCTTGCCTCTGATCTGCTCTTGTAGCCATAGTATCTATATGGCTAGTGCAGTTCAGTTTCTGGTCAATGGTAACCCCCAGGATGTTGACAGTGGGGATTCAGTGATGGTAATGCCATTGAATATCAAGGGGCGATGATTAAATTCTCTCTTGTTAGAGATAGTGATTACCTGGCACTTTTGTGGCACGAATGTTACTTGACACCAATCAGCTCAAGCCTGGATATTGTCCAGGTCTTGCTGCATTTGGACATGGACTGTTTCAGCATGTGAGGAGTTGCAAATGGTGTGGAACATTGTGTAATCTTCAGCAAACATCCCAACTTCTGACCTTATGATGGAAGGAAGGTCAGTGATGAAGCTGCTGAAGATGATTAGGCCTAGGACACGACCCTGAGGAACTCCTGCAGTGATGTCCTGGAACTGAGATGACTTTCCTCCAACAGGCATAACCATCTTCTATTGTGCTAGGAGTTTTGCCCCGATTCCTATTGACTTCAGTTTTGCTAGGGCTCCTTGATGCCATACTCAGTCAAATGTTGCCTTGAGGTTGAGGGCAGTCATTCTCACTTCTCCTCTGGAGTTCAGCTCTTGTGTCCATGTTTGAACCAAGGCTGTAATGAGGTCAGGAGCTGAGTGAATCTGGTGGAACCCAAACTGAGCAAGTTCCGCTTGATAGCACTGTTGATCACTGGTTCCATCACTTTACTGATAATTGAGAGTAGACTGATGGGGCGGTAATTGGCCAGGTTGGATTTGTCCAACTTTTTTGTGTACAGGACACACCTGGAAAATTTTCCACATAGCCGGGTAGTTGTCAGTGTTGTAACTGTACTGGAACAGCTTGGCTAGGGGCGTAGCAACTTCTGGAGCACAAGTCTTCAGTACTGTATCCGAAATATTGTCAGGGCCCATAGCCTTTGCAGCATCCAGCGCCTTCAGCCATTTCTTGATATAACATGGAATGAATCAAATTGGCTGAAGACAGGCATCTCTGATGCTGGGGAACTCCAGATGAGGCCGAGATGGATCATCCACTCGGCACTTCTGGCTGAAGATTGTGGCAAATGCTTCAGCCTTATCTTTTGCACTGATGTGCTGGGCTCCTCCATCATTGAGGATGGGGATATTTGTGGAGCCTTCTCCTCCAGTGAGTTGTTTACTTGTCCACCACCATTCATGAATGGATGTGGCAGGAGTGCAGGGCTTAGATCTGATCCTTCGGTTGTGGAATCTCCTAGCTCTGTCTATCACTGCTGCTTATGCTGTTTGGCATGCAAGTAGTCCTGTGTTGTAACTTCACCAGGTTGACATCTCATTTTTAGGAGGCAGTACATGGTAATCAGCAGGAGGTTTCCTTGCCCAAGTTGACCTGATGCCATAAGACTTCATAGGAGCCAGAGTCATTGTTGAGGACTCCCAGGAGAACTCCCTCCTGACTGTATACCATTGTGAAGCCATCCTGCCATCTCTGCTGGGTCTGTCCTGCCGGATGGTGGTGTCTGGGGCATTATCTGTGAAGTATGATTCCGTGAGTACAATTATGTCAGGCTGTTGATTGACCAGTCTGTGGGACAGCGCTCCTACCAGATGTTAGTAAGGAGGGCTCGGCAGGGTCGACAGATTGCCGTTGTCATTTCCGGTGCCTTGATCGATGCTGGTGATCCGTCCAGTTCCATTCCTTTTAGACTTTTTAGTGGTTTGATAGGACTGAGTGCCTTGCTAGGCCATTTCAGAGGACATTTAAGAGTCAACCACATTGCTGTGGGTCTGGAGTCACATGTAGGCCAGACCAGGTAAAGACAGCAGATTTCCTTCCCTGAAGGACATTAGTGAACCAGATGGGTTTTTACAACAATCAACAATGGTTTCATGGTCAATATCAGACTTTTAATTCCAGATCTGCATTGAATTCAATTTCACCATCTGCCATGGTGGGTTTCAAATCCATGTCCCCAGAGCATTACCCTGAGTCTCCGAATTACTAGTCCAGTGACGATGGGCTGTAACTTCTGAATTCCCTAGTGTTGGTTTGGAGGGGTACCCCAAAGATGCGCAGGGGAATCCCTCTCAGAACTTCACAGGTAAGCATTTGCACAGCAATTGCCCAGAAGTGCACAATTCCTCTGGACAATTGTGCTGTGCTGGGAACCATCAGAAAATGTGATTTAAAACCCAAACTTCGGATGGTTCTGACAGGCTAACACCAATAGTTGCCCATTAAAACCTCTTCCAACTGCTAGGTAACAATTGTAAAGTCCCAGACCAATCCACCCCCAGGGGTGTCCCCTAACACCGCTGACTAAACACCACCCCTCACGGTATTCCCCACTGCCCCTACCCCTGATGTCCGAACAGACCCCCAAACCCCTGATGTCCGACCCCCCCATTCCCTGAAATTCCAACTGCTCCACCACCCTGAAATTACAACGCCCCAATGTCTGACCCCCCCAACTCTACCCAAATGTCCAACGCCCCCACTCCCTCCCGAATGTCCGACTCTCACCACCTCCTCCTGATGTCTGACTCCCCCAGCCTCCACCCCCACGAATGTCCAACCACTCCCGCCGCCTCCTGAATGTCTGACCCCCATACCAAAGTCCAAACCTTCATCCCCTTCTGAATGTCAGACCCCCTAATCCCTTCCCGATGTCTGACCTGCTCCTGAATATCTGGCCCCCCCCAACCCAGCCCGAATGTCTGACGCCCATCCTCACCTGACCTCTGAACTCCCCACCCCCCCAAATCCTAGCCACTTATCCTCTTCCTGGCCTGTCAATTTCAATGGGACCTTTAAATTTACCTGCTTTACAGCAACTAAGTCAGACTGCCGGGCGAGACAGGCACGGAAGAAATTTGGTGTTCATAAGTGGGTGTGGAGTGGCAGTCCGACGCTGTTTGCCACTCCGAGCAAGTTATGTCCCTATATCACTTCGCCATCACCTCCACCATAATTGTAAAGGGGCGATTGCCAAAATGCATGTGCCTAATGACCCAAATACCTTTAGACCTCGCAGCTGCCTTGTTCAGGCTTTGCACGCCCCCAACCCGCGCCTCCATGACCACTGCCCCGAATATTGTAATAACATTAGTGCAAGTGGAGACTGCTCTTTAATCCAAAGGATTCAGTCTGGCAGCGCCCTCATTGAGGCTGCTGTTGCCTGGCAGCACTCAGTCAGATCCAAGCTCCTGTATGAAAGCCCTGTCATACATGTGGCGTTTGTCAGGGGGCTGGGGAACCTACTGGTGGTCCTTAAGGCAGTGATAACGCTGCCAGGGACAGATGTGGGTATGGAATAGCTGAGATGAATGCAATCCATGGCTTTCACAATGACTCCTTAGCTTGCAACTGAATTGGAAGGTGACCATTGCAGCCCTATGTGCATCCATGTACCTGTTCAATGTTTCCGCAGAGAGGAGCACGAGAGCATAATGGATGGAGCAGCCAACGCTGCCTTTATCCTGGCAATCAGACAACTGAGAAGGAGGAGAAGAAGGGCCTGTTGCTGTCAGGCTGGGCTAAGGGAAGAGCCTTGCCCTGGTGAACAAGCGCCAGTGGGGCACCCTAAGGCCCTGAAGCTGAGACTGACAGACCCATTCAACAGAGGCGTTTGGCATGACCAAGGGTGTACCTAAGATGCTTCTCATACTTACAGATGAGCGAGAGTGCTGTAGATGCCTTCACTTGGCAAGGAATATTTTGGCTCACATTTGCTACATTCTTCTGTTGAAACTAACGCTGCATTGACGGGGAGGTCACCATTGCCAGTGGATCTCAAAGTGACCGGCACTTTGAACATCTTTGCAAGTGGCTTGTTCCAAGGCTCCACTGAGGACCTCTGTGGGATTTCTCAAGCAGTTGTTCACAAATCAGCAGCCATTCCATTCATCAACAGAAAAGGGACTCTCTCAATGTGCAGCTGGTCTGCAACCACCAGAAGCAGATTATGCAGATATGTGCGAGACACCCTGGAAGCTCCCACAACTGGTACATTTTGAGTCACTCGCAGGTGCCACAGGTCTTCAAAGGCCGTCAGTGCATCCAGAGTTGGCTCCTCAGTGACGAAGGCTACCTGCAAAAGACATGGCTGATGTTATCCGTTTGGTGGCCATACTGATTGAGCAGACCATTGGCATACTGAAGATGCATTTCAGATGTCTGGACTGGTCAAGTGACACTGTCCAGTAATCTCCCCAGAGGGTCTCCCGCATCATTGTGGCTTGCTGTGCTCTACACAACCTGCCGCTTCAAAGGGGGGATGACTTGGCAGAACAAGGAATGGAGGAGCTGCACATCTCCTCCAATGATGAGGATATCAAGAGGGCAAAGAACGAAGAGGGTGAGGAAGCTGAGGCTCCAAAGGAAGGGGCCATAGCATGGGCCAATTGAGGCAGGCATGCATGTGAGATGCTTATAGCCACAGGTTCCAGGAGGTTGATGACGACTAGTTCATTTGAGTCTCTTTCAGTGCCCTCCATGTTGGTTCCACCTTAACACCCTTGTTGCAATCTTCATCACCTCAATGAAACACAACAATCTCTGAATGAGGAGTTACACTCTTGCATCAAGATGTCCTCATCCTTAGAAGGCAAGACAGCCTCTGGAACATGTGACCTTTCTGTTATGGGATAACTTCAACAGTGTGTTTTGTGAATAGAGTAGACATGGTGCAGCCTCCTCAAACATCTCACCAATATTCCACTGCCTTTGGCAGCCTTCTAGAAGCAGGAGCAGCACTGCAATCGTCAGAGCACTCGTGGCAGTATGCCTACAGTGTTGCAAAGAGGATAATCATCACTCAGTGGTTCTCGTCTTGATGTCTGAGGTCTAATCTGAATCTGCATTGCGGTATCTCTGCATAGGCATATGCAAGACAAGTGTTCAGCCCTCATCATTATTCTGAGTCCACAACATGAGATCAATCTTCAGGACACAGTCATCTGTAATTCACAGTTATGGATGCGAGCCTGCATGTCAGCTCACCTTTCAGTGGACTGTGAAAGCTTCAGCAGCAGCATGGTCTGATGTCTGTCAAGCACTCATGACTATGCCTCTGTTTGGAGTCTACTAAGTTCCCATACAGGCTAGCCTTGGCACCTGTGGGCTACGAAAATGCAGACACTCCATTTAGACATTGAATACTTGAATCTTTGATAACAAAGAATACACATCAGGTGTATTGGAGCTTTGCTCTGATCCCATTTGAGATCTCCATATTTTCAATCCACCAGTCTGACATAGCCACACAGAAATCAGATACACAGATGTCATTGTAACCACCACATAACCATGTCAACTGGCTACCTGAGAACTGGCACAAGGTTAATGTCAAGAGACGCTAGCTAGACCTTCTCGCCCAGCTCAGCATCCTCCTGTGTCAAAGTCCGGCATCTGTGGCCTTTACACACACCTCCAATCTCATATAACTTCAGCCCTCTAGCACGAATCACAAGGCTCAACATGTGTTAGCGAGATCCATAGCTCTGCATCATCCAAGTGGAAAGGCGGGGACTACCATTGGGGTGATGTTTAGCTTTACACACAGATATGAGATAACGCTGCAGACTACCAGGGCACATGAGAGCCCTGGGTTTTGATGGATATGTAAATCACACTCAAGGCTGATGGACACTACATGGAGATCAATGAAAGATGCACTGACTGAGATTGACTGCAATGTGCACTGCCATTCAATCCTCTGACACCCACATTCAGCACTCTTCAATGCAGAAGCATCTGGAGACTAAACCAGCCCACAGCTTCTAAATTCATGAGGCAACATTATTTGAACCTCTGAAGCAGGTCTCAGAGATGTATTGCCAAGTAGCAAGCCTTTAGAGCCAGAGGCTTCACTCATGTTGCTACTGTGCAGAGAACAGTCAGGCACTGTAATGAGATGGTGAGAGATACCATAGCCTGAGGTTCATGATGGGACATCTGTGAGGAGAGGGGACATCTGTTATACTTGACTGACCACAGAGCATGTCATCACATAGAACAGGCATAGAGGTGAGAAGTTGACAGCAACAAATTCTATTAACATATGTGCAAATTCTATACAGATTGTGAACACCCACGCTTTCTTTGTGTTCTTAATATTTCTTACATTTTCTTACCTTACCACAACGTTCTTCACAGAAGAAATGGTTCGGTCACAGTCAAGGTATATTCCCTCAGAAGGGAAAGGAGGGCTAACAAATCCAGAGCTTACTGGATGAAAAAGGAGATACAAATTAAGACAAAGGGCAGAATTTTCTGAGCCAGCTGGTGGTGGGCGTGATAGGTGGCATGTGCGGAAAATTTGGCAGGACCCATTTCAGAAGGACATGAAGGCAGGTCACGATCTTTGGCTCAGTCCGCCAACGGCGGGCCGCGTTTCCAGCCATCGGTCAACGGGAAGCTACTTCTAATACAATAACATTAATTAAAAGGCCATCCAGCCAGGTTCTTGGAACCCCACCGTATCGTCCGTCCACGATGGTGGGAAGGCACACCGACATGTTTCCCAACTGCACACAGGCAATGTGCGTTTGGCGGCCTTCGCTTTGGGGAAACTGAGGTGAGTGAGCAGTAACGTTGTCCGTGGCTTGCCTGTTGTATACAGTCCTCAGGGGTGCGGCGGGGTGGAGGAAACTGGTGCCTGGCCCTGCAGGCGACTGCTGAGAGGTGGAGGGTGTCTGGGGCAAGTGCTGGCCAGCCTCGGAGGCAACTGCTGAGGTCGGTGGGTGGGGGGGGGTTCAAGTGCTGCCCTGGCGCTGCATCCCGCTCACAGGCAGTCGAGGTGGGGGTCTGGGGGGGGGGGGGGGTAATTGAGGGAAGTGGCCACAGATTAGGGACACCTGTTTTAAACTGACCTTTCCTCTGCAACTGAGACAGATCAGGCGCAGCCACAGTGATATGATTGGGGTCAGGCTCCTAGCCTACCCATCCATACAAGCAGCACAGAGACACCAAAGGGCCCCCAAGCGTTTCATACCTTACCTCAGCCCTGGCCCCCCACCCCACCCCGGCACTGACTTTGAGGCCGCTACCACTTTATTGAACTGTGGAGCAGTTGGACTGCACACGTCGTACAATCTCCTGGCAGTACTGGCCATGTAGTAGTCACTGCTGGAGGCGCTCACAGCCCCCTTGCAATCTCAGCACCCTGGCTTGGGCCAGTGTCCCCCATGTCGCAGGTTGACAGGGCAGACATGCAGCGCGCTCATCTCAGGCCATCTGAGGGGTGACCAGCACTCCCCGGGAAGCATTAAGGGGCGGTCACACAGGGCCAGGAAAGGATGCTAAGTACAGCCATGTCAACCACGTCTCTCTCTCTTTCATGCTGCAGGAAGACCACATCAGGATCATGGACCCTGGTGACCTAGCTGTATGCCTGATGGCCTATAGACACTATAGACGATGGAGGAGAGAGCAACTGAGGCATCTGGCTGTGCAAAGGCAGGAACAACAACCTCATGAAGAAGGGGCAGCAGGAGATCCCGCACACGCTGCCCAGGAGTGACAGCGAGCCGTGGCTGGTCAGCACCTAGCGACACCCAGGGTCTATAGAAACCGCCTGCTGTTCCTGCAGATGACTGAGAACCAGTGTCACTGATGACTGCGCATGTCTAGGGACCTGGTGGTTCACATTTGCCACTTACTGTAGGACTTGGCGCCAAGGGGACATGGAGGACATCCTCTGCCAGTGGCTGTGAAAGTGACCATGGTGCTCAATTTCTATGCCAGTGGCTCCTTTCCGAGCTCCACAGGTGACCTCTGTGGGATTTCACAATCCGCCGCCCGCAAATGCATCCATGAGGTCACGGATGCCATCTTCTCCATGACACACAACTTTGTGCATTTCGCCTGGGACTGGGACAGCCAGGATGCAAGGGCCATTGGATTCACCCTGGTCTCAGGATTCCCACAAGTGCAGGGTGTGATTGACTGCAATCATGTGGTGCTCAGGTCTCCATTGCTGCACTCTGTGGACTTCATCAAGCGCAAGGGCTTCCGCTCACTGAATGTGCAGCTGGTATGCGAGCACCAGAAATGCATCCTGCAGGTATGTGCACAGTTTCCTGGGAGTGTGTCTGACTCCCACATCCTGAGTCACTTGCAGATCCCTGCAGTCTTCCAGGGTCCACAGAGGCTGCAAGATTGGCTCCCTGGGGACAAGGGCTACCCGCAGAGGTTGTGGCTGATGACACCCATAAAGCAGCCTCAGACTGCAGCAGAGGGACGCTATAATGAGGCTCATAGCAGCTCGCAACTTGGTGGAGCAGACCATCGGGATGCTGAAGATGAGGTTCCGGTGCCTGGACCGGTCTAGTGGAGCCCTGCAATACAGTCCACAGAGGGTGCCACCCATCATTGTCATCTGTTGCGCCCTTTACAACCTGGTGCTGCAACAGGGTGAGGAGCTGGCTGAGGAGGAGATATAGGAGCTGCATGTCTCCTCCGATGAGGAGGACACCGACGGGGATGTGGGTGAGGGGTCCCTGGTGGTGACGACGACGGGGATGAGGTTCTCACACTGGCTAGATGAGGCAGGCGCACTTGGGAGGCCCTCATAGCTGCCAGATTTGTGGAGGATGATGACAAATGGCAGTGAGGTGTCCCTGTAGATCCTCACATCGCAGTTGTGAATGCTTGACTCCAGTCTGGCTTATCGCAGCACCAATAGCCTCTGTGAAAATGCTCCTGTCATGGAGATGCAGTGGAGGCCCTAATAGTTGCTTGATCGCAGGAGGAAGATGACAACCTGTGGTGAGGACACTCCATAGATCTTCACATGGCCTCTGCAAATGTCTGACTCCTGTCTGGCCGAGGGCATCTCTCTTGTGCTCCATGATCAAGGCCATTTCAGAGATGCAGCCATGAAACTTTAGATGCATCTGATGCTGTGTCCGCCTTCAGCACCTCAGCCCTTCAGGAGCTGGAGCACAGCATCACTGGTCGCAGATGCTGTTTAATGGGGGCCAGCCCCACCTTAAAGGTGCTAAGAGCACATCGAGAATATGAGAGAACTCTGTGGGGTCTGCCCATTACATTCTGGCACCAATGACCAGCACCATCGAGGTGCAGGCATCAGTAATGTTTCCAGAGAGTGTGAGGCTGGACCATCACTGTGGTCTGAAGGGCGCACAGATCAAAGGGAAGAGACCCTGGACTGAGATACCTGCCTTTATCTTGTGCAGAAAAGTTTCACATCTGAGTGACAGGAACATTACTCATCAGAACAAGGAGCCACAGGCAGGGAGACATTCTTGGGAGTTAATTGACAATAATGAACATTAAGTACAAGTGATTAACATCCATGCCCAGGCTGTGCAACTAATTCCTCTTAATGTGGCTCGGCTGAAAATGGCGGTGGCGGCGGCTGGGGGCGCCCGTGTGGTGGCTTCGGTCAAGTACAGAAATTCTACCTGGATATCACAGTGAAACAGGGACGGGATAAAGTACGGGAAATGTTCATGAAAAATGCCCACGTAACTGACCCCCGGATTATCGACTTACTGGTGATTAAGGGTAAAATGGATCTTGAAGAAACTATTAAAGTGTGGAAGCAGCGGACACACATCATGCGTTACTTCCATGAAACAGAAACACCCCGACCCACAGGTTTCCTCTCCAGGTTCTATGAGGGACACGATGCGTAAATAATGAGAGAAAATGGCTATTGTAAAATAAATATTAAAAATTAATTCCTCTTAATTCTGAAGATTATATAAAAAAAAATAATTCCTCTTAATTGCCTCATGTGCTCGGTGGACACTGCGGGGACTGGGGTGCTTTATCGACCCCTTTAATCACATTTTAATTTAAAGTTTGTAAGTTTCCTTTAAACTTTGTTCTTGGTTTTATAGCTGACCTGAATTAGGGGCTGTGCCTGATTTATCCCAATTTTGTTAATTTGGTTTAATTGGTTTTAACTCGAAAGAGTTAATTCCTCTTAATTGTCCTAACCCTGCTACTACGTCTTGGTGCTCCCTGGACATCCACAGTGGAGGTGGAGGCAGCCTGCTAACTCTGACACCCTATCTGTGATGACTTTGGCGGGCGTCCTCTGGAGGGCCCCGGCCTGCTTTCAGGGTCCTGCTATGTGGCAGTGGCACCTTCCTTGGCCTGTGAAGCTAGATCTGTGGAGGTCACAGGAAGAGGGGGGTCAGATGTGTCGGTCACTCCCAGAGTCACCTGGGTGGATGGCCCTGGAGTGTGCACCTGCTGATCATCCTCCCAATGGGTGCCCTAGGGCTCTGGCTGATTCTGTGAGCAGAAGGGGTAGCTGGAGTGAGATTGAGCTGCTCAGCACCCCTCTCGTGTACATTGTTGGAGGCCAACTATGGCATCAGCGATGGAGTTGAGTCCGCGCAGCAGTGCAGGATTGATGTTCTGGACCAAGATCTCCATGGCGGCCGCCATCCTGCCAGTGTTGACCTCGGTGAGTTGCAATGCCAGCGCTGTTACCTTAGCCTGAAGACAGACGGATTCCTCCATCATGCCTTGCAATCTGAGGAGTGCAGTGGAAATCCCTTCCCGATATTCCCTACCTTGCCTTTGAGCTCCAGCAATTGTAACATGACTGAGTCCAGAGGCTTATCATCTGACTCAGACTCAACAACGTTCTGGCCTCCAGCAGTCCTCCGAGTGCCGGGACCTGGGAAGTCCCTGCCTCCACCTGCTGTGGATCAGACAGTGCGATGGGCTCCCCAGATTGTGATCCCAAGGCTACTTTAAAGCTAGGGCCTACTGAGGTGTGTGTCTCTCTGCTGGTAGAGGGTGTGGGTGAGTGCTGTGATAAGACTTCAGGGAGGGTGCCTTCAGAAGTTTCTTTGGAGGTTGCTTGGAGGCTCTGGGTCGTGGACTCTGTTGGCTGCTTCCCAGATGTGCCTGTGGAAGCAAGGGGAGATAATTAGTGCATGGCAGTGGCCTGTGATTGAGGACACATCACTCACAGCATGGTTGTCTGATGGATGTTGCACTGCTGAGTCCTCACATGGTAGAGCAGCACCGACCACACCATCAGCACAGGACTGGTCCCGGTCATCGCCGGCCAGCTGGATGGCTCTGTTTTCAAATTCTGTCAGAACTTTGAATTCCGGCATCCCTCCACCTGTCTGTGACATTTCCCTCCTGTTGTGAGCCAGTTTGTCTTGCATGGGTAGAGATGGAGAGAGTCTATCAGGATGCCTTCTGGGCCTGTGTGGGTGGTGAGTGGTCCCATGGACGGGATGGGGACAATGATGTGTGAAAGAGTGAATGGTGATATCCCTTGCACTGGCAGTGAGTGAGGGCCGTATTGATGTGTGATGGGTTTGTGAGTGTGTGAGTTGGGAATGTTGAAAACAGTGACTTACCCTGGCGGAACAGAGGAGATCATTCATGCTTTTGCAGCACTGGGTGGCTGTCCTCCTCTGCAGGGCATTTGCGCTGACCACCGCTGCCACTGCCTCCCAAGCCAGGTTGGTGACTTTGCTACCCATCCTGTGACCAGAGTGGGGGTAGAGCACATCCCGTTGGGCCTCCACGGCATCCAGCAGTCGCTTGAGGGACCCGTCGTTGAAGCGGGTGCTGCAATCTTTTTTCCTTTGCTGGCCATGTCTCCCAGGCAGCTGTGGTGAGCTGGTGACGATGAGTGCTTTGCTGGCAGCTGCCTTTTAAAGATGGCAGCCAGTGTGATGCAACAGCGGGGTGGTGAGTAGGCGAATGAGAGCTCACTTGCAATGGAAACGGCGTGTTTCATGGGAGTGAATACATAATGAGGCGAGCTCAGGAAGATACGGCGTGAAAACCTACCATTTTCATCAATGGGTAGGACTCCATTTTACCCGCCTGCTACCGCACTTAGTGCAATTCTGGGAAAATTCTGCTCAAAGAAGAAAAAGCTTGTTTATGACAAATGTCAGGTACAAAATACAATTGAGAACCAAGCAGAACACTAGAAGGTTCAGTGGGGAAGTGAACAAGCAAATAAGAGAAACAAAGACGGATTATGAGAAAAGACTGGCAGCCAACATAAAGGGGAATTCCAAAGTATTCTATTGGCATGTAAATAGTAAGAGGGTGGCAAAAGAAGGAGTAGGGCCGATTAGGAACCAAAAAGGGGATTTACATGTGGAGGCAAAGGGCATGGCTAAGGTGTTAAAATGAATATTTTGCATCTGACTTTACCAAGGAAGCAGGTTCTACCGAGGCCACAGTGATAGAAGAGGAAACTCTGTGACTAGAAGTGTTCAAAGTTGATAAGGTGGAAGTGTTGGATAAACTGTCATTACTTAATGTTGACAAGGCACCAGGACTAGATGAGATGCATCCAAGGATATTGATGAAGTAAGAGTGGAAATTGCAGGGGCACTGGCCATAATCTTTCAAACTTCCTTAGATTCAGGGGAGGTGCCAGAGGACTGGAGAATTGCAAACATTACACGCCTGTTCAGAAAAGGTTGTAAGGACAAGCTCAGCAATTACAGGCCAGTCAGTCTAATTTCAGTGGTGGGGAAGCTTCTAGAGAAAATTATTCAGGATAGAATTAGTAGTCAGATGGAAAAATATGGGTTGATTAGGAAGAACCAGTATGGGTTTCTAAAGGGGAAATCATGTTTAACTAACTTGCTGGATTTTATTGAAGAGTTAACAGAGAGGGTCGATGAGGGTAATGCTGTTGATGTGGTGCACGTGGACTTTCAAAAGGCATTCGATACAGTGCCACACAAAAGACTTGTGAGAAGTTGTAGCTCATGGAATAAAAGGGACAGTAGCAATGTGGATACAAAATTGGCTGATTAATAGGAAACAGTGGGTAATGGTCAATGGATATTTTTCAGGCTGAAGGAAGATTTGTGGTGAAGTTGGAATTGAGACCCTTGCTTTTCCTGATATATATTAATGATCTAGATCTTGGTGTGTGGAGGACAATTTCTAACTTTGCGGATGGTACAAACTTGGAAGCATTGTGAACTGTGAGGAGGACAGTATAGAACCTCAAAAAGTCATAGACAAGTTGATGGAGTGGGCAGATAGGTGGCACATGAAGGTCAATGAGATCATTCATTTTGGTAGGCAGAACATAGAGAGACAATATAAAATAAGGGGTACAATCCTTAAGGGTGTGCAAGAGCAGAGAGACCTGGGTGTATATGTGTATAGGTCATTGAAAGTGGCAGGACAGGTGGAGTGAGCAGTTAATAAAGAATATAATATCCTGGGCTTTATTAATAGGGGCATAGAGTACAAGGGCAGGGATGTTATACTGAGCTTATATAAGACACTAGTTAGACCTCAGCTGGAGTACTGTGTATAGTTCTGGGCACCACACTTTAGGAAGGAAGTGTTCGCATTGGAGAGAGTACAGAAGAGGCTTATATGAATAGTTCCAGGGATGAGAAACTTGAGTTATGAAGACAGATTGGAGAGGTTGTGACCGCTCTCCTTGGAGAGGAGAAGGCTAAGAGGAGATCTGTTATATACGATAAGGGTGAAGCATTTGCTACAATCTTCAGCCAGAAGTGCCGAGTGGGTGATCCATCTCGGTCTCCTCCAGAGGTCCCCAACATCACAGTTGCCAGCCTTCAGCCAATTCAATTCACTCCATGTGATATCAAGAAACGGCTGAAGGCACTGGATACTGCAAAGGCTATGGGCCCTGACAATATTCCGACAATAGTACTGAAGACTTGTGCTCTAGAACTTCCCGCGCCCCTAGCCAAGCTGTTCCAGTACAGCTACAACACTGACATCTACCCGGCTATGTGGAAAATTGCCCAGGTATGTCCTGTACACAAAGGGCAGGACAAATCCAACCCAGTCAATTACCGTCCCATCAGTCTACTCTCGAGCATCAATAAAGTAATGGAAGGGGTCATCAACAGTGCTATCAAGCGGCCCTTGTTTAACAATAACCTGCTTACTGATGCCCAGTTTGGGTTCTGTCAGGGCCAATCAGTTCCTGACTTCTTTACAGCCTTGGTTCAAACATGGACAGAAGAGCTGAACTCCTGAGGTGAAGTGAGAGTGACTGCCCTTGACATCAAGGCCACATTTGACCGCATATGGCATCAAGGAGCCCTCACAAAACTGGAGTCAATGGGAATCAGGGGGAAAACTCTCCGCTGGTTGGAGTCATACCTAGCACAAAGGAAAATGGTTGTGGTTGTTGGAGGTCAGTCATCTCAGCTCCAGGGCATCATTGCAGGGGTTCCTCAGGGAATGGTCCTTGGCTCAACCATCTTCAGCTGCTTCATCAATGACCTTCCTTCAATCATAAGGTCGGAAGTGGGGATGTTCACTGATGATTGCACAATGTTCAGCACCATTCACAACTCCTCAGATACCAAAGCTTTCCATGTCCAAATGCAGCGAGACCTGGACAATATCCAGGCTTAGGCTGACAAGTGTCAAGTAACATTTACGTCACACAAGTGCCAGGCAATGACCATCTCCAACAAGAGAGAATCTAGACATCACCCCTTGATGTTTAATGGCATTACCATCACTGAATCCCCCACTATCAACATTCTGGGGGATCATTGATCAGAAACTGAACTGGACTAGCCATATAAAAACTATGGCTACAACAACAGGTCAGAGTCTAGGAATCCCATGACGATTAACTCACCCCCTGACTCCCCAAAGCCTGTCCACCATCTACAAGGCACAAGTCAGGAGTATGATGGAATACTCCCCACTTGCTTGCATGAGTGCAGCTTCCACAACACTCAAGAAGCTTGACACCATCTAGGACAAAGCAGTCTGCTTGAATGGCACCACATCTCCAAACATTCACTCCCTCCACCCCTGACGCACAGTAGCAGCTGTGTGTATTATCTACAAGATGCACTGCAGAAACTCACCAAGGCTCCTTAGACAGCATCTTCCAAACACACAACTACTATCACCTAGAAGGACAAGGACAGCAGACACATGGGAACACCACCACCTGCATGTTTCCCTCCAAGCCACTTACCACTCTGACTTGGAAATATATCACCGTTCCTTCACTGTCACTGTGTCAAAATCTTCAAACTCCCTCCCTAACAGCACTGTGGGTGTACCTACCCAACATGGACTGCAGCGGTTCAAGAAGGCAGCTCACCACCACCTTCTCAAGGGCAATTAGGGATGGGCAATAAAGGCCCAGCCAGTGAAACACACATCCCGCGAATGAATTTTTAAAAAGTTCAAAATCATGGTGGAGCTGGATAGAGTAGATAGAGAGAAACTGTTCCCGCTAGTCAAGGGATCAAGAATGAGAGGGCACTCACGACCCTCCGAGAGAAAACATTCCTCTACATCCCTGTCTTAAATTAGTAACCCCTTATTTTTAATCAGTGACCCCCTAGTTCTAGATTCTCCCACAGGAGGAAACATCCTCTCCACATCCACTCTGTCATGACCACTCAGGATCTTAAATGTTTCAATCAAGTCGCCTCTTACTCTTCCAAACTCCAGTGGCTACAAGTCTAGCCTGTCCAACTGTTCCTCATAAGGCAACCTGCCCATTCCTGGTATTAGTCTAGTAAACATTCTCTGAACTGCTTCTAATGTATTTACATCCTTCCTTAAATAAGGGGACTAACACTGTACATGTTACTCCAGATGTGGTCTCACCAGTGCCCTGTACAACTGAAGCATAGCCTCCCTACTTTTGTATTTAATTCCCCCCACAATAAATGATAAGCTTCTATTAGCTTTCCTAATTACTTGCTGTACCTGCAAACTAGCCTTTTGTGAATCATGCATTTTTTTACATTATTTATTCATGGGATGTTGACATCTCTGGGAAGGCCAGCACCATATTGCCTATCTCTGTTTGCCCTTGAGAAGATTGTGGTGAGCTGCTTTCTTGAATTGCTGCAGTCCATGTGGTGAAGTTACCCCCGGAGTCTTGTTAGGTACGAAGTTCCAGGATTTTGACTCACCAATGGTGAAGGAACAGCGATTTGGTTCCAAGTCAGGATGGTGTGAGATTTGGAGGGAAACCTGTAGATGGTGGAGTTCCCATTCATCTGCTGCCTTGTTCTTCTGGGTGGTGGAGGTCGAAGATTTGGATGATGCTGCTAAAGAAATCTTGGCAAGTTGCTGCAATACATGTTGCGAATGGTACACATTGTAGTCATGGTGTGCTGATGGTGGAGGAAATTAATGTTTATAGTGTGGATGAAGTGCCAAAGAAGCTGGCTACTTTGTCCTGGATGTATATTGAGTTTCTTGAGTGCTGTTGGAGCTGCACTCATCCAAGCAAGAGGAGCGTATTCCATCACACTCCTAACTTGTGCCTTGTAGATGATGGGTAGGCTTTGGGGAGTCAGGAGGTGAATTACTTAATGTGGAATACGTAGAAACTTACCTGTTCTTGTAGGCACAGTATTTATGTGACTGCTTCAGTTAGGTTTTTGGTCAATGGTTATTGCAAGATGTTGATAGTTGGTTATTCAGCAATGGCAATCCTATTGAATGTCAAGATGAGATGATTAGATTCTCTCTTCTTGGAGATGGTCATTGTCTGGCAATTATGTGGCAAGAATGTTAATTGCCACATAGCCCAAGCTTGAATGTCATTCAGAAGCAAATTATGCTCTTTCACACCCCTCATTGAACCAGGATTGGTTCCCTAGCTTGATGCTGATGGTAGAATGAAGAATATCTCAGGCCATGAGGTTACAGGTTGTGGTTGAATACAATTCTGTTGCTGCTGATGGTCCCAAGTGCCTCATGGATGCTCAATTTTGAATTACTAGACCTGTTCTGTATCTGTCCCATTTAGCACTTGGTTGTAGCACTACACAACACGATGGAGGATCTTCTCAGTGTGAAGATGGGATTTCATCTCCACAAGGGCTGTGCAGTGGTCACTCCTACCAATACTGTGATGGACAGATGCATCCTTGTATTACATTTTGCCATCAGTTTTGATACAACCGAGTGATTTGCTAGGCCATTTCAGAGGACAGTAAAGAGTCAACTACATTGTTGTAGGTCTCGAGTCACATATTGGCCAGATTGAGTAAGGATGGCAGATTTCTTTTTTTAAAGGACATCACTGAACCAGATACATTTTATGACAATTATGTAGTTTCATAGGGCAGAATTTTGCCCTTGTCAGGTGGGCTCGGCGGGGACAGGGTGGGGCTGGTTGGGAAGCCGGCCTCTTTACTGTCCTCTGAAATGGCCCACGACCGGGGCTGGACCACGACTTCATGCTGGCAGGCCAATCAAGGCCTGCTCAGCATGAAACATGAGCAGCAGCACTTAGCGCTGCCTGTGTGGGCAGGGGAGGTGGGCATGCATATACTTCGCGCTTGAAATTCTCCCTGAGGCACAGGGCTGCCTCAGGGAGATGAAGAGTTTTAAAAGTTAGAAACAAAGACTTTGTCACATGAGTAGGGACATGTTATAAAATTTTATTTTATTTTTATTTGATGTTGGAAACCTCATCCTGCCTGTGGATGAAGTTTCCAAAAAAATGCAAAGACCACTTGGCCTTTTTGCCTGCCCGCCAACCATAAGGTTGGATGGGCAGTGAAAAATTTGTTTCGGTGACCACTTTAATGGCCTTAATAGGCCTTTTATTTGTTGGTGCCTGCCGACTGAAATCTCGCACGACTGCGGATTGACATCGGGACGCTCGCCCAACATCAACGTGTGTCATTTTACGCTCGAGCGGGTCTGGTGCATGCCTGCCCACCAAGGTAAAAATTCTACCCATAGTCACCATTACTGATAGTAGCTCTTTATTCCAATGTCAATTGTACTCAAAATTTGTTATTTTTTCATAAGTGAAGATGTGGTTTAAGTTTCTGTTCAAACTCATTTACATAATCACAAAGGTTAAATCTTCTATGAACCTGTGCAATCAGGCAACATTTTTGAGCATAATTGTTTCTCTTTTTTAAATATTAATTGACATATTTCAATGTGATCACCTGCTGCATTTTCATTAATTAGCTGAAAATGGGTTTAGCCACAAAAAATAAACATATATAGTAACCTGTGAGTAAACTGATTTAAAATAACTGAAAATTACTTTTAAAATGCTACAGGACAATTTACCAGTTTCATTGGTATCAAATCAGTTACTTAGTAATATGCACATTTTACTTATTTTAACAAATCACAGAACTTGAACTTGAAATTACCTGTTCTTTTTCACTAGCTTGGCTGATTTCAGGCTAATAAATCAAGGCAAGTTCATGGAAATTCTACTCCAGGATGTCTCTCCTTCTCTTCATGTCTTACATCAAGGCCTCCTGTGCATTAGCAGAAGATTATGGTGCATACTGTGTCGCATGTTCAACCATTCTTCATCCTTTCACACTACAGATTCAGTTCACAAAGAACTCCCAACACTTCTCACAGCACAATGCACCTCCCTTTTTAAGAGGTGCAAACTCTTTAAGTAGTGCCAGCTACCCCTGATATTAGGCCTCCTGGTGATAGGTACAGCCAATGAAAAGAACTAGTAGCAATGGCCACATGCAGTTATCATGTAAGGAGATGCACCAGTTTACCATACTGGTTGCAATGCAATGAATGGGCACAAGTTAATTTTGTACTGTGATTCTTTCACTTGTCCTAACCTCCAATTAGGGAATGGTGCTTTGATTCTTCTGGCAAATCGTCTTTTTGCTGGTGAGCTGTCAGGTATCTCACTTGCTGTACTGTACCAGTCAAGAAAGGCTAGGTGAGGGTCTGTGTCATGTGCTTTTTCTAAGCAGGCCTTTACAATTTCAACAGCATTTTGTGCCTTGCCTTTTGACTGAAGAAACATTGACAAGCTGGTGATGGAATTAAACTCATAATGTTGCAAAATCTGTTGGAATCCCCTTTAGTTAGATCCTCAACATTTAAAAAAAGCCCCTTATGATAAATGGGTAAATGATCTCAACGTTGGAGAACCACATTCCTTTGAGCTTTTCTTCAACATACCTCTTATTTTGAATTTCTGTTTGTTGTCATATTTAAATTATTCACTAGATTGCTGTGGTATGCCCTGATGACGTCCTAACAACAATGCCAAGAGCAAAAAGGATTAGAGCAACAAATGCTGGCCTTGCCAGCAATGCTCACATTACATGGAAGAAAAAGAAAATCATCTGGTCCCTTCCATTCCCAGCTGAAATTGTACATAACACTGTCACAGAATCAAACAGTTTGATGTTAATATAGGGGTGGGAGTTCCCTGAGGCCCAAAATAGGTGCCACATATGAAGGAGACACCTCAACTGGGAGGCCCAGGACCGGCCCACAATTGGACATTGGGCATCATTATTATTTGTGGAACCTCCAGCTGCCTGTTGTATCTCCAGTAACAGTTTGCCCATTGTAAGAAAATCATTGTCAGCTGTTTGTCTTGCTGGCATTTGGACTAAAGGTACAATCCTGTTGGGTGGAACGACAATGGAGGAGTTTGATCAAGAATACTGTGAAGCACTCCTTCTCCTCCAGGCTCCTCAGACACAACCTTGAAATTTTTTCATAAAACAAAACTCAACTTTGGGTGGTAGTCACTGCTTCAACCACAGCGGCCACTGAAGGAGCCTGAGCAGAGCAGGCCTCAGCTCAGCATGATCCAGTTTCCTAAACAGGGCCTAGAACAAGCTTTAGACTTCTTATTTACATATGTAAGGGGCCTATTGCCTGCTTTATGTAGCCACCAAGTTGGCCGTCTTCCAGGCGTACTTCGGGCAAAGGGCATCGTTTCCACAGAAACTGCCTTTATTGCTCCCATTTTACGATCTTAACAAATTACAAAGTCCAATTTGTATCTCATAAAACTGACTCAAAACTGTTTACTCTTTGCAATTGTTACTTTTCCATTGTACCTTCACCACATACTTATGTTGATTATGATGATTCACATCACATGCTTTGTTATGGAATATTCTTTACACTAAGGGGACTTTTAAAACCCATGTTTGACATAAACTAAACATTCCCAAAACTTAGCCAAGTCCCTATCCAATCAGTTTGTTTATCCTTCTCCAATATTTATATAACTAATTAATAACTTGGTGCATACGGGCAGGAGAAGCAATTTGGGGCTATGGGTGTGGTGTAGGAGGAGGTGATTGTAAAGATATCAGCATTGACCAATTAGGTCCAGTGGCCTGATTCAGTCCTGTAGATTCCACATGGTATTGATGCATAGTTAGCAGGCTCTGATGGAGATGTTGGCTTTGAATGCCAAGGCACTGCAAGGTGGGGAACAGATGCCTTTAGCAAAGCTGTATCCTTCTCAAATAGTCGTTTGATAGTACAGAAATTGGGTATTTTGAAAAAAGAGACATTTTGTCAACGCTTTTCTTCTTGCACTCATCGGTACAATTCACAAGAAAATATCCGTGTCAGGGGAAACAACATATTTATACTGTATAAGAAGAGGGTGCTGATTGGTTGACAAATGGATGATTCTGACTGGTAGAGGTGTTGCCATGGATGATACACCAGTTGATGGTGACTGACAGTTAACTGCCAAGCATTGTTTGAAATTTAAACCAGGCAGCTGGTCTCTGATTGGTCAAGGCATTGCCCTGGGGAATGAACCAGTGAATGGATGTCACTTATTTTGTTTAGCTGAAACAGATGCAACATTTGCACTTTTATTTGTCTGTAAAGAACAGGGCCCTGTGTATTAATATATGTAGCTTCCAGTACATGCAAATGCACTGCACTGTAAGCCCAACTGACAATCTTAAATTGAATGTCAGCCTAATTCCTAGCACACTGAGGATTATTTAGCATATGGTGTCCAATCTCAGAATCACATCTAATGTTGGACACTGTGTTTTGAGTTTTGCAAGCACGGGCTGGTTGGGTATGGTCTGTACCTTGCCCGTTGTGAACAGCAGAAGGGACATGCTTTTTGATACAATCTGCCAGTCTTTGGGACATACGGCCTACGTACCTAGTATCACACTGGTACTGAAATTCATACACTACATTACTCATTTGTGTGATAGGCAGAATGCCTTTTTGACTTGAGGGCAGCAAAGTGTTAGTGGTCAATACTACTTGTGTTGCTACGGCATAGTAGCAGTGTGAAACAGCTAGCTTCACCTGTTGCTCAAAGTTTTGAGATACCTTACCCTTCCAGGGTAATCTGAGGTAGATTGGGCACTTTTCAGGGGCAAAAGTGATGGCCTTGGGCCCGTTCATGAGTTTGCGCGATATACAGAATGACATGATCTGATCAGGGTAGCAATTATCCTGCAAAATGTCTTTGATATGCCCTATTTCAGCATCAAGCTTAAATGGTGAGCAGTGGCTTAGGTCCTATTTACAAAGTTGCTGATAAGTCCAATCTTATAACGTGCGGAACTATAAGAGTCCCAACATGTGTATTGATCAGTGAAGGTAGGCTTATGGAAGATCCTGACAGAGAACCCCCTTTGCAGTTTTCTCAACCAGTATATCAATGAAACTGAGTTTGTTTGACTACTCCATTTCAAAGTTGAATTTGAGCGCAGGATGGAGCCCAATAAGACATGCAAGGAAATTATTACATGCAGCTACGGATTTAAATATATCAAATGTATCATTAACATATCAAGAAGATTTGACAAAAAATGTATCGTTTTTCAACAATATATCCTTCTCCATTCCCTCTATTGCTTCACCTCGCCATCGTCGATAACCAACAGGTACAGGTGATTTCCTAGAGGGAACACCATTTCATGATGGGTGCTCCAGTGGAGAGGGATGACTCCCAGTGTAGCTCCATGTTTTTGAAGACAGCTATCTGATGTGCAGCTAATAAATGAACTCTGAGATTTGGGACAAGAGCTTTTGGAATGCACTATCCCAGTGACCAGGTATGAGAACATGCTCATCTGGATTCATTGTGCAGTGCTCACCATGATCGAGTTAGAAGAATTCAAGCTTGATTAGACCACACTTGGAGGACTGGGCAAAATTTAGAGGCACTGGAGAAGTAGCAAAAGTGATTTAACATGATTATACCAGAACCGAGAGGTTATACCTGTCAGGAAAAGTAGAATAGGCTGGGGCTTTATTTACTAGAAAGAGACAGCAGGACAGGGAGGAGTGGTGAGATGGAAGGTGGAATTTGGTGGGGGAAGGGGTGACCTGATAGCTAGCTTCAAGATTATGAAAAGGTTTGATATGGTGGATGCAGAGAAGATGTTTCCACTTGTGCAGGAAAGCTCAAAGCCATGAAAATAAGATAGTCAATAATGAATCAAATAGGGAATTCAGTGAAACCTCTACCCAGAAATTGCTGAGAATATGGAACTAGCTACCACATGGAATAGTTGAGGCGGATAGAAGTTAGTTAAACACATGAAGGAGGAAATAATTTAATGAAATAAGGTGAGAGGAGCTTGTGTGGAGCATGAGCACTGGCATTGACAACATAAGCTGTTTCTGTGCTATGCATCCTATGTAATAAAGGAAATGAGAAATACAGACAAGTTTTAAAAATATAAACCTATTACTTTTCATCCCAGTTGCTCACAGAATTGCCCTGGATACGAATGTTAAATAAATTATGACACTTTGTTTTGGGAGGCAGTCACACCCCTTAGGTTAAGTAATACTTTTTGGTGCAAAAACAAAAAGACCTGGAAAAACTCAGCAGGTCTGACAGCATCTGTGGAGAGGTATAAAGTTGATGTTTCGAGTCCATATGACCATTCATCAGAACTAAAAAATATAGAAATGAGATGAAATATAAGCTGGTAGAGGGGGATGCGACAAGTAGATCTTGATAGGGGACCAGTGATAGGTGCAGACCAAGAGGAGACCGCCAAAGATGTCATAGACAAAAGGACAAAGGGGTGTTGATGGAGGTGATATTATCTAAGGAATGTGCTAATGGGGACATTAAGGGTGGCAAGCAGGACAAGCTAGTGGCAGATGGCCCTAGTGGGGGTGGGGTGGGGGGAAGGGATCAAAATGGGCTAAAAGGTGGAGATGAAACAATAGATCAAAATAAATTTTAAAACAGGTGGGAAAAGAAAAATTTATTTGTAAAAAAATTATAAATTATTGGAAAAAAGGGGATCGGAAAGGGTGTGGGGATAGAGGAGAGAGTTCAGGATCTGAAATTGTTGAACACAATATTAAGTCCGGAAGACTGTAAAGTGCCTAGTGGGACGATGAGGTGCTGTTCCTCCAGTTTGCGTTGAGCTTCACAGGAACATTGCAGCAGATCAAGGATGGACATGTGGGCATGAGAGCAGGGTGGTGTGTTGAAATGGCAAGCGACAGGGAAGTTTGGATCATGCTTGCGCACAGATCGAAGGTGTTCCGCAAAGCGGTCACCCAGTCTACGTTTTGTCTCTCCAATGGAGAGGAGACCGCATTGGGAGCAGCGAATGCAGTAGATTAAATTGAGGGAAGTGCAAGTGAAGCGCTGCTTCAATTGAAAGGAGCGTTTGGGCCCTTGGATGGTGAGGATGGGGGAAGTAAAGGGGCAGGTGTTGCACCTTCTGCGGTTGCATGAGAAGGTGCCATGGGAGAGGGTTGAGGTGTAGGGGGTGATGGAGGAGTGGACCAGGGTGTCCTGGAGGGAACAATCCCTGATCACACCCTGGTCCACTTCTCCATCACCCCCTACACCTCAACCCCCTCCCACGGCATCTTCCCATGCAACCGCAGAAGGTGCAACACCTGCCCATTTACCTCCCCCTTCCTCACCGTCCAAGGGCCCAAACACTCCTTTCAAGTGAAGCGACGCTTCACTTGCACTTCCCTCAATTTAGTCTACTGCATTCGCTGCTCCCAATGCGGTCTCCTCTACATTGGAGAGACCAAACGCAGACTGGGTGACCGCTTTGCGGAACACCTTCGGTCTGTGCGCAAACATGACCCAGAACTCCCTGTCGCTTGCCATTTCAACACACCACCCTGCTCTTATGGCCATATGTCCATCCTTGGCCTGCTGCAATGTTCCAGAGAAGCTCAAGACAAACTGGAGGAACAGCACCTCATCTTCCGACTAGGCACTTTAAAGTCTTCCGGACTTAATATTGAGTCCAACAATTTCAGATCATGACCTTTCTCTCCTCCATTCCTACTCCCTTTCCGATGCCCCTTTTTCCAATAATTTATAATTTTTTACAAATATATTTTTCTTTTCCCACATATTTTAAATTTATTTTGATCTATTGTTTCATCTCCACCTTTTAGCCCATTTCGATCTATACCCTGACCCCACCCACACTACGACCATCTGCCACTAGCTTGTCCTGCTTGCTACCCTTAATGTCCCCATTAGCACATCCTTTAGATAATATCACCACCGTCAACACCCCTTTGTCCTTTTGTCTATGACATCTTTGGCAGTCTCTTCTTGGCCTCCACCTATCACTGGTCCCCTCTCGAGCTCTACCCCTTCTACCATCTTATGTTTCATCTCATTTCTATACTTTTTAGTTCTGATGAAGGGTCATATGGACTCGAAACATCAACTGTATCCATCTCCGCAGTTGCTGTCAGACCTGCTGAGTTTTTCCAGGTATTTTTGTTTTTGTTCTAAATTTCCAGCATCCGCAGTATTTTGCTTTTCTTATAATACATTTTCGTGGTTGATGGTCATGGGCAGGAGGGTGTGACTGTGGGTCAAGCAGGTAGAGCGATCCAGGGTGTAGCGTTGGAGGAACCTGAGCACTTGTCTTTGTTCAACAGGTATGACGTCTTTGCTACTGTCTGGTTGAGAACGAGGACCGCAGGTTGGATGGGTAAACTCACTATGTCACCATGGTACAGGAGGCCATTCAAGTGAGGAAAGTAAAAAGGAACATGGTAGCGGTAGGGGACTGTATAGTCCAGAGAATTTAATACTTTTCTCTGTAGAACAGGAAGCCCAAAGGTGGTGTTGCCTACCCACTGCCAGAGTTAACGACCTCTCCTTGTGGCTAAAGAAGAACTTGGGAGTGTGAGGGGGAAGATCCAGATGTCATGATCCATGTAGGAACCAACAAGATGGGTAGAACTAAGAATGAGGCTCTGCAGAGGGAGTTTGAAGAACTGGGTTTCAAATTAATAAGCAGCACTTCAAAGGTATTAATCACTGGATTACTACCTGAGCCACGCAGAAACTGGAATTGGGTCAAGCAGATTACAGAATTAAACGTGTGGCTCAAAAACCGGTGTGGGAAGAAGGGATTTTGATTCATGGGATACTGGCACCAGTAATGGGGAAAGACGGAGCTGTTCCATTGGGATGAGCTCCATTTAAACGGGGCTG
Organism: Carcharodon carcharias; assembly: GCF_017639515.1. Classification (NCBI taxonomy): domain Eukaryota; kingdom Metazoa; phylum Chordata; class Chondrichthyes; order Lamniformes; family Lamnidae; genus Carcharodon; species Carcharodon carcharias. Next base: position 184,911,149 of record NC_054469.1, read on the forward strand.
GGATCTGTGTCCTGGCAAATCGTATAACTAGGGCTATGGCTGGGCTTCAAACTAAAAGGGGGGAAGGGGTCATCTGAAGGGCAATTTAGAAATACAAAGAGAAAATTCAAGGCAATAGAGCAGTTTAGCTATTTGGGTAAAGACAAGCAGAGTGGAATAGGAAGGGACAGAGAGTTTAACAGTAATAATGCATCAGCAAATAGTGGCAAAAATAAAATTAAAGGCTCTTTATCTGAATACACAAAGCATTTGCAACAAAATTTATGAACTGACGGCACAAATAGAGATAAATATCTATGCAACATTATAGACGCATGGTTGCAAGGTGACCAAGGTTGGGAAATACATATTCCATGGTTCTGAACATCGTAAAACAAGACAGACTTGAAAAGGAGGAGGAGGAGTAGCCTGATAATAAAGGATGATGAAACACAGTAGTGAGGAAGAATTTTGACTCAGTTTATCAGGAGGTAGAATCAACATGGGTGGAGATTAGGGATAACTAGTATCAGATCGTGGGACTAAGTTATAGGTACATTAATGGTAGTTTCACTGTTTGGACAGAACATTAAGCAAGAAACAATTGGAGCTTACAACAAAGGCAATGTACTAATCATGGGGGGCTTAATCTTAATCTTAACATAAACCAGACAAATCATATTGGCGAGGGTAGTCTGGAAGATGAGTTTGTAGAATCCTTTTGTGACAGCTTCCTAGAACAATACTTTGTGGAACGAACTAGTGGTAAAGCTATTTTAGATCTAGTATTGTGCAATCAGGCAGGGTTGATTAATAATCTTATAGTAAAAGCTTCTCTGGTAAAAGTGATCATGATACAATTGAATTCCATTTGAAGTTTGAGAGAGCCATACTTGAGGCCAAAACAAGAATCTTAAACAAAACCAATTCCATAGGTAGGAGGGGAGACCTGGCTCCAGTCAATTAGGAAAATATACTAAAATGTATTCTGATAAATAAACAGAGAAAAAATTTAAAGAAATTATTCAAAATGATCAACAAAAACTCAACAAGAAAACTCCATCCATGGCTTACTAGGGAAGTTAAGGATAGTATTAGATTAGAAGAAGAGGTTTATAATGTTGCAAAGAGTAGTAGTATGCCTGATGATTGGGAGAGTTTTAGAAACCAGTAGAGGGCAGCCAAAAAGCTGATAAAAAAGGAAAAAAATAGAATGAGAGCAAACAAGCCAGGAATATAAAAATAGACCATAATTTTTTTTTACTAGTATATGAGAAGGAGGAGAGTAGCTAAAATAAATAGTGGTCCATTAGAGGCAGAAACAAGAGAAATTATTGTGGAAAGTTAAGAAATGGCAGGGACATTGAACAAAGGCTTTTTCTTCATTGTAGAAGACACAAATCACAAAACAAGAATAGACGGTAACCAAGGGGCTAATAAGTGAGAAACTTAAAGTAATTAATATCAGCAGAGGAAAGATATTAGAGAAGCTTACGGGACTAAAAGCCAACAAACTTCCACAGGCCTGATGCCTAGGGCTTTAAAAGCAAATGCTTTTTTTCATTATTCTTTCATGGGATGTGGATGTCACTGGCTAGGCCACATCCTGTGAATGAATTAAAAAAAAATTATTGCCTATCCTTAATTGCCCTTGAGAAGGTGATGGTGAACCGTTCCTTGAACCGCTGCAATCCAAGTGGTGTAGGTACATCCACAGTGCTGTTAAGGAGGTAGATCCAGCATTCTGACCCAGCGATAGTGAAGGAATGATAATATAATTCTAAGCCAGGATGTTGCGTGGTTTGGAAGGAAACTTGTAGCGGGGGGTGTTTCCATGCATCTGCTGCCCTTGTCCTTCTAGGTATTGAGGTGTGGGTTTGGAAGGTGCTGTCGAAGGAGCCTTGATGAGCTGCTGTTGTGCATCCTGTAGATGGTACACAATGCAGCCACTGTGCATCGGTGGTGGAGGGAGTGAATGTTTAAGGTGGTGGACAGAGTGTCAATCAAGCGGGCAGCTTTATCCTGGATGGTATCGAGCTTCTTAAGTGTTTTTGGAGCTCCAGGCAAGTGGACAATATTCCATCACACTTCTAACTTGTGCCTCATTGTGGTGGACAAGCTTTGGGGAGTCAGGAAGTGAGTTACTCGCTCAAGAATTCCTGGGTTGCTAAGCCCCCAGGACTGGCATGGGGTCCCCAGGAATTGAAGATCAATCTCCAGGACAACTGCTGTGCGCAATCCTGGAGAAAAATCATAGTGATATTAAAAAAGATAGTTTTTAAAAAATTTTCTTCGAACATTTCTCTTTACCAGATATAAAAATGGGGGAAAGATAAAGCTGTTTGTCTGATAGTCAAGCATCATCCAATTCTGTATTAAGTCTTTTGCTTTTTGATTGGCAAATGAAGGCAGTGTGTCACAAGGATGGATATGTTAGCCACTTAATAGCTAGAGTGCTGGAAGGAGTGGAAGGGAAAAAACAAAACTTGTATTTCACCGAGATCTGTTTTCTTTTCAATTCAACTCATGGTCACAGTCTGGGGTATAGCTCAACAGGAGGTGGTTTCGGCTGGGAAGGTAATCATTTTCCATTATCTCCGCAATCACAGGAGATTACAGTTCAGTTTGCATCATATCTTTTCCTTTGAAATGCTTCTGTCTGAAGTAAGCCATGTCATACCTTTCAGGTGTGTCATTCCATTCTCTCTGAACTAGTTGGTCAAGTAATCCACATAGGAACTTTACAGCAAGTGGTTACCTCTGCCAGCTTTTGCTTGTATGTCCTTTTTTAAAAAAACACATGCCTTACTTAAAAGTTCATTATGTCCATAAGTAATTCAGGGATAGGATCCGTGGTCACGACACCAGCTTCATTGAATAATGCCTAACTTCCATTAAACTTCAAATAGCCCTGTCTCCTTTTCTGTCTGATTGATGAGCCTTTTGCCTTGTTACCAGACCCAGGCCTTCCTCCGATCTCGCCTCTACTATACTCCTGCTTATATTCCTCCTCAACGGGGAGTGTCGGCACGCTTTCTGGCAGAGACTGAGCAGAAGAAGCTTCTCCTGTGACAAAGAGACATAAGTAAGGGGGTTAGTAGGCATTAAAGACCTTGCCACATCAGTGCTATTACAAGATGCTCATCAACCATTCTACTGTCCAACATGAGTGATGACTCTCTGCAGACACCATGTACACTTGAACGGACATCTGAAACTTCAGATCAGGAAACTTGTCAGGGTTCCAATTTTGAACTATATTAACCAGTGGGAACTGTGCTACTGCTTGTACCTTTGCAGCCCTGGATAGTACTTGTTCTTGACCTACTACGTGTCCTAGATAGGTCACTTGAGCTTTAGCAAACTTGCTCTTTGTGAGATTGGCCACTAGGTCAACTGACTGTACATCCTGGAAGAGTTGCTGTAAGTGAGTTTCCCAGGTGTCGCTGTACACTAGGAGGTCGTCTAGGTACACTACCCAATTGGATAAATCCTCCACTACCTGGTTCCTCAGCCTTTGAAAGGCGGCTGGGGCATTTCGGAGTCCAAATGGTATTACTTGACACTGGTATAACACATCCAGAGTTATGAAGGTGGAGATTTCCTTCACTTGGGCAGTCCAGGGACCTGCCAGTATCCCTTCAGTAAACCTATCTTTGTAATGTAGGCTGCTTTACCTGCCCTATCTATGTAGTCTTCCAGCTGGGGTATCGGGTAGGATTCAGCTCTGGTCACTGCATTAACATTTTAGTAGTCAATGCAGAACTTTGTGGAGCCATCCAGCTTGGGCACAAGGATAACTGGGGAGCTCCAGCCTTGTCAAGTCTGCTCACTGTTCTGCACTTAGGTGATTGAATAGAGAGTCTAAGTTCGCTAGTAACTCTGTATTGATTAGCTGAGTAGTAGTGGGTTCACTGTGGGCCTTACCCATGTCTCCCCTCAGTTCATCCCCCTGTTACTCTCATCCTCTAGGTCGGTGGCAATGGGATAGACCATTATCGGGTTCTCCCCTTCTTGGCTGTGATATTGCTTTATCACGTTGACATACACAGCCTTTGCTTTTTCCTCTGATCTGGGGTCTCAGTTAGTTAATTTACTTCCCTGAGCTTCTTTGCTGGTCTGTACGAGCCACTGCACCAGGCTTTTAAGGGTTCGCCTGGTATTAATAGCAGCACTAACACATAGACTCCTGGCTGAAAGGTTCGGGCTCTGGCATGTTTGTCTGTCTGTTTTTCATAGCTGTCTGGGAGATTTTTGCGTGTTCTTGGGCCACATCACAGGCTCTCATAAGTTGCTCCCAGAACACTGTTATGTAGGCTAACGAGGAGACTTCCTCCTTCTGTTCTAAAAGCTTCTCCTTGATTAGTTTCAGAGGCTCTTGCACTTGGTGCCTGTAAACTAATTCAAACAGAGTAAAACCAGTGGACTCATTGGGTGAGTCTCTGGTTGCAAACAGAGGAAAACCCAGTTGTGGGGGTACTCGTGGCAGTAAGCCCTGATCATTTTTTTTAGGGTCTGGTGATACCATTCTAGCGCCCGCTGCACCTTCGGTTGATACACTGAAGACTTCAGCTGGGTCATGCCCAGGTTGTACATGACTTCCTGGAATATCTTGGACATGAGATTTGAGCCCTGATCCAACTGGATCTTAGTGGGCAGACCATTCCTGGTGAAGAATTGGGTCAATTCCCTCACCACTGTTTTGGCAGATATGGTTCTCAGGGGAATATCCTCTGGGAAATGGGTAGCCATGTCCATGATGGCGAGGGTATATTTGTAGCCTCCTTTTGTTTTGGGCACAGGTCCCACACAGTCCTCTAACACCTTGCTGAATGGTTCCCCAAAAGCTGGCATGGGAATCATAGGTGCAGGTTTTATTGCAGGCTGAGGTTTTCCCAGGTGTGGCAGATTTTGCAAAACCTGACTATATCCCTGTGGAGATGTGGTCAGTAAAAATACTGGCTGATGCGGGCTTGGGTTTTGTGTACATGACATGCCCAGCTATCGGAATTTTGTGAGGTAGCCACAGAATTTCCCTATGGTACCTCAGCTGCACCACCACCTGGTGCATCACTGTCCACTCCTCATTTGCAGGTTTGGGAAGGGGTCTCCATTTCCTCATTAGCATCTCATTTTTAATGGAATAACATTCAGGGACTGCTTTACCTCAGCTTCAGCGTGTGCAGTCTGAGCTAATGTTTTTAACAATGGGTCAGCTTGCTGGGTCGCTACTAAGGAAGATCTATGTATAATCTCCCTAGGGTCTTCCAGACTCCTGAAAAAGGTTTCAGATAACCAGACCATAGGGTCTTCTGTCTGCAGTGCCACTTGAGTCTCCACTGACAGAGCTTGTCTGGCCTTAGACCAAACAGTAGGGAAAATGCCAGGCACTTTCTCTGTGGCTGTTCTGTCTTTCTGACATCAGTGGGCTCCTCTGACACAATTGGGGATGCTATTACCTTTGATCCCACCAGGTCATTGCCGAGGAGCATGTCGACCCTGTCCACAGGCAAACTGGGGACGATTCCCATGGTCACTGCTCCTGACACAAGGCTGCACTCCAGATACACCCGGTATAAGGGGATGGGCATGTACCCTCCTTCAATCCCCTTTACCAACACCTTGGCACTTACTGCACTCTCTGATGGGAAGGTCATGCCCTTTTCCAGCAGTAGAGTTTTGCTAGCCCCTGTGTTCCTCAGTATTATTGCAGGCTTACTCGCTTCACCTTGGGGAAATGTGGCCACCCTTCCTTCAGATACAAAATCCTTGTAACTTTCAGGGAGGGCTTTAAATTAACTCAGCAGGGGTGTGGGAACCAAGAGAAAATATTAGAAAGGAATACCAGGGTGCACAAAATACTGGGAGAGACAGATAGCACTAGTATAGAGAATAGTAAGTTAATAGGTGAAGTTGGGGTGAGGGAGAAAGTAACAAAATCTAAATCAGGGTTACTATGCATGCATGTGAATGCACGGAGTATAGTAAATAAAATTGGGGAGTTACAGGCGCAGATTGCCATGTGGAAATATAATGTTGTGGTGAATACAGAGACCTCGCTCAAGGGAGGGCAGAACTGGGTGTTAAATATTCCCAGGTACAAGGTGTTCAGAAAAAAATAGGAAAGGAAGAGGGGTGGTGGTATTGGTTAAGGAGAGCATTGCAGTGCTGGAGAAAGAGGATGTCCCAGAGGGTTCAAGGACAGAATCAATTTGACTAGAGCTAAAGAACAAAAAGGGTGCAATTACATTGCTCGGTGTAGTCTATAGGCTGCCAAATAGTGAGAAGGATGCAGAACAACAAATCTGCAGGTAAATTTTAGAGAGTTGCAAGCATTATAGAGTAGTTATAATGGGTGACTTTAATTACCCGAATGTAAGACTGGGACAGTGGTAGTGTAGAGGGGGGAGAGGGGCAAACGTTCCTAGATTGTGTTCAGGAAAATTTTCTGCAGCAGTATGTGTCCAATCCAACAAGATGCACTACTGGAACTGGTTCTTGGAAATGAGATGGGCCAAGTGGATCAAGTGTCAGTGGGGGAACATTTAGGAGACAGTGATCATTGTATTGTACGTTTTAGGATGATGATAGAAAAGGATGACAGGCAATCCAGAGTAAGAATAGTTAACTGGACGAGAGCTGACTTCAATGGGGCAAGAGCAGAGCTGGGCCAGATACACTGGAACAACAGATTGGTGGGAAAAACTGTAGCTGAACAATGGGCTACCTTCAAAAAAGAGTTGGTTCGGGCACAGTCAAGATATATCCCATCAAAAGGGAAAGGTATGGCAAACAAATCCAGAGCTCCCTGGATGAAAAAGGAGATAGAAATTAAGATAAAGAAGGAAAAGTGTGCTTATGACAGGTGTCAGGTAGAAAATACAATTGAGAACCAAGCATGTAATTCTGTGATTGTTTAACCTCATCTGCACTCTCAGGAGTGCCTCCACAGGGATTCGCAGCAGCACTCAGAGCCATAGCATGGTCAGCTATGCTCTCCGGCTGATTCCCATTCTCTGCACAGGGTGTATGTGCCCCGATAAATCCCACTGGTTTTTCCCATAACCTCCAGCCATTTACCTGGTGGTGCTCTACCTTTTGGTAATTAAGACACACAGGCTTCTTGACCTCACGTATCATCTCATCACCACCCTTTCTGTCCTGAGGAGGGCCCCCAGCATTTCTTTCTCTCCCATGGGTGCTCAGTTTCCTATCACTCCCTCCACCTCTATCCTTTCCAGTTGGTTGGGGTGACTAGGGAAGGGTCTCTTCTGGATCAAGGTTTGTGGATCAGCTCATAGTCATCAGCTAATGTGGCTACCTACCTGGCCCCTGTTACCCTCTGTTCCCCTGTGTGTGTTCTTATTTGAAGGGTATGGAGTCTTTAAACTGCTCAAGAAGAATTATTTCACAAAGGATTTTGTAAGTGGCTCCTGTTTTTAGTGCCCACAACCACTGGCCAAAAGCAAATTGCTTAAGCCTTCAAATTCCCAGTACAGCAGGTGAGGCTGTTTCCTGAGGGTACAGAATTTCTGATGGTACACCTCCGGCACTAACTGGTATGTGCTCAAAATAGCCATTTTTACTGCCTCATGGTTAGTGGCACTTTCTTCAGGCTGGAGGGAGTAAACCTCTTGCGCGTTCCCTGAAAGTTTACTTTGCAGTAATAAGGACTAATGTTGGACTGGCAACTTTGACTGCTGTGCCAACTGGTCGAAAGAGATAAAGAAGGCTTCCACCTCTGTTGCATAAAACTTAGGAATTAAATGAGCAAACTGGATTGCCTCGGCCGTTAAGTATAAGCTAGTGCTGGACCACACGAGCGAACAGATAGATTGAAGAATTAAACACTTTCCATTTCCACATCCCAACCAAGTCTGAAATGGAGGATGGTTAAGGCTGTAGTCAGGGAGCAGGAGGATGATTCAGGCTGTAATCAGAGAGCAGGAGGATGGCTAAAGCTGTAATCAGGGAGCAGGAGGATGGCTAAAGCTGTAATCAGGGAGCAGGAGGATGGTTAAGGCTGTAGTTAGTGAGCAGGAGGATGGTTAAGTCTGTAGTCAAGGAGCAGCAGGAAGATGATTAAGGCTGTAGTCAGGGAGGAGGAGGAGGATGGTTAAGGCTGTAGTCAGAGAGCAGCAGCAGCAGGATGTTTAAAGCAGCATTGAGGGGAAGAACTCCTCAGTGCAAGCAGCAGTTGAATGCAGGGCTGGCAGCACCTTTAATATGGTGCTAGCAGTTGTTGCGGCATCAGCTGATACTGCCTCTGTTGCCTTGTTTTCCACTTCTGCAGTGTAAGTTGGCTGACCATCCTCTGTAAGACCATATATTGCTGGCTGCTGACCACCCGAATGCAAGATGTTTCCGCTTCCAGTACTGAGAATTCAGCCCATAAAGTTAACGTTTCATGTCGATGACCTTTCATTAGAAATGTGACCTGCTGTGTATTTCTAATTTGTAATTTATTTCAGAATTCCAACATTTGCAGTATTTTGCTTCTGGACAAGAGGAAAGAGGTTTTGCTATAACACTTCGGTGAAACCGCACCTGAAATACTGTATGTAGTTTTGTTCTCCATATCTAAGGAACAATATATTTGCATTGGAGGTGGTACAGCAATGGTTCACTAGATTGGTTCCTGGCTGAGTAAATTAGGCCTATACTTTAAGGAGTTATGAAGAATTAGAGGTGATCTCATTGAAACATACAGGACTCTGAATGGGTTTAACAGAGTAGACACTGAGATGTTGTTTCCCATGGATAGGGAATCTAGAGCACAGAGGTGCACAGTTTCAGGATAAGAGTCATTCATTAAAAGGGCTGAGATGAGGAGGAACTTCTTCACTCATAGGGTTGTGAATCTTTGGAATTCTTGCCTCAGAGGGTTGTGGATGCTCCATTATTGAACATATTCAAGGCTGGGATTGACAGATTTTTGGTCTCTCAGGGGATGAAGGGATATGGAAAATGGGCAGAAAAGTAGAATTGAAGCAGGAGATCAGCCATGATCTTATTCCAGTGGCAGAACAGTCCCCAGGGGCAGTATGGTCTACTCCTGCTCCTATTTCTTATGTTCTTAATTCCCAGAGACTCCATGGTAATGTTCCCTGTAAAATGACGTTATTGTCAGTGGCCAGTTTCTTCAATGCACAATGCTATTTGTGTGTCTGTGATAGACACCTGTTTAACATGGAAAAAGGCCAACATAGTTCTTTCCAGGCTACTCCATGGACATGCACACTTACAGCTTAGTAGAAACATTGTTCCAGAGCAATCCAGGAGGGTTGACAACCTTACTATCTTAAGCAGTGATTTTTTACATATAGCAGGGTCCCTTGCTCAGCATGGGTGTAAATTAGATAGTGACACTATCAACACGTTGCCTGATCATTGGCTCATGTTCCACTTTAAGAATTTTTTGGAATGCAGGATTATAGAAGTCACCATATTATCGGATAGTTGGGAAAACCAACACTTCAAAGATCAAGCAGTGATGTAATAGGAATGGCTAAGGACAAAGGTTTGTCATTCCTTATCCCCGAGAGGAGCTACCTTCCATAAACTGCACAGAATAGAGTTCTATAGATCATTTTTAACCCTGCGCACTCACCCCTTCCCCGCCACCACGATTGGATAGTTAAAATGGTGATGACAATTTGTACTTCACTTTCCATGGGTTGTAATTTTAACCTGTTGTTTCATACAGGTGAGAGAGAAACCCACCAAAATGTAGCAGAGCCCTTCTTTAAATATATTGCTTGGGCTCTGATGTTTCACTGGGTCTGACTGCGATTTTAACACAAGGTCTGAATGGGAAAGGCAACAAGAGGAGCCTTAGTTAGAAGAGGGCCAAAATGGTAGGTTAATTTTATTTTAGTTTTGTTTCCTTGTGGACCAGCAAGAGCTGAAAATGATTATTTTTATAGCGTTGACTTGAGGTATTCATCTATAATACAGCAGACAGGACTTCATGCGTGTCAGTTGCAAACAGGTCAGAGGAGGTCAGAAATGCTGCAGTTATGCTGTGTGCTGTTCTTGCTCTGTGGTCCACAGTCAAGGTTCCAAAAGGGCCGCTTTTGACATTTACAGGCTGTTTCTTGATGAGATCTAGGTTGATGTCATGTTGGTGTTGCTGAAATAGAGAGAACTGATTTCTGAAGTTGGCCTTCTGTGACTTTGATTCATTGAACCATGGGGTGCTGAGAGAGAAAGAAATAAAGACTTATATTTATATTGCAGTTTTCAGGGCCTCATGGTTTCCAAAAGTGCTTTACAGCCAATGAAGTAATGTTTTGATGTGTACTCACAATTGTAATATAGGAAAAAAACAGCTAATTTGTCCACAGCAACCCAACAAACAACAATATGATAATGACCAGATATTTTAGTGATATTATCGAGGGGCTATTGGCCAGGACTTCCTTGCTCTATAGTGCAATGGAATCTTTCACATTAACTTGATAGGGCAAACAGGACTTCAGATTAACATCTCATCTAACAATCCAGCCCTCCCTCAGTATAGCACTGAAGAGTCAACCTCGATTACATGCTTAACTTCCTGGAGTAGGACGTTGGTCAATACTTCACACTCTGCTCACCACTAGAGCTCTGGCAGGCTTGAATGGAACAAATAGTACAATGTGGAAATGAAGTAAACCCTTAACAAGCAGTTAACCAGCAAATAAGTTAACAATGAATCCTTGTATTTAAGCGCATTTGATAAAGCATTTGATAAAGTGCCACATCAAAGGTTATTACAGAAAATAAAAGCTCATGATATAGGGGGTAACATATTGGCATAGATACAAGGTTGGCTGACTAACAGGAAGCAGAGAGTAGGCATAAATGGGTCTTTTTGGGTTGGCAAGATGTAATGAGTGGCGCACCACAGGGATCAGTGCTGGGACCTCAACTGTTTACAATTTATATAAATGACTTGGATGAAGCAGTTGAAGGGATGGTTGCCAAATTTGCTGTTGACACAAAGATAGGTAGGAAAGTTGTGAAGAGGACATAAGGAAGCTACAAACAGATATGGATAGGTTAAATGGGCAAAGATCTGGCAGATGGAGTATAATGTCGGAAAATGTGAAATTGTCTATTTTGGCAGGATAAATAAGAGAGAAGCAGATTATCTAAATGGTGAGAGATTGCAGGGTTCTGAGGTGCGGAGGGATTTGGGTGTTCTACTGCATGAGTCACAAAGGGCTAGTGTAAGTACAGCAAGTAATTAGGAAAGCTAATAGAGTGTTATTATTTATTGCAAGAAGAATTGAATACAGAAGTAGGGAGGTTATGCTTCAGTTGTACAGGGCACTAGTGAGACCACATTTGGAGTACTGTGTTCAGTATTGGTCACCTTATTTAAGGAAGGACGTAAATGTGTTGGAAGGTTTACCAGACTAATACTTGGAATGGGTGGATTGTCTTATGAAGAAAGGCTGGACAGACTGGGCTTGTATATGCTGGAGTTTAGAAGAGTAAGAGGCGACTTGATTGAAACATATAAGATCCTGAGGGGGTCTTGACAGGGTGGATGTAGAAAGGATGTTTCCACTTGTGGAAGAATCTAGAACTAGAGGTCACTGTTTAAAAATAAGGGGTCACCCATTTAAAACAGGGATGAGGTGAAATTTTTTTCACTCAGAGAGTTGTGAGTCTTTGAAACTCTTCCTCAAAAGGTGGTAGAAGCAGAGTCTTTGGATGTTTTTAAGGATAGATGGATAGGTGGATAGATTCTTGGTAAGCAAGGGGGTGATAGGTTATCAGCGGTAGGTGGGATGCAGATTTCAGAGTACTATCAAATCAGCCATAATCTTATTAAATGGCAGAGCAGGCTCGAGAGGCTGAATGGCCTATTCCTGCTCCTTGCTTGTATGTTCGTATGTTGAAACAAATTTAGGAATGGGCAAAAGTTGATATCCATTCAATTAATGCTAAATCTCAAAGCGAAAGCTATTGATGCCTAATTAACATGTTGACTAGCTGAAATGAACAGATAAAAAATAAAAACAAAAAACTGCGGATGCTGGAAATCCAAAACAAAAACAGAATTACCTGGAAAAACTCAGCAGGTCTGGCAGCATCGGCGGAGAAGAAAAGAGTTGATGTTTCGAGTCCTCATGACCCTTCAACAGAACTGGGTGAATCCAAGGAGAGGGGTGAAATTTAAGCTGGTTTAAGGTGGGGGTGCGGGGGGAGGGGGGTTGGGTGGGGGGAGAGAAGTGGAGGGGGGTGGTGTGGTTGTAGGGACAAGCAAGCAGTGATAGGAGCAGATAATCAAAAGATGTCACAGACAAAAGAACAAAAGAACACAGAGGTGTTGAAGTTGGTGATATTATCTAAACGAATGTGCTAATTAAGAATGGATGGTACGGTACTCAAGGTACAGCTATAGTGGGGGTGGGGGGCATAAAAGATTTAAAAATAATGGAAATAGGTGGGAAAAGAAAAATCTATATAAATTATTGGAAAAAACAAAAGGAAGGGGGATGAAACAGAAAGGGGGTGGGGATGGAGGAGGGAGTTCAAGATCTAAAGTTGTTGAATTCAATATTCAGTCCAGAAGGCTGTAAAGTGCCTAGTCGGAAGATGAGGTGCTGTTCCTCCAGTTTGCATTGGGCTTCACTGGAACAATGCAGCAAGCCAAGGACAGACATGTGGGCAAGAGAGCAGGGTGGAGTGTTAAAATGGCAAGCGACAGGGAGGTTTGGGTCATTCTTGCGGACAGACCGCAGGTGTTCTGCAAAGCGGTCGCCCAGTTTATGTTTGGTCTCTCCAATGTAGAGGAGACCGCATTGGGAGCAATGAATGCAGTAGACTAATTTGGGGGAAATGCAAATGAAATGCTGCTTCACTTGAAAGGAGTGTTTGGGCTCTTGGACGGTGAGGAAAGAGGAAGTGAAGGGGCAGGTGTTGCATCTTTTGCGTGGGCATGGGGAGGTGCCATAGGTGGGGATTGAGGAGTAGGGGGTGATGGAGGAGTGGACCAGGGTGTCATGGATGGAACGATCCCTACGGAATGCCACTGGGGGGGGTGAAGGGAAGATGTGTTTGGTGGTGGCATCATGCTGGAGTTGGCGGAAAAGGCGGAGGATGATCCTTCGAATGCGGAGGCTGGTGGGGTGATAAGTGAGGACAAGGGGAATCCTATCATGTTTCTGGGAGGGAGGAGAAGGCGTGAGGGCGGATGCGCGGGAGATGGGCTGGACACAGTTGAGGGCCAACGACCGTGGGTGGAAAACCTCGGTTAAGGAAGAAGGAGGACATGTCAGAAGAACTGTTTTTGAAGGTAGCATCATCAGAACAGATGCGATGGAGGCGAGGGAACTGAGAGAACGGGATGGAGTCCTTACAGGAAGCGGGGTGTGAGGAGCTGTAGTCGAGGTAGCTGTGGGAGTCGGTAGGCTTGTAATGGATATTGGTGGACAGTCTATCACCAGAGATTGAGACAGAGAGGTCAAGGAAGGGAAGGGAAGTGTCAGAGATGGATCACGTGAAAATGATGGAGGGGTGGAGATAGGAAGCAAAATTAATAAATTTTTCCAAGTCCCGACGAAGCATGAAGCAGCACCGAAGTAATCATCGATGTACTGGAGAAAGAGTTGTGGAAGGGGGCCGGAGTAGGACTGGAACAAGGAATGTGCCACATACCCCATAAAGAGACAGGCATAGCTGGGGCCCATGCGGATACCCATAGCCACACGTTTTATTTGGAGAAAGTGAGAGGAGTTGAAGGAGAAATTGTTTAGTGTGAGAACAAGTTCAGCCAGACAGAGGAGAGTAGTGGTGGATGGGGATTGTTTGGGCCTCTGTTCAAGGAAGAAGCTAAGGGCCCCACCAGCCTCCACATTCAAAGGATCATCCTCCGCCATTTCCGCCAACTCCAGCATGACACCACCACCAAACACATCTTCCCTTCACCACCCCCGGTGGCATTCCATAGGGATCGTTCCATCCGTGACACCCTGGTCCACTCCTCCATCACCCCCTACTCCTCAACCCCCACCTATGGCACCTCCCCATGCCCATGCAAAAGATGCAACACCTGCCCCTTCACTTCCTCTCTCCTCACTGTCCAAGGGCCCAAACACTCCTTTCAAATGAAGCAGCATTTCACTTGCATTTCCCCCAACTTAGTCTACTGCATTCGTTGCTCCCAATGTGGTCTACTCTACATTGGAGAGACCAAACGTAAAGTGGGTGACCGCTTTGCAGAACACCTGTGGTCTGTCCGCAAGAATGACCCAAACCTCCCTGTCGCTTGCCATTTTAACACTCCACCCTGCTCTCTTGCCCACATGTCTGTCCTTGGCTTGCTGCATTGTTCCAGTGAAGCCCAACGCAAACTGGAGGAACAGCACCTCATCTTCCGACTAGACACTTTACGGCCTTCCGGACTGAATATTGAATTCAACAACTTTAGATCTTGAACTCCCTCCTCCATCCCCACCCTCTTTCTATTTCTTCCCCCTTCCTTTTGTTTTTTCCAATATTTTATATAGATTTTTCTTTTCCCACCTTTTTCCATTATTTTTAAATCTTTTATGCCCCCCACCCCCACTATAGCTGTACCTTGAGTGCCGTACCATCCATTCTTAATTAGCACACTCGTTTAGATAATATCACCAACTTCAACACCTCTGTGTTCTTTTGTTCTTTTGTCTGTGACATCTTTTGATTATTTGCTCCTATCACTGCTTTCTTGTCCCTACAACCACACCACCCCCCTCCACGTTTGTGGGAAGTGGTCCTTAAATGGCTAATAATTGGCCACTTAAGTGCCTCAATTGGGGCAAGGGGAAGTGGGCTGCCCTAGGCCTCACCTTCCCTATGTAATATTACAGACAGGTTGGGGGTGGTTAGAAGGGTGATGGGATGGGTCCCCTCCCCCCAGGGAATATTACAGGCCCCCAGCATGCAAACCTGCTGGCAGGGTGTTGTAAAATCTGCCCCAAATCTACCTTTTCAAACCCTTGCTAACTTAAAAGATTTAATAGAGGTTTTAAAGTTTCAAAGGGTTTTGATTGGGTGTCTGCAGAAAGATTATTCCTGTGGTAGAAAGTCAGTGACAAGAGGGCCAACAATTTAAAATTATTGCTGAAAAAAGGGACACCTTTTGTTGAAGCTTTTTGCCTTGCAATGGTTCATTCCCCAGGGCAATGTCTTGACCAATCAGAGTCAAGCTGCCTGGTTTAAATGTCAAACAATGCTTGGCAGTTAACTGTCAGTCACCATCAACTGGTGCATTATCCATGGCAAATGCCTCTACCAATCAGAATCCACTTGCCAACCAATCAGTACTCTCATCAAATAGAGTATAATTTTATTGTTTCCCCTGACATTTGCATTTTCTTGCGAATTGTCCTGATGAGTGCAAGACGAAAAGCTTCGACAAAAAAGTCTCTCTTTTACGGAAATACTCGAGATCTGCACTACCAACCCACAATTTAAAATTACAGTGAGAGTGAGAGAGCAGGTCTGTGAATGTCTTTGCACAGGGAATTGTCAAAGCACAGAATGCTTTACCATAGGGACTTATATTTAATTGCTCATGGGATGTGGGCGTCATTGGCCAGGCCAGCATTTGTTTACCACCATGATTACCCATGAAAAGGTAGTGGTGAGCAGCCTTCTTGAACCACTGCAGTCCATGTAGTGTAGGTACACCCACAGTTCTGTTAGGGAGTTCCAGATTTTTGGTCCAGGGAAAGTGAAGGAGCGGTGAACTAGTTCCAAGTCAAGATGGTGTGTGGCTTGGTGTGGAACTTGCAGGTGGTGGTGTTCCCATGTGTCTGCTGCCCTTGTCTTTCCATGTGGTGGAGGCTGCAGATTTGGAAGGTGCGGTCGAAGGAGTCTTGATGAGTTGCCAGTTTAAATGGTGCAGAATACTGCCACTGTGCAAGGGTGGTGGCAGGAGTGAATGTTTAAGGGAGTGGATATGGCAGCATCCAAGCAGACTACCTTTTCCTAGATGGTGTTAAGCTTCTTGAGTGTTGTGGGAGCTACACTCATCCAGGCAAGTGAAGATAATTCCACCACACTCCTGACTTATGCATTGTAGATAGTTCACAGGCTTTGGGGAGTCAGGCAATAAGTTAACTTGCTTTAGAATTCCAAGCCTCTGACTTGCTCTTGCAGCCACAGTATTCATATTGCCGGTCTAGTTAAGCTTCTGGTCAATGGTAACTCCTAGGATGTTAATAGTGGGTGATTCAGCGATGATAATACCGTTGGACATCAAGGTTAGATCCGCTATTGTTGGAAATGGTCATTGCCTGACACTTTTGTGGTGTGAATGTTATTTGCCACTTGGCAGTCCCAACCTGAATGTCGTTCAGGCCTTGCTCCATGTAGGCATGGAATGCTTCAGTATCTGAGGAGTTACAAATGGTCCTGAAAATGGGTGATCATCAGTGAACATCCCTTCTTCTGACCTTATGATGGAAGAAAAGTCATTGATGAAGCAACTGAAGAAGGTTGGACCTAGGACACTACCCCAAGGAACTACTTCAGTAATTTCCTTGGGCTGAGATAATTATGCATATATGAACATACAAAATAGGAGTAGAAGTTGACCATTTGGTCTGTCGAGCCTGCTTCACCATTCAATAAGATCATGGCTGATTTGTTTGTATTACTAATTCCGCATTACAATCTACCCCCAATAACCTTTGATTTCTTTGCCTAAAAAGAATCTATCTACCTCCGACTTAAAGATATTCAATGACCCCACCTCCACCATCTCCTGGGGCAGAGAGTTCCAAAGTCACACAACCCTCTGAGGGAAAAAAATTCTCCTCATTTCTGTCCTAAAAGGGCGCCCTCTAATTTTCAAAAAGTGCCACCTAGTTCTGGACTCACTTACAAGAGGAAGTATCATTTCCGCGTCCACTTTGTCAAGACCATTCAGGATCTTATAAACTTCAATCAAGTCAGCCCTCACTCTTCTAAACTGCAGTGGAAACAAGCCCAGTCTGTCTTACCTCATAAGACAACCCACTCATTCCAAGTATCAATCTAGTAAACCTCCTCTGAACCGCCTCCAATGCATTTACATCCTTCTTTAAACAAAGAGACCAAAACTGCACACAGATGTGGTTTCACCAATTTGAGATGTGGTTTCACCAATGCCTTGTATAACTGAAGCATAACATCCTTACTTTTATGTTCAATTCCTCTCATAATGAAGAATAACATTCCATTGGGTAGGTGCCATAGGTGGGGGTGGTCCACTCCTCCATCATCCCCTACTCCTCAACCCCCACCTATGGCACCTCCCCATGCCCACACAAAAGATGCAATACCTGCCCCTTCACTTTCTCTCTCCTCACCTTCCAAGGGCCCAAACACTCCTTTCAAATGAAGCCGCATTTCACTTGCGTTTCCCCCAACTTAGTCTACTGCATTCGTTGCTCCCAATGTGGTCTACTCTACACTGGAGAGACCAAACGTAAACTGGGCGACCGCTTTGCAGAATACCTGCGGTCTGTCCGCAAGAATGACCCAAACCTCCCTGTCGCTTGCCATTTTAACACTCCACCCTGCTCTCTTGCCCACATGTCTGTCCTTGGCTTGCTGCATTGTTCCAGTGAAGCCCAATGCAAACTGGAGGAACAGCACCTCATCTTCCGACTAGGCACCTTACAGCCTTCTGGACTGAATATTGAATTCAACAACTTTAGATCTTGAACTCCCTCCTCCATCCCCACCCCCTTTCTGTTTCTTCCCCATTCCTTCTGTTTTTCCAATAATTTATATAGATTTTTCTTTTCCCACCTATTTCCATTATTTTAAAATCTTTTATGCCCTGCTAGTCTTTCCACCCCACCCCCACTACAGATGTACCTTGAGTGCCCTACCATCCATTCTTAATTAGCACAGTCGTTTAGATAATATCACTACCTTCAACACCTCTGAGTTCTTTTGTTCTTTTGTCTGTGACATCTTTTGATTATCTGCTTCTATCACTGCTTGCTTGTCCCTACAAACGCACCCCTCCCCAACTTCTCTCTGCTCCCCCCAACCTTGAACCAGCTTATATTTCACCCCTCTCTTTATATTCGCTCAGTTCTGTGGAAGGGTCATGAGGAATCGAAACGTCAACTCTTTTCTTCTCCGTCGGTGCTGCAGACCTGCTGAGTTTTTCCAAGTAATTCTGTTTTTGTTTTGGATTTCCAACATCCGCAGTTTTTTGTTTTTATATTAGCCTTCATAATTACTTGTTGTACCTACATACTAACCGATGTCTGTCTGCAACCTCCGTATGTCCTCTTCACAACATACTTTCCTACCTGTCTCAAACCTCAAACTACCACAACCATCTTCCTTTAGATGACTCCACCAATGGAGAGAATTCTCCCTGATTCCCATTGACTTCAGTTTTGCCAGGGCACCTTGATGCCACACTTGGTGAAATGCTACTTTGGAGTCAAGGGTAATCACCCTCATGTCACTTCTGGAATTCAGCTCTTTTGTCCATGTTTGGACCAAGACTGTAATGCAGTCTTGAGCTGAATGCTCTTGACAGAACACAAACTAGAGCATTGGTGAGCTGGTTATTGCTCAGTAAGTATCCCTTGATAGCAGTGTTGAAGGCATGTTCTATTACTTTCCTGATCATTGAATGTAGACTGATGGCGCAGTAATTAGCTGGAGCCAATTTTATTAACAGAACATACCTGGGCCATTTTCCACATTGCTATGCAGATGCAAGTGTTGTAGTTGTACTGGAACAGTTTGGCTAGGAGCATGGCTAGTTCTGGAGCACAAGTCTTCAATACAACAGCTGGGATGTTGTCAAAGCCCATAGCCTTTTCTGTATCCACTGGATTCAGAAATTCCTTGATATCACATGGACTGAATTGAATTGGCTAAAGACTGGCATCTGTGATACTGGGAACCTCAGGAGAAGGCCAGGTGGATCATCCATTTGGCACTTCTGGTTGAAAATGTTTGTAAATGCTTCAGACTTGTCCTTTGCTCTAATGTGCCAGGCTCTGTCATCATTGAAGATGAGAATGTCCGTGGAGCCTTCTCCTCCAGTTAGTTGTTTAATTGTCCACGCCATGCATGATGTGGCAGGACAGCAGAACTTAGATCTGATCCGATGGTTGTGGGATCACTTAGCTCTCTCTATAGCATGCTGCTTGTACTGCTTAGCATGAATTTGGTCCTATTGAAGCAGAGATGATTGCACTTTTAACGGAAGGGTAGTTAATCATTTGAAGCCAATGAGACCAGGACAATGGAAATCAATGAGACCAGGACAGTTTGGAGATGGTTCATCAAAGGACAGATACAGGCTTGTTAGGGTGTATGCCTGCTTTTTGTGCTGCAATCGTCTTTCATCATGTAATAATCAAAGATAATTTTTTTGGGGCTGAGCTTTCCTTTTTCTTTAGTGTCCTCATTTTTGAGTGTTATCTAGCAAGAAAGAAAGACTTGCATTTATATAGTGCTTTCATGACCTCTGGACATCCAAAAGTGCTTTCCATCCAATGAAGTACTTTGGACTCTTATTATTGTTGTAATATTGAAATGTAGGGCTGAATTTTCCAGGCCAGGTGAAGATAGGCTTGGAGGCAGTGGCATTGGGGGAGGTCCAGGAATATAGGGAGGAGCCATGCCAGGATAGCTTCCTGAAGCATTCCCATTGCCAGGGAAGTTTCCCGAGGTGGTCAGACAATTTTAACACTTAAAGCCCCAATTGGGGACAATTTTCTGGCTTGCCAGTATTTTGTCAGTAGCAGAGTGGGTCCATGCTGCAATGGGAGCCCACCAGCTCAATTGAGGCAACTGCCTTGCAGCAGGCTACATGGCCATGGGAGCTGGATGGCCCATGCCCCATAGGTGGGGCCACAGGAGTGAAGGGCTGACCTGGCAGCCCCAACAAGGATTTTCCTCTTTGTTCTGTGGGGCCTTCCACATTCCCTGCTGTGCTTTATTAATTTAATTTTATGCCTCTGAGGTCACTGCCATGTTGAGGCACCTTCAAGGTCTCTGTCCTGCTTCAGGCCACCTGCCATCCTTAATAGGATGGTAAGCACAGAGGTGGCCATATAGGAGACTGCCTCTGGGAATATTGCTCAACGGATTTTGCTACCAGTAAATAGAGGTTTGGGATTCCCAGTTGGTCCTGACACTGGGCTCCTAAAGCCCATGGGAAAATCCTGCCCTTAATGTCATATCACATTTCTCTGGATAAGAGGCCAGTTGGGAGATATGTCCAGAAACCTCTACCAATGTTACTCAAAAACTCATCAGCAAGTATCATATAAGAAAGGCCCTGTGCAACCTCCTTTGATTTCTTTTTCCCGCCCTTTGTATGAGGAGCACTTCCACAATGGGACAGTTGATAGGAGTAATGGTAGAAAATTTGTAAAAATCATAAATGCGTTCAAATCCTAAATTCCTCAATGTATAGAATGGCAATGGATTCTATAAATCATATGTAATGCTATAAATCCAAATCATAAAAGCTACCCGAAAGATTTGTGAACAAGATTTCTCTCAAAAGGTGGAGGTACTAAGACATAACTCAGTGTGGCACGTTGGCACTGGATGTTCAACAGCACCAAGCAATGGCTAGGTTGCAGGTTTATGCTCAGACTTTGTTCAGTTCTGATAGTGCACTGAACTATTGTGGCACATCCTTGCAGAAAAGAGAAAAACTTAGATAAAAAGGTTTGGCCTGGACATTACAGTAACTTGTCAAAGGGGACTTGATGGAAATAGGAAAGTGGAACACTGTCATTGCCTTTATAATGATATAAAGACACCAGTCACTCATAAGGGATTGGGTAAACATGTTAATGGGTTCATTTATTAGAACTAGGCACATGTGAACAGATATACATAAATATAAAGCACAAAGATATCAGAGCTGCAGAGATGTGCATGTCTGTACTGCTGAAAGCAAAAGTGAAACTAAAACTGGATCGCATGACACACTTTTTTCCAATGAATGGCATGCTGCTATCCCTTAAAGGCATATCACACCTACTCTCATCCTCTCAACAGCACAGATGTGAGTCCAATCTGACATAAAAAGGACTCAGACCTCAAGAGTACAATGCTGTATCTGCAATTTATGCATTTATCTGAAACTCATCTGCCATCTTAGTGTAAAATGTAAGACAAAAAACAGCACTACCCGTCCTCATAAAATATAAACAAACAATACTTCACCAAGGAGTCTTAATTGAGCATCACCTTAGCACAGGAGAAAAGTGGTGCAAGCTGATAGCTTTATTTTAATCAAGACTTGCACCTTAATTATTGTTTTAATTAAGGACTTACTACTGGGAGGATCATTCCGAATGCATGATTAATTATAAGTGGAAGATGGAACATTCCAGCACTAACAGCGATTATTTTTAATGCCAAAGTAACAATCTTCATTTGAGCAACCAACACATTAAAAGGCTCCTGCAGTCAGGAAATATGGCTTATTTTATTTCCATTCTAAATGTTACAATTGGAATTATAAAAATAACACAGAATGTTACAAATATTCACCCTGTAAATGAAAAGCAGATACATTATTTATATTTGTATCACATCCAAGTTTCACTTAAAATAGTTGGTGGCTTTACACATGTTAGCAGATAATAAATACCTCCCACTTACTAACCATATGATGGTTTCCAAAGGAAATCTGCCAACAAGTAAGGTGAAGGTCATGTTTGTGGGGACAGTGGGAGACACTAATGTAGCTCTGCCTCTCTCCTGTGCTCTCTGTGTGTCTCCTTGCTGGAAGTGCAAGTAGTTTGGAAACATCTTGACCTCCAACTTAACATTCTCCGCCTCTCAGAAACTTGAGGACAGGGGACTTACCTACTCTTTTCCTGTTCCAAGCCAGCAGGATCCTCTTTAAATATACAGGTTGAGCTGAAGTTAAGTCTAAATTGTTTTAATTGTTGCCTTGTGGGCCTGGAAGAACAAGAATGTTCCTCTGGACCCTACTATCAGATGTGCATTCTTAGGAAGGAGACATCGCCCCTCTCAGGGGAATATAATAGGTCAAAGAGCTGAGTATTTGTTCCCTGTGTATTGGCCAATAGTAACCAACAACCAAAATCAATAAAAACAGATTATCTAGTTTATCACTGTTTATTGCTGTTTGGAAGAGCTGAGTGGGCACAAATTGGCTGTTGCATGTACTACATTACAACAGTGACTACATGTCAAAAGCACTTCTGTTCTGAGATTGGGTTCTTCTGTCTTGGACTTTAGGTGCGGGACTTGGTTCTGAGACAGACTGTAGACATACTCTGGTATCTGCTTAATACTTGTTTATTAGTACTAAATCTAAACAGGCTACAGAGTAGGCATTTAGCTCCTAGATATGATTCCAATCTCCCTCTCAAGAGTCTAACACAAGACTGACTAGTGTCAGTGGTACACCATCATTTATGTCATACATAAACTTAGCCCATCTGTTAACCCTTTATACTACACCTCCCTACAAGTATGCTATCCTACTTTTTAACAACATGAAACTATCTCTTTAACTATTTACATTGCATTTCTGTAACTTCCTTTTTATAAGCACAGATCCTACCCAACTTCCCCTCCTCTAGTCACAGTCCTAGGGGATTCAATCTCCCTCAGTATTCTTGGCCCTTTGGGAAGACGTCTTGGAGACATGAGAACTTTCTTCTACATCTGGTAGGACATCACCATCTCCAGAATAGGACAACACTTCATCATCATTGCTGTCAGCATTGCTGGACAGCTAAGTGTACATTGCAGGATGGCTGAACTGCAAGGACAACTAAGACTTCAACGAAGTAATGATCCAATAGAGAAGGCTGAAGAGAATCGACCTTTGGACCCTTTGGAACTAGAAGAGAAGAACTCGGGACATTCTGGAGAACTTGTTGCTCCCTCAAAGGACTCAGGGAAGAAGCTCCAGAAGAAGAATCCAGGAAGGACTTTCAGAGCTGTATCATCTGCTGCTGTGTCTAAGACTAAAAAGGCATTGAAGTTCTGAGATTTCAATGAACTTAGACAACAGCCAATTTCCTGCAAGACAGCCAGGAAAGGAAAAGATGATTTCCCAATGATATTTCGGGAAGACTGTCTACTTTCTTGCAGTGGTCAGAAAGCCATACTTCTCTCTCCATGAGGCTCCTCCACTATGGGCAATGGGAAGAATTGCTGAGAATATGGAGACAAGACAGCCTCATCTTCTGTAATCAGACAAATTTCCAGTAGACAATCCGCTCTGAGACAAGACTTCTGCACAGGATTCTGCAGCTTCAGAAGTGCTAAAGATTTTGCTGCAGCTTTTGTGCTGCCCTCCAGCTCTGAGGAGAAGAAGATTTTTAGCTGGGACTGAAGAACGGGTGTCAATTAACTTTCACCCTGGGACGATGCCAGCTTTTTAGCAGTGGGATTCTCTATGGGTAAAATTTTTAGCATGGCAGGTGGGTGTGCGCCTGACCTGACTGAATGTAAAATGGTGCATGATGACGTGGGGCATGCAAACCGACGTCATCGCACATTCGTGCGATATTTTTGTCGGCACTAGCAGGACATCCGCCGACAACTAAAAGGCCTATCAAGGCCATTAAAAAGTTAATTAAAAGAAATTTTTCGCTACCCATCCAACCTTACGGTTGGCTGGCAGATGAAAAGGCCAGCGGTCTTTGCACTCTTTTGGAAATTTCATCCACAGGCGGGATAAGGTTTCCAAAAGCAGATAAAAGCTTTATTTTTTCATTAATAATATATCCCTGCTCATGAGGGGACATGTTCATGAGGGGACATGTTTCATTACATTTTAATTTTTTTAATTATATTTTTTTATATATCATCTCCCTGTGGCAGCTCTCTGCTTCAGGGATATTATGTAGCGCATACTCACACACATGCGTGAATGTCGCGCTCGCCCCACTCGCGCTCCTCCCCCCGCCAGCACAGGCTGCTGAGTGACTTGGAGGGTTTGGAAGGTGCTGCCATAATTGGCCCGCCAGCATGAAATTGCCTTCCAGGTCCAATTGCGGGCAGCAGTTGGTTTCCTAACCGCCCATGCCCATCCCCGTTGAGCCCACATGCCAAGGGCAAAATTCTGCTGTATGTATTCTAAATTGGACTCAGGCAAAGCCTCCCTCTGGAAGGCTCTTCATGAACAACAGGAGATAAAGTAAGCAATACTTCGATCGATTCAGTGGAACTAAGATTTGAATGCTGCTCAGGCACTGAAAAGCACTGCTGATTCTTCTAAAAAGACAACAGAGATATCATAAGGTGCATCCAACAACAGGAAAGACAAATCGTTCTGTAGGCCTCAATGTTCAAGAGATTACTCAATACTGCAAGGGATTCTTGCTCATCACTCTCTAGGAAGAGCCAATTCAGGTCCAACAGGTCTTCATGAGGATGATCACCATCTGCTGCAGTGCCTAATGTATCCACCAGCTCTGGCCTTACTTCGTGAAAACCTTGTCATGACTTCCTTGTCTGTCCTGGGTCTAATTGTGTGTCTGTTTGGTGTCTCTGTGAAAGAAAAGAACTTACTACTGAGTGTATAAACTTTCTCAGTTCTGAAGGCTGAATTTCCACTGCTTCTAAATAAAGGTTGAAGACTGTTTTTTTATTATTCATTCATGGGATGTGAACATCCCTGACTAAACCAGCCTTTGTTGCCCATCCCTAATTGCCCTTGAGGAGGCAGTGGTGAGTTGTCTTCTTGAACAGTTGCTGATGGTGTGCTGTAGGTGTACCCACAGTGCTGTTAGGGAGGGAGTTCCAGGATCTTGACCCATGAAAGACAGTGAGTCATTGAAATGATGAGCATCATTTGGTTTTCCTAGGGATCTTAAAAGTATGTTTATATTACCACTCAACAAGGATGTACGTTGATTGTGAAGGACATAGAGGGAATCAGTGATCTGTTGCCCCTTGTAACTAAAAGGAGTAATAATCATACCTTTAATTGGAAGATCAATGTCATCTGCACCTTGTAATTTTATGTCCGATGGATGAAGGGTCATCAGCTGAAGCCAGTCAAGGTCCTCTGCTAATATGTTAACAGCCACTCCGGTATCGATCTTAAAAGTAGTATTGAAGCCTTGAACTTGGACTGTAACTGACCAGCAGTCTGGATTAAGACTACTTCCCCTAGGAGCTCTGTAATTTTGTCTTTTTGTTGACTTTCCATTTCTTGGAAGAAATGTGTTTTATGAGTACTTTCTGGTCTGCAACTTCAATGGCATTACCATCACTGAATCCCATCCTGGGGGTTACCATTGATCAGAAACTAAACTGGACTAGCCAGAAAAATACTGTGGCTTCAAGGGCAGGTCAGATGCTAGGAATCCTGCGGTGACTAACTCACCTGCTGACTCCCCAAAGCCTGTCCACCATCTACAAGGCACAAGTCAGGAATGTGATGGAATACTCTCCACTTGCCTGGATGAGTGCAGCTCCCACAACATTCAAGAAGCTTGACACTGTCCAGGACAAAACAGCCCGCTTGACTGGCACCACATCCACAAACATTCACTCACTCCACCACCAACGCACAGTAGCAGCAGTGTGTACCATCTACAAAATGAACTGCAGGAACTCACCAAGGCTCCTTAGGCAACAACTTCCAAACCCATGACCACTGCCGCCTAGAAGGACAAGGGCAGCAGACACATGGGAACACCACCACCTGGAAGTTCCCCTCCAAGTCACTCACCATCCTGACTTGGAAATATATCGTTGTTCCTTCACTTTTGCTGGGTCAAAATCCTGGAACTCCCTTCCTAGCTGCACTGTAGGTGTACCTACACCACATACAGTGCACTAGTGCCAGAAGGCAGCTCACCACCACCTTCACAAGGGCAACTAGGAATGGGCAATAAATGCTGGGAAGCCCACATCCCATGAATGAATAAAAACAAAACTTCGATTAAAATTGCTGGATTTGCAGAAATGCTTGAAATGCCCAATTTTGCTGCACTGGTAGCAACTGTGCTCCCTGCTGGGTGATCCTGGCATCCATGCTGAGTTTTTGCACCACAACACAAGCATCCCAAAATGGCTGTCGGTGCAGAGATTCCAGCCCTTTTGGTTGGTTTGGCGGGCTTTCATATGGCTGCCCTTGGGCCTCCCATGAATTGTAGACTGATTAAATGCTTGAAGTTCAGTCTGCCTCACATGCTGGACTGCTTGATCCAATGTAAGATCATCTTTGGTCTGCAGAAATTCAGAAAGTTTTTATCCTGGACATCCACGACTATGTGAGCTTGTCCTTCAGTGCCCTGTATCCATAAGAACTAGCTAGGTGATAGAGGTTGGTTAGGAATAATTCAATCGATTTCCCATGTCATTGTGAGCACTGGTTACAATGTGCGTGTTCAATTACTACATTTTGTTTTGGGCTAAAATAGGTGTCAAAGGCTTCAATAATAGAATCAAAATCCACAGTGGACTTCTGCACACTGGCCTTAGGAGAACGTCATCTGCTACTGGACCTTCTGCATAAAGAAGATTTGACTCTTTTTCGTGAAGGTATAATGCTGTTTGACATGGGACAAAATGGTGTTTCCATAACTTCCACCACTGGCCTCTCTGCAGGCCATCCAGACAGTCAAATAGAGGGGGCAGTGACTGCTCGCTAGCTACAGTCATTGTTAACTCTCTGTAAAGTGCCTCCTTCTTCTGCTGAAATTTCTCGAGCTGCTTTCAAAGATTTCTTCACTCTGTGGTTCCCCTGATAACACTGAGGTGTTTTTTACATCAATGTCTCCAACACTGCCGCCATGTTCTGAGATTGGGTCCTTCCGCAGAGGTGGGACTTGGTTCTGTATACATACTCCAGTATCTGCTTAATACTTGTTTATTAGTACTACATCTAAACAGGTTACAGAGTAGACATGAATCTTCTAGGCATGATTCCAGTCTCTCTCTTGAGAGTCTAACACATGACTGAACAGTGTCAGTGGTATATCATCATCCACATCATACATTAGCAAATCCCATCTTTAACCCCTTATACTACAACTTCCATGGCTGCAAAGTGTTTTAAGGAGTCCTGCGATCACACAAGGCATTATATAAATGTGAGTCTTCTCTTCTGTTAGACAGGAAGCTGGCTGGTAAAAACAGCTGTTAATGCATATTCTCTGTGCGATCCCCCAATATCCTGTTTTAACAATAATGGTAGAAGTTCAGAATGAGGGTAAAGATAACACATCAGGAACCAGAGCCCCAAACACCTTTCTAAGGCTAACGGAAAAACAGTTTTAGCTGAATTTGGAGTCTTCAATATCTCTTCTCAGCATAAAGTTGCTCAGCGCTGCAACTAATTTCTTTTTCAAATAGTACGCCTTAATAGTACATAAATCAGTATACCTAAACGGTTAAACATTCTGGAAGGAAACCGGAAAATGTTTTCCAAAGATTGCTGTTGATGGAGTGCGTCATTGCGACATCGTGCTGTGGAACAGGGTGGTAAGACACATGGCTATGACCATGATTCCCCGCACACTGAGTTCTCAGTCTCTGCTGGACCATCTGGGTAAGACACTAAATATAGATGTGACTGTTCAGCAGATGGAAACCGGGGAATTCAGGGGTGTACAAGTAAGCCCAGGCCACACTCTTACACCTCCTGGTGGCTGGGTAGAGAATACGAATGGTGCAGACCTTTAGAAGAGTAAACTGCCTGCCAGGCCTTTCTCAATATCATTGCAGGGAGGGAGAGAAAACATTTTCAGTAAATTGCAACATAGAATTACATTAAATTTACAGCATAGAAACAGACCGTTTGGATGTCCAACTCATCAATGCTGGTGTTTGTGCTCTACATGAGTCTTCTCCTATATTAGTTCATATAACTCTATCGGCATTCCAAATTCCAGAGCTTAGTGATCCCACAACCAACGGATCAGATCTAAGCTCTCCAGTCCTGCCACATCCATTCATGAATAGTGGTGGACAACTAAACAACTCACTGGAGGAGGAGGCTCCACAAACATCCCCATCGTCAATGATGGGGGAGTCCAGTATATCAGTGCAAAAGAAAAGGCTGAAGCATTAACACCAATCTCCAGCCAAAAGTGCCAAGTGGAAGTTCCATCTCAGCCTCTTCTGGAGAACCCCAGCATCACAGGTGCCAGTCTTCAGCCAATTCAATTCATTCCACATGATATCAAGAAATGGCTAAAGGCACTAGATGGTGCAAAGTCTATGGCCCCTTACAATATTCCGGCAATAGTAATGAAGACTTATACTCCAGAGCTTGCTGTGTCCCTAGCCTAGCTGGTTCAGTACAGCTACAACACTGGCAATCACCCGGTGATGTGGAAAATTGCCCAGGTGTGTCCTATATAGAAAAAGCAGGAGAAATCCAAACCGGCCAATTACCGTCCCATCAGTAAAGTAATGGAAGGGGTCACCAGCAGTGATATCAAGTGGCACTTGCTTAGCAATAACCTGCTCACTGATGCCCAGTTTGGATTCCGCTAGGGCCCCTCAGCTCCTGACCTCATTACAGCCTTGGTTCAAACATGGACAAAAGAGATGAACTCACGAGGTGAGGTGAGAGTGACTGCCCTTGACATCAAGGCCACATTTGACCGAGTGTGGCATCAAGGAACCCTAGCAAAACTGGAGTCAATGGGAATCAGGGGGAAAACTCTCTGCTAGTTGGAGTCATACATAGCACAAAGGAAGATGGTTGTGGTTGTTGGAGGTCAGTCATTTCAGCTCGAGGACATCACTGCAGGGGTTCCTCAAGGTAGAGTCTTCAGCCCAACCATCCTCAGCTGCTTCATCAATGACCTTCCTTCCATCATAAGGTCAGGATTGGGGATGTTCGCTGATGATTGCACAATGTTCAACACCATTCACGACTCCTCAGACACTGAAGCAGTTCATGTCCAAATGCAGCAAGACCTGGAGAATGGCCAGGCTTGGGCTGACAAGTGGCAAGTAACATTCACACCACACAAGTGCCAGGCAATGACCAACTCCAACAAGAGAGTATCTAACCATTGCCCCTGACGTTCAGTGGCATTACCATCACTGAATCCCAAACTATCAACATCCTGAGGGTTACCATTGACCAGAAACTGAACTGGACTAGCCATAGCTACAAGAGCAGGTCAGATGCTATGAATACTGCGACGAGTAACTCATCTCTTGACTCCCCAAAGCCTGTCCACCATCTACAAGGCACAAGTCAGGAGTGTGATGGAATACTCTCCACTTGCCTGGATGAGTGCAGCTCCCACAATACTCAAGAAGCTTGAACCGTCCAAGACAAAGCAGCCTGCTTGATTGGCACCACATCCACAAACATTCACTCGCTCCACTACCGAAGCACAGTAGCAGCAGTGTGTACTATCTACAAGGTGCACTGCAGGAAATCACCAAAACTCCTTCGACAGCACCTTCCAAGCCCACAACCACTACCACGTAGAAGGACAAAGGCAGCAGATAGATGGGAACACCACCATCTAGAAGTTCTCCTCCAAGTCATTCATCATCCTGATTTGGAAATTTATCGCCATTCCTTCATTGTCGCAGGGTCAAAATCCTGGAACTCTCTTCCTAACAGCACTGTGGGTGTATCTGCACTGCATGGATTACAATGATACTAGAAGGCAGCTCACCACCACCTTCACAAGGGCAACTAGGGATGGGCAATAAATGCTGGCCCAGCCATCAAAGCCCACATCCCATGAATTAATAAAAAAAAAATTATCTTATAGTTATGGCTTCTAGTTTTGGACTCCCAGACAAGTGGAAACATTTTCTTTATGACCACTCAATTAGACTCCTTCAAAATTTTAGAGACCTTTATCAGGTCACCTTTCAGCCTTTGCTTTTCTAGAGAACAGAGTCCCAGCCTGCTCAGTCTTTCAAATAACCACCCGCAGTGGGGCTCAAACCTACAACCCTGTGATTAAAAGTCCCATCTCCTACCCACTGTCCCTTTTGTGGATCACTCTATTTATGTTTTAGTTACTTAAATTCACCACAGAAAATTAAATGTAATCTGATAATCAGAGGTGAGGGCTTTCCAGCTGTGGGTATATCTCTGGCAGGCAGGACTTCTGCATGCTATCAAAAATGGTTCCTACTATGCCTAACTTACCATTCCTGGAACCATATTCACGCTGGATCCTCACTGAGCTGGGTCAGGTGGCTTCCTCTGTTCCTCTCTCAAAGGCCTGCATGCGAGGAAGAAGGCAGTCCCCGAGCTGTGAAAAGAAACATGTATTTTTTTGAAAATGCTTATTTGTTCCTCCTGGGACTTGTGCACACACACTCTGAGAAAAATGTCATAGACTGTTCTGTGAAAAACGTCATCCACGATTCCCTCTGCTGACTTTTGAATATCAGGTTTTAGGGCCTAAAGAACAGCCTTCAGTATTTAAACAGGTAATAGGCCATGTTTCACTCTTCTCAGTCCAGTTTGGATGCACATCAACTGCAAATGGGCTAATGTATCTTATACTTCCAAGTCCACTATCTCAAAGGGCATGGGAGTAAGTATTGATGTGTGGAGAACATCCTTGAGCAGTTTATTAGCTCAGATTGTACAGATCTGCCTGTAAATTGGTAGGAGGGAAAGAGAAAGCCAAGGCCAGTGTGTCTTATACTTAGAACTAAGTGGTGGTGATTCTCAACACAAAAACAGACTTACCTGGAAAAACTCAGCAGGTCTGGCAGCATCAGCGGAGAAGAAAAGAGTTGACGTTTCGAGTCCTCATGACCCTTCGAAGGGTCATGAGGACTCGAAACGTCAACTCTTCTCTTCTCCGCCGATGCTGCCAGACCTGCTGAGTTTTTCCAGGTAATTCTGTTTTTGTTTTGGATTTCCAGCAGCTGCAGTTTTTTTGTTTTTATCTATGGTGGTGATTCTCACCTCCTTAAACATTACTGCAGAGACATTGTGAGCAACAGATTACATAGACTGGATAGCAAATTCGTTTTTTTTTTACTTCTGTTTATTAAGTTTTAACAACAATCATAATGAGTAACAGTAAAAAAAAGCTTTCAGTACAGCAATAATTTAATAAACATATTTTGAAGAGGAAGAGAAAGAAAAGGGAAAGGATAAGAAAAGTAGGGGAAGAAGGAGGAAAAATACCCTCCCCAGTCCCCAAAGAAATAAATAATAACAGAATCAACAACAATCATAGGTCAGGCATAGTTTCACGTGAAATAATACATACAACCTAATTAGGTTCAGTTATATGAAAATAGAGAGCTGCAGTTCCTCAAAATAATTTAAGAAAGGTTGCCAAGCTACATAAAATCCATCAGTGGAGTTATTTTCGTTCAAACTTTCTATCCTGATGGGCAGAATTTAGCCCTTCTTGGGTGGGCTCGGAGGGGGTGGGCAGAAACAGTTGGGAAGCCAACCGTGATCGGGGCCGGACCATGATTTCACGCTGGCAGGCCAATTAAGGTCCATCCAGCGTGAAACGCGAATGTCAGTTCTAAGTGCTGCCTGTGTGGTGGTGGGGGTTGGGGGGAGGAGGGGAACTTTGAGCATGTGCGCAAGTGCATGCTTGAAAATCTCCCTGAGGCACAGAGCTGCCTCAGGGAGAAGAACAGTTTTCCAAAAAAACAATAAAGGTTGATAAAATGTTATAAAACATGTCCCCTCATGTGACTCTGTCACATGAGCAGGGACATGTTATTAATTAAATTTTACATTTTTTATTTTATTTTTATTTGCTTTAGGAAACCTCATCTTGCCCGTGGATGAGGTTTCTTAAAAAATGCAAAAGCTGCTTGCCTTTTCGCCTGCCTGCCAACCGTAAGGTTGGATGGACAGCGAAAAATGTCAGTCAATTGAGACCTTAATGGCCTTAACAGGCCTTTTAATTGCTGGCGGGCATGCTGCTGATTCCCATGCATGCCTGCCGAAGTAAAACATTTTGCCCCATGTTTCCAAAGATATGTTAAAGATCATAAAATGCTAGAAATACACATAGATTGGGCAGCATTGAGGGAGAGAGAAACAGAGTTAATGAATTTGATTTTCACTGAGTGGGGATGACTTGGCCTTTTAAAAATGGGGGAAAGGTCCTGATTCCAGGATTCCTGACCCCAAACCTAGGGTTTCCAATTTTTGGAAGTGCCTTTTAAGGGTACGGGCTGGTTCGAGTTGCTAACCCATACCTTACATTCCCAACCTGACCAGCACCCTTGTGGAGATGGGCGTGTCCTACTCCTCAGCAATTTTCATGGAGTCGGGCCAGCTTTGTTATGTATTCTTGGTTGAGAGCCGAGAAATCCATTAGAGTTTTAAAACACCTGAGAGCCAGGGGAAACATTATTTGACTGACAGCTATGGCTCTCTGATCTGTGCTATCAATTTCACAATGTTTATTGACACAAGATAAAAAAGTTTGAAGTGCCTCCAGTTTCTGCTATTGATACTTATAACTTGGACAAAGTTCCACAGCACCAAGGTGTGCCTTTTAAACAGGCCACCTCGGCACCCGGCAGCCCCTGTGGCTGCCACTGAACTTTCTCCCGGGTCAGCTGGCTCAACTGCAACCTGCACTTTCCCCCACCCAATGAAATCCCATTCTTGTGGTCACTTTCTCCTGAAATGAGCGAGCTGAGCTGGGAATTTTACTGACTCCTGCTACCAGCCTCGTGAACAAAAATCCAGTCGTATGTTTCAAGACAAAGACCTTTCTTCAGAGCCTTTTCTGCCTTATACACTTACCTAGTTTGCCCTGAATGTATCTATAGCATTCCCCTCAACTGCCACATTCTAATACCCTCTGGAGAAAACAATTTCCTCTCCGAATTTTTAATTTTGATGAGTGTTATTGACTGTAATAAAAGAAGCCATTGGACAGGGTAAACTTAAGTGTAAACAACATAAGAATTAGGAGTAGGAGTGGACAATACAGCCCCTCAGCCTGCTTTTCAGTTTATGAGATTTTCAGATTATGTCCTAGGCCCAACCAACTTCCGCTGCTTCATCAATGACCTTCCTTCCATCACAAGGTCAGAATTGGGGATGTTCACTGATGTTTGCACAATGTTCAGCACTATTCGTGACTCCTCAGATACTGAAGTAGTCCATGTCAAAATGCAGCAAGACCTGGGCAATATCCAGACATGGGCTGACAAGTGGCAAGTAACATTTGTGTCACATAAGTGTCAGGCAATGACCATCTCCAACAAGGGAGAATGCAACCATCGCCCCTTGATGTTCAATGATATTGCCATCACTGAATCCCCCACTATCAACATCCTGGGGGTTACCATTAACCAGAAACTGAACTGGACTGGCCATATAAATACTGTGGCTACAAGAGCAGGCCAGAGGCTAGGAATTATGCAAAACAAGAACAGAATTACCTGGAAAAACTCAGCAGGTCTGGCAGCATCGGCGGAGAAGAAAAGAGTTGACATTTCGAGTCCTCGTGACCCTTCAACAGAACTAGGTGAATCCAAGGAAGGGGTGAAATATAAGCTGGTTTAAGGTGTGTGTGTGTGTGTGTATGGGGGGGGAGTTTGGGTGGGGGGAGAGAAGTGGAGGGGGGTGGTGTGGTTGTAGGGACAAACAAGCAGTGAACATGGCAAGCCTCATGGCAGATTTACATTGGAACGAGGGATTTCCCAAATAGAAAGATGGATAGTGAGGGAGATGCCTCACCCAGCTGAAGAGCCACAGGGGAGTACAGCACGAGCCGAACATCCACTTGGAGGTGGTACTGTTCCAGGGGATGTGGAACAGGTTAGGGAATACAAATTTCCAAGACAAGGAAGGGTGCTATTGAACCAATGTTCTGCTTGATTGACAGCTCTGTGGCAAATTTAGATAGGGAACAGGGAAATTCTAAAATAGGTCAGGGAAGAGTGAGGTTGATGCCCCACTAAGCTGAGGAGCCACAGGGCACAGCAGCCGAAGCTAGCTCAATCCCTGTGAATGAAAATATCCCCAAAGATACAGGTCAGAACAGGGACACGAAAGGGTCCCAAGTCAGCCGGAATGTTTTAAAAAGTAAGAAACTTGCACCCCTGTGGATTCTGGCTAGCCCACACCATTTTTCCAACTTTAGAAGGAGAACAGGGAGGGTCCCAAGTAGGCGTAGACATGCAGACGTTGGAGGGGGTGGTGGGGGGGTGAATGCCTCACCTAGTTGATGAGCTGCAGGACAGTGTCGCAGGAGCTGAACCTCAGCCTGAGAGCAGTAGTGTCCCTGAGCATGTGGGACAGGTTAGGGGAAGGCCCCCTCCTAAAACAAAATAGGAAGAAAGGAGAGTCGACCCTAAAGTAGGCAAAACCTGTGGAAACCACAAGAGGTTCACCAGTGAAATCTGTGCAGAGTCACCCATTGGTAACTCAAATGAGAAAATTTCAATCCCAGACCCCAACAAACTCAGTGGTGTCAAGGCAGAGTCCACAAAAGGGGAGGTACGAGAACTGAGATCAGACACAGTACCAGGGCTTAAACTCGAATTACGAGCCACCCCCATCATAGGAATCAGATCTCCACAGGAGAAAGGGAAGGTAACCTACCCCAAAGCAGGTAATACATGTGGAGATCACAAGGAGAATAACAGGGTAACTCGTGCATGGTAAGCCCTGATCAACCAGAAGAATCAAAACAAGACTCAGT
Organism: Carcharodon carcharias; assembly: GCF_017639515.1. Classification (NCBI taxonomy): domain Eukaryota; kingdom Metazoa; phylum Chordata; class Chondrichthyes; order Lamniformes; family Lamnidae; genus Carcharodon; species Carcharodon carcharias. Next base: position 184,945,732 of record NC_054469.1, read on the forward strand.
ACTCAACCAGAATGATGAAAAACTCACTAAAAGTGAAGTACTGGAACCAGAATCCCTACAGGGGGTAGAAGTCACAGCATGACCTTCTGGCAATTAGACCTGTAATAGTGCCTGGGTTTGAGCCCATAAATTCATGTATAATGGAGGTAGGCAAAGAGTTAAGCCTGACAAGAACAGCTCAGCTGCCAAACAAATTTGCATAGTAACAGCCTGTGTAGAAGACGGCCTGGGGCCAGGGAAAAGCACAGTGTGAGCAGCTTGGCTGTTGTTAGCAATTTGGGAGCTCACAGTCAGGTAAAATACCCAAATCCCAGTGATGACACTTAATCCAGCGTTACAGCAAAGGACTGACACGGATCATAAGGACTACCACTAGAAACACAGCAATTTCTGTGTAACCAACTTCAGGTTACCTACAATGAATGTAACCAACTACCTGAAAGGATAAGAGAACCAATGTGAACAAGTTATCCAGGGCCTAAAAAGTTTAGGGTCATCTGGCTATTGACAAAGGCTAAGAGAATGAATGAGAGTGTGTGTGTTTGTTTGTTTTATATTTCTTTCCTTTTTGTAATGAAATGAGAATGAATCTCATTTTATTCGTGGTGCGGAGGAAGTGTCACGAAAAGCCGATTACAGCTACAAATTACTTACAGGCATATTCAACTTTTTAAAGAAGGCCTGTGTGTTTTTAAAGAAATACAGGCAAGGACACTGAGCAAAAGATGGCTGCTAATGTAAAGTGAGCACTTTCTGGAAAATTCCTATGTGGATTATACTGACAGACTTCTCCTGAGAGAACATGGAATGTTGCACCTGAAAAGGTGTCATGGCCTTCTTCAAGCAGAGTCACTTGAATGAGAGAAAGGAAAGATGCAAAAGACTGAGGCTGGAATTTTCCGTGCCTGCAGGCAGCAGGCATGATAGGTGGCGTGAGCAGATAATATGGCGCGATCGGTTTCACGATGGTGTGAAGGCAGGTCACGATTGTCTGCTCAGCCCCCCGACAGCGGGCCACGTTTCCCGCCATCAGTCGTTGGGAACCTCATTGTAATACATCAACATATCATTATCAGGCCATCCCGTCAGGCTCTTGCACCCCTGCTGGATCGTCCATCCAGGTCAGCGGGAAAACATGATGACGTGTTTCACAACAGCACAGAGGTGACGTGCACTTGGCAGCCTGCACTTTGTGTGAACTGGAGGTGAGTGCACAGCAACGTTCTGCAGAGCTCGCCAGGGTTGCCTGCTGCTTTGCAGGCTTCAGGGGCTCTGGGGGTTTGGGGTTAAGTGCCGCCCTGCCTCGAAGGTGACTTTTCAGGGTGAGAGGGAGCGTGGGCACGTGCAGCCCTGCCTCTGAGGCAACATTTGAGCGTGAGAGGGAGCGGGGGGCATGTACAGCCTTGCCGTTGAGGCGACTTGTGAGGGGGGGGGCAAGTGCAGCCTTGCCGTTGAGGCGACTGGTGGCAGGGGATTGGTGGTGATTAAGGGCAGCTCTGCCTCTGAGGTGGCTGGTGCCGGGAGACGGTGGGCAAGGGCAGCCCTGCCATTGAATATAGCGCATAACCATTCGGGATGGGGGGGGGGTGGTTAAGGTGGGCAAGGGAAATGGCCACGCATTTGGGAAACCTTTGGAAAGTGACCATTCCTCTGCAACTGAGACAGTTCAGGCGCAGCCACATTGATATGATTGGGGTCAGGGTCCTAGCTTATCAATCTCCTAGCTTATCTGCCCACTCAAGCAACACAGAGGCATCAAAGTGCCAGCAAGTCCTCTAGAGCACCAGCCTCCCCACCTCCACCACCCAGCAGAGACTGCAAATTCATGAGCAATTTAGTGGACTGCAGAGCAGTTGTTCTGCACATGTTGTACAATCTCCTTGCTAAAGCCTATCATGTAGCAGTCACTGCTCGAGATGCTCACAGCCCCTTGCAATGTCATCATCCCGTTTTGGACCAGTCTCCCCCATGGTTGAAGCTAACAGGGCAGCCATGCAATGCACTAATCTCTGGCCAGCACACTCCAGGAAGCATTAAGGGGCTGTCACATTTAACCAGGACAGGTTCTTGGCACACCTATGCTAACCAAATGTCTCTCTCTTTCATGCCGCAGGAGGAGTACATCAGGAGCATGGGGCCTAATGAACTAGCTGTATGCCTGAGGCCTACAGAGGGTGAAGAAGATGGAGGAGAGAATGACTAAGGCTTCTGGCTGCACAGAGGCAGGAGCAGCAACCTCAGGAAGAAGGGGCGGCTGGCGCACCCGCACACCCCATCCAAGGCTGGTACCTAGCGACACCCAGGGTCTATAGATGCTGCCTTTCATTCCTGCACATGTCCAAGAACAAGTGTCGCCGAAGACTGCATATGTCATGGGAACTAGTCGCTCACATCTGCCAGCTACTGCGGAATTTGGTGCCACGGGGACATGAAGTGCATCTGCTGCTAGTGGCTGTGAAAGTGACTGCGGTGCTTAACTTCTATGCCAGTGGCTCCTTTCAGGGCTCCACAGGTGATCTCTGTGGGATCTCTCAAGCCTCTACCCACAAATGCATCCATGAGGTCACAGAATCCATCTTTGCGAGGGCACACAACTTTGTGCATTTCACCCAGGACTGGGACAGCCAGGATGCAAGAGAGATTGGATTCGCCCAGATCTCGGGATTCCCATAGATGCAGGGTGTGATTGACCACCCTCATGTGGCACTCAGATCTCTGTCACAACACATGGTGGACTACATCAACCTCAAGGGCTTCCATTCGCTGAATGTGCAGCTGGTGTGCAACCACCAGAGATGATTCCTGCAGGTGTGCACACGATTTCCAGGGAGTGTGCATGACGCCTGCATCCTCAGTTGGTCATAGATCCCTGGAGTCTTCCAAGGTCCTCAGAGGCTGCAGGGGTGGCTCCTCGGGGACAAGAGCTACCTGCAGAGGCCATAGCTGATGACACCCATGCGGTGGCATCAGACTGCAGCAGAGTGACACTATAATGAGGCTCCTGCTGCAGCTCACACCTTGGGATGCTAAAGATGAAGTTCTGGTGCCTGTGCTGGTCTGGTGGAGTCCTGCAATACAGTCCGCTGAGGGTGTCACGCATTGTTGTTGTCTGCTGTGCCCTTTACACTCTGGTTCTCCAACAGGGAGATGAGCTGGCTGAGGAAGAGATGGAGGTGCTGCATGTCTCCTATAATGAGGAGGACGCTGATGGGGATGAGGGTGAGGAAGTCCTTGGAGGGACGATGACGGGGATGAGGCCTCCGCATCAGCTACATGGGGCACTCATATCTGCTAGATTTGTGGAGGATGATGACCATAAGACCATAAGGCGTAGGAGTCTGCTCTGCCATTCAATGAGATCATGGCTGATCTGATAATCCTCAACTTCACTTTCTTGCCTTCTCCACATAATCCTTGATTCCCTTACTGATTAAAAATCTGTCTATCTCAGCCATGAATATACTTAATGATCCAGTTTCTACAGCCCTCTGCGGTAAAGAATTCCACAGATTAACTACCCTCCAAGAGAAAAAATTCCTCCTCATCTCTGTTTTAATTGGGCAACCTCTTACTCTAAGATTATGCCCTATGGTCCTAGACTCTCCCACAAGGGGAAACAACCTCTCAGCATCTAACCTGTTAAGCCGCCCCCCAAGGATCTTTTATGTTTCAATAAGGTCGCCTCTCATTCTTCTAAATTCCCATGAATACAGGCCCCACCTACTCAACCTCTCCTCATAAGAAAATCCCTCCATACCCAGAATCAACCTAGTGAACCATCTCTGGACTGCCTCTATTGCCAGTATATCTTTCCTTAGATAAGGGGACCAAAACTATTCACAGTATTGTAGGTGTGGCCTAACTAGTGCCTTGTATGGTTTTAGCAAGAATTCCCTATTTTTATACTCCATTCCCTTTGAAATAAAGGCCAACATTTCATCTGTCTTTCTTATTACCTGTTGAATTTGTATGTTAGCTTTTTGGGATTCATGCACAAGGACTCCCAAATCCCTCTGTGCTGCAGCCTTCTGCAGTCTTTCTCCATTTAAATAATATTCAGCTCCTCTATTCTTCCTGCCAAAGTGCAGTTTCCCACATTTTCATCCATCTGCCAATTTTTTGCCCAATCACTTAACCTGTCTATATCCCTGTGTAGACTCTTTTGTGTCCTCCTCATCACTTACCTTCACACCTATTTTTGTATCATCCGCAAATTTGGCAGTAGTACATTCACTCCCCTCATCTAAGTCATTTATATATTGTAAATAATTGAGGCCCCAGCACCGATCCCTGTGGCACTCCACTAGTTACAGGTTGACATCCTGAAAATGCCCCCCTTATCCCTGTTAACTCTCTATCCGATATGCAATGAGGTGACCCCATAATTCCTCACATCACATTTGACTCCAGTCTGGCTTACAGCAGCGCGAATACCCTCTGCGTGAAAGCTCCTTTCATGGAGAGGCGGTGGAGGCCCTAATAGTCATTGGAATGCAGGAGGATGATGACAACATACATTAAGGGCACTCCACAAATCTTCACACAGCCTCTGAAAATGTCTGACTCCTGTCTGGCTGAGGGCAGCTCGCTTGTGCTCTGTGATCAGGGCCATATCATAGAGACGCAGCCATGAAACTTTAGAAGCATCTGAGGCTTTGTTCAACTTCAGCACCTGAGCCCTACAAGAGCTGGAGCACAGCATCAGTGGTTACAGACCCTGAAGAAATGGGGGCCAGTCCCACCTTAAAAGTGCTAAAAGCACATTGAGAGAATGAGAGAACTCCTGTGGCGCCTGCCTACTACATTTTGGCAGCAATGACCAGTGCAGCTGAGGTGCAGGCATCAGTAATGTTTGCAGGGAGTGTGAGGCCGGACTATCTCTTTGGTCTGAAGGCTGCACAAAGCACAGGGAAGAGGCCCTGGACTGAGACACCTATCTTTATCTTGTGCAGAAAGGTTTCACATCTGAGTGACAAGAATACTGCTCATCAGAACAAGGAGCCACAGGCAGGGAGACAATCTTGGGAGTTTATTGCCAATAGTGAAAAGTATGTACAAGTGATTAACACCCATATATAAAAACAAAAAAACTGCAGATGCTGGAAATCCAAAACAAAAACAGAATTACCTGGAAAAACTCAGCAGGTCTGGCAGCATCGGCGGAGAAGAAAAGAGGACTTTCATGAGGACTCGAAACGTCAACTCTTTTCTTCTCTGCCGATGCTGCCAGACCTGCTGAGTTTTTCCAGGTAATTCTGATTAACACCCATGCCTAGCCAGCCTAGCAACGATTAACAGGTCCAGGAAGTGGATGGCCAAGGGGGTCATCCGACCCAACTGTCAGCCCCTCGTCCGCAGCTATGTTGGCGGCTGAGTGTCCGTGGAGAGGGAGCATGCGGTGTCTGCTGGCACTGTCGAGGCCTGCTGTGCTTGATGGGCACCGTGGGGACTGGGGTGTTTTATTGACCCCCTTAATCACAGTTTGGTTTAAGGTTTGAAAGATTCCTTTAAATTTTGTCTTTCGTTTTGCAGTCTCCCTAATTTAGGGGCTGCGTTTATTTTGTCCTTCACTTTGTTAATTTAGTTTAATTGGTTGACTCCAAAACTGCTTAACTGTCCTAACCCTACCACTATGTCTTGGTGCTCCCCGGACATCCTCAGCAGAGGTGGAAGCAGCTTGCTGATTGCGATGCCCTGTCTGTGATGACTTTGGCGGGCATCCTCTGGAGGTTTGAGACTTGGATGGCCCCGATCTGCTTTCAGGATCCTGCTGTGGGGCAGTGGCACCCTCCTTGGCTGTGGTGCTAGAGCTGCTGAGGTCACAGGCAGAGGGGAGTCAGATGGGCCAGGCATTCTCAGAGTCACCTGGGTGGATGAACCCAGGCTGTGCACCTGCAGATCCTCCTCCCTCTGGATGCCTGGGGACCCCAGGCTGACTCCTCAAGGAGTAGGGGTAGCTGGAGTGAGATCGAGTTGCCCAACACCCCTCTCACGTACACACTGTTGGAGGCCAACTATGGCATCAGTGATGAAGTTAAGCCCGTGCAGCAGTGCGGGAGTGAAGTCCTGGACCAAGGTCTCCATGGCGGCCGCTATCCTACCAGTGTTGACCTCTGTGTGTTGACATTTCAGTGCTAACACATGAGACTGAAGGCGGATAGACTCCTCCATCATGCCTTGCAATCTGAGGAGCACAGCAGATATCCCTTCCTGATGTTCCCGAGCTTGCCTTTGCATCTCCAACAACTATGACATGACTGAGTCCAGAGGTTCATCATCTGACTTGGATTCAGCAAATATCCCAGCAGTCCTTCGAGTGCCGGGGACTTGGGAAGTCCCTGCTGTCGTATGCAGTGGATCAGACAGTGTGATGTGCTCACCAGATTGTGATCTCGGGGCTCCTCTAAAGCTAGGTCCCACCGAGGTGTGTGTCTCTGCGTTGGTGGGGGGTGTCAGTGAGTGCTGTGATGGGACTTAAGGGAGGGTGCCTCCAGATTCATCTTCAGAGGTTTCTTCAGGGCTTGATTGGAGGCCCTGGGTCATAGCCTCTGTCAGCTGTTTGGCAGATGTGCTTGCGAAAGCAAGGAGAGCTAATTAGTGCATGGCAGTGACCTGTGAAGGAAGACACATCACTCACGGCATGGTTGTCTGATGGATGCTGCACTGCTGGATCCTCACTTGGCAGAGCAGTGCCGACCTCACTGTCAGCAAAGGACCAGTCCAGATCCTCGCTGGCCAGCTGGTTGGTTCTGTTTTCAAAGTCTGTACACCACACTTAGTGCAAATTTGGGAAAATTCCGCCCTGAATTTTAATCTCCTGTGGTTGCGGAGCTAGAGACATTATCACATATCAGCAGTCATCTAAAATTCATCTCCTGGTGATTTATATTTCAGAATGTGTAAAATGGTCCAAGAGAAAAGAAAACACACTCTTGGTGCAAGACATGGGTTTTTTTTCCCTTACAGGAATACACAGAGAAAAATGGGTTAAAAAGCTAGCTGCAGAGCAGTGCAGTGTGTGTGCTGGTGTGCTGCATGTATGACAGCAAGAAGAAGACCCACTAGTCACCCCTGAAGTTGCAGGCGAAGTCTCTTTCTCTCTCTCTATTGATGGAGACAAGGTTCAGCGGATCACAATCAAAAAGGAAACAGGACTGTTTATTCAGCTATCCTGCAGAACCAAGTGTCTCCAAACCAACTGCAAAACTGCCAAAGTCAGCTTTACTGGAATCACCCAACTTAACAGCCGCAACATATCATCATCTATACCTCATGGACAAGCCAAAGACTGATTTGTAAATTTTTAAACTTTTATCCGGACTCTTAACTTCTCATTTTTGATCAGTGTGTGTACGTATTGCGTTTTTATTATTTTTCTTGGGTTTTAGCAACTAATAAACTTGCTCTTTCTTTGACTCAAGAAAGCCTGGTTAAATTGGCTCTTTCTAAAAAATAAACACATTTGGACTACGGAAAGGTTTCCACGAGGGCAAGGATCCCTTTTAAATTAACCTTGTTGCGACCAACCGAGGGGGTTGAATAAGGAAGGGGAGCCAACTCATTCCTCCTTACCTGGGAGCATAACAAAAGTAGGGTCCCTTTCAAAAAGTTAACAAATTGGGGGATCTCACCTGGGGACCAGTCGTAACACTCATGAACATAACACCAGCATAGACCTGTTGAGACAAATGGCCTGTTTCTGCACTGTAAATCCTATATAATCCTATATTGGTACCTGGCCCAAAATTGCACTGAGCACAATTTTCCAGCTGTATCTTATTCATGTAGGAGTGTTCAATACCCTAAAGAGGAATCAAGACAGTAAAACTCGATCCTCTACACAATGTCTAAATGATTGTAATCCTGTCACTCAGCCATTGCTTCACCACACTCCTGGTACAACGATGGCCTTAGACTATACTGCAGTACTGGTTCACTTAACTCCCACCCACCAGATGAATAGTCAGCAGTATAAGTTGAAAGACATTTAATAAACACTTCAATTTGTCTGAAACCAGTGGCATTTTTAAAATAGTAGGTAAAGAGGGTTATGGTAATCGCACTTTAACAAAATGCAAAAAGCTTATTGAATGGATTGAGAAATCCAGCATGCTGAATACCTTATCAACGGTGCCTTTGTAATGGACTAATTTGTTAGAGACTGCTGCCTGTCATAACCGTGGGAGGTAAGTGGTGGGGACTGTAGAACTGTGACCCTGAAATTTCATGACCTTTCAATGTCATTTCAGAGGGACACTAGCAATATCCAGCTGGAGACACGTTCAAATCATTTAAACATTCTTTCCACTGTGGCCTCTAGTGGTTTTATTTAATCCACAGGATTTTAAACCTTGCCTTACTTGACTCATGATCATGAGATCAGAATCAATCATCTGAAGAATCTTAGTCAAGCCTTTCCCTGGAGTTGTGATCTCCTGCCAGGTGCACCACAGACAGCTTCAGAAAGCCTGGCCACCTATAGCACCCATTGTTTTGGCAATAACTTAGTAATATTGGTTGAGGGATAAATATCAGTCATGGAGAGCTTCCTTGCTCTCCTTTGAAATTGTGCCATTGGGTATTTTATGTCCAAATGAGATGGGATGATGAAAGATCCAAAATATTTTTTCTGTACTGCACTGGAGTATCAGCCTAGATCTTGTCCTCAAGTCCCTGGAGTGGGATTTAAACCCTCAGCTTTCTGACTCAGGTATGAGTGTGCTATTGACTGAGCCATGGCTGATACTTCCATCTGCTATCATTTCAACATTCAGCAGTTCAACCTCATAACCTACCAGTGTTAATGAAAAATAAATTCATGCATTTAGTATGGATGATCTGCATAAATTGGAGGAGCCTGATATACTTATGTTCCCCAACAAGAACAGCAACTTGCATTTGTACAGCAGCTTTAACATAGCAACACATCTGACAGCACTATCAAACAAATTTTGACCCCAAATTATATAAGGATAGTAGGATAATGACCAAAAGCATGGTTAAAGAGATAGTTTTCAAGGAGCATTGTAAAGGACAAGAGGCAGGGAGGTGGAGAGGTTTAGGGAACAAATTCCAGAGCTTGGGACCCAAGCAACTGAGGGCGCATTCCACAATGGTGCAGCAAGTAAAAGCAGAAATGCACAAGAGGCCAGAGTAAGAGGGGCGCAGATATCTGAGTGGGTTGTGTGGCTGGAAGAAATTATAGGCCGGAATTTTATGGCCCCGTCAGGACGAGGGCAGGGCCGTAAAATACGACAAACCATTCTAAACTCCACTGACTTTGGTAGGAACGTAAAATCCTACTGCTGTAAAATTGCACCCATAGATATAGAGAGGGACAAGTCCATGGAAGGGTTTGAAAACAAGGATGAGGATTTTAAAATAAAGATGTTGCTTGACCAGGAGCTAATGTTGATCAGCGAGCACAGGGGTAATGAGGAACGGGGCTTGCTGTGAGTTAAGATACGGGCAGCAGAGTTTTGGATGATATCCATTTCACAGAGTGTAGAATATGGGAGACCATATTGAAATAGTCAAGCCTAGAAGTATCAAAAACACGAATAAGTTTCAGTATCAGATAAGCTGAGATAGGGGTGAAGTCATGCGATGTTAGGAAACTGGAAATAGGTGGTCTGATGGCACGAATATGAAGTTGGAAGCTCATCTCGGAGTCAAATGTGACACCAAGACTGCGAAGAGGCTGGCTAAATCTCAGACTGTTGTTAGGAAGAGGGATGGAGTCAGTAGTTAAGGAACAGAGTTTGGAGCAGGGACCAAAAAACAGTCCTCCCAATATTTATTGGAGGAAATTTCTGCTCATCCAGTACAGGGTGTCAGACAAGCAGTCTGATAATTTAGCAACAATGGAGGAGTTAGGAGAGATGGCTATGAGGTAGACCTGGGTGTCATCAATGTAGATATGAAAAATAATGCTTTACTTTCGAATGATGTTGCCAAGGGGCAGCATGTGGATGAGAAATAGGATGGGGCCAAGGATAGATCCTTGGGTGACACCAGAGGTAATGGTATGGGAGCAGAAAGAGAAGCTGTTGTGCTATGATCCCAGCTGATGTTAAAGCTGGGCAAGTCAGATCCCAGAGTTTAACCTGGCTTGATAGATCCTAACTTTTTATTTTTTTACAGAAGGTGGAGGAAAATTACTGAACAAATTCACATGAATCTACTGATCAACTTTTAATACGAAGAATAAAACATTTATTAAATAAGGAAAATTAACTATATTATGGCCAGGATTTTCTGGCCCCGTCGCAGGCGGGACCCGCTGCGGGCGAGGCAGCATCCCAACCAGAAGAGCATTGACTTGCGGCGGGACAGGAAGATCCCAGTGGTGGGCGGGTGAGGAAAATCCCGCCCTACGTTACGATATGGCAGGTGGTAATTGCCGGGCTGACCAAATCCCAAAGGGGAACTTGGTCAAGCAATCACAACGATTTGCAATTTGTATTTTTATATGAGAGGGTATGTGTGCTGAAGTCAGAAGTAACTACCACTACCACTGTTGGAGATTTTAAATATTAAATTAAAACATTTATTGACAAAAGAAAAGAAAATCTTAAACACACAAGATTACAGTTACCCAGTTAAATTTAATCTCAGAACATTGCCTAAAAGATTTCTACTTAGCTAGACTCATAAATAAACGTCCCTTTTCAGGCAACTATCCCTACAGATGCTTAATCTATTAAAAAAAATCCAGTAATATTACCACAAGAGGAGGTGTTATAGGGGAGATATTTCACAGGCTTCTCTCGCCTTCTCACTCAACAATGGAAATCCAAGGCTTGTAACAAAAACTTGCTATCTGGAAAACAAACAAACACTTCCTTGGGATGGCTAGAGGCTGCTTACTTCACCGCCTGTCCTCACACAGCACACTCTTCAAAATATCACATGGCCACACTTTTAACCTTTCCTTAAATATGTTTTTCTCTTTTATCTTTAAACCCACTGTTCTTAACTTTCTTTGGAAGTTACCTTTCCAGAATATAAAAATCTTTCAGGTTGTATTTATGGCCACTACTTTCAGGGAAAATAAACTTAATAACTTTGCTTTATCCATTTATGGTATTTGCCAGTTGTAAAACTTTGTTTTATTTCTCTTTGAAATTCAACAGTTAAAAAGTCAGCTCCTCGTTTATCTCCTAATGCAAATTCCTATTCATGTTGTATTTACTTGTATCCCATTTTAGCTTGTTCATCTCCACCTCAAAATGCCTGCTTTTAGACCTAACTCTTTGATGATTTAAACCTTGCAGTTGGACTATCTTCAGTTTCATTAAATTAGTCACACAAACACACACATATATACACACAGCCCCCACAAACCTGCTTCACAGTATCCCACAGTAATATTGGAAAAAATTATATTTTTCTTTACAATTACACCAGACAAAAAGGTTGAAAAGATGTCAATACAAACACAATAAAATGACTCAAGCATTCACTGATCTTTCACCATAACTATATCTTTCCAGACACATACACGTTTAGAAAGATGAAACAATTTACCATATCTATATCATACTCTGATATTCAGAGTAAATATCTGGTACATGTGAAGCAACTGGTGAACTGTGGTCAGACACTCCACACTCAAAAATAAATGACAGATGCGACCAAAGCAGATTCCATGGATTTCTTAACAAATCACCCAGACACCATGAGCCAACTGGTCTCACTGAAACTCTATCTTTTTCAGGAGGGTTTCTAATCTGTACATTTGAAGAATCTGCCTTGGAATTCTCTTCCAAAAGTCGCTCCCACTTGGATGGCTTCAACAAGGATCCACCTCCAATGTACCAATCTCATCTTCCAAGATTTCTTTCCCTGAATTTCTGAGTACACTCACGCTCCACCTTCCAAACACAATTTCAGATCTTCGGCCATGCCAAGCAGAACACCACTGCTCCAAAAAGGTAGTTTTGCCATCACGGAGTCACCAACCTTCAGCTGCCCTTTCAGATCTTCAGGGCTTCTCTCAAGCTGCTTCACTTCAAGCCTGCTCTCTGCAACTCTTTCTGTTTAACTCAAAGCCTTTTTCTCTGCTCCTGTTATTTATTTTGACTCAATGGGATCTATCTCTGATCTCTGTCTTTGTCCCTTTCTGGGGCTTTCTTCTGAGACCTCTTTCTGTCCCACTTCTTGGTTTGGGGCTTTCTTCTTGGTTTGAGACCATGTTCCTGTTTCCCTCCCCATGTCCTACATCCTGAGAGACCGTCTCTGAAATGGCATTCTGGTTGCAGGTCACCTGGCCTGCAGTTTTGCACTGTTTCCCTTTTCTTCTTTTCTTTCTGTGCAGACGTGCAGGGTTGTTTCCCAGCCAAAAGAACATAAAAAGACTAACTATGCACGTGCTGCTGTTTTCCGGCCAGCGGATGTGCAAAAGGACCAAACTATGTTAAAAAAAAACCAAACTGTGCATGTGCAGCCCTTTCTCGGCTGGTGCATGCACAGAAGTCCAGAGGCCTTCTGGGAACTGGAGTTTCCAGCCTTCGACTGCCAATCTAAAATAAGGTATGTTTTTCTTTCTCTTGAGTTTCATCACAGTTGTACGTGATTCTCTGGCTACAATCAACCCTGTGCTCATTGTTCTACGTTGGCTCCCGGTCAAGCAAAACCTCGATTTTAAAAGTCTCATCCATGTTTCCAAATTCCTCCCTGGCTGATCCCTCCCTATCTTTGTCATCTCCTCCAGCCCCCAAACCTTCTGAGATTTCTAATCTTTAGCTTCCCCAATTTCAATCACTCCACCATTGTTGGCCATGCCTTCAGCTGTTTCATCCTTAATCTCTGGAATATCCTCCCTAAACTTCTCAGACTCTTTACCTCTCTTTCCTCCTTTAAGATAGTCCTTAAAATGTTCCTCTTTGAACAAACCTTCGGCCATCCAGCCTAACATCACTGTATGTGATTGTTTTTGCTTCATAATGCTCCTAGGAAATGGCTTGGGACGTTCTTATTATGTTAACGGTGCTATAAAAGTTGTTGTTTTAGAGCTGGAGGAGAGTACAGAGTTAGAGAATGGTGAGACAAAGCAGTGATTTGACAATAAGGATAAGAATTTTGTCACAATACTAGATTACAGCCCCGACTTACTTACCGGCATATTGGACTGTTTAAGAAAGACATGTATTTTTAAAAAGACACACAAGAAAAGACACTGAGCAAAAGATGTCTGGGAATGTAAAGTAACCATTTTCTGGAAAATTCCTATGTGGGTTCCACTTGACTGACTAGCCCCGAGAGAACATGGAATGTCGCACCTAAAAAGGTGTCAATGCCTATTTCAGACAGAGACACTTGAAAGGAAGAAATGAAATGCAAAAGACTGAACTTTAATCTTGTGTGGTTGCACAGACAATGCAAACTGATTGCCACATCTCAGCAGACATCCAAAACCCACCTCCTGTTGAGTTATATCTCAGAATGTGGAAATGGCCTGAGTTGAAAGACAACAGACTCTGGGCGAAAGACATGTTTATTTTTCACTTCTAGGAATACACAAGGAAATAGGTTAAAAAGCTAGCTGCAGACCTGATTTGTTTGTGCTAGTGTGCTAGGGTGTTGTGAGAGTGACAGCACAGGAAGATCAATGAGTCACCCCTGGAGTTATAGGCGAAGTCTCTCTTCCTCTCTTTCTTGTTAGAAGCAAGTCAGCAAAGCCACAACCAAAAAGGAAATAGGACAGCTAGTTCAGCTAATCTACAGAACCAAGTGTCTCCAAACCAACTGCTAAACTGCCAAAGTCAGCTCTATCGAAATCACCCAACTTAATGGCCACAAACTTTTGCCAATTATACCTCATGGACAAGCCAAAGACTGATTTGTATATCTTGTTAAACTTTTATTTGGACTCAACTTCTCATTTCTGATCTGTGTGTAGGTGTGTTGTGTTTTTAATATTTTTTCTCCTGTTTTAGTAACTAATAAACTTACCCTTTCTTTGACTCTTCTAAAACGTAAGTACATTTGGACTAGAGAAAGGGAACCCTTTTAAATTAACCTTGTTGCGACCAACTGAAGTTGAAGTGCGGGGGGTGTGGGGGGGCGGTTGCAGGGTTGCATAAAGAAGGGGAGCCAGCTCATTCCTCCTTGCCTGGGAGAATATCAAAATTGGGGTCCCATTTGGGAAGTTAACAAATTGGAGGACCTTGCCCAGGGACCAGTTGTGACAATTTTAAAGTTGAGGCATTGCTGGAGTGGGAGGCAATGTAGATCCGTGAGGATATGAGGGAGCAGGACCTGGTGTGCTAGGATTTGAGCAACAGAATTTTGGATGAATTCAAATTTAAGGAGGATGCAGTGTGAGAGGCCAGCCAGGAGAGCATTTGATTAGTCAAGTCGACAGATAACAAAGGTATGGATCAGCAGCAGATGGTTTGAGGCAAGGACAGAGATGGATGCTGTTACAAAGTGGAAGTAGGAGGTCTTGGTGATGGAGAGGATTATAAGGTCAGGAGTTCAACTCAGGCTCAAAAAGGATGCCAATGTTATCACTGATCTGGTTCAGCCTCAGGCTGTGGCCAGAGAGGGCAGTGGATTCAGTGGGTAGGGAACAGATTTTGTGGCAGGGTTTGAAGGCAATGATGCTATCATCCCAATAATTAACTAGAGGAAATTTCTGCTCAACCAATACTGGATGTTAAACAAATGTTGTGACAAATCAAAGGCAGTAGAGTGGTTGAAAGAGGCAGTGGTAAGGTAGAGCCATATATTGTCAGAGTTGTACTTTTGTCATGAGGGGCAACAAGTAGATGAGGAATAGGAGAAGACCAAGAATAGATGCTCAGGGAGGTACTAGAGATCAAGTTGTTTGAGCTGGAAGAGAAGTTATTGCAATTTATTCTCCAGCTACAACTGGGCTGAGCAGAGTGCAATCAGGCAAGGGCAGTCCTATCTAGTCCTATCTAACCGAACTATGGAGAAGAAGAGTTGGAGGAGGATGATATGATTCCCAATGAGTTGATTTCCCATTGAGTTGTGGGAAAGATGGGCGCAGATTTGGGAGGAGATCCAGCAGCTCAGCAGCCTCAGTAGCACCACCAGTAGAGGTGACCACTGGCCATGTGCCAGAGAGTGGCCATTTAGGAAGGCCCCCTCCTCCAGGAACCTGTTCAGAGTCCACCATGATTTACCTAACGGTCCCACCACTCCAAGGCTGGTAAATTGGTTTAATTAGTTGCCCACCTCCAGTCGGCAGGTAGTTGTGCCAACCCTTCCTTTTGGAATATCCCATGGCAGTGGGGTGACAACAGGATTCCCTGCCGACGCTTTCTGCTGCTATTTGAATGAGACTCCCAGTCCGTCTCAGAGATCTGATAAAATCCAATTCCATTGTCTCAATGTTACTGTCAAATAAGTCCATGAGGCCCTTGCATCTGTTATGGAGGAAGTGGTATAGGGGGTAGGGGAGAGAAGTTTAAAACAATGATATGTTTGTCCTTTATACCTATACCTAATACACCACCATGCTCTTCTTGCCTTTCAGGTGTTTTTGAAATATTTCTGAGAGTCAGATAGAAAAGAACTTCTTTTCTGTCAGTTTTTGATAAATTTTTAAAACTTTATGATAAAAAATTTACTTCGAAAGGATCTTCCACATCACCATGTCAATGAGCACCTTCGCTCACATCTCTTTTAGGAATTGATTATTTGCAGTCCCACTTGTTTATAAAAAGCTTCATGACCTGATTCAAATGAAAGCTGCTAAATGCCCTAAAGGCAACAAGATAAACAAACATTGGAGTTGACTATCTGATCTAGTATCCCACTTGGTTGGGTTGGGGTAGAGGGGACAGGGCACAGTGTTCAGAGAAGAGTTAGCCATTAGTCTGCAATTTAATAGTGGCTTCTAATATAGATCAAAGAATAGTTGCCCAAATCAAAACACTTTAAATATATTCACACCACTTAGTTAAAGACTCTTTCCACTTTAAAAGGCAGACTGGTGCCAGAGTCACACTGTCTTTACATGTTAGAATCAGTATGAAACAATTTATGGGTTCTCCTCTGTGAATTCCTCTCCTTAACAGATTGAGTATGGATGGATCAGAGAAGGAAGAATATTTTTGGGTCTAGTCAGCTCTGTTTTAGACAGGATCATATTTGTGAGGGTGATGAGTCTGTAACCTCCACAGCTGGTCATACCCTCCCCTTCCTTGGGAGGACAGTATTGGGAGACAGATGCTATTGCAAACTAATGAACTTCTTTAGTTGCTAAACTCTGTCACAGGCATTTATCTAAAGAGTTCTTTTTGAAATATGGGGTGGAACTTGTTGAGGTGTGAGGTGTCTCACCTGCCAGCTGGAGAGAGGTGAGAGACCTGCGCTGCCTCTTTTTGGGAAGGCCCACCGAACCACAAGCCAATCAATCAGTGGCGAGGCCAGTGGTGGGCCTTCCCCTCAGTTGGTTGGATGGCTGGTTTGTAATGCAGAGTGATGTGAATAGCGCTGGTTCAATTCCCGTACTGATTGATATTGAACATTCTCAATCTCACCCCTCGCCTAAGGTGTGGTGGCCCTCTGGTTAAACTCACCACCATTTATCTCTCTCTAATGAGAGAGCAGCCTGTGGTTCTCTGCGACTACAGTGACTTTCATTCATTTCAAAGCCCCTGGGACAGAAATCTCATCCCCCCATGAGCTGCTGGTCAATCAGAGGCCAGCAGCTCTTGTACTCAGCAGGGCCACTGGAGAGGCCATGGCAGCTGCCAGAAGGACAGGCACCAGAGTCCCAGGATCGTGGAGTGACCCGGGCCACAGGTAAATAATGTATTTTGGTGGGGAGCAGAGGGGTGTAAGGGGGTAGTCAGCCAGGGCAGGGGTTGGTTCTGAACAGGCTTCCACCCTCTTCCCAATGTCCAGTCCCTCAATCAGACACAGGGGCCGAATTGTCCCAGATTGGCACTAAGTGCGGTAGCAGGCTGGGTAAAGGACGTTTTACCTGTTGGCCGCAATGGTGGGTTTTCGCACTGTATTGTCCTGATCCCACCACATTAATCAAGCATTCCAAGGAAACATACCATTTCTTGGCGGGCAGCCTCCGATTTGCCTACCACGCCATCACCTCACCACTTTCTCACGCCGGGCACCATATCTAAAGTGCAGCCGGGTGCACAGCTCTCAGTTCTTCCAGCCCAGGACAGCTGCACAGAAGATAAGGCCCTAAAAGGCAAGAAGACTGCAGCCCCCCTGATTCGGTGATGCATCCCTGGAATGTCTTTTGGATGCTGTGGTGGCCCGCCATGATATCCTCTATCCCCACTCTGGAGGCAGGGTGGGGGACAACAATATCACCAATCCAGCTTGGGAGGCAGTGGCAGCGGTGGTCAATGCCAAAGCTGCCCACAAGAGGTCCACCATCCAGTGCAGAAAGAGGATGAATGATCTTGTCTGTGCCACCAAGTTAAGTCAACCATCTCATCCCTTTAAACTCACACACTCAGGAGCCCATCAGATATTCACTGGCATCTCACTCACTGCCCGCTCAAGTGACCTCACCACTTACTCGCTCACACACACCCTCACATCTCGATCTGGCCTCATATCCTCTAGAGATCACCTACTCATCCAGCCCATGGCTCCAACCAGCACACACACAAGCCAGGCATCCTTCTCATTTGGCCAGACTTGCACCTTGCTCACGCTCTCTCCATCTGTCTTTATGCAGGACAAGACTGCGCACAATAAAAAGGAGAGATCCAAGGCCAGGGGTGATGCGCCGAACATCAAAGTTCTTACTCCCTTCGAAGATTGCACATTAGAGCTGGCCGGAAAGGATGTGGATAGTTCCTGCAGTGAAAGTGACGTCAATGCTGCCATCGAAATGAGGATCATGCATCAGATCATGCCTCTGGCAACTCAACAGTGAGTCCATTGTTCTGTGTGTACCGTGGCAGCCATGCACTAATAATCTCCACTTTCTCTCATCGGCACATCTGCCATGTCGCCCTCAGGCAACCTTGGCCTTGACTCTGGCACTGAGAACACCTCGGATAAGGATGGTGAGGACAGCACCCTCGAAGACCTGTCACAGCGCTCAGCCACACCCTCCACCAGCGCAGCTACACACACCTTGGTGGGACCCACATGAACAGCAGGCTCAGACTCACTATATAGCGTGCACAGCACACAATATTTTCCACAGCAGGTGGAGGGAGGGACACCTGAGGTCGCTGGCACTCGAATGATTGCTGGAGACAAGGAATCTGCTGAGTCCAAGCCAGATGATGAGCCTCTGGGCTCGGTCCTCAACCTGTTGTTGGAGCTGCAACGACAATCACAGAAACATCAGGAAAGGATGACAGCTGCGTTCCTCAGGTTGCAAGGCACGATGGAGGAGTCCATCACCTTCAGTTTGACATGATCACGACATCATGCCAATGCACTGAGGTCAAAAGTGGCAGGATGGCGGCTGCCATGGAAACCTTGGTCCAGGACATTTGCCTTGCACTGCTGTAGGGGCTTAGCTCCATTGCTGATGCCATAGTTGGCCTCCAACAATGTCAACATGAGAGGGATGCAGGGCAGCTCGACTTTACCCCAGCTTCCTCTTCTCCTCAAGGAGTCAGCCAGAGTCCCTCAGGCTCCCACAGGGAGGAGGATCAGAAGGTGCACACCCCGCGGCCATCCACCCAGGTGGATCAGGGAGTGTCCGGCCCATCTGAATCCCCTATTCCTGTGATCCCAGCAGCTCCAGCTCCATTGGCCAAGTAGGGTTCCACTGCCACATAGCAGGGTACTGAAAGCTGTGGCCCTCCAAGTACTGCTGAGGTCATCACAGACAGGGCGCAGCAGTCAGCAGGCTGCCTCCACCTCCGCTGTGGATGTCGGGGAAGCACCAAGACATGACAGCAGGGATTGGAAGGTTAAGAAGAGGTAGTTGCACAGCCTGGGAATGGGTTTTAATCACTTGTACATGATGTTCACTCTTGTAAATAAACTCCCAAGAATGTCTTCTTGCCAATGGCTCCTTGTTCTGATGAGCAGTGTTCGTGTCACTCAGATGTGAAACCTTGGTCCCTGCACAAGATAAAGGCAGGTGTCTCAGTCTAGGACCTCTTCCTTGTGCTTTAAACAACCTTCCCAGCACACTGAAGGTATGCCTTCATAGTCACTGGACACATCAGTCATGCCTGCATCTCGATGAGACTTATCAATGCCACCAGAATGTCCTGGGCCAGCGGCACAGATACCGTCATTCTCTCTGTGTGCGCTCAGCACCTTTGAGGTGTGGCTGGCCTCCCATCTGTTTCCAGTGACAGTGTGGTCCGAAAGGGTTCAGGTCACAAAGGATGCCAAAGGATCAGGAGTAGTTAAAGCTTCCCCACTGCATCCCCATGATATGACCCTGTTCACAGAGTGCAAGTGATCTGCCATCAGCCAGACAGGACTCAGACATTCACATAAGCCCTGTGAGGATCAATGAAGTGTCCCCACTATATATCATCATCATCTTCCTGGAATGTAGGGACTATGGACATCCACTGCATCTCCATGACAGGGGCCTTATCAAAGAGGATATGTGCGCTGCCATTAACCAGACAGTAGTCAAACATTCATAGATGCAACGTGAGGATCTGTGGTCTATCATTGCATGTCGTCATCATCCTCCACGAATCTAGCAGCTATGAGGGATTCCCAAGTGCGCTGCCTTATCTGGCCAGTGCCTCATTGCCATCATCCTCGCCTTCAAGAATGGTCACCTGTGGAGCCCTGAAAGGAGCTGTTGATGTAAAAATTGAGCACCGCGTTCACTTTCACAGCCACTGGCAGTGGATGCCCTCCATGTGCCTATGACACCAAATCCTGCAGCAGGTGGCAGGTGTGACCAACTAGTTCCCTGGACATGCAAAGTTATTGATGACACTGGACATCTGCAGTAATGACAAGTGCCATTTGTAGATCCTGAGTCGGCCTAGGTGCCAACCAGCAACAGCTCGCTGTGGCTCTTCAGTGGCATGGGCAGGAGCCCCAGCTTCCCCTTCTTCCTGAGGGTGCTGTTCCTCCCTCTGTCCAGTCAGACACCTCTCTCTCTCTCTCTCTTCTCCTTCATCTCTGCTCTCTGTACGCCATGAGGCATACAGCTAGGTCACCAGGCTCCATGCTCCTGATGTACTCCTTCTGCAGGATGAAAGAGAGAGACCCGTGGGTTTGCATGGATGTACTAAGAGCCTCTCTTGGTTAAGTCTGAAAGCCTATTAATGCATCCAAAAGAGTGCTGGCCAGCACTTAGATGGCCAGAGTTTAGTGCGCTGCATGGATGCCCGAAACCCTACCCAATACCGTCCCACTCCACTGGACTGATTGCTGTGTTCTCAGCTCAGGCACAGGCATTCCCCTAACACACACTGCAAGGCTGCGCTGTTAGCTTGAACAATGGGGAAAGACTAGTTCAAACCTGAATTATGACATTGCAAGGGGCTGTGATTGCTTCCACCAGTGACTGCTCCATGGCCAGCGTTTGCAAGGAAATTGTACAACTTGCCCAGTTGTCCAATTGTTCTGCAGTTCACTAAAATGCTCAATAATTTGCAGTCTGTGCCTGAAGGGTGAAAAGCTCTGGAACATTTGTTGGCACTTTCATTCCTCTGCAATGCTTGGGATGAGCTAGAGGCCTGACACCAAGCATGTCAATGTGGCTGTGCCTGAATTGTCTCAGCTGAGGAGGAATGGTCACTTTATATAAGGTTTCCCTAATGTGTGGCTGCTTCCCTCCTGCACTGCACCTCCATCCCCAGCCACCGCATGTGCTTGTGCACTACCATCAGACCGGATTGCCTTCCACCCCCCACACCCCACCCCCCCGCACAACTCACCTCAGGCACAGTGCAGCCCTTGCCCCCACCCCCCCACCCCCCAACAACTTGTTGCATAGTGTGCTGCCTTCCCCACCCAACTCACCTCAATCTCAGTGCAGCCCTTGCCCTGACACCACACTGTCAGCCAGTCAGGAAAAAGCTGCTTGCCTGTGCCCTCATCTGACTGAAGTCAAACAGGCAATCCTCGTGAGCACTGTGCAATGTTAGTGAGCGCTTATCTCTGAGTTTCCTTGAAGTGCAGCTTGACAGGTGCATGCCTTTTAAATGCTGTTGTGAAACGTTGACGTGTCTGGATGATCCAGTGTGCAGGGGATGATTCCAGTAAGCAGGGCTTATAATGGCATGCAGATGTATTAAATGAATTTCCTGACATCCACCGCCTTTGACTGGCGGAGTAGATGAGTGCAAATTGGTTTCATGATGGTGTGAAAATGATTTTTAGCGTTCCTGCCATATTGTCTGCTCACGCCTGCCATGACACCCGACGCCAATGGCACAGAAAATTCCACCCAATGTCTTTGATTGAGGGAATTCCCCCGCCCCCCAACCCCAGGAGCTGACAGGCTGTCCAGGCAGTTTTAGTTGCCGTGCATGTTGTATGGCGACAGGCCCATCTACGGCTGGGCTAATACCAGCGGCGGCTGAAAGAGACCCTTAAGTTATTTATTGGCTGCTTCAGGGCCTCAACTGATGGCGGGGTGGAAGGGTCCTGCTCAGAACTTAATTCTGGCGGAGGTGGGAGGGTGTTGGTGTTCAGGTATGCCACCATCCCACTTAATTAAATGCCCTTCCTGCCTACAAGCTCACCACCAGAGAGAGCATGAAATTCTGCCCATGGCTTCCTATCACATTACTGGGACATTTACAATAAAGAAAGAGCTTCTACTTATATTGGACCTTGTACAACTCAAAACATTTTACAGCTGATTAAATACTTTTGAAGTATAGTCACTGTTATAATGTAAAGGCAGAAAATTTGCACACACCAAGGTCCTGCAACCAGCAATGCAATAAATGGCCAGGTAATCTGCTTCAGTGACGTTGATTGAGGGACAACAGTGTCCAGGACCTGGGAGAAACTCCACTTCTCTTCTTCAAATTAGTGTTATGGGATCTTTCATATCAACCTGAGAGTGTAGACAAGGCCTTGGTTCAGGATTTTATCTGAAAGGCAACATCTCCAATTGTGCAGCACTCTCTCAGCATTGCAATGAAATGCCATCCTGGATTTTGTATTCAGACCTGTGAAGTGGCACTTGAACCCACATCCCTCAAGTCAGAGACAAAAATGCTACCAACTTAACCACATCTAACATTTTTTTGCTGTTCTGGTAATTTTGTTTTTGTTCATGGTGTTTTGAAAGCTGGCAAATAATTTTTGCACCATCTAATTATTGTTGTTGATTTTTATTAACAATAACCTGTGAGATTGAACACATGATTTTCCATTGTTGAGCTGTGATCTTTGGGGCTAGATTGCTGTTGCTTTAGGCAATTCATTTTTGTGAAAACCAGATTGATTTTTTTAGATCTATCTTTCTGAGTTTACACTTACAGCAACATGCTTGAATTCTCCCAACCTTTTGCTTTGAAGCTCACTTCCTCATGCTGACCAGGAAGCCTCTATCCAAAGCTGGTGTGCTCTCTCCCATTGACATGGCAGAATAATTTAATTTTCTTATCCTCTTCCAGCCAATCTTATTTTCTTGCACATACCTGAACCCTGACACCTTCCCGCCTCCACCAGAATTAAGTTCTGAACAGGAAGACCCATGTTCGACCTTCCCCCCTTGTCGTCAATTGAGGCCAGTTTCTGCTCAGTAACACTTGCAGTTAACCCAAGGATTCATTCATACTTCAAATTTAACACTATTGCAAAGTATTTTGAACCTCGCACTGAATCTAAGGGTAGGATTTTCAAATCGAGTTTGGGAACTTGCGCCTGGATAATTTCCACGTTCCGGCCCTTTCACTCATGCAACACTTTTAAAAATGATTCTTTCATTGGATGTCGGCAACGTTGGCAAGGTCAGCTTTTATTGCCCATTCTTAGTTGCCCTTGAACTGAGTGAGTGGCTTGCTGGGTTATTTCATAGAGCAGTTAAGAGTCAACCACATTGGCTGTGGATCTGGAGTCACATGCAGGCAAGACAGGATAAGGATGGCAGATTTCCCTCCCTAAAGGACATTAGTGAACCAGATAGGTTTTTACAATTGATGACAGCTGTTATACTCACCATTACTGAGACAAGCTTTATATTCCAGATATATTAATTGAATTCAAATTCCACCAGCTGCCATGGTGGGGTTTGAACACTGCTAGCCCAGTGACATTACCACAACATCACCATCTCTCCCTAATTTTGAAATGCAAATGCCCAAATTGGGCCAGAGGAGAACTTGATGCCCAATTAGCAGTGCTGAATTTCTCCAGGAGGCGGGAGCTGCCTGCAGTGCATGAGCAGCAAAGGCAGATGCCGGTCATGCTGGGGGCTTGTCGTTGCTTTGCTGAAGAGACCAAACAGCATATCAGAGTGCCAGAAGCATGAGAAAAGTGTCCATACAGTCAAATCAGAGGCAATGCACATGACCTGGCACAAGGTCCATTTCAGCCCCCCCATGCCCCCCCACCAGCCATCCCCAGGCCCCAAGATTTCTCACTGCTTTGAAAAAACCTCCACTTCTCCCCACCTTACACCTGACAGTTGTGCACTAATGTGCACCAGATTGTTCGGGTTCTCTGAAATCATATTTTGAAATTGCAGTCTCGCCCTACCTGACCTGTTAACAAGCTACTCAAGGAGCTTAATAGGCTGTTAATTAGAGTTGAGTGAGTTCCCCATTCTCATCCCCTGCTGTCCTTTTCAATATTAGAGCACCGTCCCATGGTGTCAGGATGCAGAGACTCAACGCGATTTCTAAATCATGCCAGAACCTGAACCAACACTGCCGACAACTGAATATCTAGCCCTAAATATGTGCAATATAAGTTGAGTATTGAAGCCCAAGCTGACCATCAAGCAGAATGAAGAGAGAGCCCCATCCCCACCCACTTCCATTCTGCTAGGGAGCCAAATTGGGGCCTGATCTGAATTCAGGCTGCATTTCCACTATCCATGTAGCATCAGTGTGAAGTGAAATTCCTCCACAGAAATGCTGTCATTGTGGTGTGAAAGCATCCTAAGTTTACAAATTTCAAACCACTTCCTCAACTATTGAGTATTTTTCCGAGTCAGGGATTGAGCCATACTGACCAGGAAGATCTCAAGTTTATTTCCCAGTCCTGATCCTAAACAGTGTGGCCAATCATAAAATGAGTTCATATTTCATAGGATGTTAAATGGAGTACCAAGCAATTCACTGCTGTGAGTTTAGATCAGTGCTGCCCTTTTATGTATCCGGATCTAAACTACCAGGGTGAACACCTGTGACATGAATCAATGCACAGCATGCAGATGCGTTAAACTAGAGTAAACACAATCCTGAGGGGAAAAAGCTGGAGTAGAATCTAAAAGCTCTGCAATTCTTTCAGAAGTCAGGCTTCCCCAAAGGCCAGAAGGTTTTTGATGGAACCTATGTCATAGATGACTATCATCTAGTCATCCAGGCCACCAGCTGCTAGACACATTGCCATTGTCAATGATCAGCAATACAGGATCACGCATGTAAAAACCCTCTTTCAAAGTAATACTTGGAATTCACTTATTTAAATGCAATCCCCTGCATCCAATTTATTTGAAGAAGAAGGCAGAAATGAAGAATGGATCCGAGAAGGGAAAAGCTACCCTCTGTATCAATGGTAAATGACAGATCATAAAGAGATGTCCTTGCAGCTACCGGGGTGACAATAGAACAAACTCGCATCCTGAGTGGTACTTAAGTTGACCACACAGATCACTGGAGGGCAGAGAAGCAATTTTTCTGCATAGCTTCTCCAAATTGGAAAGAAACCTTGTTCCATTGGAACTCCAACATGAAGAGGAGAATCCACCCTTGCATTTCATGTATGATAGTCATCTATGATAGTATTCCCATTGTGTTGTGCTGCACCTGGAGAGAACCATGAAGCTGGTTGCTTCATGTTAACTTCGTGGTGACTGTCTGCTTTCTATCATTTCTACCATTATCTGACATTGGGGAACTGATCACCTGGATTTTCTATCACTCTGAGATATAGAAGCCTCATCCATGCCTGGTCACTCTCCTGATGCTGGGCATCCTGCAGCTTGCCCAGCTCTGCAGCAATGAAATTTCCCACATCTGATCTCACAGCATATTGAAATTGGACAAGAGTAAGTCCTACGTTTGCGTCAAAGAACTCTTTAGCTGCAGCTGGGTTACTTCCACTGGAGCACAGCTGTGAATATTCGTGGTGCTGCAACGTCTTCTATGGTATCTGTATCGCTCTGTTGGAAGCTGTCTTGCCTGAGTCAGAAAAGTTTGCTTCAAGTCCTTGAGATAAAAATTTAGACTAACAGTGCACTGCTGAGGGAATGTTGCAGGTAGTGTTTTAGATCAGATGTTAAACCGAGGCTCTATCACTCACTTTGTCACAGGAGCATTATCAAACAAATTTGATACTGAGCCACATAAAGTGATATTAAGACATATGACCAAAAACTTGATATATGCATATATGGTGTATGATACCATGACACAAAGCACATTGATACATAACCTATTAGATTGATGTAAAATATCCTGTGGGGAGGTGTAGTTTTCAAGAAGAGGTGTGGAAGTCTGGCCAATATTCATCCCTCAACCAACAGTTAAAAAAACAGATTATCTGATCTTTATCACATTGCTATTTTTGGGAGCTTGTTGTGTGCAAATTGTCTGCCATATTTCTTACAACAGTGGCTACACTTCAACTAAGTACTTCATTGGCTGTAAAACATTTAGGGATGTCCTGAGGATGTAAAAGGCACTATATCAATGCAAGTTCTTCCTTTCTTTACAGTATTGTATCCCTATCTGTGACCTGCAATCCCTTCAAGTTCAGCTTCTTACTGGGAGCAAAGTAATATTGAATGGGCACCCTGCAAACACAAGCCTTTCTTTTCTTTTGTATTTCCAGTAGATGGATATGTATCACTGCTCAGGTGTTGCATTGGCCTCTTTCACAGTTGTCGTCAACCATTACACAGTGTTGTGTATAGTATCAAATGGTGCAAGACGACAGCCATGCTGAGAATGAGACCCT
Source organism: Carcharodon carcharias (assembly GCF_017639515.1). NCBI lineage: Eukaryota > Metazoa > Chordata > Chondrichthyes > Lamniformes > Lamnidae > Carcharodon > Carcharodon carcharias. The sequence goes on from NC_054469.1 coordinate 184,971,775, forward strand.
TTAATTTATAGGCCCCAGCAGGTCCCACTTCCTGTGCTTCAAGCTAAGGAATGTCACAAAACGGCCTTCTGGCCATTAGATTCCTGTGCTACTATGATATGTTTCTCCTTATTTGTGATCTGTGATTCACCCTGTGATCCCTCCTCAAAGTGACTAATTCCCTGGGTTGGATGTATTTGTGCTGCTGCTTGTGATGTGAGTGATGCAGGATGCCATTGAGTGCTTTTCAAAAGGTGTGTATGCAAACCAGAAATACGTTAAATTGCTGGATGTAAAACATGCCTTTAAACAGTGGTTATGTATCAATATGCGGTGTGTTATGGTATCATGCACCATATACGCATATACATTTTCTACCTTTGACATCTGAGCCTCCAGCTGTCTAGCTCCTAAGCTCTGGAATTCCCTCCCTAAACATCTCTGACTGCCTACCTCTTTCTCATATTTTACCCTCCACTTTGATCAAGGTTTTGGTCAACGGTCCTAATATCTCTTTATGTGGCTCAGAATGAAATTTCTTTGCTAATGCTCCTGCGAAGAACTTTGGAACTTTTTCACTGCTAATGGCGCTATCTAAATGCATGTTGTTATTCTATGAGATTGAGTGAGTGACTAAGTGAGAGAGTATGAGTAAGCAAGTGAGTTAGTGTGCTGAATTTTCCTTGTGCATTGGCGATGAGCTAGGAGGAAAGAGAGCTGGCAGAATGACAGAGAAAGGCATTGGGAGGGGAGCTTGATGTCTTCCTGCTGCCATGCCGTATTGTCAGCAGTGGGAAACTTGGGGCTGAATTTTCGGCTGATCGGGCATGAAATCACGCGAGATGACATCAGTGGAGCGCCCCGCGCTCACGTGATAATTCGGCTGACAGGCAGCTGCAAAGTCGGAAGCGGCCCACCGACAATGTTAACGCCGCAATTGTCTGTCATCTTACGTAGCCCATCCAACCTTACGGTTGGCAGACGGGCGAATTGGCAAGGTGGCCTTTACATTTTTCATTTAACCTCATCCAAGGGCAGGATGAGGTTTTTGTTATTAAATAAAATAAAAGTAGGCATCTGTGGACAGCGTTTTTAAAATCTATATGTTCAGGCGCCTGATTGTGATGCTTGGACATTTTTTTCCTGATTTTAAAAACTTTATTTCCTGGGTTTTGGGTCTTCAGCTCATTGAGGCAGATCTCTGCCTTTAGGAAGCTTTCTGTCAGCGCTCGCCCGTGCCTGCGTTGATGTCATCGCCTGCCCTCACCCATCCCCACCTGACAGCGCTGAGCTTTTCAGTGTGTGCTTCATGCTGGCTGGCCATTAATTGGCCGGCCAGTGTGAAATCGCTGTTGGGGGCTGATAGCAGTCGGCGGTCTGTTTCCCGACCGCTCCCCGGCCTGCCAATTGCGCCTGCCCACCGAGTTGAAAATTCAGGCCTCAGGTTATGTGGCCGTTTGATGGTCAACCAATTGAACCAATTAAGTGGCCAGTTGAACATCACTTCCTGCCTCCGTGGACATTTTGCCCACGAGAAATGTCGAGAAAGCTCACCTCCATGGGGGGAGACTGCAAAGTAAACCCCATGGTGGCTTCCCAGTGGATTCTGTGGAGCAGGCCCTCATTGATGGGCTCTCCATGGCCCATGGAATGTTCTTCCCCCATGGCACTGCAACGCCCGTGGGAATGGCACCATTGGTGCATCATGGAGTCTGCCTGTCTGGCCCCGGCATCCCCCAACATACTTAGCTGTCCTCGAGGGTGCCCTGCCATTGAGGTGCCTTTACTTGGTCATGCAACCTCAGCACTGGCCACTGATAGTGGTGGTGCTGTTGAGGCAAGGGTGCTGTCACAAGAATTAGGAGCAGGAGTAGGCCATTCAGCCCCTTGGGCCTGTTCCACCTTTCAAAATGATCATGGCTGATCTAATTGTGGGTTCAACCCCACTTTCCTGTCTTCCCCCCTTGGCCTTTGATTAGGCCAGCAGCTCTTGGGGGCTCTGTCCTCAATTGGATGGTGACCTGGATAGTAAGGATAGTATTAACCACCATCTTGGATGGATTTCACCTTCCTTGCTCTTTCAATGCTTATATTGTCAATTATATCCAGATTTACTTTCTTGAAACTGGACAGAGGTCTTGAAATTTAGGGCCCTATCCCATCTAGTTTTACTCTTTCCTGTTACAACCTTCTTGTTCTCCAAGCAGTGAAGCAGTCCAGGATTTGAAAGTCCTCAGAACATGTATTCGTGACTCCCAAATACCCATCTAATATCCTACCACATGTAAGAATAAATAAAAACAAAGCTTTGTAGTATGCTTTGTTTGACAAGTATTTTCTCCCAGGGAACGCCTTTAAAAATAACAGTATAGCAAAAAAGATTTCCATTTATAAAGTGAAGATGTAAGGGGTGCCACAGCTGGTCACTGATGCACTTTGAGGAGTTGGCACTTGATGTCGCTGGGGTGTCAAGCCACAGGGAGGCTGGGCTTGGAGAAATGGGAATCTATTCTAGACAGGGTGAAAACACCTCAGCATCTCTATGTTCAGGGGTTGCATGGCAATACTCCCTATGTAGGCAGCTGTCAATGCAGAAACTGTCATCTAATTATTTTAAGCACAGGCATTTGATGACTGTCCTGATCTCTCTCATTGCCATCTTCTTTTATGCCTTGCATAGGGCCACCTACACAGGGGCAGGAGTCAACACAAAATCAACAAGTTCCCAAGGACTCAGAGGATGACGTCTCAGAGTCTGCACCATCACACCTTTCCTGTGCCCCCTCCAACAGTGCAAATATTTGCACCTTGGTGGGTCCTCACGCATTATTAGAGAGGTTGGTACAGGGTGGAAGGCAACTTACAACAGAGCTGGAGCATTTGGGGTAGGCAGCTTTGGCTGTGACCAATCCCCCTTGGAAAATGGAGGACAGGTGCAGCCCTGTGCAACAGAGCAGAGATACAGAGCTTAGGGAGTCATAAAATAGGCCGCTCTGCCTGAAGAACCAGTGTGAGATGTGTGTTACATGTTCAATTTACCTGAGACTTTGCAGACTCATGGAACAAGAAGGGAGGAGTCCATTCATTTCATCTGCTCCACAATGTCTCAGTGCTTTGAGTGTGTAAGGTCCTCTATTGAAAGAATGGCCAATGTCATGGAGAGACATATGAGGCATCAATCAGAGTGAATGCAGGAACAGTGCACAGACGTGTATGGATTGCATGCTGCAGTGTTCAGCATTAAGCAGTCAGTGGAAAAATGGCTTAAAGAAGCATGGAGTTGATGCCAGCGGCACCCCAACTCATGTTTTTCTTCAGTGATCAGGAGCACCATGAAAAGGCTGAGGAGCTCCACCATCATCATCTGCCTCCATGGTTGCCCTGATGACTGGCGTGTTTGTAAAATCACACTCTGTGACAGAGGCTGCCCCTGTAGTGATGCTGGTTCAGCAGCCTTTGGAGGTGCTGCTGATGGCTCATAGTGCCTCATGCATACCCAGTTTTGCGCAGTTAGATCTGTTCTGAATCTGTCCCATTTAGCAGCAATTAATTCGATTACTTCAAAATAATTGATTTTGAAGCAAGCAATTATTCTTTCCTCTCTGTGTATTTAAAAAATTGCATAACATTATCTTTTTTTATTTGACAAAAGTGTTCAACTTGACCCTTTGAGTTAACCAACAGTGACATTATTTGCGGTATTTTATGCGTTCATTAACAATATAAATCAGGGCCATTATTGTTTTTTGCTAGCAAACTGCTCCAATTGGAGGTCAGTAATATACCTTGGGTGCTTTGTGTATTCATTAGTCTCATTCACATGATGGGGAATTAAATCAGAACACAATCTCATTTAGTTCAAATCAACTTCACTTTTCTATCCTGTGATTTGAGTGCAAAGCTTCTCAAAAACAGCAGAAATGAGCAACCTGACTCTGCCAACAGATTAAAATTACCCTGACCGGTCAACATGACCTGAGAAGAAGAATCACTCTCAATAAGTTAAGAATTCATTGGCACGCAACTTGGTATATTACTGGCCATGCACCCACAATTGCTGCTTTGACACAAAGTGATGACAGAACAAAGAAAGCCAAATGTTTGTGCAATATATGTAGAATATTATGATCGGGCTTGTTTCTCACTGAGCCGTCCCTGCACTGCTGAGGGTGAAAAATGTGTAATGAATTTCCAACTGACATTTATGTATTTTGACAGATAGTTCCTCCAAAAATTTGACATTGATAATGGAATTTCAAAGAGCTACCAGAGGCAGGGGTTCAAGTACTGTCTGATGCAGCACCCTGCCACCCTCCCCCCACCCCGGCTGCTTCAATTCCCCAGTGAACACCTTTTTTGATGCAGGCCTCATTCATCACATGGACACTGTGAGATGAAACTCAAGAGTCTTTATGACCTTAGAAGATGAACTTCCAGTTTCCTCCTGCGTCATTTGACTGAACACTGAAGCCACAGTGAGAAGTTTCCTTTTTGTTAACATATCTAGTCAGCAGAGATAATTTCACATCTCCATGGTGCTAGTACAGAGCCTCACCTTGTTGGGCATTGCACATCACATGTTGGGGCTTGCTCTACCCAGAATTGTCTGCTCAGAGAAATGCTCAGAAAATGGTGAGGCGGAACTGTTGGGCAGTGTCTGTACCTGAATCAATTTATGGTGCCATTGGGTAAGGCTCTTCCCTGACAGCTTGCTGCGATTCTTTTGTGAGTGTTTAGAAATTGATTTCTGTTATTTAGCTTTCATAGAAATTTTAGGGCCCATTCTTGTTTGTGATAAGAATTGGGGTTGTGAGTGCCAAAGTAGACAACAAATTCTTCAGCTCGCCTGAACCATGAGACCCAGGGGATTTTAAACCACAACGGAGGGGTAGGGGAGGCCCAGGGCAAGGTAGGCCCAAGATATCATTATGAGGCCAACACTCTTGTTCTTCCTGGTCCACAAGAAACATATAAAATAAAGTAATCTTTTACCTGAGTCAGGACCCTTGCCGTGCCCTCTTTTTCTGGTGGGCTGGTAGCTGTGCAGGACTTGGTTTGAAATGATGACACTGCCATTGAAATTAGGCCTCTGCTCCTCTAGGGCAGATGTCCTTCACATGCCTGATAAGTACAAGGTGGGGCAGTGGAACATTTCAGTAACATGGCATAAATTCACCCACCATGTCCTCGCCCACAATGTTCCCGCAATGGGGGTATGGAGGTTAGAACAGCCCAATTGAGTTAGTCTTTGCTGCTTTGGGTAATTATAGTAATTAATATTAGCTATCATGTATAAGTGTAATATTCATTTTTGTGTGTTCTTCCCTTGTATCCTTATGATTTTCTTCCTTTTCCTGAAAATGATCATGTAAGTCAGGAACCACAAGCTCTCTGGTATCCTACGCGGATGCTTAACCTTTGTGGGAATCTAGAAATTGGATGTAGATTTTATTAATTAGTGCTTCTGGCTGCTGACCTTGGATCTCACATTCAGAATTCAGCACATGATTCCCAATTTTCCATCCATTATAGACAGAAAAGGACAGAGCACAGTGACCACTGGGCCCAAGTTCGTGTTTTGTGCTCCAGTTGTGCAAAGCTCTGCACCTGAAAAGGATCACTTGTGAGTCAGCCTTGGTTCCAGTGGGAGTGTTCTTGCTTATAAGTCAATAGGTCATGGATTCGAATTATACTTCACAAACTTGAGCAAATCATCTAGGCTGTTGTTCCATTTGAGTTCTGAGGGAATTTTGTAATGAGGTGCAGTCTTTCAGGTGCAATGTTAAACTGAGACCCTGTCTGAATGCTTGTCAGTATAGGCCCCTCTTCTGGGGCACAAGGTTACCATTAGCATGGAGGCCCCAGTGTCAGGAAGAAATGCATATCACTGGCATGCATGGGTGGGTGATTGGACTTCCACCTAAATTTTATGGATGGCAGCCAATTAAATGAGCTACCTGCCCAATCAAAGTGCTGACAGCTCAACATTGTCAACAGCACCACAGGGAGCAGTGGTCGCTGCTGAGGCAGGCAGGAGACCTGAGACCTATAGCAGGTAGGACAAGAAATAAAATAACAGTAAAATAATCAAAGTGTTGAATTCTGAGGGGAAATCCCTCTATGGATATCGTTGAAACTACAGCGTCTGCCTTCCTTGCCCGTGGCTCTCTCTTTATTGCATGTGACCTTCTCTTTCAAGCTGCCTCTTGGAGGCCACCCCCATTTAGCTGGCAGCCTTATCGTGTGGTGAGAATTCACCCCGCTGTCATCAGAATGCTTACAAAACAGCAAAATAGCTCTTAAAAGTGACTTTGCATATTAAAATTGTCTGCTCGCCTCCTTGGGGTGGGCAGCCTGTCCATATCTGTTCTCACTGTCAGTAAAATGCCCCGATTCAGGGACCGTTCAGGGAGCCGATCAGACACCCTTCCATTTTACCAGCTTCCCTGCCTCCCTTCGCACTCCCAGGGGCAAGTAAAATTCATCCCTGAAGCCTGGATGATAGGGGTGGAATTTCTTGCCATGGAGCAAATGAGGCAATGACCCTAAGGATCTCAGGCAATGACCCTCGGGATCTCAGGAGATGACCCTCCAGATCTCAGCACTCCGCCAGTTCTGGCATCTTATGCATTCCTGATTCTCATTAGTCCACTATCGGTAGCTGTGTCTTTAGCTGCCGAAACCCTTAGTTCTGAAATTGTCTCCTTAAACCTCTTTGCTAATCTACCTCTCTTTGTTTAAGGTGCTCCTTAAGACGTCTTTGACCAAGCTTTTGATTAACCTGCCTTCATATCTACTTATGTGGCTTGTGTCAATTTTTTTCTGATAATGCTCCTGTGAAGCACCCTGGGGAGTTTTACTGAGTTAAAGGAGCTATATAACTGCAGGTTGTTGGGTGTCTCTGCTATAATATAATTGTAATACTGCAGTGAGCTTGAAGCATTGGTCCATGCTAATCACTTAACATCACAGACCAACAGATTGTAGGAAAATAACATTGCTCCTCTTCTAACTTCACTTAATCCTCCATCTAATGTATTGCACTCATTCAGACTGGTCTCTGTTCATCCCCAACTCTCTTCTTACTCTGTTCTTGGACCATAACTTTACTCTGCTGTTACCCAGACCTGCTTCAGTGTATTAACTCTGTTCCAGTCCCTCTCAGTCTTCCCCAAATGGAATAGCTTCAACATCAGGTCCTCCTTCTCAATGAGGCCTGCAGCTCTGTCCTGCTCCTCCTCACACCTTCCTTAATGCTCCATCTATAAGGATTCATTTCCTCCCTCCCTGCTAGCAAGTCCCAGTGCCATGGCGGCTTCATTTTAAAAAGAGTGGGGAGAACGAGGAGAGTTCATGTGAGGCCAGCAGCAGAGTGACGTCACGAAACACAACATGACGTGAATGCAGGGAAAGCAGCTAATTGGTGAGTAGGATTGGTGAGTATTTCTAGTCTTTAAAGTAAAAGTAAGGTCTTTAGTTTGTGTTTAGGTCTCTAGTCTTCTCTCTTCTTCTTGAAAATACCTTGATAAGTATAAGATCAATACTGGTGTAAAAAAATAATTACAATATAGTGTAAAGAGTGGGGGATTCTTCAAGTGTAAAGATCAGGGATACTAGAGTAATTAATAAATAAATTAAATTAAATACGATAGTGATGGCAGGATGGGTGATGTGTTGCTGCTGCAGCATATGGGGCCTGCTGGACACCAAGTTAGTCCAGAGCAAACAAATCTGTAGTATTTGCAGCTCGAGGAACTTTGGATCTGAGTTGAGGAGCTGGAGTCCGAGCTGCAGACATTGCGCCACAACAGGGAGAGGGAATGTTGCCTGGAGACTTTGCTCCAGGAGGTGGTCACACCCACAGATTAGGTAATTCAAATTTGGTCTGTGATCAGGGACAGGAGGGCGTGACTGCAGGTGAAGCAGGTATGGGGACCCGGGGGTAGAATTCGAGGAGCCTTGGCCCTTACAATTGTCCAACAGGTTACAAGGTTCTTGCAAGCTGTGTGGACAAGACCGGGACTGCGGGGACAATGAGCGAACTGACTACGGCACCGTGGTACAGGGAGCCATTCAAGTGGGGGGAGGAAATAGGAACATGGTAGTGGTAGGGGACAGTATAATTAGGGAGATAGGTATTGTTCTCTGCAGCTGTGAGCGTAATTCCTGAAGGCTGTGGTGCTAGGGTTATAAGGACATCTCTTCAGGGCTGGAGAGGAACTTGGAGTTGGAGGGGAGGGATCCAGTTGTTGTAGTTCCCGTTGGTATCAACGATATTGATAGGACTAGAAAGGAGGCTCTGCTGAAAGAATTTGAACAGTTAGGAATTAAATTAAAAAGCAGACCCTCCAAGGTGGTAATCTCAGGATTACTGCCTGAGCCACGGGCAATTTGGCATAAGGTAAATAAAGCCAAGGAATTAAATGTGTGGCTCAAAAATTGGTGTGGGAGGAATGGGTTTCAGCTCATGGGACACTGGCACTAGGACTGGGGTAGAAGGGGGCTGTTCCGGTGGGACAGGCTTCACTTGAACCGTGCTGGGACCAGTGTCCTGGAGAAATTAATAATTAGGGCTATACAGAGGGCTTTAAACTAAATAGATGGGGTGGGGGATGCGTGGAGGGTTCTGGAGAGGGGATACACAGGCTTACAAAGCGAAAGGATGTGGCAATATTGCAGGGCAGCTATTTAGGTAATGAAACCCAGAGTGTGATAGGAAGGGACAGAGTGTACAAACATATAAAAACAGCAGCAAATAGGGTATAAGGGGGAAAAAATGGTAAAAAGGCAAAATTAATGGACCTTTACTTAAATGTCCTTAGTCTTCGGAGCAAAATAGATGAATTAGCGGCACAAATAGAGGTTAATGGATATGATCTTATAACCATTATGGAGACATGGGACAGAATCTTGCCCTTATCAGGTGGGCTCAGTGGGGGTGGATGGCTGGAAGGTGATTTCACGTTGGTGGGCCAATTAAGGTCCGGCAGCGTGAAATGCGAGTGGCAGCACTAGGCGCTGCCTGTGCGGGCAGGGGAAGAAGGGCGAGCGGGGTGAACATGAACTTCGCTCATGCATGTGAGTGCATGCTTCAGAATCTCTCTGAGGCACAAAGCTGCCTCAGGGAAATGAAGAGTTTTTTTAAAAAATAAAGAAATTAAAAATGCTATGAAACATGTCGCCTTATGTGACTCTGTCACAAGAGCAGGGATATGTTATTAATTAAATTTTAAAACTTTTATTTTATTGTTATTTGTTTTAGGAAACCTCATCCTACCCATGGATGAGGTTTCCGATAAAGTACAAAGGCTACTTGGCCTTTTCACCTGCCGGCCAACAATAAGGTTGGCTGGGCAGTGAAAAATTTCTTTTAATAGCCTTGTTAATGGCCTTACCAAACATTTTAATTGTCAGCAGGCACGCTGCTGACTCTGGTGCACGGCTGCCAACCGAAATATTGCATGACTGCGTGTTGACATCGGGACACTCGCCTGATATCAACGTGTCATTTTACACTCGAGCGGGTCAGGTGTGCACCTGCCCACTGAGCTAAAAATTTTGCCCATGGTTACAAGGAGTTCAAAGCTGGGAACTAAATGGTCAGGGGTATGTGACTTTTCGAAAGGATGGGCAGGAAGGAAAGGGTGGTGGGGTAGCTTTGTTAGTATGAGATGGAATAAGTATGATAGCAAGAAAGGATCTTGGATCGGAAGATGTAGAATCCAAAAGGGTGGAAGTAAGAAATAACATGGGGAAGAAGACACTGGTGGGAGTAGTCTATAAGCCCCCTAATAGTTGCTATACTATTGCTATAAGGCAAAGAATAAATCTCGAGATAATGAGGGCATGTAAAAATGGCAGTACATTAATCATGGGTGACTTTTATCTTCATGTAGATTGGGAAATTCAAATTGGCGAAGGTAGCCACGAGCAAGAATTCATAGAGTGTATTCGGGAGAGTTTCCTAAAACAATATGTTGTGGATCCAACTAGGGATCAGGCTATTTTGGACCTGGTAGTGTGTAATGAGGCAGGTTTAATAAATGATCTCAGAGTGAAAGATCCCTGAGGAAACAGTGATCATAACATAGTAGCATTTAGCATTCAGTTTGAGAGGGAGAAACTTGGGTCGGAAACAACTATGCTAAACTTAAATAAGGGTAATTACAAAGGAATGAGGGCAAAGTGGGCTGGAGTGGACTGTGAAAGGGGTTTAGCAGAAAAGATGGTTTCAGAAGATAGTTCGTGGGGAGAACTTTTCCTATGGCGGGGAAGCTGGGCGGGAGTGGGTGTGGAGCCGAGTGCCACCCGCAATTGGCTGTGCGCCGGCATTTTACGCAGGCGGGCCAATTAAAGCCCGCCCAGTGTAATGCGCACTGGTAGTACTCAGCACTATCTGAGTGGGTAGGGGGGGAGGAGGGAGAGCTGGGGCCTGCGCTCTTTTGCGCATGCGCGTGAAAGAACGCAGCAATCTTCCTGAGGCACAGAGCTGCCTTAGGGAGATTGAATGGATTATAAAAGTTTTTAATAAACGAAGTAAAAATTTATTTAAACATGTCCCCTCATGCGACAGTGTCATATAAGCTGAGACATATTTGTGAAGTTTGGAAATTTTATTTAATTATTTTATAAAACCTTCAGGAAACCTCATACTGCCTGTGGATGAGGATTCCTGAAAAATGTGAAGGCCGCTTGGGCTCTTTACCTGCCCACCAACCTCGAGGTTGAGCAGCGATCTTAACAACTTAACAAGTTTAATTTCTTTTTTAATGGCCTTAATAGGCCATTGACAGTTTGGCGGGCACGCAGCCGCCTCTGGTGTGCACTTGCCAAACAAAGTATTGAAATAATGCGCGATGATGTCAGGACGCACGCCCGGCATCATCGTGCATAATTTTACACATCGGCCTGTCGGGCCTGCCCCTGCATGCCGATGGCAATATTCTGCCCCATGACTCACAACAAAGATATATCCCAGTGAGGAAGAAGGATTCTAGGAAGGGAATAAACCAACCATGCTTAACCAAGGAAATTAAGGATAGTATCAAATTGAAAAAAAAAACATACAGTGTGGCAAAGATTAGTGGTAAGCCAGAGTATTGGGAAAGTTTTAGAAACCAACAAAAGATGACCAAAAAAAGAGGGTGAAAATAAACTTTGAGGGTAAACCAGCAAGTAATATAAAAACGGATAATAAGAGCATCTTTAAAAATATAAAAAAGAGAGGCAAAATGAACATAGGCCCCTTAGAGAATGAGGCTGGGGAAATAATAATGGGGAAAGCAAGAAAAAGCAGAAAAGTTGAATAAATACTTTGCATCAGTCTTCATGGAAGAAGACATTCCAAAAATACTAAGTAGTCAAGGGTCAAAAGATGGTGGGGGGAGGGCCGAGGAAATAAATACAATAACTATCACTTGAGAAAAAGTACTAGGGAAACTAATGGGGCTAAAGGCCAATAAGTCCCCTGGACCTGATGGATTGCATCCTACGATATTAGAGGAAGTAGCTACAGAGATAGTGGATGCACTGGTAGTAATCGTCCAAGAATTCTTAGATTCTGGAAAAGTCCCAGAAGATTTGAAAACTGCCAATGCAATACCCTTGTTCAAAAAGGGAGACAAAAAACAGATAACGATAGGCCAGTTAGCTTAACATCTGTCATTGGGAAAATGTTAGAGTCTATTATAAAGGATGTAATAGCAGAGCATTTAGAAATGCACAATCTAATCAAGCAGAGTCAGCATGGCTTCATGAAGGGGAAAGCATGCCTGACAAATTTATTAGAATTCTTTGAGGAGGTAACATGCAGGATAGAAACAGGGGAACCAGTAGATGTAACAGATTTCGATTTCCAAAAGGGGTTCGAAAAGGTACCATATACAAGGCTACTTAATAAGGTAAAAACCCATAGTGTTGGGGGAAGTTTAGTAGCATGGATAGAGGGTTGGCTAACTAACAGTAGACAGAGAGTTGGATAAGGGGGGTATTTTCAGGATAGCAACCTGTAACTAGTGACACAGGGATCGGTGCTGACACCACAATTATTTACAATATATATTAATGACTTGGCTGGGCGAAGTGAATGTACTATCACCAAGTTTGTGGATGACACAAAAATGGTGAGGGTGACACAAAGGGATATGGACAGGTTAAGTGGGTGGGCAAAAAAATGGCAGATGGAATATAATGTGGGAAAATGTGAGATTATGCACTTTGGCAGGAAGAATAGAGGAGCTGAATATTAGTTAAATAGAGAAAGACTGCAGAAAGCTGCAGCACAGAGGTATTTGGGGATCCTCAAGCATGGATCACAAAAAGCTAGCATACAAGTTCAGCGAGTTATAGGGAAGGCAAATGGAATATCGGCCTTTATTTCAAAGGGAATGGAGTATAAAAATAGGGAAAAAAACCAAAAAAACTGCGGATACTGGAAATCCAAAACAAAAACAGAATTACCTGGAAAAACTCAGCAGGTCTGGCAGCATTGGCGGAGAAGAAAAGAGTTGACGGGTCATGAGGACTCAAAACGTCAACTCTTTTCTTCTCTGCCGATGCTGCCAGACCTGCTGAGTTTTTCCAGGTAATTCTGTTTTTGTGATAAAAATAGGGAAGTCTTGCTAAAACTATACAAGGCACTAGTTAGGCCACACCTAGAATACTGTGAACAGTTTTGGTATATCTAAGGAATATCTAAGGAAAGATATACGGGCATTGGAAGCAGTCCAGAGAAGGTTCACTAGGTTGATTCTGGGAACGGAGGGATTTTCTTATGAGGAGAGGTTGAGTAGGTTGGGCCTGTACTCACTGGAGTTTAGAAGAATGAGAGACGACCTTATTGAAACATATAAGATTCTTAGGGGACTTGACAGGGTCGATGCTGAGAGGCTGTTTCCCCTTGTGGGAGAGTCTAGGACCAGAGGGCGTAATCTCAGAGTAAGGGGTCACCCATTAAGGCAGAGATGAGGAGCAATTTCTTCTCTCAGAGGATAGTTAATCTGTGGAATTCTTTACCGCAGAGGGCTGTAGAGACTGGGTCGTTAAGTATATTCAAGGCTGAGATAGGCAGATTTTTAATCAGTAAGGGGATCAAGGTTTATGGGGAAAAGGCAGGAAAGTGGAGTTGAGGGTTATCAGATCAGCCATGATCACATTGAATGGCAGAGCAGACTCGATGGGCCGAATGGCCTATTTCTGCTCCTACGTCTTATGGTTCTTTCTGGTTCCTTTCCACACAGTAGATTTTGGACTGGCCCCACTCCCTGTTGCACTCTATCGTTCCATATTGCATGTATCCACCTTATTCAATCACACTTTCTGCCCATGACTGGGTGAACATAGAATAACGATATTTCCTCTGGTTTGGAGTCACCCATTTAAAATTATCAACAAGACAGTGAGCTGAGAGGTTGGGAGGAATCTCTTTACGTAGGTAGTTCCAATAACATGTCCACTTTCCCAGAGGGCGTAACTGGGGCAGATACAAATGCATCTTTTAAAGGAAGGCTAGTTGAAAGATTAAAGAAGAGAAATGTGCCAGACTGTACAGAAAGTGTGGGGCAGATTTGAACCACACTAGCTGACAGTCGGCACAAACATAATGGGCTGAATGGTCCCTTTTTCTATTGTAAACTTCAGTGGTAGTGGTTGTGTTTAATGTGAAAGCTTTTAGAAATAGGTTATTAAGGAACAAATTACAGCTGGAAGAAGATAATACAAAAAAACAACCAAAATGTAAATGACACCACAAAGGGATATAGAATAGCAACTTTTCATGTGATCATTACTGCTAAGTGCAAAAATAAAATCAAACAATGTATTTACATGGAGACGGGTCATTATTCTTTAATGCAGCTATATTTTCTCCACAATCAGCTCAGTCATTCGTACACCAAAAGTAAGGTTAGGCTTTTTTATAAGATCAATGGATTCACAAATGAAATGCATTTTATTTGAAAGTCATTTCATCTTACCAAAAAATGATTTTTTTTGTAAATTGTTTTGCTCAGAAGTTTTATTTTGTTGGAGTAATGAGTTGTCATGGTATTAAACTATAATACTGGCTTTCCAACACTGAGGGGGCTACTGATGGAAGATATTGGAAAAGCTGCTGGCAGATTGAGTTCATGCCCATTGAGGGAAGCCTTTATCCCCCTCCCTTCAAAATAACTTCCTTTCTGCTTTAGAAGGACAATCTGACTCCAGCTCTTGTGCATTCCTCAATGCCAGCGGTCAACTCATTAAATTCAGAGCTGACTGCCTTCTGATCTCTCCCTGTCTGAGAAGGGCCTGTAACTTGCTGAAACAAAATCCAAAATTCATCCAAACAAGCTTTATTATAAAAACATTTATTTTTTATTTTTCACAGCTCTCATTATGTTCAAGAGGCACCAGGTTATTTGCGCAAACTGATACTCATCTGCACTATTTATCCAGAAAAATAATACTCATATGGTGAAAATGTTTCATGTTGCATAGCTGATTGCAACAACAACTTGTATTTACATAGTGCCTTTAACATGGTTAATTATGTCCCAAAGTGCTTCACAAGATTGTAAACAGACAAAAAACTGAAACTGAGCCAAAGGAAATATTGGGACAAGTGACCAAATACTTGGCCAAAGAGGTAGTTTTTAAACAGTGCCTTAAAGGTGAAGAGACAGATGGCGAGGCAAATTTATTTAGGAAGGGAATTCTAGATCTCTGGGTCTAGATGGGCTGAAGGCACAGTTGCCAATTGTGGTTTGAAGGAAGTAGGGGATATACAAGTGATCACAGTTGAATACAGAGATCTTGGAAAGTTATGGGGCTGAAGGAGTTTACAGAGGTAAGAGGGGCATGGAGGATCTTAAACATGAAAATAAGAATTTTAAAATCGAGATGTTTGTCAGCATCTGAGAGAGGTGAGAACTGTTCTGATCAAGAGCAGTGTTCTAGCTCCTTCCAGGCTGCAGCTGGAGTTATTTGCAACATCTCCATGTTCACTGTCCATTGTTGCGCCTAGGCTCTCTATTCGGTAGGAGCTAACTATGTTTCATTCTCATAGGCTCATGGGGAGAATTTTCACTCTGTTGGGGGGACTGAGCAGGTGTGGGCATGGACGGGCACGCAGCTGATTGCTGCCCGCGATCGGCTGGACACTGCCATTTTACGTGGGCAAGCCAATTAAGGCCTGTCCAGCGTGACGTGCACCCAGAAGCGCTGTGCGGGTGGGGGGAGTAGGCTGAGTTGGGCCCTGCGCTCTTTCATGTGCAGAAATCTCCCTGAGGCATAGTGTTGTCTCAGGGAG
Organism: Carcharodon carcharias; assembly: GCF_017639515.1. NCBI lineage: Eukaryota > Metazoa > Chordata > Chondrichthyes > Lamniformes > Lamnidae > Carcharodon > Carcharodon carcharias. The sequence continues at coordinate 184,987,043 of NC_054469.1, forward strand.
ATTAGTTTGATTGTCAGAAAAAGAAAGAAAAATTTAAGACATGTCCCCTCACGTGACAATGTCACATGAGCTGGGATATGTCAATGAACTTTAATAAAAAGTTTTATTCAATTTATAAACACTTCATGAAACCTCATCCCGCGCAACTTTAAGATTGGACAGGCAGCTCAGTTGATTACTTTAATTGATATTTAAATGGCCTTAATAGGCCTTTGACAGTTTGGCAGGTGTGCAGCCGACTCCGGTGCGTGCCCGCTGAACTGAAGATCTAAATGACACGTGGTGACATTGGAACTTTGGCGAGCAGGGCCCGCTACCGCACACTGACCCAAAGATTCTGGTCACAGACTCTCATTGACTCATAGATGTTTACAGCACAGAAGGACGCCATTTGGCCCATTGTGTCCACGCCAGTCAACAAAGATCTGACTACACTAACTCAATTTTCCAGTGCTTGGCCCATAGCCTTGGAGGATATGGCAATGCAAGTGAATATCTAAATACTTCTTAAATGTTATGAGAGTGTCTGACTCAACCACCCTTTCAGGCTCCCACCACCCTCGGAGTGAAAAAATTTCTCCTCAACTCCCCTCTTAGCCTTCTACCTCTTACCTTAAATCTATGCCCCCTGGCTATGACCCCTCTATTAATGGAATAAGTGCCTTCCTATCCACCCTATGTATGCCCCTCATAATCTTATACGCCTCTATCAGGTCCCCTCCCAACTTTTGCTGCTCCAAGGAAAACAACCCCAGTCTATCCAACCTTTCCTCATAGCTCAGACCCTCCAGCCCAGGCAGCATCCTGGTAAATCTCCTCTGTGCCCTCTTCAATCCAGTGCAATCACATCCTTCCTATAATGTGGTGACCAGAACTGCACGCAGTACTCCAGATGTGGTCTAAACAGTGTTTTATACTGTTCCAGCATTATCTCCCTGCTCTTGTATTTTATGTCTTGGCTAATAAAGGCAAGTATCCCATACGCCTTCTTAACCATGTTATCTACCTGCCCTGCTACCCTCAGGGATCTGTGGATATGCACACCAAGGTCCCTCCGATCTTCAGTACTTTCCGGGGTCTTACCATTCATAGTGTAATCTCTTGCCTTACGCGCATTCCAGAGATAAGCAGGTGGAGTGAATATGGTGCTCTGCTAGGATTATTGGTATCCCCAGGTTGTAGAGTGCCATAGAATGCCGACACATTGCTTTTCAGGCACTGCATGTCAACTCTGTTCGATACTGGAACTGAAAGAGTTTCCATTCATTCAATGTCCAACTGGTGGGTGACCATAGGCAGAAACTCATGCAGGTCAATGCCCAGCATTTTGGTAGCAATCATGATGCCTTCATTCTGCAGTAGGCCACTGGGCCAGTTGTATTTTAGTCACCATGGCAAATCAACAGATGGTTACTGGGTGACAATGGCTATCTGTTGACAACATGGCTGATGATTTTGGTGCACAACCTACGCATATGTATACATTAATGAGAGCTGTACTGCTACACTAAATATGATAGAGCAGACCATTGGCATGCTGAAACAATGTTTCTGCTGCCTGGACCACACAAGAGGGACACTACAGTACTCTGCAATTGGGTGTGGAGATTCATGGTGGTCTGCTGCATGCTGCATAATCTCACCATCATGAGAAGACAACGCTCACTACCAGTTATAAGCTGAAGAGCAAGAGCATAAGGAGGTGGAGGAGGAGGAAGAAGAGCAGGAGGCACAGAAAGGGAGAAGGCAATCTAGATAGTCCCTTTCTGGGCATGCTGTCCTTGAAGAGCTTATCTAAGTGTGATACCAGTAAGTGCAATCCCAATTCCACATTCACCAATGTCCCACACCTCACCTGCTCTCTGATACTGTCTATCACAGCTCCCACTTGGCCACAATGCAAAAATAAAAGCTATTACAAAATAACTATTCCAAACCAATTTGATAAATTAAATCTTGCCATATTGCAGACAAAAGTAACTAATTACCCTTGTGCATTCCGTTAGTGCCTGCCATCTATGTGCTTTCTGCACTGGTGGAGTGGCAGGGATGGGAGACCGAATGCTCTCATCTTGAGTGACGACAGTGGTTTTGTGTTCCATAGAGCCACTGCCACTCTCCCAAGCCAACAGCTCAACAATCTTAGCAATCCATTAGAGGACAGGTTTCATGACAGCTGTTTCACTCTGCAAGCCCCTTTGAACACTGTTTCTGTAGCCATGGTGGCAGCAGCCTAAGCTTGCATAGCCACAAGTTGAGCTTACACGACCTCAGTCTGAGCTTCCACTGCAGCACTCAGATGTTGGGTGGCCACTGCTTATGCCGCACTGTAGGCTGTGGCTGGAATTTTACAGGGTCTCGGAGTGTGCTGGGAGGTAGAAGGGGCACAAAATCGGGTGGGAAGGTGGAGGACTGGCTTGGCCTGATGCCTTTATGCCACCTCTAGCACTTTACCTGCAGCAGGGAAGGTGACAAATGGCCCTTCCACTCAGGGGCCAATTGAGACCTTTAAGTGGTCAATTGAGGGTGACTTAAGGGCCTTTTCCTACTGCTGCTGGCATTTTACCAGCAGCAGGTGGGCACAGAGAGATTGCCAGGTAAACCTGGATGGCCTCCTTGCAGGCTTAGTGGGGAAGGGGGCTGCTCCTAATCAGGCAATCTGTGACCCATGGAGGGGCCCCTGGGCTGTCCTGTGGAAACACCACACCTTACCTTCACCACCTACCACAGCACCCTTGCCAGGGCCTGTCTGAATGGCCCCAGCAAGACCCCACTTACTTGGGTTCCGGAGCCTGTTCCATCACTGCTGCTCCTGCTTGGTTTCAGTTCCAGCAGTGCCCACTGCTCCCAGTGGCACAGCTGGGACTGAAGAGCCACTGGTCCTTCAACTGGCCGGCAGCTCTTGGAGATGGAACATTGCCTCTAAAAGCGACTGGCGCTCCAACCCCAGGCTGTTAATTACCTGATGCAGCGACTGGCGCTCCAACCCCAGGCTGTTAATTACCTGATGCATGTTAAGTTGGACTGGGGCTCCCACAAATGGCCATGATGGACTTGCCCCCAACTTTCCAGGTGGTGTACGGGGCCACCACAACCGCCTAAAGTCCCGGTCTGTAACATTGGCCAGGAGATGCTGTATCATGGTTGGGGTCACAAGTGTGTGAATGGAGTTAGCCACCATTTCTATTTTGAAAATGTTCTGTGCAAAACCCTGTGTCAATTGGTGCTGGAATCAATCCATATTTCTTGTCATTGACCACAGGCTTTCTGGCAGGCTTGCCAGTGCATCAAGCATTTTGTTCTGCATTCCCATCAGCATTATTCTGGAGGCTGCCCCATCGACGTCCTCATTTGAGTCCTCTACAACAGTGGCCTCAATCTCTGGGTCTACCCTTGCCCTCTGCAGTGAATGCATTCACTTATACCTGGTGTTTCACAACATCCAGATCCCACCTCAAATATATTCCGCACAACAGTGGTTTTTAACCGGAGGTCCATATCCTCCCTAGGAGTCTGGAGAAGGTATCAAAGTGTCTGCCAAAAATAACCGGAGAACGTGTAGAAAAAATAAAATTGAGGTAATAGTAGACCAATCAGAATGGGAGTTGAGACAAGTGGTGGCCTTGATGCCTTGTCAATCAAGGGATGTCATCCAATGAGAATGAATCAGAGTCAAAGTCTGTGTTAACTCAAGTTTTGGTTGAAGTGTAGAGGGAGAGAGATATAAACAAGCTATTCTGGGTGTGGGACAGTGACGTGATTGGTGTTTGGACACACCGTACAGGGACAGCCAGGAGAGAGGGGATGGGAGATGAGATTGGGCATTGAATTTTTGCCCGGTGAACAACACTGAGAATCAGTGCCAGAGAGAGAGAGGGTTGGAGAGAAGCTGTGACTTAAAGCTTTAACTCTTGTTTCTCTAGTGACATGACCGCATCAAATCACTTGGCTAAATTCTCTGCATGTCCGTGTTTTCCCTGCACTTCTCCTTAGTTCCACCCACAAGTTCTCCCCACCTTCTCGGCTCATTGAATTTCTTTTTTCAGTTGCGATTTGCGATACATCTTGTTAAGGAGGTCTGGTAGAGCAGTGGTAGCGTCCCCACCTCTGGGCTAGAAGCTCTGGGTTCAGGTCCCACTTCAGGATTTGATGGCCATGGAAGGTGCATTCATACCGTGGCCAAATCGGTCAATTATCAGCCTGTAAGTCCTCCTAATGTACCTGATGGCAGGCGGTAAGACTGGGAGAGTTTCCTGGTTAGCCATACTGCAGGCGACAATGGCAAATCACTGCAGTACTTTGTCAAGCATAATCATGGAGTAATTCAATGGAAGTCCAGGGTTGCCAACACCACCTTAAGGCATGGTACTTGAAGGAGAAGGTGGAAATCTTGTTAATTTCATAGGGCTTCTAAGCATTATCACACCACCCAATGGTGGCATTTGTGATTGTGATGTTGTTCTCGGAGAACCAAATCCAGAAGCTAGAGGATTCTCAGGGAAATCTGGATAAATCAGGACATAGTTGGTAAAGGCAAAATTGTTGGTATTTGTGGGCTATTACCTCATTCTGAGTCCAAAGCTTTATAGTTATATAGGGTGGAATTTATGCCAACAGATCTGCTCGCAGTGGTGGTGGTGGGGTTTGGTGGTGTTGGCATGGGGTGCAGTGGTTGCAGGCAACAGCAGTGGCTTGGTAACCCATTTGTCTCAGTAACAGGCTTTGCTATGGCTGTTTAACTCAACCATGGCATTAGCATCATACTTCTGGGTTTCCTGACCAATGAGAGTGGGCTGTGATGATGACCCACACCTATCAATGAAAGATTCTGTATTAAATGGGACTCCGGCAGGCATCTGAATGGCTGCATCCTGCATTCTTTGTGAAAGCTGCAGAAAGAAGAATGATGGTAGGGAGATGTGGAAGGCTGTCCACCATGCCTACTCCAATTCTCTAACTCTTCCCTGGAGGTTGTGCTGGAGGCAGTCGGGGTCAAAAGAAAAGTACTGTTTCCTGTAAATGGAAGAAGCTAGCCACTGAAACCAAGCAGGTATGGCTGTGAGCAGCAAGAATGTGGTTCCTACTGTTGGATTCAGTGCCAAGAGATTTTCATGACCTCATAAGTGCAGGAAAGGTCAGTGGCATACCACTTTCAGGTACCAACCTCCACACTTGGATTCCCCGGCATTCTCCTGTACAGCACTCCTCAAACCAACACACTTGCAGCCCTCAGTCATTCGTCTCTCTCCAGATATCTCCTCACACCTCCATCTGAACACCCCAATACTCACCTTCATCTTACTGACATCTCACACTCATCCCTCACAGGGATGTCACCATGCACAAATGCTGTCATTCCACCCCCTTCATTCATTCCAACTATCTTATAACTCTTATAACACTTATAACTCTTGCTTTCTCATATTGCAGGAGGAGGGAGCACACAACTCCAAGGAAAAGCAGAGAACTAGGGATGGACCTGCAGTCATAGCCATATTGGCCACTGCAGCTAAGTAGCACTGTCCATTGACATAGACGATGGAGAGATGTGGGCAGGAGTGGGGGGTTTGGAGGGAGTCTCTCACATACCTGATGACAGCATTAGATATTGCACTGCTGCACTGCCACTTGAAAAATAGCAGGCACTCATGCTGAATTGATATCATCAGTAACTCAACTGTCATAATTAAGCACAGAGGTGAGTTTGAACCCTTTCCTCGTGTCAGTTCCAGTTTATGTCTTTCATTTCCCACAGGTCTTTCAAGACTGGCAGAGGAACAGTAATGGGAGGAGGCTGAAGAATCCTCAGAAGAGGGTGAGCAAGCACTCTGAGGGTGAACCTGCCAGCACAGGTGGGCCCTGCAGTAGAGACAGCTAGGTTGCCACACAATGAGGAGTATGTCACATGCAAGCAGGAGCAGATGCTTGAGACAGGAACAGGAGTGAAAGTCACCATTGGAGGGTGCAGGACACTCCAAGCTCTGCTCAGCTAGGTGTTAATGCTAAGCCTCGGGGGTCATTCACAAAAAGGGAACTTTAGGAGCAGCAATGGGAAATGTGTGTATTGCTGTCAGCATCTCTAGAGGCAGTACACACCCTTGGAGAGAAAGATTGGAGATGAGTCCATCTCTACAGAGAGCCATGACATCTCAGGTATTTGAGCTGATGTCCATCTCCATGGAAAGGAAGGCTGCCTGCATGATGAATCAGACACGTCAGGCCACTGGGTGCATAATCGCCCACACCAATGGCCTGAACACTCTGCCACTTTACACACGTGAGGAAAGCCTTGCATGGTGGCTCAACACCTCACCAAAATGCAACCATCTCTTGTCTAGCTGGGAATTGCAGGTGGCCATGATAGGAAAGATGGATAACAGGCACGTAGAACTGGGAATCTTCTCAAGACAGTCCCACTTATCATACTTTATGCCACCAGTAACTTGTAACTTGGGCTTGAACCTCTGATTTGCCCCCATTGTGTTTTCAACACAAATGACACGGTATTTCTTTGTGGGATAAATGGTTGTACATGTTGCTCCTTGCACAGAGTTATGTATGTGTAACTTGGGCCAGAGAGGGTTTGGGGGGTGCAAGGTTGGGTGTGGCATGCATCGCAAATCAGAAGTTCAAGCATCAGCCAAGTTTGGGGCCCAACATTTGCATCCATTCAAATTAACTGAAAGAAAAACCATGCTCAACTTCAATTGCAGCCCCATTACCATATGTAGGTTACTGTGTACCTGAAATGATAAGAAACATAACAAGAAACATACAAATGGTAGTAGGCCATTCAGCCCCCTCGAGCCTGTTCTACCATTCAATTAGATTTGGTGTTGTATAATCTGGAATGCACTGTGAATGGATTGTGGAAGGAGATTCAATAATGACTTTCAAAAGGGAATTGGATAACGACTTGAAGGAGAAAAATTGCACAGTTATGAGGAAGAACAGGGAGTGGGACTAATTGAATAGCTCTTTCAAAGAGCCGACTCAGACATGATAGGCTGAATGGCCTCCTTCTGTGCTGCATCCATTTTTGATTTTATATCCGATAGGTATTGAAATCCGTCAACTGACTAATAAAAATCTATCAACCTCAGTTTTAACATTTTCAGTTGATATAGCCTCATCAGATTTGGGACCATTGTGTGAAGAGGTATTTCCTGACAGCCCTGCTCCAATTTTAAGGTTATGCCACCTAGTTCCAAACATCTTCACCAGTTAAAATAGTTTATCTCAATCTACCTTATCAATTCCTTTAATCATCTTAAGCACCTCAGTTAGATCATCCCTTATTCTTCCATAAAGCAACAACAATAACCTTCTTTACATAAGGCAATTCAAGCAAACTGTTCTAATAATTTAAGCTATTCTTCTTTCCTTGTCTGAGTGAGTCTCCTCGCTGTCCTCTTCCTTACCTGAGGGAACCTCCTCACAGTCCTTACCTGCGGAGTCTCCTCACTATCTTCCTGACCTGAGGGAGTCTCCTCACTGTCCTTCTGACCTGGTGGAGTCTCCTCACTATCCTTACCTGGGGAAGTCTTCTCACTGTCTTCCTGATCTGAGGGAGTCTCCCCACAGTCCTCCTGACCTGAGGGAGTCTCCCCACTGCACTTACCTGAGGGAGTCTCCTCACTGTCCTCCTGACCTGAGGGAGTCTCCCCACTGTCCTTACCTGAGGGAGTCTCCTCACTGTCCTCTTGACCTGAGGGAGCCTCCCCACTGTCCTTACCTGAGGGAGTCTCCTCACTGTCCTCCTGACCTGAGGGAGTTTGCTTACACTCCTTACCTGAGGAAATCTCCTTACAGTCCTTAACTGAGGCAATCTCCTCGCTGTTGAGTTCTGTTGAAGGGTTATGAGAACTCAAAACGTCAACTCTTTTCTTCTCCACCGATGCTGCCAGACCTGCTGAGTTTTTCCAGGTAATTCTGTTTTTGTTTTCAATCTCCTCACTGTCCTTACCTGGAAGAGTCTGCACACCTTCTCATCACTCATGAAATTTGATCAGATAAAGTGCGTTCCATGATTGTTGCTATGGCTACTCAATATTCCCAGCAGGAGAAATAATTTGTGTAGTTTACATCAGTAATGTTAATTGTTCCCATTGGTTCTGCAATGATGAAGTACTCCGTTTAGTAGCTTTTCTAAGACAAACCTCTTCTGTGAGGGGTAACAACATTTTAATGTCATTTAAGGATGCGATTGAATGTAACTGTGCAATTTAGGGGTCAAATGGGACCCTTAAAAAAAGCAAGATGTCACACAGTGCTAGGCCCGGGAGAAAGGAATGTTTGTTTTCCAAGCAATTTTAAATTTGACAGTTGTTATGCTTAATGCGCAGAGCTTCTGTTTATTTTGAATGAAATAAATAACTCAATGTGTGGACTCCACTGGTTTTAACTGACTCATTGCATGGAATTTGACTGCGTAGTTTATAAAAAAATTCAGTCAACAAACATCAATGCTAAACCATCTATTAATTAGTACAATCATACTCTGTGGTGGAAATGTAAAAATTAGGCTTGACAGAAAGAATGAGGTAATTATTTGGTAGTCTATACATTTATGAAGATTGCAGATGATGAGGCACTAATGCTGGCGGCAAAAATAGTCAAAGAAACTTTCTTTGCTATTACCTTGTGTTTAAAGTACTGTAAGAAGCTGATGAATAGCATTAATGATCCACATCCTTTAAAGAATGCCAAATTCTCAAAACGTAACATCTGTAAAAGTGATTTTCTCTGTGTTTTACAGTTCAACCTTTTCCAAAACTATAGTTTGATTTAAACAAACTCCAGATGACATTTCTATCCAAATGAACAATCTGAACAATAAAATGTCACAACTATGCAGTGCTATGTGAATCAGATTGATGAACTTCAATTAAGGATCTTGTATATAAGCTTCTCCGGAGGCTCAGTTACTTAAATACACTGACCATCGTGGATCTGATTAATATAGGCTAGGATGAATCCACATCCTTGAATTCCCTACCCAACACCATCATGGGGAAGATGAACAATAAATGTCACCTTGCCAGAGCTGCCCACATCTCAAGAACAAATGAAATAAATACTGACTATGAAGGCCCCAGGTTTAATCTGTTGGGGTGGAAATTAGACTCGGCACTGGGTTCAAGGCAGGTTGAAAGTTAGATTTGGGACTTCATTTACATTTGAGGTGAGTTGCCGGCACCTGTCGTGCCTCCACAGGCAACTTGATGCATGTATCTTGGGCTCCCTGCTCCCTGGTAGCATCTGTTCTGACTTCTGCTTCTTCTGGTGCCACAGCCCATCATTTTTTAAAAAAGAAATTAAATTAACACTTAACCTTTGTTGGCAATTGTGAGGACTGCTGAAGAATCTTGAGAGGGCGGAGGGGGGTGGGGGTGGGGGGGGGGGGCAGGATTTCTCTGCTATAGATGACAGCCTGGAACCCCTAAAAAACAGGGCCCTTGAAGTTAGCAATGATACTAACATCTGTCCCACTGCTATGTCTTGTGTCTACCTCACGCATGGAAATCAGGCACCAAATATATCACCTCTACCCTGATTTCAGCTAAGGCAAGAGTTAGTGAATTTAACTGATCAGAGGATTTCTGGGTTAGAGAGGTGAAAGAGAGGTCAGCTAGACTTACACTCTTATCAGTCAGTAACCCCTGTCAGAAAATTTGTGTGTGTGTGTGTGTGTGTGTGTGTGTCTTTGTGCTGGGTGAGGAAATGTGTGTGTCTTTGTACTGGGTGAGGAAATGTGGGTGTGTGTCTTTGTACTGGGTGAGGAAATGTGTGTGTGTGTGAATGTGTGTGTATTTGTGTTGGATGAGGACAGTATTAGGCTTATCTGTAATTCCTAATATGGTCCAACAGATTGTGAGCTGAGTTCACACAAAGTTTGGCCAGTCACACAGGCAATGCTGCTGGCTGCACACCCAGGTCTCAACCTTCAGGGAAAAGTGTGGGAAGGAAAGATAGTTGCCAAACTGAAAGAAAAAACTCTTGGACAGAAGCATCATTCAGGAATAACCACATAACAATCAGCATGCTATATATCAGTGAGATCGCTGATATAACCCCAATGGCTGCTGCTGATATGCTTAATGAGGAAAAGTTAGGGGAAAAAGTTGAAACAGCTGGAATTTTGCATCCTATATAAATACAACAACTGTGTTGTTTTTCTCTCATTATCTATCAATTTGTCACTAATCACAATGGTTGATTGGGTATCACGGCGGCTGTTTTATTCAAGAGCCACCTCGAGGGATTACTCTGACCAGCAAACATGATTTTGAAAGCTGGCATTTCTCGGTTGTGGCCAAGTTCCTGGTACACCTTTGCTGTGTTGAGTCTTCAGAAAGGTGTTCTCAGTTCTTAAGCTGTTCCTCAAAGCCATACTCATGGGCATAAAGAACTCAAAACTAAAAGAATAGCACATCAGCCCCAATTTTTATAGGGATGCAGGAGGGATGTAGAAAAATGCAGAAACATGGGTGACACCAGCAAGGTCTGGAATGCAGAGGTCAAATGTGCAGAGAGAATCTGATTATAATATTTCTTGTTGGTAAATTGATAGGCTGGCCAGCTGATGGGTGTGAAAAACAAACAACAGAGGTCACTGTTGGAGAGCCTTGCGGAGAGTCCCTGGCAATTGTGAGGAGAGTAGCGTGTAGATTGGGGCTTGGGACTGGAGTGGGATGTTGCTGATCAGGGCAATAACTTTTTGATCAGCAGATGGGAGGCCAAAGACTTCCTTAAGGGGCTGAGGGAACTCTACTGATCTTCCTAGCCCACAAGCAGTGCTATAAAAGGCAATGACCTTGTGGAGCTAGCAGCTCCTGCAACTGTTTCAATCCTGGGTCTCAGGTGCCCAATTGCACTGTGCGAGTCCAATTTAAATATATAATGACTGTTCTGCCTCTCTAAGGCTGGACACTTGCAAGGCTTACTATCCACCAACATAAAGATGGCAGCAGGCAATGTGTTGGATTGGGGTTGAGTTGTGCATTTTTAAGGTTTAACCAACCCCACCCAACTCCTCCTACCCATTATAGGACAGAGATGATCATATTGAGAACATCATCTCATTCTCACCCATTGTCTCCTAACTTTCTGAAGATACAGCAAATCTGCTACATGGCCCATGTGGCACTAGAGTATTTTCCCCTCTCTGAATTTATTTTCCACTTATCTCTTCTTTCTGCAAGACAGTAACTTTGCTGGCATAATGATATTTGGGTCAAGTGGTCTTTATGTACCTCAGCTGGCCATTCTTCACTTGAGCACCAAGCCAGTTGTTCAGCTACAGAAGCATTACATTAGAGCTCTATCCTGCTTTCTCCTAAAGTTATCCATCTGCATTCTTCAGTGGGAGTTAAGGAATTGTTACAAGTAAGAGGATTTATAATATGGTAATATTTTCAACTGTCTTTTAACTCAAGGTAGAATGGAGCATGTGACCACCTACTAATTCTGACTGGTGATAAGCCAATGCAACCTGCTTGCCATGGGGTTTGGGGGCCTAGGCCAAATTCTACTGAAACTCAAGTGCCAGATTTAATTCCTGAACAAAAAGTCAGAAATAGCTACCCTTGCTCTATGCAGACTTACAGGGCTGGATTTTCATCTTTGAGGCATGTAGCAGGAGTTAAGAAATTTCCTGGTTCAGTACGCCCGCCTCAGGAGAAAGTGCCACCAAAGATGGGATTTTCGTTCTGGGATTGGAGGTGTGGTGCTAACAGGAGTCAGTCACACTGTCCTCAGAGAGAGTTTGGAGATTGCCATAGGGGCTGGCAGGTGTTGAGGCAGGCTGTTTAAAAGACTTGGGCTAGAATTTAGCAGCTGCTTAACCGATCCTCAAACTTCAACCTCTCCGCTTCAGGAAGAAAGAATTCAAGCAATGGGCCCTCAGTGATATCTCACAGAGACTGGTTTGAAATCTCATATTTAAGTATTTTTTATCGTTACCTGCTTTTAACCTTTGTAACTGTATTTTAGTTTATCAATTTTACTTAAATAACTTGCGGTAGTAGTTTTAAAATAAACTAACATTTATCTTGTTTAAGACTAAAGCTTGTCTGATGGGTTAATTTTAAATTGAACTACTCATAAATTAAAATGTGGCTACATACACACATACACAAATAGAGGGGATTTTCCCCTCATCAGGTGGGCGTGGCAGGCAGGCCTGGGAGCGGCCACGAAACGGTCCACCGTCCACGATCGGGGTCTGACCACGTTTTCATGCTGGCCGGCCAATTAATGGCCAGCCGGCATGAAATGCACACTGAGAACCTCAGTGCTGCTGGGGTGGGAACGGGAGGAGCACGAGCGCTGAAGTCTGCGCAATCGTGGGGGTGCTCTCACTGTAAAAAAAATTTTTTTAAAAATCATTCATTCACAACTTTCCACTTTCTTAAAAAACTCCTTTCGCTACAGCCCAATAAAAGTATCAATCATCCAAACATAGAAACATAGAAACTAGGAGCAGGAGTAGGCCAGTCAGCCCTTCGAGCCTGCTCTGCCATTCATTATGATCATGGCTGATCATCCAACTCATTAGTCTGCTCCCGCTTTCTCCCCATATCCTTTGATCCCTTTCGCCCAAGAGCTATATCTAACTCCTTCTTGAAAACATACAATGTTTTGCCTTCAACTACTTTCTGTGGTAGCGAATTCCACAGGCTCACCACTCTCTGGGTGAAGAAATTCCTCCTCATCTCAGTCCTAAATAATCTACCCCACATCCTCAGACTGTGACCCCTGGTTCTGGACTCCCCTACCATTGGGAACATCCTTCCTACATCTACCCTGTCTAGTCCCGTTAGAATTTTATAGGTTTTGATGAGATCCCCCCTCATTCTTCTGAACTCCAGCAAATATAATCCTAACCGACTCAATCTCTCCTCATAAGTCAGTCCCTCCATCCCAGGAATCAGTCTGGTAAATCTTCGCTGCACTTCCTCCATAGCAAGAACATCCTTCCTCAGATTAGGAAACCAAAACTGCACACAATATTCCAAGTGTGGTCTTATCAAGGCCCTGTATAATTGCAGCAAGACATCCTTGCTCCTGTACTCGAATCCTCTTGCTATGAAGGCCAACATACCGTTTGCCTTCTTTACCGCCTGCTGCACCTGCATGCTTACCTTCAGCGACTGGTGTACAAGGACACCCAGGTCTCGTTGCACATTCCCCTTTCTCAATTTATAGCCATTCAGATAATAATCTGCCTTCCTGTTTTTGCTACCAAAGTGGATAACCTCACATTTATCCACATTATACTGCATCTGCTATGCATTTGCCGACTCACTCAACTTGTCCAAATCACACTGAAGCATCTCTGCATCCTCCTCATAGCTCACCCTCCCACCCAGCTTTGTGTCATCTGCAAATTTGGAGATATTACATTTAGTTCCCTCATCTAAATCATTAATATATATTGTGAATAGGTGGGGTCCCAGCACCGATCCCTGCAGTACCCCCACTAGTCACTGCCTGCCATTTGGAAAAAGACCCGTTTATTCCTACTCTTTGTTTCCCATCTGCCAACCAGTTTTCTATCCGCCTCATTACACTACCCTCAATCCCATGCGCTTTAATTTTACACGCTACCCAATCCCATGCGCTTTAATTTTATACGCAAACCCTTTACAATATCAATAGCTGAAACTGAAAGCACTTGAAACCTTAAATAAGTAAACATTGTAAATTTGACAGAATAGATCAGAGAACCAGAACTGTCAATCAAGCAATGTTTTCCCTGGGGCACAGCAGTTTCAACAATCTAATGGATCTCTGGGCCTTCGGCTATAAAACTGAAGGGCTAAACATCTGGGTTAGCACTTCCTGTGGGGAACCTCACACCTTGGCAGTACCTATCAGGAAATCACAGACACAATGCATTTCCTTTCTATCCAGATGGAACATTGCAGACAGCAGCATATAGGTTGCTGACTCTGGCTGAAATTATTCCTGGAGGTTTTTGTTTTGTTTGTTCATGTAATGTGGGTGATGCTGGCAAGGCCAGCATTTATTGCCTATCCATAATTGTCTTGGGAAAGTGCTGGTGTGCTGCCTTCATGAACTGCTGCAGCCATGTGTTGTAGGTATACTCACAGTGCAGTTAGGTAGGGATTCCAGAATCTTGGTGCAGCAATAGTTCCAAGTCAGCATGACAAATGGCTTGGAGGGGAACTTGTAGGCAGTGGTGTTCCCATGTGCCTGCTGCCTTCATTCTTCTAGGTGGTAGAGGTTGTGGGTTTGGACTGTGCTTGGTAAGTTGCTGCTGTGCATTGTATAGATGATGCACACTGCTGCACATCATTTAAAACCCAATTTAGTATGAACGGAAACTCTTAACAATACAACAATTTTGTGTCTGGAATGCAGATCCTGCCCAATATCCGATATGGTTTTTTGATGAGAACATGAGTTTGCAAAGTCAACTCTTTACTTCTGTACATAAACACGAACAGTAGAAACTACCAGTTTCGCACTGGTGTTGAATGTATTGTGAGGCATGAAAGTTACAGCCATTGGGACAACTTTGTGCCCGACACTCTTGGTAAGTTTTGGAAGGGCATCTTCAAAGGATCTTGTTGTGTGTGGTTTTCTTGGTAGGAGGGAATACCAGTCAGAATACCATGGGCAAGTATATAGTGTTTGACTTACCCCAAAACCACAAAGAATGACCCTTAAAAACTCAAGGGAGCTCTGAACAACAAAATTTTAGGCCTGTGAGAAAGAAATCTGCTGTTTCTCACATTATGTTTTATGTATGGTCCTGTCACTGTTTAGTTGAGTGAATCCAGATTTCCCAAAGGGATGGACATTTCCACAGCTTCATGAAGATTCTTCTGATTTTGACTTTGTATATTAATGTAAAAAGGGTGATAACAACTCAGTCATCTTCAACAAAAATAAAAGCCACAAGGAATGTAAAACAGGCTGCCGACCAACTATCACCCATTTTACGCATCGCACAAAGTCAAGAAGACTCCCATTTAGTGTCCTCTGAGTATCAGGTTGTGGGGTATTGTTGAAGTTTCAGTACTTATCAATTCTGGTTGAAGTGCCCACTTTGTCTTTCCCGTGCATGGCAACATCCGGAAAGGTTTTTATGAGTAATCCTGCCAAAAGCAATCACACATATTTCTCCCAGATCATGCACATTGTCGGTCTGTATCTTTATCTTATTCAGATACATCAGCATCTATCCTTGTATTTTTGGATACCACATTGCAGTCAGCAGTTTTGCCCAAGCAGGTACAAATATGAAAAAAGACTTGAAAGTTTGAGCCTGTTTTCTTTATAACAGAAAAAGACAGTTTGATAGAGGTGGTGAAGTTATGAAGGGGTGGGGCAGACTTTGATAAAAGTTTGACTTTAGGTCATGGTGTAATATGGGTGATATTGATTCAGTTACCTAATATACATCTTTTCTTTTCACTTCAATGGAAATGAAAATGGGGGTGGGGCAGGTTACGGGGGAATGTATAATGGGTGGCTGAATCCATAATTCTTCTTTTAAACTATCACCCAAAGTCAGAATTGCCCCCACACTGTTTTCAGTGATTAAGGGAGTGAGAATGTGGGGATAGAAATATAAGTTTCATTGGAAGAAATTTAGTACAGAGAGCAAGTGAAACATTTTGAAACACGATTGTGAGACTGAGGAATATATTCCCAGAGTTAGTGACTGAGAACTTTATTTACTCTGGGGACAACAAACAATGAAAGTTACATTAGCTGTGGATTTGCAAGGCTTTACTAAATATTGCTGGTATGTGTATCAGAGAAGGTTTTATAAACATTGCTAGGATATGATTTATATATGATTATACAAAGGACAGAAATCAGTATTGTAGCCCTTTGCCAGATTTAACAGCAGATTCTGATGTGGAGTAAGCCTTGGTTCTTAACAGTTGTGCAATCAGCTTCATGGGTTGTATTATAATAGTTATATATGGAATAGGGGTGGGTGTGTTGGGAGTGGGTGAGAGAGTAAGAATTTTAAAATTCTGAACCTCGACCCCAACGTGAACTCTCGCCCCCATGAAGTCTCATGGCATCAGGTCAACATGGGCAAGGAAACCTCTTGCTGATTACCATCTACCACCCTCCCTCAGCTGATGAATCAATACACCTCCATGTCAAAAATCACCTGAAAGAAGCACTGAGGGTGGCAAGGGCGCAGAAAGTACTCTGGGTGGGGGACTTCAATGTCCATCACCAAGAGTGGCTCAGTAGCATCACTACTGACAAGCTGGCTGGGTCCTAAAGGACACATATGCTAGATTGGGTCAGCAGCAGGTGGTGAGAGAGCCAACAAGAGGCAAAAACATACTTGACCTCATCCTTACCAACCTGCTGGCCGCAAATGCATCTGTCCATGACAGTATCGGTAGAAGTAACCACCACACAGTCGTTGTGGAGAAGAAGTCCTGCCTTCACGTTGAGGGTACCCTCATTCGTGTTGTGTGGCACTACCAACGTGCTAAATGGGATAGATTTCAAATGGATCGAACAACTCAAGACTCGGCATCCATGAGGCGTTATGGGCCATCAGCAGCAGCAGGATTGTACTCGAGCACAATCTGTAACCTCATGGCCCAGCATATCCCCCACTCTACAATTACAGTCGACCAGGGGATCAACCCTGGTTCAATGAAGAGTGAAGGAGGCCATGCCAGGAGCAGCACCAGACATATCTAAAAATGAGGCGTCAACCTGGTGAAGCTATAACACAGGACTCATTGTGTGCTAAACAGTATAAGTAGCAAGTAATAGACAGCAATAAGCAATCCCACAATCAACAGATCAGATCTAAGCTCTGCAGTCCCACCACATCCAGTCGTGAATGGTTGTGGACAATTAAACAACCGCTGGAGAAGGAGGCTTCACAAATATCCCTATCCTCAATGATGGGGGAGCCCAGCACAGCAGCGCAAAAGTTAAAGCTACAGCATTTGCTACAATCTTCAGCCAGAAGTGTCGAGTGGATGATCCATCTTGGCCTCCTCCGGAGGTCCCCAGCATCACAAATGCCAGTCCTCAACCAATTCAATTCACTCCACATGACATCAAGAAACATTAGAAGACACTGGATACTGAAAAGGCTATGGGCCCAGACAATATTCTGGCAATTTTACTGAAGATTTGTGCTTCAGAACTTGCCGCACCCCTAGCCAAGCTGCTTCAGTACAGCTACAACACTGGCAATTACCCGGCTATGTGGAAAATTGCCCAGCCATGTCCTATACACAAAAAGCAGGAGAAATCCAACCCAGCCAATTATCGCCTCATCATCATCTACTCTCGATCATCAATAAAGTGATGGAAACGTTCATCAACAGTGCTATCAAGCGGCACTTGCCTCACAATAACTTGGTCACTGACGCCCAGTTTGGGTTCCACCAGTGCTACACAGCTCCTGACATCATTACAGCCTTGGTTCAAACATGGACAAAAGAGCTGAACTCCAGAAGTGAGATGAGAGTGACTGCCCTTAACATCAAGGCCACATTTGACTGAGCGAGGCATCAAGGAGCCCTACAAAAACTGGAGTCAATGGGAATCAGAGAGAAAACACTCCACTGGTTAGTGTCATACCTAGCACAAAGGAAGATGGTTGTGGTTGTTGGATGTCAGTCATCTCAGCTCCAGGACATCACTGCAGGAGTTCATCAGGATAGTGTCCTCGGCCCAACCATCCTCAGCTGCTTCATCAATGACCTTCCCTCTATCATAAGGTCAGAAGTGGGGATGTTCGCTGATGATTGCAAAAAGTTCAGCACTATTTGCGACTCTTCAGATCCTGAAGCAGTCTATGTTCAAATGTAGCAGGACCTGAACAGTATCCAGGCTTGGGCTGACAATTGGCAAGTAACATTTGAGCCACACAAGGGCCAGGCTATAACCATCTCCAACAAGAGAGAATCTAACCATTGCCTCTTGAGTTTCAGTGAAACCCCCACTATCAACATCCTGGTGGTTATCATTGACCAGAAACTGAAATGGACTAACCAAATAAATATTGTGAATACAAATGCAGGTCAGAGGCTAGGAATCCTGTGACGAGTAACTCACCTCCTGACTCCCCAAAGCCTGTCCCCCACCTACAAGGCACAAGTCAGGAATGCTTTGGAACACTTCCCATTTGCCCGCATGAATGCAGCTTCCACAGCACTCAAGAAGATTGACACCGTCCAGGACAAAGCAGCCTGCTTGATTGGCACTACATTAACAAACATTCACTCCCTACACCACGGACACACAGTAGTAGCAGTGTGTCCCATGTACAAGATGCACTGCAGGAATTCACCAAGGCTCCTTTGATAGCGTCTTCCAAACCCACGACCACACCATCTAGAAGGACAAGGGCAGCAGGTAGATGGGAATACCACCACCTCGAAGTTCCCCTCCAAGTCATTCACCATCCTGACTTGGAAATATATTGCTGTTCCTTCATTGTCGCTGGGTCAAAATCCTGGAACTTCCTTCCTATCAGCATAGTGGGTGTCCCCACACCACATGGATTGCAGCGGTTCAAGAAAGCAGCTCACTACTACCTTCTCAAGGACAATTAGGGATGGGCAATAAATGCTGGCCCAGCCAGGTGAAGCCCACATCCCATGAATGAATTAAAAAAAAACCTGCCTCCAACCTGACTTTATAGAGGTGGGACAAGGGATGGGCAACCAACCTGCTCTTGAGAGGCAGGTTGACATTTTAAATATATGAATGTTACCATTAGCCTCTGATTCAACCTGCATCTGCAGGCTTTACAGTGTGTAGCCAGGTTTCCCAGCCTGAGGAAACTCAACAGCTGAAATGAGGCAGCGACAACTTCAGGAGAAGAGAAGTGCTTCAGAGCACTGCTTGTGGGCCAAGAGCAGAATCCCACTATCAGATGCCCTCCTCTATACAAAGGTCCCCAGGATCACAGATCAGACCCACTCCCCATCCTGGGTTAAGGGTTCAGACACCCACCAAAATCGGACACCACCCTAGGATCCTGGTTTGGATCCTCCCCCCCACCCCCCCCCAACCTTGCCCTTACTCCCAAAATGCATTACTTCACACATATCCATAATAAATTGCTTCTACCACAGGTATACCCTATCTGCTAATCTTTCTCTTCCTTTCCTCCACTGTCCTTTTTTCTGTTTGCTAACTGAACTACTTTTGTGTGGGTAGCATGTTTTGAGATGGTGTTCCCTGCACCACAGTCTAGATAATCGATATGTAGACTTTGGACCCCATGAAGTCTCATGACATTAGGTCAAACACGGGCAGATTACCTCGTACTGACCCCCTTCAGTTGATGAATCTGTACTCCTCTATGTTGAACACTACTTGGAAGAAACACTGAGGGTGGCTAGGGCACAGAATGTACTCTGGGTAGGGCACTTCAAAGTCCACCACCAAGAGTGGCTCAGTGGTGCCACTACTGACTGAGCTGGCTGAGTCCTCAAGGACATATATGCTAGACTGACTTGCTTCTAGCAACAGAGAGAGACCTTTACCTGACCTGCCTAGTTGTTCTTCTGCTGTGGCCTTCACAGCACACACTAGCACACCAAAACTAGAACACCAGAACTAGATCAGGGTTACAGCTGGCTTTTTAACCTCTTTTCTTGTGTATTCCTGGAAGGGGAAAAAACAAACATGTCTTTCGCTCAGAATCTGCTTCCTTTCAACTCAGATCATGTATGTCCACATTCTGGGATATAACTCAACAGGAGATGGTTTCTGCTGAGATGGTAATCAGTCTCCATTGTCTCTGCAACCGCAGGAGATTAGAGTTCAGCCTTTTGCATTGCAAATCTTCCTTTGAAGTGTCTCTGTCTGAAGTAGGCCTTTTTAGGTGTGACATTCTGTTCTCTTTGGACTAGTCGATCAAGTATAATCCACATAGGAATTTTCCAGCAAGTGGTTACTTTACATTTTCAGCCAGCTTTTGCTTGTAGGTTTTTTTAAAAACACGTCTCTCAAAAAGTTCAATATGCCTGAAGTAATTCAGACTGTGATCCACTGTCATGCCAACCAGGATGGGAAGAGGCTGGTAAACGGATTCAAAAGTTAAATATGGGGAACATGATCCCAACGCATTGCTCATATGTCCTGCTGCCTTTTTTAACGTGATCAATATCAAGGTGAAATCACGAGCTCAATTAAAATTTGTTGTCTCTACACGTCTTTGCAAAGGATTAATCAGGTAGGATCCGTGTCCCCAGCCTTGCTGGGTTCTTTGACCATTTTTGGTCATACTGCACCCTCTTCATATATATTGGGGTCTGGTCGTAACTAATGTTGGACTACATGGTCTTTGGTTACCTTGTTTAATTGCCACTCCTTCATGTTACATTGATTATTCTCCAGTCCCAAGGAGTGTTTGGTCTCATTTCTAAAAAATGCTCCACATCTCACTTATCTATATTGAAATTAAATTGCTCATCACATGCCCATTCCGGAAGTTTGTGCATTTTTTCCTGTATTTTGTCATAGTCTTCCTCAGTATTAACTGTACCATCAAATTTAGTGCCATCCATAAATTTTGAAATTGGACTTCTGATCCCTGGGTTCACAGCAGTGGACCCAAAACCGATCCCTGTGGAACACCACTTCCAACTTTTTGCCAGTCTGAGTAACTACACTTAATCCCTAATCTGTTTTCTGTTTAGTTGTCAACTTGCTATCCATTCTGCTACACGTCCCTGACCTTAGTCATGAGTCTACTATCTGGTACCTTTGCTGGCCTTGCCAGTGATGCTCAAATCCCATGAATGAATAATTAAAAACAAAACCTTATGAAAGGCCCTTTGTCTATTCTTTCTGTGGCAAGTTCACTGCCACCTTTATTAATCCATAGATAAA
Organism: Carcharodon carcharias; assembly: GCF_017639515.1. Classification (NCBI taxonomy): domain Eukaryota; kingdom Metazoa; phylum Chordata; class Chondrichthyes; order Lamniformes; family Lamnidae; genus Carcharodon; species Carcharodon carcharias. Next base: position 185,007,920 of record NC_054469.1, read on the forward strand.
AGCAAAATACTGTGGAGGCTAGAAATCTGAAATAAAAACAGAAAATGCTGGAAAAACTCAGCAGGTCTAACAGCATCTGTGGAGAGAAAAAAACAGATAACATTTTGAGTTCATATGACTCTTCTTCAGAGCCCGAAGGAGAATCATACGGACTCGAAACATTAATTGGTTTTGTTCTCTCCACAGATGTTGTTAGACCTGCTGAGTTTTTCCAGCATTTTCTGTTTTTGTTTATTGATCCATATTTTTGTTAAGGAACTGTTTTAAACACTGAGGCAAGAATTACATTCTGAAATGTGATTTAAACATTTAAATATATTGGAAAAGAATGGTAAGCTTTAAGCTTCTATGTACCCGATCTAAACAGCTGCCTTTGCCTTTAATTTCCAACTTCCAACAAGGATTGCAGTTTCTTGTGACCACAATACATAACATCAAATTTGGCACAAACCCTTTCATTGATGTGGCTCTCCAAAGCAGCGTAGTACTTTTCTGACCAGTAGTCAAGAATATTAATAACACATGAAGAAAAGGAACTGGAATCAATGCCAGATCCTAAGGCTTAGGCCTTCCTTCCGATATTTTTATGCGATGTTAATCATGTTGGTGGAACTGCTTGGATTTTAGAACTAGTTACGCTGACATGTGAAAACTGGTTGCATGGAGAGTGGACTCCTCATTAAAGAGGCTACAATACATTGCAATGGGCATTGATGAAGCTTGATATATGGCGTTTTCTTCAATTTTCCTGTACAATAAACTCCTCTATAATTTTCCAAAAGCTGGATGACCTGTACTTGAAAATCAAGTGGGAAATCCTCAATATAAATGAGTCTTGCAAGCAGCAGCATTTACAACCACACAGTGGTTGAGAAGTTAGCTTTGTGTAAAGTGCGTGGCTTGCCTGCAACATGTGCCAAAATATGTTAACCCGAAGCTAACTTCAAAGTGGACCTCTGGACTTATTTCCTTAAAACTGGCAAACTGGAAATAAGGTGTCCCAAGGCAGATTGGGCCTTTCACAGAATTGTCTGCCTTAAACAGGAAAATAAAGGAAGAGCTTGCATTTAGTGTCTTTCACACCCTCAAAGCATCCCCAAGAGCTTTACAGTCAACTAAATTCTTTTGAATCGTAGCCACTGTTATAATGGAGGGAAATACAAATACCAATTTGTGCTTAGCAAGGTTCAACCAATAGCAATGTGATACTGACCATATCATCTGTTATAATGATGTTGACTGAGGGGTAAATGTTGACCAGGGCAAAGGGAGAACTCACCTGCTCTTCTTCAAAATAGTGCCATGGGACCTGAGAGAGCAGATGGGGCCTTAGTCTAATGTCTCATCTGCAAGATGGCATTTCCAAAAGTGCAACACTCTCTCAGTCCTCCACAGGAGTGCCAGTTTAGTATTATGGTCAGGCTTTTCTGCCCCCCACTGAGCAGGTGTAAGCAGATAATATGGCGAGAAGTCCAAAAATCAATTTTATGCTGTTCTGAAACCAGTGTGTGATCGTCCGCTCCACCCGTCAATGGCGGGTCGCGTTTCCCATCGGATGTTGGGAATGTCATTTTAACATATTTGCAACTAATTATAAGCCCTGCTCGCTAGAATCATCCACCCATGTTAGATCATTTGGGCATGTTGGCATGCACAACAGCATTTAACAGGCGTGCACCTGGTGAGTTGAACTTCGAGGGGAACTCAGAGGTGAGTGCACACTAACATTGCGCAGTGCACGTGAGGGTTGCCCGTTTGACTTCAAGGAAGAGGCGAGGGCACAGGCAAGTTGTTTTTTCGCAGCTGGCTGACAGCAGTGTTGGGGCAAGGGCTGTACTGCAGTTGGAGTGAGTTTTGGGGGCAAGGCAGCACGGTCTGATGTTAGTGTACAAGCATATGCTGGGGAGGGGAGAGGAAGGGAAGTGGCTGCGCATTAGGGAAACCTTGTATAAAGTGAGCATTCTTCCACAGCTGAGACAATTCAGATGCAGCCACATTGACATGCTTGGAGTCAGGCCTCTAGCTTAACTGCCCACTCAAGCAATGCAGAGGCATGAAAGTGCCACCAAATGCTCCTGAACTTTTCACCCCTCAGGCACTGACTACAAATTAATGAACATTTTAGAGGGCTACAGAACAGTTGGACGGCTGGGAAAGTTGTATAATCTCCTTGCGAAAGCTGGCCATGGAGCAATAACTGGTGGAATCACTCACAGCCCCTTACAATGTTTTCATTACATTTTGGACCAGTCTCCCCCATGGTTCAAGCCAACAGCATAGCGTTGCAGACCTGCGCCTGAACTGTGAGCACAGCATGCAGTCCGGTGGGTGAAGCCGCCGCCAATTGGTCAGGTGGAGTGGGGTGGAGATGGGAGGGGTTTCGGTCAGCCATGCAGCGCACTAAATGGCCAGAGCCGCACATTTAACCATCACTAGGAGACTAATGCTAACCCACACGTCTCTCTGTTTCATATTGCAGGTGGAGTACATCAGGAGCATGGAGCCTGGTGATCTAGCTGTAGGGAATGGAGATGAAGGAGAAGAGAGCGACAGAGGTGTCTGGCTGGGCAGAGGGAGGAGCAGCACCCTTAAGAAGAAAGGGTGACTGGCGCTCCTGAGCACACCGCTGAAGAGCCACAGCAAGCAGTCGCTGGTCGGTGCCTAGCTAGACCCAGGGTCTACAGATGGCACTTGTCATTCATGCAGATGATTGAGAACCAATGTTGCTGAAGACTGCGCGTGTCCAGGGAACTGGTCAGTCACATATGCCACCTGCTGCAGGATTTGAGGCCACAGGGACTTGGAAGGCATCCACTGCCAGTGGCCGTGAAAGTGACCATGGCACTCAATTTCTACGCAAGTGGCTCCTTCCAGAGCTCTACAGGTGAATTGTGCAGAATCTTGCAAGCCTCCACACACAAGTCCATCCAGGAGATCACACAATTGCATCCATGGAGCTCTCCATGTGGCTCATGGATTGATACATTGTTGCTCGGCACTTGACCGAAGTAAAGCAGTAAATGTGGTACTCTGAATATACATACGCATAACAATTAGTTCCCAGCCCTTTATGTATAATATAACAATATAATAACTGGTGATATTCTGGCACTGGATGTCACTGTTGCATTCGGAAGTTAAGATCACTTTAGGGTCTGGTGACATCTTTCGGGTCCTGACATTCAAATGTTAATGAAGCCCCTGCCTGCTTGCTGCCAGAAAATGGTTAGTTAAAATGGCAGCATGCACAAACATGTCAGCAACACAGCAGATATTGCCTGGTTCCCATTTTAAACACCTATTTACTGTGTACTTGCCAAGGATTAAAATTCACTTAATGTTGCTCCTTTCTTGTGGAATGGTACGTTGTGTGGACAATCTGATGAGCATGGATGAGAAATAACCAATGAACAAGGAAAATATCTAATGCAGCTAGGCTGCTGTGTCTCAGTCTTGTTAATAATAGTTGGTCACTCTTGCAGTAATAATGTGTAAAAATAACTCAATTGATCCACAAAAGATCAGGCTGTAGGAGGTTCTATCAAGCATCACTTCATTTCCTGTCATTTGCAGCAGGATTAGTAAAATGAAAGATGAAACAGCTATTCAGACAGGGGTTAAACACAGAGAGCATGGCAACCCTTGTCACATTATGCTAGTAATTTTGTGAATATTTGACCATAATTGCAAGTGCAGTTTATTTGCCCTGACTGGGTTAGATTTTAAGTGCTACTTACAGCAAGCTTAAATGGCTGGTTCTAACTGGTTCCTTAATACGGCTGATACAACACAAATCAACGTAATGAATACTCCATTATCTGAGACACCTTGGAAGTTTCAGAGACGCAACATTATATTAGCCACCTGGTCGCAATGCCCTGAGCTGCTCTTCTTATTCTGTAAACTCACTTTGAATGAGTTTGTGTTTTATGGAGCTGTTAGTTTACAAGTTGACAAGTTATATAGGAGAAACAAATTTGTATTTATATAGCATCTTTCAACTCAGGACATCCCAAAGCACTTTACAGCCAATGTATAATTTTTGGATGCGTAGCCACTGTTGTAATATAGGAAATACAGCAACCAATTTATGAACAGCAAGGTGCCACAAACAGCAATTTGTCATGCCAAGAAAGAATGAAGAAAAAGAAATCTTAAAAATCTGTTACCCTTCCATATTCTCTGGGCAGAATTTTCCATCTCTGTTGGTGTGGGGCGTCATGGCAGGCATAAGCAGACAATAAGATGGAAAGGCCAAAAATCGGTTTCACAACATCATGAAACCAGTTTGAGATTGTCTGCTCCGCTCATCAATGGTGGCCTGCCGCCAGAAGTCAGGAACATCATTTTAATACACCTGCATAAGCCCTGCTCGCCAGAATCATCTCCCGATGCTGGATCATCCAGACATCATGCCTACATGTTTTACAACTGTACATAAGCAACTTGCACCCAGTGAGCTGCACTTCACTTGGGATGTTGAGGTTTGTTTGCCTATCTTGCTTCTGTCAGCACTCACAGTCATTAGCGCCAGGCTTTGCACATCACTTTTAGGGGGGGCTCATAGGCAGGTCTCTACCTACCAGATCAGCCATAAGGTGGGGGTGGCTTTTCAATGGCTTCAGGGCTAGGGATCACTTGGGGAAGGGGCAGAAGAAGTCTCAGGCAAGGGAAGAGGCTGCAGGACAAGGGCTGTGCTGGGGAAGGGGATATGCCAGGATGTGTGTGGGGGCACATGTTGATCTGTGCAAGTGGCCTCAAAATGTTGAAGACTGAGGAAGCAGTCCCCAGAGGAGATGAAGCCAGAGGGTGATGTGAGGGTTTGTATGAGAGAGAGAGTGGTGATGTCCCTTGAGCTGGTGGTGAGTGAGATACCAGTGAATGTGTGATGGGCTTGTGAGTGTGAGAGTTTAAAGCGAGAGGATGGTTGCCTTACCCTGGCTGCATGGATGAGATCATTCATCCATTTTCTACACTGAATGGCTGACCTCTTGTGTGCAGCATTGGTACTGACCACCTCTGCCACTGCCTTAGAAGCCGGTGTGGTGAGACTGATGGGCCTCCAGCGGCCAGAACAGGGGTAGACAACATTGTGGTGGGCCTCAACAGTATCCAGAAGGCATCCCAGGAATGTGTCATTGAATTGGGGGGCTGCACTCTTCTTGGCTTTTGAGGCCATGTCTTCACCAATGCCCCCTTAGGCTGCAAGCATTGAGAAGTGTGCGCAAAGCTGCAGTTTAAATATGGCATCCTGAGTGAGGAAGCGGTAAGGTAATGACATGGTGTGAAAATTGGAGGTTGCCCCACCAGCGAGATGGTGTGCTTCCTGTGGCTGCATAATTAATGAGGCAGGTATGCCTGGTGTTGCTTCTGGCATGCCCTCCTGCACTCTTCATTGAACCAGGGTTGATTCCCTGGCTTGATAATGGTAGAGTGAGGGATATGCCGTACTGTGAGTTTACAGATTGTGGTTGAGTACAATTCTGCTGCTAATGATGGTCCACAGCGTCTCATGGTTGGCCAGTCTTGAGTTGCAAGATCTGTTCAAAGTCTATCCCATTTAGCACATTGGTAGTGCCACACAACATGATGGAGGGTATCCTCAATGTGAAGATGGGGCTTCGACTCGACAAGGACTGTGTGGTGGTCACCCTTACCGATTATGTATCGGTAAGAGTCAGGAACAGAGGCATGTGTGGCAGGAAGGTTGGTGAGGATGAGGTCCCGTATGTTTTTCCCTCTTGTTGTTTCCCTCACCACCTGCTGCAAACCCAGTCTAGCAGCAATTTCCTTTAGGACTCAGCTAGCTTGGTCTGTAGTGGTGCTACTAAGCCGCTTTTGGTGGTGGACATTAAAGACCCCCACCCAGAGTACATTCTGCACCCTTGGCACCCTCAGTGCATCCTCCAAGTGGTGTTCAACATGGAGGAGTATTGATTCATCAGCTGAGTGAGGGCAGTAGGTGGTAATCAGTGGAAAGTTTCCTTGCCCACACTTGACCTGATGCCATGAGAGTTCATGGGGTCCGGAGTCAATGTTGAGGGCTCCCAGGGCAACTCCTTCCTGACAGTATATCACTGTGCTGCCACCTCTGCTATCCTGCCGGTGGGACAGGACATACTCAGGGATGGTGATGGCAGTGTCGGGAACATTGTCTGTAAGATAGGATTCTGTGAGTACGACTATGTCAGGCTGTTGTTTGACTAGTCTGTGAGCCAGCTTGTGATAGGCCTTTAAGGGATATCAGCATGACATCACTAGAAGGAAAATGTGTCATGTGGTTCAGTCTTAGTTTCACTTTTGCTTTGATCCGAGAACAGCACACAGCTGTTGTCTTCAAGCTTTATACCTATGTTAACTATTCTCATGTGCCTAGTCTTAATAAATGAACACACATGTGCTTATCTAATCCCTTATGGGTGATTAGGGACGATATTATTGTAATAACACGACACCCAATACTGATGCAATACTGGCACGTCAGCTGAGATTTTGTTCTCAAGTCCCTGGAGTGAACCCATGATCTTTCTTACTCAAGAACAGTACTATCATCAACACCATGGTACTTTAATGTGAATTAAACTGTTTTAAATAGAAAAAGAACTGGGTGCATGAGAATGAAATTGGCTTCAGGCCATAGCGGGAAATGGGTAATAGCGTTTCGGAAACCCATTTAACACCCCATTGTTTTTTGAAGATCAATTTCACCTCCAGTGTGTCATTTCATAAAACAATACTGACAAATTGAATGTAAAATTCAAACATGCAGAATCCTGTTTAATTGCTCACATCTTCAGGCAGTTTCTTCTGTTAGCAGAGTCAAGAAGTCAAATATTTCACCCTTGACCCCTGGTGGGGGATAGGGCAATGAACCACCACTTCTTGTCTTGTCTATTGCTCCTACTGATTCTTTCTGTATTCAAATATTCTTGTTCTGCCTACTTGTTTTCATTTGATTCCCCTATTCATGTTTTTTTATTCAATTTCCTCCAATTTTCTTTGTTTCCTATTTTTGCTATATTTTTATTCTTTGTTTTCTCATTTTTTATACTTACAGCTTTGTTTTTATCTTTAAAGAGTTACCAGTTTATGGCTGGAGTCAAAAACCTCATACCTCTATCAAAATACTACTGTATTCCCGTTGGATCTAGAATCATTGTATTGCTGCTAGGTTCCCAACCAGTCAGGCAACTTCATCATGTGTGTCAGTACAGTTGATCACCTGAACTAAACTAAGGGCACCTTCACCTGGCCCATTGGCAGATACAAAGGGCACCATCGCCTGGACCATTGGCAAATAGCTCTTTGTAATGTGTCTCAGTAAGCATCAATAATAAAAGGCCTCTCTGTGTATGCTCTTGGCTCTTCAAACACACACCATAATCCTTTGCATTTTGGTGTGTAAGATTTGAGAGTATTGGGGTCTTTTTTGATCTTGGTTCACCCTGTTTCATTTACTTGGAACACCCTATTTTATTACTTCATTTGTCTTTTCTTTAGCTTCGCGCTTAATCTTTCGTACCCTGAAGATGCTAGGATACCATACCATGGGGATCAGCAGCCCTTAAATACTTCAACCAAGTCCTGTTCATCTAGTGCCCCTGGATCACTCACCTACATTGGCTCCCAATCCACCAAGGCTTTGATTTTTAAATTATCCTTGTGTTCAAATCCCTCCATGGTCCCTTCCTATCTTTGTAACCTCTTCCCGCCCAACAGACCTCCAAGAACTCTACATTCTTATAACTCTGGCCCCTTGTCTATCACTGATTTTCTTCCTAAGCCCCACTAGTAGTGACTGTGCTCTCAACTGTCTGGGCCCCAAGCTCTGGAATTCCCTCCCTAAGCCTCCTTTAAGACGCAAATGATACTGTCTCCCTTTAAGGTGCAAATGATACTCAAGTGTTCAGAGTCTATTTGGCTACAAGTGACACCACAACCACATCCTTTCCTTGCCTGATGCCCAGTGTGTAGCAATCAGGAATGTTTTTCTTTTTTTCCCCACTGGGATGACCCTAATATCAACCTGACTGAGATTGACTAAGTCAGCACAGACCAGTGTTTAAATCTGGGACCTGCCAACTCTATATGGTAGTATCACACTGTGAGATGCAGTAACTCACTAGGTGACTTATGACCTGTTTCCAGTTCTTTTGTTGCTACTGTTTACAGCAGGTGGGTTGACATAAATGCAATTAGCCCGCTAATTATTATTAGACAATTTATCATCTTTTAGGGGAAGCGATGGCGTAGTGGTATCGTCACTGGACTAGTGATCCAGAGATCCTGGGTAATGCTCACATCCCGCCATGGCAGATGGTAGAATTTGAACTCAATAAAAATCTATAAGTTTAATGATGACCAAGAAACCATTGTCAATTGTTGTAAAATCCCATCTAGTTCACTAATGCCCTTTAGGGAAGGAAATCTGTCATCCTTACCTGGTCTGGCCTACATGTGACTCCAGACACACAGCAATGTGGCTGATATTAAATGGCCTAGCAAGCCACTCAGTTGTTACAAAGTCACAAAAAAGGAATGAAACCGGATGGACGATCCAGCATCGACCTAGGAAACGACAACGGCAATCACAGCTCTGTGACCCTGCAAAGTCATTAACATCTGGGGGCTATTGCTTGACAGACTGGTCAAGCAACAGCCTGATACATTCATTCTCATGGAATCATACCATACTGATAATGTCCCAGACTCCACCATCACCAGTTGGCGTAACAGTGGTATACAAGTTAGGAGAGAATTGGCTTGGGAGTTCTCAACTTCAACTCTGGACCCCATGAAGTCTCATGGCATCAGGCCAAACATGGGCAAGGAAATCTCCTGCTGATTACCACCTACCGCCCTCCCTCAACTGATGAATCAGTGTTCCTCCAAGTTGAACATCACTTGGAGGAAGCACCGAAGGTGGCAAAGGCACAGAATGTACTCTGGGTGGGGAACTTCAATATCCACCATCAAGAGTGGCTCGATAACACCACTACTGACCTAGCTGGCCGAGCCCTAAATGACATTGCTGCTAGACTGAGTTTGCGGCAGGTGGTGAGGGAACCAACAAGAGGGAAAACTATACTTGATCTCATCCTCACCAACCTGCCTGCCGCAGATGCATCTAAGCATGGCAGTATCGGTAGGAGTGACCACCGCACAGTCATTGTGGAGACGAAGTCCTGCCTTCACATTGAGGATACCTCCCAACATATTGTGTGGCATTATCACCTATGCTAAATGGGATAGATTTCGAACAGATCTAGCAACTCAAGGCTGTGCATCCATGAGATGCTGTGGGCCATCAGCAGCAGGAGAATTGTACTCAAACACAATCTGTAAACTCACAGCCCGGCATATCCCCCACTCCACCATTACCATCAAGCCAGGGGATCAACCCTGGATCAATGAAGAGTGCAGGAGGGCATGCCAGGAGCAGGAGCAGCACCAGGCATACCTAAAAATGAGGTGTCAACCTGCTGAAGCTATAACACATGATTACTTGCATGCCAAAAAGCATAAGAAGCAAATAATAGACAGAGCTAAGCAACCCCACAACCAACAGATCAGATATAAGGTCTGCAGTCCTGCCACATCCAGTCATGAATGGTGGTAGACAATTAAACAACTCACTGGAGGAGGAGGCTCCATAAATATCCCCATCCTCAATGATGGAGGAGCCCAGCACAACAGTGCAAAAAATAAGGCTGAAGCATTTGCAACAACCTTCAGCCAGAAGTGCTGTGTGGAGGATCCGTCTAGGCCTCCTCTGGAGGTCCCCAGCATCACAGATGCCAGCCTTCAGCCAATTCAATTCACTCCATGTGATATCAAGAAATGGCTGAAGACACTGGATACTGGAAAGGCTATGGGTCCTGACAATATTCCAGCAATAGTACTGAAGACTTGTGCCCTAGAACTTGCCGCGCCCCTAGCCAAGCTGTTCCAGTACAGCTACAACACTGGCATCTGCCCGGCTATGTGTAAACTTGCCCAGGTATGTCCTGTACACAAAAAGCAGCACAAATCCAATCCGGCCAATTACTGCCCCATCAGTCTACTCTCCACCTTCATAAAGTGATGGGAGGGTCATCAAGAGTGCTTTCAAGTGGCACTCGCTCAGCAATAACCTAGTCACTGACACTTCGTTTGGGTTCTGCCAGGGCTACTGAGCTCCTGACCTCATTACAGCCTAGGTTCAAACAGGGACAAAAGAGCTGAACTCCTGAGGTGAGGTGAGAGTGACTGCCATTGACATCAAGGCAGCATTTGACTGAGTGTGGCTAGCAAAACTGGAGTCAATGGGAATCAGGGGGAAAACTCTCCACTGGTTGGATTCATACCTAGCACAAAGGAAGATGGCTGTGGTTTTTGGAGGTCAGTAATCTCAGCTCCAGGACATCACTGCAGGACATCAGGGCAGTGTCCTCGGTCCAACCATCTTCAGCTGCTTCATCAATGACCTCCCTTCCATCATAATGTCAGAAGTGAGGATGTTTGCCGATGATTGCACAATGTTCAACACCTTTCGCAACTCCTCAGCTACTGAAGCAGTCCATGTCCAAATACAGCAAGACCTGGACAATATCCAGGCTTGGGCTGACAAGTGGCAAGTAACATTTGCACCACACAATGACCGTCTCCAACAAGATAGAATCCAACCATCGCCCCTTGGAGTTCAGTGGCATTACCATCACTGAATCCCGCACTATCAACATCCTGGGGGGTTATCATTGACCAAAAACTGAACTGGACTAGCCAGATAAATATTGTGGTTGCAAGAGCAGGTCAGAGGCTCGGAATTGTGCAATGAATAACTTACCTCCTGACTCCCCAAAACCTGTCCACCATCTACAAGGCACAAGTCAGGAATGTGATGGAATACTCCCCACTTCCCTGGATGAGTGCAGATCGCACAACACTGGATATCATCCAGGACAATGCAGCCCACTTGATTGGCATCACATCCACAAACATTCACTCCCTCCACCACCGACGCACAGTAGAGCAGTGTGTACCATCCACAAGATGCACTGCAAGAATTCACCAAGGCTCCTTAGGCAGCACCTTCCAAACCCATGACCACTACCATTTAGAAGGACAAGGGCAGCAGGTAGATGGGAATACCATCACCTCGAAGTTCCCCTCCAAGTAACTCACCATCCTGACTTGGAAATATATCACCATTCCTTCACTGTTGCTGGGTCAAAATGCTGGAACTCCCTTTCTAACAGCCCTGTGTGTGTGCCTACACCACATGGACTGCAGCGGTTTAAGAAGGCAGCTCATCCCACCTTCTCAAGGGAAACTAAGGATTGCACAGCCAGCAAAGCCCACATCCTGTGAATGAAAAAAAAATTAGCCAAGAAAGAATGCGAACAGAGAAGGAAACAAACAGTTGACTGCGTTCCAATTCTGTCACCAAGTTCTTGTTAACAAAATTTTAACATATAAAGGGATCTACTAATGATGTGTCAATCAAAAAGTTTCCAGTGTTTCTAAATTGAAAGGAGGTCTTGTGATAGAGTGGGTAGTGACCCTACCTCTGAGCCAGAAGCTCTGGGTTTGAGTCACACTCCAGGAATTGATGGCCACGGAAAGTGCATTTCAAGCAGGTTGTTTGTCAAGCTGCAAATCCTTCCAACATGCCTATGGCAGGCTGTAAGAGCAGGAGAGACTTAAGGTCAGCCATGCTTGATGGCACCCCTCAAGCTATAGCTCTGGCTTCAGGCTGGTGACCTGTTCCAGGAAGAACACACTTAAGAAAACAGTCTTAAGCATGTGCTTTGTCTGCCTCGTGCATCTCTAGATGCAGAATGTCTTCTCAATTGAAAAATTGGGCAATGATAAGACGCAAGAGATGCAGAAGGGGCAGGCTTCTTAAAGCTCCACAGCAGTTAACTGAACCATGTGTGGGGCTCACGTTTAGAACAGATGATGGTAAACAATGTGAGATGTTGTGGGCTCAAGACAGACACAGAATGATTCATTGAGACGTTTAAATAGGAATATGATAATAACGTGCAAATAACTTATTGAATTGAACCGCCTGAAATAGTCGGCAGGCTTCACATATTAACACTATTTGCCCAACATATGTGGCTGTGTGTGGTAAGGTTGAATGATGTAAGTAGTCGAGACTGTCCTCTTTTTCGTATTGCCATTCATCATGTGATATGCTACTTTTGGACTACCTTAACCTATTGCATTTTGTCAAAAAATAATGAAGCACTGCCCCAGGATGCCGCATTCAGAACAAAATTATCTCTGTTAGAATCTGTCCTCAGATCTTCAATGTGCACCGAGTCTGGAGCAGTGGCTAATCTGCATATTAATAGAGTCATGTTCAGTTACCACATAGGTGACAAATCGACCGTACATTTACTCGGTGATTGGTTCCAGTAGTAATTGTGAACACAAGGCTAGCTCTGCAGGACTGGTGGAGTGATGTCAGAGTGCTGCAGACAGGCAGGGGTCAAGGCAATGTTGTGTGTCAGGTTTCAGTGGAGCTTTCAATAAAATGAACTCGATTACAAAGCATTGCTTCCAAGTGATTGTACAGTGATTATTTTAAAGCACAATTATTATCTAAATTAACCACTTCAATGGATCAATAGGTTATTAATATAGAAGAATCAGTTGTTCATTTCTATTTTTGTTGTACTGTTAACTTTCTTTATCATGGGCTGATTTACTTCTCACTTAAGAAATTGATGTGATGCTTCTGGAAAATCAGTTACCTGTTCATAAACAGCGTGATGGGTCAATGACAATGCACTTCTCTTCCTCCATAAGATCATTTTCATTGGGTTTGAGTGTGTTGTTTTAATGTTAACTTCACATTTCTTACAATAGAAAATCTGTTTCTTTTTTGATATTAAAATTGGAAGGACCAAATTGGAAAAATGCATCTGCTGCAACACAAGCTCCATACAGCTGCCAAATTGCCAATATTGCAGTCAAGTTTTCAGAGTAGGAGTAGGTTGCCCTGACTTTAAGAGACCTCATTAGTCTGACCACATCAAAATAAACCTTTCGAAGGATGAAAAGAATTGGATGAAATAATGCATCATTTTATTGAATAAGACTAACCTTAAACAGACCAAGTAAAACAATATCACCAAGTTTAGATTTACTTCAAAGCAGCTCTGTCTGAGACCAAAGAGACTGTGAGGAGAAATTATCTGACTCCCCCCACCCTCCTGTCAATAAAGTTAATTGAAGGTTAAAGGTTGTGAACTAAACTCATTGCTCATATTGTTTACTTTCGAAGAAGCTTGTTATCAGATCAAAAATAAAAATACCTGGAAAAACTCAGCAGGTCTGACAGCATCTGCGGAGAGGAACACAGTTAACGTTTCGAGTCTGTATGACTCTTCAACAGAACTAAGTAAAAATAGAAAAGAGCTAAAATATAAGCTGTTTTAAGGTGGGGGGGGGGGGTGGGACAGGTAGAGCTGGGCCAGTGATAGGTGGAGATTGCCAAAAGATGTCATAGACAAAAGGACAAAGAGGTGTTGGAGGTGGTGATATTATCTAAGGAATGTGCTAATGGGTGACATTAAGGGTAGAAAGCAAGATGAGCAAGGTACAGATAGCTCTAGTCGGGCAGGGGTGGGGGGGAAGGGATCAAAATAGGCTAAAAGGTAGAGATAAAACAATGGATGGAAATACATTTAAAAATAATGGAAATAGGTGGGAAAAGAAAAATCTATATAAATTATTGGAAAAGAGGGGGATCAGAAAGGGGTTGGGGATGGAAGAGAGAGCTCATGATCTAAAATTGTTGAACTCAATATTCAGTCTGGAAGGCTGTAAAGTGCCTAGTCGAAAGATGAGGTGCTGTTCCTCCAGTTTGTGTTGAGCTTCACTGGAACAACGCAGCAGGCCAAGGACGGACATGTGGGCATGAGGGCAGGTTGGAGTGTTGAAATGGCAAGCGACAGGGAGGTCTGGGTCATGCTTGCGGACAGACCGAAGGTGTTCCTCAAAGCAATCACCCGGTCTGCGTTTGGTCTATCAAATGTAGGGGAAACCGCACTGGAAGCAGCGAATGCAGTAGACTAAATTGAGGGAAGTGCAAATGAAATGCTGTTTCACTTGAAAGGAGTGTTTGGGCCCTTGGACGGTGAGGAGAAGGGAAGTAAAGGGGCAGGTGTTGCACCTTCTGCGGTTGCATGGGAAGGTGCCGTGAGAGGGGGTTGAGGTGTAGGGGGTGATGGAGGAGTGGACCAGGGTGTCCCAGAGGAAATGATCCCTGTGGAATGCCGCCAGGGGGTTGAAGGGAAGATGTGTTTGGTGGCGGAATCATGCTGGAGTTGGCAGAAATGGTGGAGGATGATCCTTTGAATGTGGAGGCTGGTGGCGTGATAAGTGAGGACAAGGGGGACCCTATCACAGTGCTGGGAGGGAGAGGAAGGTGTGAGGGTGGATGCGCGGGAGATGGGCCCGACACGGTTGAGGGCCCTGTCGACCACAGTGGGTGGAAAACCTTGGTTAAGGAAGAAGGAAGACATGCCAGAGGAACTGTTTTTGAAAGTGGCATCATCAGAACAGATGCAACGGAGGCGAAGGATCTGAAGTTCCATCCCTCATGTTTCGAACTCACCCAGGATTACAGGTATTTCTGGGACATTCAACGCTCCTCGGACTGCTGTTCCCATCGCATTCTGAGATCCACACTCAGTGCCATGCGCCGACATATGAACACACTCGACCTCTCCCTCCAGCACCACTGCACCCTGTTTCTAAGCTGCCCGTGCCCCCAGTTTCATTTTATTCTTTGTCTCATCCGACGCCTCAACGAGAAACCTTATCTCTTTCTTTCAGTTGCAAAGGAATGCAAGCTCCAACAACTCATCGACACCAATGCCCATCCAGGAACCTCCACCCCTGCCTGTCCCTCAGTCCCCATCTCATCTTCCAATCCCAGCCCCGGCCATGTATTCACCATACCCCCTGACCTTCCCCTCTCCGCTGCTGAATGTTCCGTGCACAGCAAAGGACTTAGTTTCATACCCTTGCGCCCTCATCTCAATGAATTTCGGGTTCGGCATGATGCTGAACTCTTCTTCCGCTGCCTTCGTCTCCGTGCTTACTTCTTTGGGCAGGATCCTTTTACCCACCTCCAATATTCTCCCTCCACCTGGACCCCTCCCTCTGGATTCTTACCTTTTCTTGATCTTTTCATTGAGAACTGTTGGCGTGACATTAATCGTCTCAATTTCTCTGCTCCTCTCACCCATTCTAACCTGTCTCTCTCTGAACTTGCTGCACTCCATTCTCTCAGGTCCAACCCTGACATTGTCATCAAACCCACTGTCAAGGGTGGTGCTGTTGTTTTCTGGCGCACTGACCTCTACCTCACAGAGGCTGAGCGTCAACTCGCAGACACTTCCTCCTACCTCCCTCTGGACCATGACCCCACCACTGAACATCAAGCCATTGTTTCCAGGGCTGTTACTGACCTCATCGCCTCTGGAGATCTTCCTTCCATAGCTTCCAACCTGATAGTTTCCCAACATTGGACTGCCCGCTTCTACCTCCTACCCAAAATCCACAAACAGGACTGTCCCGGCAGACCGATCATGTCAGCCTGTTCATGCCCCATGGAACTCATTTCTTGTTATCTTGACTCCATTCTCTCTCCCCTTGTCCAGTCCCTTTCCACCTACATCCATGATTCCTCTGACACCCTACATCATATCAACAATTTCCAGTTCTTGGCCCCAACCACCTCCTCTTCACCATGGACGTCCAATCCCTCTACACCTCCAACCCCCACCGGGATGGTCTAATGGCTCTCCGCTTCTTCCTCGAACAGAGGCCTGAACAATCCCCATCCACCACTACTCTCCTCCGTCTGGCTGAACTTGTTCTCTCACTAAACAATTTCTCCTTACACTCCTCTCACTTCCTCCAAATAAAAGGTGTGGCTATGGGTACCTGCATGGGCCCCAGCTATGCCTGTCTCTTTATGGGGTATGTGGAACATTCCTTGTTCCAATCCTACTCTGGGCCCCCTTCCACAACTCTTTCTCCGGTACATCGATGATTACTTCGCTGCTGCTTCATGCTCTCATCTGGACCTGGAAAAATTTATTAATTTTGCTTCCAATTTTCACCCCTCCATCGTTTTCACATGGTCCATCTCTGGCACTTCCCTTACCTTCTTTCACCTCTCTGTCTCAATTTCTGGTGATAGACTGTCCACCAATATTCATTTCAAGCCTACCGACTCCCACAGCTACCTCGACTACAGCTCTTCACACTCCGTTTCCTGTAAGGACTCCATCCCATTCTCTCAGTTCCTTCACCTCCTTCGCATCTGTTCTGATGATGCCACTTTCCAAAACAGTTTCTCTGACATGTCATCCTTCTTCTTTAACCGAGGTGTTCCACCCAGGGTGGTCGACAGGGCCCTCAACCGTGTCTGGCCCATCTCCCGCGCATCCACTCTCACACCTTCTTCTCCCTCCCAGAACCGTAATAGGGTCCCCCTTGTCCTCACTTATCATCCCACCAGCCTCCGCATTCAAAGGATCATCCTCTGCCATTTCCGCCAACTCCAGCATGACGCCACCACCAAACACATCTTCCCTTCACCTCCCCCAGCGGCATTCCACAGGGATTGTTTCCTCAGGCACACCCTGGTCCACTCCTCCATCACCCCCTACACCTCAACCCCCTCCCACGGCACCTTCCCATGCAACCACAGAAGGCGCCCCTTTACTTCCCCTCTCCTCACCTTCCAAGGGCCCAAACACTCCTTTCAAGTGAAGCAGCATTTCATTTGCACTTCCCTCAATTTAGTCTACTGCATTCGCTGTTCCCAATGCGGTTTCCTCTACATTGGAAAGACCAAACACAGACTGGGTGACCACTTTGCGGAACACCTTCAGTCGGTCCGCAAGCATGACCCAGATCTCCCTGTTGCTTGCCATTTCAACACTCTATCCTGCTCTCATGCCCACATGTCCGTCCTTGGCCTGCTGCAATATTCCAGTGAAGCTCAACGCAAACTGGAGGAACAGCACCTCTTCTTCTGACTAGGCACTTTACAGCCTTCCGGACTGAATATTGAGTTCAACAATTTTAGATCATGAACTCTCTCCTCCATCCCCACCCCCTTTCTGATCCCCCTTTATTCCAATAATTTACATAGATTTTTCTTTTCCCACCTATTTCCATTATTTTTAAATGTATTTCCATCCATTGTTTTATCTCTACCTTTTAGCTTATTTCGATCCCTTCCCCCCACCCCACCCCCACTAGAGCTATCTGTACCTTGCGTGTTCTGCTTTCTACCCTTAAGAGGCTTTCGAGGGTATCCTCAGTAACATTGGTTGGTTTTCTGATTATAATCAGAATCTTTATTCTAATGTTCAGTTTTGCTCTTTGTACAAAATAAGATGAAACACAGCATTCAGGGCAGAGGGAACTTGCATTTTCTTATCATGTCCTCAGGACATCCTTCAGGATTTTACAACCAGTGCATTACTTTTGAAGTAATGTCAATATTCTTATGTGTATGCAGGAACATCCTAGGTAATCCATTTTTACTGGTATTAGTTGAGGGACAAATATTGAACCCTTTGCTTCTAAAAATTGTGCCTTGGGTTTTTTTAGCATCTGCCTGAACAGACTGGGTGGTAGGAGGGGGCGGAATTTGTTTGCATAGCAGAGTTGAAATGGCGTTGCAGAGACTATGTTGATTCCTGGGGATAGACAGAGCCATCAGCTGCTACCTGCATTACCCCTTTCAGTTCCTTCAAAGAGATCAATGAAGAAACTCGCGCAGGTTGTACAGGTAATGGCTTACAGTGTTGCCTAGCTCCCAGGAAATCAATGCAGGTCTGTGTAACATTGCCTGAAGCTTTGCTATTTGAACAAACTTTCTCCCATCTCAATTTAATGTCCCAACAGTGTGTCTGGCATTGCAGCACTCCTTTGGTATGCACTACTCCAGATTATGTGCTCAAGACCTGACTGGTGCTTCTCAGCTGAAAGATGTTACCGACAGTTTTGCACTCTCTCAGTGCTGCCGGCCTAGATTATGCACTCAAGCCTCTGGAACGGGGCTGGAAACCACAACTTTCTGACATTGAAGCAAGAATGTCATCATTGAGCCAAGACTGAGGCCTGAAACATTTTAGGCAAGAATAAATTCAGGTACTTTTTATGAGTGAATTTAACAATGTTGCATTTCCAGTGGCCTTAATATTATACTGGATAGGAGTTAGGTTGCAGGACTGATCTTTTAATCTTAAACTTTGTGGATTTTGACTTTGCATAATCTAACTAAGGGAGCACACTGATTATTTGCTTTTTCTAGCAACAAAGTGATCCCCGTATTATTGAGTCACAAGTTTCAAGTAAATTTGACAGGTAAGCTACATGTTGTCATGTGGGCATCTTGAAATGGCTTGCTATATTGAAGCCGCAAGATTGGACCGGGATAACTGCCAGCAGCTGGTTTGTGCTGTGGAGTGGGGGGATCCCGAGATGGTAGTGGTCCAGATTACATTGGCCCCTGGCCAGCTGGTGGTAGGTTCCTTTCCATATGTAGCCTGCTGCATTATCGGTGTTAATGGGGAGGTGAGGCTACTGACCCCATTTCAATCCCATTACTGCCTTAGATAATGGCTGGGAAAATCAATCTTGCTGTTGACTAGATCACAGTGTATAAGTCAACATGGCGTATAAGACAACCACATATTTTTGGTGCCAAAAATCATGTTTAGGGTTACATTCGGCATATAAGTTGATCCCCCTGCCTGCCTTTTCTACTAAGAAATACTGCACTGACATTAGGAATCAGTCTCAATTTTTCACCCCAGAAATGCATGTTTTACTCATCTTATAGATGGGCGCATGGGATCAAGCAGGCATCATGGGCCATGTTGCCAACAAGATGCATGAGAGTTTAAGACACTCCAACACAGAGTAGATTGTGTGTGGCAAACAATGAAGGGTCCCCTGGCAAAAAGAATGAAGTACAAAGCTGGTTTCAAGCTAAAAGTCATAACATTTGCTAACTTGTCAAATAAAGGAGCTGTAACGAAGGAATTCGGTGTTAGTGAAAAATTGGATTGGGAATGGAAGAAGGAATCCGCCCTGAAGAAGATGCACAAGAATAGATGAGCCATCAAAACACAGAGCAGCCACTGGCTTGATCTTGAGAAGCATGGCCTGGATTTTACATTGAATGAGTTGGCGCGCGCCGGGTCCGAAATCACATGAAATAGCGTGAGGAGGCATTGGACGCACGCCCCCTGACATCTTCGTGCTTGTGCACAACATTATGGTTGGCAGGCACGCTCAGAAGTCGAAATCGCACCTGCTGACAACTAAACAGGCAATTAAGCCCTGTAACAACCCGATTGATCCTAATTTAACATTGCCTGTATGATTTAGTGCTCGTCACGTGGACAACAAGAGAAGACAGCCAATGAGTTTTTTGTCATTTTTCATCCAAGGTCGGGATAAAAGGGGACCAGAGCATTGGCTGTGTGAGTTGTTAGTTCAGGTGAGAGTTTGCTGCTGCCTTAGAGCTGAGATTTCATATCTTTGCCTCTGGTTTCTGCTAAAGTTTTTGCTTTGTTAGCTTTGCTTTGAGGACTATTTAGTTTTCTCAACTCCCGTAGAGTGCACCCTTCAGTGCATGGGACATCTGCATTTCAGGAAATGGGGATTGTTTGTTGCTGGTGGGACCTCCTCTGAAGAAGAAGAGAGGGGCAGAAGGGAGAGGAGGCCAGGTGTCCCAGAGGGAGACCTGTGGGAGGAGAGGCACAGGCACGTTAGGTGTAGGGTCAGCAGGGAGAACAAGGTGGAAGACAGGGAAGAAGACGCCACTATCCTGCTGCCAGAGCGTACAGGCAGCGATCCAGGTACCTCAACATGTCTGAAGTCCAGTGCCGCAGGAAGCTCTGCCTCTCTAGGGGCACTGTGACATCCATATGCCAGATGATTGGGCTAGAGATTACATCCAGCTATGTGGGTGGGCACCCAATGCCAGTAGCTCTGAAGGTCACAGTTGCCCTCGAGGAGTCAGTGGGGGATCTGTGCGGAGTATCCTAACCAGCTGTCAAGCTGATTACTGATGCTCTCTTCAGACGGGTCATGACCTTCATTCATTACCAGATGGACAAAGCCAGCCAGGCTGAGCGAGCCAGAGGCTTTGCAGCAATTGCTGGGTTCCCCCACATCCAGGGTGCCATTGACTGCACTCATGTGGCCTTCAAGGTGCCAGCGGGTCAGCCAGGTGTCTTCATAAACAGAAAGGGCTTCCACTCCATGCACGTGCAGATTGTATGTGACCACAAAACACAGATTCTGCAAGTCTGTGCACGATACTCTGGCAGCTCCCATGATGCAGACATCCAGCGACACTCCCAGGTGTCAAGGTTGTTCATGGCTCCTGCTCGACTGGATGGTTGGCTGCTGGGTGACAAAGAATGTCCCTTGAAAATGTGGCTCATGATGCCACTCCAGCAACCAAGGACAGTGGTGGAATAGAGGTACAATAGGAGTCCACAAGGGCAGTGGTTGAGAGGACCATTGGGGTACTGAAGATGAGGTTCCGCTGCCTGGGCTGATCAGTGGATGCACTGCAATATCCTCCAGAGTGCGCTAAACTTATAGTCATTGTATGCTGCACTCTGCACAATCTGGCACTAGCAAGGGGGGACCCACTGGAGGATGAGGATAACAAGGTGGTTCCACAGGCCTCCGAAGAATACTCTACTGATGGATCTGATGAGGAGCCTGGGCAGGCACAGGGTGAGGACATGGGGGCAGACTTGAAGAACCTTCAGGAAGGCAGGAGCACCAGAGAGGCCTTGATTCAATGCAGCTTCAGGTAGGCTGCCAAGAAATGGCTTCGATCTCATGGCAAGGGCACCACCTCCTTACCAAACATTCTTGAGGAGGCAATTCCAAGACCCCAACGTCACCTCACAACCTCTGTAATAAAGCTTGCTGCCCCTGCCATCTATCATAAGGCACTGATGAGCCTTGCACCTACGGAAAGCATGAAGGACATTCAGAGCATTGAAACAAAATCTAGATTTATATATTTTCGAGTGTGCAAAAAAGGAACATAACATAATTTTGTTGCTACTGTCACACAAAAACAATACATAACACTGACACCCTCTGGGTGTGCTAGTGCATGAATCACAAAAGGTTAGTATGTAGGTACAGCAGGTAATTAGGAAAGCTAATAGAATGTTATCATTTATTGTGAGGGGAATTGATTATAAAAGTAGGGAGGTTATGCTTCAGTTGTACAGGGCATTGGTGAGGCCACATCTGGAGTATTATATACAGTACTGGTTGCCTTATTTAAAGAAAGATGTAAATGTGTTAGAAGCAGTTCAGAGAAGGTTTACTAGACTAATACCTGGAATGGGCAGGTTGTCTTATGAGGAAGGGCTTGTCAGGTTAGGCTTGAATCCACTGGAATTTAGAAGGGTAAGAGGTGACTTAATTGAAACCTTTAAGATCCTGAGGGGTCTTGACAAGGTGGATGTGGAGAGGATGATTCCTCTTGCGAGAGAATCTAGAACTAAGGGTCAATGTTTAAAGATATAAGGGGTCTCTTATTAAGACAGAGATGAGGAGAATTTTTTTCTCTCAGAGGGTTGTGAGTCTTTGGAACTCTCTTCCTCAAAAGGCCATGGAAACAGAGTCTTTGAATATTTTAAAGGCAGAGCTAGATAGATTCTTGATTAACAAGGGGGTGAAAGGTTATTGCGGGAAGGCAGAAATGTGGGGTTGAGGTAACATTCAGATCGGCCATGATCTTATTGAATGGTGGAGCAGGCTCGAGGGGTCATGTGGCTCACTCCTGCTCTTAATTCGTATGTATGTATGTGTATAAAAGAATGTCACCTATGAAAACCCCATCCTGTGCTCACGATGCCTTAAACTAATGCTTGCCACCCTTGCTGGTAGTGCAATTGGAGGCTGATTGTTGACTATGCTGTTGTCTTGGCTCTGGTGATCTTGGTAGTTGTCCTCCAAGTGGCTGAGCCTAATCAGGCTCAGCCTGGGAGGATGCTACCAGCAGCATGGCTGGGCATTCCTCAGTCGTCAGGGCCTCATCAGATGCTATGGTCACTGTCCGAGGGGCGGAGGAGCTGCCGCCCATGTCCGGAGCACCGTGAGAGGAACCCACAGAGATGATAGGCTGTTCATCCACCAGTATGAGGTCCGTCTGGACCTCCCTGCTCACCATTGATGGAGGGGAACCTAGCAGAGAGACTAGGTGTCTCATCCATCTCTTAAATGGGTAGTGACCCATGTAGACTTGCGGGTTTGAGCATGACCTCAGGAACCCCTGATCCTGTTCCTGGAGCTGCCTCTCCATGAGATTTCCCACTCTCAAAGGAGGATGCTATACGCTCAGTGCTCAGGGTCAACGCAGTGCTCAAGCTCTTCATGCACTCCTCCATGACAGAGACCATGGCATGCAGACCCTCAGGGATCTCTGCCAGATCTTCCTGCACATCCTGCAGGACATCCAGCATCTGCCGCCTGATGGACGACTCCAGAGGCTCATCATCTGCCTCAAACTCAGCATTGCCCTGGCCTCTAGTAGTCCTCCAATAGCTAGTGCCCTGGGCACTCTCTGCCTCCGCCAGCTTCTCATGTGAGTGTGCCGTGCCCTTCCCACAATGCACCACCATCTGAGTTGATGAACTAATTCCCAATGATGTGCTTGTACTTGTGCTGGTGCCCGGTAACGAGAGAGGGTATGATGCTGGTGGATCTGTCTGCGGCTCCTCCTCATGTGTCAAGGGAGGGTCCACGGGGCCCTGGCAGCCTCTGGGGGATGGCTCTTCTGAGGGAGGAAGACAATATGTCAGTATTATCAATCATGTTAGGCGGGTGGGTGAGACTAAGAACAAATGCATCCCGATGGCATCATGATTGCTGGTTCACTGGGGACTCTTGCTTATAAGCCCTCATTTGAGGTGAGACAACCCTACATTGTTGGCACTCTCCACCAGTTTCGCATCTGCCCACTGGACTATTACATTCCTCCGAAACCCCTGCCTCTCCACGACCTGAGGAGCTTGCTCCTCACTGACACTCTAGCGCAAGGGCGTCCATCTCAAATTTGGTCAGTATGAGCAGAATGGCCACTCCACCATCCATTTGTCAGCGCTCCACAGCATTATGGCATCTCTTCTCCTGTTCAGAACAAAGTGCATTCATTAGTCCACTCTCTGCCTTCAACACTGTACCAGCCTCCCAACAACCCCGCCACCCCTACCCCGTCCTCCCCACCTCCGCCACCAGAGGACCAGGTTGAGGAGCTTATCAAATTTTCATATCCTACCATTCCATGCCCCCAAGGCTAGTGGCCACAACTCCCAGCCTTGGCAGGCACAGGTATATATGCCTTTTGCCACTCTGATTCTTACACCCCTGAGCACCACGAAGGATGGCCACCCTTCATGACATCTCCATACAGTACCATACCAACTTGGTACTCACCCTTGTCGAGCGCAGAAGATCATTAAACTGTTTGCAGCACTGCATCCAGGAGTGACACACTACATCATGCCTGCTGATCTGGGCTGCCACATCTGACTAGGTCCTCTTTGCCTGGTGTGGTGACCTCCTCTTGTCATCTTGCAGCATCAGAATGTCCAACCTGGCACTCACTGCCTCCACTAGAGTGCACAGGCAGTTGTCCGAGAACCTGAGGCGGGTGGAGGCAAAGTACCCACAGCCATTGCCTTCTCACCTTGCCCACGGGTGCTGAGGCCACAATTCCTGCAAATTTAAAAAGAGCCTCCATGACAGCTCCTCAAAACCTCCTGGCAACCTTCAGGGAGCTGCCTCTGTTGGTTTCAAATGCTCCGTTGGGTCCCCGGCACCCACCACATTCCCACCCCTGCCGCCAGTGTCCAGATGTATTTCATGCTGGCCGACCCTTAATTGGCCAGCCAGCATGAAATCGGGTTTGGAGTCCAACTGCAGCTGGAAGTAGAAATCATGGCCGCTTCCAGGCCTACCAATCAAGCATGCCAGACAGGCACAAAATTCAGCCTCATGTCTTGGAATGGGTCCTTGAAAATCATCAGAATGGTTACATCATCACCCAAAATGCAATGTGTATAAGCACATTTAAGTGGGCCAAATCAAACCCTGAGTCCAGCAAAGATTTCAGAGCAACAGCTAGTTGGTGTAGATGCTTTATGGAGCAAAACTTTCTAAAGTTAAGGCAGAAGCCCAAAATTGCTCAGAGATTACCAAAAGACCACAATGCCAAAATTACCAGTTTCCAGTGTCATGCTCAGTACAAGCATTAGGATATTGGATATTATGGACTATAAAATCATACTTTGTGGAAGTGGCCTCAAATCTGTTAAGATGGCTGCAACTTAACATGTGACTGTGGGCACTTTAACTGTGGACAATATTCGGTTCTGTGGCCAATATTTAGTTAAACATGGGCCTGAGTAAGGGTACTTCACAACCACCTGTGAAGTTTAAACATTTCATTATGTAAGAATGAAACAGCGTTTGAGGAATATGGAATCTCCAGACCGTTGTACAAAGGAGAATATTTGGGCTCATGTCGGGACAGAGGTAAGGATGAATGACCATTGTCAATTGCCATTGTATTATGGTGGTCTGGGCCCCAGAAGTGTTAACCCTGCAGTCATGTGATGGACATTAACTATCAGGGACTGCAGTATAATATGCCCAGAACAAAGCAAATCTGTGTGTGAGAAACATCCAAAAAGTGGAAAGTCTTCTAAAGCTGCCAAACTACTGCAATGTTCCAGCTTCCAAACCCGCCTGAGAACCAACCTCCTGGCTGTTCATCTACAAGAGGATTCACAGCTTCATGAGAATCCTTTCTTTCCAAAAGACCTTCAACTAAAATATTAACTCAAATAAGAGGACATCAGGCTTGCATTGATATACAGACTGATTTATAAATTCCATTTTTATAGTTACAGCTTTAACTTCATCTGTATCTAACATTTGTGTGCGTGATAGCGTGAGACAAGTGATTAAGACGTTGCGTTTCAAACATCCAGTGCAAGTGTGTGATAATAAATAACCTTTATTTTTAAAATCACCAAAAAGCCTGCTGCTGGATTTTATTTTAATCTGGGATATTACACACAAACATCCTGATTATGGACTGGGAGGTACGTACCCCTCAAATCCCATCCGTAACACCAGTGATTCATCTTCAGACAGCGGCAAAACCATGAGTACACTTTGTGTCACAGCGGCAACTGGGATGAAATACCCATGAATTTCAGTACGCCCAGCAACTGAACTGTGAAGTGAAAAGGGTTGAAAAAAGTTCTAGTGAAAACTACAGAGCATGGGAAGATAAGACTCATGATAGTACTAGCTTGCCTGGATGACGGAACAAAATTAAAGCCTATGTAATTTTCAAATATAAAGACATGTCGAGAATCAAGTTCCTTGCAAGTTTTTGTGACAGCATTTGGATGTGTTCTGAGATGGTCCTGCTTATCTGTGGATGCTAGACATGGTACTTTGTTACTGAACAAAATGTAGTTATACTCTGGTATCTGCTTAACACTTGTTTATTGTACTACAACTACAGAGGTTACAGGGTATATTCCGGCAATAGTCTGAAGACTTGTGCTCCAGAACTTGCCGTGCCCCTAGCCAAGCTGTTCCAGTACAGCTACAACACTGGCATCTACTTGGCTATGTGGAAAATTGCCCAGGTATGACCTGTACACAAAAAGCAGGACAAATCCAACCCGGCCAATTACTGCCCCATCAATCTACTCTCTATCATCATAAAGTGATGGAAGGGGTCATCAAGAGTGCTATCAAGTGGCACTTGCTTAGCAATAACCTAGTCACTGACGCTTAGTTTGGGTTCTGCCAGGGTCACTGAACTCCTGACCTCATTACAGCCTTGGTTCAGACATGGACAAAAGAGCTGAACTCCCGAGGTGAGTTGAGAGTGTCTGCCCTTGACATCATGGCAGCATTTGACCGAGTGTGGCATCAAGGAGCCCCAGCAAAACTGGAGTCAACGGGAATCAGGGGAAAAACTATCCACTGGTTGGAATCATACCTAGCACAAAGGAATATTATTGTGGTTGTTGGAGGTCAGCCATCGCAGCTCCAGGATATCACTGCAGGAGTTCCTCACAGTAGTGTCCTAGGCCCAGGCATCTTCAGCTGCTTCATCAATGACCTTCCTTTAAACATAAGGTCAGGTGTGGGAATGTTCGCTGGTGATTGCGCAATGTTCAGCGTCATTCACGTCTCCTCAGATACTGAAGCAGTCCATGTCCAAATGCAGCAAGACCTGGACAATATTCAGGCTTGGGCTGACAAGTGGCAAGTAACATTTGAGCCACACAAGTGCCAGGCAATGACCATCTCCAACAAGAGAGAATCTAACCATTCTTGACATTCAATGGCATTACCATCACTGAATCCCCCACTATTAACATCCTGGGGGTTACCATTGACCAGGAACTGAACTGGACTAGCCATATAAATATTGTGGCAACAAAAGCAGGTCAGAGGCTCGGAATCCTGTGCCGAGTAACTTACCTTCTGACTCCCCAAGCCTGTCCACCATCTACAAGGCACGAGTCAGGAGCGTGATGGAATATTCCACAGTTGCCTGGATGAGTGCAACTCCAATAATACTCAAGAAGCTTGACACCATCCAGGATAAAGCAGCCCGCTTGATTGGCACCACATCCACAAACACTCACTCCCTCTACCACCGACGCACAGTAGCAGCAGTGTGTACCATCTACAAGATGCACTGCAGGAATTCACCAAGGCTCCTTAGACAGCATCTTTCAAACCCATGACCGCTACCATCTAGAAGGACAAGGGCAGCAGACACATGGGATCACCACCACCTGGAAGTTTCCCTCCAAGCCACTCACCCCATCTTGACTTGGAAATATATCACCAGTCCTTCACTGTCATTGGGTCAACATTCTGGAATTCCCTCCATAACAGCACTCTGTGTGTACCTACACCACATGGACTGCAGCGGTTCAAGAAGGTGGCTCACCACCACCTTCTCAAGGGCAATTTGGGATGGGCAATAATTGCTGGACTAGCCAGTGATGCCGACATTACATGAATGAATAAAAAGAAGACATGTTGCTCCTGGGTATGGTGTTCCAACCTCTCTCTCTCTCTCTCTCTCTTTCTTTCGAGAGTCTAACACATGACTGACTGATATCAGTGATACATTATGATTTACATCATACATTAGCATATACCATCTGTTAACCTTTTATGCTACATGATGGATAAGGATGGAGTGAAGTTGTGGATTGATGATATGTGGAATAGGTGTCCCAGTGATCCACGCAAAGAGTGCAGTTTATTAGTGTGGGACGTGTTCAGATCCCATAGAACTGATGAGATCAAGAGGCACCTGAGAAGAAATAACATCAAAGCTGCAGTTATACCAGGGGGTCTAATATCTATTTTCAACCTTTGGATGTGTGTTTCAACAAGCCACTCAAGGCTCACCATCCTGACTTGGAAATATATCTGGACTGCACCATATGAACTGCAGTGGTTCAAGAAGGTGGCTCACAACCACCTTCTCAAAGGCAATTAGTGATTGGCAATAATTGCTGGCCTAGCATTGCATGTTTACATCAAGTGTAATAGGTGGATGGTTAATAGAGAGCAATCCTTCACAAAGAGTGGAAATATGTGTGCTTGATGTTTTCTGGTAGTTTTGTCACTGAATCGTGGGATGCTATTAGTGCACAAACTGTCAACAGATCATTCAAAAAATGCAGAATATCCAGTTCAATGGATGGAGAGGAAGATGACTTGAAGATGATTTGTTTAACAGGGATGCTTGAAAGAACTGAAAACACCAAATCTGATCCTGAGTGGGTTCCTAACAATGGTGTCATAGGCAAAGTGACTGAGAATGAGGTTAATGAACTCCTTGTAGCGGATGCTGAAGACAATGAGTTTGCCATTTAAAAAAATGTGGTTAAAGATATCCTTGTCGGATTAATTCAATCAATAAAGCGTGTCACCTTGACTTATTTCGAATTACTAGTGTTATGTTTTTTCACATTTCCAAATGGCGACCACCTACACCAACCCCGGGGTTCACATTTTATACTTGGCACATAAGTCAACCCTTAAGCCAGCTATGACCTATGGCATTTATGATCCTCAGTAACAAAGCAGTCAAAAACGCATGGCACACACTACAGAGGTGGGAACTCGCAGCAAGCCTGGTTTACCCATCACCCCTGTGTTCACTAACTTGGGCTCCAGTCAATAACCTTTTGACTCAGAAGTAAGAGTGTTACCGGATGAGGGAAGCCTGCTGCTTCCTGCACCATCATTGTTTTGGCTTCCACATCACTTACGCTCATGATATATTGAAAGCTTTCTATCTGGGATTATGTAATTAATGCCCATGTTTGATTTTAAAATTGTAACACTTGTTTCCAAATCCCTCAGTGGCCTCACCATTTCCCATCTCTGTAGCTTCCTACAGCCCTACAGCCCTCTGAGATATCTGGGCTGCTCTAATTCTGACCTCTTAAACATTCCTGATTTTAATGCACCATTGGTGGCTGTGCCTGCAGCTATGAAGACCCTAAGCTCTGGAATTCTATCCCTAAACCTCTCTGATTCTATATCTCTCCTTTAAGATACACCTTAAAACCTACATTTTTGAACAGGGGCTGAATCTTACCTAAGTCAGGCGTGCTGGGCAGGAGCGGGCAGGGGTGGGCGCGGAGTTGATCACCGCCCGCGATCGGCTGCACGTCGCCATTTTATGTGGCCGGGCCAATTAGGCTCACCCAGTGCTACCTGTGCAGGTGGGGGGAGGAGGGAGAGTCGGGACCTGCGGTCTTTCGCACAAAAGAGCACAACAATCTCCCTGAGGCACGGAGCTGCCTCAGGGAGATTAAGTTGAAAATGAAACTTTTCAATAAATGAACTAAAAAAATTATTTAAACATGTCCCCTCATGTGACAGTATCAAATGAGCTGGGAAATGTTTGTGCATTTTGCAAATTTTGCCTAATTATTTTATGAAATTTTCAGGAAACCTCATCCCGCCCGTAGATGAGGTTTCCCGGAAAATGCGAAGGTTGCTTGAGCTCTTTGCCTGCCCGCCAACCTTAAGGTTGGACAGGCAGCATTGTTAACTACGTCAATTACTTTTTAAATGGCCTTAATAGGCAGTTGACAGGTTAACGGGTGCGCAGTTGCCTCTGGTGCGCACCCACCGAATGGAATATTGAAATGAGGTGCAATGACATTGGGACACATGCCCGCCGTCATGGCACGTCATTTTACGTGTCGGCATGTCGGACTCGCCCCTGCATGCCGATGGAAATATTCTGCCCCTAGTTTTTGGCCATCTGCCCGAATATAGCTTTATGTAGCTTGTTGTCAGATTTTTTTTGATAATGCTCTTATGAAGCCCTTTTATTATGTTAAAGGTGCTTTATAAATAAAAGTTGCTGTTGTTTTCAGACAAAAAGCATCATAACTCTCTCTGGTGTACAATTAGGAATTAGTTGGCATTTTCTGAATCTACAGCTTTAAATGAGAATGTCAATGGTTTGTAATTAATGTAATTTAAGAAAATGGTGAGGGTATAGTACATAAAATGGAGTTGAATGCTCAAATGAAAAGTCATCAAGTTTTATTGAAGCCGGCTCCTTATTTTTGTTTATAAGTTCCTGAAATAAAATATGGTTTCTTTGGTCTAAAATCAATGCTACCAATCAGAAGGGCAAACATGGGCATTGATTATGTAGCCCCAGATAGAAAGCTTTCAAAATATCACGAGCATAAGTGATGTGGGCCAAAATAATACATTGTGCAGGAAGCAGCAGGCTTGACTCATTTGGTAACATTCTTGCCTCTGAATCAAAAGTTTATTTGTTCAATCCCCATTTCAGACATTTGAATATATTATTTAGGCTGGCACATCAGTGCAATACTGAGGGAGTGCTGCACTGTTGGAAGTATTATTGTTCAGGTGGCATGTTAATCTGAGACCTGGGCAGGGTTTTCCTCCTGGGATTGGGAAATCAACATTAGGACCATTCCTGGGTCCTGACCCCACCACGGGAGTTGCTGAGGGCTAAGGAGTGACAGGCTGTGATTTTCAAGAAGGTGGGTTACTAATTGGCTAAAGGGTGGGTTGTGCAACCAATTAGCAGCCACAAGTGCTGGAACAGAGGTGGGACTGAAGAAGTGCTGGCCCTATTTAAATGCATCATGGCTCTGGGTGCCATTTGCAGGAGAAAATGCAAGCATCAGGAACCAAGGGAGAGAGGCAGAGGCTTGGCACCAGGCCATGGCTGCCTCTCGATTCTCTGACAATGACCTGGAGGCACTGAGGGAGAGAAGGGAGGTCCACTTTCTAGGGGAAGGCAACCCAGCCAAACAAAGCTGGCATTGCTGCAGGTGGCTGAAACATTCAGCACACAATTGTGGTCCATAATAACAAGGTCCAGTGCCAGAGAAGATTCAATGCCTTTCTCTGCTCTGGCAAGGTGAGTGAAATGCCAGATTGTGATGACAGGATCTCCATTTGACACACCAGCTATGGAGCCCGGGGGCCTATGCTGCACCTGAACATGGGAGTTATGTGTGCCTTACTAACCCCTGGGCTCAGAGGCATAGTCCTGTTGAGGATTTGCCAGCACTGTTACATGAAGCTTGCTCTACAAGCAGTTCTTTGTCTCTGTCTCTTAAATCCTTGCAGGAGGGAGGGGTTAATAATGTCAGAGAGAGGGCTCTGACAGGAGGAGTGCCCCATCTCCACATGTGACTGCTGTTGGGAAGGGAATCATGGAAATCACAATGGTGACCCTACGGGAACAAGTTGAGGAAGGAGGGATGGGTATTTCTTGTGCAGAGGGTGAAAAGATGTTGCAATCTGTACATGAAGAGGATGGAGTGCACTCCTCCCTGTTTGACAGAATGCCAAAGGTTGGATTTTATTCCCCCAACACCCCCCAAATCTCTCAGGTTGAGAGGACCATAAGATGTAGGAGTAGAAGGAGGCCATTCGGCCCATCGAATCTGCTCTGCCATTCAATAAGATCATGGTTGATCTGATAATCCTCAACTCCACTTTCATGCCTTTTCCCCATAATCCTTGATTCCCTTGCTGATTAAAAACCTGTCTACCTCCGCCTTGAATACATTTAACGCCCCAGCTTCTACAGACCTCTGCGGTAAAGAATTCCACAATTTAACTACCCTCTGAGAGAAGAAATTCCTCCTCATCTATTTTAAATGGGTGCCCCTTACTCTGAGATTATGCCCTTTGGTCCTAGACTCCCCACAAGGGGAAACAACGTCTCAGCATCTACCCTGTCAAGCTCCCTGAGAATCTTATATGTTTCAATAAGGTTGCCTCTTATTCTTCTAAACTCCCATGAGTATAGGCCCAACTTACTCAACTTCTCCTCATAAGAAACTCCCTCTATACCCGGAATCAACCTCGTGAATCTTCTTTGGACTGCCTCCAATGCCAGTATATCTTTCCTTAGAAAAGGGGACCAAAACAGTTCACAGTATTCTAGATGTGATCTAACTTGTGCCTTGTATAGTTTTAGCAAGACTTCCCTATTTTTATACTCCTTTCCCTCTGAAATGAAGGCCAACATTCCATTTGCCTTTCCTATTACCTGTTGAACTTGTATGTTAGCTTTTTGGGATTCATGCACAAGGACTCCCAAATCCCTCTGTGCTGCAGCCTTCTGCAGTCTTTCTCCATTTAAATAATATTCAGCTCCTCTATTCTTCCTGCCAAAGTGCATAACCTCACATTTTCCCACATTATATTCCACCTACTACTCTTTTGCCCACTCACCTAACTTGTCTATATCCCTCTGTAGACTCCTTGTGTCATCCTCACCACTTGCCTTCACGCCTATTTTTGTATCATCCGCAAATTTGGTGATTGTACATTCACTTCCCTCATCTAAGTCATTAATATATATTGTGTAATTGAGGCCCCAGCGGCACTCCACTAGTTATAGGTTGCCATCCTGAAAATGCCCCCTTATCCCAACTCTCTGTCTTCTATTAGTTAGCCAATCCTCTAATGCTAACATACTACTCCCAACACCATGGGCTCTTATCTTATTAAGTAGCCTTATGTTCGGTACCTTATCGAACGCCTTTTGGAAATCCAAATATAATGCATCTACTGTTGCTGGTTGTTACCTCAAAGAATTTGAATACATTTGTCAGGTATGATTTCCCCTTCATGAAGCCATACTGCCTCCAATTGATTAGATTATGCAATTCTAAATGTTCTGCTATTACGTCCTTTATAATAGACTCCAACATTTTCCCAATGACAGATGTTAAGCTAACTGGCCTATAGTTACCTGTTTTTTGTCTCCCGCTCTCTTTTTGAATAAGGGTGTTACTTTGGCAGTTTTCCAATCCTCTGGGAATTTTCCAGAATCTAAGAGTTCTTAGAAGATTTCTATCAGTGCATCCACTATCTCTGTAGCTACTTCCTTTAATATCCTAGGATGCAATCCATCAGGTCCAGGGACTTTTTGGCCTTTGGATCCATTTGTTTCCCTAGTACTTTTTCTCTAGTGATAGTTATTGTATTTATTTCCTCCCCCTATTTTGCCCCTTGATTATTTAGTACTGGAATGCTATTAGTGTCTTAGGAGGTGGTTGTAAGATCAGTTGGGATGGTGGGGTGCCATTCCCATTGCCCTTCCTCTGCCACTGGTATTTTACCAGTGGTTGGGTGACCTACCTACACTTGGATCAACTGGGACCCTTAACTGATTCCCCCTTCCCCTGCTTCACAGCCTGCTCCTGGTGGGGAAGCACTAAATTTGGACCATGAGCACCTCCATTGAGAAAGTGGCCCACCTCATGGAGTGTCATATGCAGCAGCACTCATAATGAATGCAGGAAAAGCACATTGACTTCAACAGAAAGCATGATACATTCTGTAACATTTACTGGTTAGTGGTGCTGATCATGCAGAGATGTTTGGAGTAAATGCCAGTTGTGCCCCAACTGGGCATTTCCCTTCAGCCATCTGGTGTGCTAAAGAAGGGCTGAGGCTGTCACCAAGGATGAAGGTGACACCCCTCACAGTTTGCCATAATCATCAGCGGCCACCTTGCCTCCCCTGACCAAAGGACCATCTGTGCAGCAGGGTCTATGGCGGATGCTGGCCGGATTCAGGTGCAACAGTCTCTCAATGCGCCCCATTTGGCATCTCCATGAAGAGGACACCCATCAAGGACATCTCAAATGCAAGCAGACACAAGTGAACAGGCTGCTTCCACCTCATCTGAGCACACCAGAACAGCACTGGGTAGGAATGGCCATGAGCAGAGGCCACCTTGCTGGACAGAGTGCTGAGTGGTTGAGTGGGTCTTGCCTCACCTGGAGATGTGCACTTTTTCACCTTTTGAACATAGTGTAAATCTTGACAGACGTGTGAGCTTCCATTTTTTAATGGCAAGGCTGGAAAAGAGTGAAGGGAAGCAAGCGTCATTGAGGGGGGACAGTGAAACCGCTGGACATATCTGCATCATTCATTGGTAATATGAGTGGATTTGTTCCAGGCTCTGTCTTCAATGGAAATGTTCTCACAGCTAGGTGAAACTGAATGTTAGTCCATGCCATTCTCCTGGATTAGAAGAGATCAGCTGAAATGTGCCCAGATCAGATGATTCCTAACGATGATGGAATTCTAACAAGGCCCTTGAGATCCATCCCATGCCATGCAGCCAGGGCAACCATGTGTTCTGCAGCTTCCTCCTCTTGCTCCTCCTCTATTGAGCTGTGTCAGTCCAGGGCCTCACCCTCTTCAAGGTCCACCCCTCCCTGGAGGGCTGTGTTATGGAGGGCACAGTCCTCCACCACAATGCATGAGACCCTTGCAGGAGTGTACTGCAGAGTACCACCCAACTAGACCAGTCATTGGAATCATATCTTCAGAAGCCCGATGGCCTGCTTGATACTGGTCCTTGTGAGCATCTGGCTTTGATTGTAGCACTTCTATGCTTCTGTCTCTAGCTCACATAAAGTGGTCAGTAGTCATCCCTTCAAGGGATAATCCTTGTCCCCTAGAATCCATCCACATAGTTTGTGCATGGATGAAGAGCAGTGGCACCCTGGACTGGCAAAAAATGGAGTCATGGCAGCTCCCAGGAAAGTGAGTGCAACTATGCAGGAAGCTCTTGTTGTGGTCGCAGACCAGTTGCAAGTTGAGAGTGTGGACATTCAGTGCCTTGATAGCCACGTGGGTGCAATCAATGATGCTCTGCACCTGGGGTAGAGGCGAAACCCATTGCCCTCTGTATCTGTGAGGCCCCATCTGTCTGAAATTGAATGTGATGCCCAGCTGTCGCAAATAGGGCATCAGTGACCTGCAAAATGCATTGGTGTGTTACCATTTCGAATAGGCCAGCAAGGTTTGCAACTGATCCTTGCAATTTGCTGGAGGCAAAGAAGTTCAAGGCTACAGTGACTCTGACAGATATTGGCAAGGCTGCAAGATGTGAGGTATTCCATGATGAGAGCAAAAATCTGTGACCATCTGCCTAAATAGGTGCAGTCTGCTGCAGCACTGGTTCTTTGACATGTCCAGCAGGCTCCATCTGCGGCAGTAGATCCTACGTTGTGGATATGGCCTCCATTGCCTTCCTGCCCCTCCCCTCTTGCCCTCCTCATGCCCAGGCTTTGGCTCTGCTTTTAAGAATATTGCTCCTTATTGCCACTAGATGCGAAATCTGAGAATTGTGTTCTGATTCCTGGCTTCCTTGCACTCAGCTGGACTCCCAATAATGCAAGGAAGCCTAACCCATTCTGCCTAAGTTCCTGCAATTCCAGGAGGGTCATGAGGGCCTTCACTGTTTGAGTGCATATGGGCCACTCTCTTTCTCCTTGCATCCTGTGCACACCTGGTTGCCTTTTGGTCAATGACTGAGTGCCCTTCTCAGCTGTGCTCCCTTTTATGGGCCCACCTAAGTTGATGGTATGGTCATGGTTAGCTCACCTCTGTGTTGCTGCCTCTATGCGTGGACCATCACTGATCCAGCACGCAACACATGCATCTGCATCAAAATCCCAAACTGACCTTTAACAAGCTGATAATGGGCTCATTAACTGCATTAATTGGCCTCATCTACAAACTGGGTGGAAGGCTTGGCCTGAATAGCCAAGTGGTTATGGTACTGGGCTTGCAACCCCAAGATCAAGAGTTCAAATCTCACAATGGCAAACTATGAAACAATGTAACTTCATCTGAAACAGATGGAAACAGGTTTACTCAAAAGAGTATCAAGAGTTCAAATCTCACAATGGCAAACTATGAAACAATGTAACTTCATCTGAAACAGATGGAAACAGGTTTACTCAAAAGAGTATCAAGAGTTCAAATCTCCCAATGACAAACTATGAAACAATGTAACTTCATCTGAAACAGATGGAAATGTGTTGGCTTGGCCTAAATAGCCAAGTGGTTATGGTACTGGGTTTGTAACCCCAAGATCAAGAGTTCAAATCTCACAATGGCAAACTATGAAACAATGTAACTTCATCTGAAACAGATGGAAACATGTTTGTACTCGAAAGAGTTACATCTTTCAGATTGTTTGTCCCTTTTCCGCGGCTACGTTCGCTGCCGGATGTCCCTGGAGAGGGAGCACGCGGTGTCTGCTGACACTCTCGAGGCCTTCCATGCTCGGTGGGCACAGAGGGGACTGGGGTGTTTTGTTGACCCCTTTAATCACATTTTGATTTAAAGTTTGTAAGGTTCCTTTAAACTTTGTCCTTGGTTTTACAGCTGACCTGAATTAGGGGCTGTGCCTGATTTATCCCAATTTTGTTGATTTGGTTTTCATTTAAAAGATTATCAAGAGTTCAAATCTCACAATGGCAAACTATGAAACAATGTAACTTCATCTGAAACAGATGGAAACGTGTTTGTACTCGAAAGAGTTACATCTTCTTAATGCTTGGCCTAAATAGCCAAGGGCTTATGGTACTGGGTTTGTAACCCTAAGATCAAGAGTTCAAATCTCACCATGGCAAACTATGAAACAATGTAAGACCAACTGAAACAGATGGAAATGTGTTTGTACTCGAAAGAGTTACATTGAACATGGTGATACTTAGGTGTGCCCTGACAACGTATTTCTTCTGTCAGGTGCACGGCCTGAATTATGACGTGCAGCTCCTGTTTATAGAACAGCTGGACCTCGGTGGCTCCTTGCAGGCGTTGCCCGTCTTTTACCAGGACCTGATCAAAGTCTGGAAAGTGGTCGCCTCGCGACGCAGCTCTCCCCCGTCAGGAGTAGCGGCTATCGTCAGAGAGCCGCTGCTCAGGAATCCGCCCCTCCGTCCTTTTCAGTGGTTGGCGGGGAGGAGGACTGTGGCCACAGGGGTGACCAGGATCAGGGATGTGCTGGGAGGCGGAGGACTGGGCTGGATGCTCCCGCAGGAGTTGGCGCGATGCGTGTCTGTGAGTGTCCAGGTCGCAGCCGATGCCATCCAAGACCTGAGAACGGTCATGCTCAGACCCGACGTTATTTTGGGTCTTGAGGTGGCCCAGGTGCGTGGTGGTCTTCCGTCTGAACGTTCCCCTGTTCGGACAGAATTCCACATTGGCCCCAAGCCCCGAACCCTCCCTTGGGTGCTGGTGCCCCGCAATATGAGCCGCCTCGGGGAAATGCCCTCCGTGCCTTTTGGCACGGCAAAGAGGGGCTTTTTGTATGGACTGCTGCTGCACACCTTCCATTTTCTCGCCCTTGTCCGTCGACCGGACACGCCGTGGCATGCCTTGTTGGCGTCCGGCGGCGGAGGCCCCCGATGGGAGGCCCTCTACAGAGGTGTCCTCCCCCTTTCTATCAGGGACCTGGGTTGGAGGGTGTTGCATGCAGCAGTCCCCTATAATAAGAGGATGCATAGGTTCACGGACTCTCAGGACACGTGCCCTTTTTGCGGTCTTGTGGAGTCCGTGGACCATGTATACATAGGGTGTTGTAGGCTGCACTCCCTTTTTAGTTATTTGAAAAACCTTTTATTGATGTTTTGTTTGCACTTCAGCCCCACGCTCCTGATCCATGGGCACCCGGTGCGGAAGGGGGTCGGGAAGGAGGAGGACCTCCTCGTGAACCTGCTCCTAGGCCTGGCCAAGTTGGCCATTAACAGGTCCAGGCAGCGGGCGATCGACAGGGGAGTCCCGCCCGATTGTTTGTCCCTCTTCCACTGCTACGTTCGCTGCCAGATGTCCCTGGAGAGGGAGCACGTGGTGTCTGCTGGCACTCTCGAGGCCTTTCGTGCTCAGTGGGCACCGCGGGGACTGGGGTGTTTTGTTGACCCCTTTAATCACATTTTGATTTAAAGTTTGTAAGTTTCTTTTAAACTTTGTTCTTGGTTTTACAGCTGACCTGAATTAGGGGCTGTGCCTGATTTATCCCAATTTTGTTGATTTGGTTTTCATTTTAAAAGATTATCAAAAGTTCAAATCTCACAATGGCAAACTATGAAACAATGTAACTTCATCTGAAACAGATGGAAACAGGTTTGTACTCAAAAGAGTTAAATAGCTAAGTGGTTATGGTACTGGGCTTGTAATCCCAAGATCAAGAGTTCAAATCTCACCATGGCAAACTATGAAACAATCAAGAGTTCAAATCTCACAATGGCAAAACTATGAAACAACATAACTTCATCTGAAACAGATGGAAATTGGCTTGTCCTCAAAAGAGTTACAAACTGGGTGGATATCTTGGTCCCACTTTCACCAAAACATCACATAGCACTTTTCAAAAAACAACAAAGGGGTTCATCCTAGCTGACATTCATCAATAAAACTGATTATGTGGTTATTTATTGACTTGCTGTCAGTGGGAGCTTGCTGTTTATAAATTGGCTGTTGTGTTTTCTACATTATAACAGTGACTACACACACAAGTACAGTGTTTTTGGATATCCTGAGTTCTAAAGGTTTTAAGAGAAGATGAAGAGAATTTTTTTAGTGGAACGTTTGGAATTCTCTACCCCAAAGAGCTGTGGAAACTCAGTCATTGAGTATGATTAAAACAGAGATTGAGAGATTTCTAAATACCAATGGCATAAAGAGGATAGTGTGGGCAAAAGGGATTGAAGCGAATGATCAGCCATTATTGTAATGAATGGCGGAGCAGGCTTGATGGACTGAATGGCCCACTCCTGCTCCTATCTTCCCATGTTATGAAAATGTGATAAGTTTCTTACATGCTTGTGTGATGATGTGCCCTTCCGGCATCTGTAGTTGCTCATTTGCTAAAGTTACTAATAGAACAATGTCCTTTATGTTTTTATTCAGATTCATTACTCTTCTCTGGGTCCGTGGATGTTTCAGTGACAAAGCACTAAAGGAAATTGAGTCCTCTGGTGAAAGGGACCCAACATCAGCCAAGAAGTATCAGGGTGAACTACCTTGGGGCTTCTCGTGCCCCACCGCTTTATAAAAAGAAAAACTTGTATTTATACAACGCCTTTCCCAACTTCAGGATGCTTCAAAATGTTTTACAGCCATTGAAGTGCTTTTGAAGTCTCGTCACTATTGTAATGTAGGAAATGGAGCTGCCAATTTGTACACGGCAAGCTCCCACAAACGGCAATAAGACAATCACCAGATAATCTTTTAAAGGAAAAATATTGGCCAAGGTACACTGGGGAAGAGCCTGCTTTTCTTCAAAACGCTGTCATGGAATCTTCTATGTCATCTGAGAGGGCAGACGTGACTTTGGTTTATCCAAAAGATGGCACTTCAGTACTGCACTGGAGTGCCAACTAACTTAGTGCTCAAATCTCTGGATTGGAACTTGACTGTATATAAAGTGTGATGCTGCTGGAGTTACAGCAAGAGAAGTACCAAGGAAATTTACCACACCCCTCATGTGCCAACCTAGGTATAAAATCGATATAGATTTATCTTTTCTGCGGTAGGTTATGCAAATCAAAAGTTCTGCACAAGCAAACCAAGGAAGGTAAAATCCAAGGTACAAATGCTGGCTGTTTGACACCCCGAGCAGTGCCTGTTGAGTAAGAAGCTTGTGGGTTCATGTCCCAGCCCAGGGAGTTAAGCACATAATTTAGTATTTGCCAGCTCAATACTGAGAAAGTGCTGCACTCTCAGAGGTGCCATCTTTCAGATGAGATGTTAAACTGATCCCTGCCTGCTCTTTCAGGAGGCTATAAAAGATCCATTGGTACTTCTGAAACAGCAGCGGAGTTCTCCCAGGTGACCTGGCCAATATTTATTCCTCAATCAACATCAGTAAGATTGTGTGCCATCAGATGACATCTAGATTCACAAAGATATGCTCACATTGCAAAATATTGTGCAATCTGGATTCTGTGAAATGCAACAGTGTTTGTCTCTGAAATTATTTCATCTAACAACTTCTAATGACTTGCGAAGAAACTTTAATCATTATTGACTTAAGTTTGTAGGTTTAGATTAAGGCGGTCCAAGTGTGATTTATGGTTCCAATAATGTGAGTAGAATTTCCACCTTACTTAACATAATTGGATCATGCTCCATTAACTGAGACATTGAGTTGACCAATGTAAAAGTTTTAAATTGCACTGACAAAACCTATGCTGGAATTTACAAACCGATGCTTATATGATCCAAATAATATTAAGACTGCAATTTACTCCTTGAAAGTAAATCATCCTCTTTGGCTTTTATTTTTGAGCAGTTTTGATTAGTTTTTAGAACGCTTTTCCCCTGTTTGTATCAATTTTCTCCTTTTGGTTTTAGGCCATAAGACCATAAGGCATACGAGCAGAAATTAGGCCATTCGGCCCATCGAGTCTGCTCTGCCATTCAATCATGGCCGATAAGTTTCTCAACCCCATTCTCCCGCCTTCTCCCTGACTTCTCAAAACAACAATGATTCCACTTCAAAAGTAATTCAATGGTGGTGAAGTGTTTTGGGACAAAGAAGGCACTATATTAATGCAAATTTCTTCCTTTACCTCAACCTCTCTCTCTCCATCTATACTCATGCCATGGATTTAGCTGGGGGGCACTAAGTTAAATGAGAGACATTAGAAACAGTGAAGTAGTCAGAATATTTCAAAAATATCGGTCAGAATTTTCAAATTCTGGATCGGAGGTGGAACCAGAGGCTGGAGGGCTAGAAAATTGGCTTTGGAGAGCAGCGTTTGGTTTGCCAGCATGTTTTGGTAGAGGGAGATTTAGAGGGAGCTGATGGCTACCCATCTGCAGTGGCAGGTAGCCCTTAAGGCAATTAAAGAGCCAATTCAGGCCAACGTGTTAAGGCCAACTGGAATTTTCCAGTCAGTGGGTTGTCCATGATAGCCAGAGCTCAGCTGACGTAGGGAGGTGCCCTCCTGGTGGCAGAGAGTATAAAACCCTCTCCCACTGCAGTTGACATACCATGATGGCCACAGCTAAGGCTACAGGCCACCCCATGGAGGGGATGCTCCCTCTACAATGGCAATTGCGCAGCCGTGGCCATGTTCTGTTTTGAAAAATGATTAAGTGTGCTCAGAGGGTGCCTCCATCTGAAGGCACCTTCTCTCTCCTATCTACATTGGCAATGCCCACCTCTGACAGTTGAATTGCTGCTCTCACAATGCTGGAAGGCCTCCTATTGGACAGTGAGCACACCCTCTGGCCACTGATTGGCTATCTCCTTCAAAAGTGTGTTGTGTGTCAGATGCTGACATGGTGTAGGGCTGGGGCCCAGTAATGCTCCTGATGTTGAAGTCCTGACCCCAAAACAAAAATTCAATCCACTGATTCAAATAATAATATGGACTGTTAGGATGGATTTCATGAGCTGAGTCTGCTTGTGCAGGCCTTCATGCAGCAAGGGTGCAGAGTCAGGCAAGTTTTGAAACAGTAAATGCTGATTCATAAAATCTATTTTCTATTCTAACTTGTCTATTTTCCTGCCAGTTTCTGATATTCTGCTTATTGTTCCCCCACTTGTCTTTCTAAGGTCCTTTCAAAATCTGACTGAAATGGCCTTTGTGTAAGAAAGAAAGACTTACATTTATCCAGTGCCTTTCATGACCTCAGGACATCCAAAACCACTTTACAGCTAATGAAATAATACTGTCATTGTGGAACTGTAGGGAAATATAGCAGCCAGTTTACACTCGATCCATACAGTCCCTCAAAGGGCAATGATCAGATAATCCAGGGAGAACTTTGCTAATTTTCTTTGAAATAGTGTCATGGATCTAACATTTATCTGACAGAGCAGGCGGATCCTGGATTTAGTGAGTCATCAGAAATACAACACCTCCGACAGTGCAGCACTCCTTTTGTTACTGCACTGGCGTATCAGCCTAGATAATATACTCAAGTTTCACTCTTAATGAATAATAATATTAATAATGGTATTTTATTCAAGAAACAAGCACCCCAAAGGCTGAATTGCAGCATAACTCACATCGAGAAATTCATATATAGACTAAGTAATCAGGTTAAAAGCATGCTGTAATAATCATGTAGTGACAAAAATAGACAAACTCAGTAGATAACAGGGAAGTGGTGAACAGGATATTAAAGGATGGGTAATATTAAATTAAAATTATATTAAAATTACAAATCAATGCATCATTCCTACATTACAGACATTGAAACACATTTAAATTACATCATTTAATGTTTGACAGGAAGAAGCAAATCTCCCACCCTGTTGTCCCTTGCAAGCTCTCTGAAATACTTGTTCACATTTATTTTCCCTTCTTCCATACTCTTTGTGTCCTTTTCAAATATTTATCCATTTCATTTTCAAAACTGATTACTCTGCCACCTGTCCGATGTGGTATAATCTCTCTGTCAAATGACAATCAGATCTCAAGGTGACTTTATGGGCAGAATTTTACATTCCCGGAACGTAAAATGATGTGCGATGATGTATGCGTCCCGATGTCACCATGCACCGTTGCGATATTTCACTAGGTGGGCACTATGAGGACACAGGCGCGCCCGTTAATTAACAGGCCAGTTAAGGTCCTTGAGGCACCAATTGTCTGTCATTTTTCGCAGCCCATGCAATTTTCAGGGCATCGCACGTGCGCAATGCACAGGCGGGTAGGCCACATTTTGAAAAACCTCATCCATGGGCGGGATAGGGCGGGTAAGTGGACACGCTAATGTGAGTTGTTTGTACTTCAGTTTATAACTTGCTGCTACTTGCTTGTGTGAACAGGACAACTTCATTTCCCTTCGGAGCTGCTTTGACAGAAAGAACAAGCTTCAGTTCAGGTCTGTGGAGGAGTCATAACACTTGGGTCCTTCCAGGTATCATGTAACCTTCCCTTACCCTGGGAATGGGGATGGTGGTCTCTGCTGGAGGCACCTCCTCTGAGGAGAAAGAGAGGGCCAGAAGGGGGAGGAGGCCAGGAGTTTCTATTCAGCCTCCAGAAGAACGACCTGTGGGAGGACAGGAGCAGGCACAAGGGGTGCAGGGCCAACAGGAAGTCCAGGGTGGAAAGGGCAGCAGATGATGCCAATATCCTGCTGCCAGTGTTTACAGGCGGCGATGCAGCTACCTCAATATGTCTGAGGTGCAGTGCCGAAGGAGGATCCGCCCCTCAAGGAAGACCGTGACCTCCATCTGTCAGATGATCGGCCCTGAGATCAGCTCCAACAGTGTGGGTGGACACCCCATGCCGGTGGTGCTGAAGATCACAGTGGCCCTCAACTTCTATGCCTCCAGCTCTTTCCAGGGGTTGGTGGGTGAGTCTCCCAATCAGCTGTCCACAGTTGTGTCAAACTGGTGACAGATTCTCTGTTCAGGCGTGCATTGACTTTCATTCACTACCGCACGGACGAGGCCAGCCAGGCAGAGCGAGTCAGAGGCTTTGCAACGATTGCTGGCTTCCCCCATGTCCAGGGTTCAATCGACTGCACACGTGTGGCCATCAAGGCGCCAGCGGATGAGCCAGGTGCCTTCGTCAACAGGGATTCCACTCCATGAAGGTGCAGATAGTGTGTGACCATAGGATGCAGATTCTGCAAGTCTGTGCAAGGTATCCTGGCAACTCCCATGATGCTTACATCCTGAGACACTCACAGGTGCTGAGGCTCTTCAGTGCTCCAGCCCAACTGGATAGATGGCTGCTGGGTGACAAGAGTTAACCCCGCAAAAGGTGGCTCATGACGCATCTCTGCCATCCAAGAACAGAGGCCGAGCAGCGGTACAATAGGAGCCATGCCTCCACAAGGGCGGTGGTAGAGAGAACCATCAGTCTCCTCAAGATGCGCTTTCGATGCCAGGACTGTTCAGGGGGCGCACTGCAATGCCCCCCAGATCATGTGTCACTGATAGTGGTTACATGCTGCACTCTCCACAATCTGGCGTTGGAAAGGGGGGACACAGTGGAGGAAGAAGATGTTGACGCAGTTGCTCTGGCTGCAGATGATGAGTCCAGTAGCGAGTCTAAGGATGAACACAGTAAGGTAAATGCTTAAGGAGATAGACACTGACCTGGGCAACCTCCAGGGAGGCAGGGACAACTGGGAGGCTTTGATCCAACGCTCCTTCAGCTAGCCTACCAAAGGTGAACCACCACCACATGCCAGGGCTGCAGGCTCCATACTCGATGTCTGACAAGGACTTTTGCTTGGTGAACAACATGCACTATGTGTCATTTCAATAAAGTTCAATGACAAACAAGTCACTCACGTGAAAATGATGGAGGGGTGGAAATTGGAAGCAAAATTAATAAATTTTTCCAGATCCAGACGAAAGCACGAAGCGGCACCGAGACAGTCATCGATGTACTGGAGAAAGAGTTGTGGGAGTGGGCCGGAGTAGGACTGGAACAAGGAATGTTCCACATACCCCATAAAGAGACAGGCATAACTGGGGCCCATGCAGGTACCCATAGCCTGAGCCTTTTATTTGGAGGAAGTGAGAGGAGTTTAAGGAGAAATTGTTCAGTGAGAGAACAACTTCACCCAGATGGAGGAGAGTAGTGGGGGATGGGGGTTGTTCGGGCCTCTGTTCGAGGAAGAAGCGGAGAGTCCTCAGACCATCCCAGTGGGGGATGGACGTGTAGAGGGATTGGACGTCCATGGTGAAGAGGAGATGGTTGGGGCCAGGGAACTAGAAATTGTTGATATGATGTA
Organism: Carcharodon carcharias; assembly: GCF_017639515.1. Lineage (NCBI taxonomy): Eukaryota > Metazoa > Chordata > Chondrichthyes > Lamniformes > Lamnidae > Carcharodon > Carcharodon carcharias. Next base: position 185,052,095 of record NC_054469.1, read on the forward strand.
GGGTTTGAGAGGCATCGCGGATGTAGGTGGGAAGAAACTGGACAAGGGGAGAGAGAATGGAGTCAAGATAGCAAGAAATGAGTTCCATGGAGCAGGAACAGGCTGACATGATCGGTCTGCCGGGACAGTCCTGTTTGTGGATTTTGGGTAAGAGGTAGGAGCGGGCCTGAATTTGGGAGACTATGAGGTTGGAAGCTGTGGAGGGAAGATCTCCAGAGGAGATGAGGTCAGTGACAGTCCTGGAAACAATGGCTTGATGTTCAGTGGTGGGGTCATGGTCCAGGGGGAGGTCGGAGGAATTTTCTGCGAGTTGACGCTCAGCCTCTGTGAGGTAGAGGTCAGTGCGCCAGACAACAACAGCACCACCCTTGACAGTGGGTTTGATGACAATGTCAGGGTTGGACCTGAGAGAATGGAGTGCAGCAAGTTCAGAGAGAGACAGGTTAGAATGGGTGAGAGGAGCAGAGAAATTAAGACGATTAATGTCACGCCAACAGTTCTCAATGAAAAGATCAAGAGCAGGTAAAAATCCAGAGGGAAGAGTCCAGGTGGAGGGACAATATTGGTGGCAGGTAAAAGGATCTGTTGAATGGGGAGAGGACTCCTGCCCAAAGAAGTGAGCACGGAGACGAAGACGACGGAAAAAGAGTTTAGCATCGTGCCGAGCCCGAAATTCATTGAGGTGAGGGCATAAGGATATGAAACTGAATCCTTTGCTGAGCACTGAACGTTCAGCATCAGAGAGGGGAAGGTCAGAGGGTATGGTGAATACATGGCTGGGGCTGGGATTGGAAGACTGGATGGGGACAGAGGGACGGGCATGGGTGGAGGGTCCTGGATGGGTGTTGGTGTCGATGAGTTGTTGGAGCTTGTGTTCCTTTGCATCTGAAAGAAAGAGACAAAGTTTCTTGTTGAGGTGTCGGATGAGACAAAGAATAAAATGAAACTGGGGGCAAGGACAGCTTAGAAATAGGGTGCGTCGGTGCTGCTGGAGGGAGAGGTTGATTGTGTTCATATGGCGGCACATGGCACTGAGTGTGGATCTCAGAATGCGACGAGAACAGCAGTCCAAGGAGCATTGTATGTCCCAGAGATACCTGTAATCCTGGGTGGGTTCAAAACATGAGGAAACTTCAGTTGGAATCCACGTGGGGTAAGTCGGAGACGGAGACAGTCACTGAGGAATGAAATATGGCTGTGAAAGCGAGTTTTAGTAAACACCTTGTCAAACACCAGGAGAGAGATGTAAAGCAATGAAGGTGAACAGGGCAAAAGAGATAGGCAGAAATCCTGTCGGAGAGAAGAGCAATACTTCTTCAAGTAGACATTCCTGGAAGAGCAGTGGCAGTCAAATTAAACACTAAGATAAAAGCAAAATACTGCAGATGCCGGAAATCTAGAACAAAAACAAAAATACCTGGAAAAACTCATCAGGTCTGACAGCATCTGTGGAGAGGGATACAGTTGACGTTTTGAGTCCGTATGACCCTTCATCAGAACTAAGGCAAATGGAAATGAGATGAAATATAAGCTGGTAGAAGGGGGTGGGACAGGAGAGCTCGATAGGTGGAGGCCAAGAAGAGACTGCCAAAGATGTCATAGACAAAAGGACAAAGGGGTGTTGACAGTGGTGATATTATCTAAAGGATGTGCTAATGGGGACATTAAGGGAAGCAAGCTAATGACAGATGGCCCTAGTGAGGGTGGGGCGGGGGGAAGGGATTGAAATGGGCTAAAAGGTGGAGATGAAGCAATAGATCAAAATCAATTTAAAAATAGGAGGGAAAAGAAAAAAAATATAGTTGTAAAACAATTATAAATTATTGAAAACAGGGGGATCGGAAAGGGGGTGGGGATGGAGGACAGAGTTCATGATCTGAAATTGTTGAACTCAATATTAAGTCCGGAAGACTGTAAGGTGCCTAGTCGGAAGATGAGGTGCTCCTAACTGCTGTGCTAAGTGACCCATGCCAACACGGTACTCACCCTTTCTGATTGCAGGAGATCATTGAAGTGCTTACGGCACTGCACCATGTGCGCATCACCACATCATGGGAGCTCACCCTGGATGCCACCTCCTCCCAGGCATTTTTGGTGAGATGGGGGGCCTCTTCATCCTGCCCCTGGGGACAAGTATATCCTGGTGTGCTGCCACCTCCTCTAAGTGGGCAGTGTGACACTCATCGGAAAAACGCAGGGCCGACTGCCCCACTGACCTGCCCTCCCGTCTGCTGTGTTCAGCACTGAGGTTCTCCAAAAGGAGGGTCCTCCGAGTCAACGGCAGCCTTCACATGGCTGCTGTGGCCGCTTTTGAATCGGTTGCCAGGTCGCCAGCAGACACTGAGCTCCTGCCCCCGCCCATCGCTTCTTGCTGATGCCACAGTTGCGAATTATGCTGGGCAGGCCTTAATCAGCCCACCCGTGTAAAATAGTGGTGCGGAGCCAATCGCAGGTGGCAGACAGGTTCCCGACCCCTCCCACCCGCTCCTGCCAAGACTGCCTGGCCAATATAAAAACAAAAAAACTGCGGATGCTGGAAATCCAAAACAAAAACAGAATTACCTGGGAAAACTCAGCAGGTCTGGCAGCATCGGCGGAGAAGAAAAGAGTTGACTCAAGTTCTGTCGAAGGGTCATGAGGACTCGAAACGTCAACTCTTTTCTTCTCCGCCGATGCTGCCAGACCTGCTGAGTTTTTCCAGGTAATTCTGTTTTTGTTTTGGCCAATATAAAATCCTGGCCTATACCTCAGCTGTAAAATCTGTAGGGGTCGAAGTTCACCTGTGCAAAAAATTGTGGACAGAAAAATATCAACCCCTAGTTGCTATTCTTACTGCACGTTAGTTTTTGTTAAGGGTTTTTTTTGCTGAATTTTTTCACTTAGAATTCTGTCAGACTGAACCTTTGGATTAGTGATAGAATTCTTATTCCTGAGTCAGAAAATGCAAGGTTCAAACTCTGTTCCAAGATAGTCCTGGTGAGCATAGACCAGAGCTCTGGCTCTCTCAATTCTCATTGTTAGCCTGCAGGATGTTCAGGTCTGCTGGGTATGAATAGTCCTCCCCCACCACTCCTTTATTGAGTGGGTTGCAAGAACCATAAAACCTTCCCGACGTGTAGGACTAACCAAGAATTCTTCGGCCGTGAGTGTTCTCATTGTGGCCTGTATGCCTGTGAATCTTTTCACTACGTCTGACTATTTACAAAGGGACAAGTGCAAATATATGGGAACAACAACAACTGAGGAATCTTAGAGCCCATGGAGAAAGGAGACTTGAACCTGGGATAAAAGAACTCTGTCCTAACCTATTGCACCACCCAGGATCCAAATGATAAATTCTAAAGAATTTATTGGTCCACTTTTTGATCATATATCCCCTTTCTTAAAAAGTATGAGTGAAACTTCTGTATTGTTGCTCACAGCTGCTTGGAGCAAAGTCTTTTAGCTGCATTTCAACAACATTCATTATAAAACTGTGAAGGACTTGGTGGAGCTGAGGTTATGAAAGGTGCTATATAAATGCAAGTTTGCTCTTTCATGCTGATAAAACATGCTTGTTATAACAGACTTAGAAAGGTTACAGTGCCACCTCTGACACAGACAAGAATAACAGGTGTTTTTAAACTCATACATGCCTGCAATACAGGAGGCTATTCAGCCCATCGTGTCCATGCCAGTCATCAAAGATCTGACTACACCAATCCCATTTTCCAGCATTTGGCCCATAGCCCTGGAGACTATGGCAATGCAAGTGAATATCTAAATAGTTAAATGTTACGAGTATTTCTGACTCAACTACCCTTTATCCTCTGCCCCTCTCCAGTGCAATCACATCCTTCCTATAATGCAGTGACCAGAACTGCACGCAGTACTCCAGTTGAGGCCTAACCAGCATTTTATACCAGCATAACCACCCTCATCTTCTATTCTATGCCTCGGCTAAAAAAGACAAGTATCCCATATGCCTTATTAATCACCTTATCTACCTGCCCTGCTACCTTCAGGGATCTATGAATGTGCACACCAAGGTCCCTCTGATCATCAGTACTTTCCAGGGTCCTACCCTGCATAGGGTAATCTCTTGCCTTGCTAGCCTTCCCCAAGTGCATTACTTCACACTTTTCCAGGTTGAATTCCATTTGTCACTGCTCTGCCCACCTGACCAGCCCATTGATATCCTCCTGCAGTTTATGGCTATCCACTGTTTACCACCCTACCAATTATCGTGTCATCTGCTAACTTCTTGATAATACCCCCTACATTTAAGTCCAAATCATTTATGTACACCACAAACAGCTAGCGCCCCGGCACCAAGCCCTGCAGAAACCCACTGGAAACAGACTTCCAGTCACAGAAACATCCCTCTACCATCACACTCTGCTTCCTGCCTCTCAGCCAATTTTGGACCTAACGTGCACTTTGCCTTGGATCCCATAGGCTCTTACTTTCTTGACCAGTCTGCCAGGAGGGAACTTATCAAAAGCCTTGCTAAAGCCCATCTAGACCACATCAAATGCATTACCCTCATCAACACTCTTGGTTACCTCCTCAAAAAATTTCGATCAAATTTGTCAAACACGACCTTCCCTTAACAAATCCATGCTGACTATCCCTGATTACTCCTTGTCTCTCCAACCGAAGATGTATTCTGTCCCTCAGAATTCTTTCTATTAACTTCTCCACCACTGAGGTTAGACTGACTGGCCTGTAATTTCCTGGTCTATCCCTTCGTCCCTTTTTTAATAAGGGACAACATTAGCAGTCCTCCAGTCCTCTGGCAGCTGACCTGTGGCCGGAGAGGATTTGAAAATTCCTGACAGAGCCACTGATATCTCTTCCCTTGCCTCCCTCAACAGTCTGGGATACATCTCATCCGGGCCTGCAGATTTATCGCTTTTAAGGCTGCTAAACCCGCTAGTACCTCCTCTCTCTATCTCCTCTAATATTTCACAGTCCTCCACCCTAAAGGCTATATCTGCGTTGTCCTTTTCCATTGTGAAGACCATAAAACCATAAGACATGGGAGCAGAAGTAGGCTATTCAGCCCATCGAGTCTGCTCCACCATTCAATAAGATCATGGCTGATCTGATAATCCTCAACTCCACTTTCCTGCCTTTTCCCCATAACCCTTGATTCTCTTACTGATTAAAAATCTGTCTATCTCAGACCGACGCAAAGTATTCATTGAGGGCTGCACCCATGTCTTCCGGGTCCACACATAGATTACCTCTATGGTCCCGATTGGCCTTACTCTTTCCCTAGTTATTCTCTTGTTCTTTATATATTTAAAAACTCCTTTGGGTTTCCCTTTATTCTACCCACCAATGTTTTCTCATGCACTCACTTATCTTTCCTAATTTGCTTTTTAAGTTCCCCTCTGCACTTTTTATACTCCTTTAAGGACTCTGCTGTATTGAGCCCTCAATATCTGCTATAAACTCTTTTTTTCTTAATTCTAACCTTTATGTACCTTGACATCCAGGGTTCCCCAGACTTTGTCTTTATGGGAACATATTTGCCCTGTACTCTTGCTATTTCCTCCTTAATGCCTCCCACTGCTCTGACACAGTTTTATCAGCAATCTGCTCTCTTGTCCCTAGTCCACTTGGGCCAAATTGCATCTCATTTTAGTAAAATTAGCCTTTCCCCAGTTTAGAAATTTTATTCCCGGCCCAATCTTTTCCATAAATATTCTAAATCTAACTGAGTTAAGGTCACCATCTCCAAAATGCTCCCCTATTGATAGGCCTTCCACCTGCCTGGGCTCATTTCTGAGTTGGAGGTCCAGAACTGCCCCGTCCCTTGTTGGGCTTTCTACGTCCTGACTAAAAAAGTTCTCCTGGATGCAACTTAAGAATTTTGCTCCCTCCCTACTTTGCACACCAAAGCAATCCCAGTTAATATTTAGGTAGTTAAAATCCCCTACTATTACTGCCGTAAAATTCTTATACTTCTCTAAAATTTGATGACATATTTGATCCGTTATCTCTCCCTGACTGTTTGGGGGCCTATAATACACACCCAACAGTGTGTTTGCCCTTTTTGTGTTTTTTGCTTCTACCTATTTGGTTCATTTGATGATCCTTCCTTTGATAATACCATCCCTCCTCACTGCTACAATTGATTCCTTGATCAATATTGCAACACCCCCTCCTCTTCTATCCCCCCTCCCTATCTCATCTGAATACCCTATAACCAGGAATGTTTAGCTGTCAATCCTGCCCTTTTAGCCAAGTCTCGGTCATAGCTATGACCGCATACTCCCACATGCCTATCTGTGCCTTTAGTTCATCTGTCTTATTCCTCAGGCTCCTTGCATTAAAATGTATTCCATTTAGCCTTGCTAAACTCATTTCTTTCTTATCTAGCCTATGTTTCCTCTGCCTTCCAAACTAACTTAGTAGCATTTTAACTTCTAATTCCATCTCAGCTTCTCTTCCCTCTGAACTACATTTCAGGATCCCACCCCCCCCTGCCAATTTAGTTTAAATCCACCCCAACAGCTTAGGCAAACCTCCCTGTGAGGATGTTGGTCCCCATCCTGTTCAGATGTAACCCATCCAAATTATACAGGTCCCACCACCCCCAGAAATGGTCCCAATGCCCCAGGAATCTAAAGCCCTCCCTCCTGCACCATCTCGCCAGACATGCATTCATCTGCTCTATCCTTCTGCTCCTATACTCACTGCTGCATGGCACCAGGAGTAATCCGGAGATTACTACCTTTGAAGTCCTGCTTTTCAATTTCCTACCTAATTCCCTAAAGTCTGCTTGCAGGACCTCATTTCTCTTTCTCCCTATGTCATTGGTCCCAACATGGACCATGACCTCCGGCTGTTCACCCTCCCCCTTCAGAAAGTCCTGCAGCCGTTCCATGACATCCTTGACCGTGGCACCTGGGAGGAAACATACCATCCTGGAGTCACGTCTACAGCTGCAGAAGCACCTGTCTACTCCCCTTACAACAAATCTCCTCCCACTATTGCCCTTCCACATTTCTTCCTCCTGCCCTGAGCAGCTGGACCACCCAAAGTGCCATGGCCTCTGCTTTGGTTGGACTCCACCGAAGAATCATCACTCTCGCTGTTTTCTATGGCTGAAAAATGGTTTGCGAGCAAAATGCACTCGGGAGGTTCCCTCATTACCTGTTTGGTCCCCTTTTTCTGTCTGGCAGTCACCTATTCCCTCTGCTTGCACCGCCTTAAACTGCGGGGTGACCACATCCTGAGACGCGCTATCCACGAACCTCTCAGCCTCGTGGTGCCCCCAGCTGCTGCTCAAGCTCCAAAACCTGGAGCTCGAGTTGCTCCGGTTGGAGAGATCTCCTGCACACATGGTCATCCAGACTGCCAGGAGCATCTAGAATTTCCCACATAGCACAGGATATACAAATCATGAGACTGAGCTCCCCAGACATATTTTAACTAAATAGAATGTGGACCCTTCCTTTATTTTACCCTTAGAACAAAGAACAAAGAAAAGTACAGCACAGGAACAGGCCCTTCGGCCCTCCAAGCCTGCGCTGATCATATTGCCCATCAACTAAAATATTTTGCACTTCTAGGGTCCCTATCCCTCTATTCCCATCCTATTCATCTATTTGTCAAGCTGCCTCTTAAACACCACTATCGTACCTGCTTCCACCACCTCCTCTGGCAGTGAATTCCAACACTCACTACCCTCTGCGTAAAAAACTTGCCCCGCACGTCTCCTCTATAGTTTTCTCCTCTCACCTTAAATCTATGTCCCCTAGTAATTGACTCTTCCACCCTGGGAAAAAGCTTTGGACTATCTACTCTGTCCATGCCACTCATAATTTTGTAAACTTCTATCAAGTCACCCCTCAATCTCCGTTGCTCTGGTGAGAACAATCCGAGTTTCTCCAACCTCTCCTCATAGCTAATAATCTCCAGACCAGGCAGCATCATGGTAAACCTCCTCTGCACCCTCTCCAACGCCTCCATGTCCTTCTGATAATGTGGCGACCAGAATTGCACGCACTCCTAGTTGAGTATAGACTAAATGCTAGATCCTCTAGATAGACTAGATCTCCCAGGTACTGCTGACTGCCTGTCCCAGGGTCCTCCTCTCGCATTCTCCTCTAGGTACTGCTGGCTGCTTGTCCCAGGTTCCTCCTTTCACACTCTCCACTATGTGCTGCTGACTGCCTGTCCCAGGGTCCTCCTCTTGCACTCTCCTCTTGTAATATTATTTTACTTTCATGAGTTGGAGGACCACCTCTGGAGCAAGTAAGTATAAGTGTTGCACTATTTTTTTTAAAGTATTTCATGTTTTAAATAATCTCCAACAATAATTAAAAGTTGAATGAATGAGACTCCTCAGTTCTAAAAATTATTTTTTTAGTGCCAGAGAGGTTCTTTAGTAGTAATTAAGATTTACCATGCTGATAAAATATTTTTAGACAGGAATGTCCTAAACTTTTTGGTGTGTTTAGTCCATATCCACGAGGTAAGTACCTCAACACCACTCTACTTAATACATTTAAATGGTGAGACAATTAGGAGATGCCATTCTTGGGAAGCTTTTGGAGGAGCAGGGCATCTTGGACAGTAAAACTTCCAGCTTTCTGTGTTTAAATGTGCATTTGCAGTCACCAGAAGTTGCTATCTGATTTAAACAAAATGATGGTGAGCATTGCTATCCTTATTGTTATTTCTCTAGCAAAGTCTGCCCATAAGGATGAAACTTCTAGGTATGTATCCAACTAGAGTTGGCATTCCTAATTCCAAAATGTGGGAATTGAGAGTGTAATTAACTATGTTGTGGTATATTACCTTGATACTCTCTTGTGCCAACTAACCATACTAACCTGAGCTTTTATTTTAAATAGGTATTTTGCTTTAATATTTGTTAAAATTTAAGAACTGCATATAAAGGCAGCCTTGTGGGCAGTGGGTAATGTCCCTGCCTTTGAGTTGAGAGCTCTGGGTTTGAGTCCCACTCCAGGACTTGATGGCCACGGAAGGCTTGTTCATAGCATGGCTAAGCAGGTTGATTGTCAACCTGCAAATTCTTCCAATGGGCCTATGGTAGTTGGTAAGAGTGGAGTGACTCTCATGCTTGATGTGGAGTGGCAGCCCTCAAGCTGTTGCATCAGGCTAGTGACCTGTTCCATAAAAAACAAGCTGTGGAAAACAGACTTAAGTATCCATTTTGTCTGCTTCATAAGTTTCTAGAGGTGGGAATTCTTCTAAGTAGAGATCAGAATACCGTTCTTTTGCTTAAAGTAAGTATTGCAACAGTTTGCAACTAATATTTATCCTTATCTGACCACAAGAAAGTGTAGTTTGAAATGAACAGTGTGAATTTGTGATTCGGATTACGTGGTAGTGACCTATTTGTGGGTTTGAGGCAGGAGTGTTGACTGATATGTGTGAGATTTAGCGTGCAGCCAAATCCAAGCCAAATACTTACTGGCAGAGGAATTGAAACCTTATCAACTAGTTCATCTCACACAGCTTTCTTTTGGGGGAATAGTACAAACACTGATAGACTTGTCAATATAAGTAATAGACTAGTAAAGTAGCTTTCCTTGTGCCTTGGGCCATTCTTCCAGTCTTTCATGGGAAGGTCATTCTTAGAATGATTCCCAGCGGGCCTGCAGACTAGCTTTAATTGCTCACAGCAGGCAATGTCTGAAATCCAGGTGGCTTTTGTCGCTGATCATTTCAAAATAGTATCAGTTGAGTTTGTGCTTATTACCTTTGTTAAAGCAGTAGGTTGCCCCTAACTGCAAATGTTAATTTTTTCTTATTGGGGTTCATTAAGGAAATCTGCAGGAGCAGGACCCATTTTAGTACTTAATGAAAGGAAAGATACCCAATCCAGTTCAAAGGAAGGAAACAAAACGACATTTCCGGATAGCTGATAGCTCTTCATTTTACTGGCAAGTTGACTACGAAAGTAAAAACTAAACAGGAAATGACCCTAAGTGACTGCTGTTGAGTTCCGACTGCTTTCAGGCCTAATCAGGTGTGTCCTGTTTTTCTCTCTCACAGCATCTACCATGGTTGATGTACCACATGTAGTTCAAAGATCGTTAAGGTTCAAAGCCATCAATACAACTGTCTTTATGGCACCACAGGATTCAGCACCTGTCCTTTAACATGATTTTTAGAGTGGAGTCAAGTGATTTTGTCACTTCAAAGCATCCAGATGCATTAGCTTCTGCAACATCCTTTGACAGCATGAATACGTGAGGAAATGGTAAACATTGATGCAGTCACAATAGGAATACTATATTCATTGTTATTTATTATGTACACTACATACTATTCATTACATACACTAAGAGATAACTTAAACCTATTATGTCGTATGCCAAAATTGCAGAAGCCCTTCATCTAAGTTCAGATCACATTGGTGAGGATGTCACATCCTTTTTAGTACTTAATGAAAGGAAAGATACCCAATCCAGTTCAAAGGAAGGAAACAAAACAACGACATTTCCGGATAGCTGATAGCCCTTCAGTTTAATGGCAAGTTGACTACAAAAGTAAAAACTGAACAAGAAATGACTCTAAGATAGATTTTTAAAATATTGGGGAGTTGAGGGCTATGAGGAGCTAACACAAAAGGAGTTGAGGCCTGGGGCAGATCAGCTATGATCTTATTGAATGGTAGGGCAGGCTTGAGGGGCCGAATGGCCTACTCCTGTTCCCATTTCTTATGTCCTTTAAAAGCAGTGACCATCAAATGGGGCTCCAACTTGCTGCGCTTCATTCCTCCACTTCACAACTGAGAAATGTGATTGGGTTTCATGACTCACTGGAGTAAATTTTGCAAATTTGCATCCCTAGTGAAAAGGCTCGTAGTGTAGGAGAAAGCCTGCAATTTCCTGTTTTTTACTCCTGGTAAATTATGGACATCTCACCGGAAAGCAAAGGCCCAGATTAGCTTTGACCCTAGCCAGATTTGTATGAGCTGATTTTAGTCAGCCGTGATAAATGGCCTCAGTACCCCTCGGCTGAGGAGAGAAAACATGTAGCATTGGACTTCACTCCTGATTACTAACCAGAGAGACCTGTACAAAAGACCAAAGTCAGGGTAGAAGAGGGGATGGAGTGGAATATAAGGCTGGAAGACATTTTGGAGGTGGATAAAGCCATGGCAAAAATGGCAAATAAAGATGAGGTAATTGATATTCCAATAGGCCACAAAGCAAGCAACAAACTTAACTGGGTTTTTATTATCTATCTTGCTAGATAACCAGGCCTAGATAACAATATTTCCCTATGCTCTATTGAATGTATACTTCAGCTGCTACTCTAGCCAAAGCCCACTTCTATTTCCTTTCTTTCCCTTCCTCTTTTTACTTCTTTTCTCTCTGCTCCTCCTGTGTCTCCTGTCATTATGCCACCTGTCATTTTTTCGCTCTCAGATACTCAGCATTCTCAAATCCCTAGCCCAACCCTTCAGTACCCGCCTCCTTCCACCATCCCTTTAGATAAGCCTACTGTTGTCCTCTGTTCCTCTTAGCATTCTCTAAAGGGTCACTTGAAACACTTGGCGCTTCCTTATCACAAGTAGAAACCACATTTGCCCCATCATTTCCCAATCAGCATGTGGCTAGGGGCTGATATTGCCAATCAGCTCCCTGTCCAACACTTGCTTCCCAGTCACAAAAACAAAAATTGCTGGAAAAACTCAGTAGGTCTGACAGCATCTGTGGAGAGGAAGACAGAGTTAATGTTTCGAGTCCGTATGACTCTTCATCAGAGCTAAAGAGAAATAGAAACGTGCTGAAATATAAGCTGTTTAAGGGGGGTTGGACAGGTGAAGCTGGATAGAGAGCTAGTGATAGGTGGAGACAAAGGAGAGATTGCCAAAGATGTCATAAACAAAAGGTCAAAGGGGGGTTGACGGTGGTGATATTAGCTAAAGAATGTACTAATGGTGACATTAAGGGTAGAAAGCAGGATGAGCAAGTGCCAGATGGCCCTAGTGGGTGTGGGATGGGGGGAGGGGATCGAAATAGGCTAAAAGGTGGAGATAAAACAATGGATGGAAATAAATTTTAAAAATAATAATAGAAATAGGTGGGAAGAGAAAAAAAAACATATAAAATATTCTAATTATTAGAAAAAAGGGGATCAAAAAGGGATGAGGATGGAGGAGAGAGTTCATGATCTGAAGTTGTCGAACTCAGTGTTAAGTCCAGAAGGCTGTAAAGTGCCTAATAACTCACTTCCCAGTGCTGATCCTGTGGACTGTTCCAGTGATCCAACCATCACCTGCACTTTCCATATCTCCCTCCAGAATGCACATTCACTCATGAACAAAAGGCTTGCAATCTGTGAATTTACTGGGGATGATTGGATTGACATCATGGCCTTATTGGAAACGTGCCTGAGGGGTGATAATACCTTCCCCTGACCTGAAGCCACCCTACCTAGCAATACTTTGTACCACTTGCCTCGCCCAGACCATCATGGTATGGTGTGGCTCTTAAATCCAAATCTCACCTTGGTCTACCCCGTGTGCATTCTCCTCTTTTGCTCCTTTGAACATCTAAACTTGTTCCACCCCCTCACCTCTCATTTAAAATCCTGATTCTCTACCATATGCTGAGTACCATGCCAATTTTCTCAACAAACTATCCTCACTGCTTTTCATCCTTGGCCTCTGCACCAAGCCACTTCTGATCCTCAATGATTTCAAACTCTATTTTATTTCATAATCTTCTCTCTCCTTGGAGATCAGTTCCCCCTATCTTCCCTTAACCTCACCCTCGATGAAAACTCCTCAACTCATATTCATGGCCACCACACATCATGTGGCCTCACTACTGCAATAACTCTGATCACTTCCTTGTATGGCTCTCCACCCACATTCCTGCTTCCCTGTAAAATCCTTCTGTATCCAGCCCTGGAAAAGACTCTTCCACAAATTGCTTGTAACTGCACTTTCAAGTTCTCAACTGTTTGGTCTTTGACTCTCCATTCATCATGACATTTATGCAGCTACTGATCTTCTCACCCACAATCCCTTCTCCACCAGTGATACTCTCATCTCCGTTAAAACCATTAGCCTCTTTCACCCTGGCTGTTCCCACGGTGTGGCCCTCATCTTCACCCTTTAAGACTGAGGGATACAGACTTAATGAATGTGGTTGACAACTGGTTTAGCCATTCACTAAGTAGAGAAGTGCTATTGAGTACTGGTCTCAACTGTGAAAACTGTTCATTATTCTAGGATCATCCTGGAATGCAAAGATAACACCCCGGCTTTTTCACTGCAAGCCATCTTCTTAAACTTCTCTCCCCTCTCTTCTCTCCCCTCTCTTCTCCACCATCCCCTCCAAAAACAAGTGTGGTGAGCTCATAATTTTTTTTGTTATCAAGATTGTGATAATCCAGTCAGCTGCCTCCCTTGCCCTAGCCCACTGGGCTAAACTTTCTCACAGCTTTGCCCTGAACTTGTATCTTTCTCTAACTTCTCTTCTATTCCTCCTCATGCCCTCTACGGGATCATTATCTATGAGACTCACGTACTGCTCTCTCCACCATATTCCCACTAAACTACTGACTCTTCCTGACTCCCATGTTAGCTACCATTGTTAACAGTTCTCTCCTCAGGCCCTCTTTCCTTAAAATCTGCCATCACACCCTTCTTCAAAACCTAACCTTTGAACACTCCATCCTTGCAAACAATAGCGCCATCTCCAACCACTCTTTCCTTTCACAAGTTCTTGAATGTGTTGTCATATCCCAAATTTGTGCCCATCTTTCCTGGAACTCCATGTTTGAATCCCTCTAGTCAGATTTCAGTTCTTGCCATAGTACCAAAAATGGTTCCCATGAAAGTCACAAATGGCATCCTATGTGACTGGGATAAAAGTAAACTATCCCTCCTTATTCTTCTTAACCTGTTGCTGTCTTTGACAAAGTTGATCAAGCCAACCTCATCCACACTGTTCCAGCATAGTCTGCCTGAGCGGGACCACACTTGCCTGGTTCCATCTTTATTTGTCTCATCATAGTCAGAGAATTGTCATGAATAGTTTTTCTTCCCATTTCCATACAGTATCTCTGGTGTCTCCCAGGGATCTATTCTCAGACCTTCTCATCTACATGTATTCTCATCTTCTATATGTACTTATCCAGGTGTTGCCCCTTGGTGCCATCACCCGAAACTACAATGTCAGTTTCCACATAGGAACGTAGCAGGAGCAGGCCATATGGCTCCTTGAGCCTCTTCTGCCATTCGATAAGATTGTGGCAGAGCTGGTTGTGGTCCCAACTCCACTTTTCTGTCTGCACCCCCCCATAACCCTTGACTCCCTTGTCTATCAAAAATCTATCCAACTCAGCCTTGAATAAATTCAAACGACACAGCCTCAACTGCCTTCTGAGGAAGAGAATTAAACAGACCCCCTGAGAAAAAAACATTCCTTCTTATCTTCATCTTAAAAGGGAGACGTGCACATGACAACACTCAGCTTTACCTGACCACCACCTCTCTCAGCCCTCCCATTGCCCCTACATTGTCAGGCTACTTATCAGACATCAAGTATAGGATGAACAGAAATTATCTACTGGGAAGACTGAAGGCATTGTCTTCACTCCTTGCTGCAAACTCTGCTCTCTAACCACTGCCTCCATCCCTCTTCCTGACAAATGACTGACTCTTAGTCAGACTGTTCACAATCTCAGTGTCATATTGGAATGCGAGATGAGCTTATAATTACATATCCACACCATAATTTAGCCAAGCTCTTTCCACCTCCGTATCATTGCCCCATCTTCACCCCTGCCTCAGTTCATCTTTTTTTGAAACTCTCATTCAAGTCTTTGTTATTTCCAAACTTGATTATTCTAATGTACTCCTGGCCAGCCTCCTACATTCTACCCTGCATAAACTTGAGGCCATCCAAAGCTCTGGTACCAAGTCCCATTCACCCATCACCCAATGCTCGCTGACCTACACTGGCTACCAGTTATCCAATGCCTCGATTTTAAAATTCTCAGCCATGTTTTCAAATCCCTGCATGGCCTGCCCTCCCTCAACTCTTATGTCCTCTAGCCTCACAACCCCCTGAGATATCTGCACTCCTCCAATTCTGGCCTTTCGAGAATCACCAATTTTGACTGCTCCAAAATTGGTGGCAGTGCCGACAGCTGCCTTGGTCCTATGATCTGGAATTCCCTCCCTAAACCTCTCTACCTCTCTATCTCGCTTTCCTTCTTTATAATACTTCTTAAAACCTAACTTCTGTCATCTGTCTGATTATCTCCTTAAGTGTCTTCTTGGTATTTTATTTTATGCCAGCTCTGTGCAGGCCTTGGAGCATTTTATGACATTAAAGGTATTATATACGTAAAACTTGTTGTTGTTGCTTAATTGTGATCAAATAAATCCCGAATGAAGTGGAGCAATGAGCCACAGAAATGGAAGTGTGACAGTTGAGAGCCATTTGATAGTCAGTACATTCTGGTTTTCAAAGTTCAGCTCTGTCTTCAAGAGGACATTAAGATTGTCTACCATCTGATTCATCTAAATGAGCTGCTAGGCAGGCAGGGGCAACATCACAGGGTTCTTGGTAGGACTCAGATGCAGGGCTTTCCATCTTACCCAATGTTAGTTGGAAGAGGTTTCAGTTTATCCACAACTAGCTATCAAGCAATCAGTCAGATTGCAGTTTGATTTGGAGTTGAAGGAGTGTTGATAGATCTGAGTGCTGTCAGTATGTGTTTGAAAACTGGTTATGTGCTTCTTGATAATGTTGACAAGGAATTAACATAAGAACAGAAGAAATAGGAGCAGGAGTAGGCCATTAGGTCCCTCCAGCCTCCTCCATCAGTGAAAAAGTTCATGGCTGAACATGCCTTAACTTCACTTTTCTGTCTGTCCCCCATAACCCTTGACTCCCTTGTCAATTAGAAATTTGTCTAACTTAGCCTTGAATATATTCAATATATTCCATTGCCCGGTGGAAGGAGAGATTTCTAAACACTAACGACCCTCTGAGAGTGTCTCCATCTTAAATGGCAGAGCCCTTATTTTGAAACTGTCCCCTAGTTCTAGATTTGACCACGAGGGAAAACATCTTCTCAGTATCTACCCTATTAAACCCTGTCAGAATCTTATGTGTTTGGATAAGATCACTTCTCATTCATCTAAACTCCACTAAGTATAGGCTCAACCAGCTCAACCTTTCCTCATAAGACAAACCCTTCATCTCAGAAACCGGCCTAGTAAACTTTCTCTGAACTGCTTCAAATGCACGAATGTCCCTCCTTAAGTAAGGTGACCAAAACTGCATATGGTACTCTGGTGTGGTCTCACCAATGTCCGCACAAGATTTCCCTATGTTTATACTCCATTCCCCTTGTAGTAAAGGCCAAGATTCTGTTTGCTTTCTTAATTAGTTGCTGTACCTGTATGCTGACGTTCTGTGATTCAAATACAAGGACACCCAGGTCCCTCTATTCCACAGTGTTCAGCAGTTTCTTTTCTTTTATAATAATGTTTTTCTATTCTTCCTGCCAAAGTGGACAACCTCATATTTTATAAAGGAGACAAATGAAGAGTGAAGGATGAAGCTTAAGATAGCCTAGAGGTTATTGTTCCAGTCAGTGAAGTATTGGAGAAGCACTAGCATGCAGGGCACTATACTCCAGCAAGAGGTATTTAGGAGCGGGCAGCTTAAGGATGAAAGCAGTGAGAGGGGTGGGGCATACAGTGATTTGCAATTCACTATTATTTTCATATATTGTGTTATATGAAAATGACTTTGGAGACCACTTAAGGCATAACACATTCATGGAATTAAGAAGATACCTATAGGTTGCCCTAAGCCTATTATTTATATTGGGCCCTTGTGCCACACTCTGTGATATCTGTTAACTTACATTACATTACTGGGATAATCCTGTGGGGATGTCTGGATACGTGCTACAGGAACAATGTGATCACTAATCCTTTAATTGTGGGCAGGTTGCAGCAGGTGGAAAGCCTGTCAGTAACAGCAATGGCCTATCCAGATGGTTGGGAGCTTGACTCCAAGGGTTCAATTGTCCCTCCACATTGGGATGGATTTCACTACTTCTCATATGGCTGGATGACATGTTTGACAGAAACGCTAAAGAGGCAATGTACCCACCTTCAAGAAATTATGCTGAAAAGACTATGGAGCATTATGAGTGTGTTCTTGTGGTGACAAGTGCACTTAATTGTAGGTCATTCTCTAAGCTTTTCCCATCACTGATGTGTACATCTGTGATTTCCCAATAACACTCCCAGCAGGCCAGAATCCTCCCTGGAACATTTATTCATAAAATTGGTCTTTAGAGCTTACTGATGTCTTTAGATGATGATACCCTATAAAGATTTGGTGAGATAAAAACTGCGAGAAGCTGTGCCTGTATTTCAGGCATAAAACAGGTGCAAAGCCATGGGATGACCAGCACTCGGCCAGAGCAAGCGTTAGTCCCACTGCTAAATTGGTTGGTTCCTTTTTTAGCCATCCCAAGTGGATGTCAAAAACAGGCTCATCCCCCACCTCATCACCATTTGATTTCTTGGTGGGAGTACATCAAAAGGCATTAGGTATCTATAAGTAGTAAATTAGGTGCCAAATGTCTATTAAGTCTACCAACAAACTAATGGCGATAAGTGGTTCAAATGTCGGGCCTGGCCTGTTCAGGATTCTTCAGAGGCCACTGGCCATCAACTCCAGGTAAGTTAAAAAAAATTATTTTGTTAGAAAAATCATCCTGTGGAGTCAGGAGGAACAGGAGAGGTCCTCTGACTCCTCAGCAGTCACATTGCCCCACTCCCCTCAGAAGCATCCTCTAAAGTCTTGGTGATCTTAAGTATCACCAGCCCATCTAATACCTCCTGTTTATCAATCTTTAGCCCATCCAGTGTTTCAACTACCTCCTCTACAGCTATGACTTTGGTAGCATTTTCTTCTTTTGGTAAAGACAGGTGCGAAGTAGTCATTGAGTATGTCAGCTCTGCCCTCCAACCTTCAGAAGCAAAATGAGTAAAATCCTTTTTATGTAGTGGGCGGTTAGGATCTAGAATGCACTGCTTAAGAGTGTGGTGGATGCAGATTAAATTATGGCTTTCAGAAGAGAATTGGATAACAATCTGAGAAAAAAAATTGAAGGGAAAGGGCACGTGTGGAATTAGCGGAGTTGCTCTTGCAGAGACCCAGCATGGACATAACAGGCCAAATGACCTCCTTTTGAGCTTTAAGCATTCTATGATTTTTTATGACTCTATGATTAATAAAGTTATCAGGATGACAGATCATTTTGGAAGTGTAATTGAATTCGTTTTCAGAAGAGGGGAGTAAACTTACAAACACCTACATCTGACATTGAGAATTTGTTTACTTTTGCAAGAAGAGTCTCGTGGGGATTTTCAATCATTTATTTTTGAATTTAATAGATCAAATTTAATGCGTGCACAATTAGGAAATTGGGACATCTGTGACTTTCTAATCTGGGACAGGAATTGGGGGCGGATGCGAGGTTCCAAGAGAGAGCCCAAAATTATAAATTTTAGCCTAGAATTTTCCTCATTTTAAAGTTATGCTGGAAGGCCTGGATCCCAGCATAAAGCGATTCCGATTAACCTATTGATCAATACAGTCATCTGAGCAAATATAGAAGTCTTCATAGAGCTATTGGTTGAGATGACAAAATATACTCCACTGACATTATATACAACACAATCCCTGCGAACTTTTGTTTCTAATAAAGAAGAGCCTGCAATAGTAAATGTCCCCTGACATAGCCTGATACAAAAATGTGACTAGTCAAGGATCATTAGCCTCACAATAGAACTAGACTCAAACCTGAGCAAGCAGGGAAAAGAAGCAATAAACTTTATGTTTAAGTAGCTGCAAAATAAACAGTTTCTGTCATTGGATTGTTATTTTAAGAACATTTAAAATTTCAGAATACAATATTTCCTCAAAATAACATAAAGACTGTGTTGTCCATTCTTTATTAAAAAAAACAGCGATAAAGTAACAAGGGACAAGGTTTGATTTAACCATTCTCGCTGGGTTGTTTGTTGGGGTGGGGGGGTTGGTGGTGGTGAGATTTTGTTAAGTGTAAACAATTGTGAAGGATGGATATGTCCTAATTTCTGGTTAATGTATTAATACAGCACATGTTCAAGGTTTTAGAAATTTGGAGGAAGTTTTACCTCTGCTTGGGACACTAGCAATTTAAATGCATTTTATGTTACTTTCCACTGAATTAGTATTCTAGGGCGGGATTTTATGGCCCTGCTCGCCGGCAGGATCTTCTGGTCCCACTGAAAGTCAATGGACTTTTGGCTGGCCCACCGCACTCCCCACGGCAATCCTAGCCCTAATTGGAAGAGAAGAGAAGCTTGAATCTGGCCCACAAAAGACTGAAAATTGCTCGGGACTTTGAACGCAGGTTGAGCTTCCTGACAAACATGCATCATCAAGTCACACACGCTCATTTAAAAGCCAGCTTGCCAAAATTAAGTTCCCCCTCCAAATTAAGCTCTCCACCAGTTAGAAATTGGAACATTCCCATTTACGACTTCATATAAGTGGCATGCGCCTGGCGGAGGTTAACTTCATCCATGACTTTGAAGTGAGCAGCTGCTGCTTTGACCTTCTTGGGGACCGCTCAGAAATGGCAGCCTCTTGATTGAGATTGAGTGCTGGTAGGCCAAGTTGCACGAAGGCTGGACCCTGGAGGCAAGACCAACATGGAAGGGTGGAGCAGAGACAGGGCAGGGGAGGGAGGGTATCGAGGGAAAGAAGGCAGGCTACTCAGGGGAGGGTGGGAGTTAGCGAGGGAATGCAAGGATGCAGGGATGTGGGATGAAGGGAAGGAGGGAGGGGGTTTCTGGGCAGGGATGAGCAATGGTTCTAGAGGGCAGGGTTGGTTCTGTCCACAGTGGGGTCCTAGGGATTGAACTGCGGGTACTGGGCAGTGGAGGAAACAGGGGAGAGTGGGATGTGATAGGGTGGCAGATCCATAGTCGGGTAGCTGATGGTTTTGTGGGGTGAGTGGTCACAGAAATGGATGAAACAGGTGGCTTGGATAACGGGAGGGGTCAGGGTCAGGCTGGCATGGGGATGGTAAAGGATGTAGGCCCAGCGGGGAGAGAAGGTACGTGGAGGTTGATAGTTATAGGTTCAAGGCTAACAGGAAAGATTCATGGGTGACAGAGGGGAGAGGAATGGTTTTACTGGAAGGCTCAACGGTGAGCGGGAAGTTGCTGGATGACAGAGGGAGGGGAGAAGATGGTGGCGAGTGTCTGGAAAATTATGGTACCATTTTTTCAAGGTTCTCCTTCACAACACAGTTGCTTTGTACGTGTGAATCCTTACATGTGAATCCTTGAAGTGGGAGGAGGGTTTTTTCGGATCGGTGGAGTTCAAGGAGAGCACAATTGGCTGACTAAAGGAACACCTTAATGATCATGAGGCAACTGGATGACAACCATGCTCAGTTGCATTCTCCTCTTTTTGGTGAAGCCCACACAGCAGCAGGTTTGCACCCTGACTCATGGGTCTCATAATATCGAGAACCCAGCATGGTAAGGAGCTGAAGTAATCTCACCTCTTGGGAGAATCCCCCAGTCCCTGGAATAAGTCTGATGAACCCTGGTTGCAATCCCTTTAAGCGAGGTCAATTCTTCCCTAGGTAAGGAGACAAACAGGACAGACAATACTCCACTTAAGGTCTCACCATGGCTGCAGTCAACTGCTACAAGACCTCTAATCTGTTATGCCAACAGATGTTAAATGCCAAGCTGCCCAAATCCCAGAGGGAAACTTGAAGCGGCTGCCACAACTATTTGCAATTTGCATTTAATTTGAGAAGTGGATTTTGAATTCAATTGTAATAAGGTAACCGAGTTTCACTTTTTTTACAAAACTAAATTAAACCTTTATTAATAATAATAAATGATTTCAAGCACATACATAGGTTTACAAATTACTACTATGATAGCTCATAGCTCCCTTAGTTAATCTAACTCCCAGTTACACCTTCGTTAAGGCAACAGCAAAAACACAGATTTTAAAAGACCCAGGCAAAGTAACACGATATCCTGAACAGTCGAATTTAAAGTGAGTTTTCTTCACTTCAGTTCTTGCAGAAAGCAGTTTGGGTACAGAGGCTGGAGGCTTTTCACACTTGTTTGATTTTAGAATGCCTTCCCTTGCACACAGCCTTCTTTCCTTTTTACATATTTTCCCCTTTGAATGCAAATTCCCGTTGTTTCACTATGTCCTTGGACCTTACCTCTCTAATAATAAAATCTATCATAGTATCAATTTTTTCAGTTAGCTTTGGGAAAAATAAACACACTGTTTGGCTTAGCATCTGTTGGCTAGGTTTAACACCTTACCACCTCTGAAATTCACTACTCTACTTTATCTAAAAATGCGAATGTTCCCTTTATACCTCATATTCTAAAACTCCAGCTATGTTTACCTATTTAACATTTGAAACCTAGCTTCTCTTCTTGATACACCAGAGCCTTCAGACCAACTGTCTGTAATTCAATTAAGTCCCACATACACACACACAATTTATACTTTACAATAAATTCCAATAACATTATGAAAATTATTATATCTTCCTGACAAATCACTCAGTCTCTCTTGCAATCAAAGGTAACTTGACAGTTATCTCCCTATTTGCTGGCAGAACCTGCACGTTAGCTCAGAGTTACTTTTGAACAAGGACAGCCAGGTCCGTTCGGCCACCCACACTTCTCATTATCTCACTATCTAGGAAAGACTCTCTTTTGCTATTCCTCAGACCTCAGTGAAGATCCTCGCACATTTGACCCTCATACTTCATCTGCCACGTTCCTGTCCACTCACTTAGCCTGTCTAACTCCCCTTGAGGCCTCTTTGCATCCTCATCACATCTCACAGCAGGACATGCAATGACGTGACTGCAAAACACTGCACAGACTGCATTCTAAGAGGACTCAAACCAAGTGAGCAATACCTGCTGGGCTGCCTGATGAGTGTCTAGGCCACGCATTCAGGAACGATGTACAAGCTGAAACACACTCATGTCGGAGTACTCAATGATGCCTCCACAGATGATCTGAGATAATAAATGGTGTATCGTTAGAACCGCATCATTGGAATCTGATTGGGAATGACATGCAATTTGGTTAATTTGCTGTGGCCATGGTAGCAACTAGCAACATCATGAGAACACAGCAAACCTGAACACAGTGCAATTAAACATAAATTTACAAGTGCCAAAAGTACACCCAAGCCACCTTTGTACCTTCAAAACTTCTTTATCTTTCTTTTCCTATTACTACGTCCAGGTGCATCCCAGGCATCCACAGCTGAGGTGGAGGCAGCCTGCTGACTACTATGCTCTGTTAACTGTGAGGAGTTTGGTGGGCATTTTGCTAGACCTGGGTCTCCAAGGTGCCACCCTTTCTGTGGAAGCAGCAAAGCATTTGCATGCTGGAGCTACAACAGCAGACAGAACGTGGATGGATTTCTCCAGCCTTCAGTCCAACTGCAAACAGTTTCTGGCATCTCTGCCTGATGTTCCATTACATCTCCATCAGGTCTCTTATGGCTGAGTCCAGAGGGTCTTCTTCTGCATGGGGCTCAGCAGGGGCCTGATCTCCAGCAGTCCACAAAGTGTCAGAGAACTCGGCTGTCACTTCCTCTACCAGCTGAAGACCCGTACCTGTGAGGTGCTCACCAGATTGTGGCCTATTCTAGAATGCGCACCCAGTGAGGTGAATGTCTCTTATCGTTGGTGCAGGGTGTAGGTGAACAGCATCATCTGTAGCATCATCCTCAGAGGTGGGTTTGGGGCTGGTTCTGTGGCTGGTCTCCCTTCCCCTCTTCTTGCTGGTATCTGGAATGGAGAAAATAAACATTTAGCGGATGCCTAAGTAGGCTCCCTTATCTATGTCTCACTCTTGTCAATGCATTTGACAACTGCAGACTAAAGGCATCTTCACTGGCTTGCTGGGGGAGTCCTATATCACCTTCAGCACAGGCACAGTCCTGCTCGTCCCTGGCCAGCCTAGTAGCCTCCTCCTTGAAAGGGATGAAGATTCTGATGTCGGGCAGACCACCTCTGGTCGGGGCCCACTACCCCCTGCTTTGCATGTCCTTGGCCTGCAGAAAAGCAGAAGGATTGATTGTCATCCGAATGGATGAATGAGCAGTTTAGGAGCTTGTATGCCTATGCCAGCTCCTGAGCCCTCCTCTGTTAAGTGATTAACAAGCAGGATGTCCTGCAACTGATAGAACATTGACAGCATAAAGTGGCTGCCACACGTTCAGTGCATATGTCCCATCTGCTGGTGAGTTCTGCAACCCAAACTCCTGTCTGACGCCCATGTGCACTCGCACACTTACATTACCTAATGCCCTTAGGAATGTCACTTTGCAGTGAGTAGACGGTGCCACTTATCCTGGCAGAGCACAGCAGATCGTTCATCCTTTTACTGCACGGCTAGGAAGTTCTCCTGTGGGGCCCATGAGCGCTTCCTCCACTGCAACCTCCGCCCAGGCCATCATGGTCAGAAAGGAGGGCCTCCTGCTACCGTCTCTGTGAAACAGCACATCCTGCCTTTCTTTGACAGCCTGGAGGAGAGCCTGCAGGACGGTTTTGCTGAACCGCGGGGCCACATGTTGCCTGCTCTGGGACATACTGCCTGTGATGTAGAGAATTCGGACCTCTTGGCCTGCAGCGAGTGAATGGCTGTCCAGGTGCTCCTTACATATTGGGCCTAGACCTTTGACCCCATGAAGCAATGGTGGGGTCAGCAACTTCCTGCCCATCACAGCTACGAGAATCAGTGAGCTCCTTTCAGGTGCAAATGTAATGAGCTGAATAGCACAAGATGCGCATGATCAGCTGTCCCTCCCTGCCCAGAAGATGAAACCTGTGACAGCTAGAAAGAAAGCAATAACAACAGATAGTGATTGTATAAAAATCAAAGATGGTAAAATATTGTTTGAAAGCGATGTAGTAGCAAAGGAATGGACAGAATATATGTACGATGATCCAAATTGAGGGAGACCTCAAGATATTGAGGCAAATGAATGACCATACATTATGATGTCAGAGGTAAAGAGTTCTTTAAAACAGATGAGTACAGGAAAAACCCCAGGCATTGGGATGAAGCAACATCGAACATCCAAAAATCGCTGAAGAAACAGAATTAGAAGTGATAACAGAGATTTGTGATCAAATACATACCAAAGGATACATTCCAAGTGACTTGAGACATTCATTATTTGCTGTTATCTAAAAGCCTAAACAATAGAGTGCAATCATTTTAGAATTGTAAGTTTAATGAGTCATCTCATTAAAGTGACCTTGAGAATTATAATGGGAAGAAATAATAACACATTTGAAGTAGAAATTGGTGAAACAGTCTGGATTTAGACCTGGAGTGGAAACAAGAGAGGGAATACTTAACCTAAGAACAATATTTTGATAAATATCTAGAAGTAAACAAGAATATTTCAGACCAAGAAATGGCATCCAGTCCTGTTCATCACCAAAAATTAATAGATGTGTTGCTGAAATGTGACATTGACAATAAAGATGTGAGATTTATCCAGAGCCTTTTTTGGGATCAAATTGCAAGCATCAGGCTAGAAGAGGGGACAATCAGATGTGTTTCAAGTGAAGAGAGGAGTTAAACAAGGCTGTGCACTGCCACCAAAATTATTCAATCTGTTCACAGAACAAATATTCAGAGAATTAGATGTACTTCCAAGGGTAAAAATTGAACGCAAGAACATAACAAACTTTTGGTATGCTGACAATACAGCGCTACTTGCAGAAAAGGCTCTACAAAATATCATAGATCAAGTAAAATCCAGAATATGGATTGAGTATGAACACCATAAAGACAAAAACAATGGTGGTTAGAAGGAAAAGATACTAGAGTGAAGATTGAAGTGGACGGTGTCACACTAGAACCAGTAAATAAGTTTGCATATTTAGGCAAATGGGGCAGAATGTTCTACTGGTCGGGTGGGTGGGTGCGCGCCTGACCCGAACAAACGTAAAATGATGCGCGATGACATCGGGCAACTCACACAAGGGGCATGTTATTAACATTTTAAAAATCTTTCTTTTTTATTTTCAAAGATCTTCATCTCCCTGAGGCAGCTCTGTGCTTGCGCTGCTCCCCACCCATACATGAAGCACTCCAGCGCACGTTTCACACTGGGCGGGCCTTAATTGGCCCACTAGCACGAAATTGCGCTCGCAGCCCAATCATGGGTGGCAGTCGGCTTCCCGACCTCTCCCACTTGCCCGATGAGGGCAAAATTCTTCCCATGATAACAGAAGATGGCAGATGTGATACAGAAGTTAGAAGAAGGATAGAGATAGCCAGAAGTAATTTTATGAAGATGAAGGGTGTGTTAACAACAAGAAAACGCAAGCTTGTAACAAGGCAAAAACTCACAGGGCAGGATTCTAAGGTCGGTGGGCCTAGGAGTGGTTGGGAAATGGTCTGCTGCCCGCGATCAGCCAATTAACGCTCTCCCAGTGTGAAACGTGGCTCTGCACTGATCGGGAAGAGCTGAACGGTGGCAGGGGCCCCTCAGCCGTTGGGTTCAATGGCGACCCAACAGCCCGTTCGAAAATGGCCGAGGCAGCCTCTGGAAGGCTGTCACAGAAGGATGTCTGTTTTGCAGTCTCAATATCGAAGTTATGGAGTCGAGTGCGGCTGGGCACGGTGGCGGAAGGGCAAGCCGGGTGGGCACTCAGCCCATCGTTTTTCAGACGAGTGCCTTGCCGTCCTCCTGGAAGAGGTGGCTGCCAGGAGGGACACCCTTGTTCCTAGAGATGGGAGGGAGGAGGAGGCCACCGCAGCTCACCAAGAGGGCATGGGAGGACGGTGCAGCACTGGTTAGCAGCCATGATGTGATGCAGCACACATGGGTGCAGTGCTGGAAGTGCTTCAATGACCTTCTGCGCTCAGGAAGGGTTGGTACCGTATTGGCAAGGGTCAGTGTGCAGAAGTGCTAAAGTGTGGCTGTTCTCCCATGGACCTCAAGGATGCTTTGAACTTTGTTGCACAGGCATTGCGTGTTCATTGGGCTCAAATGAAAGGGTCCTTTCAGACATCCGGAATGGAGGCATGCGGTCGAAGCTGATCTGTGCAAGTTGATCTTTGGTAGCTAGCTGAAGGAGTGTTAGATCAAGGCATCCCTGTTGCCCCTGCCTCCCTGGAGGTTACCAAGGTCTGCCTCAATGCCCTCAGTGTTCTCCTCACTGTACTTCTCTTCTGACTCACTACTGGATTCAGCATCTGTGGCCTGCGCAGGTGCGTCAAGACCCTCTTCCTCCAGTGGATTTCACCATTGCCAGTGCTAATTTCTGGAGAGTGCAGCATGCAACCACGGTCAGTGACACCTGCTCCGGGGGGTACTGTAGTGCTCCCCCTCAACGGTCCAGGCATTGGAAGTGCATCATGAGAAGACCTGTGCTCCTCTCCACCACCGGTCTTGTAGAGGCATGACTTGTATTGTAACGCTTCGCTACCTCTGTTCTTGGGTGGCAAAGAGGCGTCATAAGCCACCTCTTCAACGGAGAGCCCTTGTCACCCAGCAGCCATCCATCCAGTGGGGCTGGAGCTTTGAAAAGCCTCGGCACCTGGGAGTGTCTCAGGATGTAAGCGTCATGGGGGCTGTCAGGTACCTTGCACAGACTTGCAGAATCTGCATTCTGTGATCACACACTATCTGCACGTTCATGGAGTGGAAGCCCTTCCTGTTGACGAAGGCACCGGGCTCTCCTGCTGACGCCTTGATGGCCGCATGCATGCAGTCAATAGCACCCTGGACGCGGGGGAGCCCAGCAATCACTGCAAAGCCTCTGGTTCGCTCAGCGTGGCAGGCCTTGTCCATATGGTTCAGTACCTGCCTGAACAGAGCGATGCAACTGTGGACAGCTGATTGGGAGACTCCACACAGATCCCCCACTGACCCCTGGAAAGAGCCAGAGGCATAGAAGTTGAGGATCACTATGACCTTCAGAGCATAGCGTATCCACCCACAAAGTCGGAGCTGATCTCAGGCCCAATCATCAAACAAACGGAGGTCATTCTCTCCCTTGAGAGCTGGAGCCTCCTTCGGCATTGCACCTTGGAAGTGCAGAGGTAGCTGCATCACCACCTGTAAACCCTGGAAGCAGGGTAGTGATGTCTTCTGCGGCCCTGTACATCTTGGACTTCCTGCTGGCCCTGCGCCCATATTTGCGCCTCTCCTCCCACAGGTTGCTCCCCTAGGAGCTGCATTGGGACACCTAACCTCCTCTTCCTTCTGCCCCTCTCTTCTTCCTCAGAGGTGGTGCTGCCAACGGAGACCACAATCCTCATTATCAGGGTGACGGAAGGTTGTCTGATACCTGGAAGGCTGCACATGGTTTGAATCCTCCGGGAGCCTTGGAGACACCAAGGAGTCCTGAAATGAAGCCTGGAAATGCTAAGAATGAAGCCCTGAACAGAGATGGTGCTGCCAAGTACCAATAAGTCACCAGCAACAAACTGTGTATCAAACTCCCCACCACTGACATTGGCAATGTTGTTCAGTCCATTTATCCCACCCATGGATGAGGTTTTTGAAAATGGGACCTGCTTGCCTGTCTGTTTTGCCCAAGTGATGAGCATGAAATCGCACGAGCAATGAAAAATCACCGTCAGTTGGATCGTTAATGGCCTTAAGTGACCTATTAATTAATGGCCGGCGTGGTTCCAGCACCCACTCGTGCCTGCCGACTGAAGTATCGTGCGAGTTATGCCCAATTGCGTCAGGCGAGCACCTGCCCACAAGACGTAAAATTCTGCCCATAAGATGCTGTTTCTATCCACTTTCCTGTAAGATTCAGAAACCTGGACAATAATTAATGATCTATGGAAGAAAATGGAGGCCTTTGAAATGTGGATGCTAAGACGTATGCTAAAAATTCCATATACAGAGCATAAGACAAATGAAGAGGCACTTGAAATAAGAGAGAAAAGAACTCTACAAAGTGACATCCAGAAAAGAAAATGTGAGAATTTCAGCCATTTGATCAGAGCTGAAAAGCTACAGAGATCTCTTCTGGAGGGCAACAGAAAAAGGGGTCAGCCTAGGAGTAGTTGGATGACAGATATCACAGAGCTGTTCCAGATGAGCTACAGTGGATGTGTGAGGGTGGTGCAAGACAGACAAGCATGGCATGCTATGACAGCAGATCTCCTGACAGGCGTAGCTACAAGCAGCAGCAGCAAATGCACTGAGCATTCCCCATTGTGTCAGAAAGAGACAGAGTTTAACAATAGTAATAGTGCATTAACAACTAAGGCCACATCTGGGAAAAATAATAAAAAGTTAAAATTAAAGGCACTATATCTGAATGTATGAAACATTCAAAGCAAGAACAATATGTTGAGGAGTCAAATAGACAACATTTCAGATCCAGGATTGTGTACTGAGTCAATGTTAATTAGTAATCTTATAGTAAAGGATCCTCTGCGGAAAAAGAAGTGATCATAATATGATAGAATGTCATATTGAGTTTAAGAGTGATATGGTTATGTCAGAAACTAGAGTCATAAGTTTTAAAAAAAGCTAATTTTAGAGGTATAATGACACAAATAGAAATAAATGGATTTGATTTCATAGCCACTATTGAGATGAGGTTGCAGGGTGGTTAAGGCTGGGAACTAAATATTCAAAGCTACTTTACTTTTAGAAAAGATAGTCAAAATTGAAAAGGAGTTTAGTAGCCCTGATAATAAAGGTTGAAATAAAGGCAGTAGTAAGAAAAAATCTTACCCCAGAAAATGAGGATGTAGAATTGGACTGCATGGAGCTAAGAAATAACAAAGCAGAAAACACTGGCGGAAGTAATTTATAGAACTCCTAAATTAATTGTAGTGTTGAACAGAGCATATTAGTGGAAATTAGGGGAGCATGTAACAAAAGTAATACAATATTTATGCAATAGGGGACTTCAATCTTCATATAGACTGAGCAAACCAAAATAGGGAAAAAATAGCTGTGAGGTTAAATTAATTTCAGACAGTTTTCTGGAACAATATGTTGAGGAGTCAAATAGACAACATTTCAGATCCAGGATTGTGTACTGAGTCAATGTTAATTAGTAATCTTATAGTAAAGGATCCTCTGCGGAAAAAGAAGTGATCATAATATGATAGAATGTCATATTGAGTTTAAGAGTGATATGGTTATGTCAGAAACTAGAGTCATAAGTTTTAAAAAAAGCTAATTTTAGAGGTATAATGACACAAATAGAAATAAATGGATTTGATTTCATAGCCACTATTGAGATGAGGTTGCAGGGTGGTTAAGGCTGGGAACTAAATATTCAAAGCTACTTTACTTTTAGAAAAGATAGTCAAAATTGAAAAGGAGTTTAGTAGCCCTGATAATAAAGGTTGAAATAAAGGCAGTAGTAAGAAAAAATCTTACCCCAGAAAATGAGGATGTAGAATTGGACTGCATGGAGCTAAGAAATAACAAAGCAGAAAACACTGGCGGAAGTAATTTATAGAACTCCTAAATTAATTGTAGTGTTGAACAGAGCATATTAGTGGAAATTAGGGGAGCATGTAACAAAAGTAATACAATATTTATGCAATAGGGGACTTCAATCTTCATATAGACTGAGCAAACCAAAATAGGGAAAAAATAGCTGTGAGGTTAAATTAATTTCAGACAGTTTTCTGGAACAATATGTTGAGGAGTCAAATAGACAACATTTCAGATCCAGGATTGTGTACTGAGTCAATGTTAATTAGTAATCTTATAGTAAAGGATCCTCTGCGGAAAAAGAAGTGATCATAATATGATAGAATGTCATATTGAGTTTAAGAGTGATATGGTTATGTCAGAAACTAGTCATAAATTTTAAAAAAAGCTAATTTTAGAGGTATGAGGGGTGAATTGGCTGAGGTCGATTTGGAAATTATATTAAAAGATATGAAGGCAGATAAGCAAGGGGAAACACTTAAAGCAATAATTCATATTTCTCAATGAATATTTATTCTCTTGAGGAATAGAAACTCCAATGGAAAAATGGTACAACCATGACTAACTAGAGAAGTTAAGGATAGTATTAGATTAAAAGAAGTTTATAATGTTGTCAAAAACAGTAGCAAACTTGAAGAGCGGGTGGGTTTTAAAAATCAGCAAAGAATGACAAGTTTATTGATAAAGATGGTGAAAATAGAATCAGAGCAAACTAGCAAGAAATATAAAAACAAACTGTAAGAGTTTTTACAAGAATGTAAAAAGGAAGAGATTAGTGTAAATAAATCAGTCCCTGAGAGGCAGAGATGGGGTAATTCATAGTGGAGAATAGGAAGATGCCAACGATATTAAACAAACATTTTGAGGGAGGGGAAGGGGAAGGGGAAGGGGAAGGGGAAGGGGAAGGGGAAGGGGGTGCCCTGCCCCCCCCCCACCCAACCCCCACCCCCCCTTTCTTAAAACCGTGTTGACTCTGCATAATCATATTGCGATTTCCAAAGTGCCTGTTACCACATCTTTAATAATAGATTCTAGCATTTTCCTGATGTCATATAGAAGTGCCCGATATGCCCGTGCGTGAAATAAAGCGTTTTGATGTCAGAAGAGCGTTCCGAGGTCAAAGCACATTCTCGCGATGTTTCACTAGGCAGACACATGATGAAGACGGAGGCACGCCCACCATTAATTAAGCTGCCGGTTAAGGCCCTTGAGACCCTTGAGACACCAATTGTCTCCAAGTTTATGATAGCCCGTGCGACCAGGCAGGCAGGCCAAAATTTGCAAAATCTCATCCATCTATTATCTAAAATAGAAGACACAAAGTGAATATCAGGAGTTTTAGAGAACCAAAGGTTTAATGAGAGTAATTAAAATTAGCAAAGAAAACACTCTAGAGAAATTAATGGAACCAAAAGCTGACAAATCCCCTGGACCTGATGGCCTACATACTAAGGTTTTAAAAACAATGACTGTAGAGATATTGGATGCATTAATTTTGATCTTATAAAATTCCCTTGATTCTAGAATATTCCCCATGCATTACAAGGTAGCAAATGTAACACTGCTGTTCAAGAAAAGAGGAAGAGAAATCTATAAGCCTTCTCCATGACATCAGCAGTAAGGAAAATGCTATAATCTATTATTAAAGATGTGGTAATAGGCACTTGGAAAATCACAATATGATTATGCAGAGTCAACACAGTTTTAAGAAAGGGGAATTGTGTTTGAAAAATCTATTGAGTTATTTTGAGGGTGTAATTAGCAGGCTAGATAAGGGGGGACCAATGGATGTAGTATATTTGGATTTTTGGAAGGCATTCGATAACGTGTCACACAAGAAGCTGTTACACAAGATTAGAACTCAGGGGATGGGGCTAATATATTAACATGGGTTGAGGATTGATTAATGGATACAAAAATGAGTAGGCAGAAACCTATCATTTTCAGAATGGCAGGGTATAACAAGGGGACTTCCACAAAGGTCAATACTTGAGCCTCTGCTATTTAAAATCTATATCAATGTTTTAAATGCAGGGACTGAGTGTAGTCTATCCAAGTTTGCAAACAATACATAGCTAGGTGCGAAAGTAAGCTGAGAGAATCTGCTGCAAAGGGATATAGACCAGTTATGTGATTGAGCAAGAAAGTTTTAGGGTATAAAGGGGGAAAGTGTGAAATTATTCACTTTAGTAGGAAGAATGGAAAAGCATAATACTTTTAAAAGATGAGAAAATAGTAAATGTTGGTATTCAGAGAAATTTATGCGTCCTTGTACACATCACAAAATGTGTGTAAGTACAGAAAATTATTCGGAAGACAAATGCAAGGGGATTGGTGCACAAAAGTAACAAAGGGCAGAATTTTACCCCTGTTGTATGGGCGTGTGCCCGACATGCCCATGCATGAAATAAAGCGCTTTGAGGTCAGACGAGCGTTCCGAGGTCAAAGCGCACTCTCGCGATATTTCACTAGGTGGGCACGTGATGAAGACGGACGCCATTAATTAAGTTGCTGGTTAAGGCCCTTGAGACCTTTGAGACACCAATTGTCTCCGTGTTTATGGTAGCCCGTGCGACCAGGCAGGCATGCCACAATTTGCAAAATCTCATCCACGAGTGGGATAAGAGAGGTCAGTGGGCTTGACAAAGCGAATAGTGAGTAGTTTTGGGTATCACTTGCTGCTGCTTGCTTCCATGAACAGGACAGCTTTATTTCGCTTCAGAGCTGCATTCAGAGCATTTAAAGGCTCCAGTTCAGCACTCAGTGTTGTCTTCCAGGCCCCCGGAGGATCGACACCGCACGGGGCCTTCATGGTATCAGGCAGCCTTCCCTTACCCTGGTAATGGGGATTGTGGTCTCTAGTGGAGGCACCCGCTCTGAGGAGGGAGAGAGGGCCAGAAGGGGGAGGAGGCCAGGTGTCCCTATTCAGCTTCCAGGGCAGCGACCTGTGGGAGGAGAGGCACAGGCACAAGGGACACAGGGCCAACAGGAAGTCGAAGGTGGAAGGGGCCGCAGAAGACGCCATTATCCTGCTGCCAGGGTTTACAGGTGGCTTTGCAGCAACCTCAGTACATCTGAGGTTCAATGCCAAAGGAGTTCTGTCTCTCAAGGGAGACGGTGACCTCCATCCATTAGAGGATCGGCCCTGAGATCAGCTCTGACTGTGAGAGTGGATCTGAAGGTCACAGTGGCCCGAAGCTTCTATGCCTTTGGCTCTTTCCAGGGCTTAGTGGGGGGATCTTGTGGAGTCTCCCAATCAGCTGTCCACAATTGCGTCAAACTGGAGACAGAAGCTCTGTTCAGGAGTGCATTGACTTTCATTCATTACCATACAGCCAGGCAGAGCGAGTCAGAGGCTTTGCAGCGATTGCTGGGTTCCCCTGCATCCAGGCTGCCATCGACTGCACACACATGGCCATCAAGTTGCCACTGGGTGAGCTGGGTGCCTTCGTCAACAGGAAGAGAGCCCACTCCATGGACATGCAGATAGTATGTGACCACAGGACATAGATTCTGCAAGGCTGTGCAAGGTACCCTTGCAGCTCCCAAGACGCTTACATCTGAGACACTCCCAGATGCCGAGGCTCTTCGGTGCTCCAGCCCAGCTGGATGGATGGCTGCTGGGTGAAAAGGGCTATCCATTAAAAAGGTGGCTCATGACACCTCTCTGCCACCCAAGAACAGAGGCTGAGCAGTGGTACAACAGGAGCCATGCCTTCACAAGGGCAGTGGTAGAGAGAACCATTGGTCTTCTCAAGATGGGCTTCCAATGCCTGCACCATTCAGGGGGCGCACTGCAATACCCCCCAGATCATGTGTCACTGATAGTGGTTGCATGCCACACTCTACACAATCGCTGGAAATGGAGGACGCAGTGCAGGAAGAAGATCTTGACATAGCTGCACAGGCAACGGTACTGAGTCCGAGGACGAGCACGCTCAGGAGAACACTGAGGGCATAGACACAGACCTGGGTGACCTCCAGAGAGGCAGGGACACCCGGGAAGCTTTGATCCAATACTTCTTCAGCTAGCCTACCATAGCAGGCTCTATATTCCATTCCTGACAGAAACAGCTCCTTGGTCAGCAACATAAACTTTATTGCACTGGCACAGTGTAAGGAGTCACACGTCCATCATAACATCGTGGTTTACCCTGCACCTACAGAGCAAATGAAGCATCCAGAGGCCAGTTGCAAAAAAAAACATCTCATTTACTGCTGACTGACAAACATTGCAGAAATTAACACTGACCGGCGTTTTACATCATGCCATTTAAAAAATAACAGAAAAATGGGGGAAACAAATATCACCCTTGATCAGGCGGTGTTGTGTTTAAGGTGCTTTAAGTTTTCGCTTGCAAGAGCTATGTCTAGGTGCTTCCCCCTTGCTAGCAACGGCATTGGAGACAGCCTGCTGACTCTGCTGTCTTGTTGGCCTTGATGACCTTGGCTGGCGTCCTCTGGCCCATTGAGCCTGTGTTAGCCTCACCTGGGATGAAACAGCCAGTGCCATGGCTGGCATCTCCCTAGTCGCCGCATCCTCATCCTCATCAGATACCACGGTCACTGACAGAGGGGCGGAGGAGCTGCTGTCATCATCCAGTGCACCCTGAGAGGTGCCCGCAGAGACGACAGGCAGATCATGTGCCAACATCAGGACCCTCTGGACCTCCCTGCTCACCATTGATGGACGAGCACCTAGCTGGGATACTGGGTGCCCAATTCCATCTCCTACACTGACACTGACCAGCTGAGGTCATTGCCGGTGTAAGCGCTTGCAGGTCCGAAAGCATCCCCAGGAACGCCTGATTGAGTCCCTGGAGCAGCCTCTCCATGAGAGTCACCCCTCTCTCCATGGAGGAGGCAGTGTGCTCGACCATAAGCGTCAATGCAGTGCCTATGCTCCGCATGGACTCCTCCACAATGGACACCATTGCAGTAAATGAGGTGCTTTTTTTTGCAACTGGCCTCTGGATGCTTCATTTGCTCTGTAGGTGCAGGGTAAACCACAATGTTATGATGGACGTGTGACTCCTTACACTGGTCATGTATCTCCGCCAGATCCTCCCACACACCCTGCTGGACATCCAGCATCTGCTGCCTCATGAATGACTCCAGAAGCACATCATCAGCCATTGACTGAGCATTGTCCTGGTCCCCAGCAGTCCTCTGATTGCCGGTGCCCTGGGTACTCTCTGTCTCCACTTGTACCTCAAGCGAGTATGAAATGCCATCACCAATGTGCACAGATGCCGATGTTATGCCCACCGAGGTGCTGGTATCTGCGCTGGTGCCTGCTTGAGAGGGTGTGACGCTGGTGCGTGCTGAGCATGCTGCTCCTCAGGGATGGGCCATCAGGCTCCTCACAACCAAGGGTTGCTGGTGAGCCTAAAAGGGAGAAGAAGGACATGTCACTAGTTTAAGTCATTAGACTGTCAGTCTGCATACCTGGCACCCTGATGAGACAGAGATCTGCATCATGGTGCCCTCATCTTTCCATCATCAATGGCCATTCCAGGTTCAAAGCTTGCATCAATATGCAGACTATTGGAATGGTTGCAAAAAGCCATATTCTTACCTCAGTGCTCTGCACTCTTATCCCTCTCTGGCACCCCAACCTCACCATGGCTGCTTGACTGAGGTGCATGGCACCTCTCCAGCTCCAGGGACTCCTGCTCATACCTACTGAGGATGAGGTGGTGTGGGGATCCCCTGCCAGTCCGTGACCTCTCAGCATTGTTATGGGATGTTTTCTCCTGGAAGGATAGAGGAGCATTGATTAGTGTACCCTCTACCTACAGTACCATTGCAGCCTAGCCAATCGCACCTGAGGAACACCTCACAGGGATCAGCCCATTCGTGACCCTGGAGCCACAAGGCACTCAGTCCAAGCAGCCAGGGCTTACCCCTTTGGCCAGATCCTGCCTCATTGACTTTTGCCACTCACACTGTAACAACTCTTGAGGTTCACGAAGGGATGGGCAGCTCCTATCTGTTCTGCAAAGCGACCCATGCCAACATGACACTCACCCTTCCCGACTGCAGGAGATTGTTAAAGTGCTTCTGGCACTGGACCCATGTGCACCTCACCACGTCGTGGCTGCCGACCCTGGATGCCACCTCTTCCCAAGCCTTTTTGGTGAGGCAGAGGGGGGGCCTCCTCCTCCCGTCCCCAGGGACAACAGTTTCTCTCCTGGCTGCCACCTCCTCCAGGAGGGCCGCAAGGCACCCATCTGAGAAACGCGGGGCCGAATGCCCTGCTGATCTGCCCTCCCACCTGCCATGTCCACCTGCTATGGTATCCATGCACAGGACTTCCGTGTCCTGTGGTGGCAGCCTTCCAGAGGCTGCCGAGGCCACATTTGAATCGGCCGCCGAGTCGCCATTGGACCCGGCGGACATTAAGCCCCCTCCCGCCCCTTCATGCTAATTCACAGGCTGCGTCTCATGGTGGGCGGGCCTTAAATTGGCCTGCCTGCATAAAATCGCGGTGCGCTGCCGATCACGGATGGTGGTTGGCTTCCCAACTGCCCCCACCAAGCACCCCCACCAAGGGTAAAATGCTGCCCAAAGTCTTGCTGCAATTATATAGAGCATTTGAGGCCATACCAAGAGTACAATGTAGTTTTGGTCTTCTTACTCAAGGAAGGATATACTTGCCTTAGAGAGGGTGCAGTGAAGGTTCTCTAGATTGATCCCTGGAATAAAGGGAGAGATTGAGCAGAATAGGCCTATATTCTCTCAAATTTAGAGGACTGAAAGGTGTAAAATTCTTAGAAAACACGATGAGTTGCAGTTTCACCTGACTGGAGAGTCTAGAACTAGGGTTGACTGTCTCAAAATAAGGGGTCGCCCATTTAGAACTGAGATGAAGAGAAATTACTCAGTCGATTTGGAATCTTTGTAATTCTGCACCTCAGAGTGCTGTGGATGCTCAGTTGACGAACATATTCAAGACAGACCGATAGGTTTTTGGGTACTAAAGAAAATGGCAGTGGGGTGGGAAAATGGAGTTGACATCGAAGATCAGCCATGATCTCGTTGAATGGCAGAACCACTCAAGGGACTATATGCCCTACATCTGCTCCTATTTCTTATGCTTCTATGTTCTGACCAAGTCTCAAAATAAATGAAATAAAATGCAAATAAACAGGTTAAAAAATTCACAAAAATTCACAGAATTGTAAGAAAATGAAAGCCAGAACTAAAAAGCTGATGGTAAACATAATAATTCAAAACATTTACAAGAAATGGTCTCCACTTTTAAGAACTCCATCACACATAGAAGTGAATTTTGACTTTGGACATTAAAGTGGGTGTTGGGAATCAGCAGCTCATTTTACATCCCTTCAAATTTTTCTTTCCAGTGAGGTTTTCTCAACCATTTACACTATAAAGTCAAAATCTACCCCAAAGAGTTTTTCTTAGTTCAAGTCCAGACGTTGAAAGCAATGTACTGTGCAATCTTACCTTAATCTAGAGGGAAATTATGTTTCATTTTAATTCATTTGAATACATTATATTTTTTTCAATTAAGCTCTCATGCCAGAGGACCTTTGACAAGCCTGCAAGGCTGGCTGAACAATCACATGATGTGTAACAGGTAGCGATCTGGTGATCACGCTCCCCAACCAACTGGCTTACTATTGATTGCCTGTTCTGTTCCAGCAGCAGTGGAAATGGTCACAGGAAAACTTCCTCTCGGCTTCAAACTAAAACATCAACTTCATTAAGGTTCAAGTTGATTCATCAGACTGCTACACATTTATTAAGGAAACAGTTATGTATTCCACGTTAGTGAGAGCCCGAGAGCTCAAGGCAGCATGGTCACTTGGAGCTACAGGGAACTATGTCAAAATGAACATTGATCGGTTAATAACTTCCCAAAAGCAAGATAGGTCATGATAGCAAGCAATATTATCTGTCAAATCTAATGAGAAAACTGAAATCTGCCTTTAGTACAGAACATTCCACAGAAGCATTCTCTTGGTAACACTGTCCTACTTCCAGGAATAGGGGAAAGATTAAAAATAGAAGTCTAAAGTAAATACTTGGAAGGCCTTTTTGGCCTCCACTAAATTCAACATTCAACTGTTCAGAAATATTTAGCCTTAGTACAATGGTAGTCCCATAAACACTGTTGCAGTTGCAGTTGGTTGAGTTTTTATTTTGTTTCTTATTGACATTTTATTTACACGTGAGCTCAAACAGTTTAATAAATGGTGCCAATTCATTTTCCAATTCCCGCAATAGCTGCCAACAGGTTTGATGAGTGGATACATGCAAAGTAAATGTTTACTCTTAACTTTTTAGATGGGGATGGATTGCAATGGTTGTTTAGTGGGCTGGGTTCTCAAAAATAATCATCTTTCCTTGTATATGTCAGTTTTATTAAATAGCTTGTGCATTTCAAGGAAGGGAAAGCTCTAATGTACAATTTGTGTTCAGAATCTCGAGCCGAAATAGATCTGATTAAACTCAGTTGGAGATCTCCAAACATAACTATTCTGTCCAGATGATAGTTGAAAGTTCCTTCAGAGCAATGACTGAAACATACCCATCCCATATGTCAACTTCACAGTCGCATTTTCTAATTATACACAAACTGTACTTCAGATCACATTCTAGTTAAGAATAAACTTTTATGATAATAAGTATCATTAATATCAGGTATAATGAAAGGAAGTAAGAGTTGTACACTGAATTTGTAGCACACACAATACAAAATCTACGGTGACACTAGTGCAATAAGGAGAGCTGTATTATTAGAGCTGCTGTCTTTTGGATGAGATGTGAAACCAAGGCCCCAGCTGCCCTCTCAGCTGGATGTAAAAGACCATTGCACTAATTTAAAGAAGAGCAGGGGCGTTCGCCACAATATATTTTATTTTTAACATTTATCCATCAATATCTAAAACAGATAATGATGCCGTTATCATGTTCATGTTTGTGGGACCTTGTTGTGCCTAAATTAGATGCTGTGCTTCCAACATTATGACAATGACTGTATTTCAAAAGTACTTCATTGGCTGAAAAACACTGAGATGTCCTGAGATTGTGAAAGATCTTGAAATGTTTGCAAATGCAAGTTCTTTCTTTTTTTTAAACAGCATACAATTCCCACATCCCACTGCAGGGGAAATTTTGCACACAATGCCAGTCAATTACTCATGACAGTCACGTCACATAGACACATTTCACCACCACGCGCTGACACAACAAATTGTGGCATGCACTCTGGAGGGTAGAGGGTCCTTCCTGTTGCTGACGAGCTTGGGAAACGCCCCATTCTCAGGGGAAACAAAGAGGAAATGGAAACAGTGACACACTGTGCTAGTTTTCTATGGCTCCACCTCACCCACTAAGCTGACCTTGTATTTCTCCTTGCATTCCCTCCTCCCACCATCACCGGATGACCTTTGGGCTTTGGGAATTTCTGGTTCTGCTTTTCTGCAGCAGCCAAAGGCCCCAAAAACAGCCAGGAATCCAGTAAAGGAAGTCGTATGTCCACTGAAGGAGGAGAAGATGAATGAGCCAATTTCTTTGGTGCCCATATTTAATGACAACTTTGGTCTGTGCCATAGTTGAATGCGTTTGATTTGACAAGGTAATTAAGGACAATGCCATCGTACACGGAGCTTTTGTCCACTGGCAGCCAAGAGCAGTGAGACTCTTGAGCTTTTGGATGTTTTGTTATTCACGTTTTTGCTAATCTTAACAAAATGAAAATGCTAATGACTTTTTTGTCCATGTTTAATATTTCTCTCAAGATTTCTAACTTTCCAATAATAGATAAAAAGGCCATAAAATTCAGTTGCACAGCTCCTATATTTTCAGAGCTATGGCTGCTGTTTCATGTTTAATATAGTACCTTTCCATGCATGCATAATTCTGGTTCAAGCTGCGTCCGGCACCATTTTGAGCATGCTGGGAGTGTGGGCCAAAAGTATTCAAAGTCGGCAGATCAAAACATAAGTGTAATGCTGATTTGACTTTAGTAATACCATTTTAGACCTCAAACCTCCAGCTGATGTCCTTTCTTAATCTCACATAGTTGAAAATGCATTCAGCAGCAGGAAGGACCTTCTACCCTCCAGAGTGCATGCCACAATTTGTTGTGTCAGTGAGTGGTGGTGGAATGTGTCCAGGTGATGTGACTGTCATGGATAATTGGCTAGCAGTGTGTGCAAGCTATGAAATGTGGGTGAGGCTTGCAGTAGTGCTAATGAGCGTGAGGTGAGCTGAAGCCAGGAATATGAGCTAACAATCATGGCTGAGATTATTGGTAGGTGAGTGATGAGGCAGTGATGCATTGAGCAGAATGTGAGGGTACTGGCACAACTGCTAGGAAAAAGGCATATGAAGATGCATTCATTGGCCTTGGTTGCTCGTGTTAGGTTATTGAATTTCTTGCAGAACTGTATCCAGGTCCTTGGCTCTACACTACTGGCATTGACCATGATGGATATCTGCTCCCATTGTTTTCAAAGTGGCTATGTGGAGGGCCTCTTGTGGATGGAAGATCTCACTCCTCCTGCCTTTTGCATCGAGGCCTGCTGTGCTGCGTTTGGGAAAATTGGAACCCACTCTTTCCCCTCTTGAACCATAATCATTCTTTTTTTTCTGTTCACACTTTTTTTCAGACAGTACTACCACCTTCTCCAGTCAAAATAGACTTCCCCTTCAAGACGTGCAGGCTGGCTTTAAGTAGTGCAGCTTAGTACTGGCTGCATGCTGCAGTCACATTAACGAACAGGCAGCATAAAGCTTGCCTGTTGCCTGCATCGGAAGCAGCGGGTGCTGGTTAATTGCGCATTGTGATTCTGGTCTTAATGATTTTTGCAGCTAAGCAATATTAAAAGTTACCCTGTGCATGTTAAATTGTTATTTTGGGACTATCATAGAAAACTTTCCCTTCACAGCTAGCAAACTGCTAGCAAGTCACTTAACCAATTGATATTATGAACATGATGTTTATTCAGCTGTAGAGTGCACAACAGCTTCCAAATTTTGGCTCAATGTCAAATTCAAAAATTAATAGACCACGGAAATCATTTTGCATTGTGTCAAGAGAATGGGAAAGACCCTTAGTGGAGATGAGGCAACTCACATGAACACTTCCTCAGGAGATTGAGCTTCTATGAGGAGGCAGTGACAGAGTTACCTCCTGCAGCAAGACCTGCAGCCAATTCCCAGAGTTAGCACAGCATTGCCTGTTGCTTTGAATGTGCTTTTTGATCCTGCCTGGATGCAACAGTGTAGACCAGCAGCATTAGTCGGGCTGCAGTACATGCTTAGTTGATGAAAGTGACTGATGAGAACCCTTGAGATGGATGCAGTTGGTGACCTCTAGGAGCTTACACCTCAAACGGCAAGGCTAACAACTGCAGCATCTCTCAGAATCACAGAGTGCAGAAGAGGCCCTTCGGCCCATCAAGTCTGCACCGACACATGAGAAACACCTGACCTACCTACCTAATCCCATTTACCAGCACTTAGCCCATAGCCTTGAATGTTATGACGGGCCAAGTGCTCATCCAGGTACTTTTTAAAGGATGTGAGGCAACCTGCTTCCACCACCCTCCCAGGCAGCGCATTCTAGACTGTCACCACCCTGTGGGTAAAAAAGCTTTTCCTCACATCCCCCATAAACCTCCTGCTCCTCAACTTGAACTTGTGTCCCCTCGTGACTGACCCTTCAACTAAGGGGAACAGCTGCTCCCTATCCACCTTGTCCATGCCCCTCATAATCTTGTACACCTGGATCAGGTCACCCCTCAGTCTTCTCTGCTCCAATGAAAACATTCCAAGTCTATCCAATCTCCCTTCATAACTTAAATGTTTCGTCCCAGGCAACATCCTGGTGAATCTCCTCTGCACCCCCTCCAGTGCAATCACATCCTTCCTATCTCAATGAAAATGTAGTGGATGTTGTGCATATGAAATATGCAAAGGTGTTTGATAAGATGGTTTGTGGAGAAAATCAAGCTACGTTAGATTAAAAATGAATATGGCAATATGGATAGCAAATTGGGTCAAGGACAGAAAATAGAGAATTGGTGGAAGCACTGGGTCTTTGGAGGTGAATTATGGCAATTTCTGAACACTTTCAATGAAGAAAGAGGACCAGCTGACTCAGGGGTAGATGTTGCACTGCCTCTTAGTTTGCAATGTGACCAGGAAGTCGAATGGAGGAGGCAGAGAGGGGAAACTTTAGGAAGGAAGGAAGGAAGGAGCAGGAGGCACAGGAAGAGGTGGGGAGGGAGGGAAAAGAGAGGAGGTGGCACAGGAGAAGGCGAGAGGAGGAATCCTGTAGCCAGAGTAAGTGGACAGATTGTGTGTGAGTGAATTATGAAACTGTGCTACGTCAACAACTTCCCCATGACAACATGAATCCACAATTCACCACTGTCAGATCCAGTTCCTATTCTCCATACATTTCTCTCCCTCCAATCTGGCAATCAATAGATAGGCCTTCGAAGAGACCGAGGCATGTTACAATGTGGATTCCTTGAATTTTAGGGTGTTTCTGCCCCTTTCAATGCTCACCTTATCTTAATGCTACTTTAGCGGCATCATTGAGTTTTAAGGCTGGACAATGGCAGGCTCTCTCTTGGCGCCACAAATCCTGCCAGGAGCCCAATGTGCACTTTCAGTAATTCCAGACTCAGAGAAATAGATGGGCAGATTTGGACAGGGTTGGAGGGATGAGCAGATGCTTCAGTTCACTCAAACTATGCCCCAAAGAGGAGAACCCAACATCCTAAGGTGCTTCACAGGACAGTGAAACAGTAATTGGCACCAATCCTAATTAGGAGGCAATAGAACAGGTGACCAAAAGCTTTGGTCAAAGAAGTAGATTTTAAAGGTGTACCTTAAAGGGGGAGAGTGAGAGGTATAAAGTCAGAGAGCGGTAGGAATGGAGTTCTAGGATTTAGGGCCTGTAACTAAAGGCATGGCCACAATGGTGGAGCAAAAAAAAACGATGCTCAAGTGTGTACGGAAACAAGTGTTTAAGAAAAACTTAAATTTATTTTAAAAGTAAAAAAATGATGGGAGAAATATTGAAAGGTGTTTGGCGAAAGGGCAGGGGAACGGAAGTGAATGGATAGATCTTTTGGAAAAGCTGATTTCTCCCTTCAGTGCCGTAAAGTTCTATGAATCAGTAGCTCACATGAACAAATTATGGATAAATCACCCACAGCATAATCTCCTCATTTACATCACTTTGATAAGCAATACGTTTTGTAAGATATTTTTGTGCATTTACGTCATCCAATTCTTCTAAGTCTCTTTATGTTGGCCACCATTTCCTGCTGAGAGTGCAAAAAGGCAGGCTGCTCCCCATTGTCTTGTCACTCGAGTTCTGTAGCAGCTAGAAAATGTATGGGCATGATCTATGGCTAGAGTTGTGATTTCCTTGCTTCCTTGCCCTGTTTTTCTCTGTTGCTGTTGGAAAGTTGCTGACATCTGACTGGTGTCATCCTCCCCATCATAGTTGAGATTGGGACCTCACTGGTTGTCGAACTGAGACTGTGTGCCTGCATCTTGTTATCCTGAACTAACATTCATAGTTCCAACATGCTGTGACACACAGAATAGAGCAGACGAGTGAGATTTTTTTTTGTTGAAACTCTTTCAATCGTTTTCTTCAATTTCCTGAAGGCCCGGTTCCACATCACTAAAACAGATTGTGTGGTCATTAGTGCACTGATGTTTGTAGGATCTTGCTGTGTGCAATTGGCTGCCACAATTTCTAAATTATAGCAGTGACTACATTTCAAAAGTATTTAATTGGCTGTAAAGCATTTTGGGGTATCTTGAGGTCATGAAAGGTGTTATATAAATGAATCACAGAATTATTACAGCACAGAAGGAGGCCATTCAGCCCGTTGTTTCTGCACCAGCTCTCCAAATGAGCAATTCATCTAGCGCCCTGCCTCCACCTTCGCTCCATAACCCCGCACATTCTACTTTTTCAGATAATTCTCTTTGGAATGCCTCAGTTGAATCTGCCTCCACCACCAGGCAGGACATTCCAGATCCTAACCACTCGCTGTGTGATAAAGCTTTTTCTATGTTACGATTGCTTCTTTTGCCAACTACTTTAAATTTGTGCTCTTTCATCTTGATCCTTTTAGGAGTGGGAACAGTTTCTCCCTATCTACTCAGTCCAGATCCCTCATAATTTTGAAAAGCTCTACCAAATCTCCCTTCAGCCTTCTCTTCTCCAAGGAAAACAGTCCCAACTTCTCCAATCTATCATCATAACTGAAGTTCCTCAACTATGGAGCCAATTTCATGAATCTTTCCTGCACTCTCTCCAATGCCTGAAGTGCAGAGCCCAGAACTGGATGCAATACCCCAACTGAGGCTGAATTAATGCGTTATACAAGTTCAACATAACCTCCTTGCTCTTGTACTCTATGCCCCTATTAATAAAGCCTAGGATACTGTATGCTTCATTAACCGCTCTCTCAAGCTGTCCAGTCACCTCCAATGACTTATGCACATATACACCCAGGTCCCACTGCTCTTGCACCCCCTTCAGAGTGTGACCTTTAGTTTATATTGTCCCGCCATGCTCTTCCTACCAAAATGGATCACTTTGCATTTCTCCACATTGAACTTCATCTGCCACTTGTCTGCCTATTCCACCAACTTGTCTATGGTCCTTTTGGTGTTCCACACTCTCTTCCTGACAGTTCACAATGCTTCCAAGTTTAGTATCATCTGCAAATTATGAAATTGTGTCCTGTACACCAAGGTCTAGGTCATTAATATATCAAGAGAAAGGGTCCCAACACTGAACCCTGGGAAGCTCCACTACAAACCTTCCTTCAGCTCGATAAACATCCATTAATCCTTTCTGTTTTCTATCACTCAGCCAATTTTATATCCATGTTGCTACTTTCTCTTTTATTCTTATGAGCTATAATTTTGCTCAAGTCTGTTGTGCAACACTGAACCATATACCTTTTGGAGTCCATGTACACTACATCAACAACATTGCCCTCATCAACCCTCTCAGTTACCTCTTCGAAGAACTAGAACAAGTTAGTTAGACACAATCTTCGTTTAAAAGACCAGTCTTGGCTTTCCTTAATTAACCTGTATTTGTCCATGTGACTATTAATGTTGTGCTGAGTTATCGTCTTGACAGGCTTCATCCTAGGTTCTTAAAAGAAGTGGCTAGAGAT
This sequence comes from Carcharodon carcharias, assembly GCF_017639515.1. Lineage (NCBI taxonomy): Eukaryota > Metazoa > Chordata > Chondrichthyes > Lamniformes > Lamnidae > Carcharodon > Carcharodon carcharias. Next base: position 185,096,826 of record NC_054469.1, read on the forward strand.
ATTCGATGCCTTGATTTTAATTTTCCAAAACTTCTGAGATTTGGAAAGGTTCCATTCAACTGGAAAATAGAGAATGTAACAAAAGTAGGGAGGTTGCATTTCAGTTATACAGGGCATTGGTAAGACCATATCTGGAGTATTGTGTACAGTATTGGTCTCCTTATTTAAGGATGTAAATGCATTGGAAGCAGTTCAGAGAAGATTTACTAAACTAATACCTGGAATGGGCGGAATGAGGAAAAGCTAGACAGGCTAGGCTTGCATCCGCTGGAGTTTAGAAGAGTGAGGGGCGACTTGATTGAAACATATTCTTGACAGGGTGGATGTGGAAAGGATGTTTCCCCTTGTGGAAGAATCTAGAACTAGGGGTCACCATTTAAAAATAAGAGGCTGCCCATTTAAGACAGAGATGAGGAGAAATTTTTTCTCTCAGAGGATTGAGAATCTTCAGAATTCTTCTTCATAAGGCAATGGAAGCAGAGTCTTTGAATATTTTTAAGCCAGAGCTAGATAGATTCCTGGTAAGCAAGGGGGTGAAAGGTGATCAGGGATAGGCGGGAATGTGGAGTTGAGGTTATAATCAGATCAGCCATAATCGTATTGAATGGCGGAGCAGACTCAAGGGGCCGAGTGGCCTACTCCTGCTCCTAGTTTGTATGGCCTGTATTTTCCCCGCCTTGGCCAGGCTCAGCGGGAGGGGTGGGGGATGGTCAGGGAGCCAACTGCCGCCTGCAATCAGCTCCACACCACGATTTCATGTGGGCGGGCCAATTAAGACCCACCCTGCGTAGATCGCGAACGGTAGCACTGTGTGCCACCTATGTGGGCGGAGGGAAGAGGGAGAGTTGGGTCTAGCATACAGTGCGTGCATGCGTGCAAAAGAGCATTTCAATCTCCCTGAGGCACAGAGTTGCCTCAAGGAGGTTGAAGCACTTTTTTAAAAATATAAATAAAGACATTAAAAATTTAATGAAACATGACCCCTCATGTGACTGTGTCACAAGAGATGGGACATGTTTTTATTTTCAAAACCCGGGTAATATCTTCTTTCTTAGTAAAGATAGATGCAAAGTATTCATTTAATACCCCAGCTATTCCTCCTGCCTCCATGGGTAAATCCCCTTTTTGGTCCCCAAGCAGCCCTATCCTCCTTTCACTACCTTTTTATCATTTGTCTATTGATGGCCTAGGGATTCCCTTTTATGTTAGCTGCCAGTCTCTTTTCATGCTCTCTCTTTGCTTCTCTTATTTGATTTTTCACTTCACCTCTGAACCTTCTACATTCAACCTGGTTCTCCATTGTATTATCCACCTGATATTTGTCACAAGCACACTTTTTCTTCTTCACCTTAATCTCTATCTCTTTTGTCATCCAGGGAGTCCTGATTTGTTTACCCTACTTTCCCCTTTCGAGGGAATATACCTTGACTGTGCCCCAACAATCTCTTCTCTGAAGGTAGCCCATTGTTCAGCTACCATTTTTCCTGCTAACTTTTTATTCCAATACATTCGGCCCGAATCCATTCTTCACCCACTGAAGTTGTCTTTCACTCAGTTAATTATTTTTACTCTAGGTTGTTCTTTATCCTTTTCCATATCCAACCTAAACCTTATGTTACAATGATCACTGTCCCCTAAATATTCCCCTACTGAAATGTGATCTACTCGGCCCACCTCATTCACAAGAACCAGGTCCAGCAGTCCCTCCCCGCTCATTAGACTGGACACATACTGCTGTAGAAAATTCTTCTGAGTACACTCTAGGAACCCTTGCCCCTCTCTGCCCATTACAGTACTGCTATACTAGTCTATATTCGAATAATTAAAGTCCCCCCATTATAACTACTCTATAACTCTTGCACCTCTCTGTAATTTCCTTGCAAATTTGTACCTCTACACCCTTTCCACTAGTTAGATAATACCAAGCAATGTATTTTTGCAACTTTTTTGTTCCTTAACTCTCGTCAAATCAATTCTGTTCTTCACCCTTCTGGGACATCCTCTCTATCAAGCACTGCAATGTTCTTAATCAATACTGCCACCCTTCCCCCTTTTCTTCTTTTCCTATCTTTCCCAAACACCTTGTATCCAAAAACATTTAACACCCAGTTCTGCCTTTTTTGAGCCAGGTCTCAGTTATAGCCACAACATCATATTTCCACATGACAGTCTGTGGCTGTAACTCACCGATCTTATTTAGGACACTCTGTGTATTTGCATACATCACATTAACCCTGATTTAAACTTTATTACTTTCTCCCTTTGACCCCATCTAACAACTTACTATTCCATACTCTAGTGCTTTCTATCTCTCCCAGTATTTTGTGTATTTTGGTATTCCCTCTGATAATTCCTCCTGGTTCCTACACCCCTACCAAGTTAGTTTTAAACTCTCTCTAATAGCACTAGCAAATTGCCCTGCAAGAAACTCAGTCCCAGCTCTATTTAGGTGCAATCTATTTGGCCTGTACAGATCCCATCTCCCCCAGAGCCAGTCCCAATGTCCCAAGAATCTAAAGCTCTCCCTCCTGTACCATCTCCCCTGCCACTCATTCATCTGCTTTATCCTCCTATTTTTACACTCACTTGCATGTGGTACTGGGAGTATTTCCAAAATTACTACTTTTCAGGTTCTGCTTGTTAATTTTTTACCTATCTCCTTGAATTCTGACTGCAGAACCATATCTCTCTTTCTGCCTATGTTGTTCATACCAATGGGTACTACGACTGCTGGCTGTTCATCTACCCAACTCAAGATTCTTTGCAGCTGTCCAGTGACATCCTTCACCCTGGCACCAGGGAAGCAACATACCATCCTGGATTCACATCTGTGGCCACAGAAACACCGGTCTATTCCCCTCACTATCAGATCAGCTATCAATATCGCTCTTCTAGTCTTCTTTGTACCCCCTGTACAGCCGAGCCACCTGTAGTGCCATAAACCTGGCTCTGGCTGCACTCCCCAGATAAACCATCACTTTCATCAGTATTCAGAACTGAATATTGGTTGGAGAATGGGATGCACTCAGAGAACTCCTGCACTACCTGCCTATTTCTCCTTGACTGTCTGGTGGTCACCCATTCTGTCTCTCTCTGCAGCTTAAGCTGTGGGGTGACCACAATAGTAAAGGTGCTACCGTGAAGCTCTCAACCTCACAGATGCACCACAGTTAATGCCAGCTGCTGCTCAAGTTCCAAAGCCAGGAGCTCAAGCTGCTGCAACTAATGACACTTCCTATACCAATAGTTATCCAGGACACGGGAAGCGTTCTGGAGTTCCCACATAGCACAGTGCAATCTAGATGTTGGTGCAGCCCTGCTATTCCTCTGTTAGTTAATAACATTGCTATTGTTAACAGATCTTTACCAATACCAATAAACCTTACTACTATTAATAAACCACACCAACACTAATAAACTTACTAATACTGACAAACCCTAAAAATACTTGCTATATCTTACTAGTTGCAAACCTTATATTGAAAACGGTAAGAATCACCAGTTTATTCCCTCGCTTAGATAAGATAAATGGGAATATTCACCAGCCAATCATCTACCTGCTTCTGTGATGTCACACCTTGACTTTCATTACCGAATGCAGGCTGTGAACTCACAGACTGGTTCCTGGTGGTAGCAGATGGCTCTGCTCTGCTCTCTCTGTTTCCCACAGCTCACCAAGTCTAGCTTTGAAGAAAGGAAAAATAGCAGCAATATTCACCAGCCAACCAACTCACAGCTTTCCAGTGATATCACAGTTCGAGTTTTGTTTTCTCTCTCACTTCAGTGACACTGACCTACTTCTCACTCCTCCCGGTCTCTTCACAATGACACTGACCTGCTTCTCACTCCTCCCGGTCCCTTCACAATGACACGGACCTAGTTCTCACTCCTCCCGGTCTCTTCACAATGACACTGAGCTGCTTCTCACTCCTCCCGGTCTCTTCACAATGACACTGACCTGCTTCTCACTCCTCCCGGTCTCTTCACAATGACACTGACCTGCTTCTCACTCCTCCCGGTCTCTTCACAGTGACACTGACCTGCTTTTCACTCCTCCCGGTCTCTTCACAGCGACGCTGACCTGCTTCTCACTCCTCCTGGTCTCCACAGTGACACTGACCTACTTCTCACTCCTCCCGGTCCCTTCACAATGACACTGACCTGCTTCTCACTCCTCCCGGTCCCTTCACAATGAAACTGAGCTGCTTCTCACTCCTCCCGGTCTCTTCACAGCGACGCTGACCTGCTTCTCACACCTCCTGGTCTCTTCACAATGACACTGACCTGCTTCTCACTCCTCCTGGTCTCTTCACAATGACACTGACCTGCTTCTCACTCCTCCCGGTCTCTTCACAATGACACTGACCTGCTTCTCACTCCTCCCAGTCTCTTCACAGTGACAGTGACCTGCTTCTCACTCCTCCTGGTCCCTTCACACTGACACTGACCTGCTTCTCACTCCTCCCGGTCCCTTCACAGTGACATTGACCTGCTTCTCACTCCTCCCGGTCTTCACAGTGATGCTGACCTGCTTCTCACTCCTCCTGATCTCTTCAGTGACATTGACCTGCTTCTCACTCCTCCCGGTCTCTTCACAGTGACACTGACCTGCTTCTCACTCCTCCCGGTCTTCACAATGACACTGACCTGCTTCTTACTCCTCCCAGTCTCTTCACAGTGATGCTGACCTGCTTCTCACTCCTCCCAGTCTCTTCACAATGACACTGACCTGCTTCTCACTCCTCCCAGTCTCTTCACAGTGACACTGACCTGCTTTTCACTCCTCTCGATCACTTCACCGTGATGCTAACCTGCTTCTCACTCCTCCTGGTCTTTGTTTTTCCTTGCTGGATTGTAGTCCCATGGGCAACAGTGGAATAATCCACTGCTTCAACCAACCAGCTATTCTTGTATGAGCCTAGACGGTGAGTGCGAACAGGTTAATGGACTGGGAGGGTACCTCAGCCCAACCGAATCCCATTCTCACCCAATGTCACATGTTCCACAGAGCTTAATTTGATAGCGATCAGCATAAAGTAATTAGTCCAAATGATTGTTTTTAAAGCAATGAATGCAGGAATTTCTTTTGAATGGGGTCAACCAATCTTTTGAAAAATAAACCACAGAATAATTTCTAACTCATTGTTCAATTTATTTTTCAAACTATTGATTATAGTTGGCAAATAAACTATGGAATAAACGTCTATTATTCCCAGGCCCTTAATTTATGTAATTCATTCCGCCACATGTTCTGCCAGAATTGTCCTAAAACTCCCTTAGCGTCCCAAGGCTACCATTCTCATTATACTCAAATAATTTGTCATGGGGCTCAGTTTAAATTACTGGTTCCCAAGAAGAAACTGAAGTCAGAAATGAGATACAAAGTTAGTTCTGCATAATATTGGAAATTAATATCTTGTTTCATGGATTGGATAAAATTTCAAGTTCTATTACACATTGGGAGCATAAAATACATTACAATTTCTTCACTTCACTAGCTCCTTTAGTTCTGATGAGAATGTATCTAAAACATCATAAGCCATCTTTTCTCTTTTTAAGATACTGACTGACCTGCTGTGTAGCTCGAACATTTTTTGTTTTTTATTTCAGATTTCCAGCATTTACAGTTTTTTTTCTTTTTTGTTCCTTGATACTTAAGCCAATAATATTATTGTAAATAAATTACTCAGCTTTTAGGAATAGTTATAATCAGTGCTTACATAAGAATTTTAAACTTTCTATAACTCAGTAACATTACCCACTGAGTAGTCAAACCACACAAACTAGCAAGGTCCTGGTTTGAGCCTTGAGGAGTGAGTTAGCTGACCTCAGCTCCAGTAACAGTTAAGACTCCTATAATTGGCCTTAGCACATCTAGATTAAGCAAGATTGAAGAGGCTTCAGGAGCATGTATTGTGGCTGATTTTTCACCACATGGCACAGATGCCAATCATCCTATCTGGGATAAAAACAGAACAAGCAGGAAATGCTCAGGCACGTCTGACAGAACCTGAGAAGAGAGAAGCCAAGTTAATGTTTCAGTAGATGACCTTTCATCAGAACAAACGGATCTTGACTCCAGCTGAGATTCAGCCAGGAAGAAATCTGGGAACTGCTGGCAATTATGCTTTGGTTCTGCACTGGGGAATAGCTTTGCCAAATTGGTCCATTGTCAGAACTTAAATTAACTTTTATTATTGCGGTGTTTTATACCACAATTGTTATGTAATCACAATGCTCAGGGTCTAATCGTTGAATTCCGAATCTCCAACCCAAAGCATCAGGAGGAGATTAGGATTGCTATAGGTTATGTCACCAGGGGGTTTGGTTGGGGTGGGAGAGGGCATTATAAGGCTGAAAGAGTTTTAGAAGTATGATCCAGTGTATGCCCACATGCAGTAATACCCAGAAGACATCCAGGCTTGGGATGGTAAGTGGCTTGTAACATTTATGTCACACAAGTGCCAGACAATGGGCAACTCCAACAAGAAAGTCTAACCACCTTCCTTATATTTTCAATGAGATTGCTATTGTTGAATCCCATCAACATCCTGAGGGTTACCATTGACCAGAAACACAGCTGGACCAGCCACATAAATACTGTGACCACAAGAGCAGGTCAGAGGTTAGGAATTCTGCAGTAGGTCACCACCTACAAGTTCCCTCAAGGCACACACCATCCTGATTTGGAAGCATTTCGCAGTTCCTTCATCACTGCTGGGCCAAAATCTTGGAACTCAACTATCAGAAATGTGGGTGTACCTAAACCACATGAAGTTCAGCATTTCAAGAAGGTGCCTCCATGAGGCAACTAGGGACGGGTTATAAAAGTAGCCCTACTAGCGACACCCATATCCTGTGAATGAATAATAGCAAGATATATAGCAGTTAAGGTTGGGCTATTAGCTTTAAAGCTTCCAGGATATGGAGAGGAAATAAACACTGAGGTTCCTGCTGTTACTTGCTATTCATTAACTGATGCTAGAAAATGTGTGAGGCGGGTGGCGGGGGGGGAGGTGGGATTAGGTTCACATATGCTATCCTTCATTGCCAACTAACTTGCTGGTATGCATTGTCTTGGCTCACATATGACAAATGGTCACTGGGATGAGGCACCTTAAGGAGTCCACAGGAGAGGGTGTGTGAGGAGGTGTGGGGGAGGAGGGCTGGTGGTGCAGGGTGCCTCTGGCTGGCCTGGTTTCTTCTGAAAGAAGAATGCTTTTGGAAAATATTACAACAGCTCCCCCCACACTTCAAAGGTGGAACAATCCTATAAATCCTCTCCATGTACAGTGTTCACAGAAGGGTTAATTTATGGTTCATTTTGTGCAGGGCTGACGTGATGTAGCGATGGTGACATGAGTGTGATTATGCTGCCTACTTGTGGTGCTGGGCGAGAAGCCACTTTTTAAAAAAACTTTCCCATTATTTCCACAGGAAGGTAAAGGCATGAAGCCTTGATACAGTATATGAGGAACAAAAGCATGATGGTAATGAATAAGAAGCAAAGATCTGAGACAGGATGTACTATGTGGTTTAGGACGTGTGGTAAGTGGGTGTTTAATAAAGTATTTGTGTAACAGTTGTTGGGAATATTATTCTGGGACTCTCAATTGAGAAAACATAGTTTGACAATGGTGTCAAAGTTTGTTTGCTCAGAAGCTTTTCTTTGGTTGCAAAGTACAATGTCATAATTTGTCAAATCTGGAGTTACATCTGTATCATGGAATGAAAGTTGGTTTGATGTATCTGTTTCAGACTGGGAGATTACAGCCACTTCCTCTTTCAGTTTTATTGCCCTTACTACAGTGTGCCTAGACAGGAGATTAAAGGCAAAACAATTTCCTCTTCATGTGGGATTAGTAATTTTCTTTTATTTCAATGTTTATCGATTTAATCAGTTCAGTGAGACAGTGGCACAGATGTTTCATTGTTTCTTAGTGCATTCTAAAATGTAAATTCATGTTACAAATTACTATTTAATGAATTTGAGAAGAGAGGAAAAGAATCATGTTATCACACAAAACGTGCAGTGGTGTCAACTGCACGAGCGAGCTAGATTATACTAACATGTAGAATGAGTTTTGTTTCTACTAGTTTGCGACTATGGTGCTCCAGCTTTCAGTTGCTCTCCTGGCAAATCTCATGAGTCACACATCTCCTGCATTTCAGAAAGAAACAGACAATGGTGCTTTCCACTGGCAAGTGCCTTGCAAGATCAGGCTGATCCATCCTCATCCCTGCACAGGAAACACTTCTGTCTAAAAATTGGTCTCACATCGAGGAATTATCCTGTGCTGAAATCAAGCAAGCCTGAGGCCCATCCAATGTGGACTGCGGAATGTGGCCTCAGGCCACATTCTAAACATGAGGCCAGTCTGCTGCAGGAGCCTTTTGGACATTCCCAGACAGCTTGCTGGCAAAGAGCATTTGAATTTAAGCCTGCTGTGTTACTCACAGCAGCCATGGTAGATCTTGGTAGAGGTGGGACTGATCAGAAGGGAGAGGCTGTCTAGAAGGGGGAAGCGAATGGGAAAGGAGAACTATGTGAAGGAGGAGGGAAAGGAGGATAGTGATCGAGAGTGGGAGGGGGCAACAATTGGGAGAAAGAGTTGGTGAACAGGAGAGAGAGGAGACAGCAATTGAGGCAGGGAGGGGGCAGCAATTGGGAGAAAAAGGGGTAGCGATTAGAAGGGGTGGGGATCAGTGACTGGGAGAAAGAGGGGCAGTAATCAGAAGATTGAAGGGAGGACACAATCAGGGGAAGGAAAGGACAGTGATAGGAGAGGGAGGAGGTAGCGAAAGGGGGCAGTGGAACAGCAGGGATTGGGAAAGAGAGGAAATCTATGATAAGGATGGGGAGAGGGTGGTGATGAGAGGGAAAGTGGCAACAATTGTGATAGATAGGAGGCAGAGTTTGGGTGACAGAGGGACAAGTTTGAAGGGAACAGGCTGGAAGAGGGAGGAGGGATTGGAGGAGGATTGAGATGAGAGCGGCTAGTGATTACATATTGGAAGATGTGCAGGGGCACTGATTGGCAGATGGAGGAGAGGAGCAATTGTGAGAGGGAGAAAGGTGACTGGGAAGGGGCTAAGGGAGGGACGAGTAACACTGCAGTGGATCCCTTCCAGCAATCTAACTTTACAGTCATGTGTGTTTTTTTTCAAAAGTTCCATTTTTAGTTATAATCTCGAGTGGTTCTTTAATAGAGCATTGATTAGGCTGCATTTACACCATGTTTTCCTGACTGCAGTTAGTGTTCAGGGCAACTCAATTTCAAAACAGAGGCCTGAATTTTGGCAGGGGCCAAGCCATGTCCACCAACCCTGGCTGCCTCACAGCCATTTTACACTCAAATGAGCATTGATTGGTGGTAGGCGGAACTTCTGCCCCTCACTTGAGAGGAAGTCCCACCTTGAAGAGCTGCCAGCAAATCCAATTGGCCAGCAGCTCTCCAGTCCCTGCAGCAAAAGTGCTTCAGTGGCCAGAAGAGGAACTGCACGGAACTGCCTGCACAGAACTGCCTGAGAACCGGAGATAGGGAAGTGTCAGAGGTCCCAGGGCGGGGAGGGGAGGGAAGGGCTCAGGGATAGGCGAGGGGGCGCACTTGAGGACCTCAACTTTCTCACCCGAGGCCTTGCCCTGCCCCAATGTAAAATGGCTGTGAGGTTGGGGCGGGCAGGAGCCCGGAGGGAGTCACTTCTTTGTTCTTTTGTCTGTGACAGCTTTTGGTTATCTCCTCCTATCACTGGCTGCTTGTCCAAACAACCCCGCCCCCACACACCTTAAAGCAGCTTATATTTCACCCCTTTCCTATTTTTACTTAGTTCTGTTGAAGGGTTATGAGGACTCGAAACGTCAACTGTGCTCTTCTCCGCCGATGCTACCAGACCTGCTGAGTTTTTCCAGGTATTTCTGTTTCTGTTTTTGTTTTCAATTCAAATAGGACCCTTACAGGCATTAGATAGAGGAGATTGTCAACCCATCAGTCTGTGTTGGATTTGAACTCAAGCCTCTGAATGAAATGTCAATGCCAAGCCCATTGGACCATTCACTTCCCAGTTTGATTTGTTTTAAAGTGAAATTAAATATTTTGAATTTATTGGCCAGGGATTTGGTATCTGCCTAGAGTATGGATTTACCTCTGGTGAAAAATAGTTCTTAACCTTACTGAGTGATTATCATATTCTTATTATTTGTACTTTTATCCAGCATTTAGCAGTAGAAGACCAAGGAAGTGAAGAATAGACAATGTCAAGAGAGGCTTGTCACAGAAAGGGATACAAATGACTGAAGCGGCCCGGTTACCAATGGAGTGAATTCATTTGGCCTCATCAGATGGGTAATTAGCAGTTAGTAATAACATTTAACATTGGAAATGTTGAGTGATGTCATCATGGATGAGATGGTCTATTCTCTATAAACATATTGCAAGGGTCCTAAGACAATAAGGAGTTGATTCCAGAGATAAAAACAAAAACAAAAAAACTGCGGATGCTGGAAATCCAAAACAAAAACAGAATTACCTGGAAAAACTCAGCAGGTCTGGCAGCATCGGCGGAGAAGAAAAGAGTTGACGTTTCAAATCCTCATGACCCTTCGACAGAACTTGAGTTCGAGTCCAAGAAAGAGTTGAAATATCAGCTGGTTTAAGGTGTGTGCGGGTGGGGGGGGGGGGGGGGGGGGGGGGGGGGGGCGTAGAGAGAGAGAAAAGTGGAGGGGGTTGGTGTGGTTGTAGGGACAAACAAGCAGTGATAGAAGCAGATCATCAAAAGATGTCACCAACAATAGAACAAAAGAACACATAGGTGTTAAAGTTGGTGATATTATCTAAACGAATGTGCTAATTAAGAATGGATGGTAGGGCACTCAAGGTATAGCTCTAGTGGGGGTGGGGAGAGCATAAAAGATTTAAAAATATTTAAAAATAATGGAAATAGGTGGGAAAAGAAAAATCTATATAATTTATTGGAAAAAAACAAAGGGAAGGGGGAAGCAGAAAGGGGGTGGGGATGGGGGAGGGAGCTCAAGACCTAAAGTTGTTGAATTAAATATTCAGTCCGGAAGGCTGTAAACTGCCTAGTCGGAAGATGAGATGTTGTTCCTCCAGTTTGCGTTGGGCTTCACTGGAACAATGCAGCAAGCCAAGGACAGACATGTGGGCAAGAGAGCAGGGTGGAGTGTTAAAATGGCAAGCGACAGGGAGGTTTGGGTCATTCTTGCGGACAGACCGCAGGTGTTCTGCAAAGCGGTCGCCCAGTTTACGTTTGGTCTCTCCAATGTAGAGGAGACCACATTGGGAGCAACGAATGCAGTAGACTAAGTTGGGGGAAATGCAAGTGAAAAGCTGCTTCATTTGAAAGGAGTGTTTGGGCCCTTGGACAGTGAGGAGAGAGGAAGTGAAGGGGCAGGAGTTGCATCTTTTGCGTGGGCATGGGGTGGTGCCATAGGAGGGGGTTGAGACGTAGGGGGTGATGGAGGAGTGGACCAGGGTGTCATGGAGGGAGCGATCCCTACGGAATGCCGATAGGGGGGGTGAAGGGAAGATGTGTTTGGTGGTGGCATCATGCTGGAGTTGGCGGAAATGGCGGAGGATGATCCTTTGAATGCGGAGGCTGGTGGGGTGATGTGAGGACAAGGGGGACCCTATCATGTTTCTGGGAGGGAGGAGAAGGCGTGAGGGCGGATGCGCGGGAGATGGGCCGGACACGGTTGAGGGCCCTGTCAACGACCATGGGTGGAAAACCTCGGTTAAGGAAGAAGGAGGACATGTCAGAGGAACTGTTTTTGAAGGTAGCATCATCGGAACAGATGCGACGGAGGCGAAGGAACTGAGAGAATGGGATGGAGTCCTTACAGGAAGCGGGGTGTGAGGAGTTGTAGTCGAGGTAGTTGTGGGAGTCGGTGGGTTTGTAATGGATATTGGTGGACAGTCTATCACCAGAGATTGAGACAGAGAGGTCAAGGAAGGGAAGGGAAGTGTCAGAGATGGACCACGTGAAAATGATGGAGGGGTGGAGATTGGAAGCAAAATTAATAAATTTTTCCAAGTCCCGACAAGAGCATGAAGCAGCACCGAAGTAATCATCGATGTACCGGAGAAAGAGTTGTGGAAGGGGGCCGGAGTAGGACTGGAACAAGGAATGTTCCACATACCCCATAAAGAGACCCCAGCATAGCTGGGGCCCATGCGGGTACCCATAGCCACACCTTTTATTTGGAGGAAGTGAGAGGAGTTGAAGGAGAAATTGTTCAGCGTGAGAACAAGTTCAGCCAGACGGAGGAGAGTAGCGGTGGATGGGGATTGTTCGGGCCTCTGTTCGAGGAAGAAGCTAAGGGCCCTCAGACCATCCTGGTGGGGGATGGAGGTGTAGAGGGATTGGATGTCCATGGTGAAGAGGAAGCGGTTGGGGCCAGGGAACTGGAAATTGTTGATGTGACGTAAGGTGTCAGAGGAATCACGGATGTAGGTGGGAAGGGACTGGACAAGGGGAGAGAAAAGGGAGTCAAGATTACGCGAAATGAGTTCTGTGGGGCAGGAGCAAGCTGAGACGATCGGTCTACCGGGGCAGTTCTGTTTGTGGATTTTGGGTAGGAGATAGAAGCGGGCCGTCCAAGGTTGGGCGACTATCAGGTTGGAAGCTGTGGGAGGAAGATCCCCAGAGGAGATGAGGTCAGTGACAGTCCTGGAAACAATGGCTTGATGTTCAGTGGCGGGGTCATGGTCCAGGGAGAGGTAGGAGGAAGTATCTGCGAGTTGACGCTCAGCCTCCGCGAGGTAGAGGTCAGTGCGCCAGACAACAACAGCACCACCCTGGTCAGCGGGTTTGATGACAATGTCAGGGTTAGACCTGAGAGAATGGAGTGCAGTAAGTTCAGAGAGAGACAGGTTAGAATGGGTGAGAGGAGCAGAGAAATTGAGACAATTAATGTCGCGCCGACATTAGGAGTTGATTCCACTGTATACATATCAATAGTAATTGCTGAAAACAATAATAGTCAGCATTATACTCTCCCGTGTCAGTGACTGCCTTGCACAATGTGGTTGCGTGCCTTATAGTCAGGATGATCCCAAGCTGTCACACGGTATGGAGGAGTCCAGCTCCAACTTGTCTCAAGGCTTTGCATGGAATAAAGAGACCATTCTGACCAACATGGACCAAATGGTCAGATACATCACTACTGTGGTGATTGAACCCGTACTCATAGCTCTGAAAGCTTCCATGGCAACACATACTGCTGCCATAGGAAACTCATAAGGTTACTATGAGAGCACATTCTGCTGGCACGGAAGCTCAGATTGCTGTCACTTTGAGCTCGAGTCCACTATTGAAAGGACCAGGAAAGACCTGAATGAGGAAGTGGCTGACCCCCATTTAACAACAGAATGGTACGGATTTACAGTCATGTTCTGTCACCTGTTTGCCTCAAGAACATAAGAAATTGGAGCAGGAGTAGACCATGTGGCTTGTCGAGCCTGCTTCACCATTCAATACAATTATGGCTGATCTTGGGCTTCACCTCCATTTTCCCACCCACTCCCCATATCCCTTAATTCCCTGAGACACCATAAATCTGTCCACCCCAGCCTTAAATGTATTCAATTGTGGAACGTTCACAACCCTCTGAAGTAGAGAATTCCAAAAGGTTCACAACCCTTTGAGTGAACTCATTTCTCATTTCAGCCCTAAATGATTGGCCCCTAGATATTTCCCAAGTTTACATTTCCCATTGCCCAATGTAAATGTAATTTGTGATGTACAAGGAAGAATTGTAGAATCATAGAATTTCATACCACAGAAGGAAACTATTCAGTCGTTTGTGTTTGTGCCAAATCTCTGAAAGAGCCATTCAAAAATAATCCATTTCCTTTAGAAAAAACTATCATGAATTCTGCACATATCATATTCGGGGCTAGTGAGTATTGTACATAGATTATCCCTTTACATGGAGACAGCCATGGAGAGCAAAGGTGTAATAGAAGGAAAATCTATATTTTAAGGGATGATACCAGGTGGATATGGTGAAATAGGAATCTTTTGAAGATGCATGGGCTAAGTGACATGATCTGTGGGTGGGGGGTGGGCATGGGCTAAGTGACATGATCTGTGGGTGGGGTTTGGGGGAGTGCATGGGGTAAGTGACGTGATCTGTGGGTGGGGGGTGTGGGGGGCATGGGTTAAGTTACGTGATCTGTGGGTGGGGGGGCATGGGCTAAGTGACATGATCTGTGGGTGGGGGGGGCATGGGCTAAGTGACGTGATCTGTGGGTGGGGGGGTGCCAGTGCTTAATTAGAGCTTACAGGAGAATTTTATTAAAAGTACAGGCAGGTTACAGTGGTATGTTTGGCGATATAAGAGAATGCACATGCAGCTCCAAAGGCCCTGATTCTTACAAATTGCACATTTAGCATTGTACATCTATCTCAACTTGGAGGCATATCTTGGAGCCATTAATTTATCACATGTTCCTATTCTGTTATTGTAGGTCTGGAAGAAGCATTATCGGTATCCCAGGGCAAGAAAACAACTTGCTGCTCAGTGTGTCGCTCTCAACAGCATTTGCTAAACGCAGCCACAGCTGCATGTCCCTCCCACACATTATGCAGTCAGAGTGCTCAGTATGAGGCAAGGAGGAGCAAATACTTGTGTCAGATGAGGAATAGGGGCTTACTGCCCAGACAGTAACACAGATACCATCAATGACCCACTATACTTTGGGAAATGCAGTGCTATGGTGGAATGGAGTTGCATTTTTATCATGCTAATCAGTGAGAAAGTAGCAAGATGTGTTGGTCCTGCATAATGCAACAGCAATCATTTGTTTGATACATCTATGGATAATTAATTAGTTGATGCTGCAGATGATTCCTAGGCCGGAATTTTAGCTCCCATCAACTACGATGGGTGGGATAGCAGGTGGAGGGCCAGTAAATTGGGCACCATTGCAGTAGCATTGTGTCTGCGACCTACCTGCTGCCAATGTGATTTTACCAGTGGTGGGGGGAGGCCCCTGATGACCCACTTACTCATGGGCCAACTGAGGATCTTACCTCCTCTTGCCACCTCAGATTTTACCTACAGCAGGGAAAGCCAGCACCAAGTGTCCAGGCTGCCCGGTTTGATCGGTGGCCGGGTAAGACAGCTTGGGGTGGGGGTGTTTGATCATGATGTTGCGTCCTTTTTGGGCCCCCTGTGCCCATCGGGGGACCATCAAGATATAAATTCTCTCCTGTGTTCCACCACCCCGACCTGTCATGCCACCGCCCACCCCACCACCCACCCACCCCCGCCCCCCACCACCCACCCACCCCCCCACCCAACCCCACCCCCCACACTCACCTGGGCCTGCCAGCCTGATCCCAGCAATACCCGAGGCTCACCCTCCATCCCAGCTCCATCACTGAAAGACTTCCCCAGGGACTGTCGTCGTCCCAGCAGAGTTTGCTATTCTCATTGGTGCTGCTGGGAAATGAAGGCTGCCAGCTATCTGATTGGCCAGCAGGCTTCAGAGGAAGTAATTCCTCTCAGATGGATGTGGAAGGCCTGCCTCAAGCCAACCAACAGCCCGGCAGCCAAGCATAAGAAGACCCCCACCCCGCAGTGTAAAATTCAGCCTCTAGCCTGGAATAAGGTAGAGGCTGTAATGTTGAGGGAGGCGATGTTACTGAATTAGTAATGCAGTGACCCAGGATTATGCTCTGGGACCTGGGTTCGAATCCCGCCAAGGCGGATGGTGGAATTTGAATTCAATAAAAATCTGGAATTAAAAGTCTAATGATGACCATGAAACCATTGTCAATTGTTGTTAAAAAAAAACCCATCTGGTTCATTAATGTCCTTTAGGGGAGGAAATCTGCTGTCATTACCTGGCCTGGCTTACACGTGACTCCAGACCCACTGCAATGTGGTTAACTCTTAAATGCCCTCTAAACAAGGGCAATTAGGAATGGGTAATAAATGCTGGCCTACCAGCGATGCCCACATCCCATGAATGAATAAAAAAAAAACTTACACTGGCAGTGATGAGCCGCATGGTGGAGGTAAGGTGCAGATTTCCTGAGAGCAGTGTTTTCTTTGTCCTGATTGGGAGTCTGTAAATTATTTCTTTTGGTCTTTGCTAGTTAGGTATGCTAGGGCCTCACTGAACAGTAATGACAGAATGGTGGGTATAGCCTATACCCACCATTTCTGATGCCAGCTGACCTTCCTGATGTATCTTCTTTCACCTTGTACCAACTCAACTACTAAATATCCTGATTGAGGTGCAGAAGGAGCAGAAATGCCTCTCCACCTCTGGCCAGTTTCTCTCTAAACCTCCTACCTCTTCCTGTAAACCTTCTCCATTAGCCCAAGAAATGGGGTTGGGTGTGGGGTGAACCGGCAGGATCACAGGGCTGACTATTGGTGTAATTGAGATCAGAAAGCCGGTCTTTTGTTTTGGGCCCAGCATTTGAGTATTGCACCTATTGTGACAAGGTAAGCATGGCTTTTTTTGATGAGATAGACATTGTTTTATTCAGTGTTGGGTGCACTTCTGCTCAGTTCTTATTTTCTACTTTCCCCGGAGGCAATAGTCTATAGCAGAAAATTGAACTCAGGATTTGCTCACAGCTTTCTGCTTTGTCTGATGCAGTAATTAAGACACCTCAGCTGAGAGATGTTGGTACTCACTCGATCCAATCAATAATTATGCTGTGGACACCGTACCTAATCCCATATTGCCCTTCGGAATGTCAAATGTTGACTAAAATCGATTGGGAAAACATGTGGGATCATATGACACCTGTCTAACAAACCATTATTTCCTTCAGTAACTTGTATCTTTATTTTAAATGCTCAGGCCAGCGACAAGTTGTAATTTCTAGATTTAGCAAGTGCCATTTTGTGCCTTGTATATATACACATGTCTCTGTACATTAATGGGAATCAGTGACTGTGGATGGCTGACTTCAAGCATCACTGATACCTGCAAGTTTCAGTTCAGTAACTGCAGTGGGACTCCAACAATTTCAAGGGCCCAGGAGTTTCAAAACTGGTCAACTGAGATTTCTCCAAGATCACAAGTGTACAACAATATGTGAGATGGAGGTAGAGGTGAGGAAGGGGCCCTGAGGGGAGATGGAGGGTGAGGTTGGGGGGTGGGTAAAAATGGAGGCTCAACAATAATAACATAAGAAAAAGGAGCAGGAATAGACCATTTGGTGCTTTCAGCATGCTCCACCATCAAGCTCATGGGTGATCGTTTACCTCAAATCCATCTTCCCTCACAATCCCCATATTCCTTAGTTCCCCTAGTATCTAAAAATCTATCAATGTCTTGAATATACTCAACAGCCCTCTGGGTTAGAGAATTCCAATGATTCACAACTCTTCTAGTGCAGAATTTGCTCTTCATCTCAGCTATAAATGGCTGACTCCTTATTCTGAGACTGTGCCCCCAGTTCTAGACACCTGAGCCAGGGGAAATATCATCTCAGCATCCACCCTGTCAAGCTCTTAAGAATTTCATATATTTCAATGAGATTACCTTTCATTCTTCTAAATTCTTTGGAATGTAGGTCCAGTCTACTCAATCTTTCCTCACAGGACAATTCCCTCATCTCAGGAATCAGTCTAGTGAACCTCTTTGCACTCCCTCTCACACAAGTATATCCTTCCTTGGGTAAGGAGACCAAAACTGTATACAGTATTTCAGGTGTGGTCTCACCAAAACCCTACATAATTGACCTGGATGCACAAGATTGCCCGTTCCCAACCAATGTCCATTCCCAACCAATCCGATTTTTGCTGTTAGTGGAAACAGGGTGGCGTGTGATTTACTAAGGAAGGAAAGCTGAATTCAGCAGGGCCATTTGCAGTCAGTGCTGAGTTCAAACAGACCCAATGTTGGCTGTTGCAAGGGCCATAACTGTCATGATCTGAAGTTCTTTTAAAAATCCCCTGCTCTTTAAACTTCAAAAGGAAAAAACAGGCTGCAGCTGTCAGTGAAAGTAAAAGAAAAACCTCTGCTGGGCTGCTTTGATTGATATGTGTAGTTTAGAGCAAAAAGTAACATAAGTGGCATGAGTTGGCACAGGGGGTATGAGGGGCCATGGATGGCAGGTGAGGGACTGTTGAGGTATGAGTGGTGAGGGCCAACAATTTCTAAAACAAATGGAAGAATGTGCCAGAGAACAAAGGTGGGCCTTCTAACCAGCCCGCCTTGACATTCAAAAGCCCCTGTGGTCACTTACACTCTTGCTCCGGGGTCAAGTGGACCCAACTCTATCTTGCACCCACCTTCCCGGAGCAAAAATTACCTGTTTTGGGATACTTTTTTTACCGAGGTGGGTCTAGAGAGTCAGGAAATTTCCCAACTTGAGCTCCCTGCCCTGGTAGGAAAAATCTAGCCTTTGGGCAGAATTTTTTGGTTCTAGGGCGGTAGCCTTGGAATTGGGCGGGGGGGGGGGGGGGGGGGGGGGGGCCCAGTGGTGGAATGGTGTTGGGAAAACAGGGGGCTGCAGGATCCGAATAGCTCAACATATTCCCGCCACTGGGGATGTTTCCCAGGGGTGCCAGGAATAGGGATCAATATGCCACTGAGGCATGCAGACAATTTACATAATTAAGGCCCCAACACTGACAAGTCCATGTCCAGATGCATCAAGACCTGGACAACGAGAGCTTATCAGAGCTGGGAATTCTGCGGCAAGTGACTTCCCCAAAGCCTGTTGATCATCTACAAGGCACAAGTCAGGAGCATGATGGAGTACTCTCCACTTGCCTGGATGAGTGCAGCTCCAACAATACTTAAGAAGCTCAACACCATCCAGGACAAAGCAGTTTGCTTGATTGGCAGTCCATCCATCATCTTAAATATTCACTCCCTCCACCACTGATACACAGTGATAGTGTGTACCATCTACAAGATACACTGCAGTAACTCACCAGGTTCCTTCAACAGCACCATCCAAACCCTTGACCTCTACCACCTAGAAGGACAAGGGCAGCAGATGCATGGGAACACCACCACTTGCCAGTTCCACTTCAAGCAACACACCATACCGACTTGAAACGATATCACCGGTCCTTCACTGTTGTTGGTTCAAAATCATGGAACTCCCTCCCTAACAGCACTGTGGTTGCACCTACACCACATGGACTGCAGCAGTTCAAGGTGGCAGCTCACCACCACCTTCTCACATATAATTAGGGATGGGCAACAAATGCTGACCTAGCCAGCGATGCCCACATTCCATGAACAAATAATTTTTTTTAAAACGCTGTCATTCGCCATGACCTCAGTCACTACTTCCAACGGTAGTGAGCCAGGTGTCCTCCATAGGGGTGAGAACATGCATTTGTGCCTATCTTTCCATCAGTAAGCTGCTGCTGCCTATGGTTGTACATCACCTTGACCTGCAGGAGAGTGTCTCAGTGAGTGTGGTGGAAGGCATCTAGGTTATACACCTGTCTTGGTTGAATAGCTGGCAGCGTGTGAGAGCTAGGAGTGTAAGTGTTAAATGTTTGAGGGTAGGGTGAAGCAATGATTAGGAGGTTTGTGTCATGAGTGATGAAGACTGTTGGTAGTTCAGTGATGGGGCTAGTGAAGCAGTTGGTAGAATATGGCATTTGAAAGCTCATGTGAGATTATTAAACTCCTGGCAGCATCATGTCCAGATCCTTGAAGCTCTACTTCTGGCACTGACCTGCCCGATTATCTTCTCCCATTGCCATACCAAAGTTTATCTGGAGAGACTCCTGGTCCTGTCAATGGGGGACACCTCTCCACTTGTCCACCTCCTGCACCAAAGTCTCCAGTGCATCGGAGAACCTTGGAGCATGTTTTCTGCTGTGCTGTGGCAATCTCCTAGTGTCTTTTCCCCGTGTCTCTCTGTTATGTTCCTTCTGTCGGGTGGCTTAGCTCAGTGAGCATGGTTGCACGCTTACCTATTGATGAGTGAGCTGGTAAACAAGATAATACAGATGCAGAAACCAATGTAAGATGAAGCACATGCTGTTTATTAACACAAGTAACAAAGCACTAACACGTGTGCTTCTCCAACCAGACCCTATTCTAAACTACTGATTAACATTGTAGCCCATGCTACAAAGCAATTGGGTAATACAATCACGTGGTCAATCTTCTCACATTCTCTTAAAAGGTGTATTTTGCCTCAGATTACCACACTCCTCGCCCTTTACAATCTTTACAATATATCAAGTATTTACATAATTAAACTATTTACAAATTCAGTCTCTCTGGAGGCTTCTTCAAACATGTGAAATGTCGTAGTTCTACGACTTTGGATGGTTTATCCTAGGCCTCCCTCTCAGGAATCACTTGTCCACTAGGCTCTCCTGTAGGAACCTATAAGTTTATTTCTTATACCCTCTCAGGCTCAATGGATCCTACAGGCACTTCCAAACCAAGTGGAGTTCCTTCCACATGTGGTGTAAACGCCAGTGGGAATGCTTGGCGTATCCTTTCTCGTCGATCTGTTTCCCTTTTCATGAGGTGATCTACGTGTTTCCTAATTATCAGACCTTTGAACGAAATGTGATAGGAAAGGGGTCCTGTCACAGCACTAACTTCACCATTTGGGCCCAGCTCCAAAGTTCTTTGCAAAAACTGTGTCTCCAACAGTGAAGTTTATTTCACAACTGTGATAATCGTGTCCGTTTTCAGAGCCTCCTGACTTCTCTCTACCTTCCCCCCTAAATTTGGCCTTATGAGACTCAAACATGTCCAGAGACGTCTCTTCATCAATAACTCTGCGGTGGCAATACCGGTGGTCACGTAGTCCTATAGCCGAGTAGAAAACATAATAATTTAGTTGCAATAAAGTCTCCATCCAGTTTTTCATTCGGGACTTAAAGGTCTGGACTAACCTCTTGGCCATACCATTGGATGCAGGGAGGTATGGCAAGGTCTTACCATGTGTTATGCCATTGAGGCTTATAAATCTTTGGAATTCCCTGCTGGTGAATGCCGTTCCATTATCAGACACATTATCTCTGGTAACCTGTGTATCGTAAAGCTCTGATGCAATCTGTCTAAGGTGGTGGCAAATGTGAGTGATTTCACTTCGAGTGAGCGTCTACAATCAAGAGGAACATTGTGCCCAAAAGGCTCCACAAGTCAATGTGGAGACAGACCCATGGCCTACTTGGCCATTCCCAGGGATGCAATGGAGCAGAAGGGGACAATTTCAGTACCTGTTGGCACTGTATGCAACCCTTGACTAAATTTTCCATTTCTGTATCCATCCCTGGCCTCCTCAAGTGGATGTGCACCAACATTTTCATTCTAGAGATGCTGGGATGAGCACTATATAATTTGGTCAATAATGGCTCTCTTCCTCTCGGAGGCACAATGACTCTCACTCCCCACAGCAAGATGCCATCCTGGCAGGTGAGCTTGTGTCTCCTGTTAAAATAGGGCTTCATTTCGTCAGACCTTGGCTCTTTAGACCATCCATAAAAGATTTGTTCCCTTACGAGAGACAAACTGTGTTGTAGTCTGTCCACTCTCTTATTTGTTTGACATGTACTGGTGACGAATCCAAAAAGTTTAACAACATGACAAGTTCTTGAGGAGTTGGTGCATTCACACTGCTGTCTTTTAGAGGTAATCGGCTCAGTGCGTCGGCATTTACAATCTGGCTTCTCGGGCTGTGGATAAAAGTATACTCGAAAGCAGCTGGAATCAGTGCCCACCTTTGGATGCGTGCGGAGGCAATTTGGGGGTATTGCCTTATCTTCCCCGAACAAGCCTAGTAGTGATCCGATACAGCCATGGTCTCCACTTCATTGGAGTTCCACCAATACAATGGATAAGCCTTCTTTCTCTATATGTGAGTATCTTCATTCTGCAACAGTGTCCTTGAGACGTAACCAATGGGCTGTTTGGAGCCATCCAGTGGGAGAGTATTGCCCCTACTCCATAAGGGGATGTATCGCAGGTCAAAATTAATTCTCTCTTTGGGTCGACATGTACCAGCAGGGCCGATGAATGTAACAACAGCTTTACTGTCGTAAAAGCCGGTAGTTGTGGAGCTTGCCATGTCCACCTATGGTTTTTCTTGAGTAACCTATATAATGGAGCCAGGACTATTGACAAATTTGGGAGAAAATGGCCATAGTAGTTAACCATTCCCAAGAAGGACTTGAGTTCTATGGCGTTTTCTGATGCTGGCGCCTCACAACTAGTTCTCATCTTGTCTTCTACTGGTAGAAGGCCCTGCGAGTCGACCCTATGACCTAGGTAAACCACTTCTTTTGCTTGGAAGATATATTTTTCTCTTTTCAAATGTACTCTGGCTTGTGAGAAACACTTCAATAATTCTTTCAGGTTAGCCAGGTGTTCCTCATCAGTTAGTCCTGTTACTAGGACGTCATCAAGATAAACCGCAACACGGGGCATACCTTGCAGTAAATTTTCCATTGTTGGTTGGAAAATGGCACAAGCCGAAGAGACTCTGAAGAGTAACCTGGTATATTGGTATAACCCCCTATGTGCGTTGATAGTCACAAAATCTTGAGAGGCCTTTTCTAGCTCGGCTTGCTAGTAAGCGTGGCTCATGTCAAGTTTCGTATGTGCGGTTCCCTCTGCCAGCTTGGAGTACAATTCATCAATTTTCGGTATAGGATGCCTGTCAAGTCTGGCCACTTTGTTAACGATCAACTTGTAGAGTCCACATATTCGCACTCTCTGGTCAGTACTGGAACTACAGGTGCTGCCCATTCGCAAAATTGTACAGGTTGTAAGACTCCCAATCTTTCCAGCCTAAGTCGACATCAACTTTTTCACATAATGCATAGGGGACTGGCCTTGCCTTCAAGTATCTGGGGGTTGCCCCAGGATCCACGTGGATTTTAGCTTGCAGCCCCTGAATCTTCCCAAGCTCTTCCATGAAAAGAGGCACACTTTTCTGTAATAATTCTTTCAGGTCTTTCATTCAGAGTTGAAAAATTCCAACTTTATTTCCTTAAGCCAGTTCTGACCAAGTAGACTTAGACCCTCCCCTGCTACCACAATTAGGGAAAAATTAACAGACTGATTTCCATACTGTATTGGAACCTTGCACATACCTCTTACTTGTATGTCTTCAACAGTATACATCTTTAATTTTGTATCTGAATTTTCCAGATTTAATGAGTGGTCTCCTCCATTCAGATATTTGAATGCATATTCTCCTATAATTGCCGTCGATGCCCCTGTATCCACCTCCATTCGGATGGGTTTCCCATTGACTTCCACTGTCACATAAATTGGCTGTGTTTACCCATTTTTAAGTTGTGAAGTGAGTAAATATCTGACTGTTCCTTCTGATTCCTCTACTATATGGATTTCACAGCTTCTACCTTTCTGCTTAAAGTTTTGTCTTAATCTGTCATTACAATATCGCATAATGTACCCATTATAATAGCAGTAGAAACACTCGATTCTTTCAAATTGTCGTTCTCTTGCAGGCTGTCTGGTTCTATTTCTGCTGTTATTATTGTGGATTTTCTCTGTTAAACCATTGGCTTTTGCTGGTCTATTAATGGTGGCTGTTTCCCGCCTTTCCACCGAGTCCTGCTCTTCTACGCCATTTCTAACTAGTGCTTCCCTCCCAACGCATTTTGTGCTTCCTTGATTGCTTCTGAATCCCTGACTGTGCTCTCCATTGCGAGCGCCAACTCCAGCACCTTGTTGAAGTCTAAATTCATTTCTGACAACAACCTTTTTTGAATGGCGTCTTCATTTATCCCACATACTAATCAGTCTCTTAACACGTCGTTTATCGACGTCCTAAACTTTTTAAGGCTGATACATATCAAGCAACTGTCTCTCCAGGGGCGCGACACCTCAAATTAAATTTAAAACGCTGTGTTGTTACTGAGGGCTTTGGATGAAGGTGGCTTTTCACAAGAGTTAACAATTCATCAAAGCTCTTGGAATCTGGGGTATTGGGTGCTGTTAGACCACAAATTAGTCCGTATGTTTTCCTGCCACATGTTGATAAGAGGATCGCTTGCCTCTTCTCCTCTCCCGATATGTCATTGGCCAAAAAGAATGCGAGGCATTCAATATAATGTGATCAGTCATCGGTGGTCCGACCAAACGGTTCGATACGGCCCAACTGTGGCATACTGGAGGGAGATAAATTTGACAACTATGATGAAAGCTATACTTACAATTGCCTTGCAAGATACAACTGATTTACTTCTGTTGAATTTCCATGGCTCTCTTTGGTGTCATCAGCTGGTCGTGTTTTTGCCTCATTGCCAGTTATATTCCTTCTGTCATGTTGTTTAGCTCACGTGAACACGGCTGCACGCCCATCTACTGGTGAGTGAGTGGTAAACAAGATACTGCAGATGCAGAGACCAATGCAAGATGAAGCACATGCTGTTTATTAACACAAGTCACAGAGCGCTAACACGTGTGCTTCTCCAACCAGCCCCTATTCTAAACTATTGATTAACATTGCAGCTACACACAATTGGGTAATCTGCTCACATTCTCTTCAAGGTGAAAACAAAAATAAAAATACCTGGAAAAACTCAGCAGGTCTGGCAGCATCTGCAGACCTGAGTTTTTCCAGGTATTTTTATTTTTGTTTTGGATTTCCAGCATCCGTAGTTTTTTGCTTTTCTCTTAAAGGTGTATTGTACCTCATATTACCACATTTTCCCAGATCAAACCGACTCCTACAATGACTTCCAGCAGTTACTCCAGCCCCAACATGTGCTTTCAGAGGTACAGGCTTGCTTTAAGCAGTGCATTCTAGCTTGAACTCGCACTAGCCTCTATGAATTTGTAGTCCCTGGTCGGCATGCAGCACCCAGAAGCATACTTAACAATAGAAATGAAAATACCTAGAAAAACTCAGCAGGTCTGACAGCATCTGCAGAGAGGAACACAGTTAACATTTCAAGTCCATATGACTCTTCAACAGAACTAAGGAAAAATAGAAAAGAGGTGAAATATAAGCTGGTTTGGGGGGGTGGGACTGGTAGAGCTGGATAGAGGGCCAGATAACCAAAAGATGTCATAGATAAAAAGATAAATAAATAGGTGTTGAAGCTGGTGATATTATCTACGGAATGTGATAATAAAGGTACAGATAGCCCTAGTGGGCGTGGGGTGGGGGGAAGGGATCGAAATAGGCTAAAAGGCAAAGATAAAACAATGGATGGAAATATATTTAAAAATACTGGAAATGGGTGGGAAAAGAAAAATCAATATAAATTATTGGGAAAAAGGGGGATCGGAAAGGGGGTGGGAATGGAGGAGAGACTTAACAATAGGTGCACTTTAGAATCATTCATTTAAATAAACAGGCAGCACAAAATTTACATGTTGTCTGCATGGGAAGCAACAGGTTAGTCATGTGTTCAAACCTGCTTTCGGGTGTTATTGAATTTTTCCCCTATTGCCTTTCTAGCTAGTGGAGGTCGCATGTTTTGGAGGCACTGTCAAAGAAACTGAAATGCAGAAATTAGGCCTTCGAAAACCGTACCAGATTAGGGCAAAAACCACACTTATACTACGCAGAGTAATGAGGAAGGGAACTGCCAGCAGAAATGCGATTAATTGTTCAAAACTGTACTTACACACTACTCTAGTCTGCAAGTGTTCCCCATAAAGACTGATAGGAGTTTCACAGCTGTAAAGAACAGCACTGATTTAGGAAGGTGCTATTATTTAGTGTAACACTAACCTGAATGTTACCGTGGGCGCCAGGACCCCAACCTTGCGGCGGAAAACAGGTCCCGAGGCGGCACCTGTCGGCAATTTTACCTCCTGATTGGTCACCTGTGGGCCCGCCATTCATTCCGGACGTCGGGCAGTTGGTGAGAAAAGGCTCGGGCGGCAGGAGTACATCAGGGAGTCGCCCTGACACGGCGTCCTGTGACTTACTGGAATGTCGCCGTCACCCAGCCTGTCAACCCTGGCTAGTAAAATTCTCGCCAACTTCTGGCAAAGCCGGGGCCTTGAAAATTTTGCCAGTGTTAATGCTAGTCTTTTGTCAAGCTTTTCCTTGAACTTTATTGACCAAGCCTTTTTCTATGGCTAAAGCTGCCCGAAGGGCATTCGTTATATGGCTTATTTACTGTGATAAACAAACTTACTTTCTTTAGGATTTTGATTGCCTTAGCCTTCATAATATTCAATGCATAAAAACTGGCAGATTACTCACACAATGCAGTCAGGCCCCTGGGTATGTCAGAGCCTTCCTGTTATAATAAATAACAGTACTTTCCAAATTCCACGCTACCCATCACAGTGAAACTCTTATCTGTCTTTACAGAGAACAACTGCATTATCCTAATGCCTCTGTAGCCTTCCTGCAAGTGTCAATTCTTCCAGTTTAAGTTTGATGTTCCCTCTCATTGTGTAGACTGAAACTGTTTTCCTCTTACATTTACATCCATCTCCATCACATGCTCCCTGCTTCTCCAATAAGGAGCAGGAATCCTGCTTGTCCTGTCCTGAAGAAGAAGTACGTTGTGCATAGCAAGCACCCATTATAATTAGTAAGTGTACAACTGGTCAGTGTGACAAATATCATACGCATGGACCTAGAAATCCATAGTGCTCATTTCCAGGTACTCTCCTGTGCACAGGGTACTCACTCTGCCCATGAATCAAGAGGTTTGAGGGAGCTGGGATGCTTGAGGCTGGAGGTGTGGCTGGGAACTATGATCAATCATCAGACTGGAAGTTGGCAACTGCTTTTCAAGAAAGTAGGGAGAGAGAAAACAGGGAACTACAGGCCAGTTAACTTAACATCAGCCATTGAAAAAATGCTGGAATTTATTATTAAGGAAATGTTAATAATGCACTTAGAAAAATATAGTTTGATTAGAACAAGTTAACATGGTTTTACTGAAAGGAAATCCTGTTTGATAAATTTCTTAGAGTCTTTTGAGGCTGTAATTGGTAGGGCAGATAAAGGGGAACCAGTAGATGTTGTATTCCTTAATTTCCAAAAGGCATTTGATAAGATTCCACACAAAAGTTTAATAGGCAAGATAAGGGTTCATACAGTTGGGGTTCATATATTAACATGGTTAGAGGATTGATTAATGGACAGGAAACAAAGTGTGGGCATAAATGGGGTATTTTCAAGTTGGTAGGCTGTTACTAGTGGTGTGCCGCAGGGATTAGTGCTGGGGCCTCAACTATTTATAATCTATGTTAATGACTTAGATAAAGAGACAGAGAGTTTGATGATGATACAGAGCTGTTGGAAAGGTAAACTGTGGGAAGGATACAAAGAGGCTGCAAAGACATTAATAGGTTAAGTGAGTGGGCATCAAGATGGCAGATGAAGTATAATGTGGGAAAGTGTGAAGTTATTCTCATTGCTTGTAAGAATAGCAAAGCAGAATTCTTTAAAGTGTGAAACTTGTAAACATTAATGTTCGGAGAGACTTGGGCATGCTCATACAAGGAACACAAAAAGTTAGCATGCAGGTACAGCAAGCAGTTAGGAAGGCAAATGCCATGTTGGCCTTTATTGCAAGGGGATTGGAGTACAGGAATAAAAAAGTCTTTCTACACTTAAACAGGGCTTTGGTGAGACCACATCAGGGATACGGTGATAAAAGCAAAATACTGCAGATGCTGGAAATCTGAAATAAAAGCAGAAAATGCTGGAAAAACTCAGCAGGTCCAGCAGCATCTGTAGAGAGAGAAACAGAGTTAACGTTTCAAGTCCAAATGACTTCTTCAGAGCTAAAGGAAGTAGAAATGTGATGGATTTTACACTGGTTAAGAGAGGGTGGAGCAGGTGGAGCAAGATAGAAGGTCAGGGATAGGTGACAGCTAAGGAGAGATTGACAAAGATGTCATGGATAAGAGACAAAGGGAGTGTTAGTGGTAGTGGTAGAGAGTAAAGAAGGGGCTAATAGTGGCATAAAGGTATGAAAGCAGAAGGTGTTAATAGCAGAACCAGAATCAGTGCTCTGTGAAAGCATAACATAAAAACAAATGACAGATGGCCCTGTGGAGGGAAGAGGGGTTGGGGAAAAAAATTAAAAATAAACAAATAAATAAAGGAATAGAATAAAATATAAATAACTAAATAAATAACATTGGATTAAAAAAGTGGTAAAGATGGAGGAGAGAGTTCATGGTTCATTGTTGAACTCAGTGCTAAGTCCGGAAGGCTGTAAAGTGCCTAATTAGTAGATGAGATGCTGTTCCTCCAGTTTGCGTTGGGCTTCACTGGAATATTGCACAGGCCAAGGCTGAACATGTGGGCATGACAGCAAGATGGTGGATTTTACCAGCCCACTAGCGATGAGGTGGGTGGCAGGGAGACACATAAAATGGTGAGGGAAGGTGGGTGGTGGACCACCTGTTGTCTTCCTGCCATCATGGCATTCCGCCAGCAGCGGAAAAGGTGGAGGAATGCCCACCTGCCTGAAGGCCAATTGAACCACTTAGGTGATCAACTAATGACTTCCAACTACCACTAGTGGCCACTTGACCAGCAATGGATGGGTCCTCTGCCACATTTGGAGACTGCCTGGTGAAAACTGCTGACCTCCCTATGTGCTTGAGGAGGGGCCTCTAATTGGGCACTTTGTGGCCCGTGGGGCATCCCCTGGCAGCAGTTACCCTGTGGTAACACCTTCCTGCTCACACCAACTATTCACCCCTCTTGTAGGGGCCTCTCTGACTGGCCTGCACACCCAGGCAAAATTCAGTCACTTGAGAGCAGTTGTGAAGGCATTGGCTGCCTCAGGACAAGCCATTCTTGTAGCTGGTCCTCGAGTGGACATTGCTCACCTTATTTGCATAGTGAGTAAAGAACACCCTTGTTTGGTCTTACCCAATATAGCAGGTAGCGCAGTTCCCATTGGAAGTGTACTCATGCTTCCTACCTGCTATATTTAGCATTTATAAGGCTACATAGCCCCTGATTAATGGGTGCTGTGTGGCCCAATCTCTAGGTCATTAACAACCCCTATGTGTGTATGACACTGGGTCCATTTGTTGTATAAATATGATATCCAATGGCTCTCTGCCAGCTTTTCTGTTTATGCATTAAATAGGAATCTATTCTATAAATATAAAACATTGTTTAAATTGTTAAAAAAATGTATAAATAATGCCAGGTGGATTGATGTGATGCATTGTGATGCATAATGATTGCCTGGAACTCTCTATAATTTTTGTTAGCAGTTGTGGGTTGTCAAGCTGTCATTTGTACTGTAAAACACAATTTTCTATAGTTGGTAAATGAATTTGCTGTCAACAGTTGTAATTTTCCAGATTCAAATACAGAAGGGAAATATTCAGAGTTAATGGTATCCTATGTCTGTTACCTCATGGGCTAAGGACTCCAGTCCTTGTAAATACACAGGGTTAAAACTTGGTCAGCATCCATCTCCAGGTACAGTGGTCATGATTCGCCATCTGCCCACACCCTGTACCATTTGGACAGGCGGCTTGTACATGGTGCTGCCTTCTCATTTCAATCATTGCACCATTCAGCTGAATGCGACTGAGATGCTGGCTGGCAGAACTTCAACAAAGGACCTATCAACATGCAATTCTACCATGTATTCCAGCAAGCCTGCAGCTCTTAAAGGCAGCCTGTCCCTCTTAAAGAAGAAAAAAGCAAAATACTGCAGATGCTGGAAATCTGAAACAAAAACAAAAATTGCTGGAAAAACTCAGCAGGTCTGACAGCATCTGTGGAGAGGAAGGCAGAGTTAAAGTTTCGACTCTGTAAGACTCTTCATCAGAACCCTTAAAGAAGAGTTGCTCTGAATGAAAAGAAGTTGCTGCTGACTGCCAGTACTGCAGTTGATTGATGGAGCACCTAGGGAGAAAGAGGGCTCATGTTGCGTTCTTCTGTTAAGTGCAAAGGTATCAATTATACAACAAGGATTGATAGAACAATAATGTGGGTTCTTTATTTGAGGAGAAGACTATATAAATACAATGGTAACTGGGAGTCTATGTAGAACACATCTGATCTGTAGGACTGTTCCACCTACAGAGTACAATGGATTCTATATCACACCCTGTCTCATGGTGGATTGCAATGAACAGCAGTTTAAGATTTGCCCCTTAAGGCGCATCAAAACATCCCCCTTTTTTTTAAATTCAAATTTTATCCTTAAAGAATAAAAAGCTATTTACTTTGCATCAAAATAAAATTACATTGTGTTAGAATATATTATTACACAAAGCAATGAATTTATAAGTGTCTGAGGCATACTGGTGGTTTACTTTTACGCCCAGACTTGGCTATGGTGAACTTGGTTGGAAATTGCTGTATGTTCTCATAATGCAGACTGTGTTTTATGTTGTATTTTCTATATTATTTTAAATATTATTATTTCTGGGCTGCTGTGTTCGGGTTTCACCTTGGACCATTTTCAAATAGCAATAGGGTTACCACTTATTTCTGGTGGTAGTATTGGTCTGATTTGGTATCTGTTTCTTTGCACAGTTATGCTATTTGATGTTGGTACTTGATAGGGTCTTAGCTCTGGGCATGTGCTGATGGTTCTGCTGCATTTTATGTGCCATCGGTTGGGTGTTGTACTTGAACTTTTTGCCTGATGTTTAGGTTGGCTAATTTGTTGCCCACATGCTGGTCATGGGCTTCTCTCCTCCTCCCCTGTTTTTTGATTAAGGCATCCATTACTGTTGGGAGTATTGAGGAGTGATGAGTGGGAAACGTTGTTCGCACTTGTCTGCTGCATAGTAATTCTGCAGTGGTTCCGCAGTAGGATGAAGTTTGTAAGTTCAGAATGGGTATATGTAGTCACTTTAGATCATGCTATGTAGCCTGTTGGCTGATAATTGTTGCAGATTTAGATGGTCTTCTTCTGGTCTAAGCATGGGATTTCTAATAGCATTTCCTGTGGTCTGTTGTCTTCGCCATTGTCTTGACAATACCATGCATGGTGAACAAGGACAAGTCCCTGCATGTTAGTAGGCCTGCAATGACTGGACCAGTGGTGTCCACAATATAAAACAGCTGGAGTGACCAGGGTGAGTTGCTGTAGTGACACTCAAGTGTAATGGATCATGGGGCAGAATCTCCAAGCCATTGTACACAGTGAGTTTGGCAGTGGGTTGTTGAGCCATCACCTGCCACTTCTGCAGTTACGTAGATTTCAATGTGTGAGGTGGAGGGATGTTTGTACCTGCACCAGTATCCAGTTTTGCATATAAATTATGCTGTCCCTGCATGTGTGGGCATATAATCTGGATGGTGGCAAAAGCTTCTGATAGCATCACCATGCCAATACATTTTTTGATGTTCATCCTATAGAATGGCCAGACATTTTGTGGATCTTATTTTGGTAATGTTTGGTATGCACTCTTGGTTGGTTAGAATGCTACACCTGTCTGGCCTCTGGTTGTGGCTTCTCATGATATCAAACTACATGCTCTGGGCTTTGCTTTCTGCATTGGTGCTCCTAGTATTCTCTGGTGCCATATGCCTTGCATACATCATTGAAAGCTGGGCAATTACTGGATGTGTATGTGAGGCTGCATTGCTTACTAGGCTTGTCTGCATTGTGCCATTGGTGGCCAATTCACACATAGTCTGCGGACTCTGTCTGCCCAGTGGTATGGCTTTGTATTTGCGTCTACTTTGCAGTGGGGCTTCAACGTTTGGGTGGTTCAAGAGGTCTTTTTGGAACACTTCTATAGGGGTAGATGTTATCACAAGCTTGATTATTCAGTTGGCTTGCTCTACTACCGTAAAGTCACAATCACACCCCTTGTCTCTTCAACTGATTACGAAATGATCAATGGTCTCTGACAACCATTGCATAAAAGACTTGAATTCCAGACTTTGTATTTGAATTTGAGCTTAACTCATTATTCACTTAAAATGTTGACCATATTTTGTTTGAATTTTTAAGGTTATTATTTAACCTGAAGTGCTCGGTCTGTGGAGACCTTCATTGCCTTTAGCTATTTCAACATTCATGCCTTGTTTATCCGGTTTGGAAATATCCTGGTCCAGAAAACACATTGGCCAGAATTTTACACTCCCCCACCAGCAAACTTTTAGACAGGCAAGGGGGGGGGGTGGCGGGGAGTGTGAAATTATACTGGGCAGGCAAGGCCTTGAACGGAGGCTTGCCCTTACCCCAACTGAGGCCCTTAAGTGGCCACTTAAGGGCCTATTCCTCCCCAGCCCCAATTTTTAGGCTGGTGGGAGGATTGAATGTATGTGGGGCAACCCCAAAAAAAGAACAGAGTTAGATCTCGGGCAGAAAGGTTGGGGTGGGCCCCTCCATCAGAAGTCCCCTTCAGACTGGGGGGGCCCGCACCCCCCACTTTATGGTCTGGTGGCCTCTGGACCTTCCGGCCCCCCCCCCCCCCCCAAGCCTATTCCCCGATACCCTGATCACCCTCTTTGTTCGCATCCCCCCATGCCTTCCCTACCCACCCTGCCCTGGGACTCCTTGAACTTAGCTGGGTCTCTGGTGCCCTGACTTAGGTTCCGATGTTCTCCTGCATTCCATCTTCTATCCACTGCAGCGCTGTCGGCCAGTCACATTGGCCAGCTGCTCTCTAAGACGGGACTTCCTCCCAAGTGAGGGGTGAAAGTCCCATCTGCAGACACATAATACTCACTTGAGCGTGAAATAGCTGCGGGGCACTCTATGTCAGTGGGGATATGTTCCCTGCTGACTCTTCGGATGGGAGGAAGCGAGACCCCCCCATCTGAAAAATTCAGGCCATTGCCTGACCAAAGCGAACTCAGAGAGAACTAAGTGTTGGAAATTTAATGGTCTTCCTGTGGTTTTTTGCAATATTAGTAGGAATATCTGTAACAGGTACAAATGTTCAGATTCTCACACTCCTTCAGGACATGATTTCTTGTGGCTTTCTGACTTGCAGTACCTTACCTGTCATAGCTTGTTGCTTGGCTGGAATGTTGGTGCTATTGCACTGTTGCTGCCTTCCCAGGTTTTCTAGAAGCTCCACCCATAAAGTTGTAATTTTGGCACAAAAGTGCACTCCAGGTTTGAAAACAAAAATTTAACAGTGTAAAAAGCTTTTTACCACCCACAAGCTGTTGTGAGCTCTTATTGGGTAGATTCTTCTTTCCTGCCCTGTCTCAAGTGGTTAACTGCCCTCTCCTGACCTCCTGAAGAGATGGCCTGCAGCAGCAATGGATTCTCCTGTCTGTGGAGTTTTGTCCAATGCTACACCAGTAGCTGTGCCTAGTGCTACCTAGCAGCTGTTCCTGCACAAACTTTCCCCGCAGGTAAACCTAAACTATTCAATCTCTCCCAGGTCAGTGATTTACAGGGACCTGATGCCTGCTGGCTGGTTTGAGATGCAATGTTCCAGAACAGATGAACTGTGTGTAAGATTTCTACAGTGATGCAGAATCCCTTACACACTTCAACGCTGTGAGTTGTTAATAGTTGTTTCACTTCCATGCCAGATCTGCTGTTGTGTGTGAAAGGGTTGAGGCTTGTACATTTCTCAATTGAATTTTCAAAATTCACTGGTTAGTTTCACTGCTGCTACCATGTTGTATTTTCCTGTTTATTGTAAATCATTTAATCATCTTAGAAACTTCAGTTAGATCACCAATTAATGTTCTATAGAGGAGGAAATGCAAACCTTGTTTAACAGGCAACCAGTTTGCTCATCACCCATTTTATGTCCCCACAGGAAATTGATCTTCATCTGTTGACTATTAATAATCTATAAAGTGTGTCACACACCCACTCAGTTGTAAATCAGCAGCTGGGTAAATAGGAATCGGCATTAAGTGCAGCCTCCCTAGCAGCACCCATGTCTTTAGAACGGGTATAAAGAATAAATGCTCTCTGTCAAGTGTGAGATGAGGAGAAAAATTGGGACTACAAAGATTAATTTGTGTTAACAACTTAACAGGTTGTTTAGATTAGGCTTGAATTCCCTTCAGTATAGATAAATTGGTGATCTAACTGAAGTTTTTAAGATGATTAAAGGAATTGATAAGCTAGATAAAAATAATCATTTTGAATTTGATATTGTCAATTTTATATCTCAGATCTATGCAGAAGTAACACACCAGCTTATATTTGTAACTCTTTCGAGTACAAACACGTTTCCAACTGTTCCTATTCAGATGAAGTTACATTGTTTCATAGTTTTTGCCATTGTGAGATTTGCACTCTTGATAATCTTTTAAATGAAAACCAAATCAACAAAATTGGGATAAATCAGGCACAGCCCCTAATTCAGGTCAGCTGTAAAACCAAGAACAAAGTTTAAAGGAAACTTACAAACTTTAAATCAAAATGTGATTAAAGGGGTCAACAAAACACCCCAGTCCCCGCGGTGCCCACCGAGCATGGAAGGCCTCGAGAGTGCCAGCAGACACTGCGTGCTCCTTCTCCAGGGACATCCGGCAGCGAACGTAGCCACGGAAGAGGGACAAACAATCGGGCGGGACTCCCCCGTCGATTGCCCGCTGCCTGGACCTGTTAACGGCCAACTTGGCCAGGCCCAGGAGCAGGTTCACGAGGAGGTCCTCCTCCTTCCCGACCCCCTTCCGCACCGGGTGCCCATAGATCAGGAGCGTGGGGCTGAAGTGCAAACGAAACATCAATAAAAGGTTTTTCAAATAACTAAAAAGGGAGTGCAGTCGACAACACCCTATGTATACATGGTCCACGGACTCCACAAGACCGCAAAAAGGGCATGTGTCCTGAGAGTCCGTGAACCTATGCATCCTCTTATTATAAGGGACTGCTGCATGCAACACCCTCCAACCCAGGTCCCCGATAGAAAGGGGGAGGACACCTCCGCAGAGGGCCTCCCATCGGGGGCCTCCCCGCCGGACGGCAACAAGGCACGCCAGGGCGTGTCCGGGCGACGGACAAGGGCGAGAAAATGGAAGGTGTGCAGCAGCAGTCCGTACAAAAAGCCCCTCTTTGCCGTGCCAAAAGGCACAGAGGGCATGTCCCCGAGGCGGCTCATATTGCGGGGCACCAGCACCCGAGGGAGGGTTCAGGGCTTGGGGCCAATGTGGAATTCTGTCCGAACAGGGGAACGCTCAGACGGAAGACCACCGCGCACCTGGGCCACCTCAAGACCCAAAATAACATCGGGTCCGAGCACGACCGTTCTCAGGTCTTGGATGGTATCGGCTGCGACCTGGACACTCACAGATGCACGTCGCGCCAACTCCTGCGGGAGCATCCAGCCCAGTCCTCCGCCACCCAGCACGTCCCCGATCCTGGTCACCCCTGCGGCCACAGCCCTCCTCTCCGCCAACCACTGAAAAGGACGGAGGGGCGGATTCCTGAGCAGCGGCTCTCTGACGGGGGAGAGCTGCGTCGCGAGGCGACCACTTTCCAGACTTTGATCAGGTCCTGGTAAAAGACGGGCAACGCCTGCAAGGAGCCACCGAGGCCCAGCTGTTCTATAAACAGGAGCTGCACGTCATAATTCAGGCCATGCACCTGACGGAAGAAATACGTCATCAGGGCACACCATCTAGGAGGAGGCTCGACGTAGAGGTATCGCTGCAGGGTCTGAAGGCGGAAAGTCACCACCTGTGTGCGTAGGCACACTAACGCCTGACCACCCTCCCTAAGCGGGAGACTCAGAACCTCGGCAGCGACCCAGTGCAATCTTTTGTCCCAGAAGAAGTCGACTAACAATCTCTAGATTCTTGTGACAAAGTCCGGGGGAGGGGTCAAAGTGACCAGCCGATACCACAACATGGCAGCGATCAGCTGGTTTATGACCAGAACTCGACCTCGGTAAGATAGCACTCGGAGCAGTCCTGTCCAGCGCCGCAGGCGAGCGGTGACTTTCGTCTCCAGTTCCTGCCAGTTTGCCGGCCAGGATTCCTCAGCGGGGCAGAGATGGACCCCCAGGTAGAGGAGGCTGGTCCTGCTCCAGGTGAAAGGCCTGAGGTCCTCGGGTAGGGGATCCATCTGCCACTGACTGACCAGGAGTCCAGAACATTTACCCCAGTTGATCCTGGCAGAAGAAGCGGCAGAGTAGACCTCCTGGCACTCGCTCATCCTCCGCAGGTCAGCCGGGTCACTAAGCATAAGGAGCACGTCATCGGCGTAAGCCAAAAGGACCACCCCGATGCCCGGCCCACGCAGAACCAATCCCGACAACCTCCTCCGCAAGAGGCGCAGGAAAGGCTCCACGCAAATAGAATACAACTGGCCAGACAGGGGGCAGCCCTGACGTACCCCTCTCCCAAAGCGAAGGGGCGCCGTCAGGGACCCGTTAACCTTCACTAGACACTCCGCGGCGGTGTACAGAAGTCGGATCCGGGCGACAAAATGCGTCCCGAACCCGAAAGCTCGCAGAGTTCCGAGTAAGTATTCGTGATCCACCCTGTCGAACGCCTTCTCCTGATCGAGAGACAGGAAGGCGCTCGACAGACCAGCCCTCTGGGAATGGTGGATGATGTCCCGGACGAGATGGATGTTATCATAAATGGTTCGGTCCGGGACGGTGTAGGACTGGTCAGGGTGGATCATGTGGTCCAGCACGGTGCCGAGCCGAGAAAACATGGCTCGCGCGGAGATTTTGTAGTCCGTGCTGAGGAGGGAGACCGGGCGCCAGTTTTTTAGAAGGCGGAGATCCCTCTTCGGCAGCAGGGCAATCACGGCCCTGCGCCACGAAAGGGGCATCTCCCCGGTAGCAATGCTCTCCCCCAGGACCCCCGCGAAGTCGCTCCCCAAGACGTCCCAGAACGCCCTGAAGAACTCCACGGTCAGCCCGTCTAGTCCCGGGGTTTTGCCCCTAGAAAGACTGTCGAGTGCGCCGGTCAGCTCCCCCAGACTTATAGGGGAGTCAAGCTTTCCGGCGCACTCCGGGCCGACCTGCGGTAGGTCCTCCCACAAAATTCTGCAAAATATGCCTGGCAGAGCCTTTAAGATTGGCTGTAACTCTTTCGAGTACAAACACGTTTCCATCTGTTCCTATTCAGATGAAGTTACATTGTTTCCCATTGTGAGATTTGAACTCTTGATCTTGGAGTTACAAACCCAGTACCATAACTACTTGGCTATTTAGGCCAAGCTAGCTTATATTTGTATAGGAACTTTATTTACAGTGCTTTAAAATGTCTACTCCATGCTTCAACTCTAACCTCCAGCTCCTTCTACTGTTTGTTTACTTCTCCCTGAGTCCATACCAAGACTTAAGCAATCAAGCACAGTGAGCAGCAATTTTAAAAGACTCACATAATCAAACACAGAACAATTGAACACTACAGCTGAGTCCCGAACGAGGGGGCATAACCTTCAAATTAGAACTAGATCATTCAGGGATGATGACCGGAAGCACTTCTTCACACAAGAGGTAGGGGAAACCTGGGACTCTGGTTCTCCCCCCCAAAAGTTGTTAAGGTTAGGTCAATTGAAAATTTCAAAACCAAAATTGAGAGATTTTTGTTAGGCAAAGAAACTAAGGGTACGGAACCAGATGGATAAATGGAGTTAAGATACAGATCATCCATGATCTAATTGAGTAACAGAACAGGCTTAAAAAGCTGAATGGCCTGCTCCTATTCCTATGTGTTCTTAACAGTGCTAAACCAAATATAAATAGCCACCACTTCAGTAAATTGGATTAAATGGTGTGTTGGCATTGATGGTACCAGAGTGTTGTGACTCAAGGATCGATAGGCCCTGCATTGTTTTAATTGACAGGTCTAATATACAGGGGTAGGAATTTGCATAGACTCACTTTGGGCTGACAATTGGAGCCATGCCCCAATCACACTAGTAGGACAAGAGCAGTAAATTAACCAGGGGCCCTCATTATAGTCAAAAACGTGGGTTCAGTGATAGCCCAGCAGTTAACTGCTGGCTTGTTTAATTGAGACCTTCAATTCTGGCCTTTCTGGTGCTATTTAAATGCAGTCTGCAGTTCTTAAAGGCAAGATTCACTTTGGTGACAGGCAACTGAAGGTAGATCAGTAGATGGCAGGAAAAGATGATGCTTCAAGGTCCCTCAATTTCCCAGCAGTGTAATGAAGGTCTTGACGGAGGAGATCAGGAGGAGGAGGAATGTTCTCTTCCCACCAAGCAGCCAGAATATAATCTGCCAAGCTGCTCATCAGTAGTGTGGAGGGTGGTAGCACAAGGAATATCATCCCATGGGCCTGGCTCCAATATAGGAAAAAGTTTAATGATCTGACCAGGGTTGTTATGGCATGACTTCTACCTCTGATCTTGTGTAACACTTTGCATAAATCTAAACTAGCTGAAGTTTCCCTATTCGCCATCATTCCCTGAGAGTACCAGCACTCTCATCCATTAACTGCAGCAACCCTCTGCATTTCCTTCTGCTTTTAATTCCACACTCTGCACCTCCAACTACGCTCACTAGTACTGCCTTCAGCTCTTCATACCTCCTATCATCCTTCACATTATCAGCACCACTATTTGACCCTGAATTTTCCCACCGCAGTTTTTAAACTGGAGCTGGCCTTATTTCCGAATGTGTAACCCTGAGCTGAGAGTGACAAGCCTATTAGTTTACTCTTCCAGAAGGAGATAAGTTAAAAATCTGCCTCCAGGATTGCCGTTCCATTAGAGACAGCAGGCAGGTTGAGAATGCCATGGGGTGGTGCGGGTGGTATGTCAGTGCGGGCTATTGAAAGGGTGGCCGGCTAGCAGTCATTGTGGTTGCACTGAGAGTGCTGCTGAGGTGAATGGTAGAAAAGCTGGCAAAACAAAATGGATGCACCATAAGGCTGAAGGAACCAGCAGCCTTTTCTTCAGTCCCAGTACCATCCATGACAGCGTTCTTCAGGAGCTTCTCATACAGTGGCAAACCTCTGCCTGAAGGTGATCTCAGGTTTGTTGTTTTCTCCATTTGATGTTCAGATTGCTTTTCTCTATCATGTTGCACTGACCTCCCACTGTGCACTAGCCTCCTGTGAGTTGACAAGTTGCAGACATTGTAGGGGTTCTGTGCAACGCTGGTAAGATTCCACTATCCTGATACAATGGCTGATAATTGAATCTTTAACAAGCTTAATTGTCTTCTCACTGCTGCTGGACGGGTTGCCAGCAATACACAAAAGCTGCCTCTGGGAAAAACTGGAGGAGGCAGAAACATGTTGGCACACTTGTCCGATGGCATTTTTCTAATTTTACCAGCACCACCTCCCCCTCCCCCAATCCCATCTCCATGGGCCTGGGATAATTCCTCCCTTCCTTAATTTCTTGCAGAAAAAGCTGGTGACCACTGATAGAAAACAAGGAAAGGATGAGGCAAATTCAGGTTTTCTTCTACTTAAGGAGCAGGTCATGAAGATCTTGAGGAGGAGTCGCATCAGGGTCCTTGTAAGTGACCAGGCTGGAGGACACATCCTGCAGCCTTCATTGCTATCTTACACCTTGTTCATTCTCATTGCAATTTCACCCTCACAAGCTAAGAAGAACACTAAAGATCCTAATTCAAGCGCAGGATATAATTACCCTGATTTTCAACTTTGAGGCAGGAATTATGAGTCGGGCCATTTTTGGCAGTGACCGCCCACACTATTTTCATGGTGGTGTGGCAGGGTGGACTGGGGTCATGGCCACCGCCCCCCGAGCAGGCCTTAGGCTGAAAAGGAGGTGGGCAGAGGCTGAAGCAGTCAGACCTCGGCTCCCAGGGACATTGGCCCAGTTCAGTAGATGAGTGTGCAGCACCCTAACCCTCGCACCCCTAGGCCCCTCAATCCATGCCCCATTACCCCTCCAAACCTCCTCCATACCCCCATACCCACCCATACCCATGCCTCATCAACCCCCAGACCTCCCATGCTCACTCACCCAGTATCCACTCTTGAGCCCTATAACACTGAGAAGTCTTTGAGATGCTCATGAAACTGTCAATATAAACAAAGTCATTCAAAAATCACTTCAAAAATATTATCCTTTTAAGTGGTCATATAACTGTCAAGGTAAATAAACTCACACACCCCTTGACAGCTGTGTCAATGACCTTGGGCCAAGCATGCATAGTGAGATTCTTTCAAATGACTGTGTCAGCAACGCTTGTCGATTTGAATTCTTAACTGAGTTTTGGTATTTAGCCGAGCATTCATAATGGGATTCCACTGCACAGCTGAAAAGCAGAATTGAATATATTAAAGCCTTTGAAGTCATTGAAAGAGCTCAACCATCTGTTCAACCTATGAATCAGGGAATCAGATGTCAGAGCTACCAGTCAATGAAAAGATTAAATCACAGGGGAACCACTGACACATTCAAATCTGAATATCACTATTGTTTAATGCAGAAGAGCACATTAGCCATTAGATAATGTACGCTAACTTACCTGAACCTTTTCCACTTCACAATGCTGGTTACTTGCCTTTTTAGAACAAAGCCCTGTCATCAATCACTGCTTTAAGAACATACCTAAATTATTATACTGCATTACATTATGACATGTCATGTTGGTAACACCTTTTAAACTTAACTGCCAAAAGGTTCCCGACTCCAGATTCCCCAATGGTTCATAGCTACTCTGAGCTGCTGTGCACCACCTCTGCTTCAGAGGTCGAATCGCTTCCATCAAAATTGCAGTAGTCTGAAATGTGCATCCCCGCATTAGAGATGGCAAGATCAGAAGTGCTGCATCTGGGCTCGCTACCTGCATCTTTATTCCGTGCCACAAAAAATTGCCAGTGAGGCGAATGGAGGTGAAAATCCCTGGTGTGGATCCCGCCTGCTATATTTGAAGCCTGCCTGCCCCGGGTCCAACATGAATGGAGGCATAAACATTCGGCCCATTGAATTGATGCTAATGTTCAGTCCAGGCAACCATTAAGGAAGCCACTGTTCACTTTATTAACATGGCAGGGGACACTCTTTATGCCCATTTTCATTGTTAGGCATCCAACTGTAAAATTTGTAAGCCCAACAAAGAATTCATGCTCAGAAACTCGATGGAAAGCAAAGAAATGTTAACTCTATAGTTTCACAGATTTATGTTCAATATGCAAATGTTTTTAATGGCCTGTTTGAGGAGATGACAGGGCCTTTGTAAATGCTAGGATTATCAGAATGTTCACACTTCTAGTGTCAGTGAAGATAACTGCTGCTGTCACGTTTTATGCTATTTAAGCACAGTGTGTTGTTGTGTCAGTCATTTGCAACAACAACTTACAGTCCCTGCTACCTTTCTCAGGAGGATACCTCATTATCAGTTTCTGTTGTCTCACTAGCAGACATTGAGAACAAAATCAGTGTTCAGAGAACTGTGATTTCTCTAATATATGGGCTGTTACTGACAATACCCCAAAACACACTTGATGTGAGTGGATGTGTCTATCTGAACAGGAAAGGCTATCTTAAATACACATGCCAATTATTCTTGTAGCAGTTAAAACTCATTGATCCCTTTTGACATTCTGAAAAAGGAACAGAAAGTGACTGAAGTGCAGCAGGAAATTTGTGTCTGCGACTGTGCTGTGAGTAAAAGAAAAAGACTTGCATTTTTTATGCCACCTTTCACAACTTCAGGATGTCCTGAAGGGTTTTGCAGCCAATGAAGTACTTTTTGAGACAGTCACTAAAATATTATGAAGCTTTAGCATTAATTCTCTGCTAAAGTGAGATGTGAGTACCAGTGCAAGGCTGTAGTACAATTTTTGTGCAGCCTGATCTGCCTGCCATCCCTTTGATCCATCTCATCCTCTTCTTCATACAAGCACATCAGAGAGTAGGGTTCCCATTAGCCGATCTTTTATTCTAATGGTTTATGCTGGTTTGGGGATATGGGGTGGAAATAAATTTCAAATAAATGGCACAAATTTTCATGTAAACCTGTAAGTGCTTAGTAGAGATAAAAGATGGAGAAAAGTAGACCAGAAATGCATAGAAATAAAGCCAAATGAATCTCGTAAGTAGCCATTAAACTTACCTCTGCGAATAAAGTCTCAGTGCCTAGCAACCCTGAACGTAGGAGAGTGACAATGATGGCTTCATCGCATGAAGCTCTGCATCATTACCTGAGCATTTGTAAAGGGCAGTGGCATTCAAACACATAGGGTGGAATTTTATGGCCATGTGGTGGTGGGGGCATGTCTTAAAATGCAGCGAGCCGTTCAAAAGTCCACTGGCTTCGGAGGGACCATAAATGCCTGCTGGCGTAAAATTCTGCCCATACTTTTAGTTGGCTGTTGCAGTACATACTGGAGAATCCTAAACGGGATAGGCCCAACATTTGCCCCACATCACAGCCCAGTATCACAGTTGGGCCGAAAGCAGTCATTTGCCCCATCATTTACACATGCAAGAAACTGACCAGATATTTGAGACAACCGCTAGGGATACCTGAAAAATGCCCCAACCCACTTAATTGTGGTCATTTTTTATGCATTTAAGGGCTGCATGGCATTGACCTCTGAAATTGGTCCTCATGGTATTTGTTTTCTGCCCATAAAGGGGGCACAATCTAAACCCCCCACAATTGCACTGTGATCATGTTATCAACAGACCAAGTCTACAAAAGCAGTATTGAGCTTCCAGGTGTGCTGAATATGGTGTAAAAAATAAATCGAATTTAAAACAGCGTACTGCCAGAACAAGGTATTAAGCTATTGATGATTTACTTGATGTCACGTTCTAGGGGAATTTCTAGAGGCTGAAACACTTTACAGACATGTTTATATTGATTTCAGCTCCTGGCTGTCATAGCTTGAGTCTCTGGTGGCCAGATGAATTTTGAATTACTGGGGTTTGTTAGATTGGTGATCAGGGAGAGCCATCTTGCACTGTGTTTTAGTGCCTGCCAGCAGCTTAACTCTGGTCATGATAAATGCTTCACTGGCAGAGGAACCATATGCAAAGAGTTCTAGTGCCTGGGAGCAGCAATGGCATAATGTGCTACAGAAATCCTATGACATGTGGCAAGCCACTAACCTTATTTGATGGTGATGACATGGCTCAATTTAATTGCACATGTATAGAAGCTCATATGTGGCCCATGAAACACACTCTGCCACCTGTTGAGAAACTGACCAGCTGCATTGTAAAATTGGGAGATCAAAATCTTAGAGGCTGCCCTTAAACAAAAAGCTTTATTAGTACTGACAGTGAGTTTGTCCTGTATTCATTGGTACAGCATGTGCTAGTGAGTCTATGGAGCAAGGCTTTATTGGCCAGTTTATCTATTTGGCATAATGAAATGATTGTGTCCCAACCAAGATTGCCAACTTCCATTGAATGTCATCTCAAGCTTTCTTCACATGATCACTTTCCACCAGCTGTCCCGACCCCATCCTGCAACCATTGGCTGTCCAATGTGTCCACCCTTGCGGTGCATTGCCTTTCCATATCAATTGGAAAGTGAAAACATCTTTACTAACCAACTGGATGATTCTTAACTGTCAGTCACACAGCCCTTTTGTCTAACTCCGATATCTTTATGACTAATAAAC
This sequence comes from Carcharodon carcharias, assembly GCF_017639515.1. Taxonomy (NCBI): domain Eukaryota; kingdom Metazoa; phylum Chordata; class Chondrichthyes; order Lamniformes; family Lamnidae; genus Carcharodon; species Carcharodon carcharias. Next base: position 185,140,218 of record NC_054469.1, read on the forward strand.
AGAAATATTCAAAGAATGTGAGAAAACCACAATTTTTTATTAATGCCCCTATGATTTTCTCCAGGCTTACTCAGTGAGCTGGTGATTCGGCGCCGGGCTTATCCTGGAGGGTTAACAACCCTTGTCTATCCTCACATCCAAAAAATTAACTTGCATTTATATAGTGCCTTGCTCAATCTCAGGATGTCACAAAGTGCTTCACATCCAATTAAGTACTTCTGAAGTCTAGTCAGTAATGTAGGAAATGTGACAGCCAATTTGTGCACAGGAAACTCCCATAAACAGTAATGTGATAATTACCCAGCAATTTGTTTTAGAGATATTGTTGAGGAATAAATATTGGCTGGCACACTGGGGAAAACTGCATTGCTCTTTTTCAAGATAGCACCATGGGATCTTTAATGTTCATTTGAGAGGGCCCCGGTTTAACGTCTTACCTGAAAATGGCACCTCCAATCATGCAGCATTCCCTCAGTATGATGAGAGGTGTCAACCTAGGTTTCTGGGCTCAAGCCTCCAGAGTAGGACTTCAACCCACAACCTTCTGACTCTGAAATCATGCCACAGGATATTTTATTGCCTTTGGTTTACAAATGCTGACATTAATGTTTGCCAAAGGACCACAGATTTTCCTTTCTGTGAGCACTACACAGATAATGTGGGAGCAGTGGATGTAAAAACATTAGTGACCATGTTGTGTTTCCTTTGATGTTGATTGGGGAGCTGTTAAAATGAAGCTCATGCTATTAGAATTTATTTCATTAAGCTTCCCACACTGGAGCCAGAACCCAGTTGTCAGTAAATTTTATTTGCCGATATCCAGCAGTTAGAAGAACCCTGGAAAAATTATGAGGAGAGTCTTGGGGAAGTGGGGACTTTCCCTCTTGGGACTTCACCGACAACATTGGCAAAAATCCCATTTAGGTTGGTAATTAATGTTTTCACCAAACATCTGACAAAGTTACAGCTGCAGAGCAGGAATTCCCTTGAGGAAATTCACCGATTTGGTGTTGCCAACTGGTGTTGTGATGGTGTTTGCTTCACATGATTGCCTTGATGGTGTTCTTCCTGTAGGACACCATCTGCTAAGGTAAATGTGGTTTAGACAATGAGGATGGAGAGACAGTCAGTGAAAGCAGGAAAGGACTTGAGAAGAACAAACAGCCTATTTTTAAATGAGCATTTCTTGACCTCCAAAAAGGTTTTGTACCATTTTTTTCTTGCCTCACTGGTTCCTTCAGGCCATGCAAAACCCATGGCTCAAATTATAAAGCGTTAGATCAAGTGAAGCAGAAATATTTCCCCCCGGAGTCAGGTAAAAGGAGTCATTAATCTAAAATAGTCACTGGGAGTGATGAGAGGGGTGAGAAGAAATATCTTTATGCAGCATGTTGGAGCATGGAATAATTTACTACAGGGAATAGTTGAAACAGACAATTATATCTTATAAGGGAAAATGAATGAATGGTAGATGTAATGGATGATACAAGGCCATGGGGAGAGAGCAGAGCAGTATGATTAGCTTAGATTGTTTTTAAAAGAGCTGGCAGTGACATGATGGGCCAAATTGCCGCCTTCTGGTTATAAGCTACAAAATCCTTTTGTGGATGAACAGCTGAATCTCATGTCAGCACCTTAGCTGAGGGGCATGCTTGCACTTCTGGAGTGCCACAACTGAAACTGAAAACTCAGTGGATGACGGACATTGAGGTAGAAATTCACCTAAGCCTTTTTAGGGACCCAGAATCAGCTCTATGAGGTTGACACCCACCCTGACCCTGAAGCCCAAGGCTGGATCAAATTTGAGCCTTGGGCCTCATCTCAATAACTCGAACAACCTGCAGCAACTGTTGTATCTCCACATGCAGTTCACCCATTTGAAGAAATGAATCTCGGGCCCTTTGCCTCTCTGGCAGTGGCCCAAAGTTACATCCCAGAGTAGGGAGTATTGGACCATAATAAATGTAGGGCTGATTGTGAATGCTGTAGAGTTGGGGCAGGACTCTTGCCCCTCTTGCTTCTATTGTAATTGTTATCTTTTTTAAAGAAAATTATATTTTGTTGGTGGCCAAATGGGCTGCTGACACTCTCTCCATCTGTCTTCATGCAGGACAAGCTGGCACACAACAAATGGGAGAGGCCGCAGACTGGTGAAGAAATGCCTGACATCACAGGCTTTGGAAATAGAGTCATCCAGCTGGCTGACGATGATCTGGACCATTCCTGTGCTGATGGCGAAATCGGCAGGGCTCAACCAGGTGAAGATCCAGCAGTGCAACATCCATCAGAAACTATGCTGTGAGTCGGTTCCCCTGTTCCATATTCCCCCGGCCATGCACTTATTATGTCTCCTTGCTTTTGGAGGCACATCTGGGAAGCAGCCTTTGGGGGTCCTCGAGCCAGGTCCTCAACTCAATCCTCAACAACACCTCAGAAGAAGAATCTGATGACATCCTCATTGAAGACCTGTCACAGCACCCACCCACACCCTCCACCAGCACAGAAACACATCTCAGTGGGACCTACTTCTAGAGTAGCCTCAGGGTCACAATCTGGTGAGCACATTACAACATCTGATCAACAGCAGACAGCGGCAGGGACTGCCCAGGTTTCCAGCACTCGGAGAATTGCTGGAGTCTAGAACTTTGCTGAGTTTGAGTCAGATGAGGAGCCTCTGGACTTACTCATACCTCAGTTACTGGAGCTGCAAAGTCAAGCTTGGGAACATCAGGACGTGATGTCTGCTGCTCTCCTCAGATTGCAACGCGTGATGGAGGAGTCTGTCCACCTTCAGTTTGAAGAGATGGCGCCGGCATGCGAATGCACTGAGGTCAACACTGGTAGCATGGCGGCTGCCATGGATACCTTGGTCCAGGATATCAATCCTGCACTGCTACATGGGCTGAACTCCATCACTGATCCCATAGTTGGCCTCCAACAGTGTCAACATGAGAGGGGTGTGGGGCAGATCTGTCTGACTCCAGCTTCCCCTTCTCCTCAAGGAGTCAGCAGGGGCCCTCAGGCACCCATAGGGAGGAGGATTAGCAGGTGCACACCCCAGGGCCATGCACCCAGGTAACTCTGGGAGTGTCCAGCCCATCTGAATCCCCTCTTCCTGTGAGCCTTAGCAGCTCCAGCTCCACAGGCCAAGGAAGGTGCCACTGCCACATAGCAGGACCCCGAAAGCAGGCCGGGGCCTTCCAGGTCTCGTCCCTCCAGAGGACTCCCGCCAAGGTCATTACAGACAGGGTGTAGTAGTCAGCACACTGCCTCCATCATCACTGTGGATGTTGGCATAGCATCAACATGTAGCGGCAGGCTTAGGAAGGTTAGGAAGATGTAGTTGCACTCAGATGTGAAACCTTGGTTCCTGCACAAGATAAAAGCAGGTGTCTTAGTCCTGGGCCTCTTCCCTGTGCAGTATGTAACCTTCAGACCAAAATGATGGTCCGGCTTCACACTGACTGGACACATTAGTGATGCCTGCACATCGATGGTGCTTGTCATTGCTGCCTGAATGTCGTGGGCAGGGTCACAGAGTTCCGTCATTCTATGTGTGCTCTCAGCACCTTTGAGGTGGAGCTGGCCCTCCATCTCTTCAGCATCTGTGACTGGTGATGCTGTGCTCCTGAAGGGGTCAGCTGCTGAAGGCTGACAAAGGATCAAATGCACTTAAAGTTTCACGGCTGTGTCTCAATGATATGACCCTGATCACAGAGCTCAAGTGAGCTGCCCTCAGGCAGCCAGGTGTCAGACATTCACAGAGGCAACGTGAAGATCTATGGAGTGTCCTCACTGCATGTTGTTATCACCCTCCTGGAATCTTGTGACTATTAGGGCCTCTGCTGCATCTCCATGACATGAGCTTGATCACAGAGCACAAGTGAGCTGCCATCAGGCATACAGGAATCAAACGTTCACAGATGCAAGGTGAGGATGTCAGGACTGTCATCACTGCATCTCTCATCATCCTCCATGAATCTTGCGGCTTTGAGGGCCTCCCAAACGTGCCTGCCTCGTAGGCCACTGTGATGGCCTCATCGCTGGCATCCTCCCCTTCGAGGACCTCATCATTGTCATCTCCTTCAACATCCTATTCATCAGAGGAGGTGTGCAGCTCTGCCTTCTCCTCAGCCAGGTCCTCTCCCCGTTGCTTTGCCAGGTTATGGAGTGTGCAACAAGCAACGATGATGTGTGAGACCCTATCAGGACTGTATTGTAGTGCTCCACCATACCTGTTGAGGCACCAGAACCTCATTTTCAAGGTGCCTATCTCGCTCCACCGAAGTCCAGGTCGCAGCACGAGCCTGGTTATACCGTCTCTCTGCTGCAGTCAGAGGCCGCCACACGGGCACCATCAGCCACATCCTCTGTGGGTAACCTTTGTCTCCGAGGAAGCAATCCTGCAGCCTTTGTGGTCGTTAGTAGATGTCATGGATCTGAGACCTGCTAAGCATGTAGGAGTTGTGGACACTCCCAGGGAATCATGCGTAGACCTGTAGGATGTGTTTGTGATGGTCGCATACCAGCTGAACATTCAGCGAGTGGTAGCCATTGCAGCTGACATAGTTGACTGCATGTTGCCATGGAAATCGATAGCACCCTGCACCTGTGGAAAACTAGAGATTTGCTCAAATCCCAACGCTCTTGCTTGTTGGCATTCCTGATCCCTGGCAAAATGTGCAAAGTTCTGTGCCTTCATGAAGATGGCATCCATGACCCCCTGGATACATTTGTGTATGGATGTTTGCGAGACCCTGCACAAATCACCTGCAGAGCCCTGGAAGGAGCCGCTAGCATAAAAATTGAGTGACATGTCCACTTTCACAGCCACTGAGAGTAGACCTCCCTCATGTCCCCATGGTGCTAAATCCTGCAGCAGGTGGCATATGTAACCGACCAGTTCTCTAGACATGCGCTGTCTTTGATGACACTGGTTCTCTTTCAAATACAGGAATGACAGGATTGTCTTTGGATCCTGGGCCTAGTGAGGTGCCTATGAGTGACGGCTTGCTGTGGATCTTCAGCTGTTTGCACAGCAGACCCTGCTGCCCTTTCATTTTGAAGGAGGTGCTCCTCTCTTTACTGAACCAGGCGCCTCCGCCACTCACTTTTTCTTCTTCTCTGGTCTCTGTAAGCCATGAAGCATACTGCTAAATCACCAGGCTCCATGATAATGATGTTCTCCTCATGCAGGACCAAAGACATATGGGTTAGCATAGGTGTACTAAGATCCTATCTTGATTAAGCCTGAAGGCCCCTTAAAGTATGCATGAGTGTGCTGGGCACCACTTCGATGGCCAGCGTGTACTGCACTCATTGGCTGTCTGAAACACCACCCACCTCTGCCCCACTTCACTTGACCAATTGGCAGCAACTTTGACCACTAGACTGCATGCTGTGCTCTCAGCTCAGGCGCAGGCACTGCAAGGCTGCGCTATTAGCTTGAACCACAATGGATACTGGTCCAAACTTAATAAAGACATTGCACGGGGCTGTGAGCCCCTCCCCAGTGACTGCGCCATGGCCACTTTTCACAACTTGCTCAGTCGAGCAGAAAAGCTTCAGAGGCCAACTCCAAGCATGTCAATGGTGCTGCTACTGAACGGGCTCAGCTGTGGAAGAATGCTCTTCACCCCAACCCCTCCCCCGCCACCTCCCACGGGGTGTGCTTGAATATTTCCTTCAGTCTGTGCTGCATTGTGCCCCTTCCCCCGGCCTGACCCGTTCTGGAACCAGCCGGGGAAAAGCGACTTGCCTGTGCCCCCCGTGAATGCATGGTGCCTCTTCCTTGACATCATACTGGCAATGTTCATGAGCGTTGCACAAGATTATGTGCACTCACCTCTGAATTCCCCTCGAAGCTCAGGTTCCCAGTTGCACACCTTTTAAAGGCAGTCGTGGAGCACGCCATTCTGAAGTCACATCAACGTGAGCGGTAAATTTGGTAAGGGATGATTCCAGCGAGCAGGGCTCATAATTAGACGCAAATGTATTAAAATGACATTCCCAATGTGTGGCGGCAGGAAACGCGGCCCGCCATTGATGGGTGGGGTGGACAATTGCAAACTGGTTTCACGACGGTGTAAAACCAATTTTTGGCTTTCTCACCATATTGTACCCAACCCCGCCCGACAAGACGCCTGATGCCAATGGGGCCAGAAAGTTCCAGCCTATGTTTCAGGTCGAATGACCTTTCATCAGAACTTTACTTCAGCCCAAATATTGTTACAAACTTATTTTGTACCAGGTAAATCATTCATAAGCTGAAAAGGCTTTAAGCCAAATATCTTTTGCTAGTCTGGATAAGTAGGCAAAATCTAGAGCTCCCTATGGAGGCATTTTATGATTCCCCCAGCTCTGTCCAACTATTCCCTTTTAAACTCCAAGTTGAAGTTCATCCCATGAGGGCACTCAGGCACTTTTGGTGCTTACTATGCCTGAAAAACTCACATTATTAATAGCTGATGCGTAAGAACAGCATTAGCTGCATCCTGTATGGTAATTTATCGCTAATGGCAATTCAACTGTCAAATCAGAGCATATTATAATAATTGGATTAATTAGTTTAACAAACCAGAAATTAAGCTCCTGACCCCCCCTCACCCCCACCCCACCCCCAAAAGGTTTCCCTTATAATATCAGCATATTACAATTGTATGAACTAGCTCAGCAGCTGGAAAGACCAAATAAGTTGCAATCTGCACTCAGGAAAATTATTTTATTGTTGCAAATTGCTGAAGGCAGCCATTTTGGCACAGGAGCTGATTTCTGAATAATTGAACATGATTTCTGTAATCAGCAGAACTGGGATGGATAGTTGGAAAATATTCAATGTTAAACACAGCCAGTGGAGAGTAGATTGTGTCCAACCCATAGACTTGCATGGCTAGAAGAGATGGATCACCTAACCTTTAAGAACTTGCTAAAGAAAAGAATGTCTGTTTTATTTTCCATGAAACGCTCACAGAAGTTAAATGTTATAATGCAAATGGGACCACCTGACCAGCCTCTTCAGGAGGGAGCTAGATTAGATTTAGACTGGGGCAGAGAATGCATCATATTGAAGGGAAGTGGTTTTACAGATAGCACTGAGTTCATGTGATCTCCCGGATTAGATTTGATCACCTGAGGGGTTGAAGAAAAAATTTCCAGAATACCTTTTCCCCCTAATTATCCCTGGTTTATCTTTGTTTCTTTGCCTCTTCTAGGAGATTACATGCCTGTATGAGGGTGGTACAGGGGAGGGTTGGGAGGAACTATCAAGTAATGATGTGCTGCCAGCCGTCAAGGTGTGGGCAGGCTTTATGGACCAGCTGGGTTTTCTATGTTTTGTATTACTAAACAGTGATTTGACACAAGAATTTATATATTTCACATATTCAAAATGAGAACATTTCCAAAATATGACCCGCATTTATCAATAAGTATCAACACCATCCCCTCTGCCACCTCCCCCACCACCCTCCCCCACCACCACCACTGGGAACCTCCTCTACATATCAACTATTCCATGAGCAGAAACAAGTCTAGGTCCTGAAATTCTGGGAGGTCTGGGAGTGGAAAAGTGCCAAGATCTGGGCAGGTGACCTGTGAGAAAATGGTTTAAAAACTGGTTACACTGGATCCCTTTGACCTGCTACCTGTGGATCATCTCCCTCACATCCTTTCCCTTATTCCCCTTTTCATTTCCCAGCTCACTTCACTACAATTTCCTCAGGGGGTTTGCCACTACCCACACATTCAGTCTTGCCTTGCAAGATTTTCTTGTGAACCAGGCCTCCCATCCTAGGTGACAGCACTGACTGAAACTGTTTGTCAATCGCTCCTTTGCTCCCACCTAACACTGGCCTTATATCCAGCTTCACCTACTCCACCCCCTTAAACAGTATAAATTTCATCACATTTCCACTTCTCTTTAGCTCTGATAGAGGGTCATACAGACTCAAAACGTTAACTCTGTTTCTCTCTCCACACGTGCTCTCAGACCTACTGAGTTTTTCCAGCATTTTCTGTTTTTGTTTCACCATTCTTCACCCTCACTAAAGTTGCCCTGAGATCCAGGATCAATTTTGAGAGTTCCTGTTTGACAGGAAATAGGTGAAAGCAGGTTAGCTGCGTGTTTTACTCCTGTGGCAATGTTTCAATGAGAAAGAAAATTGGGCAGGATGTAAGATCGGCACACAACCCATCACCATCCATCCCCTGCCCAATGGGTGCAGTTAAACTTAAAACTAATGAGATACTAAATAAATGCATGTTTTGGGGCAGAACTTGGACTTCGTTGTTCCAATTTTATAGGAGTAATTGCTTGAAGGTGTTGGTAGTGAGCGTAGATTTGTGGACACTAAATTAGATCTGTTGGAATATTTTCAGGACAACAAAGGAATCAAATTTATAATCATCATGGTTTGTGTAACCAAGCTTATCATTGATTTTGGCTTGCACCTGATTATCACATCACACTTCTATCAATTCTTCCATTTGAAATATAAACTAAATTGATCAGCCTTGTCTACAGGGAGACTTCAACGCTTCGAAAATTAAACTTTTATGAAATATTCATACATGGGTGAAAAGCATTATTAGTCATAAAACTAATTAATTTATCAATACCAAATTGACAGCATGAAGTGCTGTTTATTTGAGATTTTGCTGTTATCTTGTTTGCCAAAATGATGCATTTGTGAGGAGTACAAACTGTTCCAGACTTTATTGGACCAAATGAAAATATAGTGCAGTGGGATCAGGAGCTACTAATTATTTATTTATTTACAGTTTCGAAGGCTGGATAAAGGCCTCGTGTTTACATTGTATTTTAATGACTAAAGTGGTGAGTCCAATTATTTTTTGACATTTTCACTAATTAAACTGTCCGAGTACTCTGACCTTTAAGGGGAAATTCCATGAATCCAAGCTTCTAGTGGGGAGCAAAGATCAGAGATAGGACTATAATATTGTAGTTCTGATTCATGTTGGTTGTTATTAGACTAATTCACATGATAGGGTGAATACAAACATGACTTTAGCCTTCATTATTTTCAGTGCTCGTGTCTAGCTTGGTGGGAGCAAAATAAATGGTGAGTTTTGGTCAAACAGAAGCTCTATTTTTTCAAACAAGTTATGCCAACCCCAATAATCAATGGCCTAGAATTTGGTCCATGCAACACAGTGCCCAAGTGCTTCTCAGTCTATTAATGCCTCAAATGGCAGGCAAGAAGCATGTGCGCATTTCTGACCACAAATTTGTCCAATGCCACATAGGATAAGGACAAAACATATGTATCTTTTACCCACCCTTGAAACAGGCTTTAGGGATATGGAAAAGAATGCTTCTCATGAGCCCACATTAAAGGGACTCATGGGGTTCTCTATCCCTAATTGCCACTGCTCCATATACCCCCATTGCTGATCCTCAACCTGACCTCCAACCTCCCTCCCCTGATCCACAGCCCTCAATTTTCAGCCTCCACAGTTCCCAATTGCAGTCCCAACTGCCAATCCTTACAGCTGGTGCAAATTTGGAAAATTGGCTAAAAAGTGAGTAACAGATTTTATATTTTAGTGGATGATGGATATTTTTCTTTGCATGGATGGGTATTTTTTTTACTATACCTATACCAGTCTTATGTGAGTGATATATGTCACTGCGAATGATCACGTGGAACAGATTCCCAGAGGAGGCTGTTGGCTTAGAAATCAATTTGCAACTTTAAAGAAAGAGCTGGAATGTATCACGTATAATAAAATATAACTTCAAGTACAGTATTGAGCAAATTCTGCACTGTTAAATGAACCATTAAACCAAGGGCCTCACCTGCCCTTTCAGGTAGATGTAAAAGATCCCCTGTCGCTGTTCACAGAAGAGCCAGGATGTATTCTCATGTGACTTGGCCGATATTTATCCTTCAACCAGCATCACTAAAATAGATTATTTGATCATTTAGCTCGTTGACAATTGTGGGAGCTTGTTGTGAGCAAATTTGGCTGATGGATTTCCTGCATTACAATAGTGACTACAATTCAAGAAGTATCCCATTAGCAGTAAATAGCTTTGGTAAATATCTTGTGGGCATTAAATGTGCTGTATAAATGGCAATTCAGGTGCAAAATATTTTACATTTCCTCATCCATGCCTCAGTACTCTTTTACTCTGGCATTTTAAAGTGAGCATCTTCCTTTGTGATTGAATTAATTTATTAAATTTTGCTGTGGGCAGACTATACAACTGAAGAAAAACTTTATGAAGCTGAAGATTTAGCCAAGTGCCAAAGATGTGTAGGATGAGAAATTTAGCCTTGTGCAACGAACTGCATTGGACACCATGGGCAGAATCGTCCCAGATTTGCACTAAGTGCGGTAGTGGATGGGTAATACAACGTTTTACCCACCAACCATGAAGGCGGGTTTTCATGCAGTATTGTCCCAAACCTGCCACATTATTTATGCATTCCCGGGAAACATGCCATTTCCATGGTGGGCGGACTCTCATCCTCCTGCCCACCATCACCCTGCTGCTGCATCACGCCGGGCGCCACCCAGCCGTAAGCACACATCTTATTGTTTCCAGATCACCACTGCCCCATGGAAGATATGGCCCTGAAACTGAAGAAAACTGCAGCCCTCAAGTTCAGCGACATGTCCCTCGAGGATCTTTTGGATGCTGTGAAGGCCCGCTGGAATGTCCTGTACCCCCGTTCTGGCCGCAGGATGGGCAGCAACTGTACTAACCTGGCTTGGGAGCCAGTGGCAGCGGTGGTCAGCATCAATGCCCTTCAAAAGAAGGCAACCATCCAGTGCCGCAAGAGGATGAATGATCTCCTTCATTCCGTTAAAGTAAGTCACTCTTCTCATCACTCTCAACTCATACACTCACCTATCACACATCCACAAGACCTTCACTCACTGCCAGTTTAAGGGACATCACCATTCACTCTCTCTCACATATCTTTATTGTCCTCATCCTGTCCATGGGACCACTCAGCATCCACACAAGCCAGGCATACTTATCATCTGGCCTGGTAGACGTCTTGCTTACACTCTCTCCATCTCTATTCATGCAGGACAAGCTGGTACACAACAAGTGGGAGAGGTCGCAGACCAGTGGAGGAATGCCTGAGATCAAGGTCCTTACCAACTTTGAAAACAGAGCCACCAGCTGGCCAGCAATGATCTGGACTGGCCCTGTGCTGACAGTGAGGTCGGCGGTGCTCCACCAAGTGAGGATCCAGCAGTACAACATCCATTAGATAACAATGTGTGAGTAATGTGTCCTGTTTTACAGGCCACTGCCTTGCGCTAATTAGCTCCCCTTGCTTCCACAGGCACATCTGCCAAACAGCCTAGAGAGTCCTCCAGTCAGGCCCCAGACACCTTGGAAGAGGAATCTGAAGGCACCCTCCTTGAAATCCCATCACAGTGCTCACCCACGCCCTCCACCATTGCAGAGACACATATCTCAGACCTAACCTTAGAATAGCCTCAGGATCACTATCTGATGAGCACATCGCATTTTCTGGTCCTCAGCAGCTGGCGGCAGAGATTTCACAGGTGTCTAGCACTCGGAGGACTGCTGGAGGCCAGAAATTTGCTGAGTCTGAGTCAGATGACGAGTCTCTGGACTTGGTCATGTAACAGTTGCTGGAGCTTGGGAACATCAGCAAAGGATGTCCACTGCACTCCGCAAATTGCAAGGCACGATGGAGGAGTCGGTCTGCCTTCAGACTGAAGTGACAGTGCCGGCATGTCAACGCATCAAAGTCAACACTGGTAGAATGGCAGCCGCCATGGAGACCTTGATCCAGGATGTCTCTCTTGCACTGTTGCATGGGCTGAACTCCATTACTGAGGCCATATTTGGCCCCCAACAGTGTGTACATGAGAGGGTTGCAGGGTAGCCCAATTTTGCTCAATCTACCCCTTCTCCAGGATTCGGCCTAGGCCCCTCGGGCACCCATAGGGAGGAGGATCACCAGGTCACTCAGGATCATCCACCCAGGTGAACCTGAGAGTGTCCAGCCCATCTGAATCCCCCCTTCTTGTGACCTCAGCAGCTCCAACTCCACAGGCCGAAGTGTCGCTGCCACACAGCAGGACCCCGAAAGCAATCTGGGGCCCTCCAAGTCTCAGCCCTCCAGACGACGTTTGCCAAGATCATCACGGTGTCATGACTCACTGGGGATAGTGTGCTATAATATCAAACCCTACTCTTCCCCAAACCGTGACAAATGTGAAAAGTTTGACCAAACCACCAGATTGCCCCAATTCTAACTAACTGTTTTTGTAAACTTAATAAGTAAATAATTGTTTATTGATTCCAAGTTTAAAAACCTGTTGCTGGTATTCTGTTAACCAAAATTATACAGTTAGTTAGAATTGGGGCAATCTGGTGGTTTGGTCAAACTTCTCACATTTGTCACGGCTCGGAGAACAGTGAGGCTTGATATTACAGTGCACTATCCCCAGTGAGTTGTGACACATGGCACACTCTGTTCCAGGACTGCAACATTGTATATATCTCTCATCCTGTTCCAGTGGGCATGTCTTTCAACCTGCAGCCATTGTAATTCTAATCCATGGTCCAACAGAAAATAAAAAGATATGTTCTTTACAATAGTCCAACAGGAATAAAAAAGATATGTTCCTTAAAACAGACAGAGCGTTGCAGTCAGCAAGCTGCCTCCACCTCTGCTGTGGATGTCCAGGGAGCACCAAGATGTAGCGGCAGGGTTAGGAAAGTTAAGAAGAATTAGTTGCACAGCCTGGGGACGTGTGTTAATCACTTGTACGTACTATTCACTATTGTCAATAAATTCCCTGCCTATGGCTTATTGTTTTGTTGAGCAGTGTTCTTTTCACTCAGATGTGAAACCTTTCTGCACAAGATAAAGGCAGGTGTCTCAGTCCAGGGCCTCTTCCCTGTGATCTATGCAGCCTCTGGATCAAACCGATGATCGGGCCTCACACTCACTGGAAACATGACTGATACCTGCACCTCGGCAGTGTTTGTCATTGCTGCCAGAATGTAGTGGGCAGGAGCCACAAAGTTCTCCCATTCTCTCGATGTGCTCTCAGCACATTTAAGGTGGGGCTGGCCCCCATCTCTTCAGTATCTGTGACCACTGATGCTGTGCTCTAACTCCTGAAGAGCTCAGGTGCTGAAGGCAGACAAAGGACCAGAAACTTCTTAAGTTTCATGGCTGCATCTCTATGATGTGACCCTGATCACAGAGCGCAAGTGAGCTGCCCTTGTCCGGACTAGTGACAGGCATTCTCAGAGGCTGTGTGAAGATTTATGGAGTGTCCTCACTGCAAGTCATCATCATACCCTTCAAATCAAGCTACTATTAGAGCCTCCACTGTGTCTCCGTGACAGGAGCATTCTCACAGAGGATATTCACACTGCCCTAAGCCAGACAGATGCAATGTGAGGATCTAGGGGGACACCTCACTGCAAGTCATCATCATCCTCCACAAATCTAGCAGCTATGAGGGCCTCCCAAGTGTGCCTAACTCATCTAGCCAGTGCGAGGGCCTCAACCCCATCATCGTTGCCTCCAACTATTTCCTCACGCTCATCCCCATCAGTATCCTCCTCAGCCAACCATTCTCCCCGTTGGAGTGCCTGGTTGTAAAGGGCGCAGCAGACAACAATGATACATGACACCTCTGCGGACTGTATTGCAGGGCTGCAGTACAAGCACTGGAACCTCATCATCAGCATCCCAATGGCCTGCTCCACCACGTTGCAAGCTGCTGCATGAGCCTCATTATACAGTCGCTCTGCTGCAGTCTGAGGCCGCCACACAGGTGTCATCAGTCACAACCTCTGCAGGGAGCCTTTAACCCCGAGGAGCCAACCCTGTAGCTTCTTGGACCCTGGAAGACCCCAGGGATCTGTGACTGACTGAGGATGTAGCTGTTGTGCACACTCCTTGGAAACCGTGCACACTCCTGCAGAATGCATTTCTGGTGGTTGTACACCAGCTACACATTCAATGAAAGGAACCTCTTGCGGTTGATATAGTTCACCATGTGTTGCGACAGAGAACTGAGCACCACATGAGTGCAGTTGATCACACCCTGAATCTTTGGGAATCCTGGGATCAGGGTGAATCAAATCGCTCTGGCATCCTGGCTGTCCTGGTCCTGGGCGAAATGCACAAAGTTGTGTGCCCTTGCAAAGATGGCATCTGTGACCTCATGGATGCGTTTGTGGGTGGCGGATTGTGAAATCCCACAGAGGTCACCTGTGGAGCCCTGAAAGGAGTCACTGGCATAGAAATTGAGCGCCACAGTCCCTTTCACAGCCACTGACAATGGACGTCCTCCATACCACCGTAGCGCCAGATCCTGCAATAACTGGCAGATGTGAGCGACAGTTCCCTAGACATTTGCTGTCTTTGATGATACTGGTTCTCGGTCATCTGCAGGAATGAAAGGCGACATTTATAGACCCTGGGCCTCACTAGATGCCAACCAGCAATGGCTCGTTATAACTCATGGGCGGTGTGTGCGAAAGTCCCAGCCGCCCCTACTTCCTGAAGCCAGGAGCCTCAGTCACTTTTTCTCCTCCATGATCTTCGCGCTCTGTAGGCCATCAGGCATACAGCTAGTTCACCAGGCTCCATGCCCCTGATATACTCCTCCTGCAGGTTAGCATGGGTATCAAGAACCTGTCCTGGTTAAGTGTGACAGCCCCTTAATGCTTTCCGGAGAGTGCTGGCCACCACTTGGATGGCCAGAGATTAGTGCGCTGCATGTCTGCCCTGTTAGCTTCAACCATGGGGGAAACTGGTCCAAACCGGGATGCTGAAATCGCAACGGGCTGTGAACACCTCCAGCAGTGACTGCTCTGTGGCCAGCTTTAGCAAGGAGGTTGTACAACTTGTGCAGTCGTCCAATTGTTCTGCGGTCCACTAAAATACTCATGAATTTGCAGTCTGTGCCAGGGGGCAGGGTGGGGGGCTGATGGGGAGATGAAAAGCTTTGGAGCAATTGGTGGCACTTTTGATGCCTCTGCGTTGCTTGAGTGGGCAGTTGAACTAGGAACCTGACCCCAATCATATCAATGTGGCTGTGCCTGAACTGCTTGAGTTGCAGAGGAATGGTCACTTTATACAAGTTTTCCTAATGCGTGGCTGCTTCCCTCATTCACCTTACCATCCACCCCGAATGCTCGTGATCTATATTCAACAGCAGGGCTGCCCTTGCGCCCCCCCCCCACCCTCCCCTGTGCCACCAGTCGCCTCAATGGCAGGGCTGCCCTGAACCCTGACCGCCTGATGCTTGAGGTCCAGCAGGCAACCCTGGCGAGTCCTGCACAACATTACTGTATACTTACCTCCGAGTTCCCCTCAAAGTGCAGGCTGCCAAGTGCACACCTTTTATGTGCTGTTGTGAAACACATTGGCCTGCTTTCCTGCTGATGTGGACGGGTGATCCAGCCGGGGTGGGGGGGACGATTCCGGTGGGCTGGCCTAATAATGATATACTGATGTATTACAATGAGATTCCCGATGTCCGATGATTGGAAACGTGGCCTGCCGTCGGAGGGCTGAGTGGACGATTGTGGACTGGTTTCCTGCCATTGTAAAACTGATTGCGCCATATTGTCCACTCATGCCACCATTCACACCCGACACCGGCAGGCATGGAAAATTCTGCCCCATATTTATGAGGCCTGTGAGGTCAATAGCAGATGCAAAAAGACTGTCACCTGGAAGCATGCAATCATGATGTCAATCAGTATACAATGCTACTTTGATGCCAATAGTGTCATTTTGGACCTCAACACTCCAGTCAAAGCCTTGACTTAACCCCACACAGCTGAACACAGATGTTCAGCAATAGGATGGACACCCCCACCCCATCTCCTTCATGGGGGTTAAGACATGCAGACACACATGCTCCCCTCCTGCTGCCTCCAGTTGTGTGCCAATTTCTCCTACATTTTGGTAGGAAGAATAGGAAGATCACTTAGTAGTTAGAAGGTGCAAGTCTCAGTGGGTAGAGGAACAAAAGGACCTTGGAGTACAAATACACCAATTACTAAAAATTGCACAGGTTAGCGAGGTGAAGGAGAAGGCAAACCAAGCACTAGGCTTTATTTCTTGAGGGATAGAATTGAAAAGTAGGGAAGTTATGCTAAACCTGTAGCAAATCTTGGTTAGACCACATTTAGAATACGGCGTACAGTTCTGGCTGCAATATTATAAAAAAATCGAGACACTGGAGAGGTTGCAGAGAATATTTACAAGGTTAATACAAGAAATGTGTTGGTCTCCATTGTTACAATCTCCATAGAGACCGATAACTCTCAAAAAGTGATTTGAACTTCCAGTTACTAGCTGAAAGAATGGCGCAGTATGAATTCCTGTTCTAAAACTTTTACTGTAACAAACAACTGAAAACACTAATGACTAAGCACTATTTTCTTTTTGTAGGCATCGTATGCATTGTGGGTGGCAGACTGGGAGATCCTGGATATGTCAGTGGCAGAACCCTGGAAAGATCTGAAGGTAAAAATATTGAGGGCAGTGGTGACTTTGACAGCCACTGGTAATACATGACCACCAGATACTGCAGGCTGCAGATCTTCTTCTAGTAGGCTGCAGATGTCTGCCAACGCCTGAGACGACAGCCTGAACCCCCGGGGCAATGGTGTTCCGGCATGTCAAGGAAACTTAAGCTTTTGCCTGTAGACCCTATTTCATGGGTGGTACCTCCTGCGAGCTGCATTTCACTGATAGTGCCCTGTCTGCTGTTTCTCTCTGCTGGTCTCCTTTAAGCTGTTCCTCTCTTTGATGTGTAGCCACAAGTCTGTGACTGGCAGGCTGTACCGCCTGTTGCTGGTACTGTTTCTGGTCCTCATCTGGAGTGATAGAGCAAACCTCCAAAGTGAAGAAAGAAACCTCTCAGCTTAAGTGCTCTGAACTTAAACCCTATCCCACTAGCAGGTAAGAAAGCAGCTGTAAGTACTTAGTATTTATTGACCTACTTCCCTGAAATTGATTCAACACCCTCCAATTGCTGCTATGTGCTTGCCTTGCTTTTACAAAGATTGAACTATGGACATTAGAGCCCCTGGTATAACTGCAATGTGGGTGTTACTTCTTTGCAGATGTCTCTTGATCCCATATAACCAATGAAACCTGAACATGTCCCACACTAATAAGCTGCATTCTTTGCATAGGCCAGTTTATCGCTCCATAACTTTACCCAATCTTCATCCATCCAACCGTTGGCATAGATATGCACAAAAGCTCCTGCAGGGAACTCAATTCTTGGCATATTTTTATATTTGAAAATTACCACCAGCTTTAATTACGTTCCATCAGCCATGCAGGATAGTACCACCATGAATCTTGTCTTTTCATATCATTTAGTTTTCACTGGAACTGTTTTCAAACCTATCCATTCCACAGTTTGAAGGGCTACTGGTCATATCGAAATTCATGGGCATTTCATCCATGTTGCCTCTGTGACACAATGGGTATTCGTGTTTTTGCTGCTGTCTGATGAATCACTGGAAACTGGTAATTTTGGCATCAAATTCCTTTATTAGACTTTGAGCAATCTTGGTCTTCTGTTGCAACACTTCACTCCATAAAGTGGCTATACCAACTAGCTGTTTCTCTGAAATCTTTGCTGGATTCAGGGTTTGATTTGGCCATTTCAGTGCATATATACACATATTTCTGGTGACAATGTAACCATTCTGATGATTTTCAAGGACCCATTCCAATACATGCTTCTCAAGATCAGACCAGTGGCTGGTCCCTGTTCTCAAGAAGCATTTGGTCTTGGCACCTTCTTCCTGGCAGATTCTTTCTTCGTTCATTCTTGCATCAGTTTTTCATGAATACTTAATTCCCTCGTTGCAGCACAGTTATTTGACATGTTAGCAAGTATTACAACTTTTAGCTTGGAACCAGCTTCAAACTTCATTCTTTTTGCTGGAGGTCCCATTTCAGTGCGTTGTTCATGATGTATGGTCTGCTCTGTGTGGGTATGTCTTAAACTCCAGCACATCTTCTTAAAAACACAGCCAGTATCATTTGCTTGATCCTATGTGACAACTTATAGGGAAGAATTCTCCCCCCTTTGAGGGGGAAGTGCAGGAGCGGGCACGGGCAGGCGCGCCTTCAATCGGTGCCCCCAATCGGTGGCGCGCTGCCATTTTAAGTGGGTGGGCCAATCAAGGCCCACCAAGCGTGACGTCCACCAGGAAGTGCTATGCGCTCCGTGTGTGGGCAGGGGGGGATTCCCTCACCTGGGAGTGAGACACTGATCTCCCTGAGGCTAAGTGCTGCCTCAGGAAGATCAGCTCAGAATTAAAACTTTTAAGGTAAATGTTTAAAACATTTCCCTGACATGTCCCCTCGTGTGACACTATCACATGAGTTGGGACATGTCCGTCACTTTAACTCAAACCTTTATTAAAAATTTAAAAACTCTTTTGAAACCTCATCCCCGCTCCAGGCCTGCCCATCAACCCTGAGGTTGGACAGGCAGCCCTGTCAATTACCTAAATTGTTTAATTAATGGCCTCAATAGGCCGTTGACAGGTTGACACCTAAAAATGGAAGTTACGCGGGGTGACGTCAGGAGTTCCGCCCGATATCACCCTGCATCATTTTACGTGTTGGCAATCGGACCCCGCTCACCGCTCGCCGGCCTAAAGATCCTGACCATAAGGTGAGTGAAACATGCATTTCTGAAGTGAAAAATTAAGGCCAACTGACTTGTAATGCGAGTATAGAATTTCTTAGCAGGAAAGATTGGGGTGGACAGGGGGTGGAATGATACAGGGATGACCATATATGTTGAGTATTGGCCTAAACATGATTTTTGACACTTAAAAATGGGTCATCTTACATGCTCTGACCTATGGCATGTTGTGTCTAAAGGAATGGAAGAAGGTTTCCTCTTCTGTTAGCTGTTTCTTAAATCATGCCCTAATGCAGACTATGACCCACAAAGTTGTTAGCTCACAGCATGGTCCATCGAGCACTACTTGCAGCCAAAAATATGCCAGAAGATCTCACAGCACCTTCAACTGTTCAAATGAAATAGATAATTCCATAAAAATACGTCAAGTTCATGCATGGTTTTTGTGATGTGGAAAGACATGGCAGGAGCACCAGCCACTGTTATTGCAAACTGAGGTCCACTGATTGCTTAGAGAAGAAATATTGACTTGTTTTATGAGGAAGTTTGTATTTTTTTTGCGGACAGTGCCTAACCTCTTTAACATTTTGAGAATCCTAGCAGATTGGCCTGTTGCAGTATCTGACTGACGCATTTGAATTTCTGAACTCACTAAATGGGCAGACTTTTAACAGAACAGATACACAAGCTTTGAATTGTGAGGCTGGTCACAGGTCAGAAACCTGTCTGCATTGTCAGTGGGTTTTGTCATGGCTATTTAATGCATTCATGGCATGAGCTTCCCAATTCTATGCTTCTCAACCAAACAGAGAGGGCAGGCTGGAGCCATCAAAGGAAGTGTAAGGACCAGCATATGCACAGGAAGTGTGTCCAGCTGCAGCTCCTGGAAGCTCAGGTTTCAGAGCTAGAATGGTGGCTGGGGCCACTGTGGAGCATCCACGAGTCTGAGAGCATCGTGGATAGAACGTTTAGCGAGGGGGTCACACTGCAGATGAAGGGACTTGAGGAAGGAAAGGAATGGGTGACCACCAGGCAGTCCAAGAGAAACAGGCAGGTAGTTCAGGAGTCCCCAGGGTCCCGCTCGCAAATCGGTATTCCATTTTGGAGGCTGATGAGGGCACTGGTTCCTCCAGGGAGTGCAGACAGAGCCAAACTTCTGGCACCACAAGCAGCCTGTCTATACAGGAGGGGAGGAAGAGCAATAGTAATAGGGGATTCTAAAGTCAGGTGAACAGATAGGCGCTACTGTGGCCACCAATGTGACTCCAGGATGGTGTGTTGCCTCCCTGGTGCCAGGGTCCAGGATGTCACTGAACGGCTGCAGGGCATCCTGAAGGGGGAAGATGATAAGGCAGAGGTCATGGTACATGTTGGTACCAGTGACATAGTTAGAAGGATGAGGTCTTGCGTCAAGAATTCAGGGAGTTAGGCAATAGACTAAAAAGCAAGACCTCTCAGGTTGTAATCTCTGGATTACTCCCAGTGCCGCGTGCTAGCGAGCTCAGAAATAGTAGAACGGCACAGATGAGTACATGGCTTTAGAGTTCGTGCAGGAGGGAGGGTTTTAGATTCCTGGATCACTGGAACCGTTTGTAAGGGAAGGTGGGACCTGTACAAACGGGACGGTCTACATCTGAACCAGAGCAGGACTAACATCCTTGCAGGCGGGTTTGCTAGTGCTGTTGGGAGGAGCTTAAACTAATTTGGCAGGGGGAGGGGACACAGAATGTTAGCAGAATAGGGACACATCATATTACAGTAAAACAATCAAGTCAGAGGGTGTACAGCTGCATTAAGTTTCAAGGGAGTAAGGCAAGGCTAGATGGCCTCTATTTTAATGCCAGGAGTATTACAGATAAAACGGATGAGTTAAGGGTGAGGATTGACACGTGGAATTGTGATAGAGTAGCCATCACAGAGATGTGGTTGAGGGAGGGGCAGGATTGGCAGCTCAGCATTCCGGGATATAGAATCTTCAGGGGAGGGAATAAAAGAGGATGAGGCATGGCATTATTAGTTAAGGAGTCAATTACTACAGTAAGGAGAGATGATATCTTGGAGGGGGCATCGAATGAAGCTTTGTGGGTAGAGCTTAGGCATAAAAAAGGGGCAGCCACATTGTTAGGTGTTTTTTATAGACCTCCAGATAGTCAGCGGGAAATTGAGGAGCAAATATGTGCACAATTTGCAGAGGTGTGTAAAAACAATAGCAATAGGGTAATTATATTAGGTGATTTCAACTTTCCCAACATTAATTGGGATAGACATAGTATTAAGGGCTTGGATGGAGTGGATTTCTTGAAATGTGTACAGACAAACTTTTTAGGTAAATATGTAGAGAGTCCAACACAGGATGGCACAGTGCTGGACCTAATTCTGGGGAATGAAGCCGGACAGGTGGCTGAGGTGGTGGTGGGGGAGCATTTTAGTGATAGCGCCCACAACACAGTACAACTTAAGCTTGTTATGGACAAAGAAATAGACAATTTTCCAAAAAATGGTTTGGATTGGGGGAGAGCCGGTTTTAGTATAATAAGACATAATCTGGCCAAGGTAGACTGGGAACAGCTACTTGTGGGAAAATCTACAGAGGAGCATTAGGGTGTGTTCAAAAAGGATATGGGGAGGGTACAAGCTCAACATGTCCCCTCTAGGGTGATAGGAAAGAATAACAAGCCCAGAGAACCATAGATGACCAGAAATATTCAGGATACGATGAGAAGGAAAAGAGAGGCTTTTAGCAGGTACAAGGGAAACAAATCAGCAGAGGCATTAGTGGAGTACAGGAAGTGCAGGGTGGAGCTTAAGAAAACAATTAAGAGAGCAAAAAGGGGATATGAGAAAGCTCTGGCTGGTAAAAGTAGGGAAAATCCCAAGATGTTCTATAAGTGTATCAATGGGAAGAGGACAACCAGGAAAGAGTAGGGCCCATTAGGGATCTATGGGTAGAGCCAGAGGACATTGCTAGAGTGTTGAACGACTACTTCACATCCGTCTTCACCCAAGAGAATGAGTATGAAGGTATGGAACTCGGGGAGAGAGACTGTAAGGTCCTTGAGCAAAATGATATAGGGAGTGACAAGGTGTTGGAGGTGATGGCAGGCTTAAAAGTGGACAAATCTCCAGGTCTGGATGATTTGTGACACAGACTGCTGAGGGAGACAAGGGAGATCGTAGGGGCTCTGACCCAAACTTTTAATTCTTCTCTGGCCACGGGGGAGGTGCCAGAGGACTGGAGAACAGCTAATATGGTTCTGCTATTTAAAAAGGGTTGTAGAGAGAAGCCATGGAACTACAGGCCAATGAGTCTCATTGTCAGTGGTAGGGAAACAATTGGAGAAAATTCTGAAGGAGAATATCCATCTCCACTTGGAAAGGCACGATTTGATCAGGGATAGTCAGCATGGCTTTGTCAGAGGGAGGTCATGTCTAACAAATTTGATTGAATTTTTTGAGGAGGTGATCAGGTATGTAGATGGGGGTAGTGCAGTTGATGTAGTTTATATGGATTTCAGCAAAGCCTTTGACAAGGTCCCACATAGGAGACTTGTAAAGAAGGCAAATGCACATGGGATACAGGGTAATTTGATAAGTTGGATTCAAAATTGGCTTAGTTGCAGGAGACAGAGGGTGATGACAGAAGGATGCTTTAGTGACTGGAAGCCAGTGTCCAGTGACATACCACAGGGATCTGTGCTGGTTCCCCTATTATTCATCATTTATATAAACGATTTAGATGACTATATGGGGGGTAGGATTAGTAAGTTTGCAGATGACACAAAGATTGGCCGGGTGATTAACTGTGAGGTTCAGTGTCTTGGGCTACAGGAAGATATAGACAGGATGGTCAAATGGGCAGATAAGTGGCAGATGGAACTTAACCCTGAAAAGTGTGAGGTGATACACTTTGGAAGGAGTAATTTGACAAGGAAGTATTCAATGAACGACATGACACTAGGAAATTCTGAGGAACAAAGGGACCTTGGCATGTATGTTCATAGATCTCTGAAGGCGGAGGGGCATGTTAGTGGGGTGGTGAAAAAGACTTATGGGACACTTGCCTTTAACAATCGAGGCATAGAATAAAAAAGTAGGGAGACCACGTTGAAGTTGTATTGAACCTTGGTGAGGCCAAGCTGGAGTACTGTGTGCAGTTCTGGTCGCCACATTATAGGAAGGATGTGATTGCACTGGAGGGGGTGCAGAGGAGATTCATCAGGATGTTGCCTGGGATGAAACATTTAAGTTATGAACAGAGGTTGGATAGACTTGGGTTGTTTTCGTTGGAGCAGAGGAGACTAAGGGGGACCTGATTGAGGTGTACAAGATTATGAGGGGCATGGACAGGGTGGATAGGGAGTAGCTGTTCCCCTTACTTGAAGGGTCAGTCACAAGGGGACATAAGTTCAAGTTGAGGGGCAGGAGGTTTAGGGGGGATGTAAGGAAAAACTTTTTTACCCAGAGGGTGGTGACAGTCTGTAATACGCTGCCTGGGAGGGTGGTGGAGGCGGGTTGACTCACATCCTTTAAAAAGTACCTGGATGAGCACTTGGCCCGTCATAACATTCAAGGCTATGGGCCAAGTGCTGGTAAATGGGATTAGGTAGGTAATTCAGGTGTTTCTCATGTGTCGGTGCAGACTTGATGGGCCGAAGGGCCTCTTTTGCACCGTGTGATTCTGTGAAGATTTTTGGATTCGGGCCCACAGATACCTAAACAGGCAGTCGATTAGTCATAAGTAATTCTAAGATGGTTTATTAAGTTAATTATGAAACAACAGTGTAGATATGATATATTAATTAATTAGACAGAAAAAGTATACGACCCTTAACAGCTTGTGATAACAGCATTCCGCTTTCTTGTCGAAGTGTTAGGAAACTCTTCCCTTGACCTCTCAATCTTCCTCCTTCTCCTTTGGTCCATCGTACATATGAAGAAGGCAGCTGCCCAACGAGCACTGCCACCTCAGCAGTTCCTCAGCCCCCTACCACCGTATAACACCAATATATGCACCTTTTTTGGGGCTGGTAGCTTACCCAGTGTCAATCATCTTTCTAACTATTCTGAACAATGGATACAGGACAGGTACTCAGACCACCAGGGTGGTTACCACCCTCCTTGCAAGTGACCCTGCTTGAGGTTAGCTTTTTAGTTTCCATCCTGTTGCGGGTTCTTTCTAAACAATTACATAGATCTTGCCAGTTCCCATGGACTGTTTAAAAAATGTTGCCTTTTCAAAAAACTTTTTAGGGAGTGTTACATTATGCAGAAAATATCTGTTTATTCAAGACCCCAATTTCTTACAGCTCCCCACTTTGAGAAGGAAATATCCTTACTGACTTCTCACAACTAATTTTAGATGATATAGTTATTTCTAAAATACAAGCTGTTTCCCTAATTTCTTGATTGCATATGTGGGTAACATACTAAAGCTACTAGAATTATCTGTTCACTTTGGTTTGGCACTGCCAGCTGCAGATCTTACGCTTCTCCTCTTTGAGAGGGAAATATCCTCAGGGTGGGATTCTGTAGCCTTGCCCATTGCCGGGATCGCCTGGTCCCATCAAATGACACTGGGCTTTTGGCTGGCCCCTGGCATCCCCCGCAATGGGCCACACCAATGACAGGGCCAGAAAATATCTACCTTATTCTTTTCCAGGAGGGCTGCTAAGTTCCAGACTCTTAAATATAAATAAAGCAATAGATTATGCAAGGACTTAAAAGATTCTCCAGCTCTCCATTCACCTGTATCCTTCTTGTGGCTAATTCTTATTAAGTATTATTTCTCCCTAGACTTCATTTCTCCAATCAGAAATCCCTTTTAACTCTAAGATGGTATTGATCATGGGGAGTAAAATTAATTGGATTAATGGAGCATGTGTCAGTGCCTTGATCATTTAAAAATGTTTTCTTACTCTTCAGGCCATATTAGCCATTTCATGTCACACTGTTTGTTAAGTAGCTGGCCAAATCTGGGACCCATTCTTCAATGCAGATGCACCAGATATTCTCATATGTCAGTCACTTCACAAGTTACAAATCACTTCTGCACACTCACACCAGTGTTCCAATTCCTTTTTTAACCCTCTATTGGAATTTCACATTCATAAGTCATCTCCACTTGTTTCCCTTACTGTTGGATGTGATCTCTAGGAACTCTCCTTTTACCAAATTTACTATTCAGGCAGTGCTTCTTCCATTACACGTCACTTCATCATGCTTGGTGGTAATCTCTCTGCCCTCTCCCACAAATTCTTGTTGTGTATTTGTGGAAGGATTACCACGTCTCTAGGGATCGTGCTGAGTATTTTGCCAATCAGCTTCATCCTCTGGGATTTCTTTAGAAGGATGCACCATTTGATAATTCTTCCTGACTTTCCAGTAATTTTTTTAGAAGATCAAAGATCTTTTCAAGATCTTTGCTTATCTCCCCCTGCATGATCTCAATGTCTCAGGTGGTGACCAGATTATCAAGTTCAATTCTTTTAAAAAGTTCACAGGCAAGGACACAAATATCCCCAAGAGAAAGCCATCACCTTATTCATCTCATCTACACTTTCCTTTCACTAGAACATACATCAATGTACAAATTTATATCTTCCATTGAATTACACCAGGGTGAGTTATTCCAATTCCCATTCGATTTTGTGTTCTTTTTCTATGACTCTATCTCTTATTCTAAGTGGGGCATCCTATTAATTGCCATTGTATCTCTTCAAGGAGTTCTGGAGAAACATTATAGTCCAATAACCTGTTTTCATCCTATCTTTAAAACAAATTAAATATTCTCACTTGATTTCCAGCATTTTGCTTTTTTGTTCTTTCACTTAAACAACATTTTATTTTCTCAAAAGTAACCTAGTAGATCAGGCTTGTCCAAGGGCCGGCCCACAAGGCGGAAATGGCAGGGCCCTGATACAGCATGGCGGGTGGGGGGGCTCTTCATGGGCTGACAGATGGGCATTAGGTCTGGGATGTGCTACATCAAATACATGGATTGATTTTTTGTGGCCTGAAAAAACAAGGGCAGATGTCTCACTGAATCAGTGCTCAATCAAGTTGTGAAGGTAAGACAATAAATTATTTCCAGCCCTCTGAGCCTGTTTCCTTCTCTTCCTAAAAATTTAAAATGTGCCCCCCACAAGTGAAAAGGTTGGACAAGCCTGCACTGGTCTGGACCTGGCTTATTTATTTTAAAATTATCCTAAATTCAAACAGCAGTGTTGTTGGCTGACAGGTAGTTTTAGTGTTCGATGTTTTTCTTCCAAAAATACTTTATTTGTTTATATTTTTGATATTGAGAAAGTGTTTTCCATTAGCTGTTTTTTAGGAAAATTAGAAAGTGTTTATCCCCTCAAACGTCAGGTAAATTTCCCTTTGCTTGAGTAGCAACTCATGCCCAGTTATTTATCAATTCCAATTTCAGAAACAGGCTTGGCGCTTTTGAATGGCGATTTTGTATCAGAGACAAAAGCGTTTGCCTTCAGTCTAGAGGTGATTTCCATGTCTCGAATACCCAAACACTTTGTCTCAAAAGATAACAAATAGTAACAAACAGCCTGAATAATTAAGGCCCAGACTCTCTAAGGTAAAGTCTTTTTGCTGTGCTTTAATTCTCAAAACTGGTGGGTTCACTTGGAGATAGAAGCCATCATCAACTGTTTAAAAACCAACACAAACAATCCATTATGGCTCTGGCCAAGAGCCCAAAGGGTTGATATGTCTAATCTTATATGTAACTTTAGAAACTTCAAATCTAATAATGCCCTATATACACCAGTAATCCAAAGATTGTGTGATGAATTTTTTAAAAAGCAGCTGTCAGCAGAACGTTAATTCTGTGGCTTATTTTGGGTGGTGGGGTGGACCGAGAAAACTTGGCATGTAATTGCGTCATTTTATGTAATTTAAAAAAAACTTCCCAAGCACAAAAAAACCTCAATTTTAAACTTGCTCTATTAAATTCTTTTCCTCAACTTGCCCAAAATTTCAGATTAAATTCCAATCTTTTCGAAACCTTTCAGCATTTTGTAAGATGTTTATCACCCAAAATCTCTTGGGCAAAATTTTCCCCCCAACGGGGGGAAAGTGCGGGAGCAGGCGTGGGCGGGCACCCCTCTGATTGGTGCCCCCAATTGGGGGCGTGCCACCATTTTATGTGGGCGGGCCAATTAAGGCCCTCCCAGCCTGATGTCCACATGGAAGCGCTGTGCGCTCCTTGTGCAGGTGGGGGGGTGGGTTGGGGGGGGGGTAATGGGAAGTGTGGAAGTGTGCTCCTTCACGTATGTGCGCTCCAATCTCCCTGAGACTAAGTGCTGCCTCAGGGAGATTGGTTCCCAAGGGGAAAAAAAATTTTGTTTCGAAAATTTCATTTGCCATCCATGTCCTCTCATGTGACACTGTTGGGACATGGGCATAACTTTAAGTAAAAGTGAATGTTAATTTTTTAATTCAGTCATGAAACCTCATCCTGCCCGTGGATGAGGTTTCATGCTTTATCAGGTGAGTGCCAGCACTCCCGACCTTCCTGCCAACCTTAAGGTTGGACGGGCAGGTCCACTAATTGCTTTAATTGATTTTTGAATGGCCTCAATAGGCCGTTGACAGGTCGGCGGGTGCACAGCTGACTCAGCTGACTACATGAAAATGCAAATGACATGGGATGACATCAGTAGTTCTGCCTGATGTCATTTCGTGGCATTTTACACGGCGAGCGGGCCCTGCCCCCCGCTCGCCGACAGGAAAATTCTTGCCCTTGTGTACATCCTTATTGTCCTTTTAAAACAATTTTCAATTTCTGATATTTGCTGCTTAATCAAATTTGAAAGAAATAGTCAGTAAAACGTGTTTTTAGTTTGTATTTTAGCAGTTCAGTTAGCTCATATGATTTTGAAAAATTCACATTGGATTGCTGCCAAACTCCAGATTTATCTTTATATTTCGGGAACAAACCGGCCTCCACAGTTGTATGCTGGTACAGATTGTAATTTTTTTTTCTAAACAGAACCTCACAGTTTAAATTAAAATCAGTAAAACATGTCTTTTGAATTTTAAACATTTTAGCTTCTTCCTCGAACCCAATGTTTTGAATCTTTGATGCTTGCAAACAACACCATGCTTTAACAATGACGGCTTGAATGTACGGTATACTCTCAGCTGGGGAAATTGCTGTCAAATTCATAGGGTTGGGGTAAGGATTGTGAATGATGATGGGGCAGGAATTAGATTTCTCCACAAATACACTCGGGCTTTCGGTGGGGACCTGCTCAGTGCTTAACTAGGACCTCATGAGTGTCCCGGTCCATCTCTTGTTTTGATTCTAGGCAGCCTGCAGCTAGGAGGTTATGTTTAAATCATTGCTTTTTAATTCTGCTTTGGAACCTTCCTGGTCCTGTTTTAACACTGAAAAGAAAGATTCACGTGGCTTCTCCGGAGCCACTTCAGCCCTCACGGGTTCCAGTGTTTGGTCTAATTTTTCACCTTGTATAATGTACTCTGTCATGTGTTTCCTGTTCACAGCAGAACTGCTCAAACAGGTCAATTCCTTTTGTAACTTATTGACCTCCCTTAACTCTATATACTTTTTATTCAGCTGAAAGGCAAACAAATTTACACTGTAGACCAACTTATTCTGGAACTTTTAAAACTTCACCTTTCATTTCTGCATCTTTTTTAGAAAGCCCATCAAATCCCAGTATCTTCCTCACTCCAGGCTCACTTGTTTTCACATTCAAACTCCCAATCCATCATTCTCTATCATATGCCATTGTGACTCCTGGCTTCACTTAATAACTACACCACATGTTTAACTACAATCTAAGACTGTTGTTTCTCAAATTCCAAGTCAATCACGACTATTGTGGATCCCACTTCTGACACGAATTGTAAGAGTTTTGGATTCTGGCCCACAGATACCTGAATAGGCAGTTAATTAATCATAAGTAATTTTAAGATGGTTTATTAAGTTGATTAAGAAGCAACAATTTAGATATGATATATTAACTAATTAGACAGAGAAAGTATACAGCCCCTAACAGCTTGTGATAACAGCATTCTGCTTTCCAGTCAAAGTGTTAGGAAATTCTTCCCTTGATCACTCGATCTTCCTCCTCCTCCTCTAGTCCATCTTACATATGAAGAAGGCAGCTGCCCAACGAGCACTGCCGCATCACCAGCACCACAGCACCTGCACCTCAGCAGCACTTCTGCAGCACTTCAGACCCTTACCACCATATAACACCAATATATATACCCTTCTTGGAGGGCTGGTAGCTTACCCAGTGTCAATCATCTTTCTAATTATTCTGACCAATGGATACAGGGCAGGTACTCAAACCACCAGGGTGGTTGCCACCCACCTTGTACGTGACCCTGCTCGAGGTTAGCTTTTTAGTTTCCATCCTGCTATGGGCCATATCATGGTTCTTTCTAAACAATTACACAGATAAGGGGGTACATAGGACGCCATCTTAACTTAGGAACGACAGCATGAACTTATTGGCTTTGCTGGTTCCCATGGACTGTTTAAACATTGTTGCCTTTTCAGAAAGCTTTATAGGGAGTGTTATATTATGCAGAAAATATCTGTTTATTCAAGACCCCAATTTCTTACAGAAGGGTTTGTAGTTAAAGAGAGGACCAGCAGATTTCAGAATGGCTGAACTGTAGATTGACTCCTGTGGCTGCTGCAGCTATAGGAATGGAAAGGAGCTAGGAAGGCTGTTCCCCCTCCCCCAAACCACCGCCGCCTCCAGATCTCAGACTCTTACCTGGAGGTCCTGCTATGGGATCTGAGGAACTGAAGTCAAGTGAAGTTTGCAATGGATGGGAGCAAGAGCACAGCCTCTCAGACCAAGCAGGCATGGATGGAAGTGAGCAACAGGAGTGTGATCCTTCGAACCTGGAAAGTATCACAAGAGATTCAAGGGCCTCAGAAGGACATGAAAGGCGAGTGGCATAATGCTTCCAGGCACCAAGCTCCACACTCTGATTTCCCCTGCACCTTCCTGCACAGCACTCCTCCAGATATTACGTATCAAAACATAATAACACAATGAAATGAAAAGCTGCTAATTCTCCTTGTATTCACCTATCAGTATTGTTGCCACAATGTACAGAGAATGTTTGATGGGGCAAAGCGACCTGAGACCTTTCTTCCCAGCAAACCAGAACAGAAAAGAATGATACAGCTAAGATAATAGAAAAAAGACAATGGGATCAGAAATCTGCAGCTATTTATCTAATTGCATTCCTGCACTGAGTTTAGAATGGCCATCCATTTGGCTGGAACCATCAGTTACAGTGGGTCTTGTTTGAGGCAGGACCTCTCACAGGGCTAAACATTGTCCTCCAGGTCAGACAGAATGTTGCTAGAAGCAAAGGCTAGAAAGTGTAAGCCCATGATTTGACAAAATTAGAAGATCTGTTGTTTGGCTTGTGCTTATGTCCTCTCATCCTGTAACTCCAGTTGATGTTCAATAACATTATGTTTAATAACATATGGTCTACTCCTGCTTTTATTTCTTGTGTTCTTGTATAATCTGTTTTACTGATGTTGCTTCAGGGATAAATATTGACCAGCAAACGAGAACTCCCCTGCTCTTCTAATAGTGGCATGGGATCTTTTGCATAAACCTAAGGGGGCAAAAGGGACTTTGGTTCAGATTTTTGGTGTCTCAGGGAATTAAGGGATATGGGGAGCGGGTGGGGAAATGGAATTGTAGCCCAAGATCATGATCATATTGAATGGCGGAGCAGGCTCGACGGGGCATGCGGTCTAGTATTCCTATTTCTTGTATTCTTGTGTTTTTCCATCGATATATATCCTATCCTCCGCATAGGAAAAATGGTCACTTGAATGATGTAATAGAGGGGCAGCTAGCAGCTGTGAAATCACAAGCAGATAAAACTAAGCAAATTGACTGACATGAAACTAATAAAAATATAATTTGTGTAAAATCACCTTTCTCTAGCATGACTACTTTTTCCTCAACCATTTTAACAATTAGTGTAGCGTGCCATGGGGTAGACTGGCTATATCACAAGAGAGAAATAATTGTCTTTATTAACAGCAGCAAATTGCACTCAGAAACTAAGGGGGATAAAATCTAGTGCAGCAGTGTTAGCGAAAACATTGGCACTAATTAATGTAGTTCTTCAGTTTAATAACACCAGGTGGTATTATTTTCAACCGTTGCAATGTGTTAAAAGTGGAAATCTGGCACTGTAAAACCATGGAAAAACATATAGTCAAGAACCAGTGATGAAGGATTCTTTTGTGCCAACAGCAAAAAAAAGCATTTACACCAGGCTATTACACCAAGGCATTGTCAATTTGTTAAAATACTTACAATTACTAAATTTGGCAGCAGGTTCATGACTATCATTAAAACCTGCAAAGTTTTTAACAACATTCTAGCAGATCTTTTATGCCCAATACACTATTTATTTCACAAATGTGACATTGGCATGTCAGCCATGTTACATTGATGAGGATTCATTGAGCAATAAATTATCAAACTGTCTGATTTGACTGGTACGAAGCATTGAAGCATCTAAGCCTGTTGTTTTCTCCACAAACCAGAGAAAAGGTTATCTCTGCTCTTTTATAGATGAACAATATACACAGACTCACCAAAGTAAACACAAAGTAAAGCAGAATGTAACATGTATTCTAGATAAAAAATTGTACTGATTTTAAACTCAATAATAATTGAGTGAAATGTTCTGTCAGTGATCACACTTGGGATCTGTATTGTCCCTAGATTGTTTGGAGCTGTGCTTACAATAAATAATGTTTCAAGGAGGTTGTGTTTCAGATTTTAACCAGAAGATTAGCAAAAATTAGGATAAATGTTTTACCCAGCGAGCTGTTATGATCTGGAATGCATTGTCTGGAGGTAGATTCAGTAGTAATTTTCAAAAAGGAAATGGATATATACTTAAAATGATAAAATTTGCAGAGCTACAGCAGAGGATCAGGGGAGTAGGACAAATTGGATATCTCTTTCAAAGAGCTGGCACAGGCATGATGGACCAAGTAGTGTCCTTTTATACAGTATTATTCTCTGATTCTATGATTCTCAGAGAAATAGTCACCCATGGGCTTGAAAAATCTATATAGGATGGTAAAGTATCAATCTTGTTAATGTCCAACATGATTAATAGAGGTGGACTCTCCACTTGTAAGTGTTCAAGAAATTTTTCAGCAGTCCGTTTTATTTACCCCTATAAGTTGACATTGTGTACAGGTTAAGTATCCTTTATCCGTAAATCCAAAAACTGCACTTTTTTTTTAACCTTTTCGACCCTTAGCGCAGGAAGTCCCTGACCCGATATGACCCGAGCCGACACGAACCTCACTGACTGCACCCGACCTTTATCATAGGAAGTCTAGTTGTTTGTCTGCGCATTGACATTCTGAACCCTCTCCTATAAGCAGAATCGCAGATGGTGCCATCAGTGGGAACTTATTACAGGTAACCTGTATTTATTATTCAGAGATACATCTGACTTTTCTAGCCATTTTGTTTACTTTTGACGAGAGCTAGCCTAGGTTTCGGCCATTGTAATATAAGTAGGCCTAGTCCTATACGTGGTATCTGAAAACCAAAATTATCTGAAATCCAAAACTCAGTCAGCCCTGAGGATTGCGGATAATGGATACACGACCTCTATTGCCATTAATTATTTGGCATCTTGTGCTGGCTACTGCCTGGATAGATACACAACTGCACAATAAGCAATTATTCAATAGCAGTTTAAACTAGTCCTTTCAGTCAACTCCTTTCAGTCAACATGTCTTTATTGGCCATACGCTTCATTACTTGATAACATGCAGTGCACAAATTGTGGTAGAATAGTTACATGGGGACCTGAAAAATGTGTCAACAGGGCCTGACACATTGAAATATTTGCTGGAGCAAGTCTGGAACTTCACTTTGACTTGTTTGTTAAGTTTATTTTATATTGTTAAATAACAGAGCTATTCCTAAAAATATCTTTCCATTTTCTGGAGACAGCAAAAACATGTTAACATGCTGTGAATTGTAATGTGAAACTATTGTGGATCGAAAGCAGGTTTTCTCAGACTCTTTCATGGTCCTTTTCTTAACCTGCCTAATCTTGTGAGAATAAGTGATGCATTTTTGTCTAACTTTTTTTAATTCATTCACGGGATGTGGGCTTTGCTGGCTAGGCCAGCATTTATTGCCCATCCCTAGTTGTCCTTGATAAGATGGTAGTGAGCTGCCTTCTTGAACCACTGCAGTCCATGTGGTGTAGGTTTTACTATGGGCATCTTTAGTCAGTCATGTTACATAAGATACTAAAATAAGTTTTGCCTATGGAAATCATGTCCTCACTTTAACTCGATAGAATGTTTTGCTGATTGGCTAAAAGAAGTTTGTTTAGAGGGAGGAGTCAAAACCTGCAATTCAAATAAGCTATGTGACTTGTTCAAATATATGCTTGATTGGCAGTTCTTTTAAAATTTGGCAGATAATTACCTAAATCGGTGACTAATTTGAGAGTATTTATTAAGATGGACTTAAATTAATTAGCTTTTTCTGAATTTTCAAACAGTCTGGTAGTTGAGATGGATAACTGCATCATTGTTGGGTAAAGGGGAAAAACGCACTCTATAAGAAGATTGAGTACAGTTAGTTGAACCCAAAATTACAACCTATTTGTGATATTCTAATATACAAAGAGTTAGCAGAATTTCACAACTACAGTGGAAATATATGTTAAGTTTCTATGATTTATTCACTTGTCCCATTACTGATCAATGAATTTGTTTGGCCAATTATGTGTTGCCAGTGGCTTAAAAGAAGGTAATTCTGATGCTCCTAGGTACAAGATAGAACCAGCAGCTAAAGCAGAATGAATAAAGGTTCTCTGTTGGTTTTCCTGGGTGCAATATCCAAACTACTTAGAAATCACGGCAAGTGTAAAGCTTTCATAGATGATGGGAATGAGGGCCCACTAATGAGAGTGTGAAATACAGAAGCTAAAAATATCCAAATCTACAGTGAAGTTAGGATAAAAAGACTTCAAAACCCACACTGATCCCACCCAAACAACCGTGCTTTCTAACAAGATATATGTATAGTTTCAAAGAAACATCATATTCAACTTGGAACAAGAACTCTTTCTCTCCACAGATGCTGCCAGAGCTGCTAAGTATTTCCAGCACTTTCTGTTTTTATTTTTTTTATTATATATGCATAGGTATTGCAAGATTATCAACAACATTTTGCTTTATTTTATACAATCACCAGATAGTTTCACTGTGAGATCTTAGCTGGTTAAGATCTGAAAAGAATCCAAGTTTTAAGTGCAGAACTTGGTGAGATTTGGGTGAACATGGTAATTGGAATGGCTTCTAAACAGAATGATGATGGGAATTTGGTAAGAGTGGAATTCGGTGCAGGAGGTGCCAAGGAATTTAAACCAAGAGGCCAACAGTAAATATATAAATATGTATAAAATAATCACTGTAATTAATAATTAGATCTAAGGGGGTAAGATTAAAACTAATTAGTCACTTCGCAGTACAGAACTTGAGTATTGCTCTGTTAAAACTTTTCGTCTTGCACTCATCAGTCCAGATGCGATAGCGCCACATTTCAAAAGGAGCAACAATTTATACTGCATCAGAATAGGGTGCTGATTAGTTGGCAAGCCAACTCTGATTGGTTGAGGTGTTGCCATGGAGAATGCACCAGGGAACAATTGTACCCAGGCTTTTGTTTAATTCAAAGATAGGCGCAATGCCTAGACATGTTCCTTCTGCCTGCAAAGGACAGGTCCCTGTGTATGAATATTTGTAGCTTCTAGCAAACATAAATGAAATACATTGCGAGCCCGATTGATAATCTTAAATTGGTTATATGTGTAGTTCTTGGCACACTTGTGATTGTTCAGCATGTGCTGTCCAATTGCAGAATCATATCTAATGTTAAACATCATTTTCTGAGTTTTGCAAGCATGAGCTGGTAGAGTATAGTCAGTATTCTGTGTATTGCGAACAGCCAAAGGGATATGCTGTCTGAAATGAGCTATCCTGCAAGATAATGGCTACACCGATCTGATCACTAGTTGCTGTGTATCATGCATACTCACGAATGAGCCTAAGGCCATCACTTTTGGACCTAAAAAGTACCGAGTGTACTTCAAATTATCCTGGTAGGGTAGGTATCTCAAAAAATTTGAGCAACAGGTGAAGCTAGCCATTTCACATTGTCACTATGCAGTAGCAACACAAATGGCATTTTCCACTAATAGAATGCCAGGTAGGCCATATGTCCTAACAACTGCAGATCGAGTGCAGGAATTGCCTTCGATTGCTTCAACTCAAGCTCAGGGCATCTGATTCTGAGGAGTGGCTGGAGCCACTGAGAATTTCCCGGCGAGTACTGCTATGTGTTCTTGTTGTCCTTTGGTTCCTAGATGTTGGTAATAATAACACATTAAGCTTGAAAGATCAGTACTATTTATCTTTAACTTGCCATGCTGTGTTGCACAATAGAAGGATCGGTTTGAATTGGTTCTGTTATACGTCACGGGAGTATCTAGTGCAGCGTGAAACACTTACACATAATAATTAGTTCCTAGCTCTTTACAGATATTTACAGATAATACAACAATATATAACATGCATGTTCTAGGAAGTGTTCACCATGTAGCTGCCGAGAGTTTGGGAGGATAGTAAGTGGGTGACCATCCAGTAGAACAGGCGAG
Organism: Carcharodon carcharias; assembly: GCF_017639515.1. NCBI lineage: Eukaryota > Metazoa > Chordata > Chondrichthyes > Lamniformes > Lamnidae > Carcharodon > Carcharodon carcharias. The sequence continues at coordinate 185,175,633 of NC_054469.1, forward strand.
GCAGGCAATGCATGATTCCTCCAGGAGTCAAAACAGTTGGCACTTCTGGGGAGTCCAATCTAGAGAACATCAATGGCACCATGGGATAAATGCACAGCAAATTGTAGAGATGAATTGACTATAGGGGATTTGATAGTCAGGGCGATAGATAGCATTTCTGTAACCCCTGATGTGAGACTTGTATGGTGTGTTCCTCCGTAGTGCCAGGGTAAAGGACATTACTGAACTGATACAGAACTTTTTGCTGGGGGAAGGGCTAACAGTCAAGAAGTCATAGGCCTTGTTGGAACCAATGACATAGATAGGAAAAAGGTTAAGGACTTAGAAACAGAGGGTGGAATTTAATGGTTGTGGTGGGAAGCTTGTCTACTGGCTAAAAAACTGATGGCAGCCCTGCCATGGCCATTTTCAAGAGGCCTGATGGGATTAAGTCCTAAATGGGTACCTACCATATACCTGCCTGCCATCAGACTTCCTGACTCCTGTGTGGGGAATTGCCTCCAGAAATCCTGGGGTTGATGCATGTCCCCCCTTCCAAGAGCTACTGGCCAAACAGAGGTTGGCAGCTCTCGGGTCCTGGCAGCGCCACCATGAGTGGTGGATATTGATGGTACTACAATGGAGCCTGGGCAGTAGATCGATGATGGAACCCAAGAAACAAGTGAGTGGGGCAGGTTCACTGGGGGCAGACAGAGAGGCTCCAGCAAGTGGGAGAGGGAATTTGATTTAAAGGACAGAGGGGGGGTCTTATACCAGGACCCTCTGTTCCAAACAGTGAGTTTCTGAGTTGGGCATAGAGGGCATGAAAAGAAGGGACCCCACCAATTCCCAAGTCTACCCTGGTGGTATGCCTATGTGGCGTGAACCTTGCATGCCACTGGCTAAAGTGGTCAATTGACCTCCAGGCAGGAAAGTCATCCTTGACCCTTCACACTCTGGATTAAATCGGAGGGAGACGGGAAGGTGGCTGAATCCTCAAACCCCACTTTCCCGCGTAATCACAAGTCTCCCTCACCTCTGAACCTGCCTCCGGTATAAGAATGGGGCATTACATTCTGCCCAGAATAAGACCATAAGACATAGGAGCAGAAATTAGGCCATTTGGCCCATCGAATCTGCTCCGCCATTCAACCATAGCTGATAAGTTTCTCAACCCCATTCTCCTGCCTTCTCCCTGTAACCTTTGATCCCCTTACCAATCAAGAACCTATCTATCTCGGTTTTAAATACACTCAATGACCTGGCCTCCACAGCCTTCTGTGGCAATGAATTCCACAGATTCACCACTCTCTGGCTAAAGAAGTTTCTCCTCATCTCTGTTCTAAAAGGACTTCCCTTTACTCTGAGGCTGTGCCCTCGGGTCTTAGTCTCTCCTACTAATGGCAACATCTTCCCCACGTCCACTCTGTCCAGGCTTTTCAGTATTCTGTAAGTTTCAATCAGATCCCCCCTCATCCTTCTAAACTCCATCGAGTATAGATCCAGAGTCCTCAAACGTTCCTCATATGTTAAGCCTTTCATTCCTGGGATCATTCTCGTGAACCTCCTCTGGACCCTCTCCAGGGCCAGCACATCCTGAGATACGAGGCCCAAAATTGCTCACAATATTCTAAATGTGGTCTGACCAGAGCCTTATAAAGCCTCAGCAGCACATCCCTGCTTTTATATTCTAGTCCTCTTGAAATAAATGCCAACATTGCATTTGCCTTCCTAACTACCGACTCAACCTGCAAGTTAGCCTTAAGAGAATACTGGACTAGGATTCCCAAGTCCCTTTGCACTCCAGATTTCTGAATTCTCTCCCCATTTAGAAAATAGCCTCTATTCTTCCTACCAAAGTGGATGACCTCACACTTCCCCACATTGTATTCTATCTGCCACTTCTTTGCCCATTCTCCTAACCTGTCCAAATCCTTCTGCAGCCTCCCCACCTCCTCAATACTACTTGTCCCTCCACCTATCTTTGTATCATCTGCAAACTTAGCCAAGATGCCCTCAGTTCCTTCATCTAGATCATTAATGTATAAAATGAAAAGTTGTGGTCCCAACACTGACCCCTGTGGAACTCTACTAGTCACCGGCCGCCATCCTGAGAAGGACCCCTTATCCCTCTCTGCCTCCTGTCAGACAGCCAACCTTCTATCCATGCTAGTACCTTGCCTCTAACACCATGGGCTCTTATCTTACTGAGCAGCCTCCTGTGCGGCACCTTGTCAAGGGCCTTCTGGAAGTTCAAGTAGATAACATCCATTGGCTCTCCTTTGTCTAACCTACTCGTTACCTCCTCAAAGAATTCTAACAGATTTGTCAGGCATGACCTCCCCTTGATGAAACCATGCTGACTTTGCCCGATTTTACCATGCACTTCCAAGTATTCTGAAATCTCATCCTTAATAATGGGCTCTAAAATCTTACCAACGACCGAGGTCAGGCTAATCGGCCTGTAATTTCCCGTCTTTTGCCTCACTCCCTTCTTAAACAGGGGGGTTACATTAGCGATTTTCCAGTCCTCTGGGACCCTCCCTGACTCCAGTGATTCCTGAAAGATCACCACTAACGCCTCCACTATCTCTTCAGCTATCTCCTTCAGAACTCTGGGGTGTAATCCATCTGGTCCAGGTGATTTATCCACCTTCAGACCTTTCAGTTCTCCTTGGTAATGGCCATCATACTCACCTCTGCCCCCCGACTGTCTTGAACTTTGGGGATGTCACTCTTGTCTTCCACTGTGAAGACTGATGCAAAGTGCCTATTCAGTTCCTCCGCCATTTCTTTGTTCCCCACTACTACTTCTCCAGCGTCATTTTCCAGAGGCCCAATGTCCACTTTTGCCTCTCTCTTACCCTTTATGTATCTTAAAAAAAAGTCTTGCAATCTTCTTTTATATTACTGGCTAGTTTATCCTCATATTTAATCTTCTCCCTCCTTATTTCTTTTTTAGTTGTCCTCTTTTGGTCTTTGTAGGCTTCTCAATCCTCTGGTTTCCCACTGCTCTTTGCTGCATTGAACGCTTTCTCTTTAGCTTTTATGCTGTCCCTGACTTCCCTTGTCAACCATGGTTGCCTCGTCCTCCCTTTAGTATGCTTCTTCTTCCTAGGGATAAATTTTTGCTGTGTCTCCCAAATTACTCCCAGAAACTCCTGCCATTGCTGTTCCACTGTCTTTCCCGCTAGGCTCATCTCCCAATCAGTTATGGCCAGTTCCTCCCTCATGGCTCTGTAGTTGCCTTTATTCAACTGTAATACCGTTTCATCTGATTCCAGCTTTTTCCTCTCAAATTGCAGGGTAAATTCTATCATATTATGGTCACTTCCTCCTAAGGGTTCCTTCACCTTAAACTCCCTTATCAAATCTGCCTCATTACACATCACTAAATCTAGAATTGCCTGTTCCCTAGTGGGCTCCACCACAAGCTGCTCCAAAAAGCCATCTCGTAGACATTCCACAAATTCCTTTTCTTGGGATCCACTACCAACCTGATTTTCCCAGTCTACCTGCATATTGGAATCCCCCATGATCACTGTAACCTTGCCTTTCTTACATGCCTTTTCTATCTCCTGGTGTATCTTGTACCCCACGTTCTGACTACTGTTCGGAGGCCTGTACATAACTCCCATTATGTTTTTTTTACCTTTGTTGTTCCTCAACTCTACCCACACAGATTCTACATCATCTGACCCTACATCATTTCTTGATATCGATTTAATTTCATTTCTTACTAACAAAGCAACCCCACCCCCTCTGATAACCTGCCAATCTTTTCGAGAGGATATATATCCTTGGATATTTAGCTCTCAATCCTGATCCCTTTGCAGCCATGTCTCCGTGATGGCCACCACATCATACCTGCCAATTTCAATCTGCGCCACAAGCTCATTTACCTTATTTCGTATACTGCATGCATTCAGATACAACACTTTCAGTCCTGTATTTCCCGTCCCCTTTCTCATTGTCGTCCCTTTATCTGAAGTGCTTGAAGTTAGATTCCTAGCCCTTTCCAAACACTCTGTCCTATTTTGTGTTCTGGAGACTTTAATAGCCTCTCCTGGCTCTCCTTTCTTTTCAGTTTTTTCATAATTTTCCATGAAGTTGAATCCACCCCCCACACGCTAACCTGATGCGTTGTTTCCCATTAGTCATACTTCTTTCAAAATTTCAGAAGCTAGGGAGGAAACAGGACCTCAAAGATTGGAATGTCTGGCTTACTTGCAGTGCCATGTGCTAGTGACTACAGGAATAATAAGATAAGTTGGCAGATGGCTGGAGGAATGGTATAGGATGGAGGGCTTCATATTTCTGGGACATTGGGATTAGTTCTAGGGTAGGATGGCACTTTACAAGTTTAATGGGTTTCACCTTAACAGTGCTGGGGCCAATATCCTTGCAAGGAGGTTAATTAGCACAGTGGGTGCACTAATTTGGCAGTGGGAGGAATACCAGGATGAAGTGTTAGTGAGGAGATACAATGTGCACAAAGGATAGGGTGAGACAAACAACATTAGAATACAGAGTTATTCAGAATTAGGAGGGACCAGATTGTGGCGGGGGTGGGGGGGTGGTAATAGGAACATATGACAGAATTTTAACTGCGAAGGAGGGGCAGGTTCATTTAAGTGGGGGTTAAATCCCCAAAAATACCAGTGGGGCAGAAACCCAACATGATCCTATCCATTGCAGATTTCATCGGGATGTGTTGCAAGGTAAGCAGGAAATCCCCATGGACCTGTTCAGGTCAGTGATTTAACTATCAAAATAATCAATTAGTTGAGTCCTAAATCCTGAATTCTGGCTTCAATAGCAAACGTTTGCTTGGTTTCTTGAGTTGTGTGGAACCCACCAGGGTTCAGAAGGTGAAAGCACAGTGGGGAGTTGTTGGCTAATGAAGCTGTCAGGTTTAAAAGCCTTTAAAAAGCGAAACTGCCTTGATGCTGGCCTGCCTGCGTAAAAGGCTTGTGATTATAATATTCTTGGTATTGTTCGACTAATACAGAATATTTACTGAGACGATGGAGCTAAGTAAGGCACTAACTTTATTGGAATACATCTTACCGTGGTCTACATCTTACCATGAGGCTGTACAAGAGAGAGCAAGATCATGTGACATTGCATCACTTGTTATGATGATGTATCTGGTTAACATATTATATAGATAGAAGTAACACCTTATACTACATCCCACCCCAAGTCTCTGACTTCCATTTCTATATTGCAAAGTTCAAACAAATCACAACTTTAACTCTGGAGTGTTTCAGCCCTTAATTTTGTTTTCTTTTCTTAGGCCCTTTTCTTTCCTCCATTCCTTTTATAGGGAAAGCCGCTGTCGCGGTTTTGCACGTTTACCTTTGGAGGGAATCGGGGGGTGGTGGTTTGAGTTCTGCAGGTGGCCTGTCAGACTCTGCTGGGCAGGAGGGGAATTGGTAGATGACTCAACCAGTCAGGTTGTCATCTGGATTGGTGGATGGGTACAGCATCTCTGGCTGGTTAGATTGGATAGATGACTGCTTCCATAGGGTTGGAGGTTATTTCTGGATGGCAACCAGCACACATCTGTTCCGTCTCACCTTACTGTGCTCTGTTTGGATGAGGTAAGACTGTGATGTGGTGTCTGTTCAACCACTTGTCCATAGCAAGCTTGGTCTCTGATCCAAACTGGGTCTCCTGGTTGAAGATCTGGTAGGCTGCATGCCTTGTGGCTTTTTTCATAGTTCCACCACTGGCTGGAATTATATTCTTCCTCTTTCTCCCTCACTTTGTCCAAGTCATCAGCTAGTGCACGCAGTGTGACGGTGTGTGTGAGAGTAGGGGAGTTGGGTTCTTAGTCTTGTTCCCATGAGGAGTTCACATGGTTGAGATGGGAAAGAAGATGATACCAATGGTCTCTTGTATCCTGACGATGAATAGCATAAGTAATACAGCTTGATAACATCTCTTCCAGTGATTTTGAAAGACCTGGCCACCAAATAGAATATCTTTCTCTAGCTCGACACATCCTTGGTGCAATCATTATAGTAATTTGAATCTCGGAACTCTCGGAATGACCAATCTCTCATCATAGAGATCTATGGTATATGATATATCTATCATACCTGCTTCCACCACCTCCTCTGGTAGCGAATTCCAGACACTCACTACCCTCTGCATAAAAAACTTGCCCCGCACGTCTCCTCTAAAGTTTTCTCCTCTCACCTTAAATCTATGTCCCCTAGTAATTGACTCTTCCACCCTGGGAAAAAGCTTCTGACTATCCACTCTGTCCGTGCCACTCATAATTTTGTAAACTTCTATCAAGTCACCCCTCAGTCTCCATCACTCTGGTGAGAACAATCCGAGTTTCTCCATCCTCTCCTCATGGCTAATAACCTCCAGACCAGGCAGCATCCTGGTAAACCTCCTCTGTACCCTCTCCAATGCCTCCATATCCTTCTGGTAATGTGGCACACAGAATTGCACACAATATTCCAAGTGTGTACTAACCAAGGTTCTTTACAGCTGCAGCATGATTTCCCAGCTTTTATACTCAATATCCCTGCCGATGAAGGCAAGCATGCCATATGCCTTCCTGACTATTTTATCCACCTGCATTGCCACTTTCAGTGACCTGTGGTCCTGTACACCCAGATCCGTCTGCCCGTCAATGCACTTAAGGGTTCTGCCATTTACTGTATAATTTCTACCTGTATTAGACTTTCCAAAATGCATTACCTTGCATTTGTCCGGATTAAACTCCATCTGCCATTTCTCCGCCCAAGTCTCCAACTGATCTATATCCCGTTGTATCCTTTGACAATCCTCTTCACTATCTGCAACTCCTCCAACCTTAGTGTCGTCTGCAAACTTACTAATTAGCCCAGTTACATTTTCCTCCAAATCATTTATGTCTACTACAAACAGCAAAGGTCCCAGCACTGATCCCTGCGGAACACCACTAGTCATAGCTCTCCATTCAGAAAAGTATCCTTCCACTGCTACCCTCTGTCTTCTATGATCAAGCCAATTCTTTATCCATCTTGCCAGCTCACCTCTGATCCCATGCGACTTTACCTTCTGTACCAGTCTGCCATGAGGGACCTTGTCAAAGGCCTTACTGAAATCCATGTAGATAACATCCACTGCCCTTCCATCGTCGATCATCTTTGTCACTTCCTCAAAAAACTCGATCAAGTTAGTGAGACATGACCTCCCCTTCCCACAAAACCATGCTGCCTTTCACTAATACACCCATTTGCTTCCAAATGGTAGTAAATCCTGTCACGAAGAATCTTCTCCAATAACTTCCCTACCACTGATGTAAGGCTCACCGGCCTGTAATTTCCTGGATTATTCCTGCTACCCTTCTTAAACAATGGAACAACATTAGCCATTCTCCAGTCCTCTGGGACCTCACCTGTAGCCAGTGAGGATACAAAGATTTTTGTCAAGGCCCCAGCAATCTCCTCCCTTGCCTCCCTCAGTACACTGGGGTAGATTCCGTCTGGCCATAATCCGCAAACTTTTCACAAACCCATGTAGCAGCTATCACTATCACTGCAAGTCTCTGTCAGTGAATGGGATGCATAGTAAACTGGCCTACCATCTGTCTGTATCGAAAGAGTACAACTCCCAGTCCTGTAGAAGATGCATCTGCAGCAACGATAGTGGGTAGTTCTGGGCCATAGTGAGCTAAAATATCATATCAGCATCTCTTTGATTTTCTCAAAAGACCTTTGTCGTGTGCATCCTTCCAGGATCATGCATTGTTCTGTTGCAGCAGTTGGCGTAGTGGCTGAATGACGACAACTAGGTTGGGTAGGGACTTTCCGACTTGGTTTACCATACCTATGAATCTCTGGAACTCAGTCATGTTCTGGAAACCCCTTGATTGCTCTTGTCTTCTATTGATCAACTCTGACACCAGATACATCCACAATATGCCCCAAGGAACTTGACAGTCGGCTGCGAGAATTATCATTTGTTGTTGAGTGTAAGTCCTGTTTCCTGTAGGCATTGTAGCACAGCTTGTACTCTAGTGCCATGTTCTGTCTGAGTGGATCCATGGATCAGGGCATTATCCATATGATATACGAATCCATCCAGTCCTTCTAGGATACGTGACATTATCCTCTGGAAGATTTCTGGTGCTGATGCGATGCCGAAGAGTAATCTGTTAAAGCAAAACCTCCCCAACGGTGTGATGAAGATTGTGGGCAACTTAGACTCTTCATTGAGTGGTAGTTGGCAAAAGCTGCTATTTTGCATTTGGCATCCTGAAGATTGAACTCTTTCCCAATTTAGCTAAGCTCTCGTCCACAGACAACATAGAATAGATCTAAAAACAAAAAAACTGCGGATGCTGGAAATCCAAAACAAAAACAGAATTACCTGGAAAAACTCAGCAGGTCTGGCAGCATCAGCGGAGAAGAAAAGAGTTGACGTTTCGAGTCCTCATGACCCTTCGACAGAACTTGAGTTCGAGTCCAGGAAAGAGCTGAAATATAAGCTGGTTTAAGGTGTGTGTGTGGGGGGCGGAGAGATAGAGAGACAGAGAGGTGGAGGGGGTTGGTGTGGTTGTAGGGACAAACAAGCAGTGATAGAAGCAGATCGTCAAAAGATGTCAACGACAATAGTACAATAGAACACATAGGTGTTAAAGTTAAAGTTGGTGATATTATCTAAATGAATGTGCTAATTAAGAATGGATGGTAGGGCACTCAAGGTATAGTCTAGTGGGTTTTTTTTTATATAATGGAAATAGGTGGGAAAAGGAAAATCTTTATAATTTATTGGGAAAAAAAAAGAAGGGGGAAACAGAAAGGGGGTGGGGATGGGGGAGGGAGCTCAGAATAGATCTGTTGGTTCTGTCACAGGTGAAGTAGCCCCTTGCTGCAACATAGTGTCAATTGGTAGAATCATGGAGAGGACAAGAAGTTTTTACCTTCCTTTTGCTGGACACCTACCTCACCCTTGGTGACTGCGTGTCCTGAGATCACCCTGCCAATATCAAGAGCCCTCTTCTCAGTCCGCGCCAAAGCTGTCAGGTGGGTCACTCCCAAACCCAAAACAATTCTCATTCAGGTGTTCTCACAGGCGTTGTATGCTCCATTTTTCTGCAAGGTTCAAATCATGAGCGTCAAGGATGTGGCACAAGCAATGATCGTGGCAATTTTCTGTTCATGGGTTTAACTCTACATCCTCCACATTGCTGTGAACCCTTCCCTCAGGTGAGGATTTGAGAAGGGCACAGATGTCATAGATTTTCCTGAGCAATGCCTGCCTTGAGGCCCTTCTGCTCAGAGATTGGCTCAGCATGTATTCACTTCATGCCTGCCAGTTGGCATTCCATCTTACTTACCTTGCCAGACCCCAGAAGGTCATTGAAGTGTTTCCTGTGCACTGGGCCCATGTCACTGACCTCTCAAGTGACCTTGAGCCATGTCTGCTTAGTTTGGCAGACAGGCCCCATCCTGCCTCTCTCCAGAAATAACAAGTTCCTCCGGTCTCTCACTGCTTCTATCAGAACCTCCAGGGAGGCCTCTCTGAATTGTGGGGCCAGCCTCCTATGATTGCCTGCACTGAACTCTTTCACACTATTATTATACAGCCTGGCTCCAGCCACATTGATTGCTGACAGGCACTCTTTAAATGGGGTACGCCATATCCAGTTCCTGTCTCTTGAATAGTCCCGACGATTGTGAAGGTGAGCCACTAACTGGTCACCTCCTGCAGAATCCTGCTGACCTGAGGCAAGGTAGGGAACCAGAAATGGTCCCGACCTCAGCTTCCCAATGCCCTCAGGAGAATTCAGCCCACTGTGCTAAGTAAAATTGAATGTTTTCTCTAAATTAATTTGTTCACAATTTAGGGAAAGCATTCAGTTTTACTTAGCACAGTGGCCTAAAATTTTATCAATCCATAATTGGGGGGTCTAAGTTGTTTGTATTGTAAATAATTAGATTGAAGATTGGCTTACATATAAATAATATTTAAATCCATTCAAAAGAAGCTGTGAAGAATTGTCCTTCTGTCTAAGAAGGTTGATTTTAGATTGGTGTAAAGAACTGGGTCATCAAGGGGGTGGGAAGAGAGAGTGAGCTTGACTATAACTCAAGCTAGTGAAGCCATGTGGTTATGGGGGGGATATTTCCCAGGACCTTGGAGACAGCTTTTGAGGCAGTGGGCCTAGCAATTTTGAGAAAAATGCAACAGGCTGGTACGAGACGATGTGTTCCCGCCTCCGGCCATTTTTCCCAGGTGCGAACTGGGACCGATGCCAGCAACTTGTGCATCTGAAGCAGGAAGTCATTTAAGGTTATTGAGGGTGTAATTATCAGCAATTTTCCCACCACAAGGCGATTTTGCATCAGACAGAACCCCTGCTGTGTCAACGCCAGGGCAACACAGAGGAGGCAGCTGCACAGCGGAGGATGGAGTTGCGTGAGATTGTAAGGATTGTTAATGAGATATTCCCATGTCAGAGGTATGCTAATGGTTGAGGTTTACCTAGAGACTGATGTAACTGCTGGTGCCGGGGCTGTGGCAGCCTAATAATGATGGCACTTCCCTATCACTCTGCCACTCCTGTTGCTTTATCCTCAGTAGCCCTCTCACTGGTGACACTGCCTGCTGCCCTTGCAGTTCACTGTGCTGTGACCACCTTCCATCTCCTGAATCCCCTGCTATCCCTAATTGGCTGTCTCACTTAAAATTTTGCTGGAAGGCACGCCACTTCATCGAGTAAGGTCAGGATCTGGAAACCAGCCCAACATCTGGTTCGCGACCTGTATGGCAATATTCAGTCCAATGAGTTAGTGTGTGGTTAAACTGTGACTGCTGGTAAACAATCTATTTATAGAGCGGGCGTAAGATAACATGGCAGTTCACTTGAAAGGATAAACACAGGGGGCGTGTACCCAAGAACCTTCTATTCCTTTCAGGGTTTCCATAGATCTAAACTTGAATTGGACCCAGCTTGACCTGGAGTAACACAAAAAAAGACTGGAAGAGGATTGACACAACCACTGTCAGCTGTTCGTGTGGACAGCGACTGAATGGAAATCTTATTGCAGGAAATTGTGACCACTTTGCAAGGAAATCCAAAAAATATACATAGCGTGTTTTTATTAAAAGTAAGATCTATGGATGTGAAGTTATTGCCACGTTGGTGGAAAGTTATGGAACTGAAAGAAAGGTAGTTTCAGACACTTTGAAACACATTTCTCAAGTTACAAAGTGTAGAAACGATCCCGAAAGTACAGTTTCAGAAGAATTCCCTGGAATGGCTTATTTATCTTTCCTGGATTTTTTAAACAGAGAACAAAAGTAAAATACTGCAGATGCTGGAAATCTGAAATTAAAATGTTAAGTGCCGGAGGCACCCAGCAAGCCAAAACAGCATCTGTGGAAAGAGAAAGTTTCAGGTCAATAACCTTTCATCAGAACTGGAAGGTATTGGAGATGAACAGCTTTCAAACAAATATAAAACCAGGAAATAGGGGACTAGGATGGGAAAGGGGGATGAGGGGGTCAGGGAATAAAACCCTCTCCCTTTTGTTACCCTGGTACATCTTTTCTTAAAGGTTTTTCTTGAAGGGCAGGGATTTCCATTCAATGATAGCTTCTTGTGGCCATCGTGAAATGTAATAATTGGCTGAAACCAAAAGATATTAGCCTATGTAGAGCAAATATATAGCTAAACATTTTGGCCAGAATTTCCCCCCCGTTGACGTTGGGCTTCATGGTCGGGTGTGAGTGGACAATGGCAATAATCGATGTTACGCTGTCGTGAAACCAGTTTGTAATCGTCCACTCCACCTGTTAATGGTGGGCCGCTTTTCTTGCCATCCAACGTCAGGAACTCAATTTCAATGTATTTTCATCTCATCATCCCGCCTGCTCACTAGAATCATCACTCTGTCAAATTTACAGCCCACGTTGGCGGGAAAACACGCTGGCCCAGAACATGTCTGGACAACGGTGATGTGCAGAAGTTGGGACTTGCCATTAGGGCCTTGCTCACATCACAGACATCCAAGGAGCAGAAGATGCTGGAGCCCTACAGCTACTGGACCCTGGGGGAGCATGTGCATCGCATGATGGATGGATTCTCATAGACATGGCTCTACCACAAAACAGCTCGTGGAAGGTGGGAGATCTCCATTGATGTCTGAGGTCTGCTTCGGGACATCAGGGTCTTGTCCATGGTCTGCTATGGAAGATCATTGAGGTGGGGGGGAGGAAGGTGTATTTGGGGGGGGTGGGGGCGGGGTAGGAAGATCTAGATTTGACTGGGAGAGGAAGGTGTACTGGGGAAGCTGAGGTTGAGAGTGAGCGAGCGAATACAGGGGGAGGAGAGTGTAATGGGGAGAATGCGGCAACTGCGGGGGTAAGTGTAAGGGGGGAGGAAGGTGTAAGGGAAGGAGTTCAGAGGGGGAAATGACTTCGGGAGGAGGAAGGATGTCAGGGGGGCAGAAAGGCTTCAAAGAGAGGGAGGAAGGAGTCCAGGGAGAGGAAGGATTCGGGGGGAGGGGGGGGTGCGGGGGATGAGTATGGTGGTAGGAAGAGTTTGGAGGGGAGGAAGAAGTCCAGGGAGAGGGAGGAGTCTGGAGAGAGAAGGGAGTGAGGGTGGAGGAGGGAGTAAAGGGGGGTTGTCCAGGTGAACATGCAAGGGAGGGGTCTGTGGAGTCAATGACTGCCTCCTAGGGAGCAAACTGAGGGTGGGCATGGTAGGAGGGAATGTGAGAATGAGAGGGGGCAGGGTGATCCATAGGGGTAGAAGGCTTGGGGGGGTGGAGAGGCTGCAGGGGGAAGGGTGGGAATTCAGTGGGAGGAGTTGCAAAGCCTGTATATTGAGCTAAAATACATCATTACACATTATTCACTAAAAGTGAATATGTTTTCAGATTATAAAGTGACAAAATGTGTTCATCTGTGCAACCACTTGTGATCAGAAATTCTTAACTTTCCTAGGCCTAGCAATTCTTCTAGGTGCTGCCCTGACATCCACAGGAGAGGTGGTGTCAGCCTGTGCAATGGTTGGCTCTGTTGCCTCCGATGACTTCGGCATATGTCTTCTGGAGCGTCGAGGCCTTGAGTGCCCCAGCTTGCTTTGGATTTCCTTCTGTCCAGCTGCTGCCTCTGTGGTGACAGCTGATGAGGTTGAGAGGGTCACAGGCAAAGGGGACTTGGAGGCAGAGGACAGCCCCTGAGATTCCTGATCCAGGGGTGTATGGCTGCTGCTGCTCCTCCTTTTTTGTCTGAGGGCCTGGTCTGACTCCTTGAGGGGAAGGAGCACCTGGACGGACTTCAAGGTGCCCTGTTTCCTCCTCGTGTTGCCACTGCAGGAACTCATCCATGGCTACCGCTATGGAGTGCAGGTCTTTGCACATCTCCATGTTCTGCGGGATCAGGGTCTCCATGGCGTCTGCCATCCTTCCCATACATGCACATCTGGGCACCACTTCATCAGAGAGCAGGCGGACGCACTCCTCTGACTTGTGTGCCATTGTGCTGAGGGTATCCAACAGCTCTGTGCGATGTTGCCCCACCTTCTGCTGACTCTCCACAATGAGTTGGAAGGCCGAATCCAGAGTCTCGTCATCTGACTGAGATCTCATAGGTGCCTCTTCCCCAGCAGTCCTCTACGTGCCAGGGAACTCGGCTGAACCTGCCTCCTCCTACTGCGGACACGTGTCCGTACGGTGACTACCAGATTGTGAATCCAGGCCTGCTCTAGATCTAGGTCCCACATGAGGGATGTGGAGGAGAGTGTGAGTAAGTGCTGTGACGGATCTTCAGGCTGCTTATCTCCAGTTGTTCAATGGAGGAGGTGAGGACCTGGATGGAGCTGAGGTGTCAGTCACTCCCTCTGAACCGAAGTAGAGATAATTAGTGCATGACAACAGAGTCAAAAGCGGGAGAGAGAGCACTCACATTTGCATTGAGAGAGGGATGATGTGGTGCAGGATCCTCACGTGCGTGTTCACCACCGACCTCACCGTCACCGCAGGCACGGTCCACGTCCTCACTAGTCAGTGTGATGGTACGTCCCTCAAAGTGAGTGAGGGGTCTAATGTGGGCCATTTCACCCCCAGTCTGGGACTTCTCCCTACTGTTGTGAGCCAGCTTCTCCTGCATCAAAACAGTTGGAGAAAGTGTGAGCAGGACACATAGCATTGTGTGGAATGTTTGTGTTGTGAGTGGATCCATGGACGGGATGAGGACACGAGCTCCTGAGGATATGAGCCTGATGGAGATGTGAGGGTGTATGAGAGAGTTAGCAGTGTTGTCCCTTGAGATGTGAGATTCTTGTGGATGTGTGATGGGTTTGTGAGCATGTGAGTTGACAGTGATGAGGTGGTTGACGTACCCTGGTGGAATGGATGAGAATATTCATCCCCTTCCTGTACTGGATGGCTGACCTTCCCCGTGCTCCGGCGGCACTGACCACTGCTGCCACCACTTCCCAGGCTGGATTGGTGATTCTAGTGGGCCTCCTGCAGCCAGAGTGGAGATAAAGGACATTGCAATGGCCTTCCACTGTGTCCAGCAGGTGTCCCTGAGAAGCATTATTAAATTTGGGGACTGCCGACTTCTTTGCTTTCAGTGCCATCTGTCACCTGGAGCAGTCCTGGTCTGAAGACATGAAGTTGACATGCGCTCTGAGGTGCTTTAAATATGGTGCCTGGAGTGAGGAAGTGCTGAGTTCATGGTGTGGCAGGAATCCGAGCCTGTCTGCCAATATCCTGGTGTGTTCCCTGTGAATGCATTATCAATGAGGCAGGATGGGCCAGGAATGGGATGATACAGTGCCAAAAGCCGCTGTTGCGCCTGGCGGGGTAAAACATACATTTTTCCACCTCTACTGCACTTAGTGCAAATTTGGGATGATTCCGCCTTGTCTCTTCAATTCTGAGTAAAATGGAAGAATGACAGGGGTCATGTGACCTCCTTTGACTCTTCCCCAACAACAAGCTTGGATGGATTGGTGGTGATTAAAGGGGTGCCCAGGTTGTTTTACTTTCAAGAAGGTGCGAGGTGCTCATACCTGTTAACAATGGCTAAAGCAGCTGTGTGAATGGTGGATCGTCTGTTAGTCTCCAATCTCCCAGGGAAGTGTTCAGAATGTCAGGTTTTGTCAACAGTTATACTTTAAACTGTCTAATTAATTCCAAGGTTGAATAGAGTTGGAGATAGCGAATTAACATTTCTATCTGGCTACAACATCCATGTGATTCACATTGCCATGAAGGTCAGCTTTGAGAGGGAGAGAGTCCATAGGAAGCCATTCTGTAGGATTGGGCTACAGGTTTTCCTAGGATTTCCCTGAACCTCTCAGACACAGTGGGCAAAATTTTCCAGCTCCTCCCACAGGCGGGATCCTCTGGTCCCACCAAAGTGAGTGGATGTTTGAATGGCTTGCTGCATTTTCTGGTCCCATCCCATCCCACCCTCGACGGTGCTGGAAAATTCCAGCCAGTGAGTCTGCAAGAAACTAAGAGAGTGCAGAGAGATAGAGGCAGCCAGTCTGTATTGTTGAATGAGAGTGGGAGCTCATGCTCAGATTAAATATACCAAGTTTGTGAGGATTTAAATGAGGCTGGAAGATTCACCTAGCTTTGGCTAGAGGGAAGAATTGCTAGGGTAACCGTCACTATTTAAATCAGCTCGAGAATTAGAAGTTATACGGCTGGAAAAGAAAAAAAGGAAGTAAGCCACCAGGAGATGAGAATAGCTTTGGACTAGTTCATGGAGAATGAATTAAGGGACAGAGTAAATTATAACGGGTGTTGGGGGATCTTGGGTCGTTAAAAGTCAAATGGCAGATACTTACTGTAGTTTAAATTACAACCCAAAGTATAATGCCTACAAAAATAGTGTTAGTCAATGTTGCATTTAGTTTGTTTTTCAGTAAAAGTCTTAAAACTTGAAACCTTGTCATGCCATCTTTTCAGTTGGTCACTGGAATTCAAATATCTTTTTTAAAAGTTGTCAGTGTCTATGGAGATCATAACAATATGAACTTTCTGTTGCCTTGCCAACCCCTTAAGTAATGTCCAAGAGACCAGTTGAGTCAGACTGCCCCAACAGCAGCTGGCATGTGCAGTCTGTAGCCGGGCCATTCAAAGGCCAGATCTTCCGGAGGTCATTGACTATGCGCATCTCTCAGGTTCCTGACCAACAGAAACTTTCCACCAGCTTTGCTCATGCCATTGATCAAGCACCTTGTAGGAGGGGTAGTGTAAGTGAAAAATAATTGGAAAACAGCTGGAAAATGTTTTAACACTTAAATGAAAATTGATTTTCTGGCAATCGTGTTTGTTATTAAATAATTAACCTTTTCACACTGGGTACTCCTGTCTGTAGTGTGGTTTCATAGCAGGTTGTAAGCCTGCATTATCATAAATAGATCAATGTAATAGTTTAAATGTTCTTTCTTGCGGGGTTGAGGGAGTGGTTAGTGATGGAACAGGGACAGTTAATATAAGGGGGGGATTGCATAACATTTCAGGAGAATGATTAGGTCAACTGAAGTACTCAGCAACTATCTCATTCCTGGCATCTCCAGTTGCAAGGTGTTGTATTGCTTCTACCTCTTCCTCACCTTTACCCAAGTCTTCCTTGTCAGATGAGGGGAGTTCATCCTGCTGTTCCTCCTCAATGTGCAAGTCTCTTTGGATAGCAAGGTAGTAAACATACAGCAAACTACCACAATATATGAGACTCTCTATGGGTGGCACGTGTGAGACTCCTTACTTTTCCAGATACACAAACATTTGTTTCAGGAACTCAGTGGTGTGTTCAGTGATCATCTTGATGGTCTCATGGTTCTAGCTGTATTTTATCTGTGTTGGGGTGACAGAGGGATGTCATCAGCCACATAAATTCCACAGGGTAGTGTCCTAGGCCCAACCATCTTCAGCTGCTTCATCAATGACCTTCTTTCCATCATAAGGTCAGAAGTGGGGATATTCGCGATGATTGCACAATGTTCAGCACCAACCACCACTCCTCAGAAACTGAAGCAGTCTATGTCCAAATGCAGCAAGACATATAAATACTGTGGCTACAAAAGCAGGTCAGAGGCTAGGAATCCTGCAGCGAATAACCCACCTCCTGACTCCCCAAAGCCTGTCCACCATCTACAAGGCACAAGTCAGGAGTGTGATGAGATACTCTCCACTTGCCTGGATGAGGGCACCTCCCACAACACTCAAGAAGCTTGACACAATCCAGGACAAAGGCACCCCTTCCACAAACATTCACTCCCTCCGCCACTGACGAACGGTGGCAG
This sequence comes from Carcharodon carcharias, assembly GCF_017639515.1. Lineage (NCBI taxonomy): Eukaryota > Metazoa > Chordata > Chondrichthyes > Lamniformes > Lamnidae > Carcharodon > Carcharodon carcharias. The sequence continues at coordinate 185,192,899 of NC_054469.1, forward strand.
CAATGTGTACCATCTACAAGATGCACTGCAGAAACTCATCAAGGCTCCTTAGGCAGTATCTTCCAAACCCATGACCACTACCACCTAGAAGGACAAGGGCAGCAGTTACATGCGAACAGCACCACCTGGAAGTTGCCCTCCTGATTCGGAAATATATTGCCATTCCTTCACTGTCACTGGGTCAAAATCCTGGAACTCCCTCCCTAACAGCACTGTGGGAGTACCCATACCACATGGACTGCAGTGTTTCAAGAAGGCAGCTCACCAGCATCTTCTGAAGGGCAGTTACGGATGGGCTATAAATGCTGGCCTAGCGGGTGAAGCCCACATCCCATAAATTAATAAACAAACAAAAAAAAAATGAGGAAAAGATAACTCTTGCCCTCTAGTGTCCACCCTCTGACCTTCCTTGATGGGTGAAATAGCAGTTGACTGGAGCAGGATGAAGGCATCATGACAGCTGCCTGGAAACCTGGCACAAACCTGTATTCTTCCGTGGTGGTGATCACTAAACAGCTGCATATTCACTGAATGAAAGCCCTTCCTATTAATGAATGTTGCTGGCTGGTTTCCTGGTGCCATGATGGCTACATGTGTGAATTATATAACCCCTGCACATGACAGAAGCCAAGCACTGCACTAAATCTTACAGCCCATTTCTACTGACTGCTGGTGCCCAGTGGGAAGGATATGAAGTCATTGGTCTTGGCAAAGAGAGTATTGGTGACCTGTTTGATGTACTTATGAGCTGCAATCTACAAGACATTTCCCCTATCAAACCATGAAAAGAGCCTATGAAACAAAGAAGTTAAGGACAGTAAGCCACAGACAAAGGATGACCACCAGCTAGTACGTCTATACAAGAGCCTGAAGAAGTCTGCATCACCCGATCTGGAGAAGCACAGCTTTCTCAGACACTTCTCCAGACAAAACCAGGAAACTAACTCCGAGCTTGTAAATGCCACAGACTGGTACATTCTTTTTAGAGCAATCCCTCCCTCTGCTGCACCAAATTGCTGCTGCTTCTGGCAAGGCTCCCTGCTGCTGTCACTGTTCCTCATCCTCCTCCTCCTTTTTGCACAAGCAAATCAATGCAGCGGGAATGGCTGTGGGCCAAATGAGGATGTGTTGTTGTATATTTTATACAACAGAACTATACAGAGATAACACTCTGTATAGTTTCTACGGCTGGGATTTTGTCAACAGCGTGTCATTCCTGACGTAATAACCTGAAATGTACACCACTTCCGCTTTCTCTCTCTTTGCCCTTTTCCATGTGATTAATATTACAACTCTAAGTACCAGCAGAGTGCATACAAAACACATTCAATTTAGCAGCTGGGGAAGCTTTTAAAAGGTGAAAAATAAAAATAAAAACAAAAAACTGCGGATGCTGGAAATCCAAAACAAAAACAGAAATACCTGGAAAAACTCAGCAGGTCTGGCAGCATCGGCGGAGAAGAACAAAGTTGACGTTTCGAGTCCTCATGACCCCTCAATGGAACTAAGTAAAAATAGGAGAGGGGTGAAATATAAGCTGGTTTAAGATGGGGAGGTGGGGGGATAAATGGGGGTGGTGGTTGTAGGGACAAGAAAGCAATGATAGGAGCAGATAACCAAAAGATGTCACAGACATCTGTGACATCTTTTGGTAATCTGCTCCTATCACTGCTTGCTTGTCCCTACAACCACCCCCCCCATTTCACCCCCCACCTTAAACCAGCTTATATTTCACCCCTCTCCTATTTTTACTTAGTTCTGTTGAAGGGTCATGAGGACTCGAAACGTCAACATTGTTCTTCTCCACCGATGCTTTTAAAAGGTGAAACCTGGATCAGCTGAGAAGGTGATATCTACAGGTGGCCTATTAAAGAGTCTCCTAGTCAAATAGGGAGGTTCTACATCACAGCCACAACTTTCCTGCTCAATTCCATTGCCTTGAACACGAGACTTGAGAGCACAAAAGTGTTTTTCAAAATTGAATTTCGCTAAATATTTCACATTACGTTGGTTTCACTTTATTCATGTGTGCATCATTGTTATTTGTTGAGATTAGCTTAGCCAGAGAGCTAAGTGTACTAGCACACCCCAAGATTGGCGTGCATTGATGATTACAGGGGAGTTAGGGGCATTTCCTTTTTTTGTGGAAGAAATAATGTTGTGTTTTTTGCTCATTCTTTAATGAATGTTCATGTTAGTATCCAGTGTTATACTTGCCACGCTGTGGGACATGGCTGAACTTGCAGGCTCAGCTGGCCCTCCCTTCTGTGCATTATGAAGGATATTTTTCGAGAAAACTCTAATCAAAATGTTGTAGGTGAACTCAAAGCCCTGTAAGGACTCTGCCAGCCAGCACCCTGAGATGGACATACATTTGAACAGAACTGACACCGCCTTTTAGGTCCTTCATTTTCTTACCTTGACTGACTGTCCCTACCCTACCTCTCCAAGACACCAGGCCCTTCCCACTTCCCTCCTCCATGTCCCTGACCTTACCCTCTGTCCTCACTGGACTCCTCTTCCAATCCTCCATGCTCCAACCCCATTCCGCAAATCTCTCACGACTGACTCACCCCTGCTGGCCCCAAGGCTCCATGCAATAGTCGATTCTCCTGCTCCCTTGTGCCATAGAGTTAAACAAGAAAAACTGCTGATCTTATACACAACTGCACAAAACTGACAGGTGCACATCACTTATAAACGACCATAAACTGGGTGCTACAAGATCCTCGTGCACCACTGCCTTTATCTTGATTTTATTGAAAATTGTTTCATGTTAATGAGCATGGCATACAAATGTATTACAAGTATGAGCCCACCACAGGCTGGTGTAATGCACGACATGCCACAAACACAGCACACACAGATTTATCTCTGCATTTCAAACCACAGTTAGGAAATTGAAATTTCGCATCTGCCTGATTAAATCACCCACACTCCATGTTTCCCCCTCTTGTGAGCTCCATAAAATGCCTCTGTGCAACATGTTTTGTTTACAGTGTTTTAAAATGTCAACTCCATGCTTCAGCTCTTTCTACAGCTTTATTTACTTTTCTCTGAGTCCACACCTAGGCTTAACTAATCAAGCATAGTGAGTATTAATAGTAAGCAGACTCACCTAATCAAACACAGAACAATTGAACACTACACATTTTCCCCCTTGTAAAACTAAAGAAGTTATTTTAAATTAAACCATCCGAAGCACCAAACATATGCACAGCAAGTCATTTCCTAGAATTCATTGCATATTCTGTGGTACAGGAAAAATTCTTCTTCTATTTCATGAGGCCACTCGGTTTTTAGGCATTGGCTTACTTTTTGCGATATGTTGTCTGTAGCCTATTCTGCCCTCAACTTCTCACGTGTAATAAGATTTGCGGTCATGTGTGAAATCATTGCCATCACGTAGTCATCAATATTGCAAGTCATTTCACTAATACTAATGCTGTCTACTGTAATAGTATGGATGAGCATGTCAGCTACTTGATTGCAGGAGCCTGCAGGATACTCAAACTCGCAGTTATACTGATGAAGACAATTTGACCATCTGTAGATCTCTAGAGGTCATTGACCAGATCCTGATGTGGTTAACAATGTAGTCAGTACTTGGTGATGGGTGAGGAGAGTGAACTTTCTACCGCAGAGATACATATACTAATGTTTACAAGCTTAGATGCAGGCTAGTGCTTCCCACTTTCCAGTAGAGTATTTGTGTTCAGGTTCCAACAATGGGTGTGATGCATAAGCGATTCGCTTCCTTCTTTCAAAGTACTGTGAAAATAGAGCTCCAATTGTATTTCCTGATGCATTTGTTGTGACATGCATTTCCATATGTGGGTTGAAATACACGAGGACTAGTGGAGATGCTATCTTCGTCTTTAATATAGCAAATGCTATATTATCCATTGCCACTGTGCAGCTTTGTGCAGTAGCTTCCGAAGAGGCCCTGTGATCTTTGCAAAATTAGGAATGAATTTGTGATAAATGTTGGTAGTACCAAGGAACGATGCCAACTCTTTCACGTTAGAAAGGTTTAGAAGTGCATGAATGGGTTCGACGATGTCATGTGTAGGCTTTACTCTTGCTGCTGTCACTCCATACTCAAGAAAGCCGATCTCGTGTGCTACAAATGTGCATTTGTCCTTGCTGAGCGTCAAATGGTGTTGCGCGAGTTGAATGAGTACCACTGATAACTGCTGATCGTGTTCTGCTTTGTCCCTTCCATGAATAACAATGTCATCAAGTAGGTTGAGTGTCCTCTCAACATCTGACAAAACTGAAGAAATTATCTTCTGAATGTGCTAGGTGCTGAACTTAGTCCATGCAGAGCATTCCACGGTACTGAAACACACATTCACAAGTAACAAAAGCTGTATAATATCGGCTTTATTCTGCTAGTGGTATCTGAAGATAGCTCTGTTGCATGTTGAACTTTCTGAAGGCTGTGGAGTCATGAAACCATACCGATAGTTTTTGTATTGTAGAAAGTCGATACTTGTCTGGAACGGTAGTGTCGTTCACTGCCTTAAGGTCGGCACATGGTCTAAGCTTGCCATTTTTGCACTGTGCATGACTAAACTTGGTTTCCATGGCAATGAATCGATATGCTCAATGATACCATCTGCTTCAAGTCATTTCAGTTCCTTGACACTTTGGCATAGATTGCAAATGGCAACTGCCTCAAATTTTGCAAAACTGGTGTAATTGGTGTGTTGAAGTGAGGAGCAAATCCAGAAAACAAGTAAGGATACATGCATGTATAGTCTGTGTCATTGATTACGTTAATTCAGGCTTGTCCAACATGTGGCCCGTGAAGCCCCTCTATGCAGCCTCTGGAGCCAATTTTCAAAATGCTGATCAAATACTTAAGTTTGAATGGAAGATTCTGCATGGAGCTGCTTGTCCAATCACAGGCCAGTTCTCTCCTGTGTTTGCTGCTGATAGGTTCACTAGTGAGCCTATCAACAGCAAATGTGAGAGAGGAATAATCTGTGATAGGAGGAGCAGCGAACACCAGTGGCAGTAAGTTTGGGGAGCATGACGTGACAGATAGCGGGGCCCCGGGAGTGGAGGTGCTGGAGAATAGAGGTGCCAGGGAGTGGGGCCCAGGCATCCAGCTGGGCTGGAGCGGTATTCAGGCAAGTTTGAATGGGGCCCAGGTGGGCCAGCATGGGGCTCAGGTGACTTCGAGTGGGGCCTAGGTGGGATTCAGTTATCCAGAGCAGAGCACGAGGCATATGGAGCAAGGCCCAGGCGGGACAGAGCGGAGCGCGTGTCAGCGGAGTGGAACCCAGGTGGGCCAGAGGGGAGCGTGAGGCAGCCAGAGTGGGGCCTTGGCGGGTTGGAGCAGAGCACAAGGCAGCTGGAGCGGAGCCTAGGTGGGCCAGAGCAGAGCACGAGGCAGCAGAATGGGGCCCAGATGGGCCAGAGTGGAGCATGAGGCAGCTGGAGCAGAGCACGAGGCATCCGGATTAGGGCCCAAATAGGCTAGAGCAAAGTCCAGGTAGGCCAGAGAAGAACACAAGGCAGTCGGAGTGAGAGGGGGAGGAGAGTGTGGCGTTGGAGAGAGAGTGTGAGGGGGAATGAGAGTATGGGGGGAACATAGTGTGATGAGGAAGAGAGCGTGGGGAGTAGAGTGTGTGTGAGGGGGTAGAGAGTGTTTGTGTGTGAGGGGGGTAGAGAGATTGTTTGTGTGTGAGGGAGGTAGAGAGTGTGTGTGTGGGGCGGGGTAGAGAATGTGTGAGGCAGGAGAGAGTGCGGGGAAGAGAGTGTGAGGGGAAGGGAGAGTGTGAGAGGGGTGAGGGAGTGCGAGGGGGAGAGAGGAGAGACAGAGTGTGAGGGGAAGAGGGAGAGAGTGTGTTAGGGGGTAGAGTTTGTCCATAGTCTGGCTTATTCCCAGTATCAGGGTTTTCATTCACCCTCACCCCCACACACCAACACGCACTCTCATCCACTCTCACAGTGGATGAGGGTGAGTGAGTGAATACCCTGAGACTACGTGCGAGCCTCTCTCACCTTCTCACACTCTAATACTCACCTTTATTTATTACTCTTTTCTTTGCTCAGAAGTTTTTTTTTCTCATACCTAATTTTTCTTTTGAAATTCATGTTAATGTTGTGCCAAACTTTATCTTTCTGAAATTTGCTTATCGGCCCCTTGAGTGAGAAAAATTTTGAAATGTGGCCCTCCACGTATAAAGATGTATGCTCTGATGGGGCCTTCAAGTTTGAGTCCAAACCTATTGAAAGTTTTTACCCCCATAAGGCATCTGGCAAGTGAACCGCTGCAGTCCATGTGGTGTAGGGCCTCCCATTGCCCCTCCAGCATCGGGAGCTCATCTTGTCGGAGATTAATCACACCAAGGCATCATTAATACATAGAAACTCCATTTATTACTTGTGCACAAGGGAGAACAATACAACGAGAGCTATTGTGCCGTCTCAAAGCAGAATATGCAAACACTAGCTTAAAAGCATTTTACAACCAATCAGTAAATTTTGCACACCTCAATCCGCTTATTTGCGTATGTTAACTGACCAATCCATGTTTTAGTTAATTTCCATTCCCACCCCAACCTTGCGCAGTTGTTTATAATTTGGCTATCACAACTTTGATTACATTCAGCCCAAGAGAGAGAGACATGGAATGTCTCAGGGCTTATCCTGCTATAGTGGTCAGACAAGATACTATTATTCTTCAAGGTTGCAGTGTTTTTCTCTTAGACCTAAGCATTTAATGCAATTTCTCCATTAACCCTTTCTTTACTGAGTGAGCTCCCTATAGTTGTCTAGGCCACCAAAATCTGATGACTTTGATTGGGCAGTGAGCCTCTCCCTGGCCTTTAATTGGTTCCCCATTTCACTATAGCGGTGAGCATGTCTACATTATGCCATTAGTCCTCGATGTCATCTTCCCAACACCTGAATGAAAATTCAGCCGCAAGAATCCGGGTGCTTGCAGACATTGCTTCCAACTGCCCCTGGAAATCAGGCCCACTAAATTTACTCAGCACATAGAATCATGCTAGGGTCCTAATAACATGAAATAAACCTAGATTTGCATGTGTTCATGAAGGACCCATAATTTCTGTTAGGCACCTTGGCTGTCAAAAAGCATTGCTCAATTAAAATAGCATATAACATGTGCTATTTTGTTTTACTTGTGGTGTATTGTTGATCAATCCACTTCTGTTTTATCTGTACAGTGTCACTTTAATTACCCAGCCCAATACCACTCTGACCTTGCTGTCCTCAGCCTCCTACACTGTTTTATTGAAGCTCAGTGCAAGCTTGAGGCAGTTTACAGCCTTCTAGTTTTAACATTGTTTTCAATAACTTTTGATCATAAGCACCGCTTCCATTTTCTCTGACAGTAAGTGATGGTAATGGTCCTGTAGATAATATTTACATTCTCTCTAGGTTGATCTGTTGTTCCTTCACATTTATTACACAACCACCTTCTTTTGTTTTGCACTACTATTTTATTATTTAAGCACCCAAAATATGATACTATGGGCTGAAATTTGCGTTGAGTGGGTGGGCATGTACCTGACCTGCTTGAGCAGAAAATGACATGTGATGACATCGGGCAAGGGTCCTGACGTCATCGTGCACTCGCGCGATATTTTGGTCAGCGTGCGTATGCGGGAGTCGAGACAATTAACAGGCCTATTAGGGCCATTAAAGTAATAATTAAATGAAATTTTTCACTGCCTGTCCAACCTTACAGTAGGCGGGTGGGCGAAAAGGCCAAGCAGCCTTTGGATTTCTTAGGAAACCTCATCGAAGGGCGGGATGAGGTTTCCAACAGCAATTAAAAACTAAATAAAGATTTTTAAATTTCATTCATAACATGTCCCTGCTTATGTGACAGAGTTACTTGAAGGGCCATATTTTTAACATTGCTTAAGTTTTCAATTTTTGAATTTATAAATCTTCAGCTCCCTGAGGGACCACACGTGCGAACTTCCGAGCTACCCTCCTCCTGCCCCCACCCCGGCAGCGCTGAATGCTGCAGCGTGCGTTTCACGCTGGCTGGCTGTTAATTGGCCGGCCAGCGTGAAAGTGATGTCAGGGCCTGATCATGAGCGGCAGTCGAGTTCGCAACTGCTCCCAGGCCTGCCCACCACCCCCGTCCGACAAGTTGAAAACCCTGGCCTATGTGGGTAGAACAGAACCGCCCTCCCGCCCTTGTGTTCTTTCCTTTTATCTTCCGTTCCCCCACTCTGCACTTGCTTATAAACTGTCAATTCTTTAACTTCTTCCAGCTCTGATGAAAGGTCATTGACCCAAAACACTGACTACTCTTCTCTTCACAGATGCTGCCTGACCTGCTGGGCAGAATTTAATGCCCTCTCCGGTGGTGAGTTCGGTGGTGGGTGGGCATTTAACCAGGTGGGAGAGTGGCAGGTGGGGACCCAGCTGCCTTCCCGCCACTGACCCGATTAAGTATATGGCGGGAAGGCCTGTAGATGGCCTTCCTGACCCAGTGCCAAATGAGGCCCTTCAGTGGGCAATTAATGCCACTTAAGGGCCTCATCCTGCCATGCAGGAAGCCTGAAAAGCAAACTCTGGCGTGTTTTCTTGCAGGCACCCAGTGGATGAAGGGGTGGGGATGGAGGTAGGGTGGTGCAGTCCCTTGATATCGGACACCCTGATCCAAGAACGCGGCTTTGAGAAAGAGGGACCTGCTGAGAGCCATCCCCAATCCTTGCTGTCAACCCCACTGCCCCTTCCCCCGTGACCCCACTCCGTGACCCCCCTCCCGCCATCTTTTACCTGTGCTTGGGTCCATGATGACCCTGGACCTCGGGTGGGTGTAGTACTGGGAACATCCACTTCCTAGTGGAACTGTCAAGCCATAAAGAGCTGCTGCCCTCTGATTGACTGACATCTCTTGATGGGTGGGACTTCCACCCCCCCTCTCCCCACCAAAGGCCCTTGGACCCAGGGAAGGCTTGTCACTGCCCAGATAAGTGCTTTACTGGCACTTAATGTGGCTTGCCTTCCTTAAATGAGTAACAGAAGGCTCTTAACAGCTCTTTTGTCTGACGGTGAGACCCCACTCCCTCATCGCCTCCATTAAATACGTCTCAGTGAATTTTTTCAGCATTTTCTGTTTTTATTTCAGATTTCTAGCATCAGCAGCATTTTGTATTTCCTGTTCTGTTTTACCCGTGTAGTGTCATACTTCAGATGATCCTATTTTGTCTTATCAGTGTATTGCAGTGCAGTCACCAATAGCTTTCATTTCTTTCAACAACACCAGCCATGATCAGATTTAATGGCTTTCTAGAATTTTGTGGAATATGACTTTTTTTTTAATGATTTGCCTGTGCCGCTCTCTGGATTCCAGTAGAGTACAACACCAGGACACAGGGTTTTAATACATGGTACTCACGAGTTCAGGGAAGTAGCACACTGAAGAGTCAAGAATTGAATTATATTCATAACTATGAGAAAGCCACATCCCTCAACCTGAAGACCTCAGAAGTTCCCTAAAAACTGCAAGTTTGTGCTTACCCATTTCCCTGGAGCAGTTACAAGTTAAGATCTGAAGAACTATTGTGCCTGCTGTGTGAAATGCTTCAGTAGATTAATATGAGGATGCAGACTAAGGTTTGGATGTGGTCTTGTGGGCAGCTAGAGTGATGGAAATTGGGCTCAAAGTAGGGCACACTTGTGGGAAATGCAAAGCCAACAAGGATAAATAGAGACCTAACTTACGGAAAATGAAAGAGAAAAGGCAGTGTGGCTAGACAAAACATCCATTTGAGCATTTTCTGATTTTACTTCAAACTACCATTTTCTTTTCACTCAAGAAGTAGGGGAAGTAGACACAGGAATGGAAACAACGGAAATGACGATGCAGGAAGTACAGATGGATAACAGAAAAATACAAAGAAATAGAAGGAAGAAAGAGAGACTCAAGAATGGTAGACAACAATAACTATTGACATTAAAGAGCCAAAATTCTTGATCCTAGCCTCACTGCTTGAACTGCGGTAGCATCGGCAGGGCTCATGTCCTGGAGAAATTGCTGACCCAAACCTAAATTCTGGAGAGGGGGTCAACCTTTAATAATCAGAGTGGATGATCTGCACCAACAGATACACCCACTTTTAATGGCCAGTACTCAATCAAAGTGGCACCCTGCTGTCCCAATGGGCATAACTGGGGGCCTTAAAGTGCTGAAATGGTGAAGTAAACCATTTTTATTATAGGTAGATAGTGAAAGAGGGAAGTATACAAAAAGTAGGTAATCTCTGAGGGATGGATTATCTTTGTCTCCTGACATTTTTGGGGCCTTTTCAGGACTCACAAAGGAACATTAAAGAGATAATTTGGCCATTCTCAGTGCTGGCAGCTTGCTGTGCACAACTTGCCTGCCATATTTCCTACATTACAACTGTCACAACACTTCAAAAGTACTGAATTGGCTGTAAAGCACTTTGGTTCCTGGGTTTGTGAAAAACACAATGGACTAGATTTACTTAAACTATCTCTATTTCCTAACAGCACCATCAGGAGGACTGCCTATTTCCACCTCCGTAACATTGACTCTGCCCTGCCTCATTTCATCCACTGCTGAAAACTTCACCTATACTTTTGTTGACTATTTTAATGCACTCCATTCTACCCTCTGAAAGCTTGAGGTCAGCCAAAATTCTGCTGCCCATGTTCTAACTCATACGAAATCTGGTTGACCCATCACTTGTGCTCACTACATTGGCTCACGTTTAAGCAATGCCCCGATTTTAAAATTCTCACTCTCGTTTTCAAATCCTGCTCTGGCCTGGCTCCACCCTATCCCTGCAATCTCCTTCAACCTACAATCCCCCAAGGTCTCTGCTCTCCTTTAATTCTGGCATCGCTTGACTTCACCTTTGGTGGCCACATCTTCAGCTTCCAGAACCTTGGGCTGTGGAATTCCGTCTCTAACCCTCTCTACCTCTTACCTTACTTTGCTCCTTTAAGATACTCCTTGAGCCTTTTTGACCAAGTTTTTTGTCATCTGTCCTAATATCTCCTTATGTGGCTTTGTAAAGTGCCTTGAGATGTTTCGTTTCATTACATTAAAGGTGTTATATTAATGAAGTTGGTGTTATTGTCTCTTTCTCCCCTCAAACACAGCCCTCATACTATCTTCACAGCTATCTTTCTTACTATTAGCAATCTATCTCCCATTATTTTTCTATCCAGCCCCAATATTAACACAGGCACGACTGTAGTATGCAGGAGCTGGGACAGAAGTGCCCATGACGGCATCAGTATTAACATACTGGTATAGATTTGGACTTTGGGTCAGCCTCATATTCAGGTGGCAAAGTGGCCTCCTCCACCCCATCCCAAGACGTTGAGGCTCTGACCTTATTTAAATTCACCAGGTGAACTGTAGTTTGCCAAACAGTCACCCCAATGCAGCTCGCCAGCTGGAATATTGGTAATTGAGGTACAGCTGACAGCTGCAAGGTATATTTTTGGGGAAGGGAGGGGTTGCAATCAGTCAAGGTCCCCGAGGGTATGGGGAAGTTGCTGGGGGGTGGTGGCCCAGATTATTTTTGTGGGCTCAGAAATATAATTCAACACTTTCATTTGGAGGGCCTCTTCTCTTCTATCACACATGGATTCTGAAATCCAAGTTGGGAATCAGGGTGCTATGACACAACATTGGTTCTTAATTACATTTGGGCACCAGGCAGTAGGCCCCTTTCAAAATGGAGCCAGGCATAACGGAGTGTTAACAAGGCAGGAAGACTACCAACCCCATTTTGAGGTCCTTGCTGCCCTGTTAATGTCGGATAAGGGGCCTCAGGGTTGACCACATTCTCTTCAGTTTTTTCTCAGTTTTGGCCAGAAGATTATGAAGAGGACTTCCCGTTCTCCAACACCACGGGGTTTCTAAAGGGAATGTAAACAGTTGTCTGGAATCTGTGCTGCCTTCACTTTTCAATGACTGTAGCCAAAGAATTCAAAATCTGGTGACAAAGTGCTCGTTTGATTTTGAATGTTTAACCTAACCACTTCCAGACCACCTTTCTCTTGGAAAAAAAGTCACTAAACTGTAACAATTTTTCTAATGAACATTACTCCAGACATGTAAATATGCTGGTTCTTACAGAGAACAAAAATTCACACAATTTCACAGGGAATTAATTCTGAGAGTTAGGATTAGGCAGTTTACCTCATTTCTTTTCCTAGCAAAAGCCATAAACTTACACCAACCACCACAGAAACTGGAAACACAGCCAAACCACTTAATGAGTTGTTGCTGGTAACTTTATAATATACCTTAAAATAAAAGCTGTACAACATTTACAATTTGTCATAAGAACAAGATATTTAAACCATACGACCATTATAAATTTAAGCCTATATTGTTGATATAAAGACTTACATTGATGGTATTTTGGAGAAATGTGGTTGTGGAAATTCGTATGTGCTTCTTGATTGATCCATACTTCATCCCATTTTGCCAACAATGCCTAGAGGCATCTTTTTCAGTACTAAGGCATTACAGTAAAGCTCTCCCTAGGGTCCCCCACGTCATCAAACATTTATCAAAATACAGGTGCAAAACAATATCACTCTGAGATGTAAAGTCCAGTGTTCCAAAGTACTTTTTTATTTTCATTTTTTTTAGCTTTTGTGTTTGAGGAGATGTTTGGAGGTCAGTTGTAATGGGACACAGGGTTCGAACTGTATTCAGTGACACCTGTTATTTGGTGCTACAGGTGCCGCTCAAGGATGAAAATGGTGTCTGATGCTCGCAAATGGTTCAAGGATCAAAATGGTGTCTGAATTGCGCTGGACTCCACATTGGTGAGGCAATTACCACAGACCCAGTTAACTTCTGCCAGAAGTATTCCGAGTAGACTGATTATAAAGTCAATCAGAGTGCAATGCTGATTTGACATCAGTGGTATCATTTTGGAAATCAATACTCTAGCCAATGCCCCCTCTTAGTCTTGCACTGCTAAACACGCATTAAGCAGCTGGAAGGATCACCCACCAGTGTTATTTTAAGGAATCATCAACCACTTCCAGATTAGTTTCTGGTTGATTTCTATTGGTTTCTTCTATACTTTAACAAGCATTTGGTGCTTTCCATAGTTCTTTCAAGTTGCAAAATGTCTCCAAAAGTGGAGTAACAGAAACTGAAGGGATTTGTCCTGACTTCAAGCCTTCTGCACGAAACACTACTTATATGTATAAGTAAGCATTGCCTTTGGAATATAGCATGACTTGAAGAATGAATAAGGGCCATGAAGAACTTGTCTTCTGACTGGTCGCAATAAATAGAGTATAGACTGTACTCAAACTCGGTTGGATGGCTGGTTTGTGATGCCAACAGCGCAAGTTCAATTCCTGTACCAGCTGAGGTCATCTTTTTCAACTTCACACCTCGCCTAAGGTGTGGTGACCCTCAGTTTAAATTCACCACCAGTTGTCTCTCTCTAATGAGAGAGCAACATCTGCTCCACTGGGACTACAGCAACTTTCATTTCATTTTTTCATTCAACCAGCCCATGCTTGCAAAACTCAGAACATAATGCCTAATGTTAGATGTGATCCTGCATTTGGACAGCACTTACTGAACAATCCCAAGTGTACTAAGAATTATACTAACAACCTTTTTATTCTTCAATTGGGTATGAGCAACACTGGCAAGACCAGCATTTGTTGCCCATCCCTAATTGCTCTCGAACAGAGTGGCTTGCTAAGCCATTTCAGAGTCAACCACATTACTGTGGTTGAAGTCACAAGTAAGAATGGCAGATTTCCTTTCCTAAAGGGCATTAGTGAACCAGTAATGCTTTTGCAACAATTGATGATAGTTTCATGGTCACCATTACTGAGACTAGCTTTATATTCCAGATTTATTAACTGAATTCAAATTTCACCAGCTGCCCTGGTGGGATTTGAAACCATATCCCCAGGACAGTAGTCTGGGTCTCTGGTCCAGCAACATTACCACCAGCAACATTAGGCCACCATCTTCCCTTATTTAAGAGTATCAATTTAAGATTATCATTTGGGCTCACAATGTGGCTCACTAATGCTTGCTAGAAGCTACGTAGATTCATATGCAGGGACCTGTCCTCTACAGGCAGAAGCAATGGGCGGAATTCTCCCAAAATGAAACTAAGTGTGGTGGCAGGTGGTTTTGGCAATGCCCAGCCCACCATCCGTAAAGGCGGCAACACAGGTGTGATTCTGCATTTGGAGCATCATTAATTATGCAGAGGCGCATTTCACTCCAAATCATGTCTGGAGCTGATTCGTCCGCCTGCTGTCAGCTGGCGGTTTCAAAGGTCCAGGCACCACGTTTAAACGCCAGTCCAACACATCATCTCAATCTCTCCAGCCCCCCCAGAGATGTCTGCAACCCATAAGCGAAAGGTAGAAAGCCTCAGGATGAATTTTTCACCTGCCAGGTCCTTCAGGCCTTAGTCAGAGGGGTGCAGGAACAACAGCAGCAGGAACAACTGTGCTGTAACCAACGGATGGCTGCAGGAAGCACAACAGCCTCACCTCTCAGCCCTGGACACCTGAGTGCAGCAGGTCAGCATGGCTGACACCCCCGCCCGAAATGCTATCCAGTGCAGGAAGAGGATGAATGATCTCATCCATTTCACCAGGGTAAGTCATTCTTCAGCACCCTCCAATATCAAATTGTCATCATGGCATCGTATATTCAAACAACTACTCTCTTCAGGGATCTCATGCAACCATTACCGAGGGATACATCAACACTCGTTCTCTCACCAAGACTTTCACATCACCACCATCCCATCTACCATATTGCTCATACTCTATCCTCTGGCCCTTCTGGGGAGGGCTCACCACACACAGGGGCCATGCATCTCACCCCTCTGCTCTATTTCTTCTCATCACATGCCTTTCTTTCTTCTTCATACAGGCTAAGCTGGTGCACAATAGGCATGAGAGAGCGCAGACTGGGGGATGGATACCCCTGATATCCTCGTGCTTAGTGAATTCGAGGAGGCTGCAGCTGAGCTGGCTGGGGATGACGGGGATCACTCCTGTGGGGAAGGGGAGATCATCTTCTCCAACCAGCCCAGTACAGATCACAGCTCCATAATTTCATCAAATCCTGACGTTCATGGTGAGTAACGTGCAGTCTTATCTAGCTCATCCATATTAATTGAAACCCTCTTATCTATTTTCTAGGCATAAACACATTAAGGCTCCCAAGCTATTCCAGCACCACCAGTGCGAGTGCCCGGACCTCATCTGAGGACAAAGCTCCAGAAGAACCATCAGAGCACTCACCAGCTCAGAGACACACAAGTTGGTGGGGTACAGATATAGATTAGGCTGAGGCTTACTTTCTGGAGAACACCTCACCGACACCTGACTGCCTGCAGCAGTCAGAGGCAAGGACAGCCCAGGACCCTGGCACTTGGAGGGCTGCTGGAGACCAGCCACACACTTGGACTGAGTCAGATGGTGAGCCTCTGGAAGCGGCCGCCAAATCTATGCTGGAGATGCAACAATAGGTGGTGGAGCATCAGGCAGATATTCGACAGTCACTCAGCAGACTAAAGCGAACAATGGAGGAGTCCATCCACATTCTGTCTGACGTCGTGGTTTCGACATGCGAGCACCTCGAGGTCACCATAGAAGGCTGGTGACCACCATGGAGATTTTGGTCCAGTAGGCCTTGTTGGATTTGTGCTTCCCCTGCACTCCAAGATCACACATCCTGGTAGGCACCATCAGGATATAGGTGACATAGCAATGAGGCACCTTGACCTCCCTCTGGGTGCACCATCTCCTGCAGGAGCCAAGGCGGAGCTCTCGGGCACTCACAGGGAGGGTAAACGTCAGCCGGACACCCTGGAGGCCTCCTCTCCAGACATTCCAAGGGCATGGACCCGCTCACAGCCCCCTCTGCCTGTGACCCCATTCACTCCTGCTTCTCAGGCTACCGAGGATGCTTCTGCCCCTGAGCTGGTGACCCTTATCAGCCCAGGGCCCTCCAGGCCTCAGGCCTCTACAGAACTTCTGCCAAGGTCATAACAGACATCAGGACATAGCAGTCAGCAGGCTGCCTCCATCTTTGCTGTAGATATCGGGGCAGCATCCAGACATAGTGCTAGAGTTAGGAAAGTTAGGAAGAATTAATGTCACTTTTGGGTCGTGGGTATGCTAGACACACACTAAATTGCACCTTTGTTAATATATTTGATGGTTATGTGAATGTTCCTGTCAACTGAAAGCATTGTGATCTTGTACTTTGGAGTTCTCTTATTTCGAGATTTAGTCTTTCCCCCACTCAGTGTGGAAAGGAGTCAGGGCAGCCAGAAAATTAGACACGACTGGCATAGTCGTGAGAGGAAATTTATCGTGGTAGAGCTAGTATACGTGAAGAACTTCAGGAAAGGACCAAAGTGGTACCAGGTGAAATAAGTGCCTTTACTGGACCTCCATCTTACCACATGGAGGTGGAAGGCCGGATCATCTGTAAACATGTGGACTATTTAAAGAAGAGAGAGACAAATCACCAAGATGTGATTCCACCAGTGACCATGACCGAGTCTGCATTTCCTGCTGAGGATACTCAACCCAGGACTGACATGTCTGATCTTCCTGTAAGAGTTGAGGATATAGAATTGCAGGTGCCCACCGGAGCACCTGATGTTCAGGCAACTGCAGAAAAAGAGGTTCCTGACAAAGCATCTAAGGTTGTAGAGCTGTGACGTTCTACACACATAAGGAAACCCCAGAGACACTGAACTTGCAAATTACTTACCAGTGTAAATATTTTGCTGTCTTGAGAAAATTCTATTTGTAATATATAATGTATATCTGAGTAAAGTGGGGGGGGGGGGGGGGGGGGGGGGGGGGGGCGAATTTGGGAATTATGGTTTTATTTAGTGTGTAGTATACCTTTAAGAGTAATGCTTGTTAAGGAAGATCACATGATCTTTAGTACAAATAGGAGAGTAGCGCGAGCTACGTCTGTAATTAGTAGTCAGTAGTGTAGAGATTGGGTTTGAAGTGAAAGCACACATGTAGTTGCTTCTACTGAGTACCATGTAAATAAATTTAAAGTTTCCACCTAACAAGTGTCTGCTTCTGGGGAAATTCTGCGACTTTTGCTTCCAAAGCCTCTTTGGCTTCATTTAGCTGATTCTTCAGCTCTTTGCTAGACAGCTAACTTCACTGAGCTGGCACTGCTTTGGAGTTTATCCAAACTCCTATCTCCTGGCTGTATCTAGCTATAGATGACTCCCAGGGCTTCTTGTGAGCCCACCCTGATTATCAGGGCTTCCCCCAAGCCCTCTCTGATTACCAGGACTTCCGTTCAGCCCTCTCTAATTGCCAGGTCTTCCTCTAAGCTCTCTTCGAATACCAGGACTTCCTTTAAGCCCTCTTCAATCACCAGGGCTTCTCCTGAGCCCTCTTCATGTTTCTTCTGCTGTGCTTCCATTCTACTGTTTAGGACAGCCTTCATTTCTTCATGTTGCTGAATGGTTACACATTCCTTTTGCATTTGATCTTGAAGGACAATCAACTGTTCTTTCAACTATTTAATTTCTTGTTGCCCTCCCACTGGCATCTCCAGTTGCCCTTGGTGGAGTTGCCCTCTTTCTGTGGTCTCTTGTTGCCTTCTGCAGAGTTGCACTCTCTCTGGGGGTCTCTTGTTGCCTTCCACAGAGTTGCCCTCTGTCTGGGGTCTCTTGTTCCCTTCCACAGAGTTGCCCTCTCTCTGGTGTCTCTTATTCCCTTCAGCAGAGTTGTCCCCTCTCTGATGTCTTTTATTCCCTTCGGCAGAGTTGCCCCCTCTCTGGGGTGTCCTGTTGACTTCCGCAGAGTTTCGTTCTCTCTGGGGTCTCTTATTCCCTTTGGCAGAGTTGTGTCCTCTCTGGGGTCTCTTCCAATTTTCCTTGTATTTACCACTTTAAATGTATTGCAGCTTTAAGAGGAGTCACCATTTTTTAAACTCTGGCTGTCACTCCAGTTGTCAGCTTTGCTGTGTTTCCTGTGCTTTTCCAGTTTTGGTGGGATCCCCACAATCCTGGGCCTTCCTCTCTTTTAACCCTGTGAAACCTTACCTCCAGCTCAGAAAAAACACAGCAGTGATTTCTTCTCCCTTTTCTGGGCGATTCTGCAGGGCTTTCCCCTTTTACTCCACAGGCTGTTTTGATGTTGGAGGTCCTTCACTTTGGGAGACCCAGCAGCCTCGTGGTCCAATTGGGCGTTTAATTTTTGTTTAATTTTAAAACTGGAGCACTGCTTTCTGCTCTGATTGCTGCTCCTTCCCTTTAACTCACAAGCTGTGTGCCAGCCTCACCAACCCACTGAGCCTACGGGGCTGCCACCCACTCCACAATGTAAGTATAGATTCTCTCCCTTTTCCAATGTTTTGCTCACCCGTCCTGTGGGCTCTCACTCAGGGGTCCTGCAACCCCAGTACCATACTTTCAATGCTGGGAGTGCTCTGAGCGGTTTCTCAGCCATTTGGATTGGGGCCCATTCCTTCTTTAACCTAAAGTGACAGCATACCTGGTGAATATATCTTCCTTTCTTTCTAACTTGATTTCTTCTGTTCAATGCTACATTGATAGTGGTCCCCTGTGAAATTAACATTCCTGTGATGTCAACCTTAGTTGAAATAGTATCTGCACCCCTTATGTGATGTCAGGGAGGTGTGTTTAAATCTTTATTGGAAATGTGTGATGTAAACGTTTCTCAATCTTCTTCCTCAAAGAACACCATTGAGCGAGGGCAGCTTATCAGCTTTGATAATCTAGTGGCATGTGTCTCTCCTTAGTGGTAGTGGCAGAAGAAAAGACATGCACAGGAGGAGGAGATTGCTGGGCATGTCCACATGTTAGCCGCAGCGGTGTTGGCATCATTAGATGGTGGTCTTCTCTCACATCGATCTTGTTGCTAAGTGGGCTTTCAGTTCCCAAAGCATGCTCACTCACAGAGCCCATGGACCAAAGCAAAGATCATGGCCTGGCGACTCATGAGGCAAGTGTGAATGTGGGACTCGTTCTCACTTCAAGTGGGTGGACATCCTCTGAGTTGAAAGGAGGAGGGCTAGGAGAGATGTGACCATCACTTGACTTTCCTCCCCCTGGAACCTGTCAGCGATTAATGTATCACGGGCACGTCTCCCACTTCTTCCTTCCTCCATGGCGTGATCACGCTCATACTAACCCTCAGCAGCCTCCTGAAGTTCCTGGGCCTCAGATCTTCATTCTCTGATGCGCTGTCATTTTCCTCCAGGTCATCCTCTGGCAGGGGTTCACCTCTTTGCATAGCCAGATTGTGAAGGAGCAACATACTGCGATGATGTGGGAAACCCTGTCAGGAGTGTATTGGAGTGAGCCACCTGAGTGATCCTAGCATTTGAAATGCATCTTCAGAAGCCCGATGTTCTGCTCAAGAACAGAGCATGTGGACCTGTGAGCAGCATTGTACGTCACCTTGGAACAACTCTGAGGGCGACGCACCGGTGTCATCAGCCAGCGCTTCAGTGGGTACCCCTTATCCTCAAGCAGCCATCCCTGCAGCTGTAATAGCCTCTCAAAAATCTCAGGCGCCTGGGAGTGACTCAGGATGTAAGACTCATGGCAACTCCAATGACAGTATGCACAAAGGTGCAGTATGTGCTTCCGGTGATCACGCACCAGTTGCACGTTGATGGAATGATAGCCCTTGCGGTTTATAAACATAAGCTCCTGCTGCCATGGAGTCCATAAAGTCACACGGGTTCGGTCTATTGCACCCTACATTCCAAGGAAGCCTGAGATGGTGGCAAAGCCAGTGAATCTCTCTGCCTGGCTATCTTTGTCCAGAGCAAACTTGACATAATGATGGGCCTTCCTGTAAAGGGCATGTGTGACCTCCTTTATGCACCAATGTGTTTCGGACTGAGAAATGCTGCACAGGTTGCCTGTTGACCCTTGGAAAGAACCAAGAAATTGAGTGCTGCAGTCACCTTCACCTTGCAAGGGGATACCCTCCAACTCCATGTGGTGTCAGGTCGTTATGAAGAATGTGGCGTATGTGATGTACCAAAGCTCAGGACAAGCGGAGACATTCAGGGCACTGCTTCTCACTCATTTTTAAATAGGAGACTCTTGGATGATAAACCCTAGGTCTGGCAAGTCACCCCCTTTGTCTGGGTCTTACCTCCTGTTCATGCTGTGGCTCCGCTTGTTCATGTCCCTCCTGCTGGAGCTGTGCACGGAGTTGCCTATCCATCCCTCCGCCTCCTCCATTGCAGTAGGGCCCTGACAAAGGCAGCATTGAGCCCTGGTCCGTATCTGTTTTTGCCTTCTCTCTGAAAGGAAACATTAAAGACATTAATGATTCAAGAGGCAAGAAAGTGAAGCTCAGAGGCTGACACTTTGGAGACTGTAATGGTCCATAGTTTTTCCTGTCTTACTTGCATGGTGGCTGATACCGCCTTATCCATCAAACATCGAGGTGACCAAGTTAACATTGCAGATATGTAACTCTTGAGGCCTGTGTGGGATGCTAAAGTTTAAGTGAGATGATTGACCAACCTATCTCTGTGTACCAATCTCTGATGTGGCATATTAATGACCAATCAATTGTTCATGGTCAATGAGTGGACGTCCTTTGGCCATTCGGAGTGTCACATCTGGTAAACATATGACAGGCCTTCATTGATGGAATGTCATATATAATACAGCTGTGTCTCCCTCACTATAGCCTGCATTCCCAAATTCTACATTCCTATGTGTTACTCTTGAGATGCAGCAACTGTGATGTGTAGCCACTGAGTTCTGAGTAGCCCTTGAACAGTGGTAATGAAGCCAATGTCTTTAACTGGCTTTCATCGCAAGGAGGTCTTCCTCCTTTCTTTTTAAGCAGATTCCTGCTCACTCTGGTGGCAACAAGAGGCTGACCCCAGAAAGCCCATCACCCTGTGTTCGCCCTTACCCCTGACTGCCATTCCACAGCCTTCCCTCCCTATTGCCCTTCTCATGTTCACCTTTCCCTCTCACTACCATTCCACAGCCTTCCCTCCTGTTGCACCCCTCATGTTCGCCCTTACCCCTGACTGCCATTCCACAGCCTTCCCTCCCTGTTGCCTTTCTCATGTTCAACTTTCCCTCTCACTGCCATTCTACAATCTTCCCTCCTCTTTGCCCCACTCGGATTTGCCCTTCCCCCTTCACTGCCATCCCACTGCCTTCCCTCCCAGTATCTCCCCTTGTGTTTGCCCTTCCCTCTCACTGCCATTCCATAGCCTTCCCTCCCTGTTGCCCCCCTCATGTTTGTCCTTCCTCCTGACTGCCATTTATTAGCCTTCCCTCCCCGTTGCCCCCTCGTGTTTGTCAGCCCGACCCCTCGCCTCACAGCCCACCCCCGGTTGAAGTGCTAATTTCTGAAAGTGGAGGCCTGCATGAGAACTGTGATGTTCCTTGGGACAATAAAAGCAAAGAGAAGGAGCAGTCCAATCCTACATCCCCAGCAGAGTGGTGTTCATCGCAACAAGACCGGCACAGCGCTATGGCAGGTATGTTCCAGTCACCTCACACCAGCAAACTGAGGTCCGACTTGTGCTTGCCACCCCTTTCAATCGGGTTTGACTGCAACGTAATTTCTTGGAGGTGTGATGGAAGATTGGAAGGCCTGACAAGATTCCGGCTGTTTTAATGAGCATTCATGACATGCTAATGAACGCAAATGGATTCGCGACACAAGTCGGCAGGATAACCGATCCGAAATGAAAACCTGTTTTTATGACGGCAGGTTTCTGATTTTATTGCCTCCTGCTGGAACCTCTGCTCCCACTCGTCACAAAACCCGCCACAAGTGGGATGGGAGAATTCCACCCAACATGCCCAGGCATTACGCGTTTTTTGAATTAAACAAAAGCCCGGGGACAATATCTCCCTTTTTCATTCTCCATGGCAACACCTTAACCAATCAGAGTCAACTTGCCAACCAATCAACACTCTTCTCATGCAGTATAAATTGTAGCTCCCTTTGAAATTTGGCATTCTTGCATCTGTCATGATGATTGCAAAACAAAAACCTTCAACACTGGGATCTTGGGCAGAGAATGGAGGAGTCCATTAATGAGACGTGTTCCACAATGTCTTAGACATATGAGTGCATAAGCTTCTCCATTGAAAGAGTGACGACCTTGGGTGAGAGCCATATGAAGAATCAAACTGAATGGATGCACAGAATGCACACATTCTATAGCATTGACTGGTCAGTTATACTGATATGTAAAGATGCATGAAATGGCAACTAGATGCCACCCAGCTACTGGCTCACTCGGATGTCCACATGCCCAGCATGTCTCCTGTGCATTGCCTCAACAAAAATGTCAGCCCTGCAATGAGCTGTCAAGTGGCTCATTAAATGTTTCAGTAGAAGACCTGCCATTTTTGGGCAGGTTGCCATGGCCTCCGAGAAACCACCTCCACCAAGAATGCTGGAAGGCTGCAACATGTTACGAAACCGGCATACTACACAACACTGCTATTTTCTCAGTACGCCTGCTGCCAAACCCACCACCACCTCAGAATGAAAATTCAGCTTGAAGCAAGGGTTTTCGTGGCGATATGGGAATGGAACAGGTTAAGACCATGGAATTTCCTGCCGGCATGTTGGTTTCCCAGTGCTCTGGATTGCTTTTAAAACACCCCACCAATTGCTGATGATGGAAAATAGCTATGGCTGTAGCTGCAGCCTATTCTGTGGATGGGTTCCCCTCCACAAAGGGAGCTGGCAGCTGTGGCCAATTTTGACTTTTATAAATTTGAAATGTGCTCAGAGGGCCCCTTCATCTTGAGGTTCTCTCTCTCTCTCCATATATATATATATATATATATATATATATCCCTCATCTGCAGCAACAGCTGGAGGGCCTCCTACTGACCTCCAACATTGGGAGCCTGACCATCATCCTTAATTGGACAGCAGGCCATTAACAGGCCAATCCTACAAAAATCTTGTCAGGTGATTATTTTTGACGGAATGCAGCATTGTGGACCTGTATTTGATCCTGACATCAGGGTCCCAACTCTAAATGGAAAACTTACTCCCAAATTTGCACTGCGAGTGCAGATGTAATTTCTATATATATTGCTATATTATTAATGAATAATGATTTTGTTGAGTAAGTTTGGTCACTTAATAGTTCTGTTCTTATATTTGTTGTAATTGCACCATTATGTTTAGGAAGAAGCTAATAATGGAATGTAAACTGGATTATAGTAACAGTGCTGTAAAAATGGTCACAGTTGTTATGGAAACTATGTTTATGTCATTTGCTTAATTACAATATACTCATTACAGTGCAGGACAACAAATCTTTTTAAAGGGGCAAAATATTTTTCAAAGGTTGTACTTAACCACAGATTACTACATAATATTTAAGCATCACCAAACTTGAGCATTAACACCTGACAAGGTGATTTGCACACTTAAACAGAAATCTCACATTGTCAAAAATGCACAATCTGACGAGGTGAAGACTGTGAGACATCACTGAATTGGTTACTAGGTGATTTTCACACCAAGACCGAAACCTTGTAAAAAGAATGGGCTTGTAGGAATGATTCCCAGCTATAACGTAAGTGGTGAGGACCCCTGGTGCAGCCAGAAACCTGGTAGTTAAAATGGCAATGGGTTTGAGCGCATCAGGAATAGCAACAACTTGCATTTATATGGCAGTTTTATATTGCACACCTCTCTAACAAGTCAAATAATCCAAGCTCCAATAATAAGCATAGCTTCACATAATTTAAAGATTATAATCTTCTCTTGATGTCAAAATAATTACATTCACGGGTTATTCAACTTTAAGACCACATCCAATGGATCATAAGGATTAAATTATAATAAACAAAGCACTAAACAAGTATACCAGTATGGAAATCTACCTTTACTCTGTGTGTTATAACTATCCTAGTCATTGGAAATAATAAAACTGTAACTTGGTTAAATACATGGAGTAATACCAGTTTAAGTAAAGTCAATGTGAATCATAAATTAACAACTGTCCAGAACATTTTAAACATAGTCACTTATATTTCAAATAAGCATCTTTCATTATTTGGTTATATTATACAACAATTAATAAACAGAAATGTATCATCTTACCTAAACCAAAAGAAAGAACAGGAAAGACATTGTATATACTTTGAAGTAGTATAAGGGAGAGGCAGCTGCTACTTCAGGGCACTGTACTTCCAGCTCTGGAGCAGACTGGTCCGTTGTCTCTATGGGGCCCAGATCAGAGCACTCATCGAGCAGGCCATTGTCCTCTTAAAAATGCCTTTCTAATGCCTTGACCACTTGGGAGAAGTACTGCAATACTCACCTGCAAGGGTGTCAAGGGTAGTGGCAGCCTACTGCAAGCTGAATAATATGGTGCAATGAAGGGGGCGTACAGATGCAGGATCCAGAGCCTGGTGATGGGGACTGTAGACTAAAGGATTAACTCTAATGACAGCCATTCGCATGTGCATAGGAGCTATGTCACAGTGATGAGAGAAGCTTAAAGAGTAGTTCTAGCTATGTTTTGGTCTTACTTAACCTTTGCAAATAGTTACTATGTAAAAAATATGTTTTTAACAAAAGACCATTGCTTCCAGCAAGATCTCTTCTAGAGTAAGAAGCTAACAAATCCCGAGATAAAATCACGATAACAAAGGGACCACTCATTGGAGGAAGTGGCGCAGGAGGTGGAGGAATTCCCTGTCTCAGATGAAGATGTAACTGAGGAGGAGGAGGGTGAGAATGGGGTAGATAGTGAAAGGTATGCCTGGGTACCTAGGGCTGGCTTAGTACATGATGCCATAGTCACTGGGGAGGCCTAATACAGAGGCAGTTTTCCTAAGCAGTATTGAGGATCTAGCTGCACCTTCAGCACAAGTGCAAACCGTTGTGACATAAGTGTCCTTGTGATCATAGACATCTCACATCATCCAGGAGATATCCATTCCCCAACAAGAGGTTAGGTCGGGCGCTGATAGTAATCTACAATGGGGTGTGGACACCATGGGCCCCTTGACATTTGATTTCCATCTTTGAGGATGTTATGCTGAGTACACTTAATGAGAAGTGGGAATCTGTCTGGTGTAGGCCCACCCATAGCCCTGCGATGAAGACAAGGACATTTTTGCAAATTTTCAATGAATGTACAGCACTGATCTCACAGGTCAGGACTACATGTGCCTTTGAGTTAGGATTGCGTTTATGGGAGCTGGCATAGAAATAATGCCCTTGTCTTGCAAAGTGTTACAGGCTGTGGAGGAACATTGGTGAGTTGCTGCATTGATCATTGTGGATGTCTCACAAGTCCCACAGTAGTGCTGGATCAAACTGTTAGTAGGTGAATGGTTTGCCCATCATACGGGCGCCTTTATCCTGCACAGTCTCGAGTTGCAGCATTTCTCTTTGTTCAGCAGTCATATCTGCACATGCTGCTTCTCACATCCCACAAGACAGAAAGTCAGCAAGTGTCCTTGAAACTGGCATCACAATGGCTTAATTCTGTAACATCAGAAGCCTGGATTCACCCATCTGAGGGATTGATTTTGAGATGTCCTGTGACAGAGGGGGCTGCAGGTCTGTGTTGGAGGCTGTCAAAAATGCAGAGACCAAATCACCTGGTATCTAACAAAACCTGGCCCATATGTCAAGAGCGCACCTGTGCAGTGTAACCATCATTCTATGGCATTACCATTGCTGAGTCCCACACTATCAACATCCTGGGAGTTACCATTGACCAGAAACTGAACCGGACTAACCATATAAATACTGTGGCTACAACAACAGGTCAAAGGCTATGAATCCTGTGGCGAGTAACTTACCTCCCTAAAGCCTGTCCACCATCTACAAGGCACAAGTTAGGAGTGTGATGGAATGCTTTCCACTTGCCTGGATGAGTGCAGCTCCAACAGCACTCAAGAGGCTTGACACCATCCAAGATAAAGCAGCCTACTTGATTGGCACCCCTTCCACAAACATTCACTCCCTCCACCACCGATGCACAGTAGCAGAAGTGTGTACCATCTATAAGATGTACTGCAGGAAATCAGCAAGGCTCCTTCGATATCACCTTGCAAATCCATGACCACTACCATTTAGAAAGACAAAGACAGCAGACGCATGGGAGCACCACACCTGGAAGTTCCCCACCAAGCCACTCACCATCCTGACTTGCCATTCCTTCACTATTTCTGGGTCAAGATCTTGGAAGTCCCTTGCTAACAGCACTGTGGGTGTACATACACCAAATGGACTGCAGGGGTTCAAGAAGGCAGCTCACCACCACCTTCTCAAGGGCAATTAGGGATGGGCAATAAATGCTGGCCTAGCCAACAATGTCCACATCCCATGAACAAATAAGAAAAACTGCAACAACTCATATTTGCATGGTGCCTTAGATTTGACACTGAATCACATAAAGAGATATTTGGGTAGGTGACCAAAAGCTTGGTCAAAGAGGTAGGTTTTGAGGTATATTTTAAAGGCAGGAAAAGAGGTAATGAGGCAGAGCGTTCGAAGGAGAGAGTATCAGAGCTTGCAAGTTTGGTGGCTTGACAGCACCATTTACAGCAGTGGGAGCATCCTGTCAGCTGGCTCTGCTTTTAAAGATGAAGCCAAGTGCCAAGTATGTAAGGAACCTGCTCGTTATGTCTACTGGATTTCTGCACCTCTTTCTCAGATCTAATTTTCTTTAAACTATCCATGGAGAAAAATGCAGTCATGAAACCAAACATGACTAGCCATGTTTTCCAGACAGGTCTACATACCAAGAAGGGTGCCCACAATCTCCAGAACCAAATGGAAATTCCGTATTCAACAGATACCTTACACCTTCTGCTACTGACTACCTGGTTATTCTGTCATGGAGGGAGGAACTTGGGGTGCTGTTCTTTGACTGGAGCAAAACAGGGTTGGGAATTTTTCCAAAATCCAAACCTGGACCTTGGCACAATTCCTAGCTGAAATCATCCTTTTAATAGCTATTTCAAAAAGAACCATTAGGATATAAGGTATAATATGATTTTTCAACTCTGCACCACAGCATGTTAGCATATTAGGTACCATAGTTATCTTATAACAGCTAAGGATCTGTGAGCTAATGCTGTGATTATAGACACTGTGATCAAACTGAGGGGCAAAAAGCAGACATGAGCTATGGAGGGTGGGGGGAAGATGGCATTCCCACTTTACCTAGCTCCACAGGATGGGGTTCTTAGATAAGAGTAAAATAGAGTCATCGTGTTTTACAGCACAAAAAAAGGCCTTTCATCCCATCGTGTCCGTGCCAGTCATCAAGCCCCTATTTACTCTAATCCCATTTTCCAGCACTTGGCCTCTAGCCTTGTACGCTATGGTGTTTCAAGTGTTCACCTAAATACTTCTTAAATGTTGTGAGGGTTCGGGCCTCTACCACCTTTTCAGGCAGTGATATCCCCCACCCTCTGGGTAAAAAAAAAATTCCTCAAATCCCCTCTAAACCTCCTGCTCCTTACCTTAATTCTATGCCCCCTGGTTATTGACTCTTCCACTAAAGGGAAAAGTTTCTTCCTATCTACAGCTTTCATAATTTTGAACACCTCAGTCAGGTCCCCCCTCAGCCTTCTTTGCTCTAAGGAAAACAACCCCAGCCTCTCTTCATAGCTGAAATACTCCAGCCCAGGCAACATCCTGGTGAATCTCCTCTGCACCCTCCCCAGTGCAATCACATCCTTCCTATAGTGTGGTGACCAGAACTGCACACAGTACTCCAGATGTGGCCTAACTAATGTTTTATACAGCTCCATCATAACCTCCCTGCTCTTGTATTCAGTGCCTCGACTAATAAAGGCAAGTATTCCATATGCCTTCTTAGCCACCTTATGTACCTGTACTGCTGCCTTCAAGGATCAATGGACTTGC
The DNA here is from genome assembly GCF_017639515.1 of Carcharodon carcharias. NCBI lineage: Eukaryota > Metazoa > Chordata > Chondrichthyes > Lamniformes > Lamnidae > Carcharodon > Carcharodon carcharias. Next base: position 185,220,826 of record NC_054469.1, read on the forward strand.
ACACCAAGGTCCCTCTGATCCTCTGTGCTTCCTAGGGTCCTACCATTCATCATGTACTCCCTTGCCTTGTTAGTCCTCCCAAAATGCATCACCTCACACTTTTCAGGATTAAATTCTGTTTGCCACTGTTCTGCCCATCTGAAAAGCCAGTCTATATTGTCCTGTAGTCTAAGGCTTTCCTCCTCACTATTTACTACACCACCAGGTTTCGTGTCATCTGCGAACTTACTGATCATACCTTCTACATTCATGTCTAGATCATTAATGTACACTGCAAACAGCAAGGGATCCAGCACTGAACCTTGCGTTACTCCACTGGACACAGGCTTCCAGTCACAAAAACAACTTTCGACCATCACCCTCTGCCCCCACCACTACGCCAATTTTCGATCCAATTTGCCAAATTTCCTGGAACCTATGGGCTCTTACCTTCTTGTGACCTTGTCAAAAGCCTTATTTTACCTGACACTATCTCTTCATGCCCTCTCTTTGCTCTCCTAATTTCTTTTTTACGTAATCCCCTGCATGTTCTATATACCTCTCAGGCTTCCGCTGTTTTGTGCCCTGGTATCTACCATAAGCTTCCCTTTTTCTCCTTATCCAATCCTGTACAATCCTCGACATCCAGGATTCTCTGGATTTGTTGGTCCCACCTTTCAACTTTACGGGAACATGTTGGCCCTGCACTCTCACTAGTTCTTTTTTGAATGACCCCCCACTGTTCTGAAATTGATTATCCTACAAGTAGCTGCTCCCAGTCCACTTTGGCCAGATCCTGTCTTATCATATTGAAATCAGCCTTCCCCCAATTCAGAACCTGTATTTCCAGTCCTTCCTTGACCTTTTCCATAACTACCTTAAATCTTACTGAGTTATGGTCACTATCACTGAAATGTTCCCCACTGACACTTCTACCACTTGCCCAACTTTGTTGTCTAAAATTAGGTACAGCACCACCCCTCTCTTGTAGGAGGGCTCCTGGATACGTTTTAAGAATTCTGCTCCCTCCAAGCCCTTCATATTTTGTCCCAGTTAATATTGGGGAAGCTAAAACCCACTACTGTTATTACCCTATTATTTTTACACTTTTCTGAGATTTGCCTACATATCTGCCCTTCTATCTCTCCCTGACTGTTTGGTGGTCTATAGTACACTCCAGCAATGTGATTGCTCCCTTTTTGTTTTAAAGTTCTACCCATTTGGCCTCATTTGAGGAACCTTCTAAGATATTATCCCTCTTTATTGCAGTAATTGACCCCTTGATCAATATTGCGACACCGCCTCCTCTTTTACACACCTCCAACCTGCGTCTCGCCTGAAGATTCTATACCCCAGAATATTGAGCTGCCAATCCTGCCCCTCCCTTAGCCATGTCTCTATGACAGGAATGATATTATATCTCCATGTGTTAATCAACACATTCAACTCATCTGCCTTATTTGCAAGACTCCTTGCATTAAAATAAATGCCATCCAGCGTTGCCATGCTCCCTTGTGCCTTAACTTGACTATATACACTCTGCCTCCCAGACTGACTTGGTTTTTCTTCTATACTTGTCTGTGTATTACCCCCCTACTATATCTCCACCCTGTATCCTATCCCTCTGCCAAATTAGTTTAAACCCCCACCAACAGCACTAGTAAACTTCCCCACAAGGATACTGGTCCTGTTCCAGTTCAGGTACAACCCGTTGTACTTGTACAGGTCCCACATTCCCCAGAAATGGACCCAGAGATCCAGGAATCTAAAGCCTTCCCTCCTGCACCAATTCTTTAGCCACGTAGTCATCTGCTCTATCCACCTATTCCTATACTCACTAGAACGTAGCACCAGGAGTAATCCAGAGATTACAGCATTTGAGGTCCTACTTTTCAATCTGCTACCTAGCTCCCCAAATTCTTGTTGCAGGACCTCATCCCTCTTTCTACCTATGTTGTTGGTACCAATGTGAACCACAATCTCTGACTGTTTGCCTTCTCCCTTCAGAATGCCCTGCAGCAATTCAGTGACATCCTTGACCCTGGGCCCAGGGAGGCAACACACCACCCTGGAGTCATGTCTGCGGCCACAGAAACACCTGTCTGCACCCCTCACTATTGAGTCTCCTACCACTATTGCTCTTCCTCCTCCCCGCCTTGTGCAGTTAGGCTCTAGCTGCACTCTCCAGAGGAATTGTCACTCTCACTATTTTCCAACACAGAGAAACTGTTCTTGAATAAGATGCACTCTGGGGCTTTCCTAACTACCTGCCTCCCTCCCTTCTTCTGACTAGTGGTCATCCATTCCTTCTCTGACTGCACTTCCTTAGGCTTCTGGGTGACCGTGTCTAAAAACGTGCTATCCCTGTAACTCTCAGCCTCACAGATGCACTGGTGTGCCTCCAGCCGATGCTCAAGCACCGAAACCTGGTGCTCAAGCTGGTCAAACTGGTGGCACTTCCTGCAGATGTGGTCATCCAGACTGCCAGGAGCGCTTAAGATTCCACATTCTGCAGGCCATGCAACACACGGGGCTGAGCTCCCCTGCCATCACTTACCATTGATTGCCAGCCACAGGTTAAGAATCCTGAGCAGTGCAGATCCAATGGCGATGAATTTTGAAAACAGTTCGTCCCACAAGTATTAAGCTTTTAATTTATATATTTAATGGGGCTAACACCTGCTTTAGACATCTTCCTGAGATGTTTAAAACAAACGATCTCCCCCTCTTTCGTAATGGCACTAACCCGTGTTCAGATTGGCCACGGAGCATCCTAATGCTAAGTTAGAATGGCTGTGCACTTATTTTATGCCTGAAAAATAGTAGTGTCACTATATGCAGCTGAATTCTACAGTGAACTGAACAAACAACAAATCAAACAAAGTTTATTTGCTCAGTAAATCAACAAAGTTTATTTGCAAAGTTCATTTAAAAAGAGTCTCTATCCCAAGTGCAGCAAACAGAAATCATGCATAAAATCAATCCCAGTCACTTCTAGCAGTGTGGTCTACAGCCATGAGTGATTGGAGAATTACCCAACATTCTCTATTCTGACTGGGAATAGTGTCAGTATCTTTTCTGGCAGCCTTCTGTATTATGAAATGATGGTTTTCACCTTGGTGTCAACTCTGCTAAATATCACCAGGCATGTCTCAAGACCCCACATGGCATGGCAGTTTCTGCTGCACTTGCTGCAGATGAAGACAGTGGGCTGAGAAGATACAGGATTCACTGGCTTCTGTTTCCTCTGGGCCCTCTTCCCAGCCAGCTGACCTTTCCCCTTGTCTCTTCCGATACTGCTCTGAATGGTCAGCTTCCAGAGGTGACAACCTTCAGTGACTGCCTCCCAGTTGGCTGTGTCAATGTCCACCATCTTCATGTCTTGCTCGCAGGTGCCCTTGTATCGGAGGTATGGATGCCCAGAAGATCGTGATCTAGGGCCTGTTCACCATAGAGAAGGTCTTTGGATATATGGCTCTAATCCATTTGATAAATATGACTGGGACGTCATATAAGTTGTTGGCTTAGCACTGAGCATATGCTGGAGAATTGGCATTTCTCCAGGACCTCTGAGCTGGTGAGGTTGTCCTGATGGCGAGGATACATCTGAGACAGTGAAGTGTGGAAACTGTTCAGCCTTTTCTCCTGCCTGGCATATATTTGTCTAGGTTTCACTACAGTAGAGGAATGCACTGAGGACATGGGCTTTGTACACTTACAATTTCTCAGTCAGGTTGCTGTTGTTCCACAGTCTCTTACTGAGTTTGGATGTAACAGCTGCAGCTTTTGCAATGTACATATTTCAGTGTCCAGTGACAGATTGTTGGTGATCCTGGAGCCTAGATATGTGAAGCCATCAACAACCTCCGGCGTCACATTATCAATACTGATACATGGCAGTATGGCAACATGCCCTGCACCATAACATTTGTCTTCATGATACTGAGGATCCAAACCAAACTCTATATGGGCACGAGAGAGTCTCTCACTGAAGGTGTTCCTCTGTATGGAATGCTAGTGCAGTATCAATAGCATAGAACAACTCTCTGTTCAATACTTGGCGCAATTTTTTCTTCGATCTCAGGTGGGTAAGCCTGAACAGCTTTCCACCAGCTCAGGTATGTAAATGGGCATCCTCTGTGGATGAACAACAGCAAGGAAGAGAAAATGCCAAGGAGTCTAAGTGCCAGAGTGTAATGCTGTTTGATCCCATTGTGGACCCCGGAGGGTTCCGAGGTTGCCCTGTCTCAGCTAACTTTATTCCTCATGTTGTTTTGGAAGGAGGAGGTCACACTAAGCAGCTTCAATAAACAGCCTTTAATCACATGATTGAATGCCTTGGTGAGATCAATGAAGGCAATATCAATTGGCCTCTTTTGTTCATGGCATTTCTCTTGCAGCTACCAAACTGAGTTGATTATGTCGATTGTGGATCTTCAGTTCTGAAACCACGCTGGGATGCATTTCAGCTAAGATCTTGCAGACTGACAAGGGCAACACAGGGAAATGTTTTTTGCACGCTGCTCAGTAGGAAGTTGCCTCAATTGTTGTTGCAATCTTTACAATTACCTTTTTTCTTTAACAAGGTCACAATCCTTGCATCATGCATATCCTGGTGCACTGCCTCTTCCCTCCAGCAGAGACACAGAGGTTTGTACGAAAGCTGCAGGAATGCTGGTTTCCTGTGTTTAATGAATTCAGGTGGAATATCAGCACCTGGAGCTTTGCTGATGGCAAATGAATCAATAACTTTGCAAAGCTCCTCCACAGTTTCCACGGACTCGAAACATTAACTCTGTCTTTCCCTCCACAGATGCCAGACCTACTAAGTTTTTCCAGCAATTTTTGTTTTTGTTTCAGATTTCCAACATATGCAGTATTTTGCTTTTATCCTCCACTGTGGGTTTGGTATATTGCTCTTCCATGACAGGCAGGCTCTCTGTGGCATCTAAAGCTTCCTCAGTGACATTGTTTTCCCTGAGTACAGCTCAAAGTCATGTTCCACTCATCTCTCCACCTGTTTATTGTAGCCGGTGATGACCTCCCCTGCCTTTGTTTTTAATAGAACTGTTTTCTTTGCTAATAGACATTTTGCCCTTTTGATCCCATCATACATGCCCCTAGCATTTCCTCTGTCAGATATTTTGGCAAAGTTGTAACCAGTAATCATTGATACAGCACCCAGCAATCTGTTGAACTTTACTTTGAGCAACTGTTAGTGCATTCAGAGTCTCCTCACCCAGCTCTAATCCTATAGTTAATGAAGGTGGTCACTTGGCTTCACTGACAGGTTCCATTACAGTGATGTTAGCTTCAAAACAGTCAGCATTTTTGCAATCTTGCTTCCCATATGTTGAGAGTGCAGTATTGTAAATGGTATTGTACAATATGTTCCATTTTGCTTCTGCATTCTGTGTGGGAATGTCAGAGAGCACCTGTTCAATAGAGTCAAGGACTTGTTGGTTCTGATCTGGGTAGACAGTATGGCTCACAATGATGTGAGAACTGCCTTTCTGTTTTAAATGGAGAAAATTCAAGGGTTGCATCATGACCATGCTGTACATCAGAGTGATCTGTGTTGCTATCAGCGTTCTTGAGGATGCTGTTGAGAGAGTCACATCTGGTGATGATCAGGCCCAGCTGGTGTCAATGCCATGGTCAGAACAAGGTCAGAGTCACTATGTGCAGCCCCGGAATTCGTGGTTTGGTCATAAGACTGGCCCTTTCTCCAACTCATTGGTTAATATGGTGGCGTCAGTAAACATTCTGCTGAAGGGTGAACCTGTTTTTTAGGAAGCATTGCTAAGAAATAAAGAGAGAGCAAAGAGGGAAGAACCTACTGAATGTGTTGTGAATAGAGCCATGGGTAAAAATTTGCCTTGGGCAGTAGCACAAAGTGGGCAGTATCACTTTAGCTGCCTGTTACATTCTCCGCCTGATTTCAGTGATATTAAAGTCAAGTTAATAGCATCAAGTTATTGACTATCAAGTGGGAGAGGAGTAGGAGCCACCCTATATGCCACCACCAGCCTTGCCCTGCAACTTAAAATAAATTTCTACCCCACCATTCCATGTGTTGACCCTACTAACAGGTTATTTTTCATATAGTTGATATGACTGATATACTTGAATGAGATTGAATGAGATTTTTTTCTCTCAAACTTGTTTTGTTTTACGACAGATCATGATCAGCTCCTATTATCTTGCAGCTTCCTTCACTTTGAGTACAGTGTAACAGCAGGCATGAACTTCCATCTCTATTTCCTGACTGACAGGGAGCAGACAGAAAGATGTCAGCCAGCGTTGTTGGCTGCCAGAGGACACTTGAACTCACACAGTGGCAGTTTTGTTTCCCATTTCCTCGCGTGACTAGGATTCAGGGTAGAAGGGAAATTAGGGACTGAGAAACAATGGTAAGCAGCTATGATCGATGCAAACATTGCTTCACACACACTTGAAATATTGTGATTTTGTTTAGTTTTACTTTTCCTTTTCTATTTTTGGCTCTTGCAGTTAAAACAAACCGCTTAGCTTGCTTTGGCCTTCATTTGATTCACCCACATTTTATTCTTATAAACTTTTCAGCACACCAAAACCCTCTCTTCTCAGTTTGTTCTAATGGTGAGCTGCATTTGACTAAAGTCTTTAGTTTTCATCTTAATCTCCTTGGGTCCTTCAGCTTTTACTGAGCGTGCATGCATTTCCCTTTCATCACATACCTTTTACTTTTCTTTTTTGCACCAAGTTAAGTACTTCTCTGAAAAGAAAAAAGGAACTGGAATTTGTATAGTGCCTTTCACATTCTCAGGAAGTCACATGGCACTTTACAACAAAGGAAGAACTCTTTAGAAGCAGAGTTACTTTGTAAGGTAGGCAATGCAGCAGCCAATTTACAGACAGCAAGCCCTCAAAAACTAGCAATGAAGTAAATGACCAGATCATCTGTTTTTAAGGGTAGAAGTTTTCCCCTGTCGGGGGGGGGAGGTTGTCCAGGGGCGGGCGCGGGTGGGCACGATTGGCACCAATTAAGGCCCGCCCAGTGTGACGCGCGCCCAGAAGTGCTGCGCACACCCTGTGCAGGTGGGGGGAAGGGTTCCCTGAGTCGGGAGTGTGCTCTTTCACGTGCAACGCAGAAATCTGCCTCAGGGAGATTAGTTTTAAGTTTTAACAGTTCAATAAAGCGTTGAAAAATTTTTATGACATGTCCCCTCATGTGAAACTGTCACGTGAGCTGGGGCATGTGCATTAATTTCAATAAAAATTTTTGGGAAAATTTAAAATCACTCATGATACCCGCCCGTGGATGAGGTTCCATGAAAAATGCAAAGGCTGCCTGGGCTCTTCACCTGCATGCCAACCTTAAGGTTGGACGGGTAGCTCCGTTAATTATTTTAATTGTTAATTAAATGGCCTTAATAGGCTTTGACAGTTTGGCGGGTGTGCAGAACTGAAAATCGAAATGACGCGTGGTGGCGTCAGGACACACGCCTGACATCACCCCATGTCATTCTCCCCTACGTGTTGGTTGAGGGATAAATGTTGATCTTTACAGTTAGTAACTATTCCCCCATCATATCTCACATTTATTTAGACACGTGGGCTATTACCTTACCCAAACATTGCACCACGACCTAATGACCTATGCATTCAGCTTCCCTCATACAGTATCTCCCAAGTTTCTCATCCATTGTGCAGAATTTTACGTTCTGCTGGTGGGCACGCACCCGACGCGATCAGGCATAAAATAACACCCGATAACGTCGGGTAAGCGTTCTGGCGTCATTGCATACTCGCGCGACATTTTGGTCACGGGCATGAGCAGGTGCCGGAGCCGCATCTGCCAATAGTTAAGAGGCCTCGTAAGGCCATTAAAAAGCCAATTGACACTGATTTTTCGTTGCCCATACAGTTTCATGCTCATCACATGGGCAAAACGGGTAGGTGACCAGCCAACATTTTCAAAAACCTCATCCACAGGTGACATAAAAGAGGTGAGCAGCATTGCCAGTGTCAGTAGTGGGGAGTTTGGTACATAGTTTGCTGCGGATGACTTATTCATCCCTGTTTGGGGCTTCATTCTTAGCATTTCCAGGCTTCATTTCAGGACTCCTTGCTGTCTTCAAGGCCCCCAGAGGATTCAGACCATGTGGACCCTTCCAGGTATCAGACAGCCTTCCATTATCCTGGTAATGGGATATGTGGTCTCCACTGGTGGCAGCTCCTCTGTGGAGGAAGGCAGGGGCAAAAGGGAGAGCCAGCTGTCCCAATGCAGCTTCCAGGGTAGCGACCTGTGGGAAGAGAGGGGCAGGCACAAAGGGGCACAGGGCCAGATGAAGTCCAAGGAGGAAGGAGCTGCAGAAGACGCCACTATCCTGCTGCCAGGGTTACAGGCGGCAATGCAGCTTCCTCAATATGTCTGAGGTACAATGCCGAAGGAGGCTTCACCTCCCAAGGAAGGCAGTGACCTCCAATTGTCAGATGATTGGGCCTGAGATCAGTTCTGACTGTGTGGGTGGACACCCCATGCCAGTGGCTCTGAAGGTCACAGCGGCTCTCAACTGCTATGCCTCTGGCTCTTTCCAGGATTCAGTGGGGGATCTGTGTGGAGTCTCCCAATCAGCTGTCCATAGTTGCACCAAGCTAGTGACAGAAGCTCTGTTCAGGCAGGTACTGACCTTTATTCTTTACCTTACAGATGAGGCCAGCCAGGTTGAGCGAGCCAGAGGCTTCCTTGCCATTGCTGGCTTCCCCCGAGTCCAGAGTGCTATAGACTGCACACATGTGACTATCAAGGCGCCAGCAGGTGAGCCCGGTGCCTTCGTCAACAGGAAGGGATTCCACTCCATGAACGTGCAGATGGTGTATGATCACAGGATGCAGATTCTACAAGTCTGTGCAAGGTATCCAGGCAGCTCCCATGATGCTTACATCCTGAGACACTCCCAAGTGCCGAGGCTCTTCAGTGCTCCGGCCCGACTGGATGGATGGCTGCTGGGTGACAAGGGCTCTCCGTTGAAGAGGTGGCTCATGACGCCTGTCCGCCACCCAAGAACAGAGGCAGAGCAGTTACAATACGAGACATGCTTCCACAAGGGCGGTGATAGAGAGGACCATAGGTCTTCTGAAGATGCACTTCTGATGCCTGGACCACTCAGGGGTGCACTACAATACTCCAGAGCGGGTATCGCAGATAGTGGTTGCATGCTGCGCTCTCCACAATCTGGCACTGGCAAGGGGGGAAGAGGATCATGACACAACTGCAGAGGCCACAGGTGATAAGTCCAATATTGAGTCAGAAGAGGAACATGGCGAGGAGAATGCTGAGGGCATGGAGGCTGACCTCTGTAACCTCCAGGGAGGCAGGGACAACAGCGACACCTTGATCCAATGCTCCTTCAGCTAGGCTATCAAACATCAGCTTCAACCACATGCCAGGGTTGCCGCTTCCATCCAGGATGACTGAAATGACCCTTTCATTTGAACACAAAATCCACTCAGTGCCTGTGCAATAAAGTTTAAAGCCACTCATATCCAGCATACGCTGCACCAAGAAAATAAAAAGGTGAAGCATACTCAAGCCATTACAACAGAAACAAAATTTATCTTATTTTGTCAATCCAAAAAATTTACATAACCTTCTCTGGTTTTCATTCCCAGCCCAGTAAAGATAAACCAAACATAAATGAACAGAAAATCACCCGTGAATTGTCCGTCTTGTGCTTATGGTGCCTTTAACTTACATTTCCAAGTGCTACGTCTTGGTGTACTACTCGCACCCCCACCACCTCATTGGCACTGGCATTGGAGACAGCCTGCTGACTCTGCTGTCTTGTTGCCATGAATGACCTTGGTGGTCGCCCTCTGACCAGTGGGGCCTGTGCTGGCCTCGCCTGGGAGGGAGCAACAAGTGCCACGGCTGGCATCTCCCCATTCTCCGCAGCTTCATCTGATGCAATGGTTACTGGTGGAGGGGTGGAGGAGCTGCTACCGTCATCTAGAGGGCCCTGAAGCCGCAGAGAGACAAGCAGCTCATGTGCCAATGTGAGGTCGCTCTGGACCTCCCTGCTCAACAATGATGGATGGGCACCGAGTTCGGATACTGGATGCCTCATCCACCTCCTACACTGTCACTGAATACTTGAGGTCAGTGCCTGAGTGAAGGCTTGCAGGTCCGAGCGCAACTCCAGGAACCCCTGATTCTGTCCCTGGAGCTGCCTCTCCATGAGAGTCACCAATCTCTCAATAGAGGAGGCAGTGCGCTCAACCATGAGGGTCAACAGAGTGTTCACACTCTGCATGGACTCCTCCACAATGGAGACCATGGCACACAGACCCTCATGGATCCCCGCCAGATCCTCCAGCACAACTCGCTGGACATCCAGTATCTGTCACCTAATGGACGACTCCAGAAGCTCATCACCTGCTTTCAACTGAGCACCGTCCTGGTCCCCAGCAGTCCTCCGACTGCCGGCACCCTCTACACTCTCTGCCTCCGCTTGCACCTCAGGCGAGTGTGAAGTGCCCTCACCGCTGTGCACCGACATTTTAGCCACTGAATTAATGCCCACTGAGGTGCTGGTGTCTGCGCTGGTGCCTGCTTCAGAGAGCAGGTGTGACGCAGATGCAAGTGAAGCCTAGTGGTCCTCCGGAGTCAGGGGTGGCCCTTCAGGGTCCTTAGAGCATGTGTGTGCTGGTGAACCTAAAAGGGAGAACAAGGACATGGCATTAGTAAAGACATCACACTATCACTGTGCATGTCAGGCACCTTGGTGAGACAATGGAGATCTGTATCATGGTGCCATTGTCTTTCAATGATCGATGGGGACTCCAGGTTCGAGGCTCCCATCAACAAAGGGACTACACCTAAAAGGTTGCACAATCCGAAACTCTCACCTCTGTGCACTGCACTCTTACATTCATCTGGCACACCTGCCTCTCCACACTCGGTTGCACAGCGAGCTCTCGAGCTCGAGGGCTTCCTACTTAAACCTGCTGAGCAGCAGCAGATTGGGTGGGCCTCTGCATGTACCTGCCCTCTCTAGCTAGTTATGGCTTGTCTTCTCCTGAAAGGACAGAGGAGCATTGATTAGTCCACTCTCTCTATCTATAGTGACATTGCAGCCTGGCCAACCCCAGTTGAGGAACACCTTGCAGGGGACAGCCGAGTCATGGCCCTTGAGCTGCAAGGCACTCAGTCCAAGCAGCCAGGGCTCACCCCTTTTGGCCAGCTTCAGCATCATTGACAGTTGGCACTCAGACTCTAGCACCCCTGAGGTCCACAGGGGGATGGCCACACCTGAACACTTCTGCATACTGACTCATGCCAACACGGTACTCATCCTTCCTGAGCGCAGCAGGTCATTGAACCACTTTCGGTCCATTCCTTTCAATTGTCCTTTTTGAAGTGGGCCTTGGCACCTCCAGGTGTGAAATTCCATGTCAGGGCATGTCTACAGTGCATATAGCAACTATTACCACTTACAATTCCAGACATCAGGTGACTTGTGGCAGCCACCTTTGATCAGTGTCTTTTCTTATATTTAAAAAAAAGGCCCTCTTTAAACAGTTCAGCACGTATTTGGTTATCTGGTGAAGTTGTAGGTAAATATCACTCAGTCACAATTTCGTGTTGTCATGACAATATAGATGGTAAATAACTGGGGCCCAAGCGCTGATCCCTACGACAATCTACTAGTTAAAACATACCATCCTGAAAATCACATTGAACAGAGCAGTATTACGTTTGCAAATCCACTAGGAACATTCTAGCGTCTACAGAATTCTGGACGATCCAAACCAATGCATCTGTGGTCACCTCTTTTAAAAACTTAGGATGTGGGCCACCATGGCCAAAACATTTGTTGTCATTATGTCTCATTGATTTCTCCAGTACTTTTTCTTTCCCAATATTAATCAAGTTCCCCATTCTCATTAGACTTGTTCCTCACAACATCTGGCATGACCTTTGTGACTTCCATCATGATGACCCACACAAGTTGGGCGGAATTGTTCCAGATTTGCACTAAGTGCACTAGTGGGTAGGAATAAGAAATTTTACCCGCCAACTGCAATGGCAGCTTTTCACGCGTATCATCCCGAACCCGCCTCATTAACCACGCATTCCTGGGAAACACGCTGTTTTGATGGCAGGTGGGCTTTCATTTGCCCACCACACCGCCACCTTGCCGCTTCCTAGTGCCAGGCACCATATTTAAAGTGCAGCCGCACCTCTCAGTGCTTCCAGCCCAGGACTGCTGCACAGAAGACATGATCCCAAAAGGCCAGAAGACTGCAGCCCCCGATTCTGTGATGCTTCTCTGGAATGTCTTTTGGATGCCGTGGAGGCCTGCTGTGATGTCCTGTACCCCGGCTCTAGCTACAGGAGGGGCAGCAACATCACCAATCCGGCTTGGGAGGCAGTGGTAGTGGTGGTCAGTGCCAACGCCCTGCAAAGAGGTCAGCCACCCAGTGCTGAAAGAGGACGAATGATCTCCGTTCTGCCAGGGTAAGTCACTCTTGTCATCATTTTCAACTCACACACTCACAAACACATCACTCATCCACAGGGACCTCACTCACTGCCAGCTCAAGGGCCATCACCATTCACTCTCTCACACACATCTTCATTGTCCTCATCCCATCTATGGCACCACTCACCACCCACACATGTCAGGCATCCTTATCTTCTGGCCCGGCAGGCGTCCTGCTTACGCTCTATTTGTATTCATGCAGGACAAGCTGTCATGCAACAAGAGGGAGAGGTCGCAGACCGGTGGTGTAATACCTGATATAAAGGTTCTAGCAGACTTTGAAAATAGAGTCATATAGCTGGCCGGCGAAGATCTGGACCTTTTCTTTGATGAGGTTGGCGGTGCTCTACCAAGTGAGGATCCAGCAGGATAGAGATGAGGAAAATTTTTTTCTCTCGGAGAGTAGTGCGACCTTAGAATTCTCTGCCTCAGAAGGCAACGGAGGCAGGGTGATTGAACATCTTTACGATGGAAGTGGATAGGTTCTTGTTAGGCAAGGGAATCAAACGTTATCGGGGGCAGATGAGAATGTGGAATTAGTAATACAAACGAATCAGCCATGATCTTATTGAATGGCAGAGCAGGCTCAACAGGCTGAGCAGTTTACTTCAGCTCCTATTTCGTTTGCTCGTAGTGCAACATCCATTAGACAACCATGTTTCACAGGCCACTGCCATGCACTAATTATCTCTCCTTGCTTTCACAGGCACATCTGGGAAACAGCCAAGGGAGTCCATGACCCAGGTCTTCGACTCAAGCCGTGAAGACACCTCAGAAGAAGAATCTGCTCAAATCCTCATTGAAGACCCATAGCACAGCTCACCTGCACCCTCCACCAGCACAGAGACACACACCTCGGTGGATCCTAGTTCTAGTGTAACCTCGAGGTCGCAATCTGGTGAGCACATCTCAGTGTCTGATCAACAGTAGGCAGCAGCAGGGACTTCCCAGGTTTCCGGTACTCAGAGGACTACTGGAGGCCAGGAATCTGCTGAGTTTGAGTCAGATGAGTAGCTTCTGGACTCAGTCATACCTCAGTTGCTGGAGCAGCAAAGGCCAGCCTGGGAACATCAGGAAGGGATGTCTGCTGCACTCCTCAGTTTGCAAGGCACAATGGAAGAATCTGTCCACCTTCAGTCTGAGGTGATAGCGCCGGCATGACAATGCACCGAGGTTAACACTGGTAGGATGGCAGTCACTATGGGGACCTTGATCCAGGACATCAGCTCTGCACTGTTGCGTGGGCTGATCTCCATCGCTCACACCATAATCAGCCTCCGACAGCATCAACACAAGAGGGATGCAGGCAGCTTGATCTCACTTCAGTTTCCTATTCTCCTCAAGGAGCCGGTCAGGGGGCCTCGGGCACCCATTGGGAGGAGAATCAGCAGGTGCACAGCCCAGGGCCATCCACCCAGGTAAATCCGGGAGTATCCAGCCCATCCGAATCCCCTCTTCCTGCTCCAGCTCCACAGGCCAAGGAAGGTGCCACTGCCGCACAGCAGGACCCCAAAAGCAGGCAAGGGCTCTCCAGGTCTCAGCCCTCCAGAGGATGCCTGCCAAGGTCATCACAGATATTAGGTTGCCTCCACCTCTGCTGTGGATGTCGGGGGATCACCAAGACATAGCGGCAGGGTTAGCAAGGTGGAATCTTGTAATATTCTACAGAGGTCACCTATAGAGCACTGAAGGAAGCCACTGGCATAAAAATTGAGCACCATGGTCACTTTCATGGCCACTGGCAGTGGATGGCCTCCATGTTCCAATGGCACCAAATCCTGCAGCAGCTGGCAGATGTGACCAAACAGTTTGCTAGAAATGTGCAGTCTTTGGCGACACTGGTTCTTAGTCATCTGCAGGAATGAAAGATGGCATCTGTAGACCCTGGCTCTAGCTAGGCACCAACCAGCGATGGCTTGCTTTGGCTCTTCAGCGGCGTGAGCGGGAACCCCAGCCGCCTCTTCTTCCTGAGGGTGCTGCACCTCCCTCTGCCCAGTCAAGCACCTCCATCGTTCTCTGCTCCTTCATCTTAGCTTTCTGTAAGCCATGAGACATACAGATAGGCCACCAGGCTGCATGCTCCTGATGTACTCCTCCCACAGGATGAAAGAGATGCGAGGGTTAGCTTGGGTGTCCTAAGAATCTCTCTTGGTTAAGTCTGTAGGCTCCCTAATGCATCCCAGAGAGTGCTGGCAACCACTTGGATGGCCAGAGTTTAATGCGTTGCATGGCTGCCCGAAACCCCACCCACCTCTGCCCCACTCCACCTGATCAATTGGCGGCAGCTTTGCCCACTGGACTGCATGCTGTGCTCTCAGCTCAGGCGCAGGCATTCTCCTAATCTGCACTGCAAGACTGTGAACTAATCTGAACCCTCACTCCCCCTTATTAGTTCAAAGCTCTGTAAGCTCTTGTTATTCGATCTGCAAGGATATTGTCAGGTACTGTTTTTTCTTTGTGAATACTTTTTACTCTACAAAGTAAAATACTTTGCAACCATTCCAACATGACTTGTGTATCACTTCTGAAAGAATGGATTTCTCATTGAAAATAAAAACAAATATAATTTAAATTTGGTTTTCCTAACAATAGACTTTGTTAAAACTGATTAAAAACTTTCAAGCAGTCTAAAAGTACAATCATATATATTGCAAAAGAAATATCCCTAGCTTTCATAATCAAACATGAAACATGGAGAAAGAAATTGGTCCCTATAAGTTCTGACTTTGGACAAAATATAGATGTGGTGGCCAATTTCCAGAAGTAATCTCACACCTCAATTTCCCCTGCCCCTGGAGGGGGCTGGGATGCACCTAAAGCAAGTGGTAGGCTGCTTGCATATGCTATTCAGGGAATAGCCAGGAGGTGAGTCATTTACCACAGAATTCCCAGTCTCTGACCTGCTCTTTTAGCCGCAATATTTATATGACTGGTCCAGTTCAGATTCTGGTTAATGGTGAATTCCAGGATGTCGATAGTGGGGGATTCAGCAATGGTAATGCCATTAAATGTCAAGGGGATGTGGTTAGATTCTCTATTTTTGGAGATGGTCATTGCCTGGCACTTGCATGGTCCGAATGTTACTTGCCACTTATCAGCCCAAGTCTAAATGTTGTCCAGGTTTTGCTGCATATGAACACAGACTATTTCAGTATTTGTGGAGTGCTGAATGGTGCTGAACTTTGTGCAATCATCAATGAATATATCCACTTCTGACCTTATGATGGAAGGAAGGTCACTGATGAAGCAGCTGAAGATGGTTGGGCCTAGGTCACTACCCTGAGGGACTCCTGCTGCAATATCCCAGGATTAAATAATTGACTCCCAACAACCACAACCATCTTTCTTTGTGTTATATATGACACCAAACAGTGGAGAGTTTTCCCCGATTCCCATTGACTTCAGTTTTACTAGGGCTCCTTGATGCCAAATTGGTCGAAACGAGCTTTGATCTCAAGGGCAGTCACTCTCACCTCACCTCACCTCCATCTTGTTTGTGGGACCTTACAATGGTTGCTATGTTTCCTATCTTGCAACAATAACTACACTTCAAAAGTATTTCATTGTCTGAGAAGTGCATTAGGATGTCCTGAGGTCCTGAAAGGTGATATATAAATGCAAGTGTTTGATTTTTTTTATTGGAAGAACTGGAGGTGGAGAGGCAGTGGGCTGTAGGGAGAGAATTTCAGAGTGAGACCTTGCTGGCTGAGTACATGGCTGCAATAAGCTCAGGCTTATAGTGCTGAAATCTGATAAATCAAGTTTAACTGCAGTCACAACCATTAGTTAATGATGTATATGAGCTGCAAAATGATTAGTGTCTTCATTATATAGACATTCCTCCATGTTGCCATATTAAGTGCAGTGCTTAACACTCTACAACAGGCTTGTCCAATCTTTTGTCTTGAGTGTAAGCACATTTCTATTTTTTCTCACTCAAGGGGCAGATGAGCAAATTTCGGAAAGTTAAAGTTTGTCACAACACTAAACTAATAAAGCAATGTCATAGCAATAAATTGTTAAGTTAGATAAAAATGGCTGGAGTGTGAGAGGGTCAGAGTGTGTGTGCCAGGCTCACTCCCAGTCTCAAAATGCTCACTCACTCACCCTCACCCACTGTGAGTGGGTTTGTGAATGTGTTGGTATTGGTGTGTGGTGATGAGTGAGTGAGAAACCTGAGACTGGGAGTAAGGCAGATTCACACACACACACACACTCAATACCTCACTCACTCACTCCCTCACTACCCCTCCCACACGCACATTCTCTCACTGCCACACATACACATGTACTCACTCAAACTCATTCCCACACATACGCACACTCACTCACTCATTCACACACACATTCACTCTCACTCCCATACACACTCACATAGTCCCTAACTCCCACACACACACTCACTCCCACATTTGCTCAGCCTCTCACTCACACACACTCACTTTCACTCCCACACACAACACACACATTTACTCACTCTCTCACACAGACACACACTAACTCTCTCACTCCCATATACACACTCACTCCCACACACACACACACTAACTCTCTCACTCCCATATACACACTCACTCCCACACACACACACACTCACTCATTCTCTCACTCTTACACACACACACACTCACTCCCACACACACACACACATTCACTCTCTCACCCCCACACACAACACACACTACTCACTCTCTCACTCGCATGCACGCACACACACGCACACACACACACTCTCTCAATCTCTCACTCCCATAATCACACACACACACTCAGCCATTCTCTCACTCTCACACACACACACTCACTCTCTCACTCCCACTCACACACATACACTCACTCTCATACCCACACACAACACACGCTACTCAATCTCTCACTCCCACAATCACACACACACACTCACTCACTCAATCTCTCACACATGCCAGCGAGCATCATCGCCACCCTCCACTCCTCTGACCGCGGGGTCCACAGCGTCACACTCCCAGGCATCACAGCCAGCCTCTCCTTCCTGGGGCCCCATGCAGCCTTGCAGTCCCTCCACCCCAGGCCCTGGCACTCTGGTTCTTGCCACCCCAGGCACCGGAACTCTGGTTGCCCTCCCCGGGCCGTGGCACTCTGGTACCTCTGGAAAGAAAACCTCTTTCTCCCCAGCAAAGTCACAGCCGTTGGTGTTCGCTGCTCTTCCAATCAGACTTTATCTCTCCTACATTTATTGCTAATAGGCTCACTAGTAGTCTTCCATTGGATTGGTCCATGGTTATGCTTGACAAAGTACTGCAGTGGTCTGCTGTTGCCTTCTGCAGTATGGCTGACCAGGAAACTCTCCCACTCTTTTTGCCTCCTATTAGGTGTATTAGAAGGATTTACAGGCTGATAACCAACCCTGTTTGGCCACGTTATGAATGCAGTTTTCACAGCCATCAAGTCCTGAAATGGGACTTGAACCCATGAACCCAAAGCTACCACAGTGCCACAAGACCTCCTATGATTCACACACTGCATCAATTTCCTAAATGATGAATTCTTAGCATAGTGCTGATTTTGGAAATCAAGGCCAGAATTTTTCGGGCCCTTTGGCAGTAGGTATCATGGTGGGTGGGAGAAGAGAACAACATGGCGAGACGACCAAAAATTAGTTTCATGCCGCCGTGAAACCAGTTTCTGATCGTCTGTTCCACCTGTCAATGGCGGGCTGCATTTCCTGCCGCCACACATCAGGAACTTAATTTCAGTATTTTAGCATCTTATTATAAGCCCTGCTCACCAGAATCATCCCCCTATGCTGAATCATCCAGGCACCACACCAATGTATTTCACAACTGTACATAAGCGACGTGCACCTGACGAACTGCACTTCACTCAGGACTTTGAGGTTTGTTTGCCTAACTTGCTTCAGTCGGCACTCACAGTCATCAGTTCCAGGTTTTGTGGGCAGCACCACATCACTTTTAGGGGGGCTCATGGGCAGGTCTCTATCTACCAGACCAGCCATAAGGCGAGGGTGGATTTTCAATGGCTACAGAGCTAGGGCTTGCTTGGGGAAGGGGGGAAAGTGGCACCAGGCAAGGGAAGAGGCTGCAGGGCGAGGGCTGTACTGGGGAAGGAGGGTAATCCAGGGTTTGTGTGGGGTTGTTTGGGGGGGGGGGGGGGTGGGGGGGGGCACATGCTGATCTGTGCAAGTGTCCTCAAGATGGTGAAGGCTGAGGAGGTGATAAGATGAGGTCAGGTGGAGATGTGAGGGTGTGTGTGATAGAGAGAGTGAGTGGTGATGCCCCTTGAGCTGGCAGTGAGTGAGATACTAGTGAACGTGTGATGGCCTTGTGAGTGTGTGAGTTTAGAGTGATGAAATGGTTGCCTTACCCTGGCGACAAAGATGAGATCATTTATCCATTTTCTGCACTGGGTGGCTGACCTTTTGTGTGTAGCGTTGGCACTGACCACCAATGCCACCACTTCCCAAGCCGGAATAGTGAGACTGATGGGCCTCCTGCAACCAGAATGGGAATAGGGAACATCATGTCGGGCCTCCACAATGTCCAGAAGGCGCCCCAGGGATGTGTCACTGAATTGGGGAGCTTCACTCTTCTCGGCTTTTGTGGCCATGTCTTCACTGGAGCAGCCCTGGGCTGCAAGCTTTGAGACATGTGCACACGGCGGCAGTTTAGTTATGGTGCCTGGAGTGAGGAAACGGTGATGTAACGGCGTGATGAGCGATTCAGAAGCCGCCTGCCAACGAGTCGTCATGTTTCCTGTGGCTGCATAATTAATGAAATGGGAAGCGGCTGATACAGCACATGGCTGGCAGGAAAAACATCTTTTTTCACGTCTGCCATCGCACTTAATAAATCTCAGGGGAAATCCTGACTTATGTGAGAAAAACATGTGGCATGGAAAGTGTTCCAAAGATGCACTTTGTAAAGAAGGTATTGATTTAACAGGACACATTATAAAGAGGGTGCTGATATAACAGGGAACTTTGGAAAGAAGGCATTATAAAATGTGGTACATTGTAAATAAGGTAGTGATATAATGTGCCACATTGTAAAGAGGGCATCATAAAATGTGGTACATTATGCAGAGAGTGCTGATATAACAGGGTACTTTATAAAAAGAGAATGCTGATAGAACAGGGTATTTTGTAAAGAGAATGCTGATATAACAGGGTATTTTGTAAAGAGAGTGCTGATATAACAGGGTATTTTGTGAAGAGAATGTTGATATAACGGTATTTTGTAAAGAGAGTGCTGATATAATGGTATTTTGTAAAGAGAATGCTGATATAACAGGGTATTTTGTGAAGAGAATGTTGATATAACAGGGTATTTTGTAAAGAGAGTGCTGATATAACAGGGTATTTTGTACAGAGAATGCAAAAAACAGGGTATTTTGTAAAGAGAATGCTGATATAACAGGATACTTTGTAAAGAGAATGCTGATATAACGGTATTTTTTAAAGAGAGTGCTGATTAAACAGGGTATTTTGTAAAGAGAGTGCTGATATAACGATACTTTATAAAAAGAGTGGTGATAGAAGAGGGCACTTTGTAAAGAGAATGCTGATATAGCAGGGTATTTTGTAAAGAGAATGCTGATATAACGGGGTATTTTGTAAAGAGAGTGCTGATATAACAGGGTATTTTGTAAAGAGAGTGCTGATATAGCAGGGTATTTTGTAAAGAGAGTGCTGATATAGCAGGGTATTTTGTAAAGAGAGTGCTGATATAGCAGGGTATTTTATAAAGAGAATGCTGATAAAACAGGGTATTTTGTAAAGCGATTGCTGATATAACAGGGTATTTTGTAAAGAGAGTGCTGATATAACAGGATACTTTATAGAAAGAGTGCTGATAGAACAGGGTATTTTGTAAAGAGAGTGCTGATAGACCAGGATACCTTGTAAAGAGAGTGTTGACATAACAGGGTACCTTTTAAAAGAATGCTGATGTAACAGGGCACTTGGTAAAGAGAGCTGATATAACAGGGCACTTGATAAAGAGAGTGCTGATATAACAGGGTATTTTGTAAAGGGAGTGCCAATATAATGGTAACTTGTAAAGAAAGTGCTGACATAACAGGATATTTTGTGAATAGTTTGCTGATATAAAAGGGCACTATGTGAAGAGGGTGCTGATATAAAAGGACTCTGTGGAGTGGACATTATGTAACATTGCACATCATAAAGAAGGTGGTGACGTAATGTGATACATAAAGTGGGTGCTGATGTAACAGGGCACTTTGTTGAAAGGGCATTCCTATAACAGGGCATTTTACTTCTGCAACCCATTGCCACTTTGACCTCTCTATCCTCAGCCTCCTGTTTTTTTTATTCAATCACAGGATGTGGGCTTCACTGGCTGGACCAGCATTTATTGCCCATCCTTAGTTGCCCTTGAGAAGGTGATGGTGAGCTGCCTTCTTGAACCGCTGCAGTCCACGTGGTGTAGGTACATCCACAGTGCTGGGGAAGGAGTTCCAGGATTTGACCCAGTGACAGTGAAGGAACGGTGATATATTTCCAAGTCAGGATGGTGAGTGACTTGGAGGGAACTTCCAATCTAGTCTGCTGTCCTTGTCCTTCTTGATGGTAGTGGTCATGGGTTTGGAAGGTGCTGTCGAAAGAACCTTGGTGAATTCCTACAGTGCATCTTGGAGATGGTACACACTGCTGCTACTGTGCATCGGTGATGCAGGGGAATGAATGTTTGTGGATGTGGTGCCAATCAAGAGGGCTGCTTTCTCCTGGACAGTGTCAATCTTCTTGAGTGTTATGGGAGCTGTACTCATCCAGGCAAGTGGGGAGTATTTCATTGCACTCCTGACATGTGCCTTGTAGATGGCAGACAGGCTTTGGGGAGTCAGGAGTTGAGTTACTCGTCGTAGGATTCCTAGTCTCTGACCTGCTTTTGTAGCCACAGTATTTATATGACTAGTCCAGTTCAGTTTCTGGTCAATGATAACCATTGTTGATAGTGGGGGATTCAGTGATGGTAATGCCACTGAACATCACGATTCTCTTTTGTTTGAAACGTTCATTGCCTGGCAATGACCTGGCACCTGTGTGGCACAAATGTTACTTGCCACTTGTCAGCCCAAGCCTGGATATTGTCCAGGTCCTGCTACATTTGGACATGGACTGCTTCAGCATCTGAGGAGTCATGAATGGGGCTGAACAGTGTGTAATCATGAGCGAACATCCCCACTTCTGACCTTATGATGGCAGGAAGGTCATTGATGAAGCAGCTGAAGATGGTTGGGCCGAGGACACTACCCTGAGAAACTCCTGCAGTGCTGTCCTGGAGGTGAGATGACTGACCTCCAACAACAACAGTCATCTTCCTTTGTGCTAGGTATGACTCCTACCAGTGGGGATTTTTCACCCTGATTCCCATTGACTCTAGTTTTGCTAGGGCTCCTTGATGCCAAACTCGGTCAATTGTGGCCTTGGTGTCAAGGACAGTCACTCTCACCTCACCTCAGAAGTTCAGCTCATTTGTCCATGTTTGAACCAAGACTGTAATGAGGCCAGGAGCTAAGTGGCCCTGGCGGAACCCAAACTGGGCGTCTGTGAGCAGGTTATTGCTAAGCAAGTGCCGTTTGATAGCCCTATTGATGACCCCTTCCATTACTTTACTGATGATCGAGAGTAGACTGATGGGGCAGTAATTGGCCAGGTTGGACTTGTCCTGTTTTTTGTGTACAGGACATACCTAGACAACTTTGCACATAGACGGGCAGATGCCAATGTTGTACTGGAACAGCTTGGCTAGGGGCTCACCAAGTCTGGTGCACAAGCCTTCAGTACTATTGCCTATGTTGTCATGTTGCTTAATGTAGCTTAATGAACAGCACTGTATCTTTCAAATAGGCACTTTACAGCCTTCCGGACTCAAAACTGAGTTCAAAAATTTCAGATCATAACTTCTGCCACCATTTACCTGAGAGCAGCTGTATTCCTGGTATTTCCACTTACACCTTCATCTTGTGTTTATTTTCTTGTCCCATTTCCATCTCCTTCTTTAAGTGATGTTGGTTGAGTGACCTCATCCATAACAGGCACTTCTGATAGTGCAGCACTCTTTTGCAAAATGCACCAGAGGAGTGAGCAGATGTGGGTAATGATCCCAATCTTACATTAAGTCATTGCTTAGTATAATGTTCTGCACTCTTGTGATTCCCATTGCTGGAAACTGCCTTGACAAACATAACAGTGTGAAAGTCTCATTGTTGGCCTGTACAGATGGATTTAGCTATCATTTTGCCAACAGTCTGAAAAATATAACAGACTTGGTATCTAGCATTGCCAATGATTTCATTGCTGGTGCAATTCCATTGCACAAATGGGGCATTAGATCCCATTCTTACACACGCACAGGGTACAACTGTTTCTAGTAGATTAAAAAATTGTCAGAATCGGCTGATGCAGACTTTTGAATGCAAGAGAAAAGGAAATAAAGCAGTACACAGGGTATGTTGGATTTAATTGTTTTTCTCCAGGCTAGTTCCACTAATGTGTCGCATCTGAGATTAATTATATTTGAATTAAACTGTAGCCTAGGCCCTTGAAAGAGCCAGAAATAAGCTAATTAAATCATTGTTTGATTTTAGACCAATCTGACCAATTTGGCCACGTCTTGGACTGCTTCTATGCTTGTCTCCGGTGGTTAGAGTAAACTATTATAGGCCTGAAATTAACATTAATACATGAGTATAAACAGAAAGTACTTCAAGGAAATTCAGCGGATGTTTAATGGCTTCCTGACAACTGAAATGAGCAAAGTTTGAACTTTCAGCTGTCCCACTCCATGTCAGGCTGTACACTGTGGCTGTGGCCTGTCTATCATCCCTAGATTCTTGTGCCATTCCTACCTCAGCATGCTTACATAATGCAGATTACATGGATGGATTGTTATTGGAGCAAAGCTAAATCATTGAGAAATGGCCAGCCTATATTATTGGATGTTGGGGACTTTGGCATCTTTTGGCATCAAAAGTCATCTTTTGACACAGCCAGTGTGTAAAGATGGAGCAGTCTAGCTTGTTCAGCAGTGTTTTGCTGAAACTTAGTGGTAGTACTCACATTGAGTCGGACAATTGAATTAACAGTCGCACTCCAGAGATTTGAACACAAAGTCTTGGGAAGGCAAATGAGCACTGTACCAATGGGATGCTGTACTGTTGGTAGTTTTCTCTTTGGGATGAGATGTTAAACCAAGGCCTTGATGCCCCCTCAAATGGATGCAATAGGTCCCCTAGTGCAATTTGAGGAATTCTCCGACATGTCCTGGGTCAATATTTATCCCTCAAACAACATCACTAAAACCAATTATCTGATCATTATCACATTGCTATTTGCAGGACTTTACTGTGTACAAACTTACGATCCTGGACGAGGCCCCAATTTTGTTATGATCTCGGGTGAGACTAGTAACTTTTTTTTTAACAGAAAGAAGAAAACCAAGATCCCTGTTATTTACTGAAAGAATGTAGCCACAAGATTCGAATGTTTAAAACAGAATTTTACTATACAAGAGTCAAACAGACCAAACACTATATACTACTTTGGGTAATCTCCTACTCTCTAAAACCCTGACTCAACATTAGTCAAATGTGAATTAACAGGCTAATTTCAGTAAATTATAAACCATGAATTACATGTGAAATGGAGATAAAACTAGGACAGACCTTATGAATTGGCTCAGCAGTCCACTCAGCATATAGGTCATCAAGCTCAGTCACAATGTTCTTCAAAACCATGTATTCCTCATGAGGAATTTCAGTTCCTCTTCTTCTAGGACTTAATGTAATCATCAGCTGACTGCAGCACATAACCAACCCCAGTTTCACAGGCATGGTCTTCACCTGAAATGGCAGGCATCTGCAGAAACTCCTCAACTCTGCTGATGATAGGGGTCTGGATGGAGAAGATCAACCAATGTTACCTTCACACAACAGAAACAGGTGCAGCAACAAAGGGCAGAATCTTCCAGTCCTGACAGCAGTGGGAAGCATGGCATGCAGGGAACTTAATTTGGCATGAGGCCAAAAATCAGTTTCCTGACATCAGGATGAATTGTTGGAATTCTGTTCCTGGGACTTTAAAGGCGGGTTAAAGGAGGGTCAAGCTTCCAAATGAGCAATGTCAGAAAGCCCGTTTGCATGCATTTCCTGCTCGTAGGGCACTTAATTGGGTCAGGGAACTTAATTCTGGTGAGGTGGCCTTCTAATGAGCATGCACGACATGGTAATTTTTTTCATTCACACGGGCGTCACTGGTTGGCCCAGCATTTATTGCCCATCCCTAATTTCCCCTGAGAAGGTGATGGTGAGTTGCCTTCTTGAACCACTGCAGTCCATGTGGTGTACAAGATCCTGTGTGTTCAGCCATCCCACCCCTCCCGCGGGAATCACTTGCACTTCTGTGCCTGCCACCAAACTTAGACTTCAGAATGGAAGATTCCGCCCTATATCTTGGCTTATTCTCAGCTTCTGGACCTAGTCTCTGTGTTCTTCCAACTGCCCATACTACACCACTGGGGTCATCAACTACTGAGTTCTGATGGCTCTCTCTCATTTTATACAGTTTGAACCCAGAAGTTTTGGTTTCCAATCTCAGTTTCAGTCTTAGTTTCCTTAGCAACTGGGAGGGTCAGTTACCCTTTTCAATTAGGTACTGTCTCAAAAAATACAAGCTTTGACCAGAAATTCCTTGACAAAATTTTGTTTTCTACATTACAACAATGACTACACTTCAAAAGTAAAGCTGTCTGGGACAACCAAAGGTTGTGGATGGTGCTATAAGGTTGCAAGTCTTGTCTTTCTATTCACACTCAATGGTTGGAATCGTCCCCTCCTGTCAGCAGCGAGGTGCGTGGCAGGCAGGGATGGAGAATGTGGCACCAGTGAAAAAAATCAGGTTCCCAATGCCGAGAAATGATACCGGGAACTTGCAACCCTAGCCAGCATTGTGGGTCGCCTAGCCCTCCAAACGCTGTCAGGAAGCCATTTAACATTTCATTAGCAGATTCAAATTACCACCCAACCTGCATTGTTCCCCCCGCCCTCAACTGTCCAATCATCTATCCCATCAGTGGGAGGTTATGCTGGCCCAAAACACAACCGGTCCAACATGGCATGCACATGTTGAGACTGACCGGGATGGCAGTATGGAGCAGGTGGACAGCAGTCTGGAGCATGTGGACGGCAGGCTAGAGCAGTTCAGTGGCAGGCTGGAGCAGGTGGACGGCAGGCTGGAGCAGATGGATGGCAGGTTGCAGCCGATGGACAGCAGGCTGGAGCAGGTGGACAGCAGGCTGGAGCAGGTGGGTGGCAGGCGTAGCGGTTTTGTTACTGGACTGATAATCCGGAGACCCATGGTAATTCTGAGGACCTGGGTTTGAATCCCACCACAGCAGATGGTGGGATTTGAATTCAATAAAAATCTGGAATTAAAAATCTAATGATGACCATGAAATGATTGTCATAAGAACCCACCTGGTTCACCAATGCCCTTTAGGGAAGGAAATCTGCCGTCCTCACCTGGCCTGGTCTACATGTGACTCTGTGGTTGACTCTTAAGTGCCCTCTGAAATTGCCTAGCAAGCCATTCACTGCTATCAAATCACTAAAAAATCAAAAATGAATGAAACCAGAAGGACCACCTGGCATCAAACTAGGCACTGGAAATGACAACAGCAAACCCAGCCTTGTCTGCCCTGCAAGGTCCTCCTTACTAATACCTGGGGCTCGTGCCAGAATTGGGAGAGCTGTTTCTCAGACTAGTCAAGCAACAGCCTGACATATTCATACTCATGGAATCATACCTTGCAGATCATGTCTCAGAGACCACATTCCGCTCTGAAGAAGACGTTAACTCTGTCATTTTCTCCACAGATGCTGTTAGACCTGCTGCGTTTTTCCTGCATTTTCTGCTTTTGTACCACATTTCCTATCCCCAGGTATTGTCCTGTCCCAACGGCAGTACAGATCCAACAGAAGTGGTGGTGCAGTGATGTACATAGTCATAGAGTCATAGAGTTATACAGCACAGAAACAGGCTCTTCGGTCCATCGTGTATGTGCCGGCCATCAAGCACCTATCTATTCTAATCCTATTTTTGAGCACTTGGCCTGTAGCCCTGTATGCTATGTCGTTCCAAGTGCTCATCCAAATACTTCTTAAATGTTGCGAGGGTTCCTGCCTTTGCCACCTGCTCAGACTAGTTTGAGAGACAGCTCTCCTAATTTTGGCACAATCTGTGTTCCAGATTCAAGCCATCCTCTGGGTGAAAATGTTTTTTCTTCAATTCCCCTCTAAACCTGCTGCCCCTTATCTTAAATCTATGCCCCCTGGTTATTGACATCTCCACTAAGTGGAAAAGTTTCTTCATATCTACCCCATCTATGCCCTTCATAATTTTGTATACGTCTATCAGGTCCCTCCTCAGCCTTCTCTGCTCTAAGGAAAACAACCCCAGCCTATCCAGTCTCACTTCAGAGCTGAAACACTCCAGCCCAGGCAACATCCTGGTGAACCCTCTCTAATGCAATCACATCCTTCCTGTAGTGTGGTGACCAGAACAGCACACAGTCGGAAGGGAGTTGCCCTGGAAATCCTCAATACCGACTCTGGCCCCTGGGAAGTCCCAGCGCATCAGATCAAACATGGGTAAGGAAACCTCCTGATGATAAGCACGTACCATAACCACCGCAACCCCCACACCCACTCCCCCACCCCCCACACCCCCCCCCCCCCAACCCGCCTCCCCCTCAGCTGATGAATCAGTACTCCTCCGTGTTGAATGCCACTTGGAGGAAGCACCGAGGGTGGCAAGGACGCAGAATGTACTCTGAGTTGGGGGACTTCAATGTCCAGCAAGAGCGGCCCAGTGGCACTACCACAGACCAAGCTGGCCAAGCCCTAAAGGACATAGCTGCTCGACTGGGTCTGCGGCAGGTGGTGAGGGAACCAACAAGAGGGAAAAACATACTTGACCTCATCCTCACCAACCTGCCTGCTGTAGATACATCTGTCCATGACAGTATCAATAGGAGTGACCATCGCACAGTCCTTGTGGAGATGAAGTCCTGACTTCACATTGAGGATACCCTCCATTGTGTTGTGTGGCATGACCACCGTGCTAAGTGGGATAGATTTCGAACAGATCTAGCAACTCAAGACTGGGCATCCATGAGGCACAGTGGGCCATCAGCAGCAGCAGAGTTCTATTAAGCCACAATCTGTAATCTCATGGACTGGAAAATCCCCCACTATGCCATTACCATCAGGCCAGGGGATCAACCCTGGTTCAATGAAGAGTGCAGGAGGGCATGCCAGGAGCAGCACCAGGCATTCCTAAAAATGAGGTGTCAACCTGGTGAAGCTATAACCCAGAACTACTTGTGTGCCAAACAGCATAAGCAGCAAGTGACAGACAGAGTTAAGTGATTCCACAACCAATAGATC
Source organism: Carcharodon carcharias (assembly GCF_017639515.1). Taxonomy (NCBI): domain Eukaryota; kingdom Metazoa; phylum Chordata; class Chondrichthyes; order Lamniformes; family Lamnidae; genus Carcharodon; species Carcharodon carcharias. The sequence continues at coordinate 185,248,800 of NC_054469.1, forward strand.
AGATCTAAACTCTGCAGTTCTGCCACATCCAATCGTGAATGGTAGTTTGACAATTAAACAATTCACTGGAGACGGAAGCCCCACAAATACCATCAACCTCAATGATGGAGGAGCCCAGCACATCAGTGCAAAAGATAAGGCTGATAATGGCAATTATCTTTAGCCAGAAGTGCTGAGTGGATGATCCATCTCAGCCCCCTCCAGAGGCCCCCAGCATCACAGATGCCAGTCTTCAGCCACTTTGACTCCATGTGATATCAGGAAACAGCTGAAGGTATTGGACACTGGAAAGGCAATGGGCCATGACAATATTCCGGCAATAGTACAGAAGAATTGTGCTCCAGACCTTGCCATGCCCCTAGCTAAGCCGTTCCAGCACAACCATAAATCAAGCATCTACCAAGCAAAATGGAAATTGCTCAGGTATGTCCTGTGCACAAAAAGCAGGACAAATCCAACCCAGCCAATTACTGCCCTGTCAGTCTACTCTTGATCATTAGTAAAGTGGTGGAAGGGGTCACCAACAGTACTATCAAGTGGCATTTGCTTAGTAATAACCTACTCACTGACACTCAGTTTGGGTTCTGCCAAGGCCACTCAGCTTCTGACCTCATTACAACCTTGGTTCAAACATGGACCAAAGAGTTACCAACTCCAGAAATGAAGTGAGTGTGACTTTCTTTGACATCAAAGTAGCATTTGACTGAGTATGGCATCAAGGAGCCCCAGCAAAACTGGAGTCAATGGGAATCAGGGGGAAAACTCTCCGCTGGTTGAAGTCATACCTAGCAGAAAGGAAGATGGTTGTGGTTGTTGGAGGTCAATCATCTCAGTTCCAGGACATCACTGCAGGGGTTCCTCAGGGTAGTGTCCTTGGCCCAACCATCTTCAGCTATTTCATCAATGAGCTTCCTTCCATAATAAGGTCAAAAGTGGGGATGTTCACTGATGATTGCTGAGGTTACCCCTGGACAAGCCTGATTCCAGAGTGGAACCCAGCTTGATAGATCCTAACTTTTATTTGTTTGTTTAGATACATGGAGAGGGGCCACTGAACAGAGTAACCGGAGTCAGCTAATGAACTTTTGACAAAAACATGAAACATTTATTAAACAAGAAAAGGTGAACTTTATTACAATGCTCCTTCATCCACAACTATATCTTTACAGATTTGTAAGGATATCACAATTTACAGAGCTATCTTATACTCTAATATTCACAGCAAGTATACAGTCCATGTAAGACAATAGCCACCCTGAGGTCAGACACACCACACTCTGAAACCAAGTGACAGATGCCACCTCAGATGCTATGGATCTCTCCTCAACTCCCCCTAGACGCTTGAGCCAACCAATCTCACTGTACACCATCTTTCACATGAGGGTTTCCATTCTCCACTCTCCAAGACCTCACCTTGGAATCTTCTCCCAAACTGTCGCTTTCTCTCAGATTCCTTCTGCAAGGACTCACCTCCAGGTTTTCGAACTCTCCTTTCGATGCTCCTCTTCCCTTGGTCACCACATGCATACAAGCTGTCTTCCATGCATTCTCTCTCACCAACTCAGCTGTTAACAGCACACCACTGCTTCACAAGCTCATAGCAAAGAGTTACAGACCTTCAGTTTCCTTTTGGACCTTCTTGCCTCTTGCAAGCTGTTTTCGCTTTAAATCTGCTTTCGGTAGCTTTCATCTCATTAAATCTGAAGCTTGGAGTCTTTCTCTTTGACCCTTATTCTTAACTTCATTAGCAGTTCCTCTTCCAGGTTCCTGTCTTTCCTTTGACTAGAAAGTCTGCTTGGAACTTTCTCCTGTTCCACTTCCCTGGATTTTGGAGTCTTTACTGTAGCTTGGGATTTGCTATCTTGTCCCTTTTGCTCCAGTGTCTCTCTGGCAGCTACTTTCAACCAATTTTAGCGTGAGGCTGACAATCTGTTCCAAACATCTAACAATAGCTTATTACACACTATACAAATAAACTTTCCATTATTTTCACAATTGCACGCTATCTTACAATTACAAAAGCGTACTTAAACAAAGTGAATAAATGTAACAAGATTGACAGCATTTGTACATCATAGCATTATCATAACTCAACCCTTACATTTCTTTTTCCTCTTATTCCCAATCTTTAACTCAGCAAAGAATGTTTCATTTAAGTCTACAGCCCAATCATCCTTTTTGTTAGCATAACTCCATCCCCAAGCTCGCTTTCCAAATTCAAATGTGGTAAATTCTTATTTCAATTTAGCAAAGTAAAAATGGCACTTTTGTACATTAACATTTCATTTCTTCTCTGGTAAAAATCCCATTTCGTCATTTCACGAATGTTATTGTTTATACAAAAGGGTTTCATATTGATCTTTAAACTTTTTATGATCTTTTTGTTTCTCACAATCCCATTTCGAACAGGTCTTTTCTACTTTGAGCAATGTCAATTATGTTCTACCTGTTGAGTGTCGTAGTTTGTTCCAACCCTTCAACTCTTTTGCATTATCCATGAACAACATCATTCCACTCCTTTACAGGTTTTCAATAGTCTTTTGCAATCTGTCCACTTGCCTGGATTCCAACTGCTGTATTTTCTATATTAGCACCAACAATCACTTGTAAATCAGTATCTCTGGTCATTGACCTTTCCAGGCCATTTTGCGCTTTCAGTCCTTTGTGTTGGCAATTCTTGATTTCCAATCCTGCATGCACTTCAGTTGTTTTCATATTGTCCATTACTGAGATATCAGTAATTTTACTTGGACCAATTCTTTACTCACCTGGACCACAATTCAGCAAAGGATTTTTATTCACAGGAACAACTTTAGAATGGAAACATTCCATACCATACATCTTCTCCTTCACCTTCTCTAGTTTGCATTGAAGTTCAAGAATCTCATTACTCTTTGCATGGTGAAGCTCTAACAGCTCATTAGTTTTGGTTTTAACTCTGCATTCAACCAATTATTCCAATTTACCAACAACTCCTTTTCCTTATAAAGCATTCTCCATGAGCTTTCATAGCAACTTCTGATGCTTGAAGTTCATGAAGTTTTAACTGAAGAGTGATCTTTGTTAAGTTTGCTTCTGCAAGTTTATCATTTAGATATTTCAAGTCCTCAGTCAAGTGTTCCACTTTCTGTAACTAGTTCTTAATTGTTCTCACCAATTCTCTTCTTAGCAAATTTCTCTTTCATACTTGGAAGTTGGCTTTCTGCATTAATCAGGTTTTCCTTCAATTTCTTGTTACCAGCAATAAGTGTTTCATTTTTGGGCACCATAGTTTCTTGACATTGGTTAAGATCAACATGATCAACCACCTGCTCCAATACAGTCATCGCCACATTACGTTCTCCACTAGCCAAATCATTACCCAGAATAAAATCCACTCCTTCAATAGGTGATTTAGGAATAATTCCCACCATAACAATTCCATTTACAAAGTGACTTTACATAAAGAAACAGGTTTATAAATTCCATTAATATTGCTTATTAATACTTTCTCCTTCATAAAACTACCTGGAACCCAAATTGTATCATCAGCCACCATCAATGATTGATCTGCCCCAGTATCTCTCAAGATTTTAATCTGTTATTTATTTTGTTCGATGAATAAGGGGACATTTCTCCCTTCGAAACAAAACATCCAGACCCTCTTAAAGCCTGACTTCCTTCACCAGTAATCAAAGAAGAATTCTCTGGACTACCTTGAACCATATCTCCCTTTCCTGTATGATCTGAGGGAACACATTTCACTGTACCACTGCTACAACGTTAACGACCATTTCCTTTTCGGATGCAACCTTTCCTGAGGATTCCTTAGTTGTTCCTACTACTGCAATAGGTCTACCATTTAATCTCCAGCAATCTGCCCTAACATATCCCACCTTGTTACAATAAAAACGCTTAGGCTTTCGAATGTCACTGCCACTTCAGTATCTCCCTTTCCGTCTGAGGAGAAATTTCCTGAGAATTCCAACTGTCTCTTCTCTTCCCTGGCTACTTGCCTTCCTTTTACCTTCCCATCTTCTATCCTTCTCAGGTTTATGGGGATGACAGAAAAAAGGTTTAGATTTATGGACCAGTTCATAATCATCAGCCATGTCCGCTGCCTGTTTTAGCCTTCTGGTCTTCAACATGGGTTCTAACTACAAGAGGAAGTGAATGTTTAAATTCTTCCATAATTTTATTTCTCTAAGGGCTTCATACATCATCTCTACCTTTAATGCCCGTATCCAATGGTCAAAATTACTTTGCTCTAACCTTTCAAACTCAACATAGGTCTGCCCTGGCTGTTTCCTTATATTCTAAAATTTCTGCCTGTATGCCTCAGGGACTAACTCATATTCACTCAGATTACTTTTTTACTGCATCATAATCCATTGATACTTCTTCTGAAAGTGAAGCATAAACCTTATGAGCTCTACCTACCAAACTAGACTATAAAAGCAATGTCCAGATTTTGCCACTTCATTTGTCTAGGTACCTTTTCAAGTGAAATAAAGAATGCCTCTACATCTCTTTCCTCAAACTTTGGGAGAGCATGCGCAAACTTAAACATCTCCCCACTGGGTTTTAGGTTGAAAGATTTTTCATCATCAGAACTTCCCCCAGCATCTGAGATCTCTTTTTTAAGTTCCAGCCTTTTAAGTTGGTATTCTCTTTCTCATTCCATCTCCCTTGCCTGAAATTCCAGTTCCAGCTTCCTTCGTCTCTCCTGCCTTTCTGCTTGCTCCCTTTGAAATGCCCTTTCTTTTTCCTTTGCCTCCAGCCTTTTCAATTCCAATTCTCATTCTTTTTTCTTTTTCCTCTAATTCAAGTTTCTTCAGTTCCTTGGCTTGTTCAAGTTCAAGATTCTTCATATGTAACTGAAGTCTCACTTCCTCCAGCTGTGACTCACCTGCTGGAGAACGTGGTTTCTATGGTATCCCTTACAGTTTTAAATGCTGTGCTACTATCCCAATTTCTTTCCTCGTCCCTTCAGGTAATTCTATCTCTAGCTTACCCAGCAATTCCATTAGCTTACTCTTGGTTAATTTCTGTAAACCAGTCAGAGTTACATTTCCAATCTGTTAAAAAAAGCCTTAGCAACCTCCAAAGCCATTTCATTTGCCTAGCTCCAACCTGTATTGCAATCTATATAATACACCTCGCAGCAACTTGAATTCCTGTGTCCAGTACCTCTATACCTCCACATACTCGTTTTATAAGGATTCACAGACCCTACCAATGTTCAAGGATTTCAATCCCAGAACAATTATTATTTCACATCACCCGCCGTCCGTGTTTCAAATCCTACAAGACCCCCCACTTTGTTATGATCCCAGCTGAGATTACCCCTGGACAAGCCTGATCCCAGAGTGGAACCCAGCTTGACTGATCCTAACTTTTAGTTTGTTTAGATACTTGGAGAGGGGCTACTGAACAGAGTCACCAGAGTCAACTAATAAACTTTTAACAAAAACATAAAATATGTATGAAACAGAACTTTTACATTTATATACAGATTTGTAAGGATATCACAAGTTACAAAGCTATCTTACCCTCTAATGTTCACAGTAAGTACACAGTCCATGTAAAACAATAGCCACCCTGAGGTCAGACACACCACACTCTGAAACCAAGTGACAGATGCCACCTCATCCAGATGCTATGGATCTCTCCTCAACTCCTCCCAGACAATTGTTACACCATGAGCCAATTGGTCTCACTATACTCTGACTTTCACATGAGGGTTGCCAGTCTCCACTTTCCAAGACCTCGCCTTGAAATCTTCTCCCAAACTGTCGCTTTCTCTCAGATGCCTTCCACAAGGGTTCACCTCCAGGTTTTCGAACTGTCCTCCCAATGCTCCTCTTTCCTGAGTCACCACACACATTCAAGCTGTCTTCCATGCACTCTCTCTCACCACTCAGCTGTAAACAGTACACCACTGCTTCACATTCCCATAGCAAAGAGTTACAGACCTCCAGTTGCCTCTTTGGATCTTCTTGCCCCTTGACCACTTTAAATCTGCTTTCTGCAGCTTTTATTTCTTTGAATCTGAGGCTGGGAGCCTTTCTCTCTGCCCCTCACGCTTTACTTCATTAACAGGGCATTTTCCAGGTTCCTGTCCTTCCTTTGACTGGAAGGTCTTTTTCTCCTGTCCCACTCCCCTCGATTTTGGGATATTTTCTTTAGCTTGGGACTTGCTATCTGTTCCTTTTGCTCAAGCCTTTCTCTGGCAGCTACTTTCAGCCAATTTTAACTTGGGGCTGGCTATCTGTCCCTTCTAGGTGCTTCTGTTTGGCAGCTGTCATCAAATTGAACTCAAAGCTGCTGTTTTTTTAGTTTTTCTGTGTGTCTGTGGGAGGAACATGCCTGTCTGGACCCCTTTTGCTAGGCAACAGCCCAGTTTCTCTACTCTTGTTTGTTTCAATTAGCTGCAACAGTCGTAAAACTCTCATTAGGAATGCAGGCACCTTTTAAAGTGAAACTAAAACTCAATTTTACCTTCCTTGACACACACATACAGAAATACAAATCAAACTTAAACATTAAAATTTAAAACTCTTTCCTAATGCTCACAAATACAAATATAACTTACTTAAACTGTCTCTATTTCCTAATAATTGTACAATCTTCAGCACCATTCGTGACTCCTCAAATACTGAAGCAGTCCATGTACAAATGCAGCAAGACTTGGACAATATCCAGGCTTGAGCTGACAAATGGCAAATAACATTCGTGCCACACAAGCCCCAGGCTATGACCATCTCCAACAAGAGAGAATCTAACCATCATCCCTTGACATTCAATGGCATTACCATCGCTGAAACCCCCACTATCAACATCCTGGGGGTTACCATTGACCAGAAACTGAACTGGACTAGCCAAATAAATACTGTGGCTACAACAGCAGGTCAGAGGCGAGGAATCCTCTCACCCCCTGACTCCCCAATGCCTGCCCACCATCTACAAGGCACAAGTCATGAGTGTGATGGAGTACTCTCCAATTCCCTGTATGAGTGCAGCTCCAACAACACTCAAGAATCTCGACATCATCCAGGACAAAGCAGCTCACTTGATTGGCACCCCTTCTACAAACATTCACTTCCTTCACCATTGATGAACAGTGGCAACAGTGTGTACTATCTACAAGGTGCATTGCAGAGACTCATCAAGGCTCCTTAGGCATCATCTTCCAAACCCACGACCCCTACCATCTAGAAGGATAAGGACAGCAGATACATGGGAACAGCACCACCTGGAAGTTCCCCTCTAAGCCACTCACCATCCTGACTTGGAAATATATTGCTGTTCCTTCACTGTCGCTGGGTCAAAATCCTGGAACTCACCCACTAACAGCACTGTGGTGTACCTACCCAACATGAAATGCAGCAGCTCAAGAAAGCAGCTCACCACCTCCCTTTCAAGGGCTATTAGGGATGGGCAACAAAAGCTGGCCCAGTCAGTGACGCCCCCAAACCGTAGAAATGAATACAAAAAAAGGAGTATGTGGTTCGCTAGCTAGAGCAGGTGAGCGGTAGGTTGGAGCAGGTGGAAGGTGCACGGTGGCTGGGGTGATGGTGGTGGATTTGATGGAGCACAGGGATGGGAAGAGTGGGCAGGCATATGGTGGGGTGGGTGGGGATGCTGAGGGAGTGGAGGGTGTAAGCATGAGGCCTTGCGGTGGGGTTGGTTGGAGGGGTGGCGCTAGGGACTGGGGAACAGTGCAAGGGCCATTGGAGAGCAGGGAACAGTGAGGGCGGAGGGAGAGACAGAAGGGGAAAGGGAGGGGGAGGCTTCATACGGAGGGCTCAGTGGTTTCAATGGAGGAATCCTGGGGACAAACCAAGGGTTTTGGTGGTAGGAAGGAACAGTAACAGGGGACAATAGGATGGGAAGGTGAGGGTCCATTGGTGGGAGGTGAAGGGCTGGTTTGGTCTGTTGGAGGGGACTCAGAGGTGGATGCAGATTCTAGGGGTGGGCAGGGTAAAGTTGGGCATGGGGACTGTGACTGGGGTCAGCTTGTTGGGGAGGGAGGGTATGTGAACGGCAACAGTGATGGTCTGCAGGGTTATGGGAGGTGTTCAGGGGTGACGGTTGGGAGGGTAAAGGTGGGGGGGCAGCCAATGGTGATGGAGGGGGAGGGTGTGGGTTACAGGTGGGGTTTAGAAAATGTCAGCGACTGTTTGAAAGGAAACGCGTACCATCCGGCTGCTGAGGCACTGTCCCCCCCCTCGATGTCCAGCTTAAGAGATGCTGATTTGGAGGAGGGTCGTTGGGTGGGCAGAGCTACAGGTCAGCTCACCTGGACAACTGAAGGGAAACCCTCACATACAGTACTGACAAGATAAAGGTGTTTCTATAGACTCGACAGTGAAGGGCAAGGGAACAGGGTACATGGGAAGCTTCTCACCCATGGCTCGCAAGGGCCCTGGCAAAGATCGATGATTCCATGTACAGGCATGATCAGGGGTACATAGACCATCTCATGGACCATAGTGGTCCATCTCTGACACTTCCCTTCCCTTCCTTGATCTCTCTGTCTCAATCTCTGGTGATAGACTGTCCACCAATATCCATTACAAACCCACCGACTCCCACAGCTACCTCAACTACAGCTCCTCACACCCCGCTTCCTGTAAGGACTCCATCCCATTCTCTCAGTTCCTTCGCCTCCGTCGCATCTGTTCCGATGATGTTACCTTCAAAAACAGTTCCTCTGACATGTCCTCCTTCTTCCTTAACCGAGGTTTTCCACCCACGTGTGTTGACAGGGCCCTCAACCGTGTCCGGCCCATCTCCCGCGCATCCGCCCTCACGACTTCTCCTCCCTCCCAGAAAGATGTCCTCACTTATCACCCCACCAGCTTCCACATTCAAAGGATCATCCTCCGCCATTTCCGCCAACTCCAGGATGATGCCACCACCAAACGCATCTTCCCTTCACCTCCCCTATCGGCATTCCGTAGGGATCGCTCCCTCCGGGACACCCTGGTCCACTCCTCCAACACCCCCTACTCCTCAACCCCCTCCTATGGCACCACCCCGTGCCCACGCAAAAGATGCAACACCTGCCCCTTCACTTCCTCTCTCCTCACCGTCCAAGGGCCCAAACAGTCCTTTCAAGTGAAGCAGCATTTCACTTGCATTTCCCCCAACTTAGTCTACTGCATCCGTTGCTCCCAATGTGGTCTCCTCTACATTGGAGAGACCAAACTTAAACTGGGCGACCGCTTTGCAGAACACCTACGGTCTGTCCGCAAGAATGACCCAAACCTCCCTGTCGCTTGCCATTTTAACACTCCACCCTGCTCTCTTGCCCACATGTCTGTCCTTGGCTTGCTGCATTATTCCAGTGAAGCCCAACGCAAACTGGAGGAACAACACCTCATCTTCCGACTAGGCACTTTACAGCCTTCCGGACTGAATATTGAATTCAACAACTTTAGGTCTTGAGCTCCCTCCTCCATCCCCACCCCCTTTCTGTTTCCCCCTTCCTTTTATTTTTTTTCCAATAAATTATATAGATTTTTCTTTTCCCACCTATTTCCATTATTTTTAAATATTTTTAAATCTTCTATGCTCTCCCCACCCCCACTGGAGCTATACCTTGAGTGCCCTTCCATCCATTCTTAATTAGCACATTCGTTTAGATAATATCACCAACTTTAACACCTATGTGTTCTTTTGTACTATTGTTTGTGACATCTTTTGATGATCTGCTTCTATCACTGCTTGTTTGTCCCTACAACCACACCAACCCCCTCCACTTCTCTCTCTCTCTCTCCACACACCAACACCCCCCCCCCCCCCCCCCCCCCCCCCGCCACACACACACACACACACACACACACACACACCTTAAACCAGCTTATATTTCAACTCCTTCTTGGACTCGAACTCAAGTTCTGTTGAAGGGTCATGAGGACTCGAAACGTCAGCTCTTTTCTTTTCTGCCGATGCTGCCAGACCTGCTGAGTTTTTCCAGGTAATTCTGTTTTGGAACATAGACCCAGCCTGGGTTGACGGAGGGGTGGGGGGATGGGAAAATGAGGAGGGGGTTGCGCACAGGCATTAACACAAACAGATGCAATAAAAATCCAGCAGACCTATATAAAGTGCAACTATACAAATATGTACAAGTATGTAACAACAATCTACAATGATTGTACACCCATGCTACTAGAGTCAGCTCAGAACATTTTAATTTTATGTGCCCTACCGCTGCATTCAGGTGCTTCCCCGACATCTGCAGCAGGGGTGGAGGCAACCTGCTGACTGCTATGCCCTGTTGCCTTTGATGACTTTGGCAGACATCCTCTGGAGGTGCAAGGTCTGGAGGGCCTGAGCCTTCTTTGGGTCTCCTGATCTGGGGGAAGGTGCACTCTCAGTGGACACAGAGTCGGGAGCTGATGGGCTCACAGACAGAAGGGACTCGGAACATTGGGACACTCTTGCAGAGTCCTGAGTGGAGGCCCCATGGGGTGTCCGCCTGACAGTCCCTCTCTCTTTGGGTGCCCGAAGGCCCCTCCATGACTCTCTGAGGAGAAGGGACATCTGGAGGGGGTCGAGGTGCCCCATCCCCCTCTCAAATAACCACTGCAGCAGCTCACCTATGGCTACAGTGGTGGAATGCAGGTCTGAGTGCATCTCTGTCAGAAACTTGGCGTTCTGCTAGACTAGGCTCTCCACAGCATCCGCCATCCTCCCCATGGAGACTTCAGTGCATGCAGATGTCAGTGTCATTAAATCAGAGAGCAGGCAGATGGACTCCTCCGCCTCACAAGCATTCTGTTGAGGGCCTCTGACACCTCTGCCTGATGTTCCCCTGCCTCTCCAGCATCTTGTCCATGACCACTCCCAGAGTCTTCTCAATAGAGTCAGACTTAGCAGTCCCTTCCCCAGCAGTCCTCCGGTGACATTAGCTGTCCCTGTCTCCTCCTGCTGCAGACACATCCGTGTGGTGACCACCAGAGTGTGATCCCGAGACTAAACGAGATCTATGAACCACTGAGTTATGTGCCCCTGGTGGAGGGTGCAGGTGACTGCTGTGATAACTCTACAGGTGAGAATTCATCATCTTCATCATTGTCCTCTGTTCTCTGTGGGCTGGGGCTGGGGCTGGTGCTGGAGCTGGGCTCAGGATCAGGATCTGGCCTCACCCTCTTCCTGCTGGCACCTGTTACAGAAAGAGGAGAGAATGAGTGAATGTATAGGCTGCACAGAGCATCACCCTCAAGTTTCAATGTGCAGAGATTAAGCATGTTTTGTCACTGGATGGCTGGGAAGGCTGAGCTCGTCATTGGCACAGGAACAGTCACAACCCTCCTCTGCCAGCCCAGCAGCCTGTTCTTCATACTGTATGAGGAGGCCTTCCTCTCGCGTCCGTTGTGCGCTGCCCTTTGATGTGTGAAGATAGAAGATGGTTTCTGAGCATTTGTGATGCAGATGGTTACATGCTGCCAATCTCTACCACCAACCCATTGGCAACTGTGTGCCATATGAAAGATGCACTATTGCTAGTCCCTAAGGGTACTTTGGCAGCACCCTCCGGACCTGCAAGCTCCAGGAGCTAGATGGACAAGGACAACAGGGACATGGCAGCAGCAGCAGCGTCTGCAGTTGCCCTCTATGCACCCCTCCTCCAACCAAAATTTGTGCCATCAATGTGGCTGGGTCAGTGACCTGCAGTCATCTCTCCACCTGTAGACCACTTGAGCTGCAGTGGAGCTATGAGGCAGCACCCCAGCACTTTGCGAAGGGCTTTTATGCATGGGCAGCACAGATGGTGGCCTTGCCACTGAGGACCATGTCCCAGTTCCCATTCAGTGAGGTGAGCATAGGTGGGTAAAGGGTTCACTTAACCTGGTGGTGTGGATGAGGTCATTCGTTCTTTTCCTGCACTACAGGGAAGTTCTCCTATGAATTGAATTGACACTCACTACCCTGGCAACCTCTTCCCATGCTGGTGTGGTGAGACTGGTGGGCTGCTTCCTCCCATCCCTCGGAAAAAGGACGTCCCTCCTTGTCCTCCGCTGCTTGAAGAAGTGAGTCCATTGAGGCATCACTGAACCTTGAGGCCAGTGCTGGTTGACTCCTGCCTGCCTTGTCCAGTTCCGAACTCCAATGCATGATGAATGAGTAGCTGTCCGGGCACCTTTTAAATATGATGCCCAGATATGACTGCATAATCAATCAGCGCAGCATTGTGTGATTCGGCGGGTTTTCCCACTAGGCTCTGACTTCTGTCCCACTGACTTCCCACACCCGCCACAGGACTTAGGCCTGGTGTGGTAAATCTTGCAAACATCTTTCTAAAAAAGCTGTAATCAATTAGCTTTCACTTTAATACAGCAAATAACTGCTGCAAAGTGATCAGTAAAATGTTTTGCCATTCTGTTTATTACTGAACAAGAAAGACACTAAATGAATTTTTTTATGCTTTGTCCTGTATCACAGATTTCATGGGCTTGATTTTGCTGCCCTAATAATGGTGAAGCTTGCTGTGTTTGCCGCCATTACTGGTAGAACTAATTAGATTTCTGGTGTCCACACATGCGCAGTTAAACACAAGAATCTGAAAGTTGCTGTCAGTGATACCCTCCTCCTTTACATGGTTATTTTTGTAGTGTTTGCCAATGGAGTGTGCACAGAAATAATTTTAATGTGCAAACGTAAACTAATTATCCACTATTATTTTTATGCTTTTGGTTATCAGTTTCGCTTTGTCCAGTGAACGCTAGCTGCGCCCTTGATATTAACACATTAGTTGGTGCTTGAGACAATATAGGCAGAGAGACCAATTAATTGAACAAACACTAATAGTTTATTGGAAACATGAACAGAGCACTGACACCATGTGTTCAATCATCTCCAGCTCTATACTTACAGTTACCCAAGAAGCCCGCGCTGTGTAGCAATTGGTCAATACAGTCACATGGTCAACTAACTACATTCTCTTAAAGGTCCATAGCACTCCACTTTACCACATCCCTCCCCCTCTACTTGAAAGTACAATTGACAAGCATCACAACCTCCCAATTATTTACATGAATAAGTATTTACAAGCCAAATGTCTCAGGAGGCTTCCTCGGATATGTCAAACGTTGTAGCTCAACGGCCTCAGCTGGTTTTTCTGAGACCCCATTCTCAGGGGTCAACTGTTCACCAGGCTCTTCAGTAGAAGGGGCAAGTTTGTTTCTTCAACCCTCTTGGGTCCAAGAAGCCCCACTGGTACTTCCAAATTGTGTGACATTTCTTCCATGTGCGGTGCAGACTCAAAGAAAATGATGATGGCATTCCTTCCTATGGGATTGACTCTCTTCTCCGAAGATGATCCACGTGTTGTCTAATTATGTGGCCATTTACCGACATATTATAGGAGTGAGGTCCTGTCACGGCATTCACTCCACCTAATAGCCAATTGGGCCCATCTCCAAAGTTCTTCGCGAGAACGGTGTCTCCCACCATGAAATTTCTTTCATGATAATGGCCATCATGGCCAGTCTTCTGGGCCTCTTGGCTTCTCTTGACCCTCTCCACTAAGTTCAGCCTGATAAGAGTTAGATGGGTGTGGAGAGGTCTCTTCATTAGTAATTTAGCAGGGGCAATACCGGTGGTCGTGGGTGGCGTCTTCCGGTATGTGAACAGGAACCGTGACAATCTGGTGCTGATGGAATCCCCATCCATCTTTTTCATCACAGACTTAAAAGTTTGGACCGCCCGCTCAGCCAAACCATTAGAGGTAGAATGGTGAGGCAAGGTTTTGATATCAGTTATTCCGTTGAGGGTTGTAAGCTGTGGAACTCCCCGCTGGTAAATGCAGTCCCGTTGTCTGACACGAGCACCTCTGGTAACCCGTGCACTGCAAAACTCTGTTGCAAATGGTCTATGATGGCAGCAGATGTGAGTAACCAGACTTCAGAGACATCCATCCACTCACAGTGGGCATCTGTTAATAAAAGAAACATCGTGCCCAAGAAGAGCCCCATGCAGTCGACAGGGAGGCACACCCATGGCCGCCCCGGCCATTCCCAGGGCTACAATGGAGCTAAGGGGGGTAACTTTTGTACCTGCTGGCATTGAAGACAACTTTTGACTAGGCTTTCAATGTCCAGATCCATTTTTGGCCACCACAACTAGCTGCGCGCGAGCATCTTAATCCTATTAATGTCAGGGTGAGCACTATGTAATTTGGCCAATAATGGCCTTTGCCCTCTCAGGCATGATAACTCTTGCTCCCCGGAGCAATATGCCGTCCTGGCAGGTGAGCTCATATCTGCAATTCAAATAGGCTTCATATCATCAGACTTTGGCTCGCCTGAGCATTCATTCAAGACCTGCTCCCAGATGTGAGATAAAAGTGGATCTTGGCTTATCCACTCACAGACTTGTTTGGCCTGGACAGGGGAGGAATCCAAAAAGTTTAGTACTAAGACAAGTTCCTGGGGAATTGGAACGTTCACATTGTTATCTGACAGGGGGAGGCAGCTCAGCATGTCAGCACGTGTGATCTGGCTTCCCGATCGATGATTAAAGCATAGTTGTAAGCAGCTAATATCAGCCCCCACCTCCGGATGCGAGCAGATGCAATGGGGGTATTGTTTTATCCTCTCCAAATAATCCCAGCAGAGGTCAGATACAAAATGTAAAAATGGTGACTGTGAAGGTATTGATGGGATTTCCGAACACCAAACACAACAGACAAGCCGTCGTTCTCAATTTGAGAATATCGTAGCTCTGAAAGTGTGAGATGCATAACCAATGGGGTGTTCGGAGCCATCCGCCATCTGATGTGAAAGTACAGCCCCTACTCCATAAGGGGATGCGTCACAAGTTAAAATCAATTCTTTCTTTGGGTCAAAGTGGATCAGTAGGGCTGATAATCTAAACAATTGCTTTTCCTTCAGAAACGAATCCTGGTGCGGAGCATGCCAAGTCCATTTATGGCTTTTCTTAAGCAATGCGTATAACGGGGCCAGTACAGTTGATAGATTTAGAAGAAATCACCCATAGTAATTTATCATGCCTAAGAAGACCTTCAGTTCTGAAGTTTTTCTCTGTGCAGGTGCCTTGCGAATAGCCTTGACCTTTTCTTCCACGAGGTGCAGGCTCTGCACGTCGATCTTATGGTCCAAGTAAACTACCTCTTTCACTTGGAAAAAACATTTTTCTCACTTCAACCGCAGACCCGCTTGTGAGAAGCATTTCATCACCTCCAAATTAGCTAAGTGTTCTTCGTCAATTCGTCCAGTGACTAAGACGTCATCCAGATAAACAACGACATGAGGCAGTCCCTGGAGTGGATTTTCCATGGTATGCTGGAAAATAGCACATGCTGATGAGATGCCAAAGAGTGGTCGAATCTATTGACACAATCCCCTATGTGTATTGATGGTCATGAATTTCCTCTAGACTTCTTCCAACTCTACCTGCTGGTAGGCATGGTTAATATCAAGTTTTGAATATGTGATGCTCCCTGCCAAAATATAATTTGTCAATCTTTGGTATCGGGTATCTATCAAGTTTGGCCACTCTGCTTACAGTTAACTTATAGTCACCGCATAAACAAACACTTCGGTCTGGCTTCAGTACAGGTACTATGGGTGCCGCCCACTCAGAAAATTACACTGTAAGATACCCAGCTTTTCCAGCCTATTTATCTCGGTCTCGACCTTGTCCCATAGAGCATAAGGGACTGGTCTGGCTCTGATAAATCTGGGGGTTGAGTTAGGATCTACGTGGATTTTGGCATTTTGCCCACGAATCCTTTCAAGCTTGTCACTCAATGGAAATGCGCTTTTGCAACAGTTCCTGTAAATTTCTCGTTCTGATGTGAAAAATCTCAGTCCATTGCAATTTAATCTTTTTGAGCCAGTTGCAGTCAATTAAGCTGGGGTCCACTGCAAGTTACTACTATAAGGGGTAAATCTGCAGACTGATCCCCATACTGCACCAGGACTTGACATATTTCTTTCGCTCATATTTCTTCACATGTATACATTTTTAATTTAGTGTCCGATTCTTCCAAACTTAAAGAATGGACTCCTTTATTCAAGTGTCTGAACGTATGTTCTCCCATGACAGACATTGATGCCCCAGTATTGACCTCCATTTCAATGGGTTATTCATTGACTCTTATGGCTACCTGGATTTGCTCAGTTCTACATGCTTTCAGGTTGTATAATGAATAGATGTCAGATTCTGCTTCCTCTGGTTCTTCAATAAGACAGATTTTGTGATGTCTACCTTTGTTTTTAAAATGTTGTCTCAGCTATCTTTATAGTGCCGCATTATGTGACTTTTAAGCTGGCAGAAAAAGCATTCGATATTTCTGCCTGCGGGTTGTCCGGGTGCATTTCTCTTATTAATATCATGGGTTTTCACTGCACTAATGTTGTTCTTCAATGGTCTATACGTAGTGGGCATCCCTGGGCTTTCTGTGGAGTCCGACGTTTTCGCACCTTTTGTTACCGGTCCTTCCCGCCCTACAAGATGGACGGTGCCATTTTGTGTATCTTTCATTGCCTCCGAGTCTCTAACAGTGCTCTCCATGGCTGTTGACAATTCTAATGCCTTACTGAAATCTAGATTAGTTTCAGACAGCAATCGCTTCTGAATAGCATCGTCCCCGATTCCAGATATCAATTGCTCTCTCAACATGTCATTAATTGAAGCTCCGAACTCACAATATTCAATTAATTACTTTAAAGCAGCTACATAGCCAGCAATTGTTTCTCCTGGAAGCCTATCCCTCGAATTGTACTTAAATGCTGCATAGTGACTGAGGGCTTTGACTTCAGGTGGTTTTTTACAATGTTTATTAATTCATCAAAAGTCTTCGTATCGGGGTGTGAGGTGACGTGAGGCTGCAGATCAGCCCATACGTTTTACTCCTGCATGTGGACAAAAGAATCGTCCTCTTCTTATCCTCCCCCACGATGTTGTTAGCAGTAAAGAAGAACACTAGACGTTCGATGTAATGAAAATAGTCATTGGAAACGGGGTCAATTAGTTCAAGATGCCCAAACCGCGGCATACTCGATGACTAAAGAGATTGCGCTTTCAAACAGCTTTCAAGGTAGTGGCAAAGTAACATAGCTGGCTTACCACGGCTTTCTTGATTGCCATCAGTTGATCCGGTTTATCCTCATTGTCATGAAGCTATTAGTGTATGTATTATTGGCAATTATTTTTCTTTTAAAATAGAGATTTAGTCTTTGGGTGTGTCTTAATTGGATTAAAGCCAACTGGTCTGGATGCTTTGATGTATAGTGGTTTTGAGATGTAAAATAGCTAGAGTGCATTTGCATTTTGTTGAATAGAGCATCCAAGAAGAGGAATGAATTCTGGCACCTAGCTAGCAGAGACTAAGCAATGTCTATATTACTAATAAAATTGGTACTATGATAGGGGTTTATTGTTAGAAGAGGTGGAGTTCAAAGGGGCTGGTGATGCAATGAGAATTTACATTCAACGAGATGTGCTAGGTATAACTGATAACAGTTTTGTGTGTACAGGGCAGAGGCAATGTAAGATCAAAGCCTGTAAGCCTACCAAGTGTGTCTGCAAAGGAACCAAAGTGAAAGGAACCTCATTTTGAATTTGTAAGGTGAAAATGCTTTGCCTGGTGTCTGCTTAAAGTCCAAGGGTTGCTGTTGCCGTAATGGAGATTAGTCTGGGAATTTGATAAAAGTTATGGTAGTAGTAATTTGTAGCCATATGTATGTGTTTAATGTGTTGTAACTTAATAAAACGTTCCATTAATATAGAGCCCTCTCGATAACTGATGGTCTGATTTCTGAATTTAGAACTGCATCTCAAACATACCACTTAAAATATAGCTTATGACAGTTGTTTAAAGTTTCCCTCTGGGATTTTTAAATAACTTAGCTTTACCAGCTGCTTGGTCATAACACTTGTTGCCAGTTTTATGTTGTTGGTTATCAGATTCGATTTTTCTGGCGAATGTTAGCTGCGCCCTTGATATTAACACATTAAGTGGTGCTTGAAACAATATAGACAGTGGGACTGATTAACTGAACAAACATTGGTGGTTTATTGGAACTAAGAACAGAGCACTAACATCATGTGTGCTCCTTCAATCACCTCCAGCTCTACACTTACAGTTATCCAAGAAACCTGCGCTGTGTAGCGATTGGTCAATAAAGTCATGTGGTCAACTAACTACGTTCTCTTAAAAGCACTCCACTTTACCACAATTATCACACTAAAGACTGACAAAAAACTTAAGCCTTGTTCAATCAGGAGTAACTGAGTGCAGACTGCTGGCTGAGGGAACAGGGACGGAGGGCACTGAATTGGATAGGAAGTGAATTTCCAAGTTAGTGCAGAATTCTCCCAAAAGTGCATTGGAAGTAAGACGCAAATGCCAGCAGCACACCGTGGGAAACTAATAGTAATTGATTTGCATGCAATCAATACTTTTTAAAACACAGGTTTTTGTTATTAAATGTTACCTTTGTGATTAATTTGGAGTTGTACCTGAAACACAGGCTTTCACTTTCACAAAGGGTTAAAGCTGGCATGGAGTAGCAGACAGTCTTCGAGGTGGAGGCCATTCAATGCCCCTGCACGCTTGCAGGGCTGGATTCTGGCTGACAGGGACTAGCTATTCAAAGCCTAGCTGATGACACCAGTCAGAAACCATCAAACCCTAGCCAAGGAGGGCTTCAATGAATTTCATGGTTCCACAATGGCTACATTAGTGCAGACCATTGGAGAGGGAGGATTTGCCAGCCACAGACATGGAGGAGCCACACTCATTGGACAATGTTCTCACAATCCACGCTCTTCATTCCTGCTCCCCAGCCAACTCCACTGTCTCTCCTCCTTTTCATGTCTGGCATTCCTCCACCCATCCTTGCCTGTTCCTTAGCATTAAGTGGCATGTTTCCTGCAGACAGAAGGGAAGAATGTCTCATCTTGATGGACGCCTAACCCCCTTATCAGCATGCACCCCCCTGACAGATAATAGGTTCTCTCAGGTAACCAGCCCAAACTCCCTCTTTCATGCCATTGGTTCAATGATAGAAACATGAGCCTTCAAATTCTGGCCCACATATGTTCAGGCTTTATGCATCTTCTGCTGAGGCTCACACTGCATTCTACTGACTGTCCATTCCTGCCCCTCACTGAAACACATTGCATGTTGCCCTCATGAGTGCCAGATTGATCTAACACCACCTTTCTACTCATCCTGGTGGTGTGGTGTAGGTCTCTGACCCTCTTTTTGCATTGGACCCAGGTGTGCCTGTGCGTGACTGCTAGCCTCTGCACCAATCTCCATCCAGGCTCCCTTGATCAGGTGGAAAGGTTATCTGATGCTGTCAGTGGGGAAGAGCACCTCCTGCTGTTCCCAGACAACCTGGAGGAGAACCTGCAGAGAGACATCACTGATCTGTGGAGCCAAACGTTGTCTGCTCTGAGACATTTACCAGCTGAAGGCTGAGGGCAAGATGTTGCTCCTGGGCTTCCTGTACTCCACTGATGCTGCTGAAGGCACTGGGTGGATGTCCAGGTGCCACTTAAAAGTGGCACCCGGACCTCTGACCCCATCAGCTGACTGCAGGCTTGGCAGCTTCCTGCCTGCACCTTGCGCATAATTCATTGGGCCCCATGACACTGCATATTTTATTGGCTGGCCATTGCATAGTCACAGTCGATCAGTTGATCCTGCTTCGAATGGAAGTTCTGTCCGCTTCCAGGTCCACTGTTGGAACCCGCACCAAGAAAACTAAATTTCTCCCTGCGTTTTTTTTTGCAGGGCACTAAATCAAATTTCAGTTAAACAACCTCTCTGATTTTCAAAAATTAATTTATAAATGTGGAGACTTATTCCTTCAGTAGAAAATTAATGTAATAGATTTTTATATCACATTTCTTCTAAAGTTTCACTGTTTTTTATTTAAGTTTCTCTTTTAATCCCATCTGTATTTCTCACTCTATATTTTGCTTTCTGTACAATGATCTAAATGTAATTTGTGTTTCCTTCTTTTCTATTTTCTGCTTTGCAGTCTGTGAGGATTCTGCAATCTGATTGGTTCATCAACCTGCCTGCTTGGCATTCTTTCTTGTGTATTACTTCTGTTTTACATAGTTGGAAAAGCTGGCACACTTAAATAAATCTGCCCGGGTACTAGGAAAACCCTGTACTCAATGGTGCATGGGGCAATTACACTGATGGATATATTACCTATTATTTATAGGTCTGATAAGACTTTTTCCCCTGCATCAGGATAGTTGTGATATTTTACACTTTACTGGATGCATTTCCCAGCATTTTGGAGTAACATTTTTATCTACATATGTTTTCTGATGCATATCTTCCTTCATATGAGAGAATGTGTCTGACTGATCCAGATAGAGAATTATAACAGTGAACCACGTATGTTGTGGCAATCTAATATTGTGGTAATGTAATATTAGTAAAATAGTGGATAGATTTTCATCTTCATATATCTGGGTAGTAATTGGGTCAGAGGACAGTCCATCCTTAATGGAAACCACTGATGTTCATTCTATTGAAATCAATCGATTGAAAATTGGCTGATTCTCTAAAGAGTGAGTGATCTGCTCTATCAGATAGTGAAGACAAAAATCTACCTCAGTATACTTATTTCTTCCTTTACCCAGTAGATGTTTTTGAACATAGAATTTCCTGCTGTTGATATTAGTCTGATATTCTTCCGTCTAGTATTTTAACACAGGTGGTAACTCATTTACCTTCAAGGGCTAACACCATCTCTAATAATAGGTAAGGGAATGTTAAAAGCGTCACCAGAAATAGCACCTAGGCTTTCATCCTACAATTAATTACTGATGATGCAATAGAATAAAATGTTTCTTGATAGTAGTAACAGGCCCAGAGGAATTGACCAGAAGATGGCTTTTGTATAATCTTTGACCCTATATGATTTATCATCTTGTAATTTTGCATCTGGGTTCTGAGTTAATTTTTGGATCCCACAACGGGTGAGTTGGCTTTAATTAGGTCACAACTTCAATTTGGCTATGCCTAAGAGGAAGAGCACTGGTCTACAGTAATTGCTTTTAAGCTTAAATGATATTGAAATTACTTTGCTTCTTTATTAATATGTAACTTTTCCCATTGGCGTGTAAAATGATGCACGGTGATGTCGGGAGAGTGCCCTGTCGTCACTGCATGCCATTGCGATATTTTGGTGGGCGGGCAAGTGATGATCTCTCATGCACGCCTGCCATTAATTAATGGGCCTTTGAGGCGCCAATTGATGGTGATTTTTCGGGGCCCATGCGATCTTCAGGTTGTCGCATGGGCACAACAGGCAGGCGGGTAGGAGGCATTTGTACAAACCTCATCCACAGGCAGGATAAGAGGGGTCAGTGGGGTCACAAATGTACTCAGTCAGATATTTAATTTTGAAAGTTACTGATACTTGCCTGTGTGAGCAGAAATACTTCAAAACTCATACCAGCTGCTTGGACAGGACTCACAACCTTCAAGTCACCACTCTGCAGTGAAGATTCTTTTTGGGGCTTGCAAGTTTCAGGAAGCCTTCCCTTAACCTAGAAATGGGAGTTGTGCTCTCCACTGGAGGCACTTCCTCTGAGGAGGAAAGGAGGACCAAAAGGGGGAGAAGGCCAGGAGTGCACATTCAGCCTCCAGAGGAGCCACCTTTGGGAGGAGAGGTGCAGGCACAAGGGGCACAGGGCCAACAGGAGGTCCAAGGCAGAAGGGGCCACAGAATTTCTCCACTATCCTGCTGCCAGGGTTTACAGGCAGTGAAGCAGCTACCTCAATACGTCTGAGGTGCAGTGCCAAAGGATGCTCCGTCTCTCAATGGAGACAGTCAACTACATGTGTCAGATGATTGGCCCTGAGATCTCCGCTAACTTTGTGGGTGGGCACCCCATGCCAGTGGCTCTGAAGATCACAGCTGCCCCCAACTTCTATGCCTCTAACTCTTTCCAGAGCTCGGTGGGTGATCTTTGCAGTGTCTCTCAATCAGCTGTCCACACTTGTGTCAAGCAGGTGACAGATGCTTTATTCAGGCGTGCATTGACATTCATCCATTACCGCTGGGACCAGGCCAGCCAGACAGAGCGAGCTAGAGGATTTGCAGTGATTGCTGGCTTCCCCCACATCCAGGGTGCTATAGACTGCACACATGTGGCCATTAAGGTGCTAGGGGGTGAGCCTGGTACCTTTGTCAACAGGAAAGGCTTCCACTCCATGAACGTGCAGATAGTGTGTGATCACAGGATGCTGATTCTGCAAGTCTGTGCAGCTCCCACGACACATACATCCTCAGACACTCCCAGGTGCCGGGGCTCTTAAGTGCTCCAGCGTGGCTGGATGGATGGCTGCTGGGCAACAGGGGCTATCCCTCAGCAGGTGGCTCATGATGCCTCTCTGCCATCCAAGAACAGAAACTGAGCAGCAGTACAAGAGGAGCCACACCTCCACAAGGGCAGTGGTAGAGAGAACCATCAGTCTTCTCAAGATGCACTTCCGATGCCTGGACCGTTCAGGGGACGCACTCCAGTACCCCCCCAGATTGTGTGTTGCTGATCGTGGTTGCATGCTGCGCTCTCCACAATCTGGCTCTGGAAAGGGGTGACGCTGAGAACGAAGAAGATGTAGAAGCAGTTGCTGCAGCTGCAAATGATGAGTCCAGCAGTGAGTCCGAGGATGAGCATGCACAGAGAAATGCTGAGGGGTAGACGCTGAGTCGGGCATGCTCCAGTGAGGTAGGGACACCCGTGAGGCTTTAATCCAACGAGCCTTCAGCTAGAACACCACAGATGGACCTCCAACCTGTGCTGCAGGCTCCATACTCATTACCTGAGTGCTACATCTGCCTGGATAGGAACATTAACTGAAGGCCAAGTCAATAAAGCTGAATGGGACACAACCCACTCATAACATCATAGGTAACCATCCACCTTTAGAGGAAAAGAGGCACCCTCAGCCATGGTCACATGGCTAACTTTAATGAGATAATAAAATGATCTTAAGGAAACAAAATGACAAAGGTGTTAAACAACACACCAACTAATCATTACCTCATTGCGGGGCAACACAAAAGCACCAGTGAGGAACCATTGGTGTGCCTAAGGTACCTTAAATTTACGCTTTCGAGTGCTATGTCTAGGTGCTCCCCCCTTGCTGGCACTGGCATCTGAGACAGCCTGCTCACTGTGCTGTCCTGTTGGCCTCGATGATCTTGGAGGATGTCCTCTGGCCCATGGAGCCTGTGCTGGCCCCGCCTGGGAGGGAGCGGCTGCCATCACCCCAGTCATCACAGCCTCATTGGATGCAACAGTATTACCTGGAAAAACTCAGCAGCTCTGGCAACATCGGCGGAGAAGAAAAGAGTTGACGTTTCGAGTCCTCATGACCCTTCAACAGAACTGGAACTTTGTAGTTCTGTTGAAGGGTCATGAGGACTCGAAACGTTAACTCTTTTCTTCTCCGCCGATGCTGCCAGACTGCTGAGTTTATCCAGGTAACTCTGTTTTTGTTTTGGATTTCCAGCATCCACAGTTTTTTGTTTTTATATTATTGGATGCAACGGTTACTGGCAGAGGGGCAGAGGAGCTGCTGCTCTCATCTGGAGCACCCTGAGGGGAGCTCACAGCGACGACAGGCAGCAGCTGTGCTAACATGAGGTTGCTTCAGGCCTCCCTGCTCACCATTGATGGATGGGCACCGAGCTGGGAAACTTGGTGCCCAGACCATCTCCTACACTGGCACTGACCAGCTGAGGTCAATGCCGATGTGAAGGCTTGCTGGTCCGAGCGCATTCCCAGGAAGCCCTGGCAGGTCTCCTGGAGAAGCCTCTCCATGAGAGTTGCCACTCTCTCCGTGGAGGAAGTATGGTGCTCGGCCATGAGGCTCATTGCATTGGCGAGGGTCCGCGTGGACTCCTCCATCACGGAGACCAAGCCAAGCATAGCCTCATGTATCTCCACCAAATCCTCCCATACACCCTGCTGGACTTCCAGCGTTTGCTGCCTCACGGACGACTTCAGAGGCACATCATCAGCCACTGACTGAGCATCTGCCTGGTCCCCTGCAGTCCTCCGACTACTGGTGCCAAGGACACTTTCTGTCTCCACCAGCGACTGTGAAGTGCCCTCACTGCTGTGCCCCGGGACACTAGCCGATTGTCTAATTCCCACCGAGGTGCTAATATCTGCGCTGCTGCCTGCCTGGCAGAGATGGTGCGACGGTGGTGGGTTAGAGACTTCAGGGTCCTCAAGTGTGAGAGGGGGCCCTTGTGCCTCCTCCTCCCAGCACTGATCCGATGATGCTGAAAGGA
Organism: Carcharodon carcharias; assembly: GCF_017639515.1. Lineage (NCBI taxonomy): Eukaryota > Metazoa > Chordata > Chondrichthyes > Lamniformes > Lamnidae > Carcharodon > Carcharodon carcharias. Next base: position 185,273,102 of record NC_054469.1, read on the forward strand.
AGAACAAGGACATTTGATTAGTTAACATGGAGACAATGTCAATGTGTATCCCTGTCCCCTGGATCATTATGAGTTCATCCTTCCAAAAGCAATGGTCAAGCCATGTTGCAAACTTCAATCACTGAACATTCAGCAGTGTCATGGTTGCTGGGACTCTAATGGTGACCTCAGTGCTGGGCTAATATACCTGCCCTTGGCACCCCAGCCTCGCTGACACCGGTGGAACTGGGCACATGGTGCCTCTCCAGATCAAAGGCCTCCTGCTTGAACCTGGTTTTGATGGCCAACTGCGCCAGCCATCTGCCAGTCCTCAGCCGCTTGGCAGCATTATGAGCATTCTTCTCCTGATAAGGAGAAAAGAGCATTGATTAGTTCAACTTGTACCTGGAATCTATTTGCTGCCGTCCCACCCCAACCAGAGTGGAACACTGCCGGTCTCCAGTGTCTCCTCACCCCACAGCCGCCGCACACTCACACAAAGATGCAAGGCCTGCCCCCTCCACCTTGGCCAAATGCAGCCTACATCACAATTGGTACCACATGGTCCAACCTAGCAAAGCAAGGAGGTGCAAGCTCATGGAAGGCAAAAGGAAGCTCCCTTTCCAGCATGTCAGCGCCCTGACTTTGACATGTTTTGCAGTTCCAGCACTGTGCCCAGGTGCAGATCCTCCAGGTTGCCCCCAAAACAGTAATGTGGGTGACTTTGTAGCATATGCTGCGGATGCAGAACCCATCTCATCAACACCCTCTCAGGGTGACCTAGGCATGGCCAATATCTGCTGGCCACCCAGCAAAGGACACATGCCATCAATGATTCAATGCAGTAACTGCATCGGAGTTGGAGGGGGTGGGCGGCCAGGGGGGAAAGCCTACCTGCTGGGTTCACTGAACAATGGCAACATGGTACTCACCCTTCCAGAGTGCAAAAGGTCATTAAAGCGCTCGTGGCACTGGATCCAGGTGCGCCGCACCACGTTACAGGAGCTCACTACCTCCGCCACCTTCTCCCAGGCATGTTTGGTCATGTGGGGGGGACTCCTCCTCCCGTCCCTCGGAACGAGGACCTCCTGTCATGCTGTCACCTCCTTGAGAAGGGCAGCAAGGCAATCGTCTGAGAAACAAGGGGCACAGTGACGGCCTGCCCTACCCTCCTGCCTGGCCTGCTCACCAGCAGTGCTCTGGGAAGCCCTTCTGCTGACCATGATTCACAGCCTTTGCAAGGCTGCAGGAGCACTTGTAAACAGGTCGCCGGATTGCCACTGGACCCGGCGGTCATAGCAGTCCCACTGTCGTCCGCCCACTCCTGCTGTCCTAGGGAACCGTGTTTCACACTGGGCGGGCCTTAATTGGCCCGCCCGCTCCCGCACAGCCTGCCCGACAGGCAGAAAATTCTGCCCAATTAAATTAAATCTTCAATGAATGCTCTGCCTTTCAAGGAAGACCACTGTATTAGTGAAGGATCTGATGTGTCAAAATCATTAACCAGATGGCAAGGTTGAGCAATAGGTTGGGATGAGTCACAAACCATTCATAAACATTTCTTAAGTGGGATGGATTTCTCACTTGCCAACATTAATAAAAATAAACGTAATAAAGAGGGACAACAATTCCTACATAAAAATATAAATATACATGAAAGGATTAAGTGTTATAAATAATGGGAACGTTCATGAATGTAGATTATACATAGAATATATAAAACTAATGTTTAAATTTCATTCTTAACTGATCCCTATTCCTATTTCCCATGTGTCTGATATATTGCGGATGCTAAATGTAGCTTATTGGTAGTCTTGTAGATTGGACTTGCAGACATTGACCAATTAGATGAGATAATTCACAATGGTAGCATTTGTCCACTGCCTCAAACAATAAGGCAAATCAATGGCTCAAATGTTGAAGCATTTTCAGTTGCATGGTAACCCTATGAGATCAAAATCCTGAAACAAATCACCATGGCCCTAGCAATACTATACCTCAGCTACCACAGCACAGCAATAACCAACCCTTCCTTGCCCATCTCCTGTTTCCTTTTCTCACCGGTGACCAAGGATTCACTGCGTACCCTCCTCGAGCTCACCCATGTCCTCTGAGATGTGTGTACTGGGGCACAGTACCTATTTTCATTGATATGAGTGATTCTGAGTGCTAAGATGTGTGTGACAATTCTGTAATTTTGGCCTCCTTCCCCTGGGCTTGCGACCATTATGTGATTTCCACTGCAAATACTGACGCAAAGTATCTATTCAACTTGTTCGCAGTTTTCTCATTTTCAGTGATAATATCCCCATCCTCAGTTTTTAAGAGGCCTGCATTTTCCCAGCACTGCCATTCTCTTAATATAATTGTGAAAAAATCATTTTGATTTTTATAACCCTTGCAAGTTTCTTCTCATACTCCCTTGTTGTAGTTCTTACTATCTGTCTTGTCACCTTTGCTATTCTTTGTATCTTTCCTATTCACCAGCATCTGTGCTATTTTTTTGAAGTTATAAATTCTTTTTCCTTTAGGTTTACATTGTCTCTTACCTTTTTGGCTGTCTATCGCTACCTTTTTGGCAAGTAGATCTCTTTCCCCTTAGGGGTATAAAATGGCTCTGCATCATATTAAATTCTTTTTTGAACACCTGCCTTCTATCATTTTGCCCATAACACAATGTTCTGCATCCTCAAAGCCTCTGTATGACCGCCTAAACTATGAACTCGGATTATAGCAATGTTATAACTGATCCAGTTGGTAAAGTGGAGTTATTTTACCCAGAGGGAAATTTTAAAAAACTGACATAACCTATAATTTTAAGTGTTATGTTGAGATGCAACTCTAAATTCAGGAATCAGACCATCAGTTCTTGAGGTTTTACATTAAACTAATTGATATATTTTATTAATTTATACAGGTTGAAAATATATATACACATGGCTACAAATTATTACCATCATAATTTTTAACAAATTCCCAAACTAATCTCCATTAGTTAGACTTAACCATAGACTTAACCAAACACCAGGCAAAGCATTTTCACCATAAGAATTCAAAATGAGGTTCTTTTCACTGTGGAGCCAGTTGGAGGCTTACAGCTGCCTTTTGATCTTACATTGCCTCTGCTCTGTACACCCAAAAAATACTGAAGTTGTACCTACCATCACCGATTGAATTGAAATTCTCATTGTCTCACCAGTCTCTTTGAACTTTACCTTTTAACAATGAAACCCCACCCATTGTACCAATTTTGTTAGTAATGTAAACATACTGCTTCGTAGCTGTTAGAAAGGCGTCAAGTTTTCTCCCCACTTCTTGAATGCTCTATTCAAAAAATGCAAATACACTCGACCTCTCTGTTTACATTTCAAACTAACACATATCAAAGCACCCAGACTAGCTGACTTTAATCCAGTTAAGACACACCCGCAGACTAAACCTCTATTTTAAAGAAAATTATTTTCCAAAATATTATATATAGTAACAACTTCATGACATCCCCCTCCTTAGTGAAAAATGAACTGTCATAATTCTAAAAGGTGGCTTAATTTTAATAACCCATCTCACACTATCTCCTATACTTATTACACTATTACATTACCAGATGCATGCATTAACATAATATATATATACACACACACACAAGCACTTGGTATCAACAGAAATCACTCCAATTCGGTGTCCAGGTTTTTTTTTTAAATGTCCCAATTCCCTTTAAGCTTCAAACTCTTGATAATGCATCTGCAAAGAGATTTTCTCTTCCAACAATATGTATAATACGTAAATTAAATAGTTGTAATAATAGATTCCAACTGAAAAGCCTTGCACTTTGGTCTCAAAATTTGTCCAAAAACTTCAAAGGATTATCGTCTGTATAAATTTAATTTCAAAATGCTGCAATACTAACACCAAACTCAAAGTCTCTTTTTTGATTGTTTAATATCTTCCCTGTTGTACATTCAGCTTTTGAGAAAAATACCCTATCAATTTTTCAATTCTAGTGTCATGTTCTTGTAACAGTACAGCCCCAATGCCTACATCACTTGCATCAACGGCCAGCTTGAATTGCTTGGCATAATTGAGTACTGCCAAAACTGGTGTCTTAGTTAATACAGTTTTCAAACTATCGAATGACTTCTGACATTCCAGTGCCCATTGAAACCTCTTGGTACTTTTTAATAGTTCAGTCAGTGGAGCAAACACTTGGCTAAAGTTTGGTATAAATTTCCAGTAAAACCCACTCATGTCCAGAAATCTCAAAATTTCTCATTTTGTTGTAGGCACTGGGATATCCACATTTGCCTTGACTTTTGCATCTCTTGGAGCCACCTTAACATGTCCAATGATCTGGCCTAGATATGTAACTTGCACTTTTGCAAGTTCACATTTAGCCAAGTCCATCACCAAATTAGCTTCTTGTAGTTGAGTAAATAATTCTTCCAGGTGCTGTAAATGCTCCTCCCACGTCTGACTGAAAAGAACTAGATCATCAATATAAACCGCACAATTGCTTAGACCCGCAATTACTTTGCTTGTCAGTCTTTGAAATAGCGCAGGTGCGTTCTTCATACCAAATCGCATGACTTGAAACTGATAGTCCACTTGGCATTACGAAAGTTGATAACTCCTTTGCCCTCTCCAACAATGGTACCTGCCAATATCCTTTTAGCAAGTCAATCTTTGTGATAAATTTTGATTGTCCCACTTTCTCAATGCAATCCTCCAACCGTGGTATGGGATATGAATCTGCTTTTGTCACCGCATTCACCTTACAATAGTCCACACACAGCCTTTGTGTTCCATCTGGTTCCGGTATCAGTACATTAGAGAACTCCAGTTACTGCAGCTAGACTCAATGATATCATTTTGAAGCATGAAATCAATTTCTTTTTGTACTTGTGATAACTTTGCCAGATTTAAACTATAAGGCTATTGCCTCACTGAAGATGATCATGTAAAGCTAAATGTGTCTTTCCCAAATTATTTCCAGAAATAGATTTGTGTGACTGCAATAGCTTTTCCAAATCACTTTGACACTTACTTGGAAGGTAACTCAATATTTCATTTAAATTTTCAAGCATCCCCTCATTTTCCAATTTGATTAGAGGAAAATCAATTTCAGAGTCCTGTACTTCTACCTCTTTCTTATCACCCATCATCACTAACACCTCTTTTTGTTCTTCTTCCCTGTCAAAGTTCTTTTTAAGCATATTTACATGACACACCCTCTGCTTCCTTCTTCTATCTGGAGTATTAAATAATTTACTTCACTCAATTTCTTTTAAATCCTGTAAGGCCTGCTAAATCTTGCATTTAAGGAACCCCCTAGTTCTGGTAAAAAAAAAACTAGTACTTTCTCTCCAGGAACAAAACAAAACAAAAAAGAATTTTAGCCTTCTTACTATCACTTTCGTCACTTGCTATGAGATCTTTAAATGTTCCCTGGCTAACTCATATGCTCTATTCAATCTTTCCCTGAAATTTGACATGTAATCCAGGAGAGTAGTTTCTGAAATTTGACCCACCAATTTCTCATGAATCAATTTCAACGGTCCCCTTACCTCATGATCATAAACTAGTTCAAAAGGGCTAAAACCAGTCGATGCATTAGGAGCATCTCTAATAGCAAATAACAAAACTTGAATTCCCGTATCCCAATCGTGTGCATAATTCTGACAGTATGCTCTTATCGTAGTTTTTAAAGTTTGATGCCATCTTTCCAAAGCTCCTTGTGACTCCGGATGATAAGCTGTTGATTTAAACTGTTTTATCCCCAAACTGTTCATCACTTCCTTAAACAGCTGTGATGTGAAATTTGACCCTTGATCTGATTGTATTTCCTTAGGTAAACTATACCTTGTAAAAAATTTAATTAACTCCTCCACAATCTTCTTACTTGTAATACTTCTTAAAGATAGCACTTCAGGAAATCTAGTAGACACATCCATTATTGTCAATAAATACAGATTTCCACTTTTAGTCTTAGGGAGGGGTCCTACACAATCAATCATGACCCTGGTAAAAGGTTCTCCAAATGCTGGTATTGGGATTAAAGGTGCAGGCTTAATCACTGCTTGTGATTTTCCTGTTACTTGACATATATGACAGGTTCTACAGAATTGACTACATCCCTATGCAATCTTGGCCAAAAAAGTACCTCTGTATCTTTTCCTATGTTTTCCTAATTCCTAAATGGCCCCCCATTGGAATTTCATCAGCAATCCCCAGAATCTCATTTCTATAGCCTAATGGGATAACAATCTGATGCATCTCCCTCCAGCTTTCATTTGCTGAGACATGAACCGACTGCCACTTTCTCATTAATAAATTCCCTCGAAGATAATAACATACTGGAATACATTTTGCTGAATAAGCTTTCTGATATAACTGTTTTAATTGCAAATCATTTTTCTGTAATTCCACTAATCTCCTTGAGTTAAACACTTCAACTCAACTGTCCTGCATTCTTTCCCCCGAACAACAAATATCACTATCCCACGACATCAAGGATTGACTAGTCCCTGCGTTTCTTAAAATTTTAGCACCTTTATCTACTCCACCTTGTGCACGTGGAAAGACTTTCCCTTCACATACAAATTCTTTAAACATTTCTGCAACCTGCTTCTCAGAATTCTCTTGAATAAACTGTGAACACATTCCCACTTCTATACCTCTCACTGATTCTCTCTGTTTCACCTGTACACAAGCCACTGGTTTATCTTGTGCCTGAACCTCAGAACCCACAGTACTTTTGCTTCCAGAGCTTTTCTGTACCCCAATAATTCCTACAGATTTTCCCTGCAATCTCGAACACACTGACTTTGGTGTGCCCCAATTTATTACAATGAAAACACCGCAATGTTCAAATGTCACTTCTACCTTCAGCACCTTCCTTTTTGTTCTGAGAAAAAAACTCCCTGGGAACTTCCCTGACTACCTGCCTACCTTTCACCTTCCCACTTTTTATCCTTTTCCAAATTGAAAGGGTGACGGGAAAAGGTTGAAAATGAACTAACTCATAATTATCAACTACCTCTGCTGCTTGTCTTACAGAATCAACCCTCTGTTGCTCCACATGAGTTCTCACTACTTTTGAATTGATTCCAAAAGAATTACTTCCCGAAAGGCTGCATAGGTTGTCTCTATTTTTAACGCCTGTATCCAACAGTCAAAATTATTTTGTTTTACTCTTTTGAACTCAATATAAGTTTGCCCAGGCTATTTTCTCATATTCCTAAATTTCTGCCTGTATGCTTCAGGAACCAACTCATATGGACTCAAAATAACTTTTTTCACCACATCATAATCCACCGTCATTTCTTCTGAAAGCGAAGCATATATCTCAAGCCCCCTACCTAACAACGTAGACTGTAATAATAATGTCCAGTTTTCCTGTGGCCATTACATCTGTTTAGCTAGCTTCTCAAATGAAATAAAGAATGCTTCAATATCTGTTTCCTCAAACTTTGGAAGAGCTTGTACAAATTTAAACATATCCCCACTGAGTTCTACTCTTAGAGATAAATCCTTCCTCACCTACTGACATCTCTTTTCTAACTCTCCCAACATTTGCAGGTGGAATTCTCTCTCTCATTCTTTTTCTCTTTCCTCCCTCTCTATCTTCACGATTTATAATTCCCTTTTAAAAGCCATTTCTCTGTCCTTTGCTTCAAATTCAAGCTTTTTCAGTTCCTATGTTTGTTCAAATTTCTAGCATCTTCATTTGTAATTGAAGTCCCACTACCTCCAGCTTTGACTCACTAGTGTCAGGTTTCACTTCCAACTGTAGATGCTGTGCTATACTTTTAATGCTGTCAGATTTCCTAGCTCCCACAGGTAACCCCTATTATAACTTAACTGCCAACTCTGTTAACTTACTTTTGGTTGTTTTCCCCAATGCAAACAGAGTTATCTCTTCAATTCACAGACAAGTCTTAGCAATTGCTAAAGCCATCTTGCACTCTCACCACTTCTAAAATACCTCACAACTCCTGAATTCAAGGTGCCTCTCATACTCGTAAGCTTAAGATTCACCAATTCCTAACCAATCAAGGAATTAGAAATATAATTTATCCCAGCACAGCCCCCAATTGTTATGACTGATGCAGTTGGTAAAGTGGAGTTATTTAAAAAATCCCAGAGGGAAACTTAAAACTATTGTCATAACCCATAATTTTAAGTGTTATGTTGAGATGCAACTCTAAATTCAGGAATTAGATTATCAGTTCTTGAGGTTTTACATTAAACTACTTGAAACATTTTATTAATTTACACAGGTTGAAAATATATATACACATGGCTACAAATTACTACCATCATAACTTTTAGCAAATTCCCAAACTAATCTCCATTAAGGCAACAGCAACCCATAGACTTAACCAAACACCAGGCAAAGCATTTTCACCATAAGAATTCAAAATGAGGTTCTTTTCACTGTGGAGCCAGTTGGAGGCTTACAGCTGCCTTTTGATCTTACATTGCCTCTGCTCTGTACACCTGAAAACGACTGAAGTTATACCTACCGCCACTGATTGAATTGAAATTCTCATTGTCTCACCAGTCTCTTTGAACTTTACCTTTTAATAATGAAACCCCATTCATTGTACCAATTTTGGTAGTAATATAAACATTTTGCTTGGTAACTGCTAGAAAGGCATCAAGTTTTCACCCCACTTTTTGAATGCTCTATTCAAAAAGTGCAAATACACTCTACTTCTCTGTTTACATCTCAAACTAGTACATATCAAAGCACCCAGACTAGCTGACTTTAATCCAATTAAGACATACCTGCAGATTAAACCTCTATTTTAAAATAAAAATATTTTCCAAACTATTACATACATTAATAGCTTCATAACAAATAAGTATCTTATCCCCCACACTGGCCCCTCCCCCCTGCCCCACCCCCCATTAGGGCCATTTGTGACTAGTTCATCCTGCTTTCTACTTTTAATGTCGCCATTAGCACCTCCTTTGGCCAGTATCACTACCATCAACACGCCTTCGACCTTTTGTTTATGACATCTTTTGCAATCTCTCCTTTGCCTCCATTTATCGCTGGCCTTCTATCCAGCTTCACCTGTCTCCTTCCCCCCCCCCCCCCCCCCCCCCCCCACGGCCGAACAGTGCATATTTCACCACATTTTTACTTTAATTCTGAAGAAGAGTCATATGGACTAGAAACAATAACTAAGTCTTTCTCTCCACAGATGCTGTCATACCTGCTGAGTTTTTCCAGCAATTTTGTTTTTTTTTCAGATTTCCAGCATTCATAGTATTTTGCTTTTATCATAAGTAAAGGGACAGTTTTATTCCTTATGTACCATTACCACTCTTTACTTGTTGAAGACTACTTTTCTCTGAACAAATAGTACACCTGCATTGCCTGAAGTAAGGTTAGAAAGTAAGACTGCACAAGTCAATGCATTGGTATACCCACCGAATGAAAGGTGATATACTGAAAATGGAAGGACAGGTCTGATTTCCACAAGAGCCTCCTCTAATTCCATCTACTTCAGCTCACCCAATCAACATAGCCTCTGTTCTGTTCTCCCTCAAACTTATATAGCTTCCCTTAAGTGCATCTATACTCCGTGTGGTAGTGAGTTCCATGTTCTCACCATTCTGAGTAAAGAAATTCTTTTGATTCCTTATTGAGCTTATAAGTGACTATTTTATTTTTGTGGCCTCTAGTTTGAATCTCCCTACAAGGTGAATCACTTTCCCTACATCTTTGCTTCTAGACTTCTTCAGGCTGCTTCTCAGATTTCTCTTTTTATAGAGGAAGGAGTTCCAGCTTGTTCCATCTTTCCTGACAGTTGTATCCTCTCAGTTTTGATATCATTCATATAAATATTTTGTTCACTTTGCCAATGCTTCTGTAACTTTTGTTATGGAGATCAGAACTGCGCACAGTACTGTGTTGCTCCTCATCTCATCTGATGCTTAACAGAATTTCTACAATAAAATAATCTTTTCAGACCCCTTTTCTCCAGCCAGAAGTTACCAAGTTTTTGTATTCCACGCTGAAATGACGTTCCGATGGTGAAGCTGATCTTTGGCATTGGCACAAAATGGCTGATAATGAATTGGCAGTCTGTTTTGCAATACAAGAAGTTCAAGGAAGAAGTACGATCAAGAAATCTTTCAGCAGTTGACAACAGACATGATTAACATCACAGAAATATGATAGAATACAAATTGGGAAGGATATAAATTGTTTAGAAGAGTTTGTATTGCGAGAGAGTTGGTGTAGTGGCAGTTGACATATAGGGCGGAATTTTCCCAGATTGGTACTAAGTGCAGTAGCGGGCAGGTAAAACAAAGTTTTACCCGCTGACGGTGATGACGGGTTTTCATATCGTATGGTCCTGAGCCCGTCTCATTATATATGCACTCCCAGGAAACATGCTGTTTCCATGGCGGATGGGCTCCTCATTCACCCGCTCAGCATCACCCCACCGTTGTATCACACCAGGCGCCATGTTTAAAGGCCAGTCGCAAGCACAGCGCTCATTGCTTCTAGCTCACCACTACTGCCCGGGAGACATGGTGCTTAAAGGCAAGAAACTGCAGAACCCCAGTTTAATGACAGGTCCATCGAGTGACTGCTGAATGCCATGGAGGCCTGCTGGGATGTACTGTACCCCCGCGCTGGCCGCAGGATGGGCAACAACGTAACCAATCTAGCTTGGGAGGTAGTGGCAATGGTGGTCAGCGCCAAAGCCCTTCAGAAGAGGACACCCACCCAGTGCCACAACAGGATGAATGATCTCCTTTCCAACAGGGTAAGCCACTCTTTTCATCACTCAACTCACACACTCACAAAACCAGCACACACCCACAGGGCCCTCACTGATGGCCAGTTCAAGGGACATCACCATTCACTCTCTCACACTCACAATCACTGTCCTCATCCTGTCCATGGGGTCACTCACCACCCACACAGCCAGGCACATTTATCATCTGGCTCATCAGGCGTCCTGCTTACACTTTCTCCATCTCTATCCATGCAGGACAACATGGCACACAACAAGAGAGAGAGGTCGCAGAATGGTGGTGGAATGCCGGATATCAAGGTCCTCATTGACTTTGAAAATGGAGCCATCCAGCTGGCCGGCGAGGATCTGGACTTGTCCGGTGCTGACAGTGAGGTCAATGCTGCTCTACCAAGTGAGGATCCAGCACTGCAACATTCATCAGACAATGCCGTGAGTGATGTGTCCTCTTTCACAGGCTACTGTCCTGCACTAATATCTCCCCCTGCTTTCGCAAGCATATCTGCCAAACAGCTGACAGAGTCCATGACCCAGGGCCTCCAATCATGCCCCAAAGAAACCTCTAAAGGGGAATCTGGAGGCACCCCCTACTGAAGTCCCATCACAGCGCTCACCCACACCCTCCACCAGCGCAGAGACACACACCTAGGGAATCTAGCTTTAGAGTAGCCCTGGGAGCACATTGTGGTGAGCACATCGCACTGTCTGATCCACAGCTGGCAGTGGCAGGGACTTCCCAGGTGTCCGGCATTGGCGAACTGCTGGAGGCCAGAAATTTGCTGAGTCAGAGGCAGATGATGAGCCTCCGTACTCGGCCATGTCACAGTTGCTGGTGCCGCAAAGGCAAGCTAGGGAAGGGATGTCCGTTGGACTCCTCAGATTGCAAGGCACGGTGGAGGAGTCCGTCCATCTTCAGTCTCAGGTGATAGCGCTGGCATGCCAACGCACCAAGGTTAGCACTGGTAGAATGGTGGCTGCCATGGAGACCTGGTCCAGGACTTTGCTCCTGCACTGCTGCACGGCTTGAACTCCATCGCTGATGCCGTTGTTGGTCTCCTATGGCGTGTACGTGAGAAGAGTGCCCGGCAGCTCGATCTCACTCCAGCTACCCCTGCTCCCCATCCGACTCACCTCTTCCTGTGAACTCAGCAGCTCCAGCTCCACAGGCTGAGGAGGATCCCACTGCCACACAGCAGGACCCCAAAAGCAGGCCTGGGCCCTCCAAGTCTCGGCCCTCCAGAGGACGCCCGCCAAAGTCATTACATACAGGTCGTCACAGTCAGCAGTCTGCTTCCACCTCTGTTGTGGATGTCCGTAGAGCACTAAGACATAGCGGCAGGGTTAGGAAAGTTAAGGAGAATTAGTTGCACAGCCTGGGCACGGGTGGTAATCACAGGTACATACTGTTTACTATTGTCAATAAACTCCCAAGAATGTCTCCCTGCCTATGGCTCCTTGCTCTGAAGAGCAGTGCTGATGTCACTCGGATGTGAAACCTTTCCGCACAAGATAAAGGCAGGTGTCTCAGTCCAGGGCATCTTCCCTGTGCTCTGTGCAACCTTCAGACCAAAGTGATGGTCCAACCCCACACTCCCTGGAGACGTTACCGATGCCTGCGCCTTGGCAGTGCTTGTCATTTCTGCCAGAATGTCATGGGCAGGCATTCTCTCTGTGTGCTCTCAGCACCTTTAAAGAGGGGCTGGCCCCATCTCTTCAGCATCGTGATCACTGATGCTGTGCTCCAGCTCTTGAAGGGCTCAGGCGCTGAAGACACACAAAGCTTCAGCTTCTTCCAACATTTCATGGCTGCGTCTCTATGATGTGACCCTAATCAAGGAGCGCAAATGAGCTGCCCTCGGCTGAACAGGAGACAGACATTCACAGAGGCTGTGTGAAGATTTATGCAGTGTCCTCAGTGTATGTAATCATCATCCTCCTGCAACTGAGCATTTATTAGGGCCTCCACTGCATCTCCATGAAAGGAGCATCCTCACAGAGGGTATTCACGCTGCCTTAACCCAGACTAGAGTCAAACATTCACAAGTGCGATGTGAGGAATTATGGAGTCAGCTCGCTGCATGTCGTCAATATCCTCCACAAAGCTAGTAGCTATGAGGGCCTCCTGAGTGTGCCTGCCTCATCTAGCCACTGCAAGGGCCTCATCCCTGTCAGTGTCCTCCTCATCGGAGGAGACGTGCAGCTCTTTCATCTCCTCCTCAGCCAGCTCGTCTCCCCGTTGGAGTGCCAGGTTGTAAAGGACGCAGCAGACTACAACGATGCTTGACACCCTCTGCCGACTATATTGCAGGGTTCCATGAGACCGGTCCAGGCACCAGAAGCTCACCTTCAGCAACCTGATGATCTGCTCCACCAAGATGTGAGACATGAGCTTCGTTATACTGTAACTCTGCTGCAGTCTGAGGCTGCCACATGGGTGTCATCAGCCATGGCCTCTGTGGGTGGCCCTTATCCCCAAGGAGCCATCTCTGCAGCTTCTGTGGACCCTGGAAGACTCCAGAGATGTGTGACTGACTGAGGATGCAGGCGTCATGCACACTCCCTGGAAACTGTGCGCATACCTGCAGGATGCATTTCTGGTGGCTGCACACCAGCTGCACATTCAGCAAATGGAAGCACTTGTGGTTGATGTAGTCCACCGCGTGTTGCAATGGAGATCTGAGCGCCACATGAGTGCAGCCAATCGCACTCTGAACCTGGGGGAATCCCGAAATCAGGGCGAATCCAATTGCTCTTGCATCCTGGCTGTCCTGGTCCCAAGCAAAATGCACAAAGTTGTGTGCCCCCGCGAAGATGGTATCTGTGATCTCATGGACGCATTTGTGGGTGGACGATTGAGAGATCCCACAGAGGTTGCCTGTGGAGCCCTGAAAGGATCCACTGGCAGAGAAATTGAGCGCCGTGGTCACTTTCATAGCCACTGGCAGTGGATGCCCTCCATGTCCCCTATGTCCCCGTGGCGCCAAATCCTATAGTAATTGGCAGATGTGAGAGAACAGTTCCCTAGACATTCACAGTCTTCGGCAACACTGGTTCTCAATGCTCTGCAGGAATGAAAGACGGTGTCTATAGACCCTGGGTGTCTCTAGGCACCAGCCTGTGATGGTTCACTGTGGCTCTTGGGCGGTGTGTGCGGGAGCCCCAGCTACCCTTTCTTCCTGAGGTTGCTGCTCCTGCCTCTACACAGACAGGAGCCTCAGTCACTCTCTCCTCCATTGTCTTCGCTCTCTGTAGGACATCTGGAATACAGCTACTTCACCAGGCTCCATGATCCTGATGTAGTCCTCCTGCAGAATGAAAGAAAGAGACATGTGGTTAGCATGTGTGTACTAAGAACGTATCCTCGTTAAATGTAATGGCCCTTAAAGCTTCCTGGAGAGTGCTGGCCACCACTTATTTGGCCAGAGATTAGTGTGCTACAAGGCTGCTCTGTCAGCTTGAACCATGGGGAAGACTGGTCCAAACCAGGATGCCGAGATTGCAAGGGGCTGTGAGTGCCTCCAGCAGTGACTGCTACACAGCCAGCTTTAGCGAGGAAATTGTACAACGTGTGCAGTCCAACTGCTCTGCAGCCCACTAAAGTGCTCATGAATTTGCAGTCTGTGTGTGTGTGTGTGTGTGTGTGTGTGGGTGGGTGGGTGGAGGAGCGGGGGGTGGTGGGGGGGGGGGCGTTGCTGCGCGGGGGTGGGGTGTTGGGTGGCAGGGGAGCTCTGGAGGACTGTATGGCACTTTGATGCCTCTGTGTTGCTTGAGTGGGCAGAAAAACTAGGAGCCCAACCCCAATCATATCAATGAGGCTGTGCCTGAACTGTCTCAGTTGCAGAGGAATGGTCACTTTCCACGACTCTATATTCTCAGTAGATCTCAGACCCCTGTCATCTTCCAGGATCCACAGAGGCTGCATGGTTGGCTCCTTGGGGACAAGGACTACCTGCAGAGATATAGCTGAAGACGCCTGTGTGGCAGCCTCAGAGTGCAGCAGAGAGAAGGTACAATGAGGATCATGCTGCAACTCGCACTTTGGTGGAGCAAATCATTCGGATATTGAAGATGAGGTCCCGGTGCCTGATACAGTGGAGCCCTGCAATACAGTCCGCAGAGGGTGTCACGCATTGTCATCATCTGCTGCGCCCTTCACACCCTGGCGCAACCTTCACAACAGGGGAAGGAGCTGCCTGAGGAGAAGATGGAGAAGCTTCACATCTCCTCAAATGAGGAGGACAGCAATGGGGATGATAATGAGGAGGTTCTCGAAGATGAGGATGTCGGCAACGAGGACATCACATTGTCCAGGCGAGGCAGGTGCGCTCGGGAGATCCTCGTGACTGCTAGACTCATGGAGGATGATGACGACATGCAGTGAGGACACTCCATAGATCCTCACATTGCAGCTGTAAACATCAGACCCCTGTCTGGCTGATGTCAGCACACATATGCTCTGTGATAAGGCTCCTGTCATGGAGATGCAATGAATGCCCATAGTCCCTAGATTCCAGGAAAATGACAACGACATGCACTGGGGCCACGCCATAGATCCTCACATAACTTATGTGAATGTCTGACTCCTCTCTGGCTATTGGTAGCTCACTTGTGCTAAGTGAACAGGGTCATATGGAATGCAGTGGCGAAACTGTAACTTCTCCTGATCCTATGGCATCCTTTGTGAGCTGAACCCTTCAGGACCACACTGTCACTGGACACAGATGCTGATGAGCTGTGGGGCTAACCACACCTCAAAGGTGCTGAAAGCACACAGGGAGAATGATGGAACTCTTTGCTGCCGGCCCAGGACATTTCTGGCTGCAGAAATGATAAGCTCCATCAAGGTGCAGGCATGGCTAATGTGTCCAGTGACTGTGAAGGCGCACCATCAGTGTGCTGGGAAGGTTGCACAATGTACAGGGAAGAGGTCATGGACTGAGACATGCGCTTTTATCTTGTGCAGCAACCATGTTTTCACTTCAGATTGACACGAGCACTGCTCATCGTAACAAGGAGAAATAGACAGGGTGACATTGTTGAGAGTTTACTTACAATAGTCAACGTTATGTACAAGTGATTAATACTCGTGCCAATGCGGTGAGACTAATTTTTCAGTTTCTGGAGCTGCAAAAGCAAGCTCAGGAACATCAGGTAAGGATGTCTGCTGCACTCAGATTGCAAGGCATGACGAAGGGGTCTGTCCGCCTTCACTCTGAGCTGACAGCGCCAGCACGCCAATGAAATTTTCTTAACCTTCCTAACTATGTCTTAGTGCTTCCCCAATATCCACAGCGGAGTTGGAGGCAGCCTACTGACTTCTACACCCTGCCTGTGATGACCTTGACAGACATCCTCTGGAGGGCCCAGATCTGGAAGGCCCCGACCTACTTTTGGTGTCCTACTGTGTGGCAGTGGCACGCTCTTTAGCCTGTGGAGCTGGAACTGCTGGGGTCACAGGAAGAGGGGATTGGGATAAGCCAGCTGCTCCTGGAGTCACCGGAGTGGATGGCCCCAGGGTGTGCACGTGTTGATCCTCCTCCCTATGGGTGCCTGAGGGCCCCTGGCTGACTCCTTGAGGAGAATGGGAAGTTGGAATGAGATCGAACTGCCCCACACTCCCTTGCGTTGACAGTATTGGAGGCCAACTATGGCATCACCAATGGGAATTCAGCCTAGGCAGCAGTGCAGGACCTTGGATCAAGGTTTTCATGGCAGCTGCCATCCTATCAGCATTGACCTCGGCGTATTGGCATGCCGGCGCTGTCAGCTCAGAGTGAAGATGGACGAACTCCTTTGTCATGCCTTGCAATCTGAGTGCAGCGCACATCCCTACCTGTTGTTCCCGAGCTTTTTGCAGGTCCAGAAACTGAGATATGACCGAGTCCAGAGGCTCCTCTTCTGCCATGAACTCAGCAGATTTCTGGCTTCCAGCAGTCCTCCAAGTACCAAGGACCTGGAAAGTCCCTGCCACCACCTGCTGTGGATCAGTGCGATGCGCTCACCAGACCGTGACCCTGACACTACTCTAAAGCTGGATCATACTGAGGTGTATGGTGGAGGGTGAGGGTGGGTGCTGTGATGGGTCTTCAATGAGGGTGTCACCAGATTCTTCTTCTGACATGTGTCTTTGGGGCTTGAGTTGAGGACCTGGCTCATGGAACCTCTTGGCTGCTTCCCAGATGTGCCTGTGAAAGCAAGGAGAGATAATTAGTACATGGCAGGGGACTGCGGAACAGGGGAACTGACTCACAGCATGGTTGTCAGAGGGATGTTGCACGACTTGATCCTCACTTGGTTGAGCACCGCCGACCTCAGTGGCAGCATAGGAATGGTCCAGATCAGCGCTAGCCACCTGGATGACTCTACTTTCAAAGTCTGTGAGGTCCGACATTCCTCCACCAGTCTGTGACCTCTCCCTTTTGCCGTGTGCCAGCTTGTCCTGCATGAAGACAGATGAACTGGGTGTAAGCAGGATGCCTGCCAGGCCAGATGAGAATGATGCCTGGCATGTGTGGGGGCTGAGTGGTGCACAGATGGAATGAGGACACGACCTGCAGGGTAGATGAAGGTGTGTGTGGGAGTGAATGGTGATGTCCCTTGAACTGGCAGTGAGTGAGATCCCTGTGGATGTGTGATGTGTTTATGAGTGTGTGAGTTGAGAGTGACGAGAAGAGTGACTTACCCTGGTGGAATGGAGGAGATCATTCATCCTCTTTCGGCACTGGATGATTATCTTCTTTTTCAGGGCGTTTGCGCTGACCACCGCTGCCACCACCTCCCATGTTGGATGGGTGACCTTGTTTGCTGGTCTTCGCCCAGAGCAGGGGTAGAGGCCTTTGTGGCAGTCCTCTACTGCGCCCAGTAGGTACTTGAGGGAGGCATCACTAAACTTGGGGGCAACATGTTTCCTCCCTTTGGCAGCCATCGGTTCCCAGCAGCTTCCTATCCCTTGTAGAGTGCTAGCTCTGTGCAAGGGTGGCCTTTAAATATGGTGCCCGGTTTACTGAAGGCCTGAGGTGATGGTGGGGCGGGCAAGTCAAAGGCCATCCTGCCAGCGACCTGCCATGTTTCCTGGGAATGTATAATGTATGAAGCGGGACATGCCAGGAAGGGGATGATATGGCTTGAAAAACTGCCATTGCAGCTGGTGGGTAAAACGTCCTTTTTCCCACCTGCTACCGCATTTAGTGCAAATCTGGGATGATTCCGCCCAATGTCTCTAGAGTTAATGGAAGATTTTTTATCACTCAACAAAGAGAGAAAACATCCTGGCTCTGGTTATGAGTGAAATGGATGATCAAATCTCCAACAGAAAGGAATTAGAGAGCGTTGTAGAGGTATATTGTCTCACTATTCTCATTATTGTCAGCATAAGTGCCAAACAGCTGTGCAACCTTAAGGTAAAAAAATCTTAGGGGCCGGATAAGATGCATTGAAGGATTCTTAAGGGAATAAGGGTGGAAATTGGAGGAGTGCTGGCAGAATTCTTCCAGAATCACTGAATACTGGAGAGGTGCCTGGGGATTGGATAAAGGCAGATGTTACTCCTATTTTTAATAAAAGCTACAAAAGTAACAAAAGTAACTTAGGAAACTAAAAATCAGTGAGTTTGACAGCTACTGTGGGAAAAGATATGGAAACTCTTATTAAAGTAAGATAAATAAATTCATAAAAGATAGCCAATGTGGCTTGATGAAGCAATCTTGGCAATCTAACTTTTTGGTTTTCCTCCAAGAGTGTGACAAAAAGAATTTGATAGAACTTGATCAGCCATACTGCAGGATTCAATGGCAAACCACTGCACTGCTTTGCCAAGCATAATCATGGACCAATCCAATGGAAATTCGCGGTCACCTCTTAGGACATGGTACCTGGAGGAGGAGGAGGTTCAAACTATTTGACCAATAGTGCCCAGAGGAAGGTGGTACAGTGATTTTGACATTAGCCTGGTAGAATGAAAGCACAGGGGTTGCATATTGGTCTTTTATTTAACATTTTTATAAATGATCTGGAGCCAAGATTTGCTGTGGCCATATTTACAGATGATACAAATGAAAGTAGAGAAATGGAACACGCTTCAGGTATGGAAGATCCAGGAAGGGACAATTACTTAAATGGAAAGAAAATAATGTGCATAGAAATTGAAAGAAATCTGGGGGTTCTTACTGGGAATAAATTGAAGCTATCATTGCAATGCTCGTTAACAGTGAGTAAACCATTCAGACATTAGAATATATTAAAAAGTCAATATTGTACCAACATAGTGAAGTATTCCTGCCACTTTATAAATTACAGCATTCAGAATACTGTATATAGTTCTGATCACCAGAGTGAAAAGGAAATTGCAGCTGTTGAAAGGATACAGAAGCAAGCAGAATGAGTGCGAGAATGAAGTAATTGAATATTGAGGAGCGATTACTTAAATTGGGTGTGTTTTCACTGGAAAAGAGAAATGAAAACAGCATTCCTGGTGGTATGATTACTGTTTTTAGGATTCTACAGGGACTGGATAATGTAAACTATGACAAGCTGTTTCAGCTCATCCTGAAGAGTAGATCAAGAGGACAAGGCCTGCACATAAAGGGGAGCACGTTTCAAAACTAATCCAAGGAAACATTTATAGAAGGCAGAGGGGGTGTGGAGGAGGCCAAAAATGTCCAAAGAATCTAGCAAGGCTGAGGACACACAGAGGTCCTGCTGAACATAACAGCCATTTCCTGCTTGGGACCATGCCAAATGGAGAGACTCTCTGGCAGCCTGGAAGGAACACCAACAGCAGAAGGACGCAGTTGATGAGCCTTGAGGATGGTCCCTGGCAAGCAGGAGGGGCGGAGGGAAAGGCCCCAGTCGACATGTGGAGGAGAGAGGAAGGATGGTGGGAAAGAGAGGCTGCAATTAGTGCTGGGGGAGACCCATAAGGCTTCCATTTGGGGGCATGGGTAGCATTCGTGCTTCTGATCCACAAGGAAGCATGAATCCGAATCTGCAGTTCCCACCCCCCCCTCACTTCTGGGAACCCGTGCAGAATAGTGGAGTTTAAATTTGGCTCCTACACTGTGGGAGTCTGATTTAAATACAATGATTAAAAATCATGCCTTTCCATGGCGGGACATGTGGACATCATCATATCTGTCGACGTGAAAATGTCAGCAGGCATATACGCAGTAAACTGGATATCTGTTTCCTATAGTTAAGTGTTTAATCCTCCTCCCACTTGTCATGAGAGCAGGGATGGTGGTTAATAGCAAGGCCATTTGGTGAGCAAATGGTAAATCTATGGGTAAAATGATGGTAGCAGATAATGTTGATTCATCCAAATGCAATTTAAGCAATAATATCTTGGGATACACTATATGAGGAGTTTGAGATGTGATACGCTTGGGAGGAAAAGGTGACTTAAATGACAGGCAATGGGAAGCACAGAGTCAAGCTTGCAGACTGAACATATGACCATATACGAACATACAAAATAGGAGCAGGTGTAGGCCATTCGGCCCCTTGAACCTGTTCAACCATTCAATAAAATCATGGCTGATCTGTTTGTGTTTTGAATTCCACATTCCCATCTACCTCTGATAACCTTTGATTCCCTTGCCTAACAAGAATATACCTACTTCTGCCTTAAAAATATTCCATGACCCTGTCTCCACCGCCTTTGAAGGCAGAGCATTCCAAAGTTGCACAGCCCTCTGAGAGAAAAAAATTCTCCTCATCTCTGTCCTAAAAGGGCAACCCCTAAATTTAAGATAGTGCCCCCTAGTACTGGACTCACCCTCAAGAGGAAACATCCTTTCCACGTTCACCTTGTCAATATCGTTGAACATCTTATATACTTCAATCAGGTTACCCCTCACTCTTCTAAACTCCAGTGGAAACAAGCCCAGTCTGTCTAATCTTTTCTCATAAGACAACCCACTCATTCCAGGTATCAATCTAGTAAACCTCCTCTGAACCGCCTCAAATGCATTTACATCCTTCCTTAAATAAGATGTGGTCTCACCTGTGCCCTGTATAACTGAAGCATAACATCCTTACTTTTATGTTCAATTCCTCTTGTAATAAAGATAGCATTCCAATGGCCTTCTTAATTACTTGCTGTACCTGCATACTAACTTTGTGTGACTCATGCACTAAAACACCTAGATCACTCAGCACCTCGGAATTCTGCAGCCGTTCTCCATTTAAGTAATACTCTGCTTTTTTATTCCTCTTGCCAAGGTGAACAACTTCACATTTTCCTACATTATACTCCATCTGCCAGATTTTTGCTCACCCAATCAACCTATCTATATCTGTCTGCAACCTCCTGATGTCCTCTTCACAACACACTTTCTGCATATCTTTGTGTCATCTGCAAATTTATCTATTGTGCCTTCATTCCCCTCATCTAAGTCATCATTATAAAATGTAAAAAGTTGAGGCCCCAGTACAGACCCCTGCAGGACTCCACTCACCACAGCCTGTCAATCAGAACAAGACCCATTTATGCATATCCGCTCCAAGTAACTCACCATCCTGAACAAAAACAGAATTACCTGGAAAAACTCAGCAGGTCTGGCAGCATCGGTGGAGAAGAAAAGAGTTGACGTTTCAAGTCCTCATGACCCTTCAACAGAACTAAGTGAATCTAAGGAGAGGGGTGAAATATAAACTGGTTTAAGGTGGGGGGGGGGGAATGGGTGGGGAGAGAGATATGGGGGGGCGGTGGTGTAGTTGTAGGGACAAGCAAGCAGTGATAGGAGCAGATAATCAAAAGATGTCACAGACAAAAGAACAAAAGAACACAGAGGCGATGAAGGTGGTGATATTATCTAAACGAATGTGCTAATTAAGAATGGATGGCAGGGCACTCAAGGTACAGCTCTAGTGGGGGTAGGGTGGAAAGGCTAGCAGGGCATAAAAGTTTTAAAAATAATGGAAATAGGTGGGAAAAGAAAAATCTATATAAATTATTGGAAAAAACAAAAGGAAGGGGGAAGAAACAGAAAGGGGGTGGGGATGGAGGAGGGAGTTCAAGATCTAAAGTTGTTGAATTCAATATTCAGTTCAGAAGGCTGTAAAGTGCCTAGTCGGAAGATGAGGTGCTATTCCTCCAGTTTGCGTTGGGCTTCACTGGAACAATGCAGCAAGCCAAGGACAGACATGTGGGCAAGAGAGCAGGGTGGAGTGTTAAAATGGCAAGCGACAGGGAGGTTTGGGTCATTCTTGCGGACAGACCGCAGGTGTTCTGCAAAGCGGTCACCCAGTTTACGTTTGGTCTCTCCAATGTAGAGGAGACTGCATTGGGAGCAATGAATGCAGTAGACTAATTTGGGGGAAATGCAAGTGAAATGCTGCTTCACTTGAAAGGAGTGTTTGGGCCCTTGGACAGTGAGGAGAGAGGAAGTGAATGGGCAGGTGTTGCATCTTTTGCGTGGGCATGGGGAGGTGCCACAGGTGGGGGTTGAGGAGTAGGGGGTGATGGAGGAGAGGACCAGGGTGTCCCGGAGGGAACGATCCCTACGGAATGCCGCCGGGGGGGGTGAAGGGAAGATGTGTTTGGTGGTGGCATCATGCTGGAGTTGGTGGAAATGGTGGAGGATGATCCTTTGAACGCGGAGGCTGGTGGGGTGATAAGTGAGGACAAGGGGGACCCTATCATGTTTCTGGGAGGGAGGAGAAGGCATGAGGGCGGATGCGCGGGAGATGGGCCGGACACGGTTGAGGGCCCTGTCAATGACCGTGGGTGGAAAACCTCGGTTAAGGAAGAAGGAGGACATGTCAGAGGAACTGTTTTTGAAGATAGCATCATCAGAACAGATGCGACGGAGGTGAAGGAACTGAGAGAATGGGATGGAGTCCTTACAGGAAGCGGGTTGTGAGGAGCTGTAGTCGAGGTAGCTGTGGGAGTCGGTAGGCTTGTAATGGATATTGGTGGACAGTCTATCACCAGAGATTGAGACAGAGAGTTCAAGGAAGGGAAGGGAAGTGTCAGAGATGGACCATGTGAAAATGATGGAGGGGTGGAAATTGGAAGCAAAATTAATAAATTTTTCCAAGTCCCAACGAGAGCATGAAGCAGCACTGAAGTAATCATCGATGTACCAGAGAAAGAGTTGTGGAAGGGGGCCGGAGTAGGACTGGAACAAGGAATGTTCCCACATACCCCATAAAGAGACAGGCATTGCTGGGGCCCATGCGGGTACCCATAGCCACACCTTTTATTTGGAGGAAGTGAGAGGAGTTGAAGGAGAAATTGTTCAGTGTGAGAACAAGTTCAGCCAGACGGAGGAGAGTAGTGGTGGATGGGGATTGTTCAGGCCTCTGTTCGAGGAAGAAGCTAAGGGCTCTCAGATCATCCTGGTGGGGGATGGAGGTGTAGAGGGATTGGACGTCCATGGTGAAGAGGAAGCGGTTGGGGCCAGGGAACTGGAAATTGTTGATGTGATGTAAGGTGTCAGAGGAATCACGGATGTAGGTGGGAAGGGACTGGACGAGGGGAGAGAGAAGGGAATCAAGATAACGAGAAATGAGTTCCATGGGGCAGGAGCAAGCTGACATGATCGGTCTACCGGGACAATTCTGTTTGTGGATTTTGGGTAGGAGGTAGAAGCGGGCCGTCCGAGATTGGGCAACTATCTGGTTGGAAGCTGTGGGAGGAATATCTCCAGAGGAGATGAGGTCAGTGACAGTCCTGGAAACAATGGCTTGATGTTCAGTGGTCGGGTTATGGTCCAGGGAGAGGTAGGAGGAAGTGTCTGCGAGTTGACGCTCAGCCTCTGCGAGGTAGAGGTCAGTGCGCCAGACAACAACAGCACCTCCTGACTTGGAAATATACTGCCGCTCCTTCACTGTTGCTGGATCAAAATCCTAGAACTCCCTTCCTAACAGCATTGTTGGTGCACCTACACCACATGGACTGCAGCAATTCAAGAAGGCAGCTCACCACCACCTTCTCAAGGGCAACTAGGGATGGGCAATAAATGCTGGCCCAGCCAGCAAAGCCCACATCCTGTGAATGAGTGAAAAAAATCTCTGTTTTCTGCAAGCCAGCCAATCTTCTATCCATGTTAATGTGTTACCCCGTACACCATGAGCTTTTATTTTCTGCAATAACCTTTGACATGGCACCTTATCAGATGCCTTCTGGAAATCCAAGCACAGTACATCTACAGGCTCCCCTTTATCCATAGCGCATGTTACTCCTTCAAAGAACTCTAATAAATTGGTTTAACACGATTTCCCTTTCATAAAACCATGCTGACTCTCCAATTACTTGAGTTTTTCTATGTGCCCAGCTATAATCTCTTTAATGATCTAGTCTAACACCTTCCCCAGAACAGATGTCATGCTAACAGACCTTCAGTTTCCTGTTTTCTGCCTCCCTCCCTTCTTGAATAGAGGGGTTATATTTGCTACTTCGTGATCTGATGGAGCCTTTCCGAATGTAGCAAATTTTGGCAAATTAACACCATTGAATCTACTACCTCAAAACCCACCTCTTTTAAGACCCTAGGATGAAGTCCATATAGACCCAGAGACTTGTCAGCCCACAGCTCCATCAGTTTGTTCGGTACTGCTTCCCTCGTGATTGTAATTTCACCAAGCTCCCCTCTCCCTTCCACCTCCAGATTTACAGCTACTGCTGGAATGTTTTTTGTATCCTCTATAGTGAAGACAGAAGCAAAATATTTGTTCATTTCATCCGCAATTTCCTCATAATCCACTATTAACTTCCTACTGTCACTCTCCAGAGGACCAACTCTTTTCTTTTTAAATACCTGTAGAAACTCTTGCTATCTGCTTTTACATTTCTGGCTAGCTTCCTCTCATACTCTAATTTATTTCTCCTGATTAACCTTTTAGTCATTCTCTGCCATTCATTGTATTTTGACCAATCATCTGACCTGCCACTCATCTTTGCGCAGTTGTATGCTTTTTCCTTAAGTATGATGCTCTCCTTAACTTCTTTAGTTAACTATGGATGGTGGGTCCTCCCCTTAGAATTTTCCTTCATAGTAGGCATATACTTATTCAGAGTATTCTGAAATATCTCCTTAAATGTCTGACACTGCCTCTCTATTGATCGATCCCCTAGCCTAGTATCCCAGTTCATTTCAGCTAGC
The DNA here is from genome assembly GCF_017639515.1 of Carcharodon carcharias. Lineage (NCBI taxonomy): Eukaryota > Metazoa > Chordata > Chondrichthyes > Lamniformes > Lamnidae > Carcharodon > Carcharodon carcharias. Next base: position 185,297,964 of record NC_054469.1, read on the forward strand.
TCAGCTTTCATGCCCACTTACTTGCCCTTATTTAATATTAAAATACTAGTCTTTGACTGACTCTTCTCCCTTTCAAACTGGGTGTAAAATTCAATGACTTTGTGGTTACTGTTGCCTGGGGGTGCCTTTACTCTGAGATCATTAACTAATCCTGTCACATTACCCAAACCAAATCTAATATAACTGCTCTCTGGTTGGTTCCAGAACATGCTGCTCTAAAAAATTATCTCAAAAGAATTCTATGAAATCCTCATCCAGGCTACTACTGCCAATCTGATTTTTCCACTTTATATGTAGATTAAAATCACCCATGATTATTGCTGTCCCTTTATCACAAGCAACCAATATTTCTTCTTGTATACTTTGTCCTACATGGTGGTTACTGTGAGGCGACCTGTAGACAACTCCCACTAGTGACTTCTTTCCCCTACTGTTCCTCATCTCCACCCAACCCAATTCTACATCCTAATCTCCTGAACAGATGTCATCTCTAACTATTGCACCAATGCCATCCTTGATCAGCAGTGCTACCCCTCTACCTTTACCTAGCTTCCTATTCTTCTTGAATATCATATACCCCTGAATATTCAGGACCCAACCCTTGTCATCCTACACCCACATCTCTGTAAAGATTATCAGATCATAACTGTTTACTTCAATGTGCGCTATCAATTAATTTACTTTGTTATGAATGCTCTGTGCATTCAGATACAGAGCCTTTAGTTTTGTTATCTTCGTAACATTTAGTCTTGACTAATGGTGTAGTCTTATGTTTTATCTCTCTGTCCCCTTCCTGCTATTCCATGACCCTCATTTCCCATATTACTATTATGGTGCCCTGCCTTGAATCTACCCCTTGATTTCCCACATCTACTCAAGCTTGATCCCTCAACCCCTTGTTTAGTTTAAAGCCTTTCTACTTCCCTAGTTATGCTATTCGCAAGAACATAGTCCCAGCTCGGTTTAGCTGTAGACCATCTCAACAATACAGTCCCCATTTTCCCCAGTACTGGTGCCACTGCCCCACAAATCAGAACCCACTTCTCCCACACCAGTCTTTGAGCCACACAATCATCTCGCTAATCTCATTTGCCCTATGCCAATTTGCACTTGGCTCAGGTAATAATCCAGAGATTATTACCTTTGAGGTATAGCATCTTAATTTGGTATCTAGCCTCTCATACTGACTATGTGGTCTCTCCTTCCTGCTCCTGCCTATATCATTGGTACCTACATGGACCATGACAACTGGATCCTCCCCCTCTCAGGGCAAGTTCCTCTCCAGCCCTGAGCAGCTGTCCTGAACCCTGGCACTGAGCAGGCAACCTTCTGGATTCTCGTTCTTTGCTGCAGAGAACAGCGTCAAACCCCCTCATTATGCTTCCCCCTACTACCACTACATTCCCGTTTGCTCTCCCCGCTTGATTGGCTTTCTGTATTGTGGTGCCATAGTCAGCTTGCTCATTCACTTTGCAGACCTCACTTTTACTCACACAGGTTGTGAGCCCCTCAAACCTGTTTGATAATTGCAAAATCTGAGGCTCCTCCCTAATGTCTGCTTGGTCCCATTACCCGCTTCACTGATAATCACATCCTCATGTCCCTCACTGCTGACCAAAGCAAACGACCCTATTCTAAGAAGTATGATATTCTTCTAAAACAAAATGTCCAGGTATTTCTCCCCCTCCTTCATGTTGCGCAGTGTCTGCAGTTCGGCTTCCAGATCAATAATCCCGATCCGGAATTCCTCTAGCTGCTTATACTTCCTGCAGAAGTATTTAGCATAGATCGCCTTGGCATCCAAAAATGACCACGTTCCACAGCTGCAACATAACACCTGTCTTGCTATTGCTACTTATGTTATTCAGTTAACTTAATTTAATTACTCACTTAGTTAACTTAGAATAATTCCTATGTATACTACACCTCTAGCCCCCATGCACCGAATTCTCCTTGCTACTCACTCAGTCTCCGTCTCACTTACCCATCACTTGTCTCCTTGCATGCCCTTTATTGAACGGAGGTGCTCAGCAAACAGATGAGCCTTTCGTCTCCCCAGTGGTAGAAGGTGAGTTAGATAGACTTAGGGCAGAGTTGTCCCAGAATTGCAGTAAGTATGGTAGCGGGCATGAAAAACAACATTTTAACCACCAGCTGCAATGGCAGATTTCTGCACCATATTGTCCCCTTCCCGCTTCATAAATTATGTGATCATGGGAAACACACCATCTCACTGGCAAGCAGCCTTCGATTTGCCTGCCATGCCATTACCTCGCTGCTTCCTCACTCTGGGTGCCAAATTTAAGCTGCAGCCGCATGCACAGTTCTCAATGCTTACATCCCAGGATTGCTCCAATGAAGACATGGCCCCAAAAGCTAAGAAGAGTGCAGCTCCCGATTCAGTGAAGCATCCCTGGAACACCTTCTGGATGCCATGGAGGCCGGTAGAGGCAATGTCCTCTAGCTCTGTTCTGGCTGCAGGAGGCCCATCAGTCTCACCACTGTAGGTTGGGAGGCAGTGCCAGAGGTGGTCAATACCAATGCTGCAATAAGTGGTTGGCCATCTAGTGCAGAAAAAGGATGAATGATCCCAGCATAAGTCAACTACCTCATTACTCTAAACTCACACACTCACAAGCCCATCACACATTCATTGGCATTTAGTTCACTGCAGCTCAAGGAACATCACCACTCACTCTCTCACACACACCGTCACATCTACATCTTGTCTCATCTTCCCTGGAGATCACCTCCTCATCCTGTCTATGGTTCCACTTAGCACACATGCCCACCTGGAATCCTTCTCATTTGGCCTGGCATGCACCTTGCTCACACTCTCTCTATCTGTCTTATGCAGGACAGGATCGCACACAATCACCGGGAGAGAACCCAGATCAGAGGTGGAGTGCCGGACACAAAGGTCCTCACTCCATTTGAGAGTCTTGCATTGGACCTGGTGGGAGAGGACGTGGACCGTTCCTGTGGTGACAGTGAGGTCAGCGGCAAGCGACCTCGTGAGGATCCTGCACCAGATCAACCCTTGTCAAAGCAACTCTGAGTCCACTGTTCTGTGTATGACACGGTTGCCAATCACTAATAATCTCCACTTTCTCTCCTAGACACATCTGCCACATTGCCCTCAGGCAACCTTGATGCCAACTCCAGCATTGAGAGCAGCTCAGATGAGGACCTAAGGGCAGCACCATTGAAGACCTGTTTCATGCTCACCCACATCCTCCACCAGTGCAGCGACTCACACCTTGGCGGGACCTAGATGTCGAGCAGCCTCAGGATCACAATCTGGCGAGCACAGCATACAAACTGTTCTGCAGCAGGTGGAGGCAGGGACATCTGAGGTCGCTGGCATTCAGAGGACTGCTGGAGGCAAAGAACCTGCTGAGTCCAAGTCAGATGATGAGCCTCTGGACTCGGTGCTCAATCAATTGGTGGAGCTGCAACTACAATTACAGGAACATCAGGAAGGGATGTCCATCGCCTTAAGTCTGAGGTGATAGCGCTGTCATGCCGACACACTAAGGTCAATGCTGGCTGGATGACGACTGCCATGGAGACCTTGGTCCAGGGCATTGCTCCTGCACTGCTGCGCAGGCTGAACTCCATCGCTGATACAATAGTTAGCCTCCAACAGTGTCAATGTGAGGGGTGTGCGGGCAGCTCGATCTCACTCCAGCTTCCCATTCATCTCAAGGAGGCAACCAGGGGTCATTGGGCACACATAGGGATAGGACCAGGATCTTGACAACCCAGGGCCATCCATCCAGGTGTCTCCAGGAATGTCTGGATGATCCAAATATCCTCTTCCTGTGACCCCATCACCTGCAAATCCACAAGTCAAGGAGGGTGAACCTGGCCTTCATCAGGACCACAAAAGTAGGCCCACCTGAGGACACCCACCAAGATAATTACAGACAGGGCATAGCAGTCAGCAGGCTGCCTCCAACTACTCTGTGGATGTCGGGGGAGCACCAAGACTTAGAGGCAGGAAGGTTAAAGAAGATGTAACTCTTTCGAGTACAAACACATTTCCATCTGTTCCTATTCAGATGAAGTTACATTGTTTCATAGTTTGCCATTGTGAGATCTGAACTCTTGATAATCTTTTAAATGAAAACCAAATCAACAAAATTGGGATAAATCAGGCACAGCCCCTAATTCAGGTCAGCTGTAAAACCAAGGACAAAGTTTAAAGGAAACTTACAAACTTTAAATCAAAATGTGATTAAAGGGGTCAACAAAACACCCCAGTCCCCGCGGTGCCCACCGAGCACGGAAGGCCTCGAGAGTGCCAGCAGACACCGCGTGCTCCTTCTCCAGGGACATCCGGCAGCGAACGTAGCCACGGAAGAGGGACAAACAATCGGGCGGGACTCCCCCATCGATCGCCCGCTGCCTGGACCTGTTAATGGCCAACTTGGCCAGGCCCAGGAACAGGTTCACGAGGAGGTCCTCCTCCTTCCCGACCCCCTTCCGCACCGGGTGCCCATAGATCAGGAGCGTGGGGCTGAAGTGCAAACAAAACATCAATAAAAGGTTTTTCAAATAACTAAAAAGGGAGTGCAGCCTACAACACCCTATGTATACATGGTCCACGAACTCCACAAGGCCGCAAAAAGGGCATGTGTCCTGAGAGTCCGTGAACCTATGCATCCTCTTTTATAAGGGACTGCTGCATGCAACACCCTCCAACCCAGGTCCCCGATAGAAAGGGGGAGGACACCTCCGTAGAGGGCCTCCTATCGGGGGCCTCCGCCGCCGGACGGCAACAAGGCACGCCAGGGCGTGTCCGGTCGACGGACAAGGGCGAGAAAATGGAAGGTGTGCAGCAGCAGTCCGTACAAAAAGCCCCTCTTTGCCGTGCCAAAAGGCACAGAGGGAAGATAATTACAGACAGGGCATAGCAGTCAGCAGGCTGCCTCCAACTACTCTGTGGATGTCGGGGGAGCACCAAGACTTAGAGGCAGGAAGGTTAAAGAAGATGTAACCCTTTCGAGTACAAACACATTTCCATCTGTTCCTATTCAGATGAAGTTACATTGTTTCATAGTTTGCCATTGTGAGATCTGAACTCTTGATCTTGGGGTTACAAACCCAGTACCATAACCACTTGGCTATTTAGGCCAAGCTATAACTGTAACTCTTTTGAGTACAAACATGTTTCCATCTGTTCCTATTCAGATGAAATTACATTGTTTCATAATTTGTCTTGGCGAGATTTGAACTCTTGATCTTGGGGTTACAAGCCCAGTACCATAACCACTTTGGCTATTTAGGCCAAGCGTTAAGAAGATGTAACTCTTTCGAGTACAAACCCGTTTCCATCTGTTTCTATTCAGATGAAGTTACATTGTTTCAAAGTTTGCCATTGTGAGATTTGAACTCTTGATAATCTTTTAAATGAAAACAATTAAACCAAATCAACAAAATTGGGTAAATCAGGCACAGCCCCTAATTCAGGTCAGCTGTAAAACCAAGGACAAAATTTAAAGGAACCTTACAAACTTTAAATCAAAATGTGATTAAAGGGGTCAACAAAACACCCCAGTCCCCGCGGTGCCCACCGAGCATGGAAGGCCTCGAGCATGTCAGCAGACACCGCGTGTTCCCTCTCCAGGGACATCCGGCAGCGAACGTAGCCGTGGAAGAGGGACAAACAATCGGGCGGGACTCCCCCGTCGATCGCCCGCTGCCTGGACCTGTTAATGGCCAACTTGGCCAGGCCCAGGAGCAGGTTCACGAGGAGATCCTCCTCCTTCCCGACCCCCTTCTGCACCGGGTGCCCATAGATCAGGAGCGTGGGGCTGAAGTGCAAACAAAACATCAATAAAAGGTTTTCAAATAACTAAAAAGGGAGTGCAGCCTACAACACCCTATATATGCATGGTCCACGGACTCCACAAGACCGCAAAAAGGGCATGTGTCCTGAGAGTCCGTGAACCTATGCATCCTCTTATTATAGGGGACGGCTGCATGCAACACCCTCCAACCCAGATCCCCGATAGAAAGGGGGAGAACACCTCCGTAGAGGGCCTCCCATCGGGGGCCTCCGCCGCCAGACAGCAACAAGGCATGCCAGGGCGTATCTGGGCAACGGACAAGAGCAAGAAAATGGAAGGTGTGCAGCAGCAGTCCATACAAAAGCCCCTCTTTGCCGTGCCAAAAGGCACGGAGGGCATGTCCCCGAGGCGGCTCATATTGCGGGGCACCAGCACCCAAGGGAGGGTTCGGGGCTTGGGGCCAATGTGGAATTCCGTCCGAACAGGGGAACGTTCAGACGGAAGACCACCGCGCACCTGGGCCACCTCAAGACCCAAAATAACGTCGGGTCCGAGCACGACCGTTCTCAGGTCTTGGATGGCATCGGCTGCGATCTGGACACTCACAGACACGCGTCGCGCCAACTCCTGCGGGAGCATCCAGCCCGGTCCTCCGCCTCCCAGCACGTCCCCGATCCTGGTCACCCCTGTGGCCACAGCCCTCCTCTCCGCCAACCATTGAAAAGGACGGAGGGGCGAAGAAGATGTAACTCTTTCGAGTACAAACCCGTTTCCATCTGTTTCAGATGAAGTTACATTGTTTCATAGTTTGCCATGGTGAGATTTGAACTCTTGATCTTGGGGTTACAAACCCAGTACCATAACCACGTGGCTATTTAGGCCAAGCTCTAAACATCACCATGTTCAACGTAACTCTTTCGAGTACAAACACGTTTCCATCTGTTTCAGATGATCTTACATTGTTTCATACTTTGCCATTGTGAGATTTGAACTCTTGATAACAGCAAAGCAACTCATAGACTCTCCCATTTCCTTACCCCCTGATGAGCAACTCATTCGAGTACAAACCCATTTCCATCTGTTTCAGATGCAGTTACATTGTTCCATAGTTTGCCATTGTCAGATTTGAACTCTTGATCTTGGGGTTACAAACCCAGTACCATAACCACTTGGCTCCTGACGAGCTAAATATCACCATGTTCAATGTAACTCTTTCGAGTACAAACACAATTCCATCTGTTTCAGATGATCTTACGTTGTTTCATAGTTTGCCATTGTGAGATTTGAACTCTTGATCTTGGGGTTACAAACCCAGTACCATAACCACTTGGCTATTTAGGCCAAGCAACACGTTTTGCATCTGTTCCTATTCAGATGATCTTACATTGTTTCATAGTTTGCCATTGTGAGATTTGAACTCTTGATAATCTTTTAAATAGAAGATGTAACTCTTTCGAGTACAAACCCGTTTCCATTTGTTTCAAAATGAAGTTACATTGTTTCTCATTGTGAGATTTGAACTCTTGATCTTGGGGTTACAAAATCACTACCATAACCACTTGGCTATTTAGGCCAAGCATTAAGAAGATGTAACTCTTTCGAGTACAAACCCGTTTCCATTTGTTTCAAATGAAGTTACATTGTTTCATAGTTTTCCATTGTGAGATTTAAACTCTTGATAATCTTTTAAATGAAAACCAAATCAACAAAATTGGGATAAATCAGGCACAGCCCCTAATTCAGGTCAGCTGTAAAACCAAGAACAAAGTTTAAAGGAAACTTACAAACTTTAAATCAAAATGTGATTAAAGGGGTCAACAAAACACCCCAGTCCCCGCGGTGCCCACCGAGCACGGAAGGCCTCGAGAGTGCCAGCAGACACCGCGTGCTCCTTCTCCAGGGACATCCGGCAGCGAACGTAGCCGCGGAAGAGGGACAAACAATCGGGCGGGACTCCCCCGTCGATCGCCCGCTGCCTGGACCTGTTAATGGCCAACTTGGCCAGGCCCAGGAGCAGGTTCACGAGGAGGTCCTCCTCCTTCCCGACCCCCTTCCGCACCGGGTGCCCATAGATCAGGAGCGTGGGGCTGAAGTGCAAACAAAACATCAATAAAAGGTTTTTCAAATAACTAAAAAGGGAGTGCAGCCTACAACACCCTATGTATACATGGTCCACGGACTCCACAAGACCGCAAAAAGGGCATGTGTCCTGAGAGTCCGTGAACCTATGCATCCTCTTATTATAAGGGACTGCTGCATGCAACACCCTCCAACCCAGGTCCCCGATAGAATGGGGGAGGACACCTCCATAGAGGGCCTCCCATCGAGGGCCTCCGCCGCTGGACGGCAACAAGGCACGCCAGGGCGTGTCCGGTCGACGGACAAGGGCGAGAAAATGGAAGGTGTGCAGCAGCAGTCCGTACAAAAAGCCCCTCTTTGCCGTGCCAAAAGGCACAGAGGGCATGTCCCCGAGGCGGCTCATATTGCGGGGCACCAGCACCCGAGGGAGGGTTCGGGGCTTGGAGCCAATGTGGAATTCCGTCCGAACAGGGGAACGCTCAGACGGAAGACCACCGCGCACCTGGGCCACCTCAAGACCCAAAATAACGTCGGGTCCGAGCACGACCGTTCTCAGGTCTTGGATGGCATCGGCTGCGACCTGGACACTCACAGACGCGCGTCGCGCCAACTCCTGCGGGAGCATCCAGCCCAGTCCTCCGCCACCCAGCACGTCCCCGATCCTGGTCACCCCTGCAGCCACAGCCCTCCTCTCCGCCAACCACTGAAAAGGACGGAGGGGCGGATTCCTGAGCAGCGGCTCTCTGACGATAGCCGCTACTCCTGACGGGGGAGAGCTGCGTCGTGAGGCGACCACTTTCCAGACTTTGATCAGGTCCTGGTAAAAGACAGGCAACGCCTGCAAGGAGCCACCGAGGCCCAGCTGTTCTATAAACAGGAGCTGCACGTCATAATTCAGGCCGTGCACCTGACGGAAGAAATACGTCATCAGGGCACACCATCTAGGAGGAGGCTCGACGTAGAGGTATCGCTGCAGGGTCTGAATGCGGAAAGTCGCCACCTGTGTGCGTAGGCACACTAGCGCCTGACCACCCTCCCTAAGCGGGAGACTCAGAACCTCGGCAGCGACCCAGTGCAATCTTTTGTCCCAGAAGAAGTCGACTAACAATCTCTGGATTCTTGTGACAAAGTCCGGGGGAGGGGTCAAAGTGACCAGCCGATACCACAACATGGCGGCGATCAGCTGGTTTATGACCAGAACTCGACCTCGGTAAGATAGCACTCGGAGCAGTCCTGTCCAGCGCCGCAGGCGAGCGGTGACTTTCGTCTCCAGTTCCTGCCAGTTTGCCGGCCAGGATTCCTCAGCGGGGCAGAGATGGACCCCCAGGTAGAGGAGGCTGGTCCTGCTCCAGGTGAAAGGCCTGAGCTCCTCGGGTAGGGGATCCATCTGCCACTGACCGACCAGGAGTCCAGAACATTTACCCCAGTTGATCCTGGCAGAAGAAGCGGCAGAGTAGACCTCCTGGCACTCGCGCATCCTCCGCAGGTCAGCCGGGTCACTAAACATAAGGAGCACGTCATCGGCGTAAGCCGAAAGGACCACCCCGATGCCCGGCCCGCGCAGAACCAATCCCGACAACCTCCTCCGCAAGAGGCGCAGGAAAGGCTCCACGCAAATAGAATACAACTGGCCAGACAGGGGGCAGCCCTGACGTACCCCTCTCCCAAAGCGAAGGGGCACCGTCAGGGACCCGTTAACCTTCACTAGACACTCCGCGGCGGTGTACAGAAGTCGGATCCGGGCGACAAAATGCGTCCCGAACCCGAAAGCTCGCAGAGTTCCGAGTAAGTATTCGTGATCCACCCTGTCGAACGCCTTCTCCTGATCGAGAGACAGGAATGCGCTCGACAGACCAGCCCTCTGGGAATGGTGGATGATGTCCCGGACCAGATGGATGTTATCATAAATGGTTCGGTCCGGGAAAGAAGATGTAACTCTTTCGAGTACAAACCCGTTTCCATCTGTTTCAGATGAAGTTACATTGTTTCATAGTTTGCCATGGTGAGATTTGAACTCTTGATCTTGGGGTTACAAACCCAGTACCATAACCACTTGGCTATTTAGGCCAAGCATTAAGAAGATGTAACTCTTTCGAGTACAAACACGTTTCCATCTGTTTCCAGATGAAGTAACATTGTTTCATAGTTTGCCATTGGGAGACTTGAACTCTTGATAATCTTTTAAATGAAAACCAAATCAACAAAATTGGGATAAATCAGGCACAGCCCCTAATTCAGGTCAGCTGTAAAACCAAGAACAAAGTTTAAAGGAAACTTACAAACTTTAAATCAAAATGTGATTAAAGGGATCAACAAAACACCCCAGTCCCCGCGGTGCCCACCGAGCACGGAAGGCCTCGAGAGTGCCAGCAGACACTGCGTGCTCCTTCTCCAGGGACATCCGGCAGCGAACGTAGCCACAGAAGAGGGACAAACAATCGGGCGGGAAGGACGTAGAGGGAGGAAGGTTAAGAAGATGTAACTCTTTCGAGTACAAACACGTTTCCATCTGTTCCTATTCAGATGAAGTTACATTGTTTCATAGTTTGCCATTGTGAGATTTGAACTTTTGATCTTGGGGTTACAAACCCAGTATCATAACCACTTGGCTATTTAGGCCAAGCTATAACTGTAACTCTTTTGAGCACAAACATGTTTCCATCTGTTCCTATTCAGATGAAATTACATTGTTTCATAATTTGCCTTGGCGAGATTTGAACTCTTGATCTTGGGGTTACAAACCCAGTACTATAACCACTTGGCTATTTAGGCCAAGCGTTAAGAAGATGTAACTCTTTCGAGTACAAACACATTTCCATCTGTTTCCAGATGAAGTTACATTGTTTCATAGTTTTCCATTGTGAGATTTGAACTCTTGATCTTGGGGTTACAAACCCACTACCATAACCGCTTGGCTATTTAGGCCAAGCGTTACGAAGATGTAACTCTTTCGAGTACAAACACGTTTCCATTTGTTTTAAATGAAGTTACATTGTTTCATAGTTTGCCATTGGGAGATTTGAACTCTTGATAATCTTTTAAATGAAAACCAAATCAACAAAATTGGGATAAAAACGCCTTCTCCTGATCGAGAGACAGGAATGCGCTCGACAGACCAGCCCTCTGGGAATGGTGGATGATGTCCCGGACCAGATGGATGTTATCATAAATGGTTCGGTCCAGGAAAGAAGATGTAACTCTTTCGAGTACAAACCCGTTTCCATCTGTTTCAGATGAAGTTACATTGTTTCATAGTTTGCCATGGTGAGATTTGAACTCTTGATAATCTTTTAAAAGGGAGTGCAGCCTACAAACGATGTAACTCTTTCGAGTACAAACACGTTTCCATCTGTTTTTCAGATTAAGTTACATTGTTTCATAGTTTGCCATTGTGAGATTTGAACTCTTGATCTTGGGGTTACAAACCCAGTGCCATAACCACTTGGCTATTTAGGCCAAGCGTTAAGAAGATGTAACTCTTTTGAGTACAAACACGTTTCCATTTGTTTTAAATGAAGTTACATTGTTTCATAGTTTTCCATTGTGAGATTTGAACTCTTGATCTTGGGGTTACAAACCCACTACCATAACCGCTTGGCTATTTAGGCCAAGCGTTAAAAAGATGTAACTCTTTCGAGTACAAACACGTTTCCATTTGTTTTAAATGAAGTTACATTGTTTCATAGTTTTCCATTGGGAGACTTGAACTCTTGATAATCTTTTAAATGAAAACCAAATCAACAAAATTGGGATAAATCAGGCACAGCCCCTAATTCAGGTCAGCTGTAAAACCAAGGACAAAGTTTAAAGGAAACTTACAAACTTTAAATCAAAATGTGATTAAAGGGGTCAACAAAACACCCCAGTCCCCGCGGTGCCCACCGAGCACGGAAGGCCTCGAGAGTGTCAGCAGACACCGCGTGCTCCCTCTCCAGGGACATCCGGCAGCGAACATAGCGGTGGAAGAGGGACAAACAATCGGGCGGGACTCCCCCGTCGATCGCCCGCTGCCTGGACCTGTTAATGGCCAACTTGGCCAGGCCCAGCAGCAGGTTCACGAGGAGGTCCTCCTCCTTCCCGACCCCCTTCCGCACCGGGTGCCCATAGATCAGGAGCGTGGGGCTGAAGTGCAAACAAAACATCAATAAAAGGTTTTTCAAATAACTAAAAAGGGAGTGCGGCCTACAACACCCTATGTATACATGGTCCACGGACTCCACAAGACTGCAAAAAGGGCACGTGTCCTGAGAGTCTGTGAACCTATGCATCCTCTTATTATAGGGGACGGCTGCATGCAACATCCTCCAACCCAGGTCCCCGATAGAAAGGGGGAGGACACCTCCGTAGAGGGCCTCCCATCGGGGGCCTCCGCCGCCGGACGGCAACAAGGCACGCCAGGGCGTGTCCGGGCGACGGACAAGGGCGAGAAAATGGAAGGTGTGCAGCAGCAGTCCGTACAAAAAGCCCCTCTTTGCTGTGCCAAAAGGCACGGAGGGCATGTCCCCGAGGCGGCTCATATTGCGGGGCACCAGCACCCGAGGGAGGGTTCGGGGCTTGGGGCCAATGTAGAATTCTGTCCAAACAGGGGAACGTTCAGACGGAAGACCACCGCGCACCTGGGCCACCTCAAGACCCAAAATAACGTCGGGTCCGAGCACGACCGTTCTCAGGTCTTGGATGGCATTGGCTGCGACCTGGACACTCACAGACGCGCGTCGCGCCAATTCCTGCGGGAGCATCCAGCCCAGTCCTCCGCCACCCAGCACGTCCCCGATCCTGGTCACCCCTGCGGCCACAGCCCTCCTCTCCGCCAACCACTGAAAAGGACGGAGGGGTGGATTCCTGAGCAGCGGCTCTCTGACGATAGCCGCTACTCCTGACGGGGGAGAGCTGCGTTGCGAGGCGACCACTTTCCAGACTTTGATCAGGTCCTGGTAAAAGACGGGCAATGCCTGCAAGGAGCCACCGAGGCCCAGCTGTTCTATAAACAGGAGCTGCACGTCATAATTCAGGCCGTGCACCTGACGGAAGAAATACGTCATCAGGGCACACCATCTAGGAGGAGGCTCGACGTAGAGGTATCGCTGCAGGGTCTGAAGGCGGAAAGTCACCACCTGTGTGCGTAGGCACACTAGCGCCTGACCACCCACCCTAAGCGGGAGACTCAGAACCTCGGCAGCGACCCAGTGCAATCTTTTGTCCCAGAAAAAGTCGACTAACAATCTCTGGATTCTTGTGACAAAGTCCGGGGGAGGGGTCAAAGTGACCAGCCGATACCACAACATGGCAGCGATCAGCTGGTTTATGACCAGAACTCGACCTCAGCAAGATAGCACTCGGAGCAGTCCTGTCCAGCGCCGCAGGCGAGCGGTGACTTTCGTCTCCAGTTCCTGCCAGTTTGCCGGCCAGGATTCCTCAGCGGGGCAGAGATGGACCCCTACGTAGAGGAGGCTGGTCCTGCTCCAGGTGAAAGGCCTGAGCTCCTCGGGTAGGGGATCCATCTGCCACTGACCGACCAGGAGTCCAGAACATTTACCCCAGTTGATCCTGGCAGAAGAAGCGGCAGAGTAGACCTCCTGGCACTCGCGCATCCTCTGCAGGTCAGCCGGGTCACTAAACATAAGGAGCACGTCATCGGCGTAATCCGAAAGGACCACCCCGATGCCCGGCCCGCGCAGAACCAATCCCGACAAATAGAATACTACTGGCCAGACAGGGGGCAGCCCTGACGTACCCCTCTCCCAATGCGAAGGGGCGCCGTCAGGGACCCGTTAACCTTCAATAGACACTCCGCGGTGGTGTACAGAAGTCGGATCCGGGCGACAAAATGCGTCCCGAACCCGAACAAAGTAACTCTTTCGAGTACAAACACGTTTCCATCTGTTCCTATTCGGATGAAGTTACATTGTTTTTCATAGTTTGCCATTGTGAGATTTGAACTCTTGATAATCTTTTAAATGAAAACCAAATCAACAAAATTGGGATAAATCAGGCACAGCCCCTAATTCAGGTCAGCTGTAAAACCAAGAACAAAGTTTAAAGGAAACTTACAAACTTTAAATCAAAATGTGATTAAAGGGGTCAACAAAACACCCCAGTCCCCGCGGTGCCCACCGAGCACGGAAGGCCTCGAGAGTGCCAGCAGACACCGCGTGCTCCTTCTCCAGGGACATCCGGCAGCGAACGTAGCCGCGGAAGAGGGACAAACAATCGGGCGGGACTCCCCCGTCGATCGCCCGCTGCCTGGACCTGTTAATGGCCAACTTGGCCAGGCCCAGGAGCAGGTTCACGAGGAGGTCCTCCTCCTTCCCGACCCCCTTCCGCACCGGGTGCCCATAGATCAGGAGCGTGGGGCTGAAGTGCAAACAAAACATCAATAAAAGGTTTTTCAAATAACTAAAAAGGGAGTGCAGCCTACAACACCCTATGTATACATGGTCCACGGACTCCACAAGACCGCAAAAAGGGCATGTGTCCTGAGAGTCTGTGAACCTATGCATCCTCTTATTATAAGGGACTGCCGCATGCAACACCCTCCAACCCAGGTCCCCGATAGAAAGGGGGAGGACACCTCCGTAGAGGGCCTCCCATCGAGGGCCTCCGCCGCCGGACGGCAACAAGGCACGCCAGGGCGTGTCCGGTCGACGGACAAGGGCGAGAAAATGGAAGGTGTGCAGCAGCAGTCCGTACAAAAAGCCCCTCTTTGCTGTGCCAAAAGGCACAGAGGGCATGTCCCCGAGGCGGCTCATATTGCGCAAGATGTAACTCTTTCGAGTACAAACCCGTTTCCATCTGTTCCTATTCGGATGAAGTTACATTGTCTTATAGTTTGCCCTTGTGAGATTTGAACTCTTGATCTTGGGATTACAAACCCAGTACCATAACCACTTGGCTATTTAGGCCAAGCTAAGGCTCCTAGTGTAACTCTTTCGAGTACAAACCCATTTCCATCTGTTTATACAGATGAAGTTACATTGTTTCATAGTTTTCCATTGTGAGATTTGAACTCTTGATCTTGGGGTTACAAACCCAGTACCATAACCACCTGGCTATTTAGGCCAAGTGTTAAGAAGATGTAACTCTTTCGAGTACAAACCCATTTCCATCTGTTTTTCAGATTAAGTTACATTGTTTCATAGCTTGCCATTGTGAGATTTGAACTCATGATCTTGGGGTTACAAGCCCAGTCCCATAACCACTTTGGCTATTTAGGCCAAGCGTTAAGAAGATGTAACTCTTTCGAGTACAAACATGTTTCCATCTGTTTTTCAGATGAAGTTACATTGTTTCATAGTTTGCCATTGTTAGATTTGAACTCTTGATCTTGGGGTTACAAGCCCAGTACCATAACCACTTTGGCTATTTAGGCCAAGCGTTAAGAAGATGTAACTCTTTCGAGTACAAACCTGTTCCCATCTGTTTCAGATGAAGTTACATTGTTTTATAGTTTGCCATTGTTAGATTTGAACTCTTGATCTTGGGGTTACAAACCCACTACCATAACCACTTTGGCTATTTAGGCCGAGTGTTAATAAGATGTAACTCTTTCGAGTACAAACCCGTTTCCATCTGTTCCTATTCGGATGAAGTTACATTGTCTTATAGTTTGCCCTTGTGAGATTTGAACTCTTGATCTTGGGATTACAAGCCCAGTACCATAACCACTTGGCTATTTAGGCCAAGCTATAAGATGTAAATCTTTCAAGTACAAACACGTTTCCATCTGTTTCAGATGAACTTACATTGTTTCATAGTTTGCCATTGTGAGATTTGAACTCTTTTAATAGGTAACTCTTTCGAGTACAAACACGTTTCCATCTGTTCCTATTCAGATGAAGTCACATTGTTTCATAGTTTGCCATTGTGAGATTTGAACTCTTGATCTTGGGGTTACAAGCCCAGTACCATAACCACTTGGCTATTTAGGCCAAGCAAAATTTGGAGCGTACTCTGTAACTCTTTCAAGTACAAACACATTTCCATCTATTTTTTCAGATGAAATTACATTGTTTCATGATTTTACCATTGTGAGATTTGAACTCTTGAGCTTAGGGTTACAAACCCAGTACCATAACCACTTGGCTATTTAGGCCAAGCTTAAGTATTGTAACTCTTTCAAGTACAAACACATTTCCATCTGTTCCTATTCAGATGAAGTTACATTGTTTCATAATTTGCTGTTGTGAGATTTGAACTCTTGATCTTGGGGTTACAAACCCAGTACCATAACCACTTGGCTATTTAGGCCAAGCTTAAACAGCTGTAACTCTTTCGAGTACAAACACGTTTCTATCTGTTTATACAGATGAGGTTACATCGTTTCATAGTTTGCCATAGTGAGATTTGAACTCTTGATAATCTTTTAAATGAAAACCAAATCAACAAAATTGGGATAAATCAGGCACAGCCCCTAATTCAGGTCAGCTGTAAAACCAAGAACAAAGTTTAAAGGAAACTTACAAACTTTAAATCAAAATGTGATTAAAGGGGTCAACAAAACACCCCAGTCCCCGCGGTGCCCACCGAGCACGGAAGGCCTCGAGAGTGCCAGCAGACACCGCGTGCTCCTTCTCCAGGGACATCCGGCAGCGAACGTAGCCGCGGAAGAGGGACAAACAATCGGGCGGGACTCCCCCGTCGATCGCCCGCTGCCTGGACCTGTTAATGGCCAACTTGGCCAGGCCCAGGAGCAGGTTCACGAGGAGGTCCTCCTCCTTCCCGACCCCCTTCCGCACCGGGTGCTCATAGATCAGGAGCGTGGGGCTGAAGTGCAAACAAAACATCAATAAAAGGTTTTTCAAATAACTAAAAAGGGAGTGCAGCCTACAACACCCTATGTATACATGGTCCACGGACTCCACAAGACCGCAAAAAGGGCATGTGTCCTGAGAGTCCGTGAACCTATGCATCCTCTTATTATAAGGGACTGCTGCATGCAACACCCTCCAACCCAGGTCCCCGATAGAAAGGGGGAGGACACCTCCGTAGAGGGCCTCCCATCGAGGGCCTCCGCCGCCGGACGGCAACAAGGCACGCCAGGGCGTGTCCGGTCGACGGACAAGGGCGAGAAAATGGAAGGTGTGCAGCAGCAGTCCATACAAAAAGCCCCTCTTTGCTGTGCCAAAAGGCACAGAGGGCATGTCCCCGAGGCGGCTCATATTGCGGGGCACCAGCACCCGAGGGAGGGTTCGGGGCTTGGGGCCAATGTGGAATTCCGTCCGAACAGGGGAACGCTCAGACGGAAGACCACCGCGCACCTGGGCCACCTCAAGACCCAAAATAACGTCGGGTCCGAGCACGACCGTTCTCAGGTCTTGGATGGCATCGGCTGCGACCTGGACACTCACAGACGCGCGTCGCGCCAACTCCTGCGGGAGCATCCAGCCCAGTCCTCCGCCACCCAGCACGTCCCCGATCCTGGTCACCCCTGCGGCCACAGCCCTCCTCTCCGCCAACCACTGAAAAGGACGGAGGGGCGGAAAACACGTTTCCATCTGTTCCTATTCAGATGAAGTTACATTGTTTCATAGTTTGCCATTGTGAGATTTGAACTTTTGATCTTGGGGTTACAAACCCAGTATTATAACCACTTGGCTATTTAGGCCAAGCTATAACTGTAACTCTTTTGAGCACAAACATGTTTCCATCTGTTCCTATTCAGATGAAATTACATTGTTTCATAATTTGCCTTGGCGAGATTTGAACTCTTGATCTTGGGGTTACAAACCCAGTACTATAACCACTTGGCTATTTAGGCCAAGTGTTAATAAGATGTAGTTGCACAGCCTAAGCATGGGTGTTAATCACTTGTCCATAATGTTCACTATTGTAAATAAACTCCCAAGAATGCCTCCTTGCCTAGGGCTCCTTATTATGAAGAGCAGTATTCGTGTCATTCATTGTGAAACCTTGGTTCCTGCACAAGATAAAAGCAGGTATCTCAGTCCAGGGTCTCTTCCGTGTGCAGTGTGTAACCTTCAGAGCAAAATGATGGTCCGGCTTCACTCTCAGTGGACACATTATTGATGCCTGTACCTCAATGGTGCTTGTCATTGCTGCCAGAATGTCATGGGAAGTGTCATGAAGAGATATTAATATATATAATGTTATTGGAAATTTTATTTAAAATAGAGGTTTAGCCTGTGTATGTGTTAATTGGATTAAAGCCAGCTATTCTGGGTGCTTTGATGTATCGTAGTCGAGATGTAAACAGTAAGGTAGAGGTACATTTGTACTTTGTTGAATAGAGAATTCAAAAGTGGGAGTGAAATCTTGCACCTAACTAGGAGACACCAAGCAATGTTTTTATTACTAATAAAATTGGTACTCTGAAAGGGGTTCAAAGGGCCTGAGGATACAATGAAAATTTACATTCAAAGAAAAAGGCTGGATATAACAGAAATGAGGTTATGTGTGCAGGTCAGAGGCAAATAATATCTAAGCAGCTGTAAGCCTACAACTGCCTGCAAATGAACTCTTGAACTTCACTTTGAATTTGTAGTATGAAACTGCTTTGCCTGGTGTCTGTTTAAGTCTATTGGTTATTGTTGCCTTAGTGGAGATTAATTTGGGAATTTGTTAAAAGTTATGATAGTATTAATTTGTAGCTATGTGTATGTGTTTAATTTGTTTCAAATTAATAAATGTCTCATTTAGTTTGGTTTAAAAACCTCTCGAAAAGTGGTGGTCTTATTCCTGAATTTAGAGCTGCAGGCTCATAAATACCAATTGAAAATATAGGTTTTGATAGTTGTTTAAAATTTCTCTCTAGGATTTTAAATAACTCAGCCTTTAACAACTGTCATCAAGGGCAGGCGTCACAGAGTTCCATCATTCTCTTTGTGCGCTCTCAGCATCTTTGAGGTGGGGCTGGCCGCCATCTCTTCAGCTTCTGTGTCCAGTGACGGTGTGGTCCTGAAGGGTACAGATTATGAAGGCTGCCAAAGGATCAGTTGCTTTTAAAGTTTCACGGCTGCGTCTCCATGATCCATGATATGACCCTGATCACAGAGCACAAGTGAGCTGCCGTCAGCCACACAGGAGTCAGACATTCAGAGAGGCAACATGAAGACCTATGGAGTATCCTCACTTCATGTCGTCATCATATTCCTGGAATCTAGTGACCATTAGGGCCTCCGCTGTGTCTCCATGACATGAGTCTGAGCACTGTGGGAATGTGCACTGCCATCCTCCACACAGGAGTCAAACATTCATAGATACAAGGTGAGAATTCTCACTGCATCTCGTCGTCATCCTCCATAAATCTTGCGGCTATTAGGGCCTCAAGAGCGCACCTCTCTTGTCTGGCTAGTGCGATGGCCTCATTGCCAGCACCCTCGCCTTTGAGGACCTTGTCACCCTTATCCCATTCAACGTCCTCCTAATCCTCTTCCTCTCCTCCTCAGCCAGGACCTCCCACCCACCATTGCAGCACCAGGTTGAGTAGCACGCAGCAAGCTACGATGATATGCAATACCCTCTAGGGACTGCATTGCAGTGCTCGACCAGACCTGTCAAGGCACTGGAATGTCATTTTCAATACGCTAATCGTTTGCTCCACCGAAGTAAGGGCTGCCACATGAGCCTTGTTATACCATCCCTCTGCTGCGGTCTGAAGCCACCACATCAGCCACGTCCTCTGTGGGTACCCTTGTCCCCGAGATGCCAACCCTGCAGCCTCTGTGGATCCTGGAAGATGTCAGGGATTTGAGACCTGCTAAGGATGTAGGAGTCGCAGACCGTGCCCTGGGAATCGTACACAGACCTGCAGGATGCATTTTTGGTGGTCACAGACCAGCTGAACATTCAGCGAGTGGAAGCCTTTGCGGTTCACACACTGAACTGCTTGTTGCCAGAGAGATCTAAGTGCCACATGACTGCAGTCAATGGCACCCTTCACCTGTGGAAAACCTGAGATCTGCACAAATCCCAGCGCTCTTGCTTCTTGGCTTGCCAGATTCCAGTCGAAATGCACAACATCAGATGGCACCTGAGACCTCCTGGATGCGCTTGTAAATGGAGGCTTGTGAGGTCTCACAGACCCACAGGTGTCACCTGTGGAACTCTGGAAGGAGTCACTGGCATAAAAATTGAGCACCACAGTCACTTTCATGGCTATTGACAGTGATGCCCCTTCATGTCCCTGTGGCGCCAAATCCTGCAGCAGGTGGCATATGATACCGACCAGTTCCCTAGACATGTGCAGTCTTTGGCAACACTGGTTTTAAGTCATCTGCAGGAATGACAAGCGACATTTATAAACCCTGGGTCTAGCAACGTGTCTATGAGCGATGGCTCCCTGTGGATCCTCAGCTGCGTGTGCAGAGGGCCCTACTGCACCTTCATCTTGAGGCTGGTGCTCCTCCTTTTAAGAACTAGGAGCAGGAGTAGGTAACTCAGCCCCTCGAGCCTGCCCCGCCATTCATTACGATAATGGCTGATCTCATTTCAGCCTCAACTCCAATTTCCCACCCTCCCCCCATAACCTTTCAACCCATTACTAATTAAAAATCTGTCTATCTCATCCTTAAATTTATTCAGCGTCCCGGCATCCACTGCACTCTGAGATAGCGAATTCCACAGATTCACGACCCTTTGAGAAAAGTAATTCCTCCTCATCTCTGATTTAAATCTACCACCCCTTAGCCTAAAACTATGGCCTCTCATTCTAGAATGTCCCATAAGGGGAAACATCCACTCCATGTCTACTTTGTCTATCCCTTTTAGCATCTTATAAACCTCAATTAGATTTCCTCTCATCCTTCTAAACTCTAGTGAGTATAGGCCTAAACTGCTCAGTCTCTCCTCATAAGACAAGCCCCGCATCTCTGGAATTAATCTAGTGAACCTCCCCTGAACCGTCTCCAGTGCAACTACATCCTTCCTCAAGTAAGGGGAACATAACTGTGCACAGTATTCCAGGGGCGGTCTCACCAATGTCTTGTACAGTTGCAACAACACTTCTCTATTTTTATACTCTATTCCTTTAGCAATAAATGCCAAAATTCCATTTGCCTTCCTTATTACCCGCTGTACCTGCATACTAGCTTTCAGCGATTCAGGGACATCCAGATCCCTCTGCACTGAAGCATTCTGAAGTTTTTCTCTTCCGACCAAAATGGATAACCTCACACTTATCCACGTTAAACTCCATCTGCCAAATTTTGGCCCATTCACTTAACTTGTCCATATCCATTTGTAAATTTCTTATTTCTTCATTGCAACATACTTTCCCACCTATTTTGGTGTCATCTGCAAATTTAGTTATAGCACCTTCTATCCCTGAATCCAAGTCATTAATATAAATTGTAAATAGTTGGGGCCCAAGAACCAAACCCTGTGGCACAGCTTGCCATCCATAAAAAGGCCCATTTATCCCGACTCTCTGCTTTCTGTTGGTTAGCCAATCCGCTATCCAAGCTAATATATTACCCCTAACTCTGTGTGATCTTATCTTGTGTATTAATCTTTTGTGCGGCATCTTATCAAAAGCCTTCTGGGAGTCAGCAAGCCAGGTGCCTCCATCTCACTCTTTTCCTTCTTTGCTCCCTGTAAGCCATGAGGGTTACTGCTAGGTCACCAGGCTCCATGATCCTCATGTTCTCCTCCTGCAGGATCAAAGAGAGAGACATATAGGTTAACATATGTGTCCGAAGGACCTCTCTTGGTTAACTCTCCGGCTCCGGTTGCACCTCAAGACCCTTCACGCATGCCGAAGAGTGCTGGCCACCACTTGGATGGCCACTGTTAGCGCACTTAATGGCTGTCCGAAACCCCACCCACCTCTGCCCCACTCTACTTGACCAATTGGCGGCAGCATCGGCCACTGGACTGCATGCTGTGCTCTC
The DNA here is from genome assembly GCF_017639515.1 of Carcharodon carcharias. Taxonomy (NCBI): domain Eukaryota; kingdom Metazoa; phylum Chordata; class Chondrichthyes; order Lamniformes; family Lamnidae; genus Carcharodon; species Carcharodon carcharias. The sequence continues at coordinate 185,319,685 of NC_054469.1, forward strand.
AACTCAGGTGCAGGCATTCTCCTAACTCGCACTGCAAGGCTGCACCATCGGCTTGAACCATAATGGATAATGGTCCAAACCTGAATAAAGGCATTGCAAGGGGCCTCCAGCAGTGACTGCTCCATGGCCACCTTTCACAAGGGGATTCTACAACCTGCCCAGCTGGCCAATTGTTCTGCTGCCCCCTAAAACGGCCATTAACTTGCAGTCTGCACCAAAAGAGTGAAAAGTTCTAGAGCAGTTGGTGGCACCTGCATGATTTTGCATTGCTTGAGTGGGCAGAAATGCTTCAGAGGCCCAACTCCCAGCATGTCAATGGAGTTGCTGCTGGACAGTCTCAGCTATGGAAGAATGCTCACGTTTGACAATCTTTTCCAAGTGGGTAGTTGCTTCCCTCCCTGGCCCCCACTGCCCCCCCCACTGGCATGTGCTTGTGTACCTCCATCAGTCTACACTGCCTTGCCCCCCACCCTCGGCCCCACCAGCACTTGAGCACTTGCCCCGGCACCGCACTGAAAGCTAGCCAGGAAAAAGCAACTTGCTTGTGCCCCCTCTTGAATGTGCAGCGCCTGTTCTTTGGCATCCAATGAGCAATCCTCATGAGTGCTGCACAAGATTGTATGCATTAACCTCCAAGTTCCCCTTGAAGCTCAGCTCGCCAGGTGCACACCTTATGAAGGCAGTCGTAAATCACACCGTTCTGAAGTCATGCTGATGTGGGAGGTAAATTTAACAGGGGGGATGATTCAGGTGTGCAGGCACAATGATGAAGTGCAAACGCATTAAAATTAAGTTCTCAACGTTGGACGGCAGGAAACGTGGCCTGCAGTTGACGGGTAGAGTGAACGATCGTGAACTGGTTTCACGATGGCATAAGAGCAATTTTTGGCTTTCTCGCCACATTGTCTGCTCACTCTGCCAACAGGAGTGGAAAATTCCAGTCTTAGACTTTTCTGTTGAGGAATTCCTGCATTCATATGATTTCATTCATTGAAAGTAACCTTAGTTGCTATATGTACGCATCAGGTCAGAAAATCCTAAAATTAAATGAAGAATCAGATTCGTCTATATTTGTAGTGTTTTAAAAATTAATCTGTTCATGGGATGTGAGCATCGCTGGCAAGGCCAGCATTTATTGTCCATCCCTAATTGTCCTTGAGAAGGTGATGGTGAGTTGCCATCTTGAACCAGTACAGTCTATGTGGTGTAGGTCCACCCACAATGCTGTTAGGGAGGGAGTTCCATGATTTTGACCCAGTGACAGTGAATGAACAGCGATATAATTCCAAGTCAGGATGGTGTTTGATTTGTGGGGCTTTTTGGGTGGTAGGTAGAGGTCGACAGTTTGGAAGGTAATATCGAAGGAACCTTGGTGAGTTTCTGCAATATATCTTGTATAGGGTACATATTCTATCACCGTGCATCATCGGTGGAGGGAATGAATGCTTAAGGAAGTGGATGGGGTGCTAATCAATCAGACCGTTTTGTCCTGTATGGTGTTGAGCTTCATGACTTGTTGGAGGTGCACTCATCCAGGCAATTGGAGAGTATTCCATCACACTCTTGACTTGTGCCTTATGGGCAGGCTTTAGGGAGTTAGGAGTTGAGTTACTCACTGCAGAATTCCCAGCCTCTGACCTGCTTTTATAGCCACATTGTTTATATGGCTAGTCCAGTTAAGTCTCTGGTCAATAGTAACCCCCAGGTTGTTGATGGTAGGGATTCAGTGATGGTAATGCTGATAAATATCAAGGTGCGATGATGAGATTGTTTCTTGTTGGAGATGGTCATTGCCTGGAACTTGTATGGTGTGAATGTTAACTGCCGCTTATCAACCCAAGCCTGAATGTTGTCCAGGTCTTTCTGCATATAGACATGGACTGCTTCAGTATCTCAGCAGCTGTGAATGCTATTGACCTAATTATAATCAGTGAAAAACCCCATTTCTGACCTTATGTTGGAGGGAAGGTCATTAGTGAATCAGCTGAAGATTGTTGGGCGTAGGACACTACCCTGAGGAACAAGTGCAGCAATGTCCTGGGGCTGAGTTGATAGGCCTCCAACCACCACAACCATCTTCCTTTGTGCTAGGTATGACTCCAACCAGTGGAGAGTTTTCCCCCTTATTCCCATTGACACCAGTCTTGCTAGGGCTCTTTGGTGCCACACTCGGTCAAATGCTGCCTTGATGTCAAGGGCCGTCACCCTCACCTCACATTTGGCATTCAGCTCTTTTGCCCATGTTTGGACCAAGGCGGCAATGAGGTCAGGAGCTGAATGGCCAGCCGTAATATCATATCTTCAGCAGGCCAACATCTGTACACATGCATTTCCAATGAAGGAAATCAGGAGTGGGATGACTGACGTGTCCCCCCAAAGCTAGGGGAACTGAAGGCAGCATTGAGTTAGATATCACCCACATCCCTTCCTCAGCTGTTTGGCTCAGTTGTTTATTGGATACAAGTTGCTGAGCTGTCTAATCCTCCTGAGCTGCAAACTCCTAGTAAAACAGCTGCTATTAAATTTTTCCTTGGGGCCTGTCGGAGAGATATTTTCAATAGTAGAGTACTGTACTTCATTTTCATCCAAACTCACTGTAAGCCTTTTTTTATATTGGACCTAACAAGTTTGAATTCATAGCGGGCAGATCTTTCAAATGCTGGAATAGCAAAGCAGAATAAAAAGACCCTGAGGACATTCCACTATTGGCTGTAAATAAGGAAAAGAATACGAGTTTTTATTTCATTTATCAAATGAAAGCAAAGCCTGGGTCTAAGCTGAGCATTATTTATTATTTAAGCTGAGTTCAGAAAGTATGTTCATCATCAACATGCAAGCCCAGTATTTTCTAAGCAGGTATTATCCCTCTAATATTGTTATTATTGAAACTTTCTTCACCCAAGAACTGTCACCCTCTTTCAGCCAGCTCACCTCATTATTACTCTTCCATATTAGTTTAAAAGGTTTCCCATAAAGCTTTTAGAAGTAACTAAAGCAGTTGCACACACCATAAAAATAAATTCAAACCCATTACCAAATTAATCTTTGTGTTGCACTGCTTTGATATTTCAGTAAATATCTTGGGCTTTTTTTGTCTTTCTAGGTGCTTACATGAATGTGAATAAGAGATGTGGGCAAAAACCCATATCCCCGTAGAAAACATCCTAGAAATAAAATTGATTTTTTCCCACAGCTCAGCTAAGGTATATTTGCAACATAGTTGCAAGTTTATCAACACCATTTAAAATTTATATTCTATGGCCAGAATTTTCCGGCTGATGTGTGGATGGCGTAGCCCGCATGTCAGCGCATAAAATGACACACGCGAGCGTACCGATGTCAGCGCGTCCCATCGCAATATTTCGGTGGGCGGGTGCGCTCAATTCGCCCGCCATTAATTGAAGGGCTCGTTAAGCCCTTTAACTTGCCAATTGTGTATGATTTTGAGGGGCCCGTGTGAACTTCGGGTCGGTGCACAGGCCCAACGGGAAGGCGGGTAGGAGATTACTTAAGAAAACTTTTGCAATGTCGGGATATGTGGACTCAGAGTTTTTGACAAAGTTATAATTGATGAAAATGTTTAAAAGTTGCCTGTGTGATCATTAGTAGCTCACATCGATTTCCAAGGGCTTCTTGTATACTTTGAAACCAGTCTGCAGACAGTAACCTTTCTCGGGCCTGCAGCTTTCTGGAGGCCTCCTTTTAGCCTGGGGATACCTCTCCACTGGAGGTAGCTCCCCTGAGGTGGAAGGACGGGATAGAATAAGGTGGAGGCCAGGACTGGACAATCAGCCTCCAAGGGAGCCACCTTTGGGAGGCCAGGCGCAGGCACAAGGGGCACAGGGCCAAGAGGTTGTCCAAGATGCAAGGGTCTGCAGAAGACGCCACTATCCTGCTGCCAGGGTATACAGGCGGCGAAACAGCTACCTCATTATGACTGAGGTAGTGCCGAAGGAGGCTCCAACTCTCAAAGGAGACAGTCAACTATATCTGTCAGATGATTGGCCCTGTGATCTCCTCTAACTGTGTGGGAGGACACCCCGTGCCAGCAGCTCTGAAGCTCATAGTTGCCCTCCACTTCTATGCTTCTGGCTCCTTCCAAGGCTCGGTGGGTGATCTTTGCGGTGTCTCCCAATCAGCTGTCCACACTTGTGTCAAGCAGGTTACAGATGCTCTGTTCAGAGGGCCATTGACCTTCATCCAGTTCCGCTGCGATCAGGCAAGGCGAGCCAGAGGCTTCGCGGCCATTGCTGGCTTCCCCCGTGTCCAGGGTGCAATATACTGCACACATGTGGCCATCAAGGTGCCAGCAGGTGAACCCGGTGCCTTCGTGAACAGGTCAACAGGAAGGGCTTCCACTCCATGAACGTGCAGACAGTGTGTGATCACAGGATGCAGATTCTACAAGTCTGTGCAAGGTACCCAGGCAGCTCCCACGATGCCTACATACTCAGACACTCCCAGGTGCCGGGGCTCTTCAGTGCTCCAGCTCGGTTGGATGGTTGGCTGGTGGGTGACAAGGGCTATCCCCTGCGAAGGTGGCTTATGAAGCCAGTACGCCGTCCAAGAACAGAAGCTGATCATCGGTACAATAGGAGCCAGGGCACCACAAGAGCTGTGGTGGAGAGCCATCGATCTTCTCAAGATGTGCTTCCGTTGCCTGGACCACTCAGGGGGCGCACTCCAGGACTCCCCAGATTGCTTCTCTCTGATCATGGTAGTCTGCTGTGCCCTGCACAATCTTGCGCTGTAAAGAGGGGATGCAGTTGACGATGAAGACCTTGATGCCTTGGCTGAGGCTGCACATGATGAATCCAGCAGTGCCTCAGAGGATGAGGAAGCATAGGACGATGATAAAGGCAGAACGATGACCTGCAATTACACCAAGAAGGCAGGGACACCTGCGACAATTTAATCCAAAGAACCTTCAGCTAGCTCCACACACATAGATCAGCAGGAGCAGCATTGCCTGGAACTTCCACATGTGGCACTTAGGTGCCACCTCTTCCACCTGTTCAGCTGCAAATAAGGGCTTAGTACAGAAACATCAATGTCCACTCAAACACTCATGATAAATATGTGAAAAAGAAAAATGCACCACAAACAAAAGACCCTCAGCCATGGTTACAAAGGTGGACTTTATTTTGTCCAAAACAAAAACACACACCACTTGTTAGCGATCACAAAAATATGGATCCCTATTCTAAGGCCAACACAAAATCACCAATGACATACCGTGGAGTGCCTAAGGTGCCTTGTGTTTTTGTTTCCGGGTGCTATGTCTAGGTGCCACCCCATCGCTCAGAGTGGCTTGTGAGACAGCCTGCTGACTCTGCTGTCCTATTGGCCTCGGTGACCTTGGCAGGCGTCCTCTGGCCCCAGTTGTCGCAGCCTCAATGGAAGAAACGTTGACTGGCAGAGGGGCGGAGGAGCTGCTGCCCTCATCCAGAGCACCGTGAGAGGAGCTCGCAGCAATGACAGGCAGCTGCTGCGCCGATGTGAGGTCCAAATCTACCTCCCTGCTCACCGCAGATGCATGGGCACCGAGTGCCGGCGCTTGGTGTCCACAACATCTCCTACAATGGAAAACACCACCTGTGGCCAGAACCACTGTGAGGGCTTGCAGGCCAGAGCGTAACCCAATCATATTTTGACTCATTTGGTGGAAGCCCCTCTCTATGAGAGTCGCCAATCTCTCATTGAAGGAATCCTGAGGGCGGATTCTTCACATGCACTCTGCCTAGACTCCTTCGTCGCAGGGAACAACTGAACTATTCCCTCATGCAACCCTGCCAGATGCAAACACACTTCCTGCCACCTTTCCTGCAGCTGCTGCAATGGGGACAACTCCAGAGGCACATCATCAGTGCCGAACTCAGCATGTGCCTCGTACCCTACAGCCCTCCAGCTGCTGGAGCCATCGGCACTCTCTGCCCCTACCATCTCCTCCAGCGATCGTGATGTGCCCTCTCCACTGTAACCCAGGACACTAGCCGATGGTAAAGTCCCCACCGAGGTGTGTGTGTCTGCGCTGGTGCCTGGCTGGCTGAAATGATGTGCAGCAAGTTGCACTTGTTGGTCCTCAGGTGTGGAGGGGAGGCTGCGGGGTTGAGGTGCAGCTTGCTCTGGTGGTGATGTTGAAATTAACAACAAGGACAGTGCATCAGTTAGTGTTCATTCACTTCAACCTTTCATCCCTTTCCCCCCAGCCTCATAAGTCGCTCACCCTTCAAGACCCTAAGGAGAAGAACATTGGTGAGTTGAAAAAGAGTCAAGATGAGCCCCAAGCATTAAACGCACATGCAGACAGGCTGGTCAGATGGCCTCAGGAATGCCACATGACATGTTATGAACCATAGGAGTGGGGAGAATGCAGAGGTACCTGACCTGGATGCATTGTGGCCTGGATAGTTGCGGGGCTGAGGAAACATCGGAAACAGTAGCGACATTTGCCGTTGATCACAGGAGATTGAGAGGTCACATTATTGGCCTTCATTCCGTTAGGAGGGGCATAGACTGGGTGAGCAGAAGACAACATTTCCCCTTGGCGCAGGGATGAGTAACGTGGTGGCATTTATCTAAGTCGAGTGCCATGATGTTCACAGCTGACGTGCTGAGGACCTTTTGGACAAAGTAATGTGGGGCTCACTGGCTGAAAGGGTGCAAGAGGTCCCAAACCCCCTCAGATGAAATAAGTCTTTGGCTGTGCAGCAGCGATCCAATGGCATGTTAGACCATGGTGATAGTGGTCACAAATGGGATAAGGTGACTTTGGAAGGTGATGAAGATGTGATTCCTCAGGGGGACGAGGGTCCCTCCTGTATGACCCACACGTCAGAATGTCTCAGTCTGTGAAGGAGCATTGTTTCAGCATTAACAATTGCAGCAACCATCAGTGGTTTGGATGGTTTGCAGACAGAGTGGATGGGACTGTGGATCTCAAATTCCTGCCCGCTGGACCCCAGCCTCACCGCCCCCGGCCGCCCTGGCCTCCTGACTGCTGCCTGCTCTTCAAAAGACCTGAGGCACTGCAGGAGGGCACGCCCACCTCCAGTCCTCTGGCGCTCCTGGGCATTGTGGTGAGTTTTTGCCTGCAAAACAGAAAAGAGGATTAATTGGGGCTGCTCACTCATGTAGTCTGCACGCACACACTGCACCCCAACCACAGTGGCCCATCTGAGACCTCCAATGGCTCCTATCCACACTACTGGTGATTAGTCCCCAGAAGATAGCATGCAGGTCCCAACCCCTTCCCCCAACGGCCACCTTGGACACATTCGGCATCCATCACTTTGAATATCACATGGTTCTTAGCGGCCATGGCAAGGAGGCGCAACTAGGTGCAGCGCCAATGCCAGCAGATGGCACTTGCCCAAAACACCTTGAGGCACCATCTCATTAGCATCAATATGACATGTGTTGGAGTTCTGAGTATGTGTCCTGTAGCCTCCCCTGCAGGTTGCCCCCAGACTACTCAAATGCCACAAAGACCAACATATGCTGCGGGGAGAACCCTTCTCCTCAACCACTAAGGCTGGTGTAAGTATGATCAGTATCCATTTGCCCACCCAGCGTGTGACAGATGCCCATGCAGTAACAACAGCAAGACATGGTGGGGGGCGTCAAAGGCTTAGGCTGCCTCCTGGGTCAAATGGCCAAGACAGACATGGCACTCACCCTTCCAGAGCACAGCAAATCATTGAATCTTTTCCTGCATGTGTGCCAGTGCGCCACACATCATCATGGGCACTTACAGCGTCATCCACTTCCTCCCATGCCTGGCTGGTGACTTGGGGGCCCTCCTCCTCCCATCCTTCGGATACAGAAGGTGCCGACAGATGCCCACCTCTTGCAGGAGGACAGCAAGGCATGCATCAGAAAAATCGGGGGGGCATAGTGGCCCCCACTGGCCTCTCCTGCAGCCTGCCCCCCTCCTCCTGCTCATGCTCATGCTGCTCCGCTCTGCACTCGCACCTACCTCCCTCCCTCCCTCCACGAGTGGCCATGGTGCACTGCCTCAAGCAGGCTGCCTGGCCACTCTTTAAACAGGCTGCTGGTTCCCCATTGGAACTGGCAATCTGAGGCTGCTTTCCTCCGCGACTATTTTCCCGTTCTCCACGGGAGTCGCTTACCCGCGGGGTGGACCTTAATTGACTTGCCCACAGAAAATGGTGGCGCGGCCCGTTTCTTCAGAGGCAATCGGCTGCCCGCTTGCCGCCGAGTCGGTCAGGCTCGCCTGACCGGCAAACGGAAAATTCTGCCCTATATTGTTTAATTAAATTTACAAATATTTTTGAGTTACTAGAATAAGTTAATTTTACTATATCCCATATTAAATTAAGCTCCACTGTCTTCAGGAGGCAACATGAGTTGAGGAAAAGGGATCAGCTCATTTTCCCTCCAAATGCAGCTGCACTGCTGCATGAGATCACAGAATTGGTCACAAGTTAGCTCTTTGGCTAATCATCTGACTCTACTGCTCTGCAGGAGTACAGAGGGCACTAGTTTTCATTCTTAAGAAATTCAAAGGCCTTTTAAGACTGTTTAAATTCCCTTCTTCAACAAAGCCATTTATGTGGGTTTGGATGGTGGGGAAGTTGAGGGGGTGGCGTGGGGTGGCGAGGGGTGACTTTTAAGGTTTATTATCACTAAATTAAATACTGTACACTTCTCAAAATTCACTTTTAAATTTAAACTAGTCTATAAATAGCAGTCCAAATTTTCATTCTGCCCTAAATTAGACACAATTCTGATGACGTGCTATGTTGATGTACCAAAGGCTTGAGAATCATGGGCCTCATCAAAGTAAATGTAAGAAACTAAAAACCGGGAGTGATGCAAAACAAGGTATTGACTCACTATTGTCTGTTTTATTATGCTTGCAAAGTCTGGAAATGAAATCTCTGTTTGTCAATAAGAGGATTGCTTAAAGAAAGGCTTTACTACTCTATTCTAGTCTACTCCATCCTACGTTCACCCACCCTGCACCATCCTGTTTAAAATCTAGCAGAAGGTGGTCACAATGTGGGACTAAAATTTCTCTTGGGGAGGATTCCCAATCATCCATTGTAACTTTGGCAAAAAAAATCCATTCAAATCCCAGAGAAACAGCATAAAGGGCTTTTACTATAAAGTGCCTTTATAGGTTCCCATTCCTATGACTTAAGTGCTTCTAGAAATGATTTCTCTCAGGATTTTGCTGTCACACTTTTTTTGATGTTGGAATTTCTTACTTATAAATTACATTTTCCATTTTAGGCTGTAAATTCACATTGTACAGCACAATTTGTATGACAGCTTCTGGGGAAGGGGAAACAATCCAGTTCTTGAGTTAAAGTTGCACTGATTTGTTGTACCATGGATCATTCTTCTCTGAAAAATTCAGATCAAAAATTCAATCTACAATTTTCATAAGCTGCTGGCACATGTCTGCTTGACAAATCCTGTGGATAGTGTCATTAGTGTGAAAAGAGTAGATGCCATTTATGATATATTGTGGATTGGTGCCAGAGAAATCAGTTAGCTACAGATTTGAATTGTTGTGTAAATGTAGTGATTTCTTTGTAGTCTTTCTTAGCATCCGTTGATTGCTCTTTGATTAATTATGCTTAGAGAATCAGCATTGAACCTCCAATTTCACCATTGCTACTGTCATTCTGCCTACTGTATGCAGGTGTAATGAAAGAAAGTCAAAACCTACAGCATCTTTCACACTATCTCAAATTACTTTACAGCCAATTAAATACTTTTGAATTGTAGTCACTGGTATAATGTAGGTAATGTTATCAAATGGTGGAGCAGGCTCAAGGGGTCGAATGGCTTACTCCTTTTCCTAATGTGTATATTTGTATGCCATTTTGGATAGATGAGATGAGTTGAGCTAGATGGCCTTTGTCATCCATAATTATCTTGAGAACAGAGGATGGAATTATGGCTGGAGTTCTGCTTATTTTGTTGCTAATAGAAACAGAGTCTTCAGACTTGTTGATCACAAAAGCACAGATACAATTGTGAACCATTCAGTTTTTGCCCTCCACAGAGACACCTGAGGTCGCCAATGCTTCTCACTGACAGTAAAGACCTTTGTTGTGCAATCATTCCACTTTGTTGCCCAAGGGTCATTTGATCTTTTTATCCTGTGACATTACTGATAAAATAGAATCCAAATAAACCCCTTATAAACCCCTTCTGTGAAATAATTATATTGAATAATAGCATACACCCAGGCAGGAGAAAGTCTTCTAATTCTTCTACAGAATGGAAAAGATTTGTGCAAGTATTGAATCTTTCCCCTAAATATGAATTTAGTGTCACCGTGTCCATGTGGTGCAATGTGCAGAACATGTTAACAAGGGCTGAGGCGGTACCAAAATCAGTGTTATTGTCTACACAGTGTTATAAATAACTAATGGGATATTTTCCTGTCAAATTAACAACATTGCACGATGCTGTTAAAGTAAAATTTTTACTCTCTGGTTTGTTTAATAGTAATGGTGGGATCACCTGTAGGGCGCATACAAATTAACACTGCAATATATCATTGCTGTTCTTAATATTAATGATGCATGCTGCATATATATTGGACAATATTTGTAACCAGATGCCAACAATGGATGTTATCATTTTACTAGGGCCTTTCTGTGATTGTTTGATGATTTGATTGGTGAATTTTGAAAGGGGAAAAATATCATGGTTAAGTCAGGGGTGGGGGGGAGGGAGCAGAATAAGGGGCTGGGTCCATGATCTCTCTCCCTGGCCCTGCTTTTATCCCCTGGCAATTCTTTCAAGGCAAGCATTTGGCTTTATCTGGGGGGCAGTTAGATGGCAGGTGCAGGTTAACATATAGCAGAGGTTCCTGACATTTAAACTGAGACCCCTCCCCCAACCCCCACAACTTTGGAGATGGATGTCCCATGCACACCAAGGCAACCCAGTCCCCTACCTAGATATTGCTCATAACCCAGAATACTTCCGCTGTGACATTATTCATTTATTTCTTTATTTCAGATCAAACAGTGACACAAAATCCAAACAGGGCAAAAGAAGTTTCCCAGAAATGTGCAGAGAACTCAGCAGTTAAAATTATGAGTTTGAGTTCATCTGCAGAATAGCCATTACATTGTGCAACATGGCCGCACTTCTGGCTTTAACTATGGTAAGCAATATGAACAAAAATCTATCTAAAATTGGTTTGCAAACAATAGTGGGCAGCTGAAATAAGCAGTTGCTTTTCTCTCTGCTGATTAGCTCTTATTTCAATACTACATTCTAGATGCACATCCCTCTGCTTCTAAAAATATGCCAATGGCAGCCCACAACAAATGAGTGCTAATTGCAGGTTGCTCCAAATATTCTGATCCTTCTCTGTTTTACTATCAATCGGGCCACAGGAGCTTCAGTAAGTACGGTAATTATCACAGAAGTGAGGCAGTGCAACATTATCCATGATACATTGCAGTTAGCTCATTTCATCTACCACACGTGGCTTTTTATTGACTTGTCATTTCTTTCCCATTTGTTAGTCTATGTTTGTTTTTTTTTTGTTTTGTTAATTTTTTTGACTCATTAAAGATGAGCACTGAAGACTAGAACATTTTGGTAATTCTGCAACCAGATTCGTGCTAATGAGATATATCCACTATATGCAGTGGCCATAATCTGTGCGAATGAAGCAGCACGCTGCAACAGAGTTTGACCTGATCTCATGCGAAACATAACTGATGGAAGCTGCCCAAACTCTCTACTTTCAGACTGCCTCACACAGTTGTTAATGGTGTGAACAGCTGAAGTGGCCAGAATTCTCCATCAGTCATTCACACTGTTAACAAGTACCAGAGGCAATGGAGACTTTGGGCAGCTTTAATCAGCTGATTTAGTGTAAGGCCAGGCCAACCTCTGCTACAATGTCTTAGTTCTATGTATGTTGCTGTAGTTCTAACATCTGCTGTTTGTGTATCAAAGTGATTAGATGCAGCCATAAAAAATAGGTTTCAGAATGTTTGCACGTACTGAACTAAACAAAGTAGTCGGCCAGTTTACGTTTTGAGCGATGTCTTAGTAACTGAAGCCTATGGTGATGACAAATGGTTAGTACATTTAGGTACAATGTAGGTAGTTATCCATAAGCACTGATTGTTTAACTGATGGGGACTGTATATCATTGGCATAATGCAGAGTTGAGGTCCCTCTACCATGCACCAATAATATACTGTAACCCCAGCCTCAGAAGAGTTTGAATTCCTAATATTCTAAGGCTCCTTATACTTATTTGACACAAAACCAGCTAAAGAAGGAGGCCATTATCCCGATCAAATTTGGGTCCCAAATCCAGGTGGAAGTGCATTGGATAACATTTTTACAATTTAGCATTTCTGGCACAGAGCTCTTTGCAATAGGATTGCATATCAGGAGTTCAGGGGCATAGGCCAGCCTGATTCAGCACCCGAGCAATTTTCGAACTATTGAAATAAAAGGTAATTTCCACAATATTTTTGTGCCATTCTGTTGCTTTCAAAAATAGTATCTAAAATTAACAAGTGGATAACTGAAGACTAATTGCTCAACTGAATCAATTCTACCACCAAGTAACAGCAAAGATCTGTTCAAACGAAAAATATAATTGCTGCCTAAAAAAAGAAAAGAAATGAAATGCAAATTTATATAGCACCTTTCATGATCTCAGGACGTTTCAAAGTGCTTTACAGTCAATTAAGAACTTTTGAAGTGTTGTCATTTATCATGGCAGAAATGTAGCAACAAATCTGAGCACAGCAAGTTCTCACAAATGGCAACGTGATAATGACCAGATAATCTGTTTTATTCAGTGTTGGTTGAGGAATAACTATTGGACAGAACATTGTGGAGAACATTCTTGCAACTTCTTGACAAGAGTGTCATGGGATCACTTACATCTTAAAGGGCATAATGTTTATTATCAATTTAATATCTCATCCAAAAGGTGCTCTTCTGACTATGCAGCACTTCCTCAGTAATGAACTGAAGTGTTGTCTGAATTTTTGTACTCAAGTCTCATGGAGAGGGACTTGAACCAAAACTTTCCAACCTCAGAAGCACAAGTGCTAACCTCTGACCTACAGTTGACTGTTAAGGAGCTAAATATCCTACTCTTGTTCCTATGATCCTGTTTGGTATTACCATCCATCATTTCTATTGTCTCTTCATTCCAAGCTGACATGTAGATGGTACAACTTAGAGCAGATTATTATCCGGTTTGGTTAGCTGATCTGTGTGGTGTAGGTTTGCTACAATGGATTCATTTGAAAATGATGATTGTTTTTCTTTTGTAAAAGCTTTAGGGGTAACCACAATATGGAATATAATTATGGTTTTGTATTTCTGTTGTTATTTTTAAACTGTTACGTGAATGCTTTGTTTACCCAAGCTATGAGTAAGTTATGTATTTTCCATTGGCTGATGTTTGAGTGGCTTTTGTGTGTAAGAATGTTTACACCTCATAAAATGTGTCGGAAGTTAAACTCACCAGTCTGTTGAGAATTTGCTAAATGTATTTGAATGCTCAGATCAGGAAGCAATCAACTCATGCATACTCAACAATCCAGTAGATAGCATCAACTGATAGTTAGCATGTGGCAATAAACCTGAGAGGTTGGAAAGTTTTCCCTGAACTGGAATACAGTGGATTTTTGAATAATCTACACTTTCAATTCAACTGATCAAAACAGGTAGGGCTGATTTTTTCGTCCCGGGGACGGGCACGCACCCAACCCGAACAGGAGTAAAATAGTGTGCAGTGATGTCAGGTGAGCGTCCCAACATCATTGCACAATTGTGCAATATTATGCCCAGTAGGCATGTGCGGGTGCCGGGATGGCACCCGCCATTAACAAATGGGCCGTTTAAGGCCCTTAACAGTCCAATTGACTGTGATTTTCCCTTGCCCGTGCAAGTTTCTGCTTGTCGCACGGGCAAAACAGGCAGGCGACCAGCTGGCATTTTCACAAACCTCATCCAAGGGTGGGATAGAAAGGGTCAGCAGCATTGCCAGTGTGAGTAGTGAGCAGTTTTGGAGCTAGATTGCACCTGGTTGCTTATTGGTATTTGGCAGCTTCATCTCTGTTTGAGGCTTCATTCTTAGCATTTCTAAGCCTCATTTCAGGACTCATTGTTGTCTGCCAGGCCCCTGGAAAATTCAGACCACGTGGATCCTTCCAGGTATCAGACAGCCTTCCCGTACCCTGGTAATTGGAATTGTGGTCTCCATGTGTGACACCTTCTCTGAGCAGGAAGAGAGGGGCAGAAGAGAGAGGAGGACAGGTGTCCCTGTGCAGCTTTCAGAGCACGGATCTGTGGGAGGAGAGTGCAAGCACAAGGGGCACAGGGCCAGCAGGTAGTCCAAGGCAGAATGGGCCAGAGAAGACACCACTATCCTGCTGCCAGTGTTTACAGGTGGCGATGCAGCTATCTCAATATGTCTGAGGTGCAATGCTGAAGGAGGCTCTGCCTGTCAAGGGAGACCATGACCTCCATTTGCCAGGTGATTGGACCTGAGATCAGCTCTGACTGTGTGGGTGGACTCCCCATGCCAATGGCTTTGAAGGTCACAGTGGCCCTCAACTTCTATGCCTCCAGCTCTTTCCAGGGCTCAGTGGGGGATCTGTGTGGAGTGTCCCAATCAGCTGTCCACAGTTCCGTCAAGCTGGTGACAGAAGCAGGCAGGTCCTGATCTTTATTCTTCACCCTATGGATGAGGCCAGGCTGAATGAGCCAGAGGTTTTACAGTGATTGCTGGGTTCCCCCACATCCAGGGTGCCATCGACTGTGCACATGTAGCTATGAAGGTGCCAGCCAGTCAGCTGGGTGCCTTTGTCAACAAGAAGGGATTCCACTCCATGAACATGCAGATAGTAAGTGACCACAGGACACAGATTCTGCAAGTCTGTGCAAGGTACCCTGGAAGCTCCCATGATGTGTGCATCCTGAGACACTCCCAGGTGCCAAGGCTCTTCAGTGCTCCAGCCCGACTGGATGGATGGCTGCTGAGTGACAAGGGCTATCCATTGAGGTTGTGGTTCATGACCGCCCTCTGCCACCCAAGAACAGAGGCAGAGAAGCATTACAATGTGCAGTGGTAGAGGGGCCCAAAGGTCTTCTCAAGTTGCACTTCCAATGCCTGGACCATTCAGGGGGAGCACTAAAATACCCCACAGAGCAGGTGTCATTGATCGTGGTTGTATGCTACACTCTCTACAATCTGGCACTGGCAAGGGGGGACCCACTGGAGGAAGGGGATCTTGACACAGCTGCACAGACCACAGATGATAAGTCCAGTAGTGAGTCCGAAGAGGAGAATGGTGAAGAGAACGCTGAGGGCATGGAGCCAGACCTCGGTAACCTTCAGGGAGGCAGGGACAGCAGGGATGCCTTGATCCAATGCTCCTTCAGCAAGGCTACCAAAGAACAGCTTCAGCCCCATGCCAGGGCTGCCTCTTCCATCCCGGATGCCTGAAAGGACCCTTTCATTTGAACACAAAGAACACTAAGTCTCTGTGCAATAAAGTACAGAGCCACGTACGCCCAGCATTTCATACTGGCGTACCCTGCACCAATAAAATAAAAACGTGAACCATACTCAGGCCATGACAACAAAAACAAAATTTATTTCATTTTGACAATTCCAAACTATTTAAATAAGCTTCTCTGGTCTTTATTCCCAGACCAGTATACATAAATGAAACATAAATGAACATAAAATCACCCGTGCTATCCCTCGTGTGCTCATGGTGCCTTTAACTTACACTTAGGAGTGCTATGTCTAGGTACTCCCCCTTCACTGGCACTGGCATTGGAGACAGCCTGCTGACAATGCTACTCTTGTTCTGCTATTATCACATTCTGCTTTCTTACCTTTACGCCACTATCAGCACCTTTTTTAACCCTTACCACCACCATTGACACTCCCTTTGTCCTTTAGTTCATGACATCTTTGTCGATCTCTGTTTTGTCCCCACTTATCGCTGGCCTCCTATCCAGCTTCATCTGCTCCACCCCACCTTAAACAGTATAAGTTTCATCACATTTCCACTTCTCTTCAGCTCTGAGGAAGGGTCATATGGACTCGAAACAATAACACTGTTTCTCTCTTCACAGATACTGCTAGACCTGCTGAGTTTTTCCAGCCTTTTCTGTTTTTGTTCCAGATTTCTAGCATCTGCAGTATTTTGCTTTTATTTATGACCCGGCTGTCTTGTTGGCCTTGATGACCTTAGCAATCGTCCTCTGGACAGTGGAGTCTGTGCTGATCCTCTCTGGGAGGGAGTGGTCAGTGCCATGGCTGGCACCTCCCCAATTGCCGCAGCCTCATCAGATGCCATGGTCACTGGCAGAGGGGTGCCATAATGACTGGCATCATCCATAGCACCCTGAGGGGAGCTCGCAGAGACAACAGGCATCTCGTGTGCCAATGTGAGGTTGCTGCGTACCTCCCTGCACACCATTAATGGACGGGCACCCAGTTGGGATCCAATGATCAATGGGGACTCCAGGTTTGAGACTCACATCAATGAAGAGAATAAAATGAATTGTCTGAAATCCTGCACAGTGAGTATACAAATTTTGGATACATGCACTTGGTAAGCAACACATACTTGTAAAAAGGGCCCTATCTGGTAAGCTAGGGTTACACAGATAAATTCATTAAGAGCAAACAGAGGTACAAAAATCAGCACGTATAGTGTTATAGACGTATCTCCTACAATAGGAACGCAACCTCGCTGAATCAGCTCTATACTGTATTTCCAATTGATGAGAAGGCTAGTGATAATCTGATCGGGGTATTTGAAATAATGAAGAGAACTGACAAGATATGCCTGGAACAACTTTTCTTTCTAGTGGATAAAACCAGAATAAAGAAATGTAGATTTAAAATTAAGGAGAAAGAAGACCATGCATTTATGGAGAGCCGTTCCTGACCAGAGGACATCCCAAAGTACTTTCCAGCCAATTAAGTGTTTTTGAAGTGTACTCACTGTTATTACGTAGGAAAATTAAGCCAATGAAATAAAATCCATAAAAATACTTCTTCACACAATCAGAACAAGACCATAAGACGTAGGAGCAGAAGTGGGCCATTCGGCCTATCGAGTCTGCTCCACCGTTCAATAAGATCATGGCTGATCTGATAATCCTCAACTTCACTTTCCTGCCTTTTTCCTATAACCCTTGATTCCCTTACTGATTAAAAATCTGTCTATCTCAGCCTTGAATATACTTAACGACCCAGCCTCTACAGCCCTCTGCGGTAAAGAATTCCACAAATTGACTACTCTCTGAGAGAAGAAATTCCTCCTCATCTCTGTTTTAAATGGGCGCTCCTTACTCTGAGATTATGCTGGATAAAATGGAAGAGCATGATTGGTCACAGAGGTTAGGGTTCACCATCAAATAGACAGCACCATTCTCTGTTACATGGTACAAATGAAAGGGAAATGCTGCTGCCCGATTTTTATCTATATTATCATTCATCTCTCCCTGCACTCTACTCTAATGGCAGCCTGCAGAGCACTTTTGCCACGTTGGCAAGGCCCCTTGATTGATACATTTAAGCTCTGTACAGAACCCACACTTCTACAAGATAAACAGACCAGCTCAGTTGTGAAATAGCAGTAATAGCACCTGAAACCTTTATGACATAACCACCCTAAATTCTGCCGCTATTGTGACATCCTGGTACATGTCTTTAGTTCTAAGTTCCCCTATGAGACCTCTCACCTCTGTGTGACCTCCTTCAGAGAGGGAAGGAAGGTAGCTTTTTTTTAAACTACAAAAATAGCAGCGAGGAACTGTGTGAAGATTGCTTGTGTAGCAATGTGTAGCAATTCCTGTAGCCTATATTTCTGCACAGTTTGAAGCTACTATCCTTGAAATTTCAGGAAGGCTCTGTCAATCATCTGCTGGACACCCAGGGAAATGGTATAAAAACAGTTGAATCCCTGCAGAACTACAGGATTATGTGATTGAAGTCGATGGAAATAAAAAATCACGGGAGATGTAAAATGTGTTGCTAATTTGTTATCACCTGTTTTACATTATTGCACAATGTCCAAACTTACCTTACCATCTTTTGGGCAGTTTCTCTGCAAAGTTGTCTTATCTTCTGCACCCATTCTGTATGACAGTAGGCTGGCATTGATTTTAGTCATTGCCTATGATTATGGTTATAAAAAGAAATGTAATTTTAAAAATGCACATGATCATATCGTTTCCTTGTTTTTTATTTGTTTAATAGTCAGCCCAGCCCAACCCAGGTTCATTTCCCCAAAGCTCTCAATGGGTCATGGATAGGTGCACCCAACAGATTTGTGCAACTGTAAGAACAAAAAGAGGACCCTTGCTTCAGCCCCTGGTTTTTGAGTTAATTGGGCTCAGCCAAGGCTAAGATTTTCTATGGCCAGAATTTTATGGCCCCGTCGTGGGGGGGCCATGGCCATAAAATACAGCAAGCCATTCTAAACTCCATTGACTTCGGTGGGAACGTAAAATCCTGCTGATGTAAAATTCAGCTTTATGTTTTTGCAACCTTCTTTCCAGCTAGGATGGCAAAATAAATTAGCCAGGCCTGTCCCTCATGGTCAAATGGTCTGCCAACATTTACAGGCCAGGCTCCCTATGCCCATAAAATAGGACAGTTAGATCAACTATTCAAAGGTCGTCAAAACCGAAGGTCCTTATCCTAACACAAATCACCACCTTCAGCAGAGGGACATAGGAATAAGAGCAAGTCATTCAATCCCTCAAACCTGCTCTGTGTTCAATTATAATTTATCTGTACTCAACTTCATTTACCCAACTTAGCTCCATTCTGAACAAGGGCAATGGAATACCAGGACAGAGAAGGTGCCCAGCTTCACTGATGCTGTGCTCATGGCATTAGTGACAGAAGTGGAGAGAAGGAGAGAGGTCATGTTTCCCAGGGGGCCTGGAGATCTTCAAAGAACATCCTCCGAAGGGAGAAGGTGCTAAGAGAAGTCAATGCTTGGAGTCTGGCCTGAGAACCTGGCAGCAATGCTGGAAGAAATTCAGTTACCCCTCATGTTCTAGGCCAGAAAATGCAACTTCACATGACATCTCATGCCCAACAGCCTCCAACACTGGTCAATATAGCACACCCCCATCACTCACCCATCAGCAGTGCTAGCATTCAGGACTCATATGCCTAACATCCAGATACTCCACCTCACCCTCACATACCATGCAATGATGCCTGTCTCACACCCACCTCTTGCAGCTACTCAGCTAGGGCAGACACATCACCCAAACATAGTGCAACACAATCACTGACATCCTGTCCTCTCTCTTGCATGACAAGGGTGCCCATAACAGGAGGGAGTAGCAGAGAACTGGTGCGGAGCATCCAATTCGCCCAACGGAAGAGAAGGTGGTTTGCATCATGGGGCTGGCTGGCATTGCCAAGACCATCAAGATGATGGTAGGTTACCATCTTTGACTCTTAACAACGGACCCCTCATCTTGCTATCTGGCACGATATACTGCAAGTGTTGTGACTATGGACCTCAAGCTTTCCAACCCAATCAATCCTTCTTCCCAACCCTTCCGTTCTGCATTTATGCTTTCACACAAGCAAGAACTAACACTTGCACAGATATAACAGCCCCAGGAGAAGGAGAGAGAGCAACAGCACATCAGTGATGAGGAAGCATTGTCATTTGATCTGACACTCACAGCCAGCATCTCGTATCCAGATGCAGCATGCACCTTAGACGGGAGTATACAGTCAGGGTCTGCATGTGGTGAATCACCAGGCATGAGTGGGCTGTAGTCAGGGTAGTTTGTGCATCAGCTCCCTTGAAGGTGAGGCCGCTGGTGAGTTCAGCTCTAGGGAACTCAGATGAGGACTTCATTGGGGCAGCATACAGGAGAACATTCATGAACAGGAACATCAAGATGCTTGGAGTGTTGGCAAGCCTGCCAGACAGCCTCCTGTCACTGCCACTGTCAAGGAGTAAGGCGGAGTTTGGCTCCAACTTGAAACAGGGCATCACACAGAGCTTGGAGCCCATTCTTTCCAGCATGGAAATGATGGCCAACTCCATGACCATAACTGGCACTGATGGAGCATCTGGTGTCTGCTGTCTCAGCTTCCATCGCAGCACAGGCAGAAACCACGTAACTTGTCCCTTTTGCAGTGGAAGCTTAGACAGAGGTCCTCAGATGGAGGTCTTGTGATCCATGCTTGCTGCCATGCAGGCTCAGACTCTGCCATTATGGCAGCAGACTTAATGTTCAAAAGGACTTGCAGGCTCTTGTGACAGTCCAGCAATCTATCCTCCAACTGATTATTTGGATTGCAGAGGTATTGCCTCAGGGGTGTACCTCTCAGGATGACAGCATTCATGCCCCCATCATTGCCACTCTGCTAGTTCCTTTCTGTTGCATCTCAGTAAGCCAACCCAGACTGGCGAAACCCTGGTCCGGTTCCTTAAATTGTTATATCCGGTCCCCAGGCTAAGTTCTCCCAATTTGTTATGATCCCAGATGAGGGGGGTTGAACTGGGTCCCCTTCTTTATTCAACCCCCTCGGTGGTTCGCAACAAGGTTAATTTAAAAATGATCCCTTCCCTTGTGGATACCTTTTCCCAGTCCAAATGCATTTATGTTTTAGAAGGAGGCAATTTAACCAGGCTTTCTTGAGTTAAAGAAGGAGTGAGTTTATTAGTTACTACATGTAGGTGGATAGGCCATTATCATGCAATGGCGTCCGAGCTTCACCAATTCATATATTATTTTCACACCCATTATCTGGATTTCAACTCCAAAGTCAAAACGTCTGCAAGCAGTATTGTGAAAACAGTTTCTTTGATTATTTGGAGAAGGGCAGCCATTAACCACAGGAAAGGACTGCTACATTTTAACAACTTCTCAAAGATATGTCCCGAAAGTTCATTTGCATTCTAATGATTTGTCCCATCTGAAGATTAGCTCAAGGGCCGTGTGTAGTTCCAAGTGTATTGACAGGAAAAAATTCACCTGACCTCTCAACTCCATTTTGTTTTAAAGTAAAGTGACCATTTCAAATTTATACTCTGTGAGTCTGTGAGCCCATATTGCGTAGGCGTGACAGTAGCCCTGTAGATTATTGCATTAGTGCATATCCAAATATATGCAATTTCTCTGGCTCCTCCTCCTCTTCCTCCTCCTCTCCCTCCTCATGAAGTGGTCTCCTGACTCCTGAATGTAATGGCTGTGCCCTCGTGATAGCAATGTAAGGAGGATGCCACAAACTTTGAAACCTGCTCCAATGTGTACTGTACGCTTCCAATGAATGGTTAAGGCAATAGAACTTTTGCCTGAGCAGGCCAATTGTCTGCTCAGTGATGTTTCTTGTAGCTTCTTCCTTTAATTATATGCCCGCTGTTCTCACATGGTTGGGTCATGTGAGGGGGGAATCTTTGTCCACAAGCAGCCAACCTCTGGTTTTCTGTGCAGGCCTGAAGATGGTCAGTATGGCTAACTAATGCTGGATGAATGCACCCTGGCTGCTGCTGGGCATTCACTGACATAATGTATTGGGAGTGGTCACACATCAACTGCACTTCTATAGAATGCTAGCCAATTCAGTTTCTATACCTCTCGCCATTGTCACTGGGGGCATGTAATGTCACGTGCGTGCAGTTAACGGTGCCTTGCACCATCAGGAATCACACTATTCTAACAAAGTCATATACCCTCTCATCCTGCTTGTCCCTGCTCTGGGAGAAGATGATGTATTCTATCTGAACTAGCTTCCCAGATGTTGTGAGGGGTGGTGTACTGGGATATGTTGGTGATGTCTTCCACTCCCAGCTGGAAAGACCTGGATGCATAAAAATTCAATGCCACTGCGACCTTGATGCCACTTGAAGGGCCATTCTTGCCCTGGTACGAGATTCTAGGTCAGGTTGTAGGAGGTTCTGTGAGCACCTCCTTATTGAACACAAGTCACCTCAGGCTTGCCCCTTGATCAGGAAGAAGTAGCAATTGCTCCTGAAAACCCCTTGCTAAATAAGGCCTTTTGTGGGGTGCCCACCTTCTCCTATGGCTTCAACAGAGCTTCCACTGTCTGCAGCCTCTACTCCATCTGATGATCACTGTGCAGATCAAGAGACACTGCAACCATAGGCACTATGCCTCAGTTACCAAATTCTGCATCCTCTCTGATATTAAGCACCCACTCTCCACAACAGCTCCAAAAGTACAACAAGTACTTTCACAAACTCAGACTAAGCAGAAATAAGTCAAAAATAATTCATTTGCAAGTCGGTGTCTAGCCCTTTAGAAAGTGCTGCTGGGGGAGGTGGTGGTGGGGAGGGGAACCTCATGCTGCTGAATGCCTGACCAACTGGGTGTGTTGAGCACAGGCTGTTATGTTTCCTCCTCCCTTCAACACAAACTCGCCAGTCACTCAGGTGTGGCTGGTAAACAATGTTGTGAGTTCTTTCACTTGAAGATTACAGTAGTAAAAACAAGTTTTTGAAGAGATCTTACTAATATGTCTTGCATTGGTTAACTAATACATTCCAATCAGAATCACGTGACATATAACATCATATCCTGCCTGATTATGTATACAGATTATGGACATATCCACTTAAAGGTATACTACAACACAGGCGTTTTTGGACATAAGCAGATGAAGTTCCAAAAATGAATGTCAAGTCAACCGGAACCTGTCCAGCCCCTCCCAGTGCACACAAGGCACACTTGCACCAGTGCCTTTCCCAGGACAAGCTGCACAGGCCATACCAGAGGTGGCTGGTAGCAAAGGCAATGCCATTTTTTTGCCTCAGGGCTACGGAGTCCAATTTCACACCCTAGACCTTTCTTTGTTTTATCCCTCCCCATTCTCTCCCCTATAGAGTCATAGAATCATTTACAGCACAGAAGGAGGCTGTTCAGCCCATCGAGTCCATGCCAGCTCTCTGTGGAGCAAGCCAGTCAATCCCACTACCATGCACAATTCTCCATAGCCCTGCAGGTTTATTTCCTTCAAGTGTCCATCCAATTTCCTTTCGAAATTATTGTCTCTGCTTCCACAACACTCATGAACAATGGGTCCCAGGTCATTACCACTCACTGCATAAAAAAAGTTCCTTCTCACATTCTTCTGAATCTCTTGCCCAAAACCTTAAATCTGTATCCCTTAGTCCATGCGCAATCAGCTATTGGGAATAGTTTCTCCTTAGATATCTTATCCTTACCTGTCATAATCTTGTACACTTCTATAATATCTCCCCTCAACCTCCATTGCTCCAGTGAGAACAACACCAGCTTTTCCAAAGCAAAAACAAAAATAGCTGGAAAATCTCAGCAGTTCTGACAGCATCTGCAGAGAGGAATACAGTTAACATTTCGAGTCCGAAAAGAATCATTCAGACTCGAAATGTTAACAGTGTTCCTCTCCATAGATGCTGTCAGACATGCTGAGTTTTTCCAGCTATTTTTGTTTTTGCTTCAGATTTCCAGCATCCGCAGTATTTTGCTTTTACCAGCTTTTCCAACCTAACCTTGTAACTAAAATCCCCAATTCTGACACCATCCTGGTAAATCTCTTCTGCACCAACTCAAAGACCCTCAAATCCTTCATAAAATGCAGTGACCAAAACTGGACACAATACTCTAGTTGGGACCTCACCAGAGCTTTATAAAGGTTCAGCATAACTTCCCTACCTTCATACTAAAGGCCTTGAACCCCAAGATCCTGTACACTTTGTACTCTCTCAATATGTCCTGCCAGTTTCAAAGATCTGTACACGTGGACTCCTAGGTCCATATATTCCTGTACCTTCTTTAGAACCGGGCCATTAAGTCTATATTGCCTCTCCCTGTTCCTTCTCCAAAATGCACCAACTCACATTTTTCTGTGTGAAATTCCATTCTGTCACCTATACTAGCTGCTAGCCTATCTTTGTCCTGTTGCTGGTGACACATATCATCCTCACTGTTTGCCGTCCCTCCAAATTTGCTATCATGGTCAAATTTTGAAAATTCATTCTGGATTCCAAGATCTAAGTCATTCATATATAGCAAAAATGGCAGTTAGAGCAGATAATTCAAATAAAAATGACATAATTTTGACATAAAAAATGACATAAAAAATACATAATTTTGGATTAGCACCCAGATATCAGTCAAAGCTGGATTTCAACACCAATCTCCTAGTTGACAATCTGATGCTGTCGTTTATCTGGCTCATTCCTTGAACTGACACTTGGTTTAACTTTAGTCTAAACATATCAATTTATTACAAATCTTGTGGTTGTAACAAAACCACAAAGTCGGGCTACCTGCACAGGATGGTGAACCCTTTACTTGCTATTGCCATTTTAATAGTTACTTTAAGAATTTTATTTTAGATCCACTGTCTATGCAAATGCAAAACATAACCCTTGTTTCAGGCCCCTTTGGTAAATTGGATCATGGCTAGTTGCAACACAGGCAGTGCCAGCTGCATTCAGTTTTCTCCAACCCTTAATTTATCACAATATGGGGATAAATTATCCAGACCAATTGTCTTTAATGGGACCGCTGGAGGCTGCCGCCAAAAATCTAAGTCGAAAAACAATGTATTTACTTGAGTGTGGAGCCAGGAGGATCAGAACCAACAGCTGGCCTCCACTTGACTCTTTCTGATATCTTTCTCCTCTCCCATACTTATCGTAAGCTGGTTGGCCAATTTTCCTCTTCTTTATGACTGGTGTGCTGCATCTGTGGGTTCCACATTCTTGTCTCTGAGTAAGTACATTGTGGGTTCCAGTACCACGCAAGACTTGAGGACCAATTCTAGGCAAATACCCCAGTGCAGTGCTCAGGAGCTGCTGTTCCATTGGTGGTATCAGCTTTTGGATGAGATGTTGAATTGAGGCTTCATCTGCCCACTCAGAATGAATGTGCATTTCTATAGAACCTTTCACAATTGCTTTATAGCCAATTAAGTACTTACGAAGTGTTGTAATGTAGAAAATGCAATAATCAGTTTGCACATAGCAAAGTCCCAGAAACAGCCATATGAAAATGACCAGATAATCTCTTTTAGTGGTGTTGGTTGAGGGATAAATATTGGCGAGGACATGGGGGAAAATTCGTAAACTTGCTCTCATTCTGCTATCACAAAATATTTCAGATAGAAAAGAGCATCTTACTACATCATTTTACCTTTTCCATCTCATACAAAAGCTAATAGTCTGATCTCTCCAAGGGAGGCTACCAACTTAGTGCCACTTTAGCCTGAATTATGGGCAGTCATGTGTTGCTGACTTATGTCCAATAGGCACTTAGCTGAAACAACCAAACAACTTCACTTAAGACTTTTCAACTGCAACAGGGAGAGTGAAGGGGATATTTTGGTGAAAGGGTGAAAGCAGGCATCATATAGATGCCATGCAATTATGATACACTTGAGCTGAAAATTGGTCTGTACTGTATTTTGGGCATGGGGTTCGATTTGCAACTTGCCTGTGCCTGTTGAGGTGAAAGTAGGCAACACACAAGTTTGATGCTGCCACCTCATTTATCTGAGTGTGGCAGAGGGCAGAGTGTCTCCTGCGTTGTTGGTTACCTCTGCACTTAACAAAGAGCCAAGCAACAAATACTAATAGCACATTGTGCAGTCATTCTTCTATTCTTGAAGGCAGTCTGTCTCTCTTAAAGGGAAGCCACACTGAATTACAAGTGGCTGCTGGTGAATGTTATTGCTGCAATTGTAAAAAAGCAAAATGGAACAACAGGGCAGAGAGAGGGTTCCAAAGGTGTGGCACTCCGAGACCTTGGTGGGAGAGATGGACAGAAGGTGAGATGCCATGATTCTGTGGGAAACTAGGAGACCCTCAGAACCATCCTCAGGATGGGTTGGGAGCAGATGGCCAAAGAGGTTAATTCCCAGCATCTGGTTTCAAGGACCAGGCAGCAATGCCACAAAAAGTCTAATTGCCTCACACAGGTGGTCAACATCAACGAATGCATCTTCACATGACATCTCTGAACGATCATTCCATCAGCCTCTCATGCTGTTTGATGCACCACATTACTCATCCAACAGCACTCCCTGGCTCACAACAGGACTCACATCTGACATCCATCTCACGCTCGCACACATTCCAATGCTGTCAGCCTCACACTGACCTCTTGCAGCCTCCAAATACCTCCAGCTATTCAGCTATGGCACATCACCCAAATACATTGCACCACAAGCAATGACATTCTACCCTCTCTCCTACCCAACAAGGTGACACACAGCTGACTGAAGCAGAGCAGTTCTGGCAGGGGCTAAGGAGGCCTATATCTGCTGAGCCCTTAGGAGGAGATGGTTCTCTGCATCATGGGGCTGGCTATTGCAGAACCCGTGGCATCCGGCATTACTAAGATCTTTGAGGATGATGGTGTCTTTCTGCCTAAATACTCCTTCTCAATTCCTTGCTTACCCTCATCCTACTATCTGGCATTATGAGTAAGTTACTGGTGGTATGACTATGAATGTCTTATTTCCCTCACTCCAACCTTCCCCTTCTGATTATCTGTTTTCAGACACTCAAGAACTTCCTGAAAGATCTGGTTCTAATTTTTAGACCAAGGTCTTTAGCCCTGACTCTGCCATCCACCAGAAGAAATCATTTCTTTCTATCTCTCCTATCTATTCAACTTAATATCTTGAAAACTTTAATCAAATCATCCCTTGACTTTATAAATTCCAGGAATTACAACCCTGGTTTGTGTAATCTCACCTCATAATTTAACCTTCGAAGTTTGGGTGTCATTCTAGTAAATCTACATTACAGTCCCTCCAATCCATTTTCCACAGTTTTGACCATTCACTTTAACTATCGATATCTCTTTGTAATTTTATGATTCCAGCTCCACTGTTTACAATGCCCCTTTCTTTGTGTCATCAGCAAACTTAGATATGTGGCTTTCTATTTTATCATCTCAGTAGTTAATGAATACAGTGCAGAGTTGAGGCCCCAACACAGCTTGTTGCAAAGCACCCTCCTATCCCTCCTCTGCCCTCCCTGTGAGGATGCAGCAACATTTTCCATCAAATCCAGCAACTCACTGCAACTCTGTAAAAGCTCACAGTGCTTCCAGAGTCTTTGGACTGAATTATAGTAGTCTTCTGGATATGGGCTGGAAGGCAGGACAGCAAACAAAATGGCAGCAGAAGGGGCCAGGAGGGAAACCTGCATCTTCCTGCTGTAGCATGGCATTCCCAGGAGCAGGAACGGCAGTGGTGCAGCCGTCGCTGACTGGAAGAAAGGAGCCAATTATTCCAGTTAAGTGGTTAATTAACAGCCATTTTACAATGACTGTAGGATTTTACCAGGATCATCCTGCCACATGAAGAGACCACCAGGTAAACCGTGGCAGCCTCGCAGCTGACTCACTGGGAAGGAGGCTTCCTGAAGGGCACCCTGGCAGCAATGGACTCTCCTGTGGCTCTGACACCACTGCTAGAGAGTGCACCCCTATGATCTCCAGGACCTGCCTGCCTGGCCTTCAAGGGCACCTCAACATGGAGGCACCCTTGCCTTCTCCCTGCAGTCTCAACTTCTATCAGTGGTGGTGCTGAGGCTGCTGAGTTGCTGATTCTCTGGTTGGGTCAGCACCTTGGAGAGGCAAGCTGCCATCCTTAATTGGATGGCGGTGCTGGCAGTGGCCTCTTAATTGACCACCACTGGTAAAATTCTCCCCTTGGGCCCTGCTATCTGTCCATACATGTTCAAGTCCTTCTTTTGATCCCAATGACAGGACTGCAGGTCCTTTCGTAAATTCCAGCCCTTTGCAGTAGCAGAAGTTATTCAAAATTACCTACAATTGGTGCCTGACGCTTTAATTAACATTAACCCTGGGCCTCTCTTGCACCTGAATGTTTGAACTTTGTGAGTGAGGTTAATTTGTTGAATGTGTCCGCATGGTCCAAATTTGATAAATGGACATCATATCAGCCAATAGGGTTGTGTGACGTAATGATTGCATCACTTCAGCTACTTATGATGCACACGGAGAACACCCATAGGAGTGCCCTTCTTAACATGGTATCCCAGTAAGGCTGCACTGAAAGTGGCTGGTGGCACAGCATCCACCCCCCATCCTCCTGCCAGAGGGACTTGCAGCCTCCGTAGAGCTGTCTCCAGTGGCTAGGATCTGATTTTTAAGCCCATCAGTTTGAATGTCTGGTCAGGTTTTAGCACATAGTTTTGATTCTAATTGCTGTTTACTGTAATTTGTATTTTCCTGGAGGTCCTAAAGTGGACACTTGCAGGTTTAGCACTCAAAGATGGAGTAGGTACAATTTCCGTTGAGCAATTTTTTTGTGCTTCCATGCACCCGCTTCCACTGAAGGTTTAGAGGGCGCAGGCTGTACACAGCAATAGATTTCAGGGGGACTCTGGGACCAAAAAGATACACATGCCATTGGATGCAGCACTCAAAATCCTGGTGGAGGCGGTCCAAAGAAGGAGCGACGTCTTGTGC
Organism: Carcharodon carcharias; assembly: GCF_017639515.1. NCBI lineage: Eukaryota > Metazoa > Chordata > Chondrichthyes > Lamniformes > Lamnidae > Carcharodon > Carcharodon carcharias. The sequence goes on from NC_054469.1 coordinate 185,348,185, forward strand.
CCGCAGGGGGGAAGGAGTTCACCTTGTCCGCCTGCCCTTTCTTGCACTCCTTTTCCCCTTTCCTGCAACACAACACCCACTCTTTATGGGTGAAGTCCTCAGAAAATTTCTGGAATAAGTATTGATAGAGTATCAGCAAAGTGCCCAAAAAGTGTTTCAAGCATTTCAAAAGTTATCCACAAACCTTCAGCGGCAAGTTAACAGTAAAAAGGTGATATACCTGTAAGTAGCACTCAAATCCTCGGAAATGACTTAGCTGCTGCCATTAGGTAAGCACGTTAGGTCAAGGGATAGCCACCAAAATGCCTTGCAGCTTTCTGAATGTCAATCCTTAGTCAGCCATTCCAGTGCAATCTGCATCTCCTTTACCAATATGGTGTCTTTCAATGAGAACGACCAGGAGATCCAGGAGCTGATGAGCCACAAGCACAAGGCACTTCTGAACCTGAAACAGCAACCCAACTCGAGAGCAAGAAAGCAGCTCTACAGACAGCTGAAGGTTGAGGTCTAGCCAAAAGTCAACAACCTAAAGAACACCTGGTGGGTGGAGAAAGCACAGGAGATCTAACAGTTAGCAGACAACCAAGATGTGCGAGGTTTCTTTAGCGCAGTCAAAACCACCTACGGCCCAAGCACCCAAGGCCCCACTCCATTGCTGGCCAAGGATAGAGAGGCGCTCATCAAGGGCAGAGAGGCAGTCAGCACCCACTAGAAGGAACACTTCGAAGATCTTCTTAACAGAGTTTCTGTCTTTAACACGAGTGTCCTCGACTCCATCCCGCAACATGCTACTCACCACCATCTCAGCACAACCCCAACATAGAAAAGGCCATTCGACAGCCAAAGAGCAACAAGACATCAGGAATAGGTGGAATCCCCATGAAGCATGGCAGAGAAGCACTATTGGTATGAATACATGGCCTCATCTCCCTTACCCGGGATTAGGAGAGCATGCCAGGAGATCTTAGAGACGCCGTAATCGTGACCATCTTCAAGAAAGGTGACAAGTCCGACTGCAGTAACTCTAGAGGAATCTCCCTGCTGTCGGCCACAGGTAAGGTCATTGCAAGAATCCCCCTCAATCGCCTTTTCCCTGTTGCTGAAGAGCTCCTGCCAGAGTCGCAATGCGGATTCCGCCCACTAAGGAGCACAACAGTCCTGATCTTCACTGCACGGCAACTACAGGAGAAATGCAGGATGCAGCACCAACCCTGGGACACGGCCTTCTTTGACCAGACCCAAGGTTGTCCCATCCTCTGACACTGAACTACATTATGCAGACGATGCTTGTGTCTGCACACGCTCACAGGCCAAGCTTCAAGCCATTGTTAACATGAGAACTAGGCCTTACAGTAAATATCTGTAAGACAAAGGTCCTCTATCAACACTGCACTGCCCCCCAATTATCAAAATGTATGACAATGCCTTGGGCATGTTGACCACTTTCCATACAGTGGAAGCCTACTGTCAACAAGGGCAGACATCGACGACAAGGTTCAACACCACCTTCAGCCTTCAGCCACCTGAGGAAGAGAGTGTTTGAAGACCAGGACCTCAAAACTGGCACCAAGCTCATGGTCTGCAGAACAGTAGTGATACCGGCCCTCCTAAGTAGCTCAGAGACGTGGACTACTTACAGCAGGCACATCAAAACTTTGGAGAAGTACTATGAGTGCTGCCTCCTCAAAATCATGCAAATCCATTGGTAGGATAGGTGAAGCAACGTCAGTATTCTTGCTTGGGTCAACACCCTAGCATCGAAGCATTGACCAAGCTCAATCAGCTCTGCTGGGCAGACCACTTCATCCACATGCCTGACACAAGACTCCTAAAACAAGTGCTCTACTCAGAGCTTCGACATGGCAAGCGTGCCCCAGGAGAGCAAAGGAAACGCTTCAAGGACACCCTTAAAGCCTCCTTGAAAAAATGCAACATCCCCATCAACATCTGGGAATCCCTGGTCCAAGACTGCCCGAAGTGGAGGGAAAGCATCTGGGAAGGTGCTGAACACCTCAAGTCTCATTGCCAAGGGCTAGCTGAAGCCAAGCATCAGCAGTGAAAGGAGCATGTGGTAACCCAGGCACCCCACCCACCCGCTCCCCACTACAACTGTCTACCCCATCTGTGACAGAGACTGTAGGTCCCTCATTGGACTCTTCGGTCACCTGAGAACTCATTTTTTATGTAGAAGCAAGTCATCCTTGACCCTGAGAGCTAGTCTAAGGGAGATGGCGCCTTGTGCTAAATGAGAACTAAACTGGCATTTCAGCTTAAGACCCCATCTTGGTCACCTCAGAGGCTCTTTGGTGCCTAAAGTGTATGGACAAAATTGACCCCATAAAATCTGGTGGCACACAAGGAGACTCATCATGCCTGTGCTGACTAAAAGAGCTATCTAATTAGTCCCACTACTCTGCTCGGTGCCCGTAGCCCGGTGCATTTTCAAGTATATGTGTCATGAAGCTATTAAGGTATATAATGTTATTGGAAAATATTTTTCTTTTAAAATAGAGGTATAGTTTGTGGGTGTGTCTTAATTGGATTAAAGCCAGCTAGCTTGGGAGTTTTGGTATGCACTAGTTTTGATATGTAAGAGAGATTGAGTGTATTTGCATTTTTTTGAATAGAGCATTCAAGAAGTGGGGTGAATTCTGGCACCTAGCTAGCAGAGACCAAGCAATATATTTATATTACTAATAAAATTGGTACTATGAAAGGGATTTTCTTGTTAGAGAGATGGAGTTCAAAGTGGCTGGTGATATAATGAGAATTTACATTCAATGAGCTGTGCTAGCTATAACAAGACAGCCATTTTGTGTATGTAGGGCAGAGGCAATGTGAGATCGAAAGCAGCTAAACGCCTCCAACTGTCTCCACAGGAACCAAAGTGAAAAGAACCTCATTTTGAATTTGTAAGGTGAAAATGCCTTGCCTGGTGTTTGGTTAAGTCTATGGTTGCAGTTGCCTTAATGGAGATTAGTTTGGGAATTTGTTAAAAATTATGATCGTAGTAATTTGTAGCTATGTGTATGTAGTTAACTTGTGTAAATTTATAAAATGTTTCATTTAACATAATATGAAACCTCTCAAGAACCGATGGTATGATTCCTGGATTTAGAGTTACTTCTCAAACATAACACTTAAAATGATAGGTTATGACAGTTGTTTAAAGTTTCCCTCTGGGATTTTTTTTAAAATAACTCAGCTTTACCAACTTCTCAGTCATAACAATATGTCTAATTTCCTTTTGAAAGTTACTGTTGAATCTGCTCCCATCACTTCCCCAGACAGTGCAGTCCAGATCATAACAGCTTGCTCTGTAAAAAATGTTTTAATCATTTCTCACTTGATTTGGCATCTTGTCAAGTGACTTATATCAATCATGTAGAAATGACATAAGTGATGATGCATCCTATGAGACCTATAAATCAGGAGTTCCATGTAGAGGAGTGAAAGGACCTTCATAATACACCATCAGTGTCAATGTTCTGTTTGTTACTTGTGTTTCCTTGATCAATTCACATGACATTAGCTGTACTGTATTAGCAGAATGTATTTGGACATCATAATTATTTTCATTGCAGTTAGATTTCATACGCCCAAGTGTCACAACGAAGATCAGGCATTTTGGATTACCATTATAAATCTGGCCAGATTGGATCTGTACTGTCTCTATACACATCACCTTTCCATTCTCCACAATTTTCTATCTCACTTAGGAATGAAATACAGGCTTAAGCGTTGAAGAACAAATTTTAATCACAGCAAAATGATTTTCTAAGTCAGCCATGCTACAATCATTGAACAAACAAACTATTCAACTGGGCTAAAGGATGGCTTTTTATTCTGAGAATCAAAATCCATGACAAGTAAACATTAAACTTACTTGCAGCTTTCTGTCTCCACTAAGCCAGTCTGCAAAAGGTTTATTTTTGTTCTCACTTCAGTTGCCAAAATGACTCCTTGTCACCTGGTTTCTCAGTGCCACTGTTGCTATTTTGTCTCTAAAATGGTGTGTGTGGCACACATGCACACTTCTTGTGCAAACCAGGCAGGATTCCATTTTGTTGAGAGCACTGGTGTGCATAGAGAGCATTCATGTAGTTTAGGCACATCATGACATTAATCATCATCATGATTTGACACCGGGCCTCAACAGTCCAGCTAACTTGCACAGCTGAACATGTGTTCAGCAGCAGGCAATAAACCCCACCAGTGCTTTGAACACTGGTATTCGCAGCCACGATGGCAGCATTCTGAGCTGGCATGGCAGTAAACTGAGTTTACATGACTTCAGTCTAAGCTTCACAGCAGCGTTGCAAATATTGGGCAGCTTCTTCTTGTTCTGCATTACAGAAATTGGTCTTCAGATGTTGCATCAGGGTTGAGTCTGCAAGTGTGCCAAAGGAGTTGGCCACCTCTTCCATGCTGGAAAGGATGGGCTTCAAGCTGTGCGCAAAACCCTGTGACAATTAGGTGTGGGATATTTCCGTGCTTCTTGACGTTGACTGTAAGCTTTCTGCAGGCCTGCCAATGCACCAAACATTTCATTGTGGATACCCATCATTGTAGATTCCTATCTTCTGTACACCACCACATCAAAGTCTTCACCTGAGTCCTCTGCAACAGAACTCATGCAACCTCACCCTTCAGTGAGCTAGCACCTGCCTGATCCTTCTCCCTTGTCGTGGCTGCAGGCTACTTATGCCAAGTCCCTCATCACATGCAGATCCCACCTCTAAGCTATCCTCTAATGTGTGCAGTATCCAAGCTAGTGGCTGTGAAGCTCAGACTGAAGTTATAGTGGCTGTGAGGGTGAGAGAAAATGAAAGCATTTCTTCTTCATCACTGTCTTCCTGCTTTTCCACCACTGTCTGGGCAGGTTGAAGTCCTTTGATATCTCAAAGGAGAAAATCCACATGATTAGGGATGCGGTAACTGCAACAGGGAAAGAAAGAGGCTGCATGCTTACTCCATCTCAGGGGAGATTGGGAAATGAGGGAGATTGGGAAATGAGGGGAAATTGGATGTGAGAAGAGGAATTAGTTACAAAGCTACTATCATCTTTGATGGTTTCAGCTCTTCCACAGGCCACAGCTTCACCCATGGGTTGCTCTGGTGATCACTGTCTCCTTCATGGTGTAAGGAAATCCTGTCCCTGCTGATTACGTGCTGCTATATCTGGTTTATCTACCAAGCTATATACAATGGGGGGGGGGATGTGTGTCAGTGAGTGGGCACAATATGTTTGGGTGATGTTGCTGTCATAGTTGTATAGTTGTCAGTGTCTGCAAGCTGAGAGATGTGGGAATGAAGCATGCAGCAGTGCTAAGTGTTTCAAGGAGTAAATGTGATGTGAGGAAAGTTTTTTTCACCCAGACAGTGGTTGAAGTCTGGAACAAACTTCCTAAAAGGGTGGTGGAGGCAGGTTCGATCGAGGTTTCCAAAAAGGAATTGGATTGCTACGTGCAAAGAGAGAATGTGCAAGGTTATGGGGATAAGGCAGGGGAGTGGGACTAGGTGGAATGATCTTTTAGAGAGACTCAATGGGCCAAATGGCCTCCTTCTGCACTGTAAAGATACTGTGAAACTGTGGGATGAAGCATATGAATATTTGGTATGAATTGTGATTGGCAGAGATTGTTAGTAGGTGATGCCTTTGCTATATTGAGCAGTGTGTGAGGCTAGTAGCACAGTTGAGTGGGAGTATGGCATTTGAAGCTACCTTAGCTGACCTTGACCATTCATGTTGAACTTTTTGTGGCATTTCATACAGGCCCTAGAGACTAGACCCCTGGCATGGCATTGACTGCCACAGCTCTCTGGTCCTACTGTTTTTGGAAAGTTTGTCTGGACCACCGCCATCCTCTGGATAGATCACATTTTTCCTCCTGTCTACGTCCTGCACCAAGGTCTCCAGTGAAGTGTGAAAAATCTGGAGCCCACTCTCTGTTATGTTCTGCCATTATCGAGTGTTCCCCATATCAGGAGTGCATTTTAGAAATCTTCCAGTACCTGCTTCAACCAGAATGTACTGTCCTTTAAGTAATGCAGGGTAGCTTGAACCCATGCTAGCCTCTCACCATTTTGCAACTGTTATGAACAGGGAGAGGTGGTGGGATAACTTTTTGCCTTTTCTCTCATCTCTTGGTTGTTCACGACAAGATGTATAATTCAGAGGGGGTCTTTAAAATCCTTTGAGTGTCTAGGATAGACACAAACAGGCTTCCTGGTGAGTTTAAACCAAAAGAAAGAACAAATGCTCATTTACACAACATCCAAAATGTAAACGCAATGAAAACGCTTACTCCCTCAAACACACAGACAAGAAAAAATGAATTCTAGAGACAAAGCATGCCCTTAGGTTATTAACAGAATAACAAGAAACAAATCATGTGTTTTGAATTAGTCCTTTAAGATGGGAAGCATTACAGGCCTGTTGAGTTCCTTCTCTTGGTTCTCTGAAGGTAAATGGAGGTTGAAAGTCTTTGGGTTTTCACACAAAGTTGTGGCTGAGCTTCTGCAGAAAGTAAATATACTCTTGCAGATGCAACAAATTAGCGCCAGACTGACTCCCTGAGGTGGCTGGCTGTTAGACAATGTTCTGTCCTTCTTGATAGGTGGTGTTCTGTGCTGTTTGCCCCAGACTGATTTGCCCCTAGCAGGTGCATGGAATAATAAGATGTAGCCACATGAACAATACTTCTATTATCCACAAAGATGATACAATGTTAGGAGCCATTGCTACACAATGAAAGAATGCAGCACCAACACACCCTATTTCTAAGCTGCCCTTGCTTCCAGTTTCATTTTATTCTTTGTCTCATCCTACGCCTCAACAAGAAAATTTGTCTCTTTCTTTCAGGTACAAAGGAACACAAGTTCCAACAACTCATCGACACTAACGCCCATCCAGGATCCTTCCCCTGCCCGTCCCTCTGTCCCCATCCCGTCTTCCAATCCCAGCCCTGGCTGTGTATTCACCATATCCCCTGACCTTCCCCTCTCTGATGATTAACGTTCAGTGCTCAGCAAAGGACTCAGTTTCACACCCTTACGCTTTCATCTCAATGAATTTCAGGCTCGGCACGATGCTGAACTCTTCTTCCGCCGTCTTCGTCTCCGTGCTCACTTTTTTGGGCAGGAGTCCTCTCCCCGTTCAACGGATCGTTTTACCTGTCTCCAATATTCTCCCTCCACCTGGACCCCTCCCTCTGGATTCTTACCTTCACTTGATCTTTTCATTGAGAACTGTCGGCATGACATCAGTTGTCTCAATTTCTTTGCTCCTCTCACCCAATCTAACCTGTCTCTCTCTGACCTAGCTGTACTCTGTTCTCTCAGGTCCAACTCTGACATTGTCATCAAACCTGCTGACAAAGGTGGTGCTGTTGTTGTCTGGCGCACTGACCTGTCAGAGGCTGAGTGTCAACTCTCAGACACTTCCTCCTACCTCCCCCTGGACCATGACCCCACCACTGAACATCAAGCCATTGTTTCCAGGACTGTTACTGACCTCATCTCCTCTGGAGATCTTCCTTCCACAGCTTCCAATCGACCGTGTCTGGCCCAGCTCCCACACATCTGCCCTCACACCTTCCTCTCCCTCCCAGAACCATGATAGGGTCCCCCTTGTCCTCACTTATCATCCCACCAGCATCCGCATTCAAAGGATCATCCTCCGCCATTTCCGCCAACTCCAGCATGTTGCCATCACCAAATACATCTTCCCTTCACCCCCTCGCCCCCCCCACCCAGTGGCATTCCGCAGGGATCACTCCCTTTGGGACACCCTGGTCCACTCCTTCATCACCTCCTACACCTCAACCCCCTCCCACGGCACCTTCCCATGCAACCGCAGAAGGTGCAATACCTGCCCCTTTACGTCCCCCCTCCTCACCGTCCAAGAGCCCAAACACTCCTTTCAAGTGAAGCAGCATTTCACTTGCACTTCCCTCAATTTATTCTACAGCATTCACTGCTCCCAATGCGCTTTCATCTACATTGGAGAGACCAAACGCAGACTGGGTGACTGCTTTGTGGAACATCTTCGGTCTGTCCACAAGCATGACCCAGACCTTTCTGTCGCTTGCCACTTCAACACACCACCCTGCTCTCATGCCCACATGTCCATCCTTGGCCTGCTGCAATGTTCCAGTGAAGCTCAACGCAAACTGGAGGAACAGCACCTCATCTTCCAACTAGGCACTTTACAGTCTTCCGGACTGAATATTGAGTTCAACAACATTAGATCATGAACTCTCTCCTCCATCCCCACCCCCTTTCCGAACCCCCTTTTTTCCAATAATTTATATGTATTTTTCTTTTCCCACCTATTTCCATTATTTTTAAATGTATTTCCATCCATTGTTTTATCTCTACCTTTTAGCCTATTTCGATGTCTTCCCCCCACCCCCACTAGGGCTATCTGTACCTTGCTTGTCCTGCTTTCTACCCTTAATGTCACCACCGTCAACACCTCTTTGTCCTTTTGTCTATCTTTTGACTATCTCCACCTATCACTGGCCCTCTATCCAGTTCTACCTTTCCCACCACCACCCCACCCCCCCACCACCTCCTCAGTTTATACCAGATTATATTTCACCTCTCTTCTATTTTTCCTTAGTTCTGTTGAAGAGTCATACGGACTCAAAATGTTAACTATATTCCTCTCCACAGATGCTGTCAGACCTGCTGAGTTTTTCCAGGTATTTTTATTTTGTTTTTGTTTTGTTGTGGAAGGTGAATAGTGGCTGTTCATACTCTGCTTGTGATAAACTAGTTTCTTCATACTTCCCTTTGTTGGCTTTTGAATACATAGGCGCAGCGTCTGGGGGACCATTGTATTTGAGTTTCTGTAAATACCCAGACAATAAGAGCTGTAAATTCCACAAGTATTCTTCATTTTGAATGTCTTTTCAGGGGAGAGTCCTCCACCCATGGAAATTTACATTTTAATGACTTTCCAGAGATATCAGTTAGTCCTTGTCCAAACAGAAATCACAAAAAAGTCACTTGGCTGACATTATGGGTCAAGGTAAATTGTCCAAAAGGTAAAACTGTTCATTGTCTCCATAAGTTCATAGGCATATTACATGAGCATCACACATCCCTGCTCAGATGTGTACTCAATCAGTAGTGGACTTAGCACTGGCTGCATGCTACAATCATTTAAATGCCTGCATCTGAAGTAATGAACATGGGTTAATGCCACATCTCAATCTTTATGCATGCTTTCAGGACCTCTCTAATTTCTCAGCTTCCAAGTTCTATCTTCTTCTTCAATTCTCTGCCGGAAGGCAGGCCTGAGCCACAGCATCATGATCTGCACCACAGCTAGGGCAAGGAGGCAGGTCCTGGATCCAACCCAGCCAAAATAGGGTTTGAACCCTGTACTGTTAGCACCAGTCTGGTCCACTCCAGCTGTCCAGCTAACTGTGCCAACTGGCCCCCCCCAAATGAGTCTGAGTTGCTGTGGCATCATAAACTTTTACATGCATTTTTAGCCTGGAGCTATTGTTACAGGGTCCAATTTTTTTCCATCACATAGTTGACCAGGAATCTTTCCTGGTCTTACCACTTGCCATTGATGTATGTTGGAAGGATTCGCAAGCTGATACTTGACCTGTTTGGCTGTGTTATGAATGTACCTTCCATGGCCATCAAGCCCAGGAATGAGACTTGAACCCGGAACTCTGTCTCAGAGGCAGGGATGCTACCCATTGCACCATAAGACCACCTTCCCTAAATTCAGGACATTTTATATGGACCTCCTCTCCTTGATCAAATGATGGTATTATTTCACCAGAATTCTCCTCCTTTAGATCAATCCAATGCCCTGCTGTTCTTGCATGTGCTCTCTCTAATACATGTGGATGAAGCGATTCAGCTGCCTCCAGCTATTCTGAGCATGTTCCAAAATTTAAAAAGCAATGTAAAATTTCAAATGCAATGTTTCACTTGTCACATAAACAATGAAAGCCTAAGTGACACTCACATAGTTCATTGAACTATATAATTTTCCAGTATCACAACATTCTTCTAAATGACGTGAGATGATACACCAGAGGATATTGCTAAAACTGCTTTTGTTTCCCGTCATTCAGGCGCATGATTTAACTTTTAGATGGTTCTGAGCAATGGTAAACACCTACAAACCTCAGGCAATGCAGGCAATTACAGCAACATGACTTCTGCGAAATAGCAAATAACTGAATCATTAATTGCCAAGGAACTTGGAATATTGGAACATTGTTACTCAGAAGTAACAAGTAACAGGAACTGGTCAATTTACACAATTCAGTGGAATAGATCTTGACTACACTGAAGTTAACAGAAATAAAATAATCGAGACAGATATAAAATGGGACATCAACTCACTATAACCTGTTTCACACTATCACACAAAGCCAAGATATACCCCATCAAGTCAAAGTGGATGTCAAAATATACCAAGATGTCTTTAGCATTATTTGTAAATGACAGAATATGCTAAATAGTAAATGTGTTACTGCTGACTGGTGGGCCTGAATTTTACTCTCGTGATGTAAAACCCACGCCCGGCCAAGATTGCAATGTGAATGTGATATTACACTGGATGGTCAACTAATGCCCGCCCAGCGTAAAACACAACTGCTGGTTGGCTTTTCCGTGCGTGGGGGTGGGAATGCATTGGGTGCCAGGTCCAATGGGAACCTGGTGGGGTGTTCAATGACGGAAGAAGCAGCTCCCTGAAAGCTGCCAGGAGTTGTGGGGGGAGACTGAGGGAGCTGTTTTGAAACTATCCTGGTGTGCAGTCATGGCCTCAGCACCTGGTGGTCATGGGAGGCAGGAAGGCAAATCAGCTGGGCAATCTGCCCCCCGTTTCGCAGATGAGTGCCTGAGAGCAATGGTCGAGGAGGTAAGTGCCAGGCGGCATTTCTTAATGCGCAGGGACGACAAGAGAAGGCCACCCCACCTGACCAAGAAGGCCTGGACAGAGGTCGCTACCCAGTCAATGGACACAATGCAGTGCGCCATACATGGTTTCAGTGCCACAAAGGTTCAATGATCTTCTGCGGTTAGCGAGGATAATTGCAAAGATGGCATAGACCTGTGCAGAGAATTTTAGTTGGGTGACCATTGCTCGGAACATTCAGGGGTCTAAGAATATGTATGCCAACTGGCACTGAAGCCTGCCCTGTCAAGGTGGGATGTCAGCACGACTGGCCTCAGTGCATTGTAGGGTGAGATTTGCCAAAAAGCTCCACCCCTAAGATTCCCCGCACTTAGGGCTAATTGGTCTATACAGTCACATGATCCCTGTAACAGTAAGAAATAGTTTAATTTACAATCATTACAGCCTCCCTGCTGACCCTGCATCACTGAGCCTGTGCCTCTCCTCTTAAAGGTCTGTCCCTGGGATGCTGCCCATGCTTACCTGACCTCCTCTCCCTCCTGCCCCTCTCGTCTTCTTCAGAGGAGATTCCACTGGGGGAATGCAGTGATTTATGGAGGCCGAGTTGTGCTATTAGTGATAGAGTTGATCTGCAGACACGTCTTGGGTGGAAACGTTAAGTTTATTTACAACATATTCATCAGCAGCTATACATGTGCTTTCAACTCCAACTCTAACTCTACACTGACTGCTGAGATGGCCCTTGCTACTCTCCTATTGGTTACTACAGATCATGTGATCTTGCCTAACAAGCATTATTCTTAAAGGTACATTTTACACTAAATAAAACCATAATTACTGCATTCCTTTCCCTTTAACTCAGCTATACATATTATATTTACAAGTACATATTTTTCGAGACAACATAATATTTAGACTGGGCAAGGAATTTACAAGTTCAGTCTTTCAGATTGTTTCCTGGTATGTTTGGAATGTCTCAGCTCCACAACTTCAGACTCTTTGTCAGGAACCTCCTTTTCTGGAGTTGCCTGAACATCAGGTGCTTTGTTGAGCACTTGCAGTTCTGTATCCTCAACTCTTACAGGAACCTCAGACATGAAGGGTTAATCATGCCTGGCAAATTTATTAGAATTCTTTGAGGAAGTAAAAAGCAGTACAGATAAAGGGGAACCAATAGATGTAATATATTTGGATTTCCAAAAGGCATTCAATAAGGTACTACACATAAGGCTACTTAAAAGAGCCCATTGTGTTGGGGGTAGTATATTAACATGGATAGAGGACTTGCTAACTAATAGATGACAGAGAGTTTGGATAAGGAGGGGGGGGGGCATTTTCAGGATGACAACCTGTAACTAGAGGAGTGCCACAGGGTTCAGGTGCTGGGACCACAATTATTTACAATATATAATAATGACTTGGATGAGGGAAGTGAATGTACTATCGCCAAGTTTGCGGATGACACAAAAATAGGTGGGAAGGCATGTGGTGAGAATGACACAAAGTGTTTACAGACGGATGTAGACAGGTTAAGTGAGTGGGCAAAAAAGTGGCAGATGAAATATAATGTGGGAAAATATGAGGTTATGCACTTTGGCAGGAAGAATAGAGGAGCTGAATATTATTTAAATGGAGAAAGACTGCAGAAGGCTGCAGCACAGAGGGATTTGGGAATCTTTGTGCATGAATCACAAAAAGCTAAATACAAGTACAACAGGTAATAAGAAAGACAGGTGGAATGTTGGCCTTTATTTCAAAGGGAATGGAGTATAAAAATAGGGAAGTCTTGCTAAAACTATACAAGGCACTAGTTGGGCCACACCTAAAATACTTTGAACAGTTTTGGTCCCCTTGTCTCAGGAAAGATAAACTGGCATTGGAGACAGTCCAGAGAAGATTCACTAGGTTCATCCTGGGGATGGAGGGATTTTCTTATTAGGAGAGGTTGAGTCGGTTGGGCTTGTACTCATTGGAATTTAGAAGAATGAGAGGCGACCTTATTGAAACATTTAAGATTTTTAGGAGGCTTGACAGGCTAGATGCTGAGAGGTTGTTTCCCTTGTGGGGAGTCTAAGACTGGAGGGCATAATCTCAGAGTAAGGGGCACCCATTTAAAACAGAGATGAGGAGGAATTTCTTCTGTCAGAGGGTAGTCGATCTGTGGAATTCTTTACTGCAGAGGGCTACAGAGGCTGGGTCGTTAAGTATATTCAAGGCTGCGATAGACATATCTTTAATCAGTAAGGGAATCAAGGGTTATGGAGAAAAGGCAGGAAAGTGAAGTTGAGGATTATCAGATCAGCCATGATTTCATTGAATGGTGGAGTAGACTTGATGGGCCGAATGGGGCCTACATCTGCCCCTATGTTTTATGGTCTTATAGTCTTATGGGTTAGGTATTTTCAACAAGAAACGCAGACCCCGTCATGATCGCTGGTGGAACCAAATCTTGGTGATTTGTCTTTCTCTCCCTTAAATGGTTCAAATGTTTACAGATGATCCGGCATTCCACCTCCACATGGTAAGAAAGAGGTCCAGTCACTGCATTTATTTCACCAGTGACCACTTTGGTCCTTACCCAAAGTTTTTCAGGTATACCAGCTCTCCCATGGTAAATTTCCTCTCGCAACTATGCCAGCTGTGTCAAGTTTTCTGGCTTCCCTGACTCCTTTCCTTCTTCCCCTCTAAATTTGGCATTATTAAGTTCAATCTCATCCTCAGACGGCGTTTCAACAATAACTCCGCAGGTCTGACACTTGTTTTTGTGTGACGGGTAGTCCTGTAATGAAAAAGAAAGCATGCTAGCTTGGTTGTCAAGGAATCGTCAGTTAGCTTTTTCATGCCTGCCTTGAATGTTTGAACTGCGCTTTTGACCAGTCTGTTTGAGGAAGGGTGGTATGGTGCAGTTTTTACATGAGTGATACCATTAAGGCTGATAAACCATTCAAACTCAGCACTTGTAAACGCTGTGCCATTATCGGAAACGACTACTTCTGGGAGTCTGTGAATGGCAAAACTCTGATGCAGTTTCTCAATTGTAGTGGCCAACGTTGGTGACTTCACCTCATAAATCCAACCATTTTGAATGGACATTGACAATGAGCAGAAACATTGTTCCCAGGAAAGGTCCAACGTAGTCAACATGTAACTGCACCCAGGGTCTACCCGGCCACTCCCCTGGCTGTAACAGAGCTGTCACTGGCAACTTTTGCAGTTGCTGACATTGCACACAGTGCTTTACTAAACTCTCTATTTCGCCATCCATCCCAGGCCACCATAGATAGCTGCATGCTATGGTCTTCATTCGGGAAATTCCTGGATGGACACTATGTAGTTCAATTAAAAGTGGCTCCCTTCCCTTTGGAGGAACTATCACTTGTGCTCCCCACAATAAGATGCCATCTGGCTGGTTATTTCATGTCTTCTGTTGAAGTACGGTTTCATTTAATCAGAAACGGGCTCCTGTGACCAACCATGTAGCACTTGTTCTTGTACTTGAGATAGGACTGGGTCCCAACTTGTCCAGTCTCTGATCTGTTGAGTACATACTGGTGAGAAAGCTAAGAAATTTAACAGTAAAACAATTCCTGTGGAACTGGGGAACGCTCATCATTTTCTTGTAAGGGCAAATGACTGAGGGCATCGGCGTTTGCGATTTGATTACCAGGCCTATGTATGAAAGTGTTTTCGTATGCTGCCAGAATTGAAGCCCATCGTTGTATTCTTGCTGAGGCTATGGGTGGTATAGCCCTGTCCTCACTAAACAATCCTAGCAATGGTTTGTAGTCTGAAGTGATTGTAAAATGGTGGCTGTATACGTACTGGTGAAATTTCTTGACACCAAAGAAAATAGACAGACCTTTTTCTATCTGTGTGTATCCCTTTTTCCGCTGTGGTAAGTGTTCTTGATACGTAACCTATTGGCCATTCTGTGCCATCGTCCATCCGATGAGAGAACACTGCTCCCACTCCGTAGGCAGATGCGTCACACCCTTTCGTCTGGTCATAATACACTAATAGATTGGATGGGTGCAACAATTGTTTCACCTTTATGAAAACTTCTTTCTGGGATGCCTCCCAAGGCCAACATTGGTTCTTTTTGAATAGAAAATACAGCACTGTAGACAAATTGGGTAAGAACTGCCCATAATAGTTAATCATTCCTTGGAATAATTTGAGCTCTGAGGTGATCTTTTGTGCAGGTGCCTCTTTTATGGCTCTCACTTTCTCTTCAAACAGGTGGAGGCCCTGTGAATCTACCCTGTGTCACAAATAAATTACCTCCCTCGTTTGTAATGTGCACTTTTCTTTTTTCTGGCACAGACTTTAAATTTGGCCTTCTTTTCCACTTTACTATTGGCCAAACTTCTCTGAGCTCAGTGGCTTAGTCTCCCAAAACTTCATTATCTGTCTGCTTCTCGGAAAGTTCTGTGAATTTTGCTTCCAAAGCCTCTTTGGCTTCATTTAGCTGATTCTTCAGCACTTCCATCTATTTTTTGTATTTGTTTGCTGCCTCCTGGAAAATTGAGCATTGTTGTGTCTTCTCCACCAACTCATTCTTCAGTTTGTTCATGAAGTGCTGAATTCTTTCTATTTCTGTTCATACTTTTCCAGAGATACCAACTTTGACCTGGGGGAATCTTGTAGTGTGCGAAGGTCTTTCAACAGGTTTTCTTTTTCCCTTCGAACATTGCTCACCTCATCTCAAACTCTGTCATCAGGCAGGGTCTCGTTGAGTTCTTTCTGATGTTCTTCCAGGTTTTGGCTTAAGACAGCATACATTTCTTCAGGTTGTTGAGTCCTTACACACTCCATTTTCAAAACAGGAACACTTCCAGCTTCCTTTTGGAATCCCAGTGGCCAATCAAGGTTGATTTCCTTTAGCCAATTTCGCCCTAGAAGGCTTGGTCCTCTGCCTCTCATTACTAATGCTGGTAGCTTTGCCAATTGGCTTCCTTAATGGACAGTTACTTTGGATATGCCTTTTACTTGAATGTTTTCACCCGTATATGTTTTTAGCTTGGCACCTGTTCGTTCCAAACTTAATTGATGTTCACCATTATTCAAATGCCTAAAGATTTGTTCCCCAATACTGTAGTGGAAGCTCCTGTGTCCACTTCCATTCAAACAGGTTTGCCAGTTACTATCACTGTTACAAATATTGATTCTGTCTTTCCAATTTTCAGATTAAACAATGAGTAAATGTCTGAATTTGGTGTTTCAGGCTCTTCTACATTGTAGATTTCTTTGGGCTTCTTCTTTTGTTTACAAGCCTGCTTGAATCTTTCCTTGCATGCATTCATCATATATCCAAATCTATGACAAAAGTAACATTCAATTTTTTTAAACTGCCAACTGCTAAAGGACTAATTGTTTCCAACTTTCTTAAAATTATTCTCCAATTTCGCTGCAAAATCATTTTTCTTTATTCTTCTGTTTCCCTCTTCTCGGCAAAGTCTCACTTTTTGACGCCTCTTTCCGCTGAGGTTTCCTGCCCGATGTGGAAGGCACCCTGCATTGCTTTTGAATCTCTTACTGCGCTTTCCATGGCCAGTGCTATCTCTAGCACCTTCTTGAAATCCAGATTCACTTCGGACAATAATCTTTTCTGAATAGAGTCCTCTTTCACACCACACACTACATGGTCTCTAAGTATGTCGTTCAGAGTCGTACCAAACTCACAACATTCAATTAGCTGCTTCAAATCTGCCACATAGCATGCAATTGTCTCACCCGGGGCTCTATTGGTGAATTAAACCTGAACATCTGCATCGTGACTGAGGGCTTGGGTTGAAAGTGACCCTTCATGAGGTCCACCAATTCATCAAAATGCTTTGAATCTGGGGCACTGGGTGCCATCAAACTTCAAATCAAGTCATAGATTTTGCTCCCACAAGTACTTGAGGATTGTTCACCTTTTCTCTTCCCCCATAATCTCGTTCGTTTGAAAAAAGAACATTCTATGTATTGAGACCAATCGTCTGTGGCTGGTTCAAAAGGATCAATTCTCCCAAATTATGGCATTTTGAGAGGAGATAACTTCTTCACTTCTAACAGAGTTTGTTACTTATAATCACTGGACGAGCTACAGTGCCAATTTCTTTTTAACTTGATTTCTTCAGTTCAATCCCATTGTATCCTCGTTGCCAATTTGTTGTAGAGTGGCCAAATTGTGCTATTAGTGATAGATTTGATCTGCAGACACTTCTTGAGTGGAAGCTTTAAGTTTATTTACAATATACACAGCGGCAACTATACATGTGCTTTCAACTCCAACTCTAACTCTACACTGACTTCTGAGGCAGCCCACGCTACTCTCTTATTGATTACTTTATTGTGATCTTTCCAAGCAAGTAGTATTCTTAAAGGTACATTTCACACTAAATAAAACCATAATTACTACATATACTATCCCCATTAGATGGGATGCAGAGGACCACTGCCTTGAAAATGAAGGAGCGCGGTGCTGCAATACTCAAGGGGATCTTCCAGGGAAGATGAGGACCTGAAATGCAGAAAACCAGGCTTGACAATAAAACAAGATGCAAAGAAACTCTGGGACGACTCTGTACTCACACAGCAATAAACTGGCAATGACAGAGAAAGTGCTGCTGCTCCAGATGCCTTTTATCCCACCCGTGGATGAGGAAAGGATTAAAATGTGATTTCCTGCCACCTGTTTTGCCCATGCGGCAAGCTAAAAATTGCACAAGCAGTGTAAAATTGCTGCCAATTGACTTGTTAATGGCCTCAGTTGGCCCTTTAAGTACCGCAGGCACGAATCCGATTCATGCACCCATCCACCCATCTCAAAACTGAGCATGTTGGGAAAGACACCAGATGTCATTTGGTGATATTTTATGTTTGGTCAGGTCAAGCGAGTGCCTGAACCCTGAATGTAAAATTCTGGCCATGATATAATTGCAATACTACACCAGTCTTATATACACAACATTGAGAACTTGTCCAATCTGGATATGTTTGACCCTATCTATCTTATTTTACTGACATGTCAATGTCTGGCTGAGATTGGGTTATAATGAGTTATAGGCCATACCACAAGCTTGAAGTTCAAATTATAGCTTTGCTCTTGTGGTTTATTTTGTCCCTGAACCACTTCTGGTGTACTCTAACCAAATGCCGTTGTATGTAATTAACATGGAATAATGGATACGCATCCAGGAACACTTGGCAGGGGGGTGAGGGAGGGTAAGAGTAGAGTCTGGGAACATTCCAAGGAAGGTTCTGGAAACAGCTGAAAAGTACAAAAAAATCTTATGATCATAATTCAAATGTAGCAATTCCTTCCTCTTCTGACAATTGTTCCTGGTAAATTGCATTCAAAAGCAGAACCTAAGTTATTTCTGCAACAGGTCTCATGCAAAAGGACAAACACCTGCAACATCTGGCACATTTAGATGATTGTTATTATTGGTGAAATGACTTCTGATTTTGTCGCAGTGTTTAAAGACAAAAGAAAAAGGAGCAGAAGTAGACCATCCAGTCATTCAGTAAGATCAGTACTAATTTTTTACCTCAGCCCAACTTGCAGCTCTATTCTTATTCCTTAGTTCCCTTACTTCTGTTTTCCCACTTAGCCACTGCGCTCCGTCTATAGGTTGTGTCAAATGGAATATTACTTGCTACGGTAGAAATGTAAAGTGTCCATGTACAAATAGAGTTTGAGCATTAATACCAGTCTATTGCTACATGTAGGCCTTCAGTGAAATGTGTGGCGTGGAAATAGATCTTTCAAAAATTGGTTTTGCACTGAAACATGGAACATAAACTGGTGAGCTGTGGTAATTGGGGTCTTTACAAAATCAACTGGTTCACAGATGGGTCCTGGGAGATGGAGGAGGTGAACAGAAGTGGGTAAGAGAGGGAGGGTGATAGTCCTGGGCTTCCAGTGGCCCACAGAGTTCCTGTTCCATGAGGGTCCACATATATGCAAGTGATGAGAAACTACTTACAGTTTTGACCCTTAAAAGGCTGCTGATTTAGCCACAGTAGACCCAGAAAACCTGAGTGAAACATGCACATTGTATCATCTGTCCACTTACTGCTGAATTTGGGAGTTTCATCCTAAAGCAAGCACAACGACCTACTTGCATATTCAGGGGGTCAAACGCCAGTTTCAGATAGATGTTTTGGACTCTCGGAAGTCTTTGGCTTCCTACTGTGCCACCAGTGCACTTCCAGGTGGATAGGAGCGTAGTATTGTTGCAGCCCAACTTTAACCCTAACCCTAAACCTAACCCTAACCCCTAATCACATTTTCCCAGACAAAATAGGTGGGGCATGGACCATTTGCTCTTCCCAAAACTCAAGACACAAGCTTTACAAGACAATTCACAATGGCTGTAAATTTAATTTTAAACTTCATGGTCACATCAGCCACTGCAGTAAATAGACCTTCAGGTTACATGTAAATTAGAATAGCTCAAATAGTATACAGCCTCCACTGCACCACCTGTACTAACTGGCTTCAGGCCTTCTACATGCCTGGCCTCTAATCTCCCACTTAGAGAGACATTCCATTTCCTGCTCTCTCTATTTGACACCTTGATCACGCTTTGTGATTGTCACGTATAAAAGAGGAATGAATCAGTACATTACATCCTGTCAGATGCAACATATGGAATTGGTCAATACGTCACATAAAGTGCCAGATGCAAAACATGGAATGGATCAAAACATTGCATTCATTCTTCTTCTTGAGTTCTCTGCTCAAAGACAGGTCCTTGGCTATTATTCATGAACCACAGCAGAGTATTGTGATTTTTTACTGCTGGAAGAGTGAGGGGGCAGGTCCCGAGTCCACCTCAGCAGGAATGTGGATTGAACCCCATGCTGTAGGCATTAAATTAATCCACACACTACCCAACTAGCCAACCAGCATTCCCACTGCATTCCTTACTTACGACAAAAAAAATCAAACTTTCCCGGTACAGTACGCAATATTAAAGTCGTCATGAAAGCAGACTGCCTGAAATCATAAAAACAAAAAAACTGCGGATGCTGGAAATCCAAAACAAAAACAGAATTACCTGGAAAAACTCAGCAGGTCTGGCAGCATCGGCGGAGAAGAAAAGCATTGATGTTTCGAGTCCTCATGACCCTTCGACAGAACTTGAGTTCGAGTCCAAGAAAGAGTTGAAATATAAGCTGGTTAAAGGTGTGTGGGGGGCGGGGGGGGCAGAGAGAGAGAGAGAGAGAGAAGTGGAGGGGGGTGTGGTTGTAGGGACAAACAAGCAGTGATAGAAGCAGATCATCAAAAGATGTCAACAACAATAGAACAAAAGAACACATAGGTGTTAAAGTTGGTGATATTATCTAAACGAATGTGCTAATTAAGAATGGATGGTAGGGCACTCAAGGTATAGCTCTAGTGGGGGTGGGGAGAACATAAAAGATTTTAAGATATTTAAAAATAATGGAAATAGGTGGGAAAAGAAAAATCTATATAATTTATTGGAAAAAAAAGAAAGGGGAAACAGAAAGGGGGTGGGGATGGGGGAGGGAGCTCACGACCTAAAGTTGGTGAATTCAATATTCAGTAGCATTTCTACTCGGCCTTTCATCTTTCTAACAGTGAACATTGCATCTCACTTCGATGCTGTGGGTCAGGTTTTCATGCCATGCCCGGCGGTAGGTTCCAGCCCCGCATGACGAACGGTGCCATCTTGTATGTGTTGCAAAGCCTGCGAGTCTGTTGCAGCACTTTCCATGGTGAGGGAGATTCCTAGGGTGCGTTTAAAATTGACGTCGACCTCGGTGAGTAAATGGCGCTGTGTGGCATCGTCCTGAACCCCACAAACCAATTGGTCCCGCAGCATCATTTAATGTGTCCCCAAAGTCACAGTGTTCTGTCCACTGCTTAAGGTTTACTACATAGGTTGCGATGGATTCTTCTGGGTCCCTAACTCTGGAATTAAACTTAAAACACTGCATTATTACGGATGGCTACGGCTGGAAGCCTGTTTTTAGAGGTCCACCATTTCATTATAGGACTTAGAATTGGACACATTTGAGCCATCAGGTTGTGAATGAGATTGTATATCTTACTGCCACATACACTCAAAATGATAGCTTTCTGCTATTCCTCCGTGTTAATCTCATTCGCTATGAAACAAAATCCAAGATGCTGTACATTCTGGCTCTAATCTTCCATAGTCACATCATGTGGATCAATTCTGCCAAAGAGTAGCATGACTGCTGAGTAGTCTTTTTCTGTTCTTTTTTTCTTAAGATTCAATGTACTCACGGCAACAGGGCGAGGTCCAGAGTTGGAGCTATTTTATCTTCATCACCAAATGTAATGACTCAATGGACTGGACAGGTTTCAACAAGAAACAGCTAAACTTTATTGCAGAGTGCTTTTCAGGTGCTACATGCTCGATCAGGACTCTTATCTGGATGCCCCGGCCCCCAGATTGCCTGTGCCTAGGTCTCATTTGTTGGAGCCTCCACAGAACATCACGTGACCCTGATAGACAGCAGGAGGAACCAAACCCTCAGTTATCATATGAGCTCTATTTAAACTGTCGTGTGATTGGGCCAGAACTTTGTCTATCGCAATCTGCTTGAGTACGAAAAAGCAACGTAGGTCATCCGGCTGGGGAACTCACAACATTTTTAACAGCATATAGTTAGATTGCAAAGAGAATGTTAGATATGTCTTAGGGCGGAATCATTCCAGATTTGCACAAAGTGCGATAACGGGCAGGAAAAAAGTTGTTTTACCCACCAGCCGCAATGGCATGTTTTCGCACTGTATCATCCCATTCCCGCCTCGTTAATTATACAGCCATGGGAAACATGCCATCTCGCTGGCTGGCAGCCTCCAATTTGCCTGCCACTCCGTTACCTCACTGCTTGCTCACGCTGTGCTTCATATTTAAGCTGCTGCCATGCGCATACTTCTCAATGCTTACAGCCTGGGACTGCTGCGGAGAAGACATGGCCCCAAAAGCCAAGACGAATGCAGCCCCCCCGATTCAGTGACACATCCCTGGGATGCCTTCTGGATGCCAGGGAAGTCCACCACACTGTTCCCAACCCCCGCTCTCTGGTCGCAGGAGGCCCATCAGCCTCACCACTCCAGCTTGGGAGGCGGTGGCAGAGGTGCTCAGTGCCAGTGCTGCACACAAAAGATTAATACAGAAAACAGATGAATGATCTCATCCGTGTGCCAGGATAGTTCAACCATCTCATCAATCTCAACTCACCCACTCACAAGCCCATCACACATTCACTGGCATGTAACTCATTGCCAGCTCAAGGGACATCACTACTCACTCTCTCACACACACCCTCACATCTCCATCTGGCCTCATCCCCTCTGGAGACTGCCTCCTCAGCCCTCACCATCTTGAGGCAGCTTGCACAGATCAACATGTGTCCCCACACACACACCCTGGGATACCCCCTTCCCCTGTACAGCCCTCATCCTGCAGCCTCTTCTCTTGCGTGAGGTTACCGCTCCCCCTTCCCCAAGCAAGACCTAGTCCTGCAGCTGTTGAAAAGCCACCCGCACCTTACGACTGGTCTGGTAGGTAAAGATCTGCCCATGAGCCCCCTAAAAGTGATGTGGTGCTGCCTGTGAAGCCTGGCACTGATGACTGCGAGTGCTGCCTGAAGTAAGGTAGACAAACAAACCTCAAAGTCCTTAGCAAAGTGCAAGCTCGCCAGGTGCACGTTGCTTATGAACAGTTGTGAAACACGTCGGCATGATTGTGCCTGGATGATCTAGCATGGGGGATGATTCTGCTGAGCAGGGCTTATAATGAGCTGGTAACGTTTTAAAATTAGGCTCCTGTCATGTGGTGGTGGGAAACGTGGCCCCCATTGACAAGTGGAGCGGACGATCGCAAACTGGTTTCATGATGGCGTGAAACCGATTTTTGGCCTTTTCGCCATTTTATCCGCTCACACCCGCCATGACGCCCGCCGCCAACAGGGCCGGAAAATGCCAGCCTTAGAATGTGACATAAGTTCATTCAAGAATCAAAGATCTATCACTATGAATAAATATGAAAGAATGTTAGGAAGAAAACCTTTACAATTGTCTGGTGATCAATTGATGTCACAGATGATTCAATTGTAGTTTTAAACAGATTCCACAACACACTTTGTAAATTTGCTTAACAAGTGATAATTTATTGAGTTATCTTGATTTTGACGGCACTGGATTTGTACACAACTGGGCAGGGAAATGATCAATCATGGATAAGGACTGAAGCTGTTTGGAGTGGTCAACATCCTGGAACTTCCTATCTGACAGCACTGTGGGAGCAGCTTCCCCACAAGGACTGCAGCGGTTCAAGAAGGCGGCCCACTGGCAGCTTCTCAAAGATAACTAGGGATGGGCATTAGTGCTGGCTTTATCCCGAGAATGATTTTGTACAAAAACTTTAAGCAGGAGGAGTAATGCATGACAGTACATTTTTTTTTCATATACACCAGGCGGAATTTTCCATAAATGACACTGTGTGCGGTGGTGGGCGGTTTCGGCAGTGTCCACCCCACTGTCTGGAATGGTGGGAACTAGCGTCCAATTCTGTGCTTGGAGCCTCATTAATTATGCAAAGGCGCGTATCGATCCAAATCACCTGGCCGGTCGGGAGTTGATTTGTGCGGTCACCATCAGCTGGTCGGTTCACAGGTCCATGCGCCATATTTAACGGTTAGTCCAATGCACAATCCCACTCTCTTCAGTCCACCAGAGATGCCTGGCAGCCAGAAAAGGAAGGCCAAGAGCCTGAAGATCAAGGCAGCACCCCGCTTCACGCATCAGGCCCTCCAGGCCTTGATCAGAAGGGTGCAGGCACACAGGCAAGTGCTCTATCCCAGGGATGGCTGCAGGAAGCACTGCAGCCTCACCTCTCCAGCCTGGGAGGCCCAAAGTGCCACCCAATGCAGGAAGCGGATGAATGATCTCATCCACTCTGCCAGGGTAAGTTATCCTTCAACACCCTCCAATATCAAACTCTCATCATGGCATCATGTACTAAAATGGCTACTCTCTTCAGGGGTCTCACGCAACCATTAGCAGGGGACGCACATCAACTCTCGTTCTCTCACTGAGACTTTCACATCACCACCATCCCATCTATCAGGTTGCTCACCTCCATCCTCTGGCCCTTCCGGGAGGGCTCACCACACACAGGGGACATGCATCTCACCCAATCTCTTCTCCTTCCCTTCTCATCACATGCCTTTCTTTCTTCTTCATACAGGCCAAGCTGGCACACAATAGGCATGAGAGAGCGCAGACCAAGGGAGGGATGGCTGACATCATTGTCCTCACTGAGTTTGAGGAGTCTGCAGCCGAGCTGGCTGGGGAGGACAGGGACTGCTCCTGTGGAGAAGGGGAGATTGGCCTCTCCCACCAACCCAGTGCAGGTCATAGCTCCATCACTTCATCAAATAATGACATTCACAGTGAGTCACATGCAGTCTCAACTAGCTCATGCTCATTAACTGAAACCCTATTTTCTGCTTTCTAAGCATCAGCAGGTAGAGGCCCCCAAGCCAGTCCAACACCAGTGCAAGCCCCAAGGCCACATCCAAAGGGGAAGCTCTGGAAGAACCGTCAACAGTACTCACACGTGCCCTCCACCAGCTCAGAGACACACACATTGGTGGGGCACACATGTAGATTAGGTTCAGGCCCACTTTCTGGGGAACAACTCACTGACACATCCCCACAGCAGTCGGAAGCAGGGACAGCCTAGGTTTCTGGCACTGGCTGCTGTACACCAGCCACCCACTCTGTCCGAGTCAGATGATGAGTCTCTGGAAGCGGCCACCAAATCTATGCTGGAGATGCAATGGCAGGAGGCCAAAGATTAGACAGAAATTTGGCCGTCGCCCAGCAGACTAGAGCGAACAATGGAGTCTGTCCTCGCTCTGTCAGATATCGTGGCTTCTACATGTGAGCACCTCTAGGTCACCATGGGAAGGCCAGTGACCATCATGGCAAACTTGGTCCAGCAGGCCTTGCCAGATTTGTACTTTGTCCTGCACTCCATGGCCACACACCCTGGTGAGCACCATCAAGATGCAGGTGACATGGGGATGAGGCACATTGACCCCCACAGGTGCACCATCTCTTGCAGAGGTCAAGGCGGGGCCCTCGGGCACCCACAGGGGGGATGAATGCCAACCGGAAACCCCAGAGGCCTCCTCTCCAGACACTCCAAGTATGTGCAGCCGCTCACAGCCCCCTCCGCCTGTGATCCCATCCACTCCAGCCTCTCAGGCCACTGAGGGTGCTTCTGCCCCTGAGCAGGTGACCCTTATCAGGCTGGAGCCCTCCAGGCCTCGGGCCAGCAGAGGACAGCTGCCAAGGCCATTACAGACATCAGGACGTAGCAGTCAGCAGGCTGCCTCCCACTTTGGTGAGGATGTTGGGGCTGCACCCAGACATAGTGCTAGAGTTAGGAAAGTTAAGAAAAATTGATGTCACTTTTGGGTCACAGGTGTGCTAGACATATAGATAAATTGTGCCTTTGTTAATACATTTGATGGTTGTGTGAATATTCCTGTCAACTGAAGGCATTGTGATCTTGTACTTTGGAATTATCTTATTCGAGGTTTAGCCCTCCTCCCACTCAGTGATAGTGTCCCACTGTGGGATTCATATTCCTGTGATATAGACGGGATGGTCAAATGGGCAGATAAATGGCAGGTGGAATTTAACCCTGGAAAGTGTGAGGTGATACACTTTAGAAGGAGTAATTTGACCAGGAAGTATTCAATGAAAGTCATGACGCTGGGAAGTTCTGAGGAACAAAGGGACCTTGGCATGTGTGTCCATAGATCTCTGAAGCCAGAGGGGGCACGTTAGTGGGGTGGTGAAAAAGGCATATGGGACACTATCAATCAAGGCACAGATTACAAAAGTAGGGAGGTCATGTTGGAGTTGTATAGAACCTTGGTGAGGCCACAGCTGCGGTACTGTGTGCAGTTCTGGTCACCACATTACAGGAAGTATGTGATTGCACTGGAGGGGGTGCAGAGGAGATTCACCAGGATGTTGCCTGGGATGAAACATTTAAGTTTTGAAGAGAGGTTGGATAGACTTGGGTTGTTTTCGTTGGAGCAGAGAAGACTGAGGGGCGACCTGA
The DNA here is from genome assembly GCF_017639515.1 of Carcharodon carcharias. Lineage (NCBI taxonomy): Eukaryota > Metazoa > Chordata > Chondrichthyes > Lamniformes > Lamnidae > Carcharodon > Carcharodon carcharias. The sequence goes on from NC_054469.1 coordinate 185,374,216, forward strand.
TCGAAGTGTACAAGATTATGAGGGGCATGGACAGGGTGGATAGGGAGCTGCTGTTCCCCTTAGTTGAAGGGTCAGTCACAAGGGGGCATAAGTTCAAGGTGAGGGGCAGGAGATTTAGGGGGATGTGAGGAAAAACGTTTTTACCCAGAGGGTGGTGAAGGTCTGGAATGCACTGCCTGGGAGGGTGGTGGAGACGGGTTGCCTCACTTCCTTTAAAAGGTACCTGGATGAGCACTTAGCACATCATAACATTCAAGGCTATGGGCCCAGTGCTGGTAAATGGGATTAGGTAGGTAGGCCAGGTGTCGGTGCAGACTCGATGGGCCGAAGGGCCTCTTCTGCACTGTGATTCTGTGATTTTGTGATGTCACCCTCAGTTGAGCTAGTATCTGCACCCTTGTGTGATGTCAGGGAGATGTGTTTAAATCTTTATTGGAAGTGTGTGATGTAAGCGTTTCTAACCCTTCTTCCTGAAGGAACACCATTGAGTGAGGGCAGATCATCAGTATTGATGATCCAGTGGCACTTGTGTCTCCTCAGTGGTAGTGGCAGAAGAAAGGACATGCACAGGAGGAGGAGATCCTTGGGCATATCCAGATCTCAGTTGCAGCAGTGTTTGTATCATAAGATGGTGAAGACTTCAAGTCTTTTCTCGCATCGCTGTTGTTCCTAAGTGAGCTCAGACTGAACTCACTCACAGGACCCCCAGTAAAGATCATGGCCTGGCGATTCACGAGGCAAATGTGAATGTGGGATTCATTCTCACTGCAAATGGGTGGACATCCTCTTAGTTGAAAGAAAATGGCATTGAGGGCGAGGAGAGATGTGGCCATATTCCCTCACTTGACTTTATTCTTCCTGGAACCTGTCAGAAATGAACATATCACGGGCACGTCTCCCACATGATTGCGCTCATACTGATCCTCAATAGCCTCCTGAGGTTCTTAGGCCTCTGGATCTTCATCCTCCGACGAGCTCTCATCCCCTTGCAGGGGTTCTCCTCTTTGCTAAGCCAGATTGTGAAGGAAGCAACACACTGCGATTATGCGGGAAACTCTGTCGGGAGTGTGTTGTAATGAGCCACCTGAGTGGTCCAAGCATCTGGAACACATCTTCCGAAGCCCTATGGTCTGCTCTATAAGGGAGCATGTGGACCTGTGAGCAGCTTTGTAAATCTCCTCAGAATGACTTTGAGGGCGACGCACCAGTGACATCAGCTAGCATTTCAGTGGGCACCCCTTATCTCCAAGCAGCCATCCCTGCAGACGTAATGGCCCCTCAAAAACCTCAGGCACCTGGGAGCAGCTCAGGATGTAGGGTTCATGGCAACTCCCAGGGTACCATGCACAAAGGTGCAGTATGTACTTCCGGTGATCATGCGCCAGTTGCACGTTGATGGAATGATAGCCCTTGCGGTTTATAAACATTAGGGCCTGCTATCATGGAGCCCATAAAGCCACATGGGTTCAGTCTATTGCACTCTGCACTATTTGAAGTCTGAGATGGCGGTGCAGCTGGTGAATCTTGCAGTCTGGCTATCTTCGTCCAGAGCAAGACTGATATAATAATGGGCCTTCCTATAAAGGGCGTCTGTGACCTTGTGCATTGATGTGTTGCGGACTGAGAGATGCAGCACAGGTTGTCTGTTGATCCTTGGAAGGAAGCCAAGAAATTGAGTGTTGTGGTCACCTTCAAAGCCACCGGCAGGGGATAACCTCTAACTCCATGTGGCATCAGGTCTTCACAAAGAATGTGGTGTATGTGATGTACCAGATCCCGGGACAAGCACGGACATGCATGGCATTGCCTCTCACTCATTTGTAAATAGGAGACTTTGGATGATAAACCCTAGGTCTGGCGAGTCACCCCCTTTGTCTGGGTCTCACCTACTAACCCTCCTGTTCATGCTGTTGCTCCACTTGACCATGTCCTTCCTGCTGGAGCTGCACGTGGAGTTGCCTCTCCTTCCATTATCTTCTCAATTGCATTAGGACCCTGACAAAGGCAGCATTGAGTCCTGGACCCATCTGCTTTTGCCTTCTCTCTGAAAGGAAACATTGAAGGCATTAATGATTCAAAGGGCAAGAGAGTGAAGCTCAGAGGATGACATGTTTGGAGACTGTGAGGGTCCATAGCTTTTCCTGCCCTACTTACATGGTGGTGATGCTGCCTTGTCCCTGACATGCTAGCAAGGTGACCAAGATGGCATCACATATTTAACATCTTGAGCACTGCATGGAATGCTAAAGCTTAGGTGAGATGAGTGACCCAACCTAGCTCTGTGCTCCAATCTCTGATGTAGCATATTAATGACCAATCAGTTGCTCATGGTCAATGAGCAGTTGCCCTTTGGCCCATTAGGAGCATCACATTTGGTGAACACATGACCATAAGACCATAAGACATAGGAGCAGAAATTAGGCCAATCGGCCCATCGAGTCTACCCCGCCATTCAATCATGGCTGGTAAGTTTCTCAACGCCATTCTCCCGCCTTCTCCCCATAACCTTTGATCCCCTTACTAATCAAGAAACTATCTATCTTGGTCTTAAATACACACAATGACCTGGCCTCCACAGCCTTCTGTGGCAATGAATTCCATAGATTCACCACTCTCTGGCTAAAGAAGTTTCTCCTCATCTCTGTTCTAAAAGGTCTTCCCTTTACTCTGAGGCTGTGCCCTCGGGTCCTAGTCTCTCCTACTAATGGAAACATCTTCCCCACATTTACTCTATCCAGGCCTTTCAGTATTCTGTAAGTTTCAATCAGATCCTCCCCTCATCCTTCTAAACTCCATCGAGTATAGACCCAGAGTCCTCAAACGTTCATCGTATGTTAAGCCTTTCATTCCTGGGATCCTTCTCGTGAACCACTTCTGGACCCTCTCCAGAGCCAGCACATCCCTCCTGAGATACGGGGCCCAAAATTGCTCACAATATTCTAAATGTGGTCTGACCAGAGCCTTATAAAGCCTCTGCAGCACATCCCTGCTTTTATATTCTATTCCTCTCAAAATAAATGCCAACATTGCATTTGCCTTCCTAACTGCCGACTCAACCTGCAAGTTAACCTTAAGAGAATCCTGGACTAGGACTCCCAAGTCTCTTTGCACTCCAGATTTCTGAATTCTCTCCCCATTTAGAAAATAGTCTATGCCTCTTCTTCCTACCAAAGTGCATGACCTCACACGTCCCCACGTTGTATTCCATCTGCCACTTCTTTGCCCATTCTCTTAACCTGTCCAAATCCTTCTGCAGTCTCCCCGCCTCCTCAATATTACCTGTCCCTCCTCCTATCTTTGTATCATCTGCAAACTTAGCCAGGATGCCCTCAGTTCCTTCATCTAGATCATTAATGTATAAAATGAAAAGTTGTGGTCCCAACTCTGACCCCTGCGGAACTCCACTAGTCACCGGCCGCCATCCTGAGAAGGACCCCCTTATCCCCACTCTCTGCCTCCTGTCAGACAGCCAATCTTCTATCCATGCTAGTACCTTGCCTCTAACACCATGGGCTCTTATCTTACTGAGCAGCCTCCTGTGCGGCACCTTGTCAAAGGCCTTCTGGAAGTCCAAGTAGATAACATCCATTGGCTCTCCTTTGTCTAACCTACTCGTTACCTCCTCAAAGAATTCTAACAGATTTGTCAGGTATGACCTCCCCTTGATAAACCATGCTGACTTTGCCCGATTTTACCATGCACTTCCAAGTATTCTGAAATCTCATCCTTAATAATGGACTCTAAAATCTTACCAACAACCGAGGTCAGGCTAATCGGCCTATAATTTCCCTTCTTTTGCCTCACTCCCTTCTTAAACAGGAGGGTTACATTAGCAATTTTCCAGTCCTCTGGGACCCTCCCTGACTCCAGTGATTCCTGAAAGATCACCACTAACACCTCCACTATCTCTTCAGCTATCTCCTTCAGAACTCTGGGGTGTAATCCATCTGGTCCAGGTGATTTATCCACCTTCAGACCTTTCAGTTTTCCTAGCACCTTCTCCTTGGTAATGGCCACCATACTCACCTCTGCCCCCCCGACTCTCTTGAACTTTGGGCCTTGATGACAGGCCTTCATTAATGGAAATCATATATGATACAGCTGTGCCTCCTTCACTATTGCCTGCATTCCCAAATTCTACATTTCTATGTGTTATTCTTGAGACGCAGTGACTGTGATGTGAAGCCACTGAGTTCTGAGGAGCCCTTTAACAGTGCGAATGAAGCCATTGGCTTTAAGTGGCTTTCATCACAAGGAGGTTTTCCTCCTTTTTTTCTAAGCGGATTCCTGCTCACTCTGGCGGCAAAAAGAGGTTAGAGGGCGATCCTAGAAAGGCTGTTCGCTCTTCCATCTCACTGAAATTCGACCACCTTCCCTCCCCGTTGCCCCCATCATGTTCGCCCTTCCCTCTCACTGCCATTCCACTGTCTTCCCTCCCCCATTGCCCCCATCACATTTGTCAACCCGACCCTCGCCTTACCGCCCACCACCGGCTGAAGTGCTAGTCACTGAAAATGGAGGCCTGCAGGGCTACCACAGCATAGTGGCATTCCTCAGGACAATGAAAGCAAAGAGAAGGAGCAGTCCAACCTTACAGCCTCAACAGAGTGGTGTTCATCACAACAAGACCGGTGCAAGCGCTATGGCAGGTATGTTCCACTCACCTCAAAGTTACTAGCGAACTGAGATCCAACTTGGGCTTGCCACCCTTTTTCAAACAGGTTTGAGGCCAACATAATTTCCCGTAGGTGTGATGGAGCATTGGAAGGGATGGCAAGATTCCAGCGAGCAGCTGTTTTAATGAACATTCATAACATACTAACGAATGCAAATGGCATTCGCACCACTAGTCGTCGGGATAACCAACCCACCATGAACACATCGTCTTGACAGTTGCGACTTGTTTTTACAATGGCAGCTTTACGACTTTTTGCCTGCTGCTGGATTCTCTGCTCCCGCCCGCTGCGGGCTGGATGGGGGAATTCCGGCCACCATTTTGGATACTGATGCTTGAGTGGCCATTGAAATTGCTGTACACCTTGAAGAAGATATCTTGTGTTCCAGATATAAAATATTTATATTAAATGCTCAAATTTCCTGAAGAAGTATAACATGATGGTGTGTGTAAATTACCTTTCATTAGAATACCACTAACGGTCCTTGGTATTGAAACAACTTCCTGTGGTTATCTGTGCTGTGTTGATTTAACTGTAGGTTTCTTTTTTCTGGAAAGAGGAAACAGCATTGTCGTTGAGGTCAGCCTTATATTAATAATGTGCTGCCTCCCTTTTCTCATATAGTGATGTCTCAATGGTTTGACCTTGGCTTCAGCAGAGCATCTGGCAATGACAGAGCTCAATGAACAACCAAGATTGGCAATTTGTCTCAGGGCTGAGGCTGAAATCTGTTAAGACATGGAAATCAGCTCAGTGCAGTTCTAAACTCAATAAAACCTCATAGGTGACATTTGTGTTTGTCAGTCCCCTACATCATTTCTTTGACTCCAAGTTGTTGGAATCTTCCAAATTTGTGGCCATTCATTGTGTAATTCATGTCAAAACAGCCAACCAGTCAGCCAGGAAAGATTACCCACACTTTAATAATCTGTTCATAAATCTAGCACCCCATTGCTAAGTCCTGTTTGGCAAGCAGAGAAGAATCGTTGTGAGATCTTTGTGTAACCGGTTGTCACCTTCAGAGATGGGATATTGGGCTGGTTTTTACCATGGGATTTCAGATGCCAACATTGGAACAAAATGGTGGTCCTGAGTCTGAGCTTGCTGACAGAGAGACTGGCTCAGCAATATTTCCAGAGGGAGCCTCCTAATGGCTACCTCCAGGCTGGCCTTAAAGCCGCTGGAAGAGATGTAGATGCAGCTAGCCCAATCAGAGGGCCATTAGCTTTAGAGCCTTGACAGCCTCACCGGGATGGTGGTTACTGTTGAGGCAGCTGAGAGAATGGGAGGGCACCTCAAAATGGAGAGGGGAAATTTTAATTTAATATTCTGGATGGCCAAGTGAAGGAAGGGAAACAAGGTTAGATGGAGAATTGGGGCCATAGGGGGCTGCCTTTCCTCTGCGCAGCATCCTCTTAGGGCACGGAACCTTTTGCTCTGATGCCCCCACCTTGGATGGCCTTACAAAGGCCACATCCGTGAAGCTGGCAGCCTCTGCATGCAGAGGGATGGTCTGTCCTGCCACCAGCAAAATGCCAGCAGCCCTGAAAAGTCACCCCTAATAGAGGACTTCATTATTTAGAATGGCTACCTTCCTATCTGGCTCCCAACCCCCACTGGGAAATTTCTCTTGTGGCTGGAATGCATCGGAAAACTGTCCTGACGCAGCTCCCTGCTATTTAACTGGTGCTCCACCCTCCTAGCCAGCACAGGGCCAGTAGAATTCTAAACATTGTAACTCTGATGACTTTCAAACTGAAATGGCATCTTTATTGAGCAGACTGCTCCTTAATAAAGGCATCATCAACTTTTGTCCTCTAACAGGCTTGCAGCACATTAGTGAAACCTCTATCTGTCAGTTCTACTTGGAACCACAAAGGCAATATAGTTTCCAATGAATTGAAGCTGATTATTTTGATGTGTTTATATTGAGGGCATCGTAAACACAAATCTAGGAACATTGTTAGCCCAATTTAGTATCTATCAGGATAAACATTTAAAATTTGTGGATTTGGTTTTGGATGACTTCAGGTTTGTTTTGGCCCTGCCATTCTTCAAAATGATCTGGAGCAGCCTCTAGTTTTCTCAGTTGACTACTTTCTCTGAAACAGAAGCTTAGCTACGAAAACATTGAAAAATTAACGTTAGTGCACTCTCTGTTCTGCGATTGACCAGAGTTCCAGTCCAGCTTGGACTGGTTCTCTCTATGTCAACTGTGGGGCCTAGTATATGTAATATTAGTTTATTTAGTTCAGTCTCCACAGCTTGCGATGGACACAGGTTCGCAGCATGAAACGGTTCATAATCTGGCAGCAATTGATATTACGTTGGCAATCTCACTCACAGAGACAGGGGCTACATTGCTACAATTGGTGTTTAGGAATATTGTCAGGCAGAAAGATGGAAAGTGTACTCTGCAACGCAGGACCAGGGAGAGAAATCATGGGCCCTGTCGCTTCTCCTGTTTCTGGACCTTTATCCACCCCTCCCTGACTTTAGCTATCCCCCTCACATTTTTCAGGCACCCAGAGTTGGGAACCATAGTCACAGTGGTGTCAAACTGTTTCGTATAGGTTTAGCAAAACTTCTTGGCTTTTGTACTCTATGCTTCTATTTATAAAGTCCATTGAAGCTCAGGTTTCAGTATCATACACTTTACAACAATGACTTCGTCAGACAATTACACCCAACTTGGCATTCACATTATGCAACCAGCTCCACTTCTTTGAACCTGGCCCTAAGCATTTATCCAGACAGCAGTATCCAAAAGACTTGAAGCTCACAAACACCTCAAAATCAATCCCATGTACAAATAAGAATATCTTGAACTAACAGTGACATATTCTCTAGCGCACTCATTCACTCTTTGCAGCTCTAGTGAAAAAGCCCCAAGTTTCTTTTCCTTAACTCTGCCTCCTCGTCCTTCAGTGATGAACCTACAAATGCACCAATTCTATTACTTCTACATCCTTTCTATTTTTCTATTCAAAACTACACAGTAATTGTCCTGTAAAATTCCAATATTATCTCATTTCTTTTATATTCCATACTTCCAGTGTTATGATCCGTTTAGGGACCATAACATTTTGTTTAAAGTAGTCAAAGTTTGAAATCCCAGTTACATACTAGGAGAATAAAGCCACAAGATTCCACAGTTTTAAACAAACAAAATAAACTTTACTATATAAAATCAGAAAAGTAAAACAATTTATAATATCTATCTTATACCCTAACATTCAGAATTAACATGAGCCAAATATGTATTAACAAGCAAACTGTGGTCAAACACACCATGCTGCACTTTGAATGGCAGATGTGACCAAGACAGATCCCATGGATTTCTCAGCATCCATCCAGATATCGGTGGCCACTATGAGTCACAAATTCTTGTTAAAACTCTGTCTCCCTCACGAGGGATTTCATCTCATCACTTCTGAAGATCTGGCCTTTGAATTCATTCAGAAGCCACTCCAACTCGACTGCCTCAACGACTCCTCACATTTCTGATGGTTCAATCTCTTCTTCTGAGGTTGCATTCCACGGGATTCACAAAGATGCACTCCCGCCTCTAATTACCGGCACAATTCCAGCTCTTTCACAGATTGCTGTCTTCACTAAACTGGCATTGCCCCTTGGTTTCTCTGAACTCCAGATTCCCAGCTGCACCAAGCTATAAATGGCTCTCATAGCTTCTCCTAAGCCCTAACCCTCTCCAGCACATAATCAGTGACCTTACACAACCTTCCTAGTGCTCCAGGACTTCTCTGAGCCCTAACTGCCTGGAGCCTGTTAACAGCAGCACCTTTTCATTATGGTCTCTTATCCTGCTACAGAACACTCAGATAAATTGAAACCAGAGAACCTTCTTAAGTTCCACCCATCTCCATGACAATTTAGCCTTCTCTGGTCTATCCTCAAACTGACCTCCAAGCCCATTACCTTTACAATTTCTCCAGCTAAGTAAACTCACCTACTGTTTTTTGGCTCCATCTCTTTTATTCTGACTCTACTAAACAAACATCAGTAAACTTCTAAACTGCCATTTTCTTTTAAGCGTCCTTTCTCTGAAGCCCAGCATTTTAGTTACCTTACTTTCACAACAACAATCTTCCCGGAACCAAACATTACCTCTAAAATATTAACATGAACCATTAACCAGATAGTCATCACACTAGGCACACCATTGATTCGTATATCTATTTTAATGACCCTGTGTGCTTGTGGTCCATTTTTTCAAGAACCTGTACATCCGCACAATAAGATTCCTTTGCTCCATTTATCATCTTACATTTTTGAGGTTTGTATTTCCTTTCCCTATTCTCACTTCCAAAATCTATCACTTCACAATTTTCAACATTGAACTGCACCTGTCCAATCTCTGACTCTTTCTATATCCCAATAGTCTATGTCCTGCTACAACCTTTCACAACCAGCACTCACCCACTCACCCCGGGCCTAGCAGTTTTGGAGATTAATATCGTTGAGGCACGGTTTGGCACTGTTTAACACTCCAGCTGCCCTGTGCCTCACTGTTGCTGCAGTCACCATATCTCCAGGCTTCCCCATCAACTTTTGCAGTCTTTTAGTGGGCCGGCGACTTCATGGGAGGTTGCAAGTGCAGCCAAGGTGGAATACATCACCCAGAATGCACCCTGGCTATCAAAACAAATGGCTGCATGGATTCGGGCTCTTGCTCCAGTACAATCAGATCTTGAGCACTGGAACTTTGTCCTGGAGCAGAGCGCCCCGGCACACTGGTTTGCAAGTATACTAAGGCGTGAGGCAGCTACTTGAGAGGGGGCTGATGCTGCCTGAGGCTGGGCCCCCTGAAGGCATGGGCCCTGGAGATTAGTACCATGTGCATCCCCCTCTCCTGACTCTGACTGCCTGTCCTGGATCTGTTTTGAGACTGTTTGTACACACTTGTCAATGTTTATTAATTTTGTTTTCTAAATGTGATCCATTTTGATGTTTCATTATGAAAATAAAAACAGTTCTAAATGACCAGTAAGAAAAAAGTAGATCATGGGCAGAATATTGCCCCTGTTGGGGGAGGGAAGTTTAGGAGCAGGTGCGTGGAGTCGCGCCTCCAAGCAGCACCCCCTTTGGGGATGTGTCGCCATTTTACGTGGGCGGGCCAGTTAAGGCCCGTCCAACGTGATGTCCGCAAGGAAGCACTATGTGCTCCCTGTGCGGGATTCCCTGAGCCGAGAGTGCACTCTTTCACACATGCGCACGAAAGAGCGCACTCATCTCCCTGAGGATAAGTGCTGCCTCAGGGAGATCAGCTGCACAATAAAAAATCTTAAAAACAAAAAAAAAACATTTCCCTGCCATGTCCCCTCATGAGACACTGTGACATGAGTTGGGACATGTCCATCACATTTGAGTACACTTTAATTACATTTTTAAAAACCTACATGAAACCTCAACCAGCCCATGATGAGGTTTCATGCTTTTTCCAATTCCCACCAGGGCTCCCGGCTTGCCCGCCAACCTTAAGGTTGGATGGGCGGGTCCACTAATTACGTTAATGACTTTGTCAATGGTTTCAATAGGCCATTGACAGGTCAGCGGGCACACAGCTGATTTGGCTGTGAAATTGAAATGAGGTGGGGTGACGTCGGGAGTTCTGCCATTTCATGGGTTGGTGAGCGGGCCCCACCGGCTCCCCCCACCCCCCGCTCGCTGAATGGGAAATCCAGGATCCTGGCCCATAAGCCTATTTCTCTCAGGTTCACAACTTTGTGCTGAACTGAATGCCAAAATAACATTTAATTCTCTAGTACAGACAATCTTCACTTTGACAAATTTATGAAAAACTGGCCAGATTAACGATAATGGCTACCTCTACTTTTGTCTTATAACCATACTTTTCAAAAAAATCACACATGGATTAGAGTATTGACTCAACTCTCACGGTCCTATTTTACCCTTTCAGATAGTTAAGGTGCTGACTCTAATGCAGGGGACAAAGTTGTTTCTACCGAAAAGTCAAAAGGTCGAAATTCTGGCAACAGCAAAATCTAGTTTTAAGTTTTTACTTTTACGTCTAGAATGCTAGGAATGGAAAAATAGCAGCCATTAAATTGGATAACCTTCAAAATGGTTGCAGGGAACACAATGTGCAATTAACCCAAGCCATTGACTGAAATGCAGGTAGGATGCTAACTTTATGCTGCTTTCTCATTTCCATGGTTGTTCCGTGTAGCCCCTGAGCTGTTCATTGGCTGCATGCATCAGAGGACCTCATATTACAAGTGCCTAGCCATACCTAAAGTTAACCTGCACTACTTTAAAAAGCTGGCCTGCACTTCTAAAAGGAAAGGTATGTGGCTGCTGGAGGTGCTGAGATCATTGGGAATAGTACGCTGTGCAACAATTAAAAATGGCTGACCAAGGAAGAGTGCAGGTGCCAAGGTTTTCAGATGCTGCACTGGAGAGTTTGGTTGAAGAGCTGGAAAGAAGAAGAGATTCCTTGATCCTTCTAGGGGATGGGCAATGAGGGGTGGGTGGGGGTGGGATGGTGGCGGTGAAGTTGGAGGAGAATGAAGATAGGTGGAGGCCCTCCAGACACATGCTCATGAGGAAGTGACAAGGGATAGCAGAGGAGGTCAGTGCCAGGAGTATACCTCTAAGAACATAAATGCAGTGGCGCAAGATCTCACGAGTGGTCAAAGTCAGTGAATACATCTTCAAAAGCCGTATATCCCACCAACTGCACCACTAATTTCCGCCACTGCTCAATTCACCACATAAACATCACTCCTACTAGCAATCTCTATCAATCGGGTCTCATACCTAACGCTTATATGCTTCACCTCACTCTCACACACTTAACTCTGTTGCAAACCTTAACCGACAACACACAGTTTGCTCACACTGGCAGCTATTCTATGATGACAGCCACCACTCATCTGCCTTATTCCTTAGATTCCTTGCATTGAAGTGTATACCACTAATCACTGAACAACTTCTTTGTTGTCTATTTTCCAGTCTTTGCTTTCAGACTGACTTGCTAATTTTTTGCCTTCTATTTCCAGCTTTGCTTGTCCTCCTCTTGAATGTACAATGAAGATCCCATTACCCTGCCAAGCTAGATTAAACTTTTCCCTACAGCACCAGCAAATCTTTCTAATACAATATTGGTCCCAGCCCTGTTGAGGTGCAACACATTCAACATACACTGGGCAAACCTCTCCTAAAATTGGCCCCAATGCCCCTTCTCTGGTATCTCAGAATAAACTCTAAACTCTCTTCAACTGTCTTTTTTTATTCATTCATGGGATGTGGGTGTTACTGGCAAGTCCAGCATTGTTGCCCCTTCCTAATTGCCCTTGAACTGAGTGGCTTGCTGTCGGTCTGGAGCCACATGCAGGCCAAGGACGACTGATTTCCTTCCCTAAAGGGGATTCGTGAACAAGATGGTTTTTTACTATGATCAATAATAGTTTCATGATCACCATTACTGCGACTAGCTTTATATTTCAGTTTTATTAACTCTAATTTAAATTCCACCAGCTGCCATGGTGGGATTTGAACCCATGTCCCCAGGGTATTAGTCTTGGAATTACTAATTACTAACTGAAATGTATAAATGTTCTTTGGTGCTGAGGCTTTCTGAAATTCTGCATTAGAATAGTGAAATTACTGGAAATAAAGATAAAAGAGCTGAGCTATGATGTCCAGATGATTGAAATTGAAAATCCTTTGGGTGTTCAACAAGTGTGCTTACCCTACCGTATTTGATGTAAATAAACACCACTTACAAAGTGAAATACTTGTCTAGCTGAGTTCTCAGGATAAGACACAGCTTACTGAAGCTAAAGCTCAGTGCCTTCTGATGAAAGGATATAGCTGAGTGCAATAATGACTGAATGTTTAGAACACCAAACTGAGAACATATCATGGGTTTAATGGTATAAATGAGAAGGCTTGATAAGAAACACTGTTTAACAAACACTGGCTCCCAGAATCCAAATTAAAAGATCAATATAAACAGCCTTTACACTTTTCCATTATTGCACCAGTTCCTAACACTACAACCTTCTTCTTTCCATTCACCTCATTTGGTGTGTTCAATGGGCTGTTGCATTTGCCTACATATAAATAGTGGCTACCTTTCAAAAATATTTCATTGGTTCTGAAGTACTGTAAGTTACAAAAAGACATTCTGTAAATGTAAGCTCCTTCTGCTAGTTTTATTATTGCTCCAAAAAGTGTAGTTTTTGGATTAAAAATAAAGATGGTGTCCAAACCACTAGGACTGTTAACTTTAAGAAATTCTGTATCTTTGTAGTAACTTAATAAACACAAAGAAAAGGATAAAATTAGAATGGACCAGAGAAGCCAACACTGGGCAGATGAAAGGGACCTTTGTCAGAACCTTGTATTACTTTTAAAGCAACACACTTCAAACTTTTGCATCTCCAAACTGGCACTGTACAGATCAGTTTGAATAGATAGGCTTTTGTGGTGACAACCACCGATCTGAGATCAGAGGCAAGTTGCAAATCACAGATAATGATGTCGTGTGACACATCAAAGTTGTGTGATGCCCTTTGACCTGGAAGCAGTATAGTCAGGGATATTTGTAATTTCTTTAAAATGTTTGTGGACCTATAACTGCTTTTAAGAATCTTTGAAAAGGACTTTTAAGAGTTTGCATAAGTAGTAAAGGGATCAATTGCAATTTTCTTGAATAATAAAAAATGTAGGTCCATGAGAGCTTGATCTGGAAGCAGCACCAACAGATAGGAAGTTAGCATATGAAAGCCATTTAGCTGGCAGACAAAGCAGCTACAGTTGTAAGGCACAAAGGAGAGCTACAGCAGAGGGGAAAACAGAAAAGTCGCATTTGCAAGGAGCTGTGTATGTGTGATGCGGTTAAACAGGACAGAAAGCTGAAGACAGGGTTAGAGCAGAGATTGTGAATTGGACAATTTAATGACTATGCTTCAGCTTTGCCGCAATTGACCAGGCAGTTTAATGAGGTTTTTTAAGGGAGCAAGTTAAGGAGTCTTTGGGGAATCTGTGTCATCAAAACTGCCATGAACCTCTAAGGAGTTTCTGCAGGAGCGTGCTGTTTGGGTGATGACTGTCTCTAGGGTATTCAGATGCAGAGGAGCTACCATTGCAGGTGAGTCAAGGACCAAATTCATTGAATAAGAAAAATGAGAGATCCTATGTTCCAGAAGCTGAGTTGGAAAGATTGTGAAATTGTATGAGATGCCACATTTGAGTGGGGAGTGATACAAATACTTGTGAGATAGTCTTTAGTGTACCTGTTATTCCACATGTAATTTATAGTTTATACTGACTGTAATTTACCATTAATTCATGTTTAATTTATGCAATTTATGATTCTGATTCATGTTAAAGTAAAAGCTACAAAAAGTGGAGTCTTGTTGGTATTTTTTTTCATTTGGAGGTCATTCAATAAATTTGGTTACTTTGGTTCGTGGTTCCCCACAGGGATCGTAACAGTTGACAGTGGTGTCAGAGACATAGGGCCGTAATGTCCGGTGGAGTGGCAATTGAGTTGGATTGCTGTGGCAAATGAGTTGGATTGCCCCCCTGCTCATATTTCTAACCTTCAAATCCAGGCAATCCTAGCTCACCCAACCTTCTGACTCAGGATGGGCGAGTTCCGTGAAGTGCATCGTGCTGCCGGGGTCTACTGTGGAGGGCAGCTCAGTCAAAGGTATGTAAGCCATGCCCCCTTTTTTTAGCTCGCTAGCTGCTGTAAACCAGATAAGTTTAAAGGTCCAGGCCAAGGAGAAGGAAAGTGCATAGGATTGGGAATATATGGGGTGGGGTAGAGTAGGGTGGGTGTGTGGGAGGGGGGTGTCGGGTCAGTCACGGGGTGGGGGGGGCGGGGCGTCAGTTAGGGGGCGCAGTCAGTAGGAAGGGTGCTGTCAGTCAGGAGGGGGGGGGATGTATCAGGTAGTTGGAGACTTCGGGTAGTCAGGGGGTTGTAGTTGGATGGTCCTGTGTGGGTCAGGGGGGACTTTTGGGGGGGGTGAGGGATAGTTGGGGGGGCTGGGGTGGAAGGGTTCCCTAGGGGGTTGGGGGTGTAGTGAGGAGGTGGCGTGTAGTTGCATGTCCCATGGGGGGTGTGGTGGTTAGGAGAGGTCAATTCAATATTTACTCAAGCTAGAAGTGGTTTTATTTCTTCTAACTGTTTCTGGGTAACTATTGCTGTAACACAGACTGGACCATCTGAAATTTGTGATTTAAATCGTGATTTCGGATGGTTCCTAGTGCAGGGCAATTGCCCATCAGAAGTTTGAACTTCTTAGGCAATTGTAGGGCAGTCCTTATCTGGGAACTTCCAGGGTGGTGGGTTGGGGGGTGGGGGGTGGGGAGGGGGTGTTCCCCAGGCATCTTTGGGGTAACCCCAGATATGATGCCCTGGAGCTCGGAAATTACGGGCCAATATGGGAGAATTGGGATAGGCAATAGTAAAACAAACACCTGTTATGGGTATATAAAAATTGCTGGACAAAAAGAGACTAAAGTCAATTTTGCATTCTACCATCTGGTTGTCACGTGATACAACAATAATGAAATTGTTAACTAAATGTGACAATCAATTTCTATCGATTAGTCGACAACAGAAACAGACAGGAGGCAAGGAATGTGGTGGAGATCTTTGGGAACCACAGGTCTAACATCACTTCTTCCTCCAAGCAAGCTGCCCCCACCGCCAGAAGGACCATCTGTTACTTGTTCCATGTTATTCTTTCACACAGTGCTTACCTTTTTCTGCTATTATCACACTCTGCTTTCTTTGTCCTTTTGTTCATGAGATCTTTGTGAATCTCTCCTTTGTCCCCACCTATCACTGGCCTACTATCCAGCTTCACCTGCTCCACACCGCCACTCCATCTCCCCCACCCCCCCCATCCCCCCTTAAACAGTATAAATTTCATCACATTTCCACTTCTCTTCAGCTCTGAATTAGGGTTATATGGACTTGAAATGTTATTCTGTTTCTGTCTCCACAGATGCTGCCAGACCTGCCGAGTTTTTCCAGCATTTTCTGTTGTTGCACTTAACAAATGCTATGTTTCAAGTTGTTCGTATACTGTATTAAGGAATGTTATTTTCTGAAAGAAATTTATCTCATTTTCATTTGAATGAATCAACATAATTGCTTCTGTCATCTCCCTAGGATGTCTGTTCCATAGTTTGATCACTCTGTATGACTTTTCTTATACATCCAATCAGCTACCACATGTTTTGCATCCCCATTGATTTTGAATTTTGCCCTCATTGGGACAGATTTCCAATTTGGCATTCCCAACACTGTGCGTTCAGAGTGAATTCAAGCATGAAGGACAGCCTGCGCAGGATTTTCTTGCTAATATTTGAACTGGCTTGCCTTTTTAAGGAATTCTTATAATGTATTTTTGTCTGTATTCGAAATGTTAAATCACCAAATTTACCCTGAAGCCTCCTAAAGAAGTGTTTTGGCCAGTTGTGAAAGATGATAAAAATCTAAAGCTGCCTTCTAAACTCACTCCTGAAAGAAAATTGCAATCGTGTTATGATCAACTCACAAGTGGAGATATTTATCATATTTCTAGTGTATTTCCTTCGTGACAGTTATTTAATACATAGATCCTCAAATATATGGGTTCTTGTCCTGCCTTCATAACTATTGACAGAGACCCTGCCCCAAATCTCAGACACAGGTTTATTTCCAAAATTGGGATTGATAGCCTGCACCTCTCTAGAGGTTTTCAGAGGCACCTTCCTGCTTTTGAGCTCAACATAGAAACACCCAGTAAGGGGAATCCAAGTCTGAGAATAACATTAAACAAAATTTCTTTCTACAAGTCAACTTTTTATTAAAGTATAATAGTTCTTCTCTGAGGAAATTAACATTCTCTTGGGCAGCTTTGGGGCTTTTACTAGATTCACAACAGAACTCGCCAACTTTCAGCTTACATGAATTCAGTTGGGCCTGTGGAGCACATAAATGGATGGAATCCCAAGAGCTGACAATGAACTCTTTCAGATATGGCCCTAAATCATTCTGAGGACATGGCAATGGGGATGGGGAACAGCTGAGTGGATTTTAAGCAGAAGGCTTGTTCACTCCCCTTGGCTGGAATTTGAGCTCATTTTCCTTGGATCAGGAGCCCAGCTCTTCCAAGCTCCCTCCCACATTGCACTCCCCACCACACTCAGCTGTCCCTATCCTGAGAATTCCTGGCCCGCACTAGGGCCTGAATTTTACCCTTGGCGGTTGGGTGTGACTGGTGGGCCCGGGATCGGCCGCCAACCTTGATTTCGCGCTGGCTGGCCAATTAAGGCCCACCCAGCGTGAAAGGCACCTTCCCAATGGTCAGAAAGGGGTGGATGGGGGCATCAGCCACTGGGTCCAATGGCAACTCGGCAGCTGGTTTAAAAACAACACAGGCAGCTCCTTGAAGGCTAGCAGGGAAGAACATAACTCCAGTGTTCACAACTCAGGAGATATGGCATCAAGTGTGGCTGGAGATGCCAAACAGGAGGTAGGTCAGGTGGGCACTCAGCCCCCTGGTTTTCGTATGAATGCTTCATGGTCCTCCTGGAGGAGGTGGCTGCTAGGAGGGACACCCTTGTCCCCAGAGATGGAAGGAGGAGGCCACCCACCACACCTAACTAAAAGAGCTTGGGAGGAGGTGGCATCACAGGTCAGCAGCAACGACGTTGTGTGGCACACATGATGACATGTTGTTCTCTCTTAGATTTGCCAGCATGCACTAAATCATGGGACACCGAAGAGCCACCCCTGATGCCAGAGGACCACCAGGCTTCACATGCATCACACCTGCTCTCTGAACCAGGCACCAATGCAGATACTGGCACCTCGGTGGGCATTAGATCCTTGGCTAGAATGTTGGAGCACAGTGGTGAGGGCACTTCACACTCACTTGAGGAGCAGCTGGAGGCAGAGAGTGCCCAGGGCACTGGTACTCAGAGGACTGCTAGAGACCAGGACGATGCTCAGTCGAAGACAAATGATGAGCCCCTGGAGTTGTAATTAGGCGGCAGATGCTGGATGTCCAGCGGGATGTGTGGGAGGATCTGGCGGAGATCCATGAGGGTCTGCATGCCATGGTCTCTGTTGTGGAGGAGTCCATGTAGAGCATGAACACTGCGTTGACCCTCATGGCCGAGCGCACTGCCTCCTCCAATGAGAAAGTGACAACTCTCATGGAGAGGCAGCTCCAGGAACAAAATCAGGGCTTCCTGGGGTTGCTCTCGGACCTGCAAGCTCTCACACAGGCACTGACCTCAGGTGGTCAGTGCCAGTGTGGGAGATGGATGAGGCACCCAGTATCCTAGTTAGGTGCCTGTCCATCAATGGCGAGCAGGGAGGTCCAGAGTGACCTTATGTTGACGCACGAACTGCTTGTCGTTTCTGCTGGCTCCTCAAAGGGCGCTCTGGATGATGGCAGCAGCTCCTCTGCCCCTCTGCCAGTGACCATGGCATCTGACGAGGCTGTGACAACTGGGCAGATGCCAAAATTGGCACTGGCCGCTCCCTCCCAGGCGAGGCCAGCACAGGCTCCACTGGCAAGAGGACGACCGTCAAATCCATCAAGGCCAACAAGACAGCAGAGTCAGCAGGCTGCCTCCAATGCCGGTGCCAGCGAGGGAGGGCTGGAGGGTGGCACCAAGACACACCACTCGCAAAAGTAATTCAAAAGCACCATGAGTACAAGTGGGACTGGTCACATGTGATCTTCTATTGTGAATTGTTTTGTTTATGTTTACTGGTCTGGGAATGAAGACCAAAAAAGATGATGTTAATTTTTTTGGATTGTCAAAATGAGATAAATTTTGTTTTTGTTCTAATGGTCTGAGTATGCTTCACCTTTCTATTTTTATGGTGCAAGGTATGCCAGTATGTAATGCCAATCATGAGTGGCTCTAAACTTAATTCCACAGGCACTAAATGGACTTTGTGTTCAAATGAAAGGGTAATTTCAGACATTCGGGACAGAGGGATGGCAGCCCTGGCATGCAGTGGAAGCAGATTTTTGGCAGCTAAGCTGAAGGAGCATTGGATCAAGGCGTCCCTGGTGTCCCTGCTTCCCTGAAGGTTACAGAGGTCTGCCTCCATAACGTCAGCATTCTTCTCACCATGGTCCTCTTCTGACTCACTGGATTCATCCTCTGTGGCCTGCGGAGCTGAGTCGACATCCTCTTCATCCAGCAGGTCCCCCCTTGCCAGTGTTAGATTGTGGCCAGCGCAGCATGCAACCGCTATCAGTGACACCCGTTCTGGGGGTATTGTAGTGCACCCCCTGAACGGTCCAAGCATTGGAAGCACATCTTCAGAATACTTGTGGTCCTCTCTATCACTGCCCTTGTGGAGGCATGACTCATATTGTGACTGCTCTGCCTCTGTTCTTGGATGGTGGAGAGGCATCATAAGCTACCTTTTCAACGGCTAGTCCTTGTTACCCAGCAGCCATCCATCCAGTCGGGCTGGAGCCCTGAATCGCCTCAACACCTGGGAGTGTCTGAGGATATAAGCGCCTTGGGAACTGCCAGGGTACCGTGTACAGACTTGCAGAATCTGAGTCCTGTGGTCGCACACTATCCGGATGTTCATCGAGTTGAATCTCTTCCTGTTGATGAAGGTTCCCGGCTGACCCGCTGGTGCCTTGATGGCCATGTGTGCAGTTGATTGCACCCTGGATGCGGGGGAACCCAGCAATTGCTGCAAACCCTCTGGCTCACTGTGCTTGGCTGGCCTTGTTCGTATGGAAATGAATAAATGTCATTACCGGCCTTAACAGAGCTTCTGTCACCAGTTTGACGCAACTGTGGACAGCTGATTGGGAGACTCCACAAAGATCCCCACGACCCCTGGAAAGAGCCGGAGGCATAGAAGTTGAGGGCCGCTGTGACCTTCAGATGCCCTGGCATGGGGTTTCTACCCACACAGTTGGGATGATCAAGGCCCAATCATCTGCCAAATGGAGATCACCTATCTCTTTTACTTGAAGTAGTCTTCACTAAAATGCAGATGGAGGAATATCATCTGAACACATTAAGCAATTGCCCATGAGTGAGTTAACAAACAATAAATTCTGACCTATGTTCTTTCCAGTCAGGAACTCCAATTCAGTTACTGGTGTCTAAAGGTTAGCTGACCCCAGCATACCTGGTAGTATCTTTCTTTTCTACTTGAATTGAAGTAAGCTGTGAGCATCTCCTACTGGCCAGACCAAAACTACTGTGCAGTAATATTGCTGAATAACATCAGTCACAGAAAATAATTTTCACTAGTTTAATTTGGATACTCTTCAGACAACTAACAAGGCACCAGAATTACTACAAAAGATTTTCCAATGTTCCCACTAGACTGCTATTAAATAATGGATGTACAAACCCCACTAACCACACTAGACTGTTTGGGGAAGTTAATGGGCTGTAACTTCCAGTGGAGTGGCAATTTAATCGGGCTGCCAATCTGCTCATAATTACTTACCTGGAAATCCAGCCGCTCCTATCTCGCCCAATTGTCCAGGCTGGGCAACATCTATGTAGCGCAGTGAGTTCTCTCAGTCTTCTGTCCAGGGCTGCAGCCCTGTCAGAGGGTAGGAGGACATGCCACTGTTTTTACAGCACTAGCTGCCATAAAGCAAGTAAGTTTAAAGGTGTAGCCATTGACCAGTCAGGGAGATGGTAAGTTTATAATGTAAGTGGGCAGGATTGGAGGGGTAGAATGTCTTAGGGGTGGGGTGAGGCATTGCGTGGCCAGTAGGGTTGCTGGTCAGTTGGGGAGGGGGTGTGGTTTGGGGTTTGGGGAGGGCTGTCGGGAATAGGGGTATTCGTGGGTGTGGGGAACGCAGACAAGAGGGTGGGGGGCAGTCGAGGGAGTGGAGGCATAGTCAGGGTAGGGAGGGCAGTTGGGCTGTGGGGGTGCACTCATGGGGTGTTGTGGGAGGGCTTTTGAGGAGGATCGAGGGGTAGTCGGGGCTGGGACGGCAGTCGGGAGGTGGGAGGTAGTGGCGGAATCCGATGGCCCGCGGGGGCCGGCGGGGTGGGGGAGTCCCGTGGGGGCTGGCAGAGTCCCGCGGGGACCCGCTGGGGCTGGCGGCATCCCGCGCAGGGCGGGGGAGTCCTGTGGGGGCTGGCAGAGTCCCGTGGGGACCAGTGGGGTGGGAGAGTCCCATGGGGGCCAGCCTGAGTCAGTGCTATAGTTACCCAGACGATAGACGTGGCTTTAATTCTTCTAACACTTTCTAGGTAACTATTACTGTAACACAGTCGGAACCATCCAAAGTTTGTGATTTAAATTTCATTCTTGGTTGGTTCCCAGTGCAAGGCAATTGCTCAAAGGAAGTTTGGACTTCTTGGGCAATTACCGTGCAATCCTTACTTGAGAACTTCCATGGGGGGCTCCCCAGTGCATCTTTGGGGTACCTCCCAGATACGCTGCCATGGAGCTCGGAAGTTATGTATGTCCACCCTGCTTCCCCTTTTCAGTTCCTGCTCTGTAGTAGACTATGCCAGCATTTTGTTAGCTGTTTACTTTCTTACTCAATCATACCAGACCACTGGACTCTCACCCGCCAAACTGGCTGAAATTGGGAATCCTCCATCAGTAAACTGGAAGAACCTCAGAAATTTTGACGTTGTTTAAAATATTCCATTTGTATGTGTTGCAGCCAAATCAATCTCTTTGCTTTAACATGGAAGCTACTTTTGCCTATATTAGCCAGTGAATGCCTAGCACATTGTGCATTATGAGGCAGTGCTTGTAAAGATGTGTAAGGACTAATGAACAGTGAATATACAAATTTGTTCCTGCTCTAATCCAATGCATATAATGAAACGTTAAGTTTCAAGAATGGAAACAGCTAGAAAAATTTCATGGTCCTATATCCTGAAGTACATGGAACAAGAAGCTAATGAAAGGAAGTGCTGGATATACAATGTCAAGAGTGACTTATCATATAAATGAATACAGATGACTCAAGTGATAAAGCTGGTTCAAAATCAACAAGAGCAAGGTGAAGTTGTTGAGCCCAGTCATTGCTGCTGAGCTGCCTGATGGGAGTTTAATAGTAGTAGTAAAGGAATGGAGAGTCAGAGATTCGAGCGCAAAATCAAACCAAGAGGATTTGAAAGAAGAGTCATGGCTGTTATATTTCCATGCAGCAATATTGATACTTCACTGGGTTTCCCTTTATTGTTTATATTGGAGTGGGACGAGGGGGAATATAAAGGATGGCATGAGGGTGTAAGACATTGGGAGAAATGCCACTAAGATCCATTATTTTGTCAGGCACTGTGTACACTGCTGGCAACAGGGCCACTTCAACATGACTGAAAAATTATGTGAACTGACTACTGGGTGTACTTAGATAATCATGCAACCACCTCTGCTATCAATCGCATACTTTGAATGGCATCAATGGCTTCTGACATATACAGCTACCTTTATTTTGTCACGGTTACTTTCTTTCCTCACCTTGGCACTTTTTTTCAGGCCTGATCTTTTCTTGTAATTAATAGTCCAGCTTCGCTGATTCTCTGTTGACCTTCACGTAATGGCCTTCACAACTTTGTCACGAGCATGTAAGTTATGATATTATGGGTTTTGTAAAAAAGCTAATCTTTCCTTTAAATGGATAATAAGGAGCCTTAATAATGGCTGCCAAAAGTCACCTGACCTTTTACAACTGCAGTCTTTGTCAACCATCTCGAACGCTCCAAGTGGATTGCAAATAGACATAACCAGACATCCAGACATTTTAGATGCGATGCGCATTTCCCCAAGGGTGAATAGAAACTCATTGACAACAACTTCCTTGGAGGTGTGAATCGTCGTTTCCTATCTTGCCAAACCTTGAAGAATGGGATAAAAGCAAAATACTGCGGATGCGGGAAATCTGAAATAAAAACAGAAAATGCTGGAAAAACTCAGCAGGTTTGATAGCATCTATGGAGAGAGAAACAGAGTTAACGTTTTGAGTCCGTATGACTCTTCTTCAGAGCTCTGGGGAAGAGTCATACGGACTTGAAACGTTAACTCTGTTTCTCTCTCCGCGGAAGCTGTCAGACCTGCTGAGTTTTTCCAGCATTTTCTATTACTGAAGAATGGGAGCCATTCAAGTTAATGGCTGAGACATTTAGAAGTTTAATTACCTTGGCTTAAAGGCAATGAATGGGACTATGCCCAGATCTGGGCTAACTCAATGTCTACCATGGAAGCATAGCTTGACAGTTTGGGAAAGCAGCCATTTTGAGTTTTGAACTGCATAAAGTTCGGCTGAGAACACTCAGTTTGTGCAGAAACCCAGGAAGAACTCGGAGAGACATCATCCAAGAGGGGCCTTGGCTAAGGGAGGGCAAAGACGACGGTATTCAGAGATCAACTGTTGTTCTGTCAAAAGAGTCGAGGCAATCTACAAGTGCTGTAACCTCAGAACTAGTGAGGAACAAGAGACCTTCTCTTTCTCACAAAAACTTGCTGTCCTGCTGAATCCACCTACAAAGGCAATCTTCAACTATTTGACTACAGAAACCATTGCAGCTGTTGAACACAACTTTCCAACTTCAACCCATCACTTCAGACAACCACACTTCAACTGAAAGCTACAGGCCTATAACAATATTTTAAAGGACTGAACTGAATTTTATCTTTATAAATAGCTTTTATCCTTAACTGCATTTAATTTTTGTACGTATTTAGTTAGTAACTTTTTTACTTTTACTTAAGTAACTTACAGCAGTGTTTTGTAATAAACTAACCTTTCCTTGGTTAACACAAGCTTTGCTGCTGGTTATTTTTAAATTGAACCACACCCAAATTAAAAGGGAGCTACATACAAATTCTCAGCTCATCGAACGCCGAGGAAACGGGGTGACAATCTACTATTTGTTCTAGCAATTGTTGGGTTGCCACTTGTCAAAGGAGGAGAGTCTTTCATCTATCCTCATACTATTTACTATGAACTTAAGATCATAATCTATGTTAGACTAATTCAAGCATGATTATTACATTAGGTACCCAGTTAAGTGTTAGCTTTAGCACTATCAAACATACTCCATTGAACTCTGAAGAAGAGTCATTCCATGTTTCTAATGATGCACTAAAAAAATCCAAAGGTTTAACACATTGGGGTACATTTAACTAGATTAGGAGAGATGTAGAACAGGCTGGCAATTCGTGATCACCTGGTTTACATTCTCGCACAAAATCAAAATCCACCCCACTGTCTGTGTGTTAGGAGCAGCTTTACACTCCAACAATGCTGAATGGTAATGTTACTAGATATTTACTTCTGATTGTTTAATGCAATGACTGCTACCCACCCAGCACTTAGAGTAATTGCCCTTACTCCACATTGTCCCAATAATATTACACACAACTTTAATTGACTGACACAAGTTGAATAAAACAGCAATTAAGAAAATTATTCAGTAGTGGATGTCAGTTGAATGAGCCCAGACCAATATTACCCTTTTCAGTTCAAGTGAACTGTGCAGATCTTAATTGTCCCCACCCAGCTTAAGCTGACTTTTTTTTTTAAATATGGAAATATTTTGATATTATAGCCAGGCTGTAAGGGCTGAAGAGACTTGAATTCGTGTCATAACTAATACATTTAAAGGATTGTTTGTGAAATGCTGGAACTTACTGCTTTTCTGGGTTTGATCTTGGTCACTTCAGTGAATTATTTCAGATTCTTATGCCAAATGGGTGCTCATTTAATATAATTTTAGGGTGTGATTTTATCTGTTTGACACGCTGGGATTGGGAATGTCTGATGCCCTGCAGGCAACCTGGAAGTATGTTGAGCGTGCCTGTCAGTAGTTTTGTAACACAGCAGCATCTGAAGGAGATACTATTCCCCTGCAACGGGAGGAAGAAACCTGTGGCAGAGACCAAAATGTGATGGTTGGAGGGTGCTGAGGAGATCAGCAGAAGCGTAATGCCACACTCCTGGATTCAGTGCAGGAAGCACTTTAATGATCCAGCAGGTCAGAAAAGATGAGTGAAGTGGCACATTCACTTACAGACTGCTGGGTGCATCACCTCACCCCCACACTCTGCTTTCTCAAGCTACCCGATCATGTAACTCCTTATATCTATTTACCTTGCAGGTGTACCCCTCCTTCTCTGTTTCTGTACTTCCTCATCTCCACCTATTCATCCATCGCTACTCTCATGCTCATCCTTATTCAATGTCATGCCTTTCTCTGATGCTCACCCTCACCAAATGCACTCTATCCATTGGATGAACACACACAATTATGCTAGATCATTCCTAGCAGGAGATGAGAGCACAGAGGAGGGAGGCAGAAACTGGAGGTAGCCCTCTAGCCAACTTGCCACTCAAAGATAAAGAGGAGGAGGTGCTGGAGATCAGCCTGTTAGTCGGAGATGGAGACCTTGCAGCTAGCTGTTAAAGATCAGGTAGTCACATGCCATATCGCATTCAGTCAATAGTAAGTGAAATGTGATCAAGCTCATAATGAGAAGTTGCAACATTCATACCTTGTCAATGGTGATTCATATTGTTCACCTCCAACAAGGCATCCACAGATCCAATACACATTTGTGGGCCACTGACTGGGAAATCCTGGATATGTCTCCAGCAGAGTCCTAGAAGGGTCCAGAGGCAAAAGTGTCAAGTGTGGTGGTGACTTTGATAGCCACTATTAAAGCATGGCTAACAAGTGCAACTAGCAGCAGGTTTTCTTCAAGCAGGCTGCAGACATCCACTACCACCTCACCTGACCAATTGAGCATAGAAGAAACTTCAAACTTCAAAAGTGTAGGAATTAAGCTCTCAGTATATATGCTGTGAACACCCTTCCTCTAAGCAGGTAAAATAATCGCTGTGAGTACTGAATATGTAGTACCATATTTTCCAGAGATTAAATGACCCCTCAATTGCCACTGTATACTCGTTCACTGATGAGTTTCAGGAAGCTTGAGAAACCCAAGGATCACACATTAAGATGAAAAATCTATGACAATATCACTCTAATTGTGTGGTTAATATATGTTCATTGGCAAACCGCCCCTCCCAAGGGGGTCTAATGTGTTGGGTTCATGCCTGGACTTTGGCAGGTTGGAGCTGACATTGTCAATTTCACCAGCTTTAAATCCTCACCAATTTTCAAACCTGTTCCTCCATGTTAAAGCTCCCCCCATAAGGTCTTATGGTACAGAAGGAGGTCATGCAGCCCATCGTGCCTTCTGTGCAGGCTCTCTGAAAGAATTACCAATCAATAGCAGACCTCGGTTCTTTCTGCATTGCCACTCAAATTTTTACTTTCTAAGTACTAAGCAACTCTCTTTTGAAAGTTACTGTTGATGCTGCTTCCACCAGCCTTTCAGGCAATGTATTCTGAATCATAACAACTTACTGAGTTTAAAAAAAATCCTCATCTTCCTCCTGGCTTGTCTGCCAATTATTTTAAATTTGTGCCCACTGGTTACCAACCCTTCTGTTAGTGGAAATAGTTTCTCCCTATCTTCTCTATTGATACCTCCCAGTGTCTGAGACAAGAGAAGAAGGAGATATAATTGAGAGGATGAAGATCAGACAATTGTGACTGATGGGCGTTCCTTGCAGATATGCATCTGTTCATGGTGCTTGGGTTCTGACAGGCATATAAATAAATAACAGATTGCTGTGAAGAAATGTGACACCATTTACCTTATCATTAATACACACCAGCATGATGAATGCCAGATTTCCAAGGCAGATGTGGTGATTACAGCTTTCCAAATAAATGGGATTTTTAAAACATCTTTTTCAGGACTGAGAGTTTACTTTCACATTGTGTTTGGAGAAGGTCCGATACTTCCAGGTATTGGGGATTCATCTATAATATGACTCTGTTGACCTATTACCTTGCCTTGTTGTTTGAATAAGACAAAGGCCTTCCTTTCCACAGTTGTCTTTTTCATTTTCAGCTGTCAGGGAACAACATTAAATACTTTAGTTGTTTTTGGAATGAAAACTTCATGTGAGATATAATCCAAAAGCAATCTTTCAAATTATATAATGATTGAAGTTGTCTGTGATGCATTACCGATGGGAGATCTCCTGTTTGACAGTGAATGCACTTATGCCTTTAGAGATGAATGATAAACAACAACTATTAAACAGTGCCTTTACCATAATAAAATGTCCCAATGTGCTTCACAGGAGCATTATGAAACAAAGCTGACATTAGGCAAAGAGATATTAAGATAGATGACAAAAACTTGATCAAAAAGATAAGTTTAAAGGAGTTCTTAAAGGTGGAAAGTGAAGCAGGTAGGTTTAGGGAGGGAATTCAATCTAGAGCTGAGGGCCTTGGTAGCTGAAAGCTGATGCAGGGATGCTAAAGAGGCCAAAGTTAGAGGTTGCAGCTATCCAGAGGACAGTGGGCTGGAGGAGTTTACAGACATAGAGGGGGATGAGGCCATTGAGGAATTTGAAAATGAGGATGAGAATTTTAAAATCAAGGCATTGCTTAATCGAGAGCCAATGTAGGTTAGTGAGGATGGGGCGATGGTTGAATGGGACTTGGTGCGAGTTAGACACAGGCAACAGAGTATTGGATGAGCTCAAATTTACGGAGGGTAGAACTTGGGAGGTTGGCTTGGAGTACATTAGAATGGTAAAGTCTAAACTGAAATAAAACTCTGATTACACAGAGTCCTTGTTTAGCCTAGTTACAGTATGAGAAATTGCCTTTAAAAAACAGCTCTAACAGCCTCTACAAGCTATTGTCATCATGATGGCTGTTCATAGGCGATCTCTGACTTCAGGACATCCAAAACACTCTACAGTCAATGAAGTATTTTTGAATCTCTTTTGCATTCCACCCTATCACAATCTTCCCTTTTGTTCTTTTCCCACCCTCCCCACTTTCACTTGCTTAAAACTTATTACATCTCTAATTTTTCTCTGTTCTAATGAAGAGTCATCGACCTGAAACTCTCCACAGATGCTGATAGACCTGCTGACTATTTCCAGCATTTTCTGTTTTATTTCAGATTTCCAGCATCTGCAGTATTTTTGCTTTTGTACTTTTGAAGCTTAGTCACTGTTGTATGGTAGGAAATGCAGCAGCTAATTTGTACTCAGTAGAGTCCCCCTAACAGTAATGTAATAATAACCAGATAATCTATTTTAGTGATGTTGGTCAAAAGATCAATATTGGCCATGACACTGGAGATAACTCCCCTGCTCATGTTCACAATGCCGTGGGATCTTTTACATCCAAAAGAGAGGAATGAAGGGGCTACAGTTTAAACATCTCATCTAAAAGATTGCATGTCTGAAA
Source organism: Carcharodon carcharias (assembly GCF_017639515.1). Taxonomy (NCBI): domain Eukaryota; kingdom Metazoa; phylum Chordata; class Chondrichthyes; order Lamniformes; family Lamnidae; genus Carcharodon; species Carcharodon carcharias. The sequence goes on from NC_054469.1 coordinate 185,402,205, forward strand.
GGGCAGTACTGCACTGAATTGGCACCCTAGAGTATGCACTTGTGAAGGAATATGTGTAAAGAAATCTGGCCATAAAGAGGGGCTATAAAGTTAAAAGAGTTATTTTCCTATAAATAAGAGCTCAATTTTTTTAAAAAATGGGTTCACTCTGAACTGCAGTTCACTCTGCATGCAGGGACTTGACTCTCCTTACACACCAAAAACACATTTTATTTGCAAACTGTCAAGAAGTCCACCATAGTATAATGTTTGATAATCCCAGACCACAGTCAAATGAAATTTTTACAAGCTAGTCCGACCCAAGAATTACATTATAATCTTAAAACTCGACTGGTGAAAAATTGACCATCATAAGTTCTCACAGCTTGGCTTTCCTAGAATTTATGAGGCCCAGACCTCACTTAGAAATCAACAAGTATATAAACTTCCTTAGAAATCAAAGAAGGCTTGATCTAGTTAGAAATTAAAGTGATCTAAACCATATTTGGAACATAAAGGGGCTGAACCTAATTACATTTAAGATACCATCCGTACACATAAGAAATTAGTTATGCACACCCATAAACCACTACAAATACTGAGAGCAGACATTGGATTTTTAGGTTCACTTAATTTGATCAAGGTAAAATTATGACTATTATGGTAACGTGATGATAATTCTCTCCTAACCGTATCTCTGTGGTCTTCTACTCGGGGAATTAGGTAAATGTGACTTTAATAAATAATTGATATCCTACTTAAAATATTTTACTGCAACAAAGATTGAATTTAAAAACTGGATTATCCATTAAAAGTAAGATTGTATTTTCTCTCTTTTCCTAGAACTTTTAATTAAGGTTGCGATTGAATGTTTTCAATACACTGTACATTGAACATTCAGTTCTTTAATAAATATCTGTATGGTTTAGAATTTATATTGTCTCACATAGACATCTCTCTAGCTAACTCATGAACCTGACTCCATGCCCGCTTTGGTGGGGGACAAGTTACTAAGGATACCTGGACCCTAATAATATTCAGGATATTATAATCTAGCTGAAACTTGTTAAAGAGGCTATCCAGAGGTTAGTATTATTCTCAGCAGGTTCCTTTCCTTCGAGGAGAGATGGATCAGTCCTTAAGATGCATTTAATGCCTTTGGAATCTGTTTTTCTCAACCTAAAGTTGAGAGGAATCATCTGAATGGGACATCTGGGCCCAGATTTTTGTCCCCAGGTCAGGTGTGCAAAGTTGGGAGACTTCCAGGCTCTGCAAATCCAACTTCTAAAAATGTCTGCCCACAGGTCAGATTTTCACTTGTGGCGGGGGGGTTGGAGTCAGAGCAGGTAAGCCTGGAATGAGGGTGAGGCTGCCAGGTGCAGAGGCAGGCTGGGTGGAAGGCCTGCCTCTGGGCACCAGTGCTGTGCCCTCCAGCCCTTACCCCTCTCCCCATATATACCCCCAATGCCTGATCCGTGCCAACCTGTGCCAACCCATGCCCCCACCCACTCTCATGGCCTCTCATACCCCCATGCCCCCACATGCCACCCTTTGCACTTACCCCCTCCATGCCAACTCACCTAATATCCTTGGACACTTCCTTAACATCTTTGGCAGTTTCAACACTGCCTTGACAGCTGGACAGTTCGTGGACATTCCTTGACAGCTGGACAGTTCTTTGACACTTCCTTGACAGCTGGATAGTTCCTTGATAGCTAGACAGTTTCATGACAGCTGGATAGTTCTTTGACACTTCCTTGACAGCTGGACAGATCCTTAACAATTTCTTGACAGTTGAACAGTTCCTTGACAGCTGGATATTTCTTTGATAGCTGGACCATTTTTTGTCAGCTGAACAGTTATTTGACAGCTTGAGAGTTTCAATGTGTTTGTGCACAATCATGTTTAATTTTAACAATCCAAAAGGCGTCCTGGGACGCTATCCAAAAGGGTTCCTTACCTCACCAAAGGGGTACCCTGGCTATCCAAATGAATCCACTAAGTTCAAACCTCCTCTTACCTGTTTACACAATCTGGGCAGAATTTTACGCCTCAGTGCGGGCACATGCCCGACCTGATCAGGCATAAGAAAGCGTGAGATGACATCATCCCGCACACGCGCAATGTTCAGGTCAGCTGGCGTGTGCGGGAGTCGGAGCCCTGCCGGCCATTAATTAAGCGGCCACTTAAGGCCATTAAAAACCAAATTGATCCCAATATTACATTGCCTGTGGAGTTTAGGAGAAAATTTGCTGCTGGTTGCTTATTTGAACTTGACAGCTTCATTTCTGTTCTGATCTTCAGTCTTAGCATTTCTAGGCTTTATTTCAGGACTCATTGGTGTCTCCAAGGAGGATTTTGAGAGTGTGGACGCTTCCAGGTATCAGGCAGCCTTCCCTTACCCTGATAATGGGAATTGTGGTGTCTGCTGGTGGCATCTCCTCTGAGGAGGAAGAGAGTGGCAGAAGGGAGAGGAGGCCAAGTGTCCCAATGCAACTTCTAGGGGGCAACCTGTGGGAGGAGAGGCGCAGGCACAAGGGGTGCAGGGCCAGCAAGAAGTCCAAAGTGGAAGGGGTCACAGAAGACGCCACTATCCTGCTGCCATGGTTTACAGGCAGTGAAGCAGCTACCTCAATATATTCCAAGGTGCAGTGCCAAGAGACACTCTGTGTCTCCACGGATACCGTGACCTCCGTTTATGACATCCAGATGATTGGGCCTGAGATCACCTCCAACTGTGTGGGTGGAAACTCCATGCCACTGGCACTGAAGGTCACAGTGGCCCTCAACTTCTATGCCTCCTGATCTTTCTAGGTGTCAGTGGGGGATCTTTGTGGAGTCTCCCAATCTGCTGTCCACAGTTGTGTCAAGCTGGTGACAGAAGCTCTGTTCAAGCGGGTAATGACATTTTTTTCATTTCCCTATGGACAAGGCCAGCCAGCTGGCCTGAGAGGAGCCCACAGAGATGACAAGCTGCTCATGTGCCAATGTGAGGTCGCTCTGAACCTCCTTGCTCGCTATTGATGGACGGGCACCAAGATGGGAAGCTGGGTGCCTCATTTATTTTCCCACATTGGCACTGATCTTCTGAGGTAATTGCCTGTGTGAGGGCTTGCAGGTCTGAGCACAACCCCAGGAACCCATGATTCTGTTCCCTGCCTTCTCCATTGAGAGAGTTGCCACTCTCTCAATGGAGGAGGCAGTGCACTTGGCCATGAGGGTCAACGCAGTTCTCATGCTCCACATGGACTCCTCCACAACAGAGACCATGGCATGCAGACCCTCATGGATCTCTGCCAGATCCTCCCACACTTCCCACTGGACATCCTGCATCTGGCACCTAATGGACAACTCCAGAGGCTCATCATCTTCCTTCAACTGAGCATCGTCCTGGTCTCCAGCAGTCCTGTGAGTGCCGGCACCCTGGACACTCTTTGCCTCCACCTGCTCCTCAAGTGAGTGTGAAGTGCCTTCATCGCTGTGCTCCAAAATTTTAGCCGAGGATCTAACACCCACTGAGGTGCTGGTATCTGTGCTGGTGCCTGGTTCAGAGAGCGGGTGTGACATAGATGCATCTGAAGCCTGGCAGTCCTCCGATGTCAGGGGTAGCTCTTCAGAGTCCTGCGAACGAGTGCTTGCTGGTGAATCTAAGGGAGAACAACGAAATGTCATTGATTTAAGTAAGCACACTGTCATGATGCATGCCAGGCACCCTGATGAGGCAATGGAGATCTGCATCATGGAGCTATTGTCTTTCAGTGATCAATGGGGACTCCAGTTTTGAGGCTCCCATCGATGATGAGACTACACAAAAATGTTTGCACCATCCGAAACTCTCACATCTGTGCACTGCACTCTTACCTTCATCTGACACCCCAGCCTCTCCATGGCCAGTTGACTGATCCAGTTCCGAGGTGACCTGCTCAAATGTGGATGGGATTCGGAGGTTTGGGGGGCCTCCGCCAATGTTGTTATGGGTCATCTTCTCCTGAAAGGACAGAGGAGCATTGATTAGCCCATTCTCTACCTGCAACGCCGTTGCAGCTTGACCAATCCCACCTGAGGAGCACCTTGCAGGGCATGTCATGGCCTTCGAGCCACAAGGCACCCGGACCTAATAGCCAAGGCTCACCCCGTTGGTCAGCTCTGGCATTATTGATAGTTGGCACTCAGAATCTAACACCCCTGAGCTCCACAGGGGGATGGCCAGTTCTTAATACTTCTCCACACTGATCCATGTCAACACAGTACTCACCCTTCTCGAGCACGGCAGGTCATTAAACATTTTGCGGCACTGCACCCATGTGCGCCACACAGCTTCATGGCTGCTGACCTGGGCTGCCACCTCCTCCCTAGCTCTTTTTGTCAGGTGCTGTGGCCTCCTTCTTCTATCTCTGGGGATAAGGGTGTCCCTCCTGGCAGCCACCTCCTCAGGAGGACCACGAGGCACTCATCCGAAAACCGATTGGGGGGGAGGTGGGGGGCCAAGTGCCTTCCCAACCTACCCTACCGCCTAGCATCTCCAGCCGCACTTGGTGCCATAACTTCAGTGTTCACAAAGCAGAAGATATGTTCTTCCCTAAGGTAAAGGCAAAATACTGCAGATGCAGGGAATCTGAAACAAAAACAAAAAATGCTGGAAAAACTCAGCAGGTCTGACAGCATCTGTGGAGAGAAAGACAGAGTTAACGTTTCAAGTCCGTATAGACTCGAAACGGTAACTCAATATGTTCTTCCCTGTCAGCCTTCATGGAGCCGTTTTTAAACTGGCCGTCAGGTCACCATTGGACCAGGTGGCCGACAGGCCCTGCCCCCACCCCCGGCCCCTTCCCGACCATTGGGAAGACATGTTTCAAGCTAAGCGGGCCTTAATTGTCCAGCCAGTGTGGAATTGTGTCCGGGGGCTGATTGTGGGCGGCGGCCCCTTTCCTGACCGGTCGCAGGCCCATCAATCGCGCCTGCCCACCAAGGGTAAAATTCAGTCTTTCTGAGAATTTTCTGCCAATTTCCAGGATTTTCACCACGATGGAGATCCTCTCCAGAATGGCAAAAACCCGGGCCCTGATCTGGGACTGTCCCAAAAGGAGGCAAGGATTATAATCCACCACACGCTCAGGTCCCTGGAGTGGGACGTGAACCCAAAACCTTCCGACTTGACAGCAAGAATGCTACCACTGAGGCACAGCTGCCACAGCACCCAGCAATATGAATTTTCAGCATTCTAATCTGTACTGGTCTAGTGTGCAGGTTCAATTACTGATACCCTGGAATGTGTAAGCATCTAAATTCTTACGCAGCCTACCACTTGCAATCTCTGGTAGTCTAAAGGTGAGTTTTGCTGTAAAATTTAAACAGAACTTCCTTATTTTGTATATAACTTTCCAAGTACAGTCTGTGTCTTTTCTGCCAAGCATCATTTATTCCTAGGCATGCCATAGATCTGTTCCCTAACTTAACTTTCAGCCTCAATTTTGTTCTTGCTACTCTCACTTCAGTGCCATTAAGTCTCATTCCAGAATCTTGAGGACAAAATCTAGCACAGTACTGAGGGGGTGCTGCATTGTTGGAGGTGTTGCCTTTAAATGAGACATAAAAGATTCCATGGCACTAATTTGAAGAGCAGGAGTAGTTTCCCCTGTGTATCGGCCAATATTTATCACTCAATCGACATCACTAAAACAGAGTTACCATTCATGGCTGTTTCTGGGAGCATGTTGCGTGCAAATTGGCTGCCCTGTTTCCCACATTACAAAAGTGACTACACTTCAAAAAGTACTTACTTGGTTTTGGTGTGTCATCAGGTTGTGTTAGGCACTGCATAAATGCAAGCCTTTTTTTCTTTCTAGCACCTAAGAACAAAATCCACAGAGAGCTGTGTGAAGGAGTTGCAACAGAATTTCCATTGGAGCCACAGGGTGACTTCAAGCATCTTTCCATGCAGCAGTGTTTAGAGAATTTGCAGTGGATTAAAGGAAGTGAGGATTTGTGTTCAGGTATTGCTGACCCAGTCTCCACAAATGTCCCCATCCTCAATGATAGAGAAGCCTAGCACATCAATGCAAAAGATCAGCCAGAAGTGCCAAGTCGGTGATCTATCTCGGCCTCCTCTGGAAGTCCCCAGCATCACAGATGCCAGTCTTCACCTATTTCAATTTAACCCACGTGATATCAAGAAAAGGCTGAAGGCACTGGATACTGCAAAGGCTATGGGCCCAGACAATATTCTGGCAATAATACTGAAGACTTGTGCTCCAGAACTTGCCACGCCCTTAGCCAAGTTGTTCCAGTACAGCTACAACACTGGCATCTACCCGGCTATGTGGAAAATTGCCCAGGGATGTCCTGTACACAAAAAGCAGGTCAAATCCCAACTGGTTAATTACCACCCCATCAGTCTACTCTTGATCATCAGTAAAGTGATGGAAGGGGCCGTGAACCGTGCTATCAAGGGGCACTTGCTCAGCAATAACCTGCTCACTGACAGAGTTTGGGTTCCGCCAGGGTCATTCAGCTCCTGACATCATCGCAGCCTTGGTTCAAACATGGATAAAAGAGCTGAACTCCAGAGGTGAGGTGACAGTGACCACCCTTGACATCAAGGCAGCATTTGAGCGAGTGTGGCATCAAGGAGCCCTAGCAAAACTGGAGTCAATGGGAATCAGAGGGAAAACTCTCCCCTAGTTGGAGTCATACCTAGCACAAAGGAAGATGATTGTGGTTGTTGGAGGTCAATAATCTCAGTTCCAGGATATTACTGCAAGAGTTCCTCAGGCCCAACCATCTTCAGCTGCTTAATCAAGACCTTTCTTCCATCATAAGGTCAGAAGTGGGGATGTTCGCTGATGATAAATGACAAATAACAGTCATGCCACACAAGTGCCAGGCGATGACCATCTCCAACAAGAGAGAATCTAACCATCACCACTTGACATTCAATGGCATCGCCATGGCTGAATCCCTCACGTCCTTGGGGTCACCATTGACCAGAAACTGAACTGGACTAGCCATAAATATATATAATATGGCTACCAAAGCAGGTCAGAGGCTAGGAAAAAAGTAAAATACTGCGGATGCTGCAAATGTGAAATAAAAACAGAGGCTAGGAATCCTGTGGCGAATAACTCACCTCCTAACTCCCCAAAGCCTGTACGCCATCGACACGGCACAAGTTAGGAGTGTGATGGAATACTCTCCACTTGCCTGGATGAGTGCAGCTCTAACAACACTCAAGAAGCTTGACACTATCCAGGACAAAGCAGCTCACTTGATTGGCACCACTGACGCATAGTGGCAGCAGTGTGTACTATCTACGAGATGCACTGCAGGAATTCACCAAAACTCCTTAGGTAGCACCTCCCAAACCCATGACCACTACCATCCAGAAGGACAAGTGCAGCCAATACATGGGAACACCACCACCCGGAAGTTCCCCTGTAAGCCACTCACCATTCTGACATGGAAATATATCACTGTTCCTTCACTGTCGCTGGGTCAAAATCCTGGAACTCCCTCTCTAACAGCACTGTGGGTGTACCTACACCACATGAACTGCAGCGGTTCAAGAAGGCAGCTCATCACCTCCTTCTCAAGGGTAATTAGGGATGGGCAACATATACTGGCCTAGCCAGTGAAGCCCACATCCAGCAAATGAATAAAAAAAATTCTGGTGGGCACAACAGACAATGCTTAGGACTTAAAAACAAAAAACTGCAGATGCTGGAAATCCGAAACAAAAACAGAATTACCTGGAAAAACTCAGCAGGTCTGGCAGCATCGGCGGAGAAGAAAAGAGTTGACGTTTCGAGTCCTCATGACCATTCAACAGAACTCCTTTGAACGCTTAGGACTTGATGTGTCAGTGATAGGACAGAACTTACTGATGTTTGGAACAGTAACAGCACTGTAGAGGCCAATGTTTTCCATTGTAAGGCCTGAACTTCATTACTGAATGATGGCCAAGAATTCATGTGCAAAAATAATTTGAAAATTATGTTGAAAAATCTTAAATCATGTTAGGCTAATTATTTATCACATGATTTCTGCCACTACCTGAGTGTTATAAATACAATTTACATCAATTTTGGGAGGTGATGCTCTGGCCTTTGGGGAAGAACATTTGGCCAGAATTTTACTGGACCATGAAGAACAAGGTTGGAGGATTTTTCATTGGGTGGGGGGGGTGGGGTTGCGGTTGTGGGGAGAGGAGGACGGAGCCGTTAAAAGGATTTTCCCTCGGACAATGACGGAGAGACATTAATTCAGAAATTTAAAACAGCACCAAACCAGAATTTTACGGCACATCTCTAATTTTAACAATGGTGCACTGGAACCATGGGGCTTCAAACCTGGAGGCAAGGGGGTGAGAGATGTGAGCACTCTTCATTGTACTAGGGTTGATCCCTCAGTTTGATGGTAATGGTAGAGTGGGGAATATGCCGGGCTATCAAGTTACAGATTATAGTCGTATACAATTCTGCTGCTGCTGGTGACTCACAACGCCTCATGGATGCCCAGTTTTGAGTCATGGATCGGTTTGAAATCTACCCCAATTAGTATGATGGTAGTGCTACACAATACGATAGAGGGCACTCCTCAATGTGAAGATGGGACTTTATTTCCACAGGGATTGTGCAGTGGTCACTCCTGCCAGTACTGTCACAGACAGATGCATCTGTGATAGGTAGATCAATGAGGACCAAGTCAAGCATGTTTTTCCCTCTTGTTGATTTCCTCACCACCTGTCGGAGACCTAGTCTAGCAGCTATGTCCTTTAGGACTTGGCCAGTTCGCTCAGTAGTGGTACTACCAAGCCACTCTTGGTGACAGACATTGAAGACCCCTAACAAAAACAGAATTACCTGGAAAAACTCAGCAGGTCTGGCAGCATCGGCGGAGAAGAAAAGAGTTGACATTTCGAGTCCTCATGACCCTACCCAGACAACATTCTGTGCCTTTGCCACCCTCAATACTTCTTCCCACACTTGTAGGAATTTGGTGGGCTCGGGTCACAATTATGGAGCCATTTTAAAATTCAGCAATTCTGCAGAAAATCTTTTGAACAAATCGTTCTGGCCAGTTAGTTGATTTCCTAAGCTTGGAGAATTGAATTGAAGCTGATTTTTTTGTCCCGACTTCTCTTGGCATTTTTTTTCCATGCGCGCATGGTCACCACGTTATGGTGCAGATTCTGGACCTGGGATGCAGCGTTCTTCAAGTCACCCTCATTAAAACGATCGGTCTGCCAGTGCTGCCTGATTATTGCACCTCATTTAAATGCTTATTTCAGCCTTTTTCGGGGGGGTTGCACACCCTTTTGTGATCTAGTAAAGTCTTGACTTTGCTTTTGTTCGGGTCTCTCAACGAACCTCCATGTGCTTGGGTAGAGTCCTTTCACACTGCACAGTGGATCTTTCTTCCACCTCCATACCTGTAAAGGAGCTTCTGAGGCGATCTCCAGCTGTGTATTTGAGGTCTTCAAGTTGGGCGCTCTTCTTTCAGGTCAGATTGCAGTTTCTGTACTTTTTCATTCTTAGGGATTTGGGGTCCTTCACCTACTACTACCATGTTGTAAGATTGTATGTTGCCTCATGAAGAGGTCTGGAGGCTTGGATGGTTGAAAAATAACTGTTTATTAATAACACATAACTGTATACATACATACAGTCCTGACTAGGTGCTAGCTCCATGGCGACTTCTACCAGACTCCCTACTACACTCTAATACTCCCATGTGAATCCCTACATTATAATGTGGGTGGTACTGTTTCCCCAGTCCCACATTAACCCTTACAGTCCTGAACACCCTTATACTACACCTCCCACCACCAGTTTTCAATGGAAAGATCTAGAGAAAGTAAGAGACCAGAGGGAGGGGTCCAGGTGGACCAAGAATTCAGAAGGTGGGAGAAAGGGTCCACTGCAAGGGAAGGAAGACTTCTGACCAAAGTAGTGGTTGTGGTGATGCATGCAAAGGAAAAATAGCTCAGCGTTATGCTGAGCTCAAAATTCATTGAAACAGGGACATAAGAGGATGAAGCTCAGGCCTTTGTCGATGACAGAGTTTTCAGGGTCAGAGAGTGGAAGGTCAGAGGAGATGGTGATAGATTCTTGTTTGTGATGGATGTTATGAGATATGGATCTAAGACAGGTAAAAAAGTTAATATAGAGATCAGTCATGATCTAATTGAATTTGAAAGTTTGAGGGGCTGAATGCCTTACTCCTATATTCCTATGTTACATTTAAAATAGTTTGCGTTTGTAATCCTGTTCTGTTGTCTTTTGGATGGTTTGGGAAACTTGTGTTAGCACATAGTGAAGCAATAATTATATCTGAAAGTTGAAAGAGCCCACCACCATCTTGCGAAAGGGTATTGCTATTTGTGGCTGGTGTTACAAATGTCTTACTATAATTACAGTATCAAGACAAAATGAATTAAACCACATTTGAACAGTTGACTCTCCTGGAAATGCATCACCTCCTGTAGCACAGAGTCCCTCCTTAAACCAGCTTATATTTCACCCCTCTCCTATTTTTACTTAGTTCTGTTGAAGGGTCATGAGGACTCGAAACGTCAACTTTGTTCTTCTCCACCGATGCTGCCAGACCTGCTGAGTTTTTCCAGGTATTTCTGTTTTTGTTTTGGATTTCCAGCATCCGCAGTTTTTTGTTTTTATCCCTATATTGTAGTTCTGGCTGCTTTAGGAACCGAGTCTGTTTCTGAAACCGTCCCTTCAAATGAGCAGCTTTCAAAAGCTGCTTGTTCTAAGTCATTGTACAAAAACTGTAATTATCCCATCATTCTCCTCTGAGCTGGTGATTACTTGATTATAGGTTATACATTCCTTCATTTCAATACCCCCTCCCCCACCCTTGTTTTCCTGCTGCTTGAATTAATGGTGTACCTTTCTGCTAAACTGTTTCTGAAGAGGCACATATCATGGAAAGGGGCTGTAGCCCCCTTGTACTTTGCTCTAGAACATGTCAGCTATTGGGAGGTATCTCTGAGGTCAGTCGAAGTATAAATCAGGAGAGATTTTGAATGGGCTGCTGAATCTATCCACCGTCTTACACTAACACATCAAGTCAAAATCTGAGGTTTGAGGGCAATTGTCATTTATCAAAACCTCTCTGCCTTTCCAGCTCTCTTTCCTTCTTTCAGACCCACTGTAAAATCTATCTCTAACTAAACTTTGAATAAGGTCCCCTACCCTAATGTCTCCATCTATGGCTCTGTCATTTTTTTTTGTCTGATAGCATCCCGTGAAGCACTTTGGAGCATCTTACTATATTCAAGGTGCAAGTAGTTGTTGCTGCAATGAGATTGATTGCAATAAAGGTCGTTTGTAAAACGCCATCAGTTTTATTATATTACAGGGAATGTTGTTTAGATTGAGAGCTAACTAGGCATTTTCTACTTGTTTATACCAAATAATTTCTGGCTACATCTCACGGGAAAGTTTGAATAGCTGGTTATTCTGTGGAAAGCTGGCAGGCCTCCTATTCACTAATGGACATCTTGCCAATGTAGCTGCTTCACGAACCATTTTTCCTTATAGGGAATTTGATTTTATGTGCTTCATTATTTTTAATTGAGTTTGACAATGTTATCGTTCAGGAACTTTAAATCGCTTTCCCTCTCTCAGGAAACAACAGTCATTCCTCTAGTTCACAAAACACAACATTTCTGGGCTTGTTTGTTAGTTCAAACACTGGATCCTCAACCTTTATTGGTGTTGTGGGTGGGATGGTGACTAATCTGGCAAGGTTGGGGATGGGCTCACCCTGCCGATCTCAACTCTGAGCCTAACTGAATACCAGTTTAGTGGGCAGTAGTTGGCACCTTGTGGCAGGAGACTGTAGCTGGGGACTTCTGTGAACAGTCTCCTGTGTTCAGTTAGAGAAAATGGGAATACTAAAGCCACAATCAGTGGGGGTGGGGTGCCGGTTTGGGGGGTGGAATGAGAAAGGAAAGATGTAGCCACTATTGGGTTGGTAAAGCTCTGGCCATAATCAGGAGACGGTAACAAGGAAGGCCCAAGAAGACCTCTTTCTGACCTGGCGCATCACTCCTGCTCCTTCTGACCCATAAGGAAATCAAAGCTAGAACTTTAAAACATACCTTTCTGGGCTTCTCCTGATCTACAATCCATCTCTAGATAGGTTTCCCTAACACTGAAACTATTTTTAATTGAGTTTGACAATGTTATTGTTCAGGAACTTTAAGTCGCTTTCCCTCTCTCAGGAAACCAGTCATTCTTCTGGTTCACGAAACGCATTTCTAGGCTTGTTAGTTCAAACACTGGATCATTCAAGATTTCAACTAAAATCACAGATCAGGTCCTGATTACAACAGCAGACTCAGTCTGCCTATTTGGATCCCACTTCCTTCCTGCGGTTATCCTTCTAGCTTACTTAAAAGATCAGGTTAAGATGGGGACACAATGTAAAAGTAGTGGCATCAGAGTGGGAAAGTGATTGGTCTTAGTTTAACCACCTGCCAAGTTAAAATTAGGGCCTGGGATTCAAAGTGATTCCCATCTCACTAATGCTCATTGTCGGATTATGGCAGTGCTCTTTCTTACTGTTACTTATTAGTATTATTATCCATCCTCATCCTGGATCTTTATCTGCACAATGGGAGAGTAAACTACACTCTGCAGAATCATTTATTTCAATTAAGTACAAAAAGTTGTGTTAAGAATTAATTATTGTACTTTGAGCTGGTTGTTAGCCAATCAATCAACATTAAAACAGTTTCAACCCAATGACTGAGATTACACCAGGTACAATTCTGCAAGGCATTTTGCATTGATCCAAATGATTTACATCAAACTTTGAAACTTTTACAGAATACTGATGAGGGGAGCATCATGCATCAGTAAGGTTGCTTGAAAACACAAGGATGAATGAATTGATGGAGCAGGCCACAAAGCCTTTGTACCAAATTCACTCCAGTTTCCTGTCAATGCAAAGTACAGAGTTTAAAAAATGTGGAATTAGCTTTCTCTGTTACCAGGTGCTTCTCCATGGTGTACTGCTCCATCTAGTGTTACAACAGAGAATGAAAGCACACATCACCTACTTGTAGTAGACTGGAATTGTTACTGCAGAGAAGGAGGCCATTCGGCCCATCAGGTCTGCGCTGGCAATCTGTAGGAGAAATTTAGCTAGTGCCACTCCCCTGCCTTCTCCCCATAGCCCTGCATATTCTTCCTTTTCAGATTATAATCCAATTCCCTCTTGAATGCCTCCATGAGCTGACTTATGCTTGGTGCCGATTATGTAGAACATATAAGACAAGTGTGCCAGGCACAACATCATTTCTAATTGGTACGGTAGCTTCCAGAAAAAAAATATTGTTGTGTTGTTCTTTGAAAAATGTTCATTTAAATAAAGCCTGTGTCTTATTTAATTTGGGAATTGGGTTAAATTGTGCTAATCATAGCTCCACCTGGCTCAGTGTGCACTCCCCTTTTGTTGTTAGAGTGAGATGAAGTGAGGTATGAGGAGATTCTTATGGAGCATAATAACCAGCATTGACCTGTTGGATCAAAATGGCATGTTCCTGTAGATGCAAATTCTATGTAATATATAACAAGCAGTGAAGAAGAAATATTAATGCTAGAGCAATTAAGAAAAATAATCAAAAATGCAAGTTCCTCAGTAAAGCGAGAAGAGAATGATTAATGTGCTAAACTGCTTGGAATGAATAATGATCTTCCAATAGAATGAAGAAAAATGAAGATTAATTTGAAATGTTTCATAAAAATGCTTTGGAAGATTGAACTATCTTCAGGGAAGCTCTCCCAAAAGTTAAATGCGTTTGTACAATGCACAGCTGAGTCATATAGACAGGAATTTAGATATAGAATCATGCAAGATGAAGGTGTATCTAGAGGCAGATTGCAGGAATGTTTTTGAAAATGCATAGAGAAGGGAGTTATAGATTGTTAGAACATGACTGAAGCCATATGGCAGTGATGGTGAAATGAGTGCAGGGGGAGAGTCAGAAGAGTGTAGAGAAAGAGCTGGGAAATAAAAGTGCTAAGGGTTGCAACGGGAGGAAAGAGAAGGACTATGGAGCAGAATGAGTATTTTGAGATCAATGGACCTGTATGGATTGTATCTACCCATTCTAAAAGAATCCAGGGAAGAGAAAATAGACACGCAACTACACATATTAAAGAATTCATTAGAAAAAGGTGTAATGCGAGAGGATTGTCAGATAGATAACATTATATTCACATTTACGAAGGATATAGAATATGTTCAAGGAACCATAGACCAGTCAACTTCATCGGTACTAGGGAAAATAGTGAAATTTATACTAAAGGAGTAATTAGAAAAATATCCAGGAACCAAAAATGTAATGCTGAATAGCCAACATGGGTTTTAAAAGGGAAAATCTTGCTTGACCAACATCACTGATTTGGGAGAGCTGTCCCACAGACTAGTCAAGCATCAGCCTGACATAGTCATGCTCACGGAATCATAACTTACAGACAATATCCCAAACACCAACATCATCAGCCTTGGGTATTCCCTGTCCCACCGCTGGACAGACCCACCAAAGGTGGCAGCACAGTGGTATAGAGTCAGAAGGGAATTGACGTGGGAGTCGATAACATCAGGAGGAATCGTCCCAGGTCTGCACAAGGTGCAGTGCCGCAATGGTGGCTTTTCACACTGTATTGTTCCATTCCCACCTCATTAATTATGCAGCCACAGGAAACATGCCATTTCGCTGGCAGGCAGCCTCCGATTTGCCCACCATACGGTTACCTCACCGCTTCCTCACGCAGAGCGCCATATTTAAATTTCAGCTGTGCACACACTTCTCAATGCTTACAACCAGAGGGCACCGGTGAAGACATGGCCCCAAAAGCCAAGAAGAGTGCAGCGGCCCAATTCATTGACGCATTCCTGGGATGTCTTCTGTACACCATGGAGGCCCACTGCGTTTGCTCTGGCCGCAGGAGGCGCATCAGCCTCACCACCCCAGCTTGAGAGGCTGGAGCAGAGTTGGTCAGTGCCAATGCTGCACACAAGAAGTCAGCCATCCAGTGCAGAAAACGGATGAATGATCTCATCTGTGCTGTCAGGGCATAACAACCATTTCATCACTCTAAACTCACACACTCACAAGGCCAACACACATTCACTGGCATCTCACTCACTGCCAGCTCAAGGGACATCACTCACTGTCTCACACATACCCTCACATCTCCATCTGGCCTCATCTCCTCTGGAGGCTGCCTCCTCAGTTCTCACCATCTTGAGGCTACTTGCACAGATCAACATGTGCCCCCCCAACACACCCTGGGATAACCTTCTTCCCCAGTGCAGCCCTCGTCCTGCAGCCTTTTCACTTGCCTGGGGCCACTTCTCCCCCTTCCCCAAGCAAGCCCCAGCCCTGCAGCCGTTGAAATACCCCTCCCCCCCGCCTTACAGCAGTTCTGGTGGGTAGAGACCTGCCCATGAGCCCCCCTAAAAGTGATGTGGTGCTGCCTGTGAAGCTTGTGAGTGTGAGTGCTGACCCAAGCAAGGTAGGCAAACAAACCTTGAAGTCCCGAACGAAGTGCAGCTCGCCAGGTGGTTACGTACAGTTGTGAAACACATTGGTGTGCCTGGATGATCCAATGTGAAGGGATGATTCCGGTGAGCAGGGCTAATATGCAGATATGTTAAAATGACGTTCCCAACATGTGGCGGTGGGAAACACGGCCCAATAATGATGGTGGACCGGGCAACCGCAAACTGGTTTCACGATGGCGTGAAACTGATTTTTGGCCTTCTCACATATTATCTGCCCACACCAGCCATGACACCCGACGCCAATGGAAACAGCAAAGTTCCACCATTGACTCTGGACCCCTTGAAGTCCCATGGCATCAGGTCAAACATGGGCAAAGAAAACTCCTGCTGATCACTACCTACTGCACCCCCCTCAGTTGATGAATCAGTGCTCCTCCATGTTGAACATCAATTGGAAGAAGCACTGAGGGTGGCAAGGCCACAGAATGTTCTTTGGGAGGGGACTCCAATGTCCTTCACCAAGACTGGCTCAGTAGCATCATTGCTGACTGAACTGGCTGAGTCTTAAGGATATATCCGGTAGACTGGGCCTGTGACAGGTGGTGAGGGAACCAACAAGAGAGAAAAATCAACTTGACCTCATTCTCACCAATCTACTTGTTGCAGATGTACCTGTCTTGTTGCAGATGCACTGTACTTGTGAAGAAGTTCCTGTCATTGCATTGAGGATACCCTCCATCATGTTGTGTGGTATTACCACTGTACGAAAGGGATAGATTTTGAATCCATCTAGCAACTCAAAACTGGGCATCCATGAGGTGCTGTGGGCCATCAGCAGCAGCAGAATTGTAACCTCATGGCCCGGCATATCCCCCACTCAACCATTACCATCAAGCCAGGGGTCAACTTTGGTTCAATGAAGAGTGCAGGAGGGCATGCTAGGAGCTACACCAGACATACCTAAAAATGAGGTGTCAACCTGGTGAAGCTACAACACAGGACTACTTGCATGCTAAATAGCGGAAACAACAAGTGATAGACAGGGCTAAGTGATCACACAGCCAGCAGATCAGATCTAAGCTCTGCAGTCCTGCCACATCCAGGCATGAATGGTGGTGGACAATTAAACAATTAATTGGAAGAGGAGGCTCCACAAATATTCCCACCTTCAATGATGGGGGAGCCCAGCATATCATTGTAAAAGACAAGGCTGAAGCATTTGCAACCACCTTCAACCTGAAATGCCGAGTGGACGACCCATTTTGATCTCCCCTTGAGGTCCCCAGCAACACAGATGCCAATCTTCAGCCAATTCGATTCACTTCACCTGATATCAAGATACTGCAAAGGCCATGGGCCCTGAGCATTCTGGCATTAGTACTGAAGGCTTGTGCTCCAGAACTTGCCACTGTCCTAGCCAAGCTGTTCCAGTACAGCTACAACACTGGCATCTACCTGGCAATGTGGAAAATTGCCCAAGAATGCCCTATTCATAAAAGCAGGACAAATCCCATCTGGCCAATTTCCATCCCATCAGTCTACTCTCAATGATCAATAAAGTGATGGAAGGGGTCATCAATAGTACTATCAAGCAGCACTTACTCAGCAATAACCTGCTCAGTGATGCTCAGTTTGATTTCTGTCAGGGCCACTCAACTCCTGACCTCATTACAGCCATGGACTAAACATGGACAAAAGAGCTCAAGTCAAGAGTTGAGAATGACTGCCCTTGAAATCGAGACAGCATTTGACTGAGTGTGGCATCAAGGAGCCCTAGCAAAACTGGAGTCAATGGGAGACAGAGGCAAAACTCTCTACTGGTTGGAGTCATACCTAGTACAGAGGAAGATGGTTGTGGTTATTGGAGGTCAATCATCTCAGTCCCAGGACATCACTGCAGGAGTTCCTCAGGGTAGTGTCGTAGGCCCAACAACCTTCAGCTGTTCCTCAGGGTAGTGTCCTAGGCCCAACCATCTTCAGCTGCTTCATCAATGACTTTCTTTCTATCATAAGGTCAGAAGTGGGAATGTTCTGCTGATGATTGCACAATGTTCAGCACCATTCGCAACTCTTCAGATACTGAGGCAGTCTGTGCCCATATGCAGCAAGAGCTGGACAACATTCAGCTTGGGCTGGTAAGCGGCAAGTAATATTCATACCACCCAAGTGCCAGGCAATGACCACCTCCAACAAGAGAGAATCCAACCACCTCCCCTTGGCATTCAATGGCATTCCATTGCTGAATCCCCATCTATCAACATCCTGAGGGTTATCATTGACCAGAAACTGAACTGGGCTAGCATATAAATACTGTGTCTACAAAAGCAGGTCAGAGGCTAGGAATCCTGTGGCGAGTAACTGACCTTGTGACTCCCCAAAGCCTGTCCACCATCTACAAGGCACAAGTGAGGAGTGTAATGGAATACTCTGCACTTGCCTGGATGAGTGCAGTTCCCACAACACTCAAGAAGTTTGACACCATCCAGGACAAAGCAACCCAATCGATTGGCACCCCATCCACCACCTTCA
Source organism: Carcharodon carcharias (assembly GCF_017639515.1). Taxonomy (NCBI): domain Eukaryota; kingdom Metazoa; phylum Chordata; class Chondrichthyes; order Lamniformes; family Lamnidae; genus Carcharodon; species Carcharodon carcharias. The sequence continues at coordinate 185,420,247 of NC_054469.1, forward strand.
ACATTCACTCCCTCCACTACCAATGCACAGTGGCAGCAGTGTGTGCTATATACATGATGCACTGCAGAACTCACCAAGCCTCCTTCAACAGCACCTTCCAAACCTGCGATCTCTACCACCTAGAAGGACAAGGGCAGTAGACACATGGAACACGACCACCTGTAAGTTCCCCTCCAAGCCACACATCATCCTGGCTTGGAAATATATCATCTCTCCTTGATTGTCATTCGGTCAAAATCCTGGAACTCCCTCCCTGACAGCACTGCAGGTGTACCTACACCACATGGACTGCAGTTGTTCAAGAAAGCGATTCAGCACCACATTCTTGAGGACATATAAGGATGGGCAGTAAATGCTGGCCTAGCCAACGATGCCCACATCCAGTGAAAAAATATAGAATAAACGTGCATCGAACCTTGGGTAAACCACATTTGGAATATTGTGCACAGTTCTTGTCACCAAATTATGCAATGGACATAAAGGCATGGGGAGGGTGCAAAAAATGATTTATGTGGATGATACCAAAACTGTGCAGTTGTATCTATCAAGAAAAAATAAACAGTATATGTCCAAAGAGATGGCAGAGCAGCAACCTAATAGGGGCCTCTAAAACTCTGAAAGGTTTTGATGGAGTTTCCATTTGTGGGGAAAAGTGAAACTAGAGACCACAATGTAAACTAGTCGCCAGAAATCAAAAACATAATTCAGTGTTCATGATCTCAGAGAGCCACTGAAGATCATAAAAGCTGTTTCTGGACATGATAACAGTGTACTTGAAGGGTTTATGTAGTGTTCGTTGGAGCTGAGGCTAGCTAGCAACAGGTAGTATTGTGGAGATAGTTGTAAGTTGACATTACAACAGTGAATGCACTTCAAAAGTAGTTCATTGACTGCAGAGCTCTTTCGGACATTCTGAGGTTGTGGAAGACACGGGCCAGGATTTTCTGGCCCCACCATGGTAGGACCTACCTAGGGATGCAGTGGGCCAACCAAAAGCTGCCTGACTTTCAGCGGGACTGGACGATCTGGGCAGTGGGCGGGGTTGGAAAATCCCACCTACTATATAAATACAAGTTCTTTCTTTCTTTCTAAGCATTCTTGGTATTAGACAGAAATGTGAGGTTTCTAACTTCTGGACCAAGCCCTAACTACACATCGCCTCTATACTTATTGACCAACATTGGCTCCCAGTCTGGTAATGCCTCAGTTTTAAAGTTTTCATTCTTGTTTCCAAATCACTCCATGGCCGCACCCCTCCCTATCTCTGTAATATCCTCCAGCTCTAGAGCCCTCTGAGATCTCTACACTCCTCCTTTAATTCTGGCCTATTGTGCACCCCCAATTTTCATCACTCCACTCTTGGTGGCCATGTCTTCAGTTGCCTTTGTCCTAAGTTCTGGAATTTCCCCCCTAAACCTCTCTGTTTTTCTATCTCTCTCCTTTATTAAAGAATTCCTTAAAACTGCCTTTATTGATCACCTTTTGGTTGACTATCCAAATATCTCATTATGTAGCTTGGTGCCAAATTTTACTTGAAGCTAATTCTGAGAAGCCTCTTGGGACATTTTAATACATTGAAGGGGCTATGTAAATGCAAAATGGTGTTGGGGTGGCCAAGAGAAGGAGAGGCATGGGTCAAGAGGAGGTTGAGCTAGCTGAGCAGATTGTATAAAGACACCTATTGAGCTCCGTGCAAATGGAATTACAGGTGAGGATATTGAAGGCAATTTATGAAACAACAACAACTTGCATTTATATAGTGCTTTTAATATAGTGAAACATCCTATGCCTGAGCAAATTGGTGCTATATGTTCCAACCCTCTCAACCGAAGACGATTCACCAGGAGAGTCAAAGCAGAATAATCGCAGCATGTCTCTCACTATTTAACCTGTTATTTCAGCTGGTGTAGGGGGCAGGATAGAGGAAAGCAAGACTGGCAAGTTGAGGAATGGCTTCTTCAATTATATCTAAATAAATGTTCAAATTTTGGAATAACACTGGAAAATACTTTCACAGGGAACTCAGGTGTGGATGAAGTGGGCCAGGAATATTCTATTCTGGAACATGCATTTTATTCCACAGTGCCCAAGAATTTTCAATGAATGACCCCTATTGTTGCTGAAAGACTGTACTAACTTGGAGGCTAGCTGTTCTAAGGAATGATGCTTCAATTACCCTGAAAGAAAGGGTGGATTTTCCTGCTTGGTACTGGAGACCATGTGTGTAAGGAAAATGATAGCAATCCACCCCACAATTTTCAGTCTCTTCTAGTTTACTTATCAAGTTCCATTCCAGAGACTTAAGCATTTAATATTGTGTTCTTTTACAAAATTAGTATCTCCATCCCACCTAGCACTGACTCAACACTTCAAAGCATCTGACATCAGCATCCTGTTTAAAGTAATCCATTCACAACCCCTTCTAGATCTTTAATCACTGCTTCATCCCACCTCCCATTCGTCTAGAATGTTCTTGGATGCATAATTGCTACATGCGGACTACAATGTGGCTCTGCCATCGCTCTTCCCCTTCACTATCTTTTTTAATTTTCACGGAAGGGGCAGAGCGATGGCAGAGCCACATTGTAGTCCGTGAACTCCCCTTTGCACAGAGAATAAAGGGAAACCCAACCAATCTCCCATTTTAAAAACTGTATAGACTTTGGCCTTTGCATATTGCTGTTTGAATCCTTCCAGTGTAGTTTCTTTCCTGAGCCCAACATTGAGACTACCCAGGTCAAAGTCATCAATGATACCTCATCCATCTTGATCTCTCCTCAGTCTTTGACATAGTCAATCCTGCCATCCTTCTGCACAACTACTCCAAAGCAGCATTCTATCATGGTTCTATTGCTCCCTTTTGGATTGTAGCCAGAATATCTCCCACAATAGCTTATTTTCCAAAGCTCCTGAAGTGTATGTCAGCTGTGGCTCAGTGATCCACTCTCACCTCTGAGTCGGAAGATTGTGGGTTCAAGTCCCATTTGAGCACACAATCCAGACCAACCCTCCAGCACATTATTGAGTGAGTACTCCCAGAAGAGGAATGACGGCAGGAAGGCAGGTTGCAATCGTCAGCTCAACCCACCGATGGTGGGCCACAGCTTGACAAGAAGCTCATTGTAATACATCAGCATATCATTAAAAGCCCATCCCGCCAGGCTCTGGGACCCTACCAGATCGACTGTCCACGTCAACGGGAAAGCATGTCGATGTGTTTCATAACAGCTCACAGGTGATGTGCACTTGGTGGCCTTCAATTTGGGAGAACTGGAGGTGAGTGAACAGCATCATTTTCCACAGCTTACCAGGGTCGCCTGTTGCTTGGCAGGCTTCAGGGCTCTGAGGGCCGGGGTAAAGTGCCGCACTGTCACAGAGGCGACTGTTGCTGGGGGGGCAGGGTTGTCTGGGGGCAACTGCTGCCTAGCCTCAGAGGCAACTGTTGTCAGGGGAGTGGTCTGGGAGCAACTGCGTCTAACCTCAGAGGCGACTGTTGTTGGGGGATGGGGATGTCTGGGGGCAATTGTTGTCTAGCCTCGGAGGTGACTGTTGCCGGGGGTGCGGGGTGTCTGGGTGCAACTTCTGTCTAACCTCAGAGGCAACTGTTGTCAGGGGGGTGGTCTGGGGGCAACTGCTGCCCAGCCTCAGAGGTGACTGTTGTCGGGGTGGGTGGGAGGCAACTGCTGCCCTGGTGTTGGATTCCATGCATAAGAAATTGAGGAGGGGGAAAGGGTGGGTGAGGGAAGTGGCTAGGCAGTAGGGACACCTGTATAAAGTGACCATTCCTCTGCAACTGAGACAGTTCAGGCGCAGCCATAGTGCTGTGATTGGGGTCAGACTTCTAGACTGCCCACCCTTGCAATAATACAGAGGCACCAAAGTGCCAAGTTCTTTAGACCTTACCCGCCAACTGGACAGTAAAGCAGTTGGACTGCGCACGTTGTACAATCTCCTCACCAACACTGGCCATGTAGCAGTCACTGCTGGAGGTGCTCACAGCCCCTTGCAATCTCAGCAACCCAATTAGGAGCAGCCTCCCCCATGTTGCAGGCCAGCCATTCAGTGCACTTATCTGTGGTCACCTGAGGGCTGACCAGCACTTTCCTGGAAGCGTTAAGGGGTCATCACACAGGGCCAGGAAAGGTGCTAAGTAGATCAATGCTAACCACGTTTCTCTCTCTTTCACGCCGCAGGAGGACATCAGGAACATGAAGCCTGCTGACCCAGCTGTATGCTTGATGGCCTGAAGAGAGCGAAGAAGATGGAGGAGAGAGCAACTGGCCGCGCAAAGGCAGGAGCAGCAACCTCGTGAAGAAAGGGCAGCAGGGGCTCCCGCACACACTGCCCAGGAACGACAGTGAACCATGGCTGGTCAGCACCTAGCGACACCCAGGAACTATAGACACCGCCTGCCCTTCCTGCAGATGACTGAGAACCAGTGTTGCTGATGACTGCACACGTCTAAGGACCTGGTCGCTCACATCTGCCACTTACTGCAGGACTTGGCGCCAAGCGGATATGGAGGGCATCCACTGCCAGTAGCTGTGAAAGTGACTGTGGCGCTCAATTTCTATGCCAGTGGCTCCTTTCAGAGCTGCACAGGTGACCTCTGTGGTATTTCACAATCCGCCACCCACAAATTCATCCACGAGGTCACGGATGCCATTTTATCCATGGCACACAACTTTGTGCATTTTGCTTGGGACTGGAATAGCCAGGATGCAAGAGCCATTGGATTCTCCCAGATCTCGGGATTCCCACAGTTGTTGGGTGTAATTGACTGTACTCATGTGGTGCTCAGGTCTCCATCGCTACACTCGGTGGACTTCATCAACCACAAAGGCTTCCACTCACTGAATGTGCAGCTGGTATGCGACCACCAGAAGCACATCTTGCAGGTATGTGCACGGTTTCCAGGGAATGTGCACGACTCCTACATCCTGAGTCTTTTGTAGATCCCTGCAGTCTTCCAGGGTCCACAGAAGCTGCAGAGATGGCTCCTTGGGGACAAGGGCTACCCACAGTGGCCATGGCTGATGGCATCCATGCAGCAGCCTCAGACTGCAGCAGAGCGACGCTATGATGAGGTTCTTGCTGCAGCTCGCAACTTGGTGGTGCAGACTATCAGGATGCTGAAGATGAGGTTCCAGTACCTGGACCGGTCTGGTGGAGCCCTGCAATATAGTCACAGAGGGTGTCACGCATTGTCGTAATCTGCTGCGCCCTTTACAACCTGGTGCACAAATGGGGAGACAAGCTGGCTGAGGAGGAGATGGAGGAGCTGCATGTCTCCTCTGATGAGGAGGACGCAGGCAGGGATGAGGCTGAGGAGGTCCTCGGAGGCGACAATGATGTTGGTGAGGCCCTCACACTAGCTAGATGAGGCAGACGCGCTTAGGTGGTCCTCATAGCTGCTAGATTTGTGAAGGATGATGATGACACACAGTGAGGTGACCCCATAGATCCTCACATTGCTTTGTGAACATTTGACTCCAGTCTGGCTTATGGCAGCGCGAGTACCCTCTGTGAGAATGCTCCTGTCATGGAGATGCAGTGGAGGCCCTAATAGTCGCTCAATTGTAGGTGGATGATGGTGACATGCTGGAGGACACTCCATAAGTTTTTATACAGCCTTTGAGAGTGTCTGACTCCTATCTGGCTGAGGGCAGCTCACTTGCGCACCGTGATCAGGGTCATATCATAGGATGCAGCCATGAAACTTTAGAAACATTTGATGCTTTGTCTGCCTTTAGCACCTGAGCCCTTCAGGAGCTGGAGCACAGCATCAGTGGTCACAGATCCTGAAGAAATGGGGGCCAACCCCTCGTTAAAGATGCTGAGTGCACACTCAGAGAGAATGAGAGAACTCTGTAGTGCCTGCCCACTACACTCTGGTAGCAACTGTGACATGACCGAGTCCAGATGTTCGTCATCTGACTCGGACTCAGCAATGTTCTGGCCTCCAGCAGTCCTCCAAGTACCAAAGACTTTGGGAAGTCCCTGCCGCCACCTGCTGTGAATCAGAAAGTGCAGTCTGCTCACCAGTTTGTTATCCTGAGGTTATTCTAAAGCTAAGTCTCACCGAGGTGTGTGTCTCTGCACTGGTGGAGGGTGTGGATGAGCACTGTGAAGGGACTTCAGGGAGGCTGCCTCCAAATTCCTCTCCAGAAGTTTCTTCGGGGCTTGATTGGAGTCCCTGGGTCACGGACTTTGTCAGCTGTTTCCCAGATGTGCCTGTGAAAGCAAGGGGAGATAATTAGTGTATGGCAGTGGCCTGTGAAAAAGGACACATCACTCACAGCATGGTTGTCTGATGGATGTTGCACTGCTGCATGATCACTTGGTAGAGCAGCACCGAATTCACTGTCAGCACAGGACCGGTCCATTTCGTGGCCAGCCAGCTGGATGGCTCTGTTTTCAAAGTCCGTGAGGACCTTGATTTTGGGCATTCCACCACCAGTTTGTGTCTTCTCTCTCTTGTGTGGGCCAGCTTGTCCTGCATAGATAAAGATGGAGAAGGAGTAAGCAATATGCCTGCCAGGCCATATGATAAGTATGCCTGGCCTATGTAGGTGGTAAGTGGTCCCATGGATGGGATGAGGGCAATGAAGCTGAGTGTGAGACAGTGAATAGTGATGTCCTTTGCACTGGCAGTGAGTGAGGGCCCTGTGGATGTGTATTGGGTTTGTGAGTGTGTGAGTTGACAGTGAGAGTGACTCACACTGGAGGAACGGAGGAGATCACTCATCCTCGTGCGGTGCTAGGTGGCTGTCCTTTTCTGAAGGGAGTTGGCGCTGACCACCACTGCCACCACCTCCCAAGCTGGATTGGTCACGTTGCTGCCAATCCTGCGGCCATACCGGGGGTACAGGACATCAGGCGGGCCTATACGGAATCCATCAGTCGTTTAAGGGACCCATCATTGAAGCAGGGGGCTGCGGTCCTTTTTCCTTTGCTGGCCATGTCTTCCGTGCAGCAGTGGTGAGCTGGAAGCAATGAATGCTGTGCTTGCGGCTGGACTTTAAACATGGCTCCCAGCGTGATGCAGCAGCGGAGTGATGGCAAATGAGAGCCCGCCTGCCATGGAAATGGCGTGTTTCCCAGGAATGCATAAATAATGGAGTGTGTTTGGGACAATATGGCACAGAAACCGGCCATCGTGGCTAGTGGGTAAGATGTTGTTTTACTGCCGGCGACTGCACTTAGTGCAAATCTGAGAAAATTTCACCCCTTGTCTTTCTATAGCACCTTTAATGTAATGAACCATCCCAAGTTGCTTCACAGGAGCAATATAAAACAAAAAATGACACTGAGCCACATAAGGAGATATCAGGTCAGATCATCAAAAACTTGGTCAAAGAGATTTTAAAAAGTGTCTTAAAGAAGGAAAGTGAGGTAGAGGGGCAGCAAGATGGAGGTAGGGAGTTCCAGAGCTTGGGGCTTAGCTAACTGAAGGCACAGCCACCAACGGTGGAGTGATTAAAATTGCAGATGTACAAGAGGCCAGAATTAGAGGAATCCATTGAACAGTATGTGACTGCAGTAACACAGATTTCAGAATCATGTGAATTCGGACAACTAAAAGATGATCTGATTAAAGATAGAATTGTCTTAGGCATCAGGGATCCGACAGTGAGAACAACTCTACTGAGATTGGAGAAACTTACTGTCAAGAAAGTGATAGATGTGTGCAGAGACGCAGAGGTTATAAAACATCAGCTAGGGCACATGTATGGCGGAACAGACCAGGAGATAATTACGCCGAGAGACATTCCAGGCCGAAAGAGCAGAGTAATCACGGACAAAGGACAGGATGCAAATACTGAGGAGGACATCATACAAAGGAAAAGAAAGATTGTGCAGCGTGGGAAAAGCAGTGTTTTAATTTCAAGAAACCAAATAATTTCATGCATAAGTGTTTGGCTAGCAAGAAGCAAAACAAGCCTATACAAATGGCCACAGGAGAGATATCAGCAAAAGAGTCCGACGAATCACTATACACACACAATAGTTTAGTCCAGTCGAGTCTTTAGGTAATAATTAGTTTGTGACAGCTAGAATGATGACCGCAGAAGAAGAGCATCAAATGAACAAGAAGTGTCAGATAGACACTGGTGCATCATGCAACTTCATTATCTTCACAGGCCTGTGCGAAGTGGATCAACATGGCGATCCAAAAGTGAAGCCCTCAAAAGTCAAGTTGAGGCTATATGAGGCTATACTCATACCAAGAGGAGAAATTAGTCTGAGAGCCCAATGCAATCGGAACAATGATGATCTAGAGCTCCAGATCATAGATGGTACGCAACAGCCACTCATCTCAGCTGGAGCAAGTATAAAGCTTGGACTGGTAACCCTGAACGTGCCAACAGAGATTTACAATGTGTCACAGCACACAAACCCATTGACTGCTGAACAGATCCTAGAGGATTACAAAGCTATGTTTACAGGGTTTGGGTGTCTACCTGGAGAATATCATCTAGAAGTAGATGAGAGTGTAACACCAATTCAGCATCTGTCGAGAAGAGTTCCAGTTGCCCTCACGTCCAGCCTAAAATACAAGATAGAAGAATTGGAAAAGAAGGGAGTAATCAAGAAAATGACAACTCCTACAGGCTGGATTAGCTGCATGAAAGCAGTGAAATGACCTGGGAAGCTGCGCATATACTTAAATCCAAAGTATCAAAATAATCTGAAGAGACCTCATTACCCCATGCCAACCATTGAAGGAATTTTGCCACAACTTGCCAAGGCAAAAACCTTTACTACCCTAGATGCAAAGGACGGTTACTGGTAAGTGAAGCTGGATGAAAGCAGCAGCTTTCTAACTCCATTCTGGATGCCGTTCAGGAGATACAGTTGGTTGCGCATACTGTTTGGCATTTCCACGGCTTCAGAAGAATATCAACATGAGGCAGTCAGTGCTCTTCCTGGAATGAAAGCCATATGACCTACTAGTCTATGGTTGTGGAGACACAATGGAAGAAATCAGAGCTGACCACAATCAGACTTTAGTGCGACTGCTGGAGAGAACTTGCCAGATGAATCTGAAACTGACCAAGAAAAAATTGCAACCGAAGATGCCTGAAGTCAAGTATATAGGTCATGTACTGACAGCAAAAGGCCTTCACCCAGATCCTGACAAGGTGAGTGTAGTAGCAGTGAAGCAGTGACCAACAGATGTGAAAGCAATGCAACAATTTGTCAGATTTTTGAACTATTTAGCAAAATTTTTGCCTAATTTGTCATTGGAGCATGAATCATTATGCAAGCTCACTGTCAAGGATGTGCAGTGGCATTGGGGAACAGAACAAGAAGCAGCATTCACTAAAATCAAATTAGTGACAACAACACCAATCCTGAGGTACTGATGTCAATGATGAAGTCATATTGCAATGGGGCACCAGCGAGACAGGTCTCAGAGCAACCCTAATACAGCAAGGACAACCAGTCGCATTTGCATCCAGTGCATTAATGCAAACAGAATGATGCTATGCTCAGATCGAGAAAGAGCACCTGGCTACTGTTTTTGCTTGTGAGAATTTTCATTAAAATCTGCTTGGGAGAGACAAAGTAACAGTGGAGTCCGATCACAAGCCACTTCAAAGCATTTTTCTCAAATCTCTATTATCTGCTCTAAAGCACCTGCAAAGAATGTTACTTTGTTTACAGAGATATAATCTGGAAGTGACACACAAGCAAAGGACACAGGTGTGCATCGCAAACATTCTTTCAGGAGCAGAGCTCCCCATGAAGAAAGTTGAGGATGCTACAACAGAATGTGAAATCTTCCAGATTCAACTTGAAGCAGCAGCTCGACATGATCTGGAAGTCATCAACCCAGCAGAAACATTAAATCTGACAGACTAGCACCTTGCTCAAATCAAGCGAACTACCCAACATGATGCAACTGTCCAAGTGCTACAAGAAGCAGTGATGAAAGGATGGCCTGAAAGCATCAAAGACACACCTGTTGTCACAAGAGCATATTAGGCATACTGAGATGAATTGATAGCCCGAGATGCCATCTTGTACAAAGGAAAGAGAATCATCATCCCTCAGGAGATGAGAGGAAAGATGCTAAAGCGCATCCATGGAAGCCATCAAGGAATTGAATTGAGTCTGAGAAAGGCAAGAGAAGTATTCGACTGACCAAACATAAGCAATGAAATTAAAGACCACATAGCCAGTGCGGTGCTTGTAATGAATACCAAGCTATAAAAGCTAGAGAGCCATTGATGATCCATGACATCCCAGAGAGACTATGGATGAATCTGAGAGTAGACCTCTTTACTATATCAGGAACTGATTATCTTGTCACTCTAGACTACTATTCAGGCTACTGGGTGGTAGACTAACTGACTTCAATGATTACAGGAGAAATAGTAGAATGCCTGAAAGCACAGTTCAGTCATTACGGCATTCCAGACATTGTGATGAGTGACAATGGCCTTGAGTTCATGAGTGAAGAATTCAGCTGCTTCACAAAGGATTGGGAAATTCAACATCATACATCATCTCCACACTATCTGCAGTTGAATGGAAAGGCTGAGGTGGCAGTGAAAATCACCAAAGTTATCAGAAAGAAATCAAGCACGTCTAGCACAGAGATATTCAAGGTAATCCTCAAGTGGAGAAAATCACTGACTGAAGGCATGGAAAGTAGTACAGTCTAAAGACTGACATCACATCACACCCAAACTACTCTTCCAACAGCAAACAAACTACTGAAGCCACAAGTAGTAACAGGCGTGAATGGAAAAATAAAGGTGAAATGGCAGAAAGCCAAATTTCATTTTGATAAGACTGCCAAACCAATGCCAGAGTTGAGCATTGAAGAGCCCATCAGGGTACAAACCTTCAATGCTCTCAACAGGAGTCAGCCCATGTGGCAGCTTGGGGTATGCATAGAGCGCTTGTCACCTTGATCATGGGTTGGAAGTGAATGATTAAATAAACTGGTGCCACCGCATATACGAGCATCTAGAGAAGCTGTTCCTTCGCTACAGGTGACTGATCAGGAAGATGGCATTTCACCAGCTATACTGAGTACAGACCAACCATCACTCCCAGAGGTCCACTGGTCACCAACAATGGCAATAGAACAACATCTACCACGTAATGAAAGTTACCATGGCAACAACAAGTGCTACAGGAATGACACTCCCTGGAGGAGGAACATCACCCAGGTGAACAGCCAATGATGATGCACATGGGTACCATTAAGAGACTTGCAGGGTTTAACAACTAATTTTGTAATGCATGTGCAGTGACTGACAAGACTAATGAACAGTTTGTTAATGCACGAGAACAATTGTGGTTATACAGGGTAACTTGAATACTCACAGTTACACATGATTATGCATGCAAAGTTGTCTGTTGTTTGTTATGGAAAAGGGGATGTTTGGGTTTTGAAATGTAATCACTACTAAGTGCCCTACCTGGCTTGCCAGCTCCACAGCCGGCAGGTGGACCCCTGCACCTCAACAAGACTCCACTCATAATATAATTAACAAAATGTAATTAATGAACTTCAGAATATTTTGACCAGAGAAAGAGATTCTATACAAATGTAAGTGCATCTTTCTTTCATATTTCTTAAAATAAAAAAAACATAACAATCAAGGTTGAATCTCATCCTGATCTGTCAAACCCTGTTGAATCCATCAAAGATTGTTTCTTACAGGGAAGTTTTAATCAACCTCTGTGTTATTTTAAATGGGATTTACACTAAAGGAAGCATACACTACAGTAAATATATGTAGCAAAGGTGAAAGGTGTTGCATGCGGCCTTAATCTTCACCACTGGTTGATGTGTCTTTGTGCTGCTCTGCTCTTCTTTCCAGTAAGTGTGACAGTCAAGTGGAAATAATGAAATTCTGAAATCTTACACTCACTCCTGAATGTAGCAGATGCAGTGTCATTCTGAGGAGCTGAGTGATCTGGGCTACGGACTAACTAATGTGTGATCCCATATAAGTCATCTCCGCAGCTCTTGTAACTCTGACTCCCTATTTTATGGGGTTTATGGTTACTCATCCAGTCAGCCTGCTTGGTTTTGGTTTAGCAAACCTGCGATGAAATGGCTGTTAACGTATTTTGTTTGACATGGCCATTATTTGCTGTTCACATAACAAAACAGATGGAATTGTTTGAAAAGGGATTTCTCATGTTTCGTTTTTCATTGTCCTCCCTTTCTTCTCAGCCATTTGAAGCACACAATCCCTACGTCATTCTTCCAAATGATGGGATGTTCCTGCAGCTAATTTATTGTCCTCCTGTCACTGGCATTGTTTGAGGTATTGAGGACACCGGTGTTGTCTCCAGGCAGCAATGTGCATTCCAAATCCTGGTTTCAACTCCATATCCGTCTTCCCTGCCTGCTAGTTTATTCATTGTCTAATAATACTCAAAGATCTTCTTGATAACTTGTATCATCACAAGAATCTGTCACTGCAGACTTTCAGTCACATTCATTTCCCCTTTGTTCAAAAAATATCTATTGCTTTGTTTTGTCGATTGCTTGTCCAAGAGTTCAGTATATAATTTTCATCAGTGTTGTGTTTCTGCAAATTGTAAGTCCACTGCCCATGGTTTTCCAATACTTGCTTGTGAGGGGAATATATATCAAATTCTATTCTGAAAAGTAATATTGTATTTTCTCACATCACCCTTTCAGGCAGAGCATTCCAGATCATGACAGCTCACTGTGTAAAAATGTCTGCTCATCTCCCCACTGGTACTTTAACATCTTTGTCCTCTGGTTACCAATGTGCTGCTCATGGACACCACCACCCTTGACAACTCAAAAGATCAGCCCTGGTGCTGGGGCCTGTGTCAATCCTAAATGATACCTGAATAACAAATCCAATCTAAAATGTGCTTTTGCAAGAAAGGAATTAAAAGCATGTTTACACATTCTGGCAGGGATGACATTAAGAGTTTCAACCTTCAGTTTAATTAATAACACTGGACAACTGCATGTTTTGAAGCATGATCAAAATGCACCCATGAGAAGGATTTAAAGGGGGATCAGCAAAGTTTTGAGGAGGGGAAGTGAAAAGAATTGATTAGTGCATGATGTGTGTGATCAGACACCTTTTCTCTTGATGCACCAGGGTTGATCTTTTGAGTTGTCAAGGGTGGTGGTGTCCATGAGCAACACATTGGTAACCAGAGGACAAAGATGTCAAAGTACCAGAGGGGAGATGAGCAGACGTTTTTACACAGTGAGCTGTCATGACCTGGAATGCTCTGCCTGAAAGGGTGATGTAAGAAAATACAATATTACTTTTTAAAATAGAATTTGATACATATTTGAACAGGAAATGTTTATAGGGCTTTAGAAAGATCTGGAGGAGGCACAGTGGACTGAAGGGCCTAACCATCTCCTTCTGTGCTGTGTGATCCTATGATTCCTCTCGTAAGCAAGTATTGGAAAACCATGGGCAGTGGGCTTACAATTTTCCACTATATCTTGTAATAGGTAAGGATTCAAAACCTACCCTCATGGCTTTTTCAAGCAACACAAATGGTGCCATTGTGTTGCATGTGTCGAACATGAACCAAAGTAACAGAACCCCCAAATACCTAATTAATCAAAAATTAATCAATTAGACTTTGAATGTTGGGGGAGATTGTAGCCTAGTGGTCACGTAATTGGACTAGTAATCCAGAGGCTCTGGCTAATGCTCTGGGGATGTGAGTTCAAATCCCACCATGGCAGGTGGTGGAATTTCAATTAAATTAATAAAAATCTGGAATTAAACACTACTCCCAGTAATGATGACCATGAAACCATTGTCAATTGTTGTAAAAACCCATCTGGTTCACTAATGCCCTTTAGGGATGGAAATCTGGCGTCCTTACCTGGTCTGGTCTGTATGTGACTCCAGAAACACAGCACTCTGCTTGAATCTTAAATGCCCTCTGAAATGGCCTAGCAAGACACTTAGTTGTATTAAACCACAATGAAGCCTAAAAGGAATGAAACCAGACGGGCACCTGGCATCAACCTAGACACCAGAAATGACAACGGCAAACCCATGTAGATCCCTGCAAGGTCCTCCTTACTAACATCTGGGTCTGGTGCCAAAATTGGGAGAGCTGTCCCAGAGCCTAGTCAAGCAGCATGTATAATATAAAATAAAAACAGAAAATGCTGGAAAAACTCAGAAGGTCTGACAGCATCTGTGGAGAAAGAAACAGAGCTAATGTTTCGAGTCCCTATGACTCTTCTTCAGAGCAACAGTCAAGCAACAGCTTGACATAGTCATAATTACAGAATCGTACCTTAAAGATAATGTCCCAGGCACCACCATCCTTGGGTATGTCCTATTCCACCAGCAGGACAGACCCACCAGGGATCACGGCACAGTGGGATACTGTCGGGAAGGAGTTGCCCTGTCAGTCCTCAACATTGACTCTGCCCTCATGAAGTCTCATGGTATTAGGTCAAACATGGGCAACAAAACCTTCCGCTGATTATCAGCTTTTGTATCCCCCCTCCCTTAGGTGACAAATCAGTAGTCTTCCATGTTAAATACTACTTGGAGGAAACACTAAGAGTGGCAAGGGTGCAGAATGTACTCTGGGTGGGGGACTTCATTTTCCATTGCCAAGAATGGCTCGGTAGCACCACAATTGACCTAGCTGGTCAAGTACTAAATGACATAGTTGCTAGATTGGATCTTCAGCAGGAGTCGAGAGAACCAACAAGAAGGAAAAACTACCTTGACCATGTTCTCAGCAATCCACCTGTCATAGATGTATCTGTCCATGACAGTATTGGTAGGAGTGACCACCACGCAGTCCTTGGAGATGAAGTTTCATCTTTACATTGAGGATACCCTCCATCGTGTTGGGTGGCTCTACCAATATGCTAAATAGGATAGATTTCAAACAGACCTAGCAACTGAAAGCTGGGCATCCATGAAGAGCTATGGGCCATTAGCAGCAGCAGAATTGTACTCAACCACAATCTGTAACCTCATTGCCTGGCATATCCCCCACTCTACCATTACTATCAAACTGGAAGATCAACGTTGATTCAATGAAGAGTGCAGGAGGGCATGCCAGGAGCAGCACCAGGCATACCTAAAAATGAGCTGTCAACCTGATGAAGCTACAACACAGGACTACTTGCATGCCAAACAGTGCAAGCATCATGCAAGGGACAGAGCTAAGTGATTCCACAACAAATGAATCATTAACAACTAACTAGAGGAGGAAGCTCCACAAATATCCCCATCCTAAATGATGGGAGAGCCCAGCACATTAATGCAAAAGACAAGGCTGAAGCATTTGCTTCAGCCAGAAGTGCTGAGTGGATGATCCAGCTCAACCTCCTCCTGAGGTTCCCAGCATCATAGGCACCTGTCTTCAGCCAATTTACTCCATGTGATATCAAAAAATGGCTGAAGGCACTGGATCCTGCATAGGCTCTGGGCCCTGGCAACATTCCAGCAACACTGCTGAAGACTAATGTCCCAGAACTAGCTGTGTCCCTAGCCAAGTTGTTCCAGTACAGCTATGACACTGGTATCTACCCGGCAATGTGGAAAATTGTCCAGGTATATGCTGTACACAAAAAACAGGACAAATCCAACCCGGTCAATTACCACCCCAATAGTGCACTCTTGATCATCAGCAAAATGATGGAAGAGGTCATTGACAGTGCTATCAAGAGGCACTTACTCAGCAATAACCTGCTCATTGATGCCCAGTTTGTGTCCCACCAGGGTCACTCAGCTCCTGACATCATTACAGCCTTGGGTCAAACATGAATAAAAGAGCTGAACTCCAGAGGTGAGGCGAGAGTGTGGCATCAAGGAGCCCCAGCAAAACTGAAGTCAATGGGAATCAGGTGGAAAACTCTCCACTGGCTGGAGTCATACCTAGCACAAAGGAAAATGGTTGTGGTTGTTGGAGGTCAATCATCTCAATCCCAGGACAATGCAGCAGAGTTCCTCAGGGTAGTGTCCTAGACCCAATCATCAGCTGCATCATCGATTGCCTTCCCTCTATCATGAGAGGTGCAGATGTCCACTGATGATTGTACAATATTCAGCACCATTTGTGACTGCTCAGATACTGAAGTAGTGTGTGTTCAGATGCATCAAGACCTGGACAACATTCAAGCTTGGACTGACAAGTGCCAGGCAATGACCATCACCAGTGAGAGAGCATCTAACGATGTTCCCATTGACATTCAATGGCATTACCATCGCTGAATCCTCCACTATCAACATTCTGGGGGGTTACCATTGACCAGAAACTGAACTGGACCAGTCATATAAATACTGTGGCTATAAGAGCAGGTCAAAGGCTAGGAATTCTGTGGTGAGTAACTCACCTCCTGACTCCCCAAAACCTGTTCACCATCTACAAGGCGCAAGTCATGAATATGATGGAATACTCTTCACTTACCCAGATGAGTGCAACTCCAACAACACTCAAGAAGCTTGACACCATCTAAGATAAAGCAGCCCACTTGATTGGCACCCCATTCACCACCTTCAACATTCACTCCCTCCACCATCAACACATAGTGGCAGCAGTGTGTATCATTTGCAAGATGCACAGCAGCAACTCACCAAATTCAGAACACACTGAGAATTTGCATAAAGAGGAAACAAGCAAGTTTCTCTCCAAATGGAAGTTTTCTGTTAGGCAGTCTTCAAACAGGACCTGCTGTTGAAGCAGGTCTCTGAGAATAGAATAGAGCCTGTATTACTGTGTGTTATACAATTGGAAAGAACAAACACATGAAGACGGGAAGGACGACAGATAGTGGATTAGACAAGATCCATTGCTGCTGTTTCAGTGTTTTCAAAGCCCACCAGACTGTCTTATGTGGTCAAAGAAGGGAGTCTGTGGGGATTCTGTGCCATCAAATCTATAATAACCTGAATGAGACAGGGTTCATAAATATGCATCCTGTTGGTGTCGACTGACTGTGGGGACATCAGCTGGAACACAGCTGCTGGTGAATGTGACTGAAGGACTGAAATGATTGAATGGGAAATGTGAGATCCTACATAGTGCAGATCAAATTGGAAAGATTGCGAGATTACATGTGGTGCCACATTAGTGCAGGAAGTGATGCAGGCACTTGTAAACGTGAGGCATATCTTTGTTGTATTGACTACTTAAAGTGAAATTTAACTTTTTATTTGAAATATCCTTTATCTGTTAATTCTTGAATTATGTTGAGTTTAGTTGGCTTCTTATGGTAAAAGTTTTAAAAAGTGAAATCTTGTCCAGTGGTTTTCATTCCATTGGCATCGTGGGGATTCCTCATAATGGAGATGATGCATTGAGATGGGGGTTGAAATCACCGAGGATAAGAAGATATTTGGTTCAGAGGCTGAGGGAGGAAAGTAGTGACGATATCTCAGTGA
Organism: Carcharodon carcharias; assembly: GCF_017639515.1. NCBI lineage: Eukaryota > Metazoa > Chordata > Chondrichthyes > Lamniformes > Lamnidae > Carcharodon > Carcharodon carcharias. Next base: position 185,437,649 of record NC_054469.1, read on the forward strand.
GAAAAGTTTTATCATATTTGGTGGTACAGAATGAGGATTTTGAAAGAGGCCTGAGAGGGATGTAACAAGATGAGATGCTCAAAGGAGGAGAAAGTGGCAGAGGAGTAGTGGATCAGGGTAAGGTGTGATCTGGTGATAAGCATCACTCTGCCACTGTGATGTCTGGACAGGGCAAGTTGCGGAAAATGGAGCCAGGCAGGGAGGCTTCACTAAGAGGGAAGGTGTCATCATCCCTCAGCCAGGCTTTCATTAAGTTCTGTCGAAGGGTCATGAGGACTCGAAACGTCAACTCTTTTCTTCTCCGCCGATGCTGCCAGACCTGCTGAGTTTTTCCAGGTAATTCTGTTTTTGTTTTTTCATTAAGGCCATATTATTGATGCAATCACCCACAATTGGTCATGGACGGGGAGGGTCTTGTTTTGCAAGTGGATGGACAAACTATGTACATGTAAGTTGTTGTTCAGAATTCTTGTTCCACCTGGACCCCTTCCTTTGGGCGTTTTACCTTCACTTGATCTTTTCATTGGGAACCCCTGGCATGTCATCAGCCATTTGAAATCCTCTACTCCCCTCACTGACTGTAAACTACCTCTCTCTGAACTCTCAGGTCCAATCTTGACATTGTCATTAAACCTGCTGAAACAGGCAGGACCGTCGTTCTTTTGCAAATAGACCTCTACCTTGTGGAGGTCAAGTGTTTGACATCTCCTCTTCCCCCTCCCTGGACAGTGACCCCACCCACTGAACCTCAAGCTGGCAGTTTCCAAACTATCACTGACCTCATAACCTTTGGAGATCTTCCCTCCATTGGCCTTCAGATCTCATAGCCTCAAGTCCTGCTTCTACCTCCAGCCTGAACCAGCATCACATCAAGCTGGCATTTCCTGACCTTAGTCACTGTCACTTCCACTGCAGCACTCACACATTGTGTGGCTTCTGCTTGTGCTGCAATAGAAGCTGAGAGAAGGGCCATCAGGATGGTTCTGCAAGTGTTCTCCTGCAATTGGCCCTCATTTTCAGGCTGGAAACAATGGACTCCAAGCTCTGCTCAAAGCTCTGTGCTGATTTGCTGCTGGAGTCCTCTATACTCCCTGACAATGATCACAGGATTTTCAGTGGAGTTTCTCTGTGTGCATGCCCATCAGGCTCATTCTGTAAGCCACCCCCTTTTCAGGGTCTATCAAATTTTGCCCCCTATATAAAATTGGGTTCACCCTGAGTGAGCAACAGGAGAATGGAATGGAATCATTGAGCTGGATTGTAAAGTTTGAGCAGAACAGAATGGCTTCAGTCATGTCACTGTCACACTGGAAAAAGTTCTCACTCATCCAAAACTTGATGTTGGAATACAGACAGTATTGTGGTGGTGGTGGTGTCAAGATTGGTGGTGGCGAAGCCATGGACATTGCTGTTTAAAAATTTTCACTTGAAATCCTAAAACCTTGTGGGAATTTCCTTTCCTTTGATGGACACAGGACCATGGCTGAATTTATTCATCACACTCTGCTGCCCTCTGATGGCTATATTGATTCATTGCTGAATTTACCCTGATGTCTGCTGATTTACAAACTTAAAGCTTATCGGTATTGGGTTTGTACAAAACAACAAGTATGGCTTGTGTACTAAAGCAGCAGGAATTTTTTATCCACAAATACTGATGTTACTGTTTATTCTGTTTTTCTGTCACACCCAGCTTCTTTCCCTCACTACAAAGCCCCATGCCCAGCTCCAATGACAAGTGCAAAGATTGACTCTGTCACTAAGATTAGGACCCTCTATTCCTCTGTGCGGCATCATTTGTTGATTCTACATAGCCCTTAGCAGACATGGCCTTGATGTTCATGAGTAGGGAATAAGACAAGAATGTGGTAAGCGCTAAGAAGGTGTTTTGTGTTGCAGACTCATCGCTAAAGGAATCTTCTCATAATTAGCACGTCTCTTGTCTTTCTGGCATCCAAACAATCCAATGGACCAGCGTGCACACTGTCCGGCATCTTTTCATCAGAGGATGGGACTGTCTCACTGTCTCTATGAAATTGTCTTCTGGCAGGGCTTCCCCTCTCTGCAGGGCCAGGTTGTACAACGCACAGCACATTACTGCCATTAGTGACATTCTCACAGATGCATATCGCTGAGCACCACCTGATTGGTCCAGACAACAGAATCACATTTTGAAGAGACCAACAGTCTGCTCAATAAGGGCCCTGGTGGATGAATGGCCCTCATTGTACCTCCTCTCACACTCTGTCCGTGGGTTCCATGGTGGTGTTAGCAGCCATCTCCTTAGAGGGTCTTCTCTGTCTCTCCAGATGACAGCCATCCAAAGCTTGCTTGTTGAACATCCCTGGAACTTGGAATGCCTCACTTTATAGGCATCATGGCTGCTGCCTGGATAGCGTGTGCAGATCTGCATGACATGTTGCCTATGGTCACATACCTGCTGCACGTTAAGGGAATGCTATTCCTGCTTGTTTACGAATGCACCTGGCTGCTTGGAAGGCTCTTTAATGTGTGCAATCTGCTGTGCCCTGCACCTTTAAAGACCGGCAATATTGATGAAGCCTCTGGCTCTCTCAGCCTGACTGGCATTGTCATCAGTAAATGAAATAAATTCATGTGCACGCTTGAACAGGGCACTATCTTAATGTGTGCACAGCCGGCTGCAAGATCCCACACAGGCCTCCAGCTGAGGCCTGGAAGGACCCTCCGGTGAAAAAATTCAGGGCCACTGTTACCTTCAAGACCACAGCATCGGGTATCCACCTACACAATTGGATGCAATATGGGCAGCCAGCATGTCACAGGTTACTGTGACTGTCTCCCGGACAACCAGGGTCTTTGGATGCATTGGCGCTCTGTCATCTGTAAATGTGTCAGTTTTGTCAGGTAGAATCTACTGTTTTCTCCTCCGTCTACCTACCTGCTGCCACCCCTACCTGCTGCCACCCCATATCATCGTGCCGGATTTTACATTTGTGCGACCCCGACTTCCACATGTAAAATCCACCCCAGTGCAAAAAAATCCATCCCAGCGAAAAATTAGATGTGTGCAATACTACCTTTACAGCTTACTATACATCTTTCCCAACTTTCATTTCCAATACTTTGCCATGAAACAGGGTTTCCACTGTACTGCTGACAAAAGTATGGTGACACAACAAATTTTTTATCTTGCACTCATCAGGATAGCACACAAGAAATTACCAACAGTAACTGGGGAACAACAATTTATACTGCATGAAAAGAGATTGATGATTGGTTGGTAAGTGGACCTTGCTTGGCGATGAACACTGGCAGAACCTTGGGCCTATGACATTCTCGAGAAATTTTTAGACAGTTTAGCTGTTCTTAACTTCCCAGTGAATTGAACTATGTTGTTAATATCCTGAATTTGGCCATTGTTGTACCTTCGTCTCAGGCATACCAATAGTCGTTTAGTAGTGCAGAACTTGAGTATTGCTGAAAAAAGAGACATGCTATCACTTGCATTTCTATAATGTCGTTCATGAGCTCAGGACATTCCAAAACATATTTTCAGCCAACTAAATAATTCCAAGGTGTAGTCACTGTTTTAATGTAGGTAGATTAGTAGCCAATTTGTGCACAGCAAGCTCCCACAAACAGCAGTGAGTTAGTGACCAGATATACCATTTCAGTGATGTAATTTGAGGGATAAATATTGGCCATGCCACCGCAGGGAGAACTCATCTTCTTTGAATAGTGCCATGGAAATTTTTACATTCACTGAGACTTTAGATGGGCCTTGATTTCAGGTCATATCCGAAAGGTTTGGGCTAGTATCTCTGGAAAGGGACTTATACCTGTAATATTCTGGCTCAGATGTAAGCCACACCTGTGCTAGGGTCACATAGCAAAGTTTCAGGCAGGTGATACCCATGATTTTGCGACCATTCAGTGGTAGCACTGACATAATATTATTCTAGTGCGTTCCATCAATGCGACAGTTCATTAGTTACATCTGCTTAATAATTCATGTAATGACAATAGAGTATTGTGATAAAAGATGTCACAAAAAAACCAATTCTGCAATTGGACATTTCTGGAGAAGCACAGTCCTCACAGGGAAATCATGGACCCACAGATCCTGACTTTCTGTTGCCTAAATTTAAAATTTGGAAGCTCTGTCAAGCAGAAGATGGTGACTCTTTCACTTATATTTCTTGCAGTGACTCATTGGATTAGAAAGGTTGGCCACTCTTGACCTGAAACACTGGGCTGGATTTTATGAGAAGCTAGGAAAAGGAGAGGGCATCTCATGTTGAGGCGCCCTGGAAAGACAGGTAAGGATTTTTGGGCCAGAACTTCTGAGGAATGATAATCATAGTCGGATTGCCACTTTACTCCTTTTCACTCACCTTAGGCGGGAGCTGCACACTTCTTGCCCTACCTTCTACCTTGGGCTGGGTGGGAAAAGTCCAGCACAGCAGGTTTCTGAGGCCCTCAGTGAAGTCAGAGGTAGGATGAGTTGAGGGGGTAGATTGGGTTGGGTGGGGTGGGATGGTTCAGGGATGGAAGGAAAGGTTGGATGTGGGAGGGGAGAGTGGTCATTCAGCAGGGTAGGATGGGTTGGGGGAGGGCGGTTTGGGTGACCAGTTGGGGAGGGGTAGGATAAGGGACATAGGATGGGCCGTGGGGGGAGGATGTGTCACAGGGGTAGGATGGGTCAGGTGGAACGTAGGATGGGGAGGATCAGCTAGTCAGTCAGATGGGTCGGGGTCAGGAGGGGGATCTCGTGGTCAGCCAGGGGAGTAGGATGGTTCGGAGGGGTAGGACGGGGGAGGTAGGATGGGTCACGGGGCAAGGATGGGTTGAATGGTCATGTGGTTAGTCAGGTGGGTAGGATGGATCAGAGATGGGGTGGTCAGACGGGGTGGGAGGTATTGTGGGTGGGGGATCTGGAAGGTAGTCGGGGGGGTGGGGAGGATAGTTGGGAGGTAGTCAGTGGGTGGGGAATGGTTAGCTGTAGGGTGCAGCGGGGTTTGGTGGGTGTCAGTACTATAGTTACCCAAGAGCTAGAAGTGGTTTTAATTTTCCAACTTTTCCTGGGTAACTATTCTGCCAAGACAGTCGGACCCATGTGCAGTCTTCGATTTGAATCGAAATATCGATAGTTCCCAGTGCAGGGCATTTGCCTATTGGTAGTTTGAACTTTCGGGCAATTGCCGTGCACTCCTTCTGTCAGGACTTCAGGAAGGTCCTCAAGCGCAACTTCTAGGGTATCCTCCTGAGATTAGAAGTTCTGGGCCTTTCTTTAATGTGCCAGGGCCAGACAGGCAGGGTGACCTTCCAGCATCAGTGTCAAGAACTCATGGGGGGTAATTGCTACTGGGGATCCTTCCTTGGTCATAAAGCAGACATTAAGGGAAGCACCATCCTTCATCTGGAAATCCACTGGGAGGCCGCCACAATTTGCCTGGCAGTCTCCCCACTTAGAGTGGCCCTGACCCGACGCCATTAAATGCCAGCAGGGATGGTTCATGGCCACTAATTTGCAAATTAATTGCATTAATTTGCTGCCCACCTCTGTTAGTGGGTGGTCGCACTACTGCTGTTCTGCTATTGACAATATTCCATGGCGACAGAAACACATTAGGTTCCCTCCTGACACTTTCCACCATCATTTTATGAGGCCTCCTGCCTCCCAGTCCATCTACAGAAGATTGCTAAAATCCAGTCCGTTGTTTCAGTACCCCCAAAGAATGCTGAGCGATGTCCTCACTTTTCTGTATTCTCCAATGTATCTTCTTTGTTGGTGAACAATCTGTCTGAAATTTTGTTACATTTGTCTGGTATTTTAACAGATAAATCAAACCCACCCAGTTTGTGAACAACTTGTGACATCTTTTATTCATGATGCCCCTTTCATGTTAAATCTTCAGTGTAAATTTTAGGAATTTACACCTGTGCCACAAAGCTCCTTAACCAGAGGCCATATTGATAAATTTGCTCTATAGACCATTGCACCTAATAACGATGGAAACGCCTGAGGGGTTTATTGACCTTTACACCCAGAATCCGAATACTTTCCTGACATGCAAAGTTCCAGGCCAGAAGACTGACTTCCACCCATTGTGTCCTATCAGGAAGAAAAAGGCATGTGATGTCACGCACTCACATCAGTGATATCTGTTCTCAATGAAAAGACTGCTTTCAAATTGCAAATGGCGCTCCTAATGATTGTGTTCTTCTCCATATATGGCTATACAGATCCTGATAATAACTCTGAGGTTCATTCGGAGCTGTTGCTGTGACATTGGGTAAGGAGCACAGACGTCTTTCGGTATGCCTGCTGTGGCATTTTAACAGAGCCTCCAAATTATAACATTATTTCTTTAGCATTGAATGTGTGTTGGCAGGCATGGTGCAGATCCACATGGCATGATCTCAACTCGAGTATTTAAAGGGCCAATCCAAAGATGGAATTTCAATCAATTAGGAGTATGAACAAGGAGGATGTGGTAACTAAGGTTTTATTTAGTGTGTAACGTACATTTAAGAATAATACTTATTAAGGAAGATCACAACCTGTTGTAACCAATAGGAGAACAGCGCAGGCTACCTCAACACTCAGTATAGAGTTCGAGTTGGAATTGAAAACACACATATAGTTGCTGCTAAGTACATTATAAATAACCTTAATGTTTGTACCCAACAAGCGTGTGCAGTTCAACTCTACAACTAATAGTCCAACTCAGCCACCCTACAACAAACTGGCAATGAGGATAAAACAGGATTGAACAGAAGAAATCAAGTTAAAAAGAAATTGGCATCTTGCCTCACCCAGTGATTATAAGTAGCAAGCTCCATTAGAATTGAAGAAGTTATCCCCTCTCAAAATGCCATAATTTTGGAGAATTGATGCTTTTGAACCAGCCACAGATGATTAGTCTCAATACATAGAATGCCTCATGTATTTTTTTCATGCCAACGAGATTACGGAGGAAGAGAAGAGGCGAGCAATCCTCCTGAATACTTGGGGGAGCAAAACCTACAGCTTGATTCGAAGTTTGACGGCACCCAGTGCCCCAGATTCAAAAACTATTGATGAATTAGTGGACCTCGTGAAGGGTAACCTTCAACCCAAGGCCCCAGTCATGATGCAGATATTCAGGTTTAATTTGTGAAATAGAGCCCCAGATGAGACAATTGCATGCTATGTGGCAGATTTGAAGCAGCTAATGGAACATTGTGAGTTCGGTACGACTCTGAACAACATGCTCAGAGACTGTTTAGTGTGTGGTATGAAAGAGGATTATTCAGAAAATATTATTGTCCGAAGTGAACCTGGATTTCAAGAAGGTGCTAGGGATAGCACTGGCCATGGAAAGTGCAGTAAGAGATTCACAAGCAATACAGGGCACACAAAATGGCGCTGTCTTCCACATCGGGCGGGAAACCTCAGCCGAAAGAGTTGCGAAAAAGTGACACTCCACCGAGAAGTGGAAAACAGCCTCTGCTAGCTGAAGAATAAAGAAAAATAAATTAGCAGTAAAATCAAAGAATAATTTTCATAGAGGTGGAATCAAACAGTCTTTTACCGATTGGCAGTTAAAAAAATCAAATGCTATTATTGTCACAGAAATGGACATATAATGAGACAATGCAAGGAAAGATTCAAGCAGGCTTGTAAACAAGAGAAGAAGCCCAATGAAATCCACAATGTAGAAGAACCTGAAACAACAAATTCTGACATTTACTTGTTGTTTAATCTGAAAGCTGGAAAGACAGAACCAATATTTGTCACAGTGAAAGTAAGTGGCAAACCTGTTAGAATGGAAGTGGACACAGGAGCTACAGTAATTGAGGAACATACCTTAAGATATTTGAATAATGGTGAACATCAATTAAGTTTAGAAGAAACAGCTGCCAAGCTAAAAACATATACAAGCGAATACATTCAAGTCAAAGGCATAAGCAGAGTAATTGTCCATTATGGAAGCCAATCGGCAAAGCTACCCTTGACGGTGGTCACAGGTGAAGGGCCAGGCCTCCCAGGGCGAAGTTGGTGAAAGGAGATTAAGTTAGAATGGGCTGAAACTTTCCAGTTGAAAGCAAGTGGGCTACCAGAGCTACTTAGAAAGTACGCTATCGTCTTTAAGGACAAATTGGGGAAAATCCAGGGCCTGCAGGCCTAGATTCATGTGGATCCAGAAGCAACCCCTTTCTTCATGAAGACAAGACCGGTGCCATATGCCCTGCGAGAAAAAGTCGACATTGAGCTGAACAGACTAGAGAAACTAGGTGTTTACAACCTGTCCAGTTCTCAGAATGGGCAGCACACATAGTCACTGTCCTTAAACCAGACCAAAACATCCGAATTTGTGGAGACTATAAATTGATGGTTGAAGTAGCTAAGCTAAACAGGCACCCCATTCCAAAGATCGAAGACCTGTATGCCAAGCTGGCAGGAGGCACAACATACACAAAGCTTGATACGAGTCATGCTTATCAACAACTAAAGTTGGTTAATGCCTCCAGGGAATTTGTCATAATTAATATCCGCAAAGGGTTGTATCAATATACATGGTTGTCTTTCGGTGTCACCTCAGCTTGTGCCATCTTTCAGAGAACAATGGAAAGCTTACTGCATGGACTTCCCCAGGCTGTAGTCTATTTAGACGATGTATTGGTGATAGGATTCACTGAAAAAGAGCATTTGGCAAACTTAGAAGAAGCCTTAAAACATTTCTTGCATGATGGAGTGCGTTTAAAAAAAAGTGCATGTTCCAAGTGAGGGAGGTAATCTGTTTGGGTCACTGGGTAGATTCACAATTCACAGCCTCTACCCAGCTGAGGAGAAAGTGAGAGCCATAAGAGAGGCACCTGCGCCAAAAAACACCTCAGAGCTCAAATCATTTCTAGGAATGATCAACTATTATGGGCGGTTCTTACCCAATTTGTCTACAGTGTTGGCCACCCAGCATTCTCTACACAAAACGAAACAACGTTGGTCTTGGGAGGTACCCCAGAAAGAAGCTTTCATAAATTGTTGCACTCGTCCAATCTATTAGTGCACTATGACCAGATGAAAGAATTGGTGCTGAAATGTGATGCATCTGCCTACAGAGTGGGAGCAGTGCTCTCTAATCGGATGAACGACGGCATGGAACGGACAATAGGTTACATATCAAGGACGTTCACCACAGCGGAAAAGAGATACCCGCAGATAGAAAAAGAAGGCCTGTCCATCATCTTTGGTGTCAAAAAATTTCACCAGTACATACATGGCTGCCATTTTACAATTGTTTCAGACCACAAACCACTGCTAGGATTGTTTAGTAAGGACAGGGATATACCACTCACAGCCTCAGCAAGAATACAACAATGGGCTTTAATTCTGGCAGCATAGGAATACACTTTCATACATAGACCTGGCAATCAAATCGCAAAGATAAAAACAAAAAAACTGCGGATGCTGGAAATCCAAAACAAAAACAGAATTACCTGGAAAAACTCAGCAGGTCTGGCAGCATCGGCGGAGAAGAAAAGAGTTGACGTTTCGAGTCCTCATGACCCTTCTGTCGAAGGGTCATGAGGACTCGAAACGTCAACTCTTTTCTTCTCCGCCGATGCTGCCAGACCTGCTGAGTTTTTCCAGGTAATTCTGTTTTTGAATCAAATCGCAAATGCTGATGCCCTTAGTCATTTGCCTTTACAAGAAAATGATGAGCATGTCCCAGTTCCACAGGAACTTGTTTTACTGTTAAATTTCTTAGATTCCTCATCAGTATACACCCAACAGATCAGAGACTGGACAAGTCGGGACCCAGTCCTATCTCAAATACGAGAACAAGTGCTACATGGTTGGTCACAGGAGCCCGTATCTGATTAAATGAAACCGTACTTCAACAGAAGACATGAAATAACCAGCCAGGATGGCATCTTATTGTAGGGAGCACGAGTGATAGTTCCTCCGAAGGGAAGAGAACCACTTTTAATTGAACTATACAGTGTCCATCCAGGAATTTCCTGAATGAAGACTATGGCACGCAGCTATCTATGGTGGCCTGGGATGGATGGCGAAATAGAGAGTTTAGTAAAGCACTGTGTGCAATGTCAGCAACTGCAAAAGTTGCCAGTGACAGCTCCATTCTACCCATGGGAGTGGCCAGGTAGACCCTGGGTGCAGTTACACATTGACTACAGTGGACCCTTCCCAAGAACAATGTTTATGCTCATTGTTGATGCCCACTCAAAATAGTTGGACGTATATGAAATGAAGTCACCAACGTCGGCCACTATAATTGAGAAACTACATCAGAGTTTTGCTATTCACTGATTACCAGGAGTAGACGTTTCCGATAACGGCACAGCATTTACAAGTGCTTGAGTTTCAACGGTTTATCAGCCTCAATGGTATCGCTTATGTGAAAACTGCACTGTACCACCCTTCCTCAGACGGACTGGCCGAAAGGGCAGTTCAAATGTTCAAGGCAGGCATGAAAAAGCTAAATAGTGATTCCTTGGCAACCAAGTTAGCATGGTTTCTTTTTCATTTCAGGACTACCCCTCACACAGAAACAGGTGTCACACCTGCGGAAATTGTTATTGTTGAAACAGGACGAGATTGAGCTTAATAATGCCGAATTTAGAGGGGAAGGTGGAAAGGAGTCAGGGAAGCCAGAAAAGTAGTCAGGAGAGGAAATTTACAAGTGTCTGCAGATCAACTCTACCACTAATAGTACAACTCAGCCACCATACAACAGAGGGGAAGGAATTTCATTATGGATTTGGGACAGGTCAAGGGCAGCAGCTTGATTTAATGAAGCATCACTTGAAACATTGATAGGTGCAGTGAAGAGCCAGAGAGATTTGTTTCCCCAGCAAAGTGTGGATGAAGACTGCTGTTCACAAAGAAGGCTTGGCTAGAGGTGGACCAAGGAGTCAGCAGCAGGTGCATTATGTAATGCTTCAGGTTTCACTGGAGGAGGCACTTTAATGACCTAACCAGACCAGCATGTGTTATAATGTTGCACATTCACCTATATCCTGTGTGCACATCATCCCCACTCCCTCCACCTCACCCTCACAACTCTGCTTTATGAAGCCTATTCCATCGCATCACTCACACTTGCAAGTGTACCCATCATTCTCTTCCTATGCACTTCCTCCCATCCCCATCTATCCATCAATCGCTCATCCTTATCTTTATATAATTTCATGCCTCTCCTTGATAGTCAGCCTCACCAAGTGCACTGCATCAATTGGGTGAACACATGTACAATCGGTTTTAGATCTGCTCCTTCCCCCATTACAGAGAAAAAGAGTGCAAAGTACTATTGGGAGGGAAAGAATGGGAGGTGGTGCTCCACAGATTTTCCAGTTGACAGTTGCAAAGCAGGAATTGCTGGAGATCAGTGGCATTTTGATGTCCCTGATCATCGGAAATAGAGAGATTGGGACTTCCCAGTTACCTAACGTCAGAATTAAACGCTAGGGCGCCCATATCATACAGCACTTGGTCATGGTTGTCAAATTTGTGAGAGTTTTTTGAGGATGCAACTAGCAAAATGGATAAGGGGGAACCAGTGGATGTCATGTATTTGCACTTTCATATAGCATTTGAAAAGAGGTTATTACACACAAGAGATTATTAAACAAAATTAGGATTCTTGGGATTGGGAGTAATATATTAGTATGAATTGGAGATTGGTTAATGGACAGAAAACAGTAGGGATAAATGGAACATTTTCAGGTTGGCAGGCTGTAACTAGCAGGATCCTGTAACAAACAGTACTGGGACCTCAGCTATTTACAATCTATATTAACGACTTAGATGAGGGGATTAAGTATAATACATCCAAGTTTGCTGATGATATAAAGTCAGGTGGAAAGGTAAGTGGTGAGCAGAATGCAAAGAGACTACAGTTGGGTAAGTAGGCAAGAACTTGACAGATAGAATGTGGTGAACTGTGAAACTATCCACCCTGGAAAGGAACATTTTAAATAAGCAGAACATTTTTTGAATGATGACAGACTAGAAAATGTTCATATTTGGAGGGACATGGGTGCCCTTGTACATGAATCACAGACAATTAACATGCAGATACAACAATTAGGAAGGCAAATGGTTAGCTTTTGTTACAAAGAGATTAGAATATAAAAATAAATAATTATACAGGGCATTGGTAAGGCCACACCTGGAATGCTGTGTTGAGTTTTGGTCTCCTTACCTAAGAAGTATATACTTGCCCTGGATGGAATGTAATGAAAGTTCACAGGACTGGTTCCTGTGATTTTCCTATAAGAGATTGAATAGATTAGTCTTATATTCCTAGAGTTTAGCAGAATGAGAGGTGATCTAAATTAAATATGTAGGGCAGAATTTTCCGTTGTGGGGGGGTGGTTGGAGAGCAGGTGTGGGCGCAGACCCAATCGCTGCCCGTGATCAGGTCCGTGCCGCCATTTTACGCGGGTGGGCCAATTAAGGCCCGCCCAGCATATTTGCTGACTGCCGTGGATAGCAAGAGTGTGCAGGCGGCAGCGGGCATGCACAGGCCTCCAGGGCCAGTGGCTACCTAGCAGCCTGTTTAAAAGAAAGTCTGGCAGCCTCCTGTAGGCTGCTGACAATGGCCAGTTCGAGGGCGCACCACAGGGGGTCAGCTGAGCAGGCCAGGCTGGAGGGAAGGGCACAGGAACAGGCCACGCTGCAGGGTCTGCCACAGGAGCAGGCCAAGCTGCAGGGTCTGCCACAGGAGCAGGCCAGGCTGCAGGGTCTGCCACAGGAACAGGGCAGGCTGCAGGGTCTGCTACAGGAGCAGAGCAGGCTGCAGGGTCTGCCACAGGAGCAGGCCAGGCTGCAGGGTCTGTCACAGGAGCAGGCCAGGCTGCAGGGTCTGCCACAGGAACAGGGCAGGCTGCAGGGTCTGCTACAGGAGCAGGCCAGGCTGGTGGGAAGGGCACAGGAACAGGCCAGGCTGCAGGGTCTGCCACAGGAGCAGGCCAGGCTGCCGGGTCTGCTACAGGAGCAGGGCAGGCTGCCGGGTCTGCTACAGGAGCAGGCCAGGCTGCAGGGTCTGCCATAGGAGCAGGCCAGGCTGCAGGGTCTACCACAGGAGCAGGGCAGACTGCAGGGTCTACCACAGGAGCAGGGCAGACTGCAGGGTCTACCACAGGAGCAGGGCAGACTGCAGGGTAGGCCAGCAGGGGGCCAATGCACCCCTCATTTTTTAAATGAATGCCTTGCTGCCCTCCTTGAGGAGGTGGAGCACGTGGGGAGGTGTTGGTCCCCCAGGATGGGAGGAAAGTCTCCCCCACATGACCAAACGTGCTGGGAGGAGGTGGCGGACGTGGTGAGCTCCTGCGATGTGGTACGGCGCACCTGGGTCCAGCGCTGTAAGCGCTTCAACAATTTGTTGCGCTCTGGCAGGGTGAGCCCCCTCCCCAAGTCTTACTGTCGTGACTGCATTGAATCAGGTTGGGTATTTTTCCTTCACTGGGTGGGCAAGCAGATAGTGCCCATGTTTAGATCAGCCTGAGTGGTTCATGAGGAGATGAGTTCTTCCCCGCACCAGGTGTTGCTCTTAGTTGCACATGACTAGTCCGGAGACAATCTGCAGGAGATGCAGCTAGGCGCATACTCAGAACTCCAAGACATGTCCTATTCAGGGTGATGAGATGGTGAAAGGGGAGCCTCAAGGTGTTGTTGCAAAGAACCATCTGATGCCCTAGATGCTGCACCTAGTTATGCCTCCTTGCTATGGGAGCAAATACCGTGTGTGTCCTAAAGTGGTGTACACAGCATGTGTCTAAGGGGTCACTGGAAGGGTTGAGAGCAGGCGTATTATCTTTGTGTGAGTCATCAGCAGTAGTGGGGAGAGGAGGCACTGGAGGCCTGATATGGCCCACTATGTTTGGAGTACAGCGTGCGCGTGCAGAGTCCATGTGCAATTTGCTGTAATGAACGGTGTTCTCTCTTTCTCAGGAGAAGAATGCTCATAATGCCTCGAAGTGTGCAAGGACTGGAGACAGCCAGGCACACCTCCTCCTCTTAAGCAGATTCAAGCAGGAGGCCCTTGAGCTGGAGAGGCCACATGCACCCAGGTCAACTGGTGTCGGTGAGGCTGGGGTGGCACGGCCAGGTATTTGAGACCAACAATGAGATCCGCAATGTCCCCCCAGCATCCATAGCACTGATGATTGTTAAATTTGTTATTATTGCAACATTGCTCGGTCACAGAGTGATAGAGTCAGAGGTGTGCAGCACAGAAAAAGGCCCTTCGGCCCATCGAGGATGCCAGGGTCAAACACGTACCTAATTCTTCTAATTCCATTTTCCAACACTAGTCCCATAGCCTTGTATGCCATGGCATCGCAAGTGCACATTCAAATACTTATTACATGTTATGAGGGTTTCTGCATCTACCACTCTTTCAGGCAATACGTTCCAAATTCCCACAACACTCTGTGTGCAAAAGTTGCTTATCACATCCCCTGTAAACCTCCTGCCCCTTACCTTAAATCAATGCCCCCTAGTTACTGATCCCACCGCCAAGGGGAAAAATTCCTTTCTGTTGACCCTATCTATGCCCCTCATAAATTTATACACCCCAATCATGCCCCCTCTCAATCTCCTCTGCTCCAAGGGAAATAACCCCAGTCTATGCAATCTCTCCTCATAACTGAAACTCTCCAGCCCAGCCAGCATCCTGGTAAACATCCTCTGCACTCTCTCCACTGCAATCACATCCCTCCCATAATGCACATTTCGGAACTGCAGGCAGTACTGTAACTGTGGCCTAAGCAGCGTTTTCTGCACTTGGAATATTACCTCCCTGCTCCTACATTCTATACCTCGGCTAATAAAGGCAAGTATGCCATATACCTTCTTAAACACCTTATGTACCTATCCCGCTACCTTAAGGGACCAGTCGACATGCACACCAAGGTCCCTTTGATCCTTGTTACTTTCCACAGTCCTACCATTCATCATGTATTCCCATGCCTTATTTGTCCTGCCCAAGTGCATCATCTCACACTTAGCCACATCACATTCCATTTGGCATTCATCAGCTCATCTAACCAGCCCATCTATATCCTCCAGTAATGTAAGGCTATCCTCCTCACTATTTACCACCCCACCAATGTTCGTGTCCATTGGTTCTGGAAGGTTGAGCGCATAATGAGCCAGGGGAAAGGGATGAAGTGTGTCAGTGTGTGCACACTCACTGATCCACTGTCCTTGTTGTTCCTTTCAGCATCATCAGAGCATGGCTGGCAGGAGCTGCAGATGCTCCCTCTCACACCTGAGGTCCCTCAAGTCTCACCAACATCACACTATTTCTGCGAGGCAGGCAGAAGCGCAGATATTAGCGCCTCGGTGGGCATTGGAATATCGGCTAGTGTCCCAGGGCACAGTGGAGAGGGCACTTCACATTTGCTGGAGGAGCTGGCAGAGGCAGAGAGTGCCGATGGCACCAGCAGTCAGGGGACTGCAGGGGACCAGGCACATATTCACTTGGTGCCTGATGATGTGCCTCTGGAGTGTTCCGCAACACAGCAGCTGCAGGAAATGCGGCAGGGTGTGCAGGAGCATCTGGATGTGATACATGAGGCTATGCTTCACTTGGTATCCGTGGTGGAGGAATCTATGTGGAGCATCACTGATGCAAATGAGCCTCATGGCTGAGCACCATGCTTCCTCCATGAATAGAGTGGCGACTCTCGTGGAGAGGCACCTCTAAGAGAACAATCAGGTCCTCCTGGGGCTGTGCTTAGACCTGCAAGCCCTCACAGTGGCATTGGCCACAGCTGGTCAGTGTCAGTGTGGGCGATGGTCTGGGCATCAAGTTTCCCAGCTTGTTGCCCATCCATCCACGGTGAGCAGGGAAGTCTGAGTCGACCGCACGTCGGCGCAGCAGTTGCCTGTCGTCTCTGTGGGTTCCTTTCACGGTGCTCCGGATGAGGGCACCAGCCCCTCCGCCTCTCTCCCAGTGACTGTATCATCCAATGAGGCTGCGACGACTGGGGAGCTGTGGAACTGGCAACTCCCTCCCAGGTGGGCCCAGCGCAGGCTGCACGGGCCAGAGGACAACTGCCAAGGTTATTGAGGACAACAGGACAGCAGAGTCAGCAGGCTGTCTCAGATGCCACTCCAAGCGATGAGGCAGCACCAAGGCATAACACCTGCAAATGGAAATGTAAGGCACATTAGGCACACCACGGGTTTCTCACCGGTGCTTTTGTGTTGGCCCGAGATTAGGTCCTTAGGATTTCTTTTTGCTTGATAACAGTATTGTTTTACAATTGGGAACATCTGATTTGAAAATTAAAATTCAGATGTGTGACCGTGGCTGAGGGTGGCTCGATTGTTCTGCATGTGTATGTTTAAGAAAACTGTCATAAGTGTTTGTCTGGATATTCAAATTTATGTACAAGACCCTTAGTTCCTGCTGATGACCTGGCAAATTTTGCATTTAGGTGTCGAGTATGGATGCACCAGGCAAGGCTGGTCCTGCTGATCCATTTGTGTTGTGCTAGCTGAAGGTTCATTGGACTAAAGCCTCCTGGGTGTCCCTGCCTCCTTGGTGTAGTCCGGGTCAGTGTCTACCCCCTCAGCATTTCCCTGTGCGTGCTCATCCTCAGAATCCATGCTGGACTCATCATGTGCAGCCGCAGACACTGCGTCAACGTCTTCATCATCCACTGCGTCCCCCCCTTTCCAGCACAAGATTGTGGAGAGCGCAGCAGACTACCACTATCATCAACACACGATCTGGGGAGTACTGGAGTGTGCCCCCTGAGCAGTCCAGGCATCGGAAGTGCATCTTGAGAAGACTGATGGCTGTCTCTACCACCGCCCTTGTGGAGGTGAGGCTCCTATTGCACCACTGCCCAGCTTCTGTTCTTGGATGGCGGAGAGGTGTCATGAGCCACCTACTGAGGGGATAGCCCTTATCACCCAGCAGCCATCCATCCAGCCAAGCTGGAGCACTGAAGAGATGTGGCACCTGGAAGTGTCTGAGGATGTAGGCATCGTGGGAGCTGCCTGGGTACCTTGCACAGACGTGTAAAATCTGCATCCTGTGATCACACACTATCTGCACGTTCATGCAGTGGAAGCCCTTCCTGTTGATGAAGGCACCGGGCTCACCTGCTGGTGCCTTGATGGCCACATGTGTGCAGTCTATAGCACCCTGGATGTGGGGGAAGTCAGCAATCACTGTGAAGCCTCTGGCTCGCTCCGCCTGACTTTCCTGGTCCCACCGGAAGTGGATGAAGGTCAATGCCCATCTGAACAGAGCATCTGTCACCTGCTTGACACAAGTGTGGACAGCTGATTGGGAGACACCACAAAGATCACCCACCGAGCCCTGGAAGGAGCCAGAGGCATAGAAAAGTTGAGGGCAGCTATGACCTTCAGAGCCACTGGCATGGGGTGTCTGCCCACATAGCAGAGATCTCAGGGCCTATCATCTGACTGATGTAGTTGACTGTCTCCCTCGACAGTTGGAGCCTCCTTCGGCACTGCACCTCAGATATATTGAGTCGCTGCTTCGCCGCCTGTATATCCTGGCAGCAGGATAGCGGTGTCTTTTGCGGTCCCTTCCACCTTGGATTACCTCTTGGCCCTGTGCCCCTTGTGCTTGTGCCTGTCCTCCAAAAGGTGGCTCCCCTGGAGGCTGAATGTACACTCCTGGCCTCCTCATTCTAGCCCTCCCTTCCTCCTCAGAGGAGCTGCCTCCAGTGGACAATCAGATCCCATACCCAAGCTAAAGGGAGGCTTCCTGAAAGCTACAGGCCCAGTAAAGATTACTGACTGCAGAGTGCTGACCTGAAGGTTAAAAGTACGCAGAAAGCTGCTGAAATGCATTCTGAACTACTGCAGATCACACAGGCAAGTTTAAAATACTTTCTCCAATAAATACTCCACAAAGCAAACTGATGACCCCACTGAGCCCTCTTATCCCGCCCATGGATGAGGTTCATAGAAAAGTCTCTTACCCACCTACGCACATGTGCTGACCCGAAGATCGCATAAGCACCTAAGAATCGCCGTCAATTGAAGACTAAAGGGCCTTAACTGGCCCGTTAATTAATGGTAGGCATGCGTCGGAATTCATCACGCTCCTGCCCAGCAAAATATCGCGATGGCGCACGGTGACATCGGGTCACTCGCCCGACGTCACCGTGCATCATTTTACGCACAGACATGTGGGGCCTGCCCCCCGCACGTCAAACAGAAAATTTTGCCCATAAAATCCTTAAGGGGATTGAAATGCTAGATGCTGAGAAAATGCTCCCCCTGACTAAGAGAACATAGAACACAGGGTCACGGTCTCAGAGTAAGAGGTCAGCCATATAGAATTAAGATGTGGAGAAATTTCTTCACTTGAAGGGTTGAGAGTGTGGAATTCTCTATGGCCGGAATTTTATGGCTCTGTCACAATGGGACTGTAAAATGCAGCAAGCCGATCAAAAGTCCATTCACTTTAACAGGGTCGTAAAATCCTGCCCACGTAAAATTCCACCCAATGCGTGAGAGCTGTGGAATCTCAGTCATTGAGTATATTCCACATGAAAGTCATAAATTTTTAGGCATTAAAGGAATTAAGGGATATGGGGATAGAAAATGGAATTGAAGTAGAAAATCAGCCATGATCTTGCTGCAAGGGGAAAACAGGCTCGAAGGGCCCTAGCTCCTATTTCTTCTGGTCTTATGTTGATTTGATTTCAGCAGCAGGTCAAATATGACCATCTTCACAATGATAAGTTGAAATATTCTTACTTTGTCAATACTAATTCATTTCTTTTCTCTCTGCCAATGCTTTCAGGTGTACAGCAGCAGTCATTGGAGTTCCAGTATAGCAAATCCTCTAGGAGCTGAGTCCTCCTGAGAGCAATTATCACAGAACTAATTTTTATAGTATGTTTCACGCTCTCTGCAATGTTCGAGGAACATAGGAACAGGCGTAGGCCATTCAACCCATTGAACCTACTCCATCATTCAATATGACCATGGCTGATCATCCACTTCAATGCCTTTTGCCCACACTATCCCCATATCTCTTTACATCATTGGCAACTAGAAATCTGTCAACATCTACTTTTAACACGCTCAATGAATGAGCTTTCACATCCCTCTGGGGTAGACAATTCCAAAAATTCATAATCCTTTGAGTAAAAAAAATTCTCCTCATCTCAGTCCTAAGTGGCTTCTTCCTTATTTTGAAATTGTGTCCCTGGTTCTCGACTCCCCAATCAGGGGAAACATCTTACCTGCATCTACCCTCTCTATCCTTTTAAGTAGTTTGTAAGTTTCAATGAGATCACCTCTCATTCTTCGAAACTCTAGAAAATACAGGCCCAGTTTCACCAATTTCTCTTCATAGGACAGTCCGCCATCCCGGGGATAAGTCTGGTGAACTTTTGTTGCTCTCTCTCTATGGCAATAATATCATTTCTAAGGTAAGGGGACCAAAGTTGCACACAGTACTCCAGTTGCAGTCTAACCAAAGTTCTATACAATTGATGCAAGGCTTCAGTATTCCTGTACTCAATTCTCCTTGCGATAAAGGCTAACATACCATTAGCCTTCCTAATTGCCTGCTGCACCAGCATGTTAGCTTTCAGTGACTTATGGACAGAGACACCTAGGTCCCTTCGTACATCTACACTTTCTAATCTCTTACCATTTAAGAAATACTCTGCATATCTGTTCCTCCTTTCAAAGTGGATAACCTTGCACATTTCCACATTATATTCCAACTGCCATATTCTTGCCCACACACTAAGTATGTCCAAATCCTCTTGAAGCTGCTTTGCATCTTCCTTACAACGCACATTCCCACCTAGCTTTGTATCATCCGTGAACTTAGAAATACTACATTTGGTCCCCACATCCAAATCATTGACATATATTATGAACAGCTAGGGCCCAAGTACTGATCCCTGCAGTACTCCACTAGTCACAGCCTGCCAATGAAATAATGACCTGTTTATTCCTACTCTCAGTTTTCTCTCTGTTAACCAATCCTCCTATCCCATGTGCTTTAGTTTTACTAACCAACCTTCTGTGGGGAACTTTATCAAAAGCCTTCTGAAAATCCAATATACTACGTCCACTGATTCTCCTTTATCAATTCTATTAGTAACATCCTGAAAAAACTCCAACAGGTTTGTCAAACATGATTTCCCAATCATAAATCCATGTAGACTGTGCCTATTCAGACAATTATTATCCAAGTGTCCATTTATCACATCCATTATAATGGTTCTAGCATTTTCCCCACCACTGATGTAAGACGAACAGGTCTGTAGTTCTCTTTTTTCTCTCTCTCTCTTCTTAAATAGTGGAGTGACGTTCGCTACCTTCCAATCTGCAGGTATTCCAGAATCTACAGAAATTTGGAAGATGATCACCAATGCACCCATTATCTCCATAGCTACCTCTTTCAACACTGGGATTTAGGTAATCAGGTCCCAGGGACTTATCAACCTTCAATCCCATTAATTTCTCCAATACAACCTTCTTACTAATATAAATTTCCTTCAATTCTTCATTCTTCCTAGTCTCTTGGATCTCTAATTCTGGGAGATTCCTTGTATCTTCCTCAATGAAGATGGACACAAAGTAATCATTTAACTTCTCTGCCATTTCTCTATTCCCCATTATAAATTCTCCTGACTCTGCCTGTAATGGACCTACATTTGTCTTACCAAACATTTCTTTTTTACATATCTGTAGAAGGCTTTATGGTCCGTTTTTATGTTTTTTGCTAGTTTACATTCATATTTTGTTCTCCCTTTCTCTACCAGTTTCTTGATCCTCCTTTGCTGCATTCTAAAATGCTCCCAATACTCGGGTTTACTACTATTTCTGACAACTTTATAAGTCTTTTCTTTTAATCTTATACAATCCTTAACTTCCTTTGTTAGCCCTGGTTGACTGCTATTTCCTTTTTGGTTTTTGTGCTGTAAGGGAATGTATAATTGCTGTAAACTATGCAATAACTCTTTAAAGACTGTCCATTGCATATGTACAGTCATATCTTTGAATGTATTTTCCCAATCCGCCTCAGCCAATTTGCCCCTCGTTCCTTCATAATTTCCTTTCTTTTAATTTAACACCCTAGCTTCAGCTTAAACTATCTCACTTCCAAATATAATGTCAAATTCTATCATATTATGGTTACTCATCCCTAAAGGTTCTTTTACAACAAGATTATTAATTAGCTCTTTGTCGTTCCATAATACTAGATCTAAAATAGCCTGTTATCTATTGGTTCCTCAACATAATGCTCTAGAAAACCATCCCAAACACACTCCAGGAACTCGTATTCCACAGCATTAGCACTCATTAGATTTACCCAGTCCATATGCAGATTGAAGTCACTCATGATTGCTGTATTGCCCTTGCTACATGCTTCTCTAATCTCCTGATTAATACCATGCCCCACACTACAAATCCTGTTTGGTGGCCTATAAACAACTCCAACCAATGCCTGCTGTCCCTTGCTGTTTCTTCGCTCCACCCAAATTCCACATTTTGTTCTTCTGATCTGAAATCCTCCTTACTAATGCACTGATCCAATCTCACCTGTTTTTCCTTTTTGCCTGTCCTTCCTAAATGTTGAATATCCTTGAATATTCAGTTCCTAGTCTTGGTGACCCTATGTTTCGGTTAAGGCAATTCGATCGTACCCATTTACTTCTATATGTACCTTTAAATCATCCACCTTGTTGCGAATGCTGCATGCATTCAGGTAGTGTGCCCTTATCTTAATCTTTTTGACATTATTCCTCATTCAAGGTTTAGTTGATACTCGCCCTTGTTTTGCCTGCCTTCTAATTTCACTTGCCACTTTTCTACATCCAATTACCAGCTTTACTTCCTTACAATTTGAGCTACTCCTCAGGTTCCAGCCCCCTGACAAGCTAGTTTAAACCCTCCCCAATAGCACTAGCAAATCCCCTTGCAAGGATATTAGTCCCAGTCCTGTTAAGGTGTAAACTATCCACCTTGTACAGGTCTCACCTGCCCCAGGACAGGCCCCAATGCATCATAAATGTAAAGCCCTCCCTCTTATACCAATTCTCCAGCCACATGTTCAATTGCTCAATCCTCCTATTCCTATGCTCAATAGCACGTGGCAGTGGGAGTAATCCTGAGATTACTGCTCTTGAGGTCCTGCTTTTTAGCTTCCTTCCTAGCTCCCTACATCCTGCTTTCAGGACCTCACCCCTCTTCCTACTTAAGTCATTTGTACCAATATGAACCAAGACCACTGGCAGTACACCCTCCCCAAAAGGATGCCCTGCAGCTGCTCTGTAACATCCTTGACCCTGGCATCAGGGAGGCAACACAGCATCCTGGAGTCATGTTTACTGCCACAGAAATGCCTGTCTGATCCCCTGACTATGGAATCCCCTATCACTATTAATCTCCCACTCTTCTTCCTCCACCACCCCCCCCCCCAACCCATGCAGCTGAGCCAACCATGGTGCCACAGACTTTGATCTGGCTGTACTCCCCTGAGAAACCATTGCCCTCACCAGGATCCAAAATGGAAAACCAATAAGCAAGCAAGATGGACTTTGGGGACTCTTGCACTACCTGCCTAGATCTTTCAGACTACCTGGTAGTCACCAATTTCTTCTCTGCCTGCATGCTCATAACCACCCCCCTAAATAGGTTTTCCACATAGTTCCCTGCCTCATGGATGCACAACAATGACTCCAGCCACTGGTTATGAAACCAGGAGCATAAGCTTCTGCAGCCAGTGACACTTACTGCAGATGTGTTCATCTAGGACACATGGTGCATCCATGACTTCCCACATACCACAGGATGTACATTCCACTCGGCTGAGCTGACCTACCATACCATAGCTTTAAAAACTATTTATTACATTTAGAATAATTAATGCTGCACCATATGGTGGCTGGTCTCCCTTCCAGGCCACACTTCTTTCGACCTCCTGTTTGACCAAATCTGCAGCAGTCATTCCTTCACGATATTGAGTCCCTCGGATTTCAATCATGATGATGATCTTGGTTGTCATCTCAATCTATTTTCTGCCAGCCCTGCCCAGTCTATAGCTTCAGCTCCATTATTATCTTCACTAATTACATGGCATTAAGTTATGACATGTACTGTTCCCTTATGAAAATTGAACAAACAAAATCTACTGCAATGACTTGATGTACCAGACAGGCTTCAACAAGAAACAGATAAATTTTATTACAGAGAGCTTTTCAGATGCCACATGCATGAACATGTAGCCTTGCCCCCAGGATTACCTGCACTTGGGGCTCATTGGTCAGAGCCTCCAAGGACATCACGTGATCCTTGATAGATAGCAGAAGAGGCTATACCTTCAGTTGTTACATCTACCAACAGCCAAAAACTGTCCCTTCAACAGCAGACGCTGCTGCTACATTCAGCCATGGTCCCGTTAGCAGGCCTTTTCATCCACCCTTGTGCTGCCTCCTCATTCCTGGGGTAACTCACTCCCAATGTTTTTCCCGTGTGACTAGCGAATAATAGGGTGGGTAATGAAAAGTTGCAGTCAGTCAGCTTTTTAACAAGCTCAATAGCTTGTTGATTGGTTTTGTTGAAAGTGTGGGTAGGCTTCCAATTTCAGCACCCACTCGCCTTCCACGTTATTGGAGACTGGCATGATGACATTGAATTGCCGATCCAATGCCACCACACCATATTTTTCATAAGCACGGGATTGGGGCTGCCCGCCTGCTTTGTGGCCATAAAATCCAGCCCTGTGTGAACAGGTCACAATATTCCACTGCTCTCCCTGTTTGGATACAGTTATAGTCTTTTCAAATCTAGCAACTCTCAATAACACCTCCAGATGAGCTGCCAACTTGAGGAAGCTACACCACATGACTGCATATATGTCAAACAGTGGAAGCAGTGTGTGATAATCAGAGCTAAGCAATACCACAACCAATGGATCAGATTAAAACATTGCAGTCCTGCTACATACAGTCATGCATGCTGGTGGACAGTTAAACAAATAAAGGGAGGAGGAAGCTCCATATGTATCCCTACCCGACACCGACCGAGGCACCAGGAATGACAACAACAAACCCAGCCCTGTCAACCATGCAAACTCCTCCTTATTAACATCCAAGTGTTTGTGCCAAGATTGGGAGAGCTGCCCCACAGACTAGTCAAGCAACAGCCTGACATAATCATACTCACGCAATCATACCTTACAGACAATGTCCCAGACACCACCATCACCATCTCTGGGTATATCCTGTCCTACTGGCAGGATAGACCCACCAGAGGCCTGGGAATCCTCAGCATTGATTTTAGACACCATAAATGCTCATGGCATCAAGTCAAACAAAGGCAAGGAAACCTCCTGCTGATTACCATTTACACCTCAGCACACCACCCCCCCTCCGCCCTTCAGCCCCCTCACCATCACCCTACCTCAGCTGGTGAATTAGTGCTCCTCCATGTTGAATAGTTAGAAGGAGCACTAAGGGTAGCAAGGGCACAGAATGTACTCCGAGTGGGAGACTTCAATGTCCATCACCAAGAGTGGCTCAGTAGCACCATTATTGACCTAGCCGGCCGAGTGCTAAAGAACAGAGCCGCTAGACTGGGGCTGCGGCAGGTGATGAGGAAACCAACAAAAGGGAAAACATACATCTGTGCATGACAGTATTGGTGGGGGTAACTGCCCCACAGTCCTTGTGGAGACAAAGTACCACCTACACATTGAAGATACTGTCCATCGTGTTGTGAGGCACTAACACCATATTAAATGGGATAGAGTTCGAAAAGAACTAGCAACTCAAAATTGACCATCCATGAGGCACCATAAGCCATCAGCAGCAGCAGAATTGTACACAACCACAATCTGTAACCTCATGACTTGGCATATTCCCCATTCTACCATTACCCATAGACAGAGTTAAGTGATCCCACAACCAATGGATCAGATCTAAGCTCTGCAGTCCTGCTACATCCAGTCGTGAATGGTGGTGAACAATTAAAGAACTATTTGGAGGAGGAAGCTCCACAAATACCCTCATCCTCAATGATGGGGGAGTCCAGCACATCAGTGCAAAAAATAAGGCTGAAGCATTTACAACCCTTTTCAGCCAGAAGTGCTAGGTGAATGACCCACCTCAGCCTTTTCCTGAGGTCCTCAGCATCACAGATGCCAGTCTTCATATCAAGAAATGGCTGAAGGTACTGGATACTGCAAAGGCTATGGGCCCCAACAATATTCTGGCAATATTACTAAAGACTTGTGCTCCAGAGCTAGCCACACCCCTAATCAAGTTGTTCCAGTACAGCTACAACGCTAGCATCTAGCCAGCAATGTGGAAAATTGCCCAGGAACGCCCGGTCCACAAAAAGCAGGACAAATCCAACCCAGCCAATTACCACCCCATAGTCTACTCTTGATCATCAGCAAAGCGATGGAAAGCATTGTCGACAGTGCTATCAGGTGGAACTTACTCAGCAATAACTTGCTTTCTGACACACAGTGTGGGCTCCACCAGGGCCACTCAGCTTCTGACTTCATTATAACTGGGTCCAAATATGGACAAAAGAGCTGAACTCAAGAGGTGAGGTGAGAGGAACTGCCCTTGACATCAAGGTAGCATTTGACTGAGTGTGGCATCAAGCAGCCCTGGCAAAACTGGAATCAATGGGAATTGGAGGAAAAGTCTCTGCTGGTTGGAGTCATACCTAGCACAAAGGAAGTTGGTTGTGGTTGTTGGAGGTCAATTATCTCAGTTCCAGGACATCACTGCAGGAGTTCCCCAGGGTAATGTCTTAGGCCCAACGAACTTCATTGCTTCATCAATGACCTTTCTTCCTTCATAAGTTCAGAAGTGGGGATGTTTGCTAATGATTGCAGTGTTCAGTACTATTCATAACTCCTCAGAATATGAAGCAGTCTGTTTCCATATGCAGTAAGACCTGGACAATATTCAGCCTGGCCTGACATGTGGAAAGTAACATTATTGCCACCTAAGTGGCAGACAATGACCACCTCCAACAAGAGGGAATCCAACCATCTCCCCTTAACATTCAACGGATTACCATCACTGAACCCTCCACTATCAACATCCTGGGAGCTTACTATTGACCAGAAACTGAACTGAACAGCCATAAAACTACTGTAGCTACTGAAGCAGGTCAGATGTTGGGAATTCTGAGAATGAGTAACTCACATCTTACTTGCAAACATATGAATTTGGAGAAGCAGTAGGCTGTTTAGCCCCTCAAGCCTGCTCCACCATTTGATAAGGTCATGACAAATCTGATTATGTTGTCTACTTTCCTGTCTTCTCCCATACCCTTTGACTCCCTTGTCAGTCAAGAACCTATCAAAGTCAGCATTAAATTCAATGACCAAGCTTCTGCTACTCTCTGGGGGAGAGAATTCCACAGGTAAATGATCTTCTGAGAGAAAAAACTTTCTCCTCATCCATATATCTAAATGACTTGGATATTGGAATACAAAGTAAAATTTAAAATTTACTGATGATACCAAACTTGGAGGTGTGGCAAACAGTAAGGGTGACTGCAACAGGACATAGGTAGGCTAGCAGAATGGACAGACAGGTAGCAGATAGAATTTAATACAGTAAAGTGTGAAGTAAGGCATTTTGGCAGAAGGGATAGGGAGAGGCACATCCACTAACATTCACTCCTTCCACCATGATTCACAGTAGCAGCAGTGTATACCATATACAAGATATACTGCAGGAATTCACCAAGGCTCCTTCCAAACCCACAACCAATACCATCTAGAGGGACAAGGACAGCAGATAGATAGGAACGCTACCACCTGGACGTTCCCCTCCAAGTGTCTCACCATCCTGACTTAAAAATATATCGCCGTTCCTTCACTGTTGCTGGGTCAAAATCCTGGAACTTCCTTCTTAACAGCACTGTGGGTGTACATGGACTTCAGCGGTTCAAGAAGGCAGCTCACCACCACCTTCTCAAGGGCAACTAGGGATGAGCAACAAATGCTGGACCAGCCAGTGAAGCCCACATCCCATGAATGAAGTAAAAAAAACACAGCTGTCACCATACTACTCTTAGGTGTTATTGACCAAGTTTGAAGGGGTATACTATATCTCCTGTCAGCAACCCCTTAAGTCTGCTTCTAGGTTAAAAGAGGTCAGGGATTGTTGTGGAAAGTATCATGGCAGCTTCCTGGGAAACTGGCTCACATTTGCATAAGCCTTTTCTTGTGGTTGCACGCAAGCTGAACATTGATGGAGGGGATCCCCTTACAGTTTGTAAATACGCCTGGTTGATCTGGGAATGTACAGATTGCCATATGTCTGCAGTGTATGTGTCTCAGTTTCTATGGGAAACTGAGTGCCCACTCATTCTAACTGATGTCATCACAGGCTAAGTCAATATAGTTGCTGGCCCCGGCATCAGGTCACCCATCAGTGACCTGCTTTATTTACTTTTGCACAGCCAATTGGGTGATCCTGGGCATGTCTCCAGAAATGCCCTGGAAGTATCTGGAGGCAAAAAAAGTTGAAGGTGATGGCGCCTTTCATAGCCACTGGTAACATGTGGCCAACAGGTTCAGCAGGGAGCAGGCCTATGCCTAAACCCAAATGCCCCCCAAGATTAAGACATCCCCCCACTCACCTCCCATTCCACCCCTGTATACCTGTAGCATATTTTACTAACTACTATTCCATTATTTGATTGGTGTATAACATTCCAGTTCTCCTTCTCTGGTCCGCCCCGATAGAAAGGGTGAGGCTTCAAGATAAGAGTCAAGAGCAGAGAAAACACCAACCACCAGCATGGCATAAGTGAAGTTCAATAAAGAGATAAGGTTTAAATTTATCCCCATTTTGAGGGCAGAACAAATTATCATTGGTGTGGAATGCCAAGATAAGCTAGCAAATTTCTGAGTAAGGTAGCATTGGGGAATTTCCCCCACTGCCCAATACATCATTGAAAATCTTAGGCTCCTTTGAATTTCTGGTGTATAGGATTTAAAGTCACTTAGCCTCCTGCAGCCTGCTTCACTGTTCCATTAAATCTTGGGCTGGGGATTTATGAGCATGGCCAAGGTGCAGCCACCAGAACTGGAAGTGGGTGCCACTGGGGCATCCAAACTGATCCCCAGTTACAGTGCTATCTTACAGATAGAAGTCCTACTGGTCAGCGAGGCAGGCATTGTGAAGACCAGCAGGAAGAGGCACTCGTTGGGAAGGCAAAAGAAAGATCCTGGGTGTTCCTACAGTTCGGCCTTGGAGGTGGTGCAGGTTGGGGTTGAGAGAATGGAATTCTGACATCATGACACCAAGTACCATTTTACGAGGGGTGGATGGCACATCTAGTGGGAATGGCACGCAGATCTGAAAATAAGGTACTTAAGACAAAGGTAACCCCCCAAGTGACCAGGATTTTACTGGCCCATTTCAATTTTCCACAAAGTGTATGGGGGCCACAGGCTGCTGAGCCTGGGATGATATATGAGGGCGGCAACGAGTCAGTAGGTTGTGTCACTGCTGAATTTTGCAGCCTTGAATGAGTCAGTGTGCCTTTTCTGGAAAGCTGGGACAGTATGGTCATGGCATGTTGCAGGATGTTGGGCGTTGGAATGACGGGGGGGTGGGGGGGGGGGCGGGGAGTTCAGGTGTCAGGGCTTTGGGGTCAAGCCTCCATGGTGTCTCCTGTCTGTTGCCACTTGGGTACATTGAAAGGGGGCTGAGAGAGATGGGTGGGGTGGTTAAAGGAATCATCTCTTCAGACTGGCAGTGCCCACTTGCCATATGCATTGCCCAGTCAGGAAGTGGATCCTCCAGCAAGGAAGTGCATCCACAGAGATCTATAAAGCAGAAACCGCTTGACCACTTACAGGGGCAACAGTGGATTGGGGAAGTGGCAGAAGTGCGGAGTAAACTATAAGCAGGCACCTGCGCATTGAAAGTGGTACCCTGTGGCAAGGGTGCACAGACACCCTTGCCACAGAATGAGCTAGCTCCTATCGTCAGAGTGGCAGTGTCGCCGAAGACAGCACCTCTCCTGATAGGCCGTCACAGATCTTTGTGTCATGATGGCATTAGTAGTCACCTAATACCGATTCTGGAGAAGGTCACTGTGACCCTTATTTTCTACACATCCAATTCATTCCAGGGAGCCACTGAAGTCATGTGTGGCATAATGGTATTGAGATCCAAGGTAACACTCTGGGGACCTGGGTTCGAATCCCACCATGGCAGATAGCGAAATTTGAATTCAATAATTCCAATTATTATAAAAACCCATCTGGTTCACTAATGCCCCTTTTAGGGGAGGATCTGCAGTCCTTACCTGGCCTAAATAGGACTCCAGACCCACAGCAATGTGGTTGACTCTTAACTGCCATCTGAACAAGGGCAATTAAGGATGGGCAATAAATGCTGGCCTAGCCAGCGATACCCATATCTCATGAATGAATTAAAAACAGGTCATTGCATCAAGATGGTGACCGCTTCAAAAACACTAGCCAATACATCCATTATCGCACTGATAATGCATTAAGGAGTGGGAAAGTTACCTGGGCACTTTGTGCCAATAGGCAGTCACATGCCTTAGCATAGGCACTTCAGATTTGGTCAAGGACAGGAGAATGTGACTACGAGTGATATAGGTATGGGGATCCAGAAAATGGCACCAGAGGAGCCTCAGCTGTTACAACTGTCAACAGGTTTGATGTTCTTGCAACTTGTGAGGACAAAAGCAGAGACTGCAGGAAACAGAATATTTTAGACCTGGTATTGTGTAATGAGACAGGATTAATTAATAACTTCATAGTAAAGGATTGCCTAGGCAACAATGACCATAACATAAACTCATAACATAAGTTTAAAGGTGAGAAGTTTGGGTTTCAAACTAGTGTCTTAGATTTAAATAAAGGCAATTACAAGGGTATAAAGAGAAGAGTTGGCTAAAGTGGATTGGGAAAAT
Organism: Carcharodon carcharias; assembly: GCF_017639515.1. Taxonomy (NCBI): domain Eukaryota; kingdom Metazoa; phylum Chordata; class Chondrichthyes; order Lamniformes; family Lamnidae; genus Carcharodon; species Carcharodon carcharias. The sequence goes on from NC_054469.1 coordinate 185,467,596, forward strand.
AGGCTAAAAGGAAACACTAGAGAAGCAGTGGCAGACATTTAAGGAGATATCCCATAACTCTCAAAGGTATATTCCATTGAGAAAGATGCATCTTCCATGTCGAACTAAGAAAGTTAAGGATGGTATCAAATTGAAAGAAAAGGCACACAATGCTGCGAAGATTAGTAGTAGACCTGAAGATTGGGAAAATTTTAGCAAGCAAAGGAAGACTAAAAAGGTGAAACTGCAATGTGAGATGTACAAAAAAACTTTAAAAGCTTCTGCAAGTATATATATAATATATATATATATAAAAAAGGGTATCTAAAGTAAGCATTGGTCCCTTAGAGGACAAGACTGGGAAACTTAAAACAAGAAACAAGGAAATGGTGGAGCCTTTGAACAAGTACTTCTGTCTTCACGTTAGAAGACACTGAAAGCATCCCAAGAACAGTAGAAAATCAAGGGGCAAAAGGGAGGAGGAACTTAAAACAATCACAATCACTAGAGAAAAGGTACTCAGAAAATCAATGGGATTAAAAGCTGACAACACCCCAGACCTGATGGGCTATAGAGATAGAGGCTGCATTGGTTATAATCTTCCAAAATTCCCTGAATTCTGGGAAGATCCCAGTGGATTGGAAAACTGCAAATGTAACACTACTATTTAAGGAAGGAGGGATACAGAAAGCAGGAATCTATAGTCCAGTTAGCCTTACATCTGTCATTGGGAAAATGCTGGCATCCATTATTAAGGAGGTAGCAGCAGGTCATTTTAAAAAATTAAAACTGTCAGGCAGAGTCAACATGGCTTTGTGAAAGGGATAATTATGTGTGATGACTTACTAGAATTCTTTGAGAATGTAACAGGCAGGGTGCATAAAGGGGTTGTAGTGTTTTAGGATTTCCAAAAAGGCATTTGATAAGGTGCACATAAAAAGGTTACTGCACAAGATAAGAGCTCATGCTATCAGGAGTTATTACATTAGCATGGATAGAGATTGGCTAACTGACAAGAAACAGTTGAGATAAATGGGTCATTTCCAGAATGTCAAACTGTAACTAGTGGAGTGACACAAGATCAGTGCTGGGGCCTCAAGAATTTATGATCTATATTAATAACTTAGAAGGGGCAGACTTGTGGACAAATTTACAGATTATACAAAGATGAGAAACAAAGCAAGTTGTGAGGCTATAAAGAGTCTGCAAAGGGATATAAATAGGTTAAATGAGTGGGCAAAAATGGGCAGATGGAGTACACTGTGGGAAAATGTGAGGCTGCCAACTTTGGCAAAAAGAATAAAAAGCAGAGTATTATTTAGATGGAGAGAGACTGCAGAATGCTGCAATACAGAGGGATCTGGGTATCCTTGTATGTGAAATCGCCAAAAGTTAGCATACAGGTACAGCAGTAATTTGGAAGGCAAACGGATGGTTTTTATTGCAAAAGGAATAGGGAACTCTTGCTATTCTCTTCCACAGAGAGACATGGAGTTTAGGTCATTGACTATATTGAAGGCTGAGTTAGACAAATTTTTGATCGACAAGGAGCTAAGGTCCTGGGGGACAGGCAGGAAAGTGGAGTTAAGGCCACAATAAGACCAGCCATGATCTTACTGAATGACGCAGCAGGCTCAATGGGCCAAATGACCTACTCCTGCTCATTATGATCTTTGACTGTCCAGATCAGATCATGTCAGAGACAGCCAGAGGATTCAAAGCCATTGCTGGATTCCCCCAGGGGCAATGTGTGATAGAGTGCATGTACATGGCTGTTGTGGTGTCTTTGATGAACGGACCACAGGAGACTCAAGTACAGATTACGATCGTTTATTCGAGCAATTGCAAGGAGAGCATCATCTCAATGCAGCTTGAGACAGTACTCTGCTAAACAACAAGTGTTCATCATATTTGTACATTATTGGTAACATACAAGAACAAGTTCCAGATTTCGATCTTGTCAACATATGGGTTTACATCAAACAGACAAGTCTCTGGTACAAAGGTACATGTATCATCTGACCCCACCTTCACCAAGGCAGAGACCTGCCTTCTTATCTAAGTTGGGACTATCTGTCGTTCCCCAATCTGTTGAAGAGCACACTTAATCTATGTTATTGCCATCCACTGACTCCAGTCTAACTCGCAACCTCCAATCTATCATATTTACATTCTTCTTCACCCAATGCGGCCTTGCTGATGCTTGCAAGCCCTGAGAATGTACAAGGTTCAGCATTCTCTCTGTCCCAGCCTGAACTTTAAATGTTAACTACTTAGCAATTGTGGTTTTGCATGCTGGGCTATTTTAAGTCAAGTCCCTTGACCATTACTGTATTCCTTTATTTCCCCCTAACAATGGCCATTAAGGCTCCCACAGACGAGGCAGCAGCATCTTGGACTTCCATTCCATCAACATCCAACTGGTATGTGACAATGGATCCTGGAAGCAGCCACAATATCTACGTGCTTAAGCACTCCCAGGTCCCTGAGCTTTTCATTACCCTTGCACCATCAAGCTTGGATTCTTGACAAAAAGGGCTACCCACTAAAGAGTTTGCTACTGCTTCCAGTGAGGAAGCTTAGGCAGAGGAGAAATCCAACACCAACAATGCAGTGACCTGAGCCACCATCAAGCAGACCATAGGTCCCCTTAAGATGAGATTCAGGTGCCTGGGTCATTCCGGGCTGGGGTGGGGATGGGGCAATTCCATAAGCCCCGGCGAGGGTCTCCCGGATCCAGGTGGCCTGTTGTGCTTGATAGAACATGGCACTGGCCAATGATGATTTAGTGGACGTAAGGCATCTTCAGGCAGGGAGGATGATGAGGAAGCTGTTGACCACCCACAGCACCGATAGACATGAGAGGCCTTGCAGAAGACGCAATGAAATAGGTGCAAGGGAGGCCTGGGCAACACACTCATATACATTTCAAATTACCTTTCCCACATCATCCTTCCCATCAAATAACGGTCCACCTTCAACCTCCACTTTTACCAAATACCGCAGTTGAAAGCCCAGGCTCCTGCACACAATGTCACCCTGTGCTTTTGCACGGGCAATTTGAAAATCATGCTCGCTTAAGTTCCTTCCACACAGCTCTTAGGGTGAGCCATGGTATTCCTGCACTTTCAGAGGGCCACCAACAATAAATGGAAATGTCACGAAAATATAAATGACACTTTTATTACAAACATTTCCACATACAAGCAGTAACTCCTTAACAATCTATTCATCCAGGAAACCCAGGTGCATCTAGTGGGTTTTCTTAATTCTTGTACAAGGGTTCCCACATCATGCTTCCCCCTTCATTGCCAGCTGCAGTGGATGAGACAGGTAAGGATGGTGGGGTCAAGGGTTAGTTTTTTTGAGGAGAGGGATGATGATGGCAGGTTTAAAGTTGAGGGGGACAGTACATGAAGAGAGAGAACCATTAACAATATCAGCTAACATGGGGCCAGAAAGGGAAGTTGGCTGGTCATCTGTTTACTGGGAGTAGGGTTAAAGGAGCAGAGATGGGTCCCATGGACATAATGAGTTTGAAGGGGACATGAAGGGAAATAGGAGAGCAACAAAGAAAGATACTACTTCTAGAATAGGTCAGGGGAGGCTTTAGAGGAAATGTGGCCCAGTCGATTCGTGGTAGAGAGAGAAGTGACAGAGGCAGATGATTGGATGGTTTCAATCTTAGTGACATAGGAGTCAATGAGCTTCCTGCCTTTAGTGTTGGAAGTGGGGGGTGGAGAAGAAAGGGGAGAGAGGTTTAAGAAAACAGTTTGCAGCAGAAAAAAAGCAGCCAGTGATTATCCTGGTATTCCAGGTTAATCCTGGAAACGTGAGGAGTTTTAGCAGGCGAGAGCAGAACCCGATGGTGCTTTATATGGTCAAACCAGATGTGGCAGTGAATGGTTACCTAGTTAATTGCCTGCCATATCCTTTCAAGTCTGTACTTCTTGAATGTAAGGGAGTGGAGATGATGCCTGTACTGAGGGAATGGACAAGGTGAGTGTGCAACAGTTTTATTGGGAACTAGGACAGCAAAGGTGGAGGTAGGGTAAAACTGAGAAAAATCAGTAGCTGCAGAAATGTTGCAGTGAACAGAGGTCCAAAGGTTAGATAATTGGAATGTTGAAAATGCTGTTGTAAGTGAATTGGAGGTTAGGCTGTCTAGGGGTAGAAACAGAAGGAAGTAATGGCGGGTCAAGGAAATGGGATATGGTGGAGAGTGGTACAAAGAAGTGATCAGACCTTACTGAACTGACATCCCAAATACTAAAGATGATTGGAATGCTTGGGGAGGATAGCAGGATCCCTTTGGAGAGGAGAGAAGGATCATTGCAAAATACCCCTAAAAATTATTAAAAATGATAGCTATTATATATTATTTTATAAATATAGCTATTATAGTTATTAAAAGGAATGCTATTGCCTTCCATCAAATGCTACATTCATATTTCATAAATATATTTTACAATGCTTTTTAAAAATAGGTTTATAATGTTTTTTTAAATAAAAGCCTAGAGTTTCCACTAGGTTGTGCTTTGTATAAAATCGGCCAACCGATAAAAGATTGAAGGGTTTGTTTTAAGCTCAAGTTATGTCGAGCACAATCTTTAACATTAGTTTAAAAACATCATTCTGGAAGCCCCATCTAGAAAACCGGACCTGCCCTCAAATTGGAAGAATGTCTGGCTGCTGATTGCACCCATTTAAGAAGGCTTTTCAAACTAAACCTTTTTCTTGATGCAAAAGCATTAGTTCGAAAAGGCTTTAAATATTAAATAAATATTTAATTTAAGTAACTGTACATTGGTGAAACTGGTAACAAAAAAACATTTCAGTGAGGTCCCTCACAGTTAGGGGACTAGGCACGGAGTGTAAATCCTTTTTTTGCAGTAAAACCCATTTTCATTTGTATTAGTAATTTTGCACCAGGTTACTGCTCTTAAATGCATCAATAAATATCTTCAAATGCAAGGAAAAATAAACAATTACATTCTATTATGTTGTGCAATTGCACTGGTTCATGGAAGATTTTACATTTATAATTATGCAGATGAGCAGAAACTTTGGCCAGGCGGGACCAGAAATTCTTGCCAAAAGTCTTTTTCGGCTTTTCGCCGGTTCGCCCTTGATCCATGATTTCACTTCGGAAAAACACAACTTGTGCCAAAGCAGAAACTACCCCATAAAATATCTACTTCTTTAGTTTTAAACATTCATGAGGCTGAATCTTCCATGGAATGGCAATCATCATTGGATTGCCACACCACTCCTAGTTATCTTAGACTGGAGCTCCACATTTCCCACCTGGACTTCCCATGTGTGCCTGTGAAGGAATACGGAATGCAGCTGCTCCTGGAGTCCTTCAGTTTAGTGCAGGAGCGTTGGGAGAAATTAAGCCATGCCCCCTTTTTGCGGCACTAGCTGCCGTATTCTGGCAAGTTTAAATATCCCAGTCACTCTGGCAAGCTAGGAGAGAAGGCAAGTGTGTAAGATAAGTGGATGAGGGGGTAGGGTGGGTGGGTTGGGGCTTGGTGTCAGGGTGGTGAGGGAAAAAAAGTCTGTAGTATAGTCACCCAGGAGTTAGAACTGGTTTTAATCCTTCTAACTTTTCCAGGGTAACTATTCTGGCAAGTGAGTCGGAACCGACATTAAATTAGAGTTTTGGAGGATTCCATTTGCAGGGTAATTGCCCAGCAGAAATTGAAACTTCCCGGGCAATTCCCATGTAGCTAGTGTGTGCGGACCTCTGTAGGGTTCCGCAGTGTATCTTCGGGATACAATTCTCCAGGGAATGAAGATCTGGGCCAAGATATCTAACATTTAGTAAAAACCAAATCCATTTATACAATTATTCAAATATGTCCAAGCTTTTTTTCTGCCAGTTGAGTTTGCTTCATTCATAAGATCAACTCATATCTGTTTCAGCTGCTTTCTCTTACATTGCCTAAAAGTACAAAAACAAAGTGGTTATAGTAAATGATATAAGTTGAATTTATTTATAGTCACTATCCTTGGTCCATGATAGTAATGACATTGCAGGGCCAATTCAGTGAGGTCCCGTGAGGAATCTATGATTCCTGCCTGATCTCTAAATTGCTCATTTCATTATAACAACATTAGCTCTACAGGAGAGAAAATGATCTTATTGCTAAAATGTCAATCACTGAACCCATAGCAATTTGCATTTATTCACCTACTTAGTGAATTTCAAACACTAGTTTGACCAGCCCAATATTACTCCCAGGTGCCCTATCCCAATCATCACACATTTATTGCTATTCATTTCAGTCCTATTCAAATCCACAAATCTTGCATTCTTCTTATTTCTTCCAATACAATAGCTTAGAAAATAGATTGTGCTGCTCCCATTTTATTGGCATAAAACATGCGCCCAAGGCACCAATATCCTGGATGGTGTGTGACATTCATTCTGCGCCAGAAGACTCGTTTGGGCTCCTTTGCCCAAGGCACCTGCCTGAATCAGATATTAAGCTTTTAACAGATGCAAATTCATGCTCTTTTGGAAAATTGTACTGTCCAGGCACACTGCTGTCAGTTTCTTCAGGTGCTTAGCGGCCAAATCCAACATTTCGTGAAGGGACTATTAAAGGCTGCCACCTGAAGTGTTATATCTTAAAGTTTTCATTTGCCTTATTACAAAACCTGGAAGAGCAAATTGCACCTCCCCAAAAGCCAGTAACCCAACTGCTCCAGGACCTCAGTAAGTGCCCAATCTGGTTGACTTCTGTCCCCCACCATGCCAGCAATAAGGATGTGCTATGGTCCAGCTGCCTGTCTCATTCGGCCTGGGCAGAGTATTGGATCACACTCCGGATTGAACCTGCTCCAATTTCTAGTCCATTGCATCTGTCAGTGTTAAATTTCACCTCCCACTTGTCTCATTCCTTGGTTAATGACCCTCATTTGTTATAACCTCACTGGTTATAGCCATGGACTACTAACCCAGTGATCGTAAGGCTAAATAAAACTCTGGTGATATGGAATCCAATAGCTTCACGCTAGTGTAATTGGCCACATAAAATGTCTGTTGCAAAACAATTTGCTTTTTTTCACCAACTTGCTGGTGAGTTTCAAACAAAGAGTGAACAGAGAAGAATTATCTCTTGGCAACATCACAATGAATTGAATGAACTAAAATCATGCTCCTGATGAGGAGTCTCTTCTGCCTGGAAGACATCCCAGGAATTCTGATGCCACTCATCATAATTTTCTGTCTAAATGAAATGCTAGAAACTCAAGGAATGTGAAGCCTCCCTCAGCTCCAGATATGAAGTTCCTGCATTTGACGATCCCTACTAGGAGAGATTTTGTCAGATCTGCTTTTATACCAGTCTGAACACAATTCTTACATTAAAAACACTGTTCTGCTGAAGTCATACGGACTCGAAACATTAACTGTCTTCCTCTCCACAGATGCTGTCAGACCTGCTGAGTTTTTCCAGCTATTTTTGTTTTTGATACACAATTAGCCAATAGCCCAGAATTAAATGAATCTTAAAACTGATAATTTAGAACTCTTCAGATACAGTCTTCCAAAAATAAAGAAAATGTCAAGGTTCAAAATTAGAATAGTGAAGTCCCACTCACCTTTAAAGTAGATCAAAAGCATGACTAGAACTACAATCACAATAGAAATGCCAATACCTAAAGAAAAATAGTTGGAGAACGATATAACAAAATAAATAGATTGTTTTGTGCCAGGATTCCTTGATCACCACATTTTCTTCCTTCTATATACACAAATAGACACAAGCAAAGCAATCTTTTGGCACTTGTAATAAAAACTTGCACTTATTTAGCACTTTTCACTTGCTCAGACATCCCAAACTTTTTCACAGCTAATTAAGTGCTTTGTGAAGTGCTGTCACTTATTATACAGGCACATGGCAGCTAAATTGCACAAAGAAAAACCCTACAAACAGCAATGAGATAAAATTACTAGATAAATTTGTTTTGGTGATTTTGGTTGAGGGACGTTGGCCAGTTCTGAGAGAATTCCCTTGCCCTTATTCAAATTGTGCCATTGAATCTTTAATGCACAGCTACAAGAACAGATGGAGCCTTGGTTTAACATCTCACCCGAAAGGTACCTCTGACAGTACAGTACTGTCACTGAGTATTACACTGTCACCACAAGCTTCTGATTCACAACTGATGCTTGTTGTCAGAATACTATTTAAAATACCTTTGGCAGTTTATAAGAGCAAAACTGTTCCTAATTTAGTGCAAATTAGCATTAGACTCACAATCCTACTCCAAAAAAATGTCACAGCATGCCTAATGCAATAAATGGAACTATCAAGCCATTATTAGCAGGGGTCTTTTTTGAAGCCAGAATTGATCATGTTTATGAATCATTTCAATCTAACTGTTAAGACTTCACTAGGAGATTGAGGTTGATATTGGATGCCACTAAAACTCCCCACTTTTAGGCGCATATATTCAACTCTCTTCCCATCTGTTCCCACAAACCTCTTCCCATCTTTTCATCTGCCATGTAGCAGCCGATTTCACTACTCTCTCTATGTCCTCCTGAAGTCTGTTACTATGCTTGTCACCATTTACTGCTTTTCCTTGTTTTCCCAGGACACTAATGATTTAAGAATTTGTGCCCCTATCCGATTTAGATTTATTTTTCAGGTGGCCCCCTTAATCCCAACAAAATGCATCACCTCTTATTTATCAAAATTGAAATTCAATTGCCATTCACAAGCCCATTCTGTAAATTTGTTGATGCCTTGTATTTTGCTGCAGTCTTCCTCAATATTTGGTGGTTCTAATTTTTTAAACAGCACTAAAATTATAAATTGAGAAGAGTGCTACTCCATCAACTTAAGAAAAGTTTAATTGCTTATACATATCCTGCGAGAAAAGGTGGAAGAGAAGGAGAATCAAGGAGAAGCGTGGAGACTATTTAAACCTGGTCCTGGAGTAGGCAAAGGTAAGACATAGAAAGTAATCTCTGAGCGCAGGGAGAAAGCCACCAATGCCCAGAGGAGGAAAGAAACAAAGGGTGGTCAAACAAAAAAAACATGAAGGTGGTCAAAGCCATTGGGAAGATTTAAGGAAAAATGTCAAAGTGAAAAACAAGAATGAGAGTGAATAAATGGGGAGACGGTAGCATAGTGGTAATGTCACTGGACTAGTAATCCAGAGGCCTAGGCTAATGCTCTGGGGACACCGGTTCGAATCCCATCATGGCAGCTGGAGGAATTTGACTTCAATTAATTAATAAATTCAATTGATTAATTAAAAATACAAAGCTAGTCTCAATAATAGCAATCATGAAACTATCAATTGTTGTAAAAACGTTCCTGGTTCACTAATGTCCTTTATGGAAGGAAATCTACCATCTTTACCCATTCTGGCTTACATGTGAAGCAAGCTACTCGGTTCAAGAGAAATTAAGGCCTTACCAGCAGTGCCCACATTCCATGAATAAAATAAAATAAATGTAGTCATTAAACAAGGAATCGCCTTCATAAAAAAAAAACAGCCCTTAGTGTGCAGACCTCCACAGCCTAATCTCCAATCTACATTCCTATCAAATAAGACTCCATACTAGGCTGCACAATTTTGAACCTTATATCACAATATTTACTTGTCTCAAGATCTTGATGTGACGGGGCCACTATTATCCATCCCTTTCTAATCCATCCAAAACACTTGTGTCCCTCTCTATTTCTACCAACAGATTGCATTTTTCGGTATTAAATTTAATCTACCATTTGTCTCTCTCCTTGCTTAAGGAACATATTAGGGGTCTATTGGTTATAGCAGTGGATGAACATTCCAGCATCCACAAGTTAAAATCCCACCATTGTGAAATTAAATTCATTAAATTTGTGACCTAACAATAGCAAAATTACCATGAAAACTATTGGATTGTTGTAAAATTGGCTCACCGATATCCTTCTGAAGGACAGATTTCTATTGCACCTACTCAGTCTGGCCTACACATGACCCGAGATACTGAATCATATTTTCAGGACTGGATCAGCAATAACTACTGCCCTGTTTAAGGTACAAAAACAAAGGTTGCCAAAATCCTACATGTCAGCTTTTACTGCTCGTTCTATTTTAATGTCACCCACAAATGTGATAATCTAGCAGCCGGTTTAGTATCCAGGGCCTAAATTTTCAGCTCGGCAGGCAGGTGCAATTGGTGGGCCTGGGAGCAGTAAGGAAATGGACCGCTGACCACGATTTCACGCTGGCTGGCCAGTTAATGGCCAGCCAGCATGAAGCGTGTGCTGATACGATCAGTGCTGCCTGGGCTGGGGGACGGAGGAGGGTGAGCGCTAAAGTCAGCACGGGCGTGGGGGAGCATGGAATAAAGCTCCCTGAAGGCAGGGAGCTGAAGAATTTAAATACAAAACAAAGATTTTAAAATCCAGAAAAAATGCCCACGCATCAAAAACAGTTAGCTGAACATATATAACAACATTTTTTGGACAGAATTTTCATTTATTTTTACTTAATGACAGAAACCTCATCCCGCCCTTGGATGAGGTTTCCTGAAAAATGCAAAGTCCGCCTGGCCGACTCGCCTGCCCACCAACCATAACTTGAGGGCAGCAAAAAATCTCCATTAATTGTGCGGTTAATGAGCTTAATTGCCCTCTTGATTGTCGGCGGGCATGCTTCTGAGTTTAGCGCATGCCCGCCAACCAAAGTAGCACGCAAATGTTGGGACACTCATCCAATGTCATTGGGTGCTATTTTACACTTGAGTGTGTTGGGCACTCGCTCATATACCGAGCGAAAAATTCTGCCCCAGGTTATTTATCTGAATCAGAAATAGAGCTCCAAACACTTAAGGAACCCGGTAAATTAGCATGTGCACCTTAAATTGGTGCTTACAGTGTCCATAAAAAACAAAAACCAAAACCAAAACCAAACCCATTAACACACATTAAACTGGGCTGCTCCTAAAGGAGCCTTAGGAGCATGGGCAGCTAGTTCACTAATACTGACACCAAACTGCCTCACATTGATGCAGATATGGCACATCGATTAGCAATAACATGAACATGTCCACCTCTTATTCATAAAATGCTAAGATCTAAATTTTTATGATTTACCTATATGCATATGATTCTCCACTTTTAATTTTGGTGGTTGGGACTCTGTATAGAAAGAGATATCAAAAAATGCACGATTAATCATGACTGGAAATCACACCATGCAGGTATAAGGCATTCAGTAGTCTGCCCAGAAATAATTGCAAACAGCTTACCTGGAGTGACTGCTGTCAGGTTTGGAAAGGAAGATACCCGCTCCTGCATATCTGCTAGAAAGGAAAAATTTGGGGATTTAACACCTTTGATCAATTAAGAAATTCAGAAAAAGGTAGTAATTTCCGTGTAGATGTAATTTGTCAATGCTACTGGACTCAATGTCTTGATTTCCTTCTAAACTGTCTTAAATAGCAACCCCTCCTCCTGCGTTCTCTTCTCTAAGTAAGGTTCATGTCTGGTTAGAATGAAGAGAAAGAACTCACTTAAATATAAATAAAGAGCTTCTATACATGTTGTCCCTTTCATTTCTTTTTAAGGTGTCAGTTTAACCCATTGGTAACTTATCTCTTGGTCAGAAGGCTGTGGGTTCAAGCCCCACTCCAGGGACTCAAGCACATAATCTAGGCCTATTCTTTAGTGCAGTGTTGAGGGAGGATCTTCCTTCTCAGGTGGATCTAGGAGATCCCATGGCTCCATTCAAAGAAAAGCATGGGCGTTCTCCCAGTAACTGAGCAACAATTATATCTCAAATAATATCTCAAACAGATTGTCTGGACATCAAATTACTGTTTTGGGACCTGCTTGTTCATAAGTTGATGCCAAGTTTGCTACATATAAAGTATATACATTTGCTACATACATTTCTAAAGTACTGGAATGTGGAGAAAAGAATGTGAAAGATACTAGAGATGTAAATTCTCTTGTTTTTTTTTAATACATTTGCAAGTTCTTCACCTCAAATAAACTACTTTTGAAGTGAAGTGCAGTCACTATTGATTGATCTATGTATGCAGCAAAATCCCACAAAGAGGTGAGTTGAATGGCCAAATTAATCAGCTTTTGTTTATGTTGGCTGATGGAGAAATGTTGACAAGAAAAGGAGAACTCCTGCTCTTTATTTGAACAACACCATCATGGTATCTTGTATGTTCATCGGAAAGGTAGCGTCTCCAACAATGTAATATTCTCTTTGAATTGCACTTCAGTTTAGATCATGTGTTTACATCCAGGAATAGTTTCGGAATGAATTAATTTCCAATTCAAAAAGTAGGGTGCTACCAATGGAGCCATTCTACAGTTCTGCTGTGGCAGAATGAGTAATTGGGCCAAGCCAAAACCCAGCTCAACGGAGGTAGATGGTGAATTAAATCCCAAAAGACTCCAACTGACACTCAGCATGGAACCCAATATGTTGAGCTTTCGGAGATGTAAGCGGATGAGGGGAGTGATGCTGTATCCGAGATGGACTGCACACACCCGCCATTACCAAAACATCCCTACTTATCTGGAAATGGCTGAGGAGAACAGCCTTGGAGGCCAAGCTTCACCAGAGAAGCAGTGATAGTCCTATGCCACCAGCTAACAATCTCTACCACGGTCCACTACACAGCACTACAGGTGACAGTCAAGGTCAGGACATTCCTGAACTTGACAGTTTCCAGTTCTTTCCATGTCATTGAAGTGATATTTGTAATAGTTGTGGAATCAGTGCCTTATTCACCAGAGGAAACATCTTCATCACTTTCCTGACAGTAAGGCAATAATAGAATGTGAAGGAACTGCAAAGGATCCCAATCCATCAATGTCCAAGTGGTCAGTGAAGGGCAAATTAGGATCATGCATCTCAATAGATACTTCCCAAACAAGAGTCAGAATTTATTCATTTTATTGCAACCCCTATATCTGATTTATTTGAAGGGGAAAGTAGACTGGATAAAAAGTAATCTAGAACCCTGGTAGATGACTTGCAAGAATCACAGTCACACGTACCTACTATATAGTGATAATAGAATAATGTTTTGGTATCTTCAGGCAGCATTTCAGATGTTTGTACATTAGTAAATGGACTAGCAGCACAGCTTCACCAAGGTCTCCAAGACCATCAATGTCTGCAGCATTTTATAGAAGTTTAACAAAAACACTTAACCATGGAGATGAAGGCAAAACAAGACAATGAGAAACTGTGGCAGGTTGAAAGACAACACATCAGCCTGTCAGAGGAGAGATTCACTTGTGTACCTCAAAAAACCAATTAACCAACCATTTTGATTCACCTAATACACCATCTCCATTATCTACACCATCTCAATTACAATAGTTGTTCTTCCTTTGATTTGTTGCTACTTAATTTTCACCAACAAAAGAAAACTTTCGAGACAAAGGTCAAATAAAATCGCAAAAGCAAAATGCTGAGAATGCTGGAAATCTGAAATAAAGCAGGAATGCTGGAAGTCAGCAACAGGTCAGGCAGCATCTGAAGAAAAGTCACACGGACTCAAAACATTAACTCGGTTTCTCTCTCTGCCAGACTATTTCCTGCAGTTTCAACGTAGGTTTACTAAACGGTTTCTTGGATTGAGGGGAATCGCCCTCTCAGGCAAGATCGGGAGGCTAGCCCTACATTCCTGGGAGTTTAGAAGAAGAGGTACAGGGACCCGACCTGCAGAGAGTGGTCAGATCAAAAAGGGATGCTTGGGACACCCCCACATATGATAAGATTTTTCATTCCAGTGAAGCGACTGAACAATTCCCCACCCAGAGGCCAGCTGAATCACAGGCTGGGCCTGCAGTCGAATGGAAAGCCACTCAGTGAAGGCCCATCCAGCAGGCAAGGCCATGCCAGAGTTAGTGGTGAGTGGCGTGGTTAACCAGGTGAAAGGGGGACAAGGCACCTGGAGTCCTAGCCAGGTTTTCATTTCTCTACAATGAGCAAGGAGGTCCAAATGAACCTCGCCTTGCTGGAGGAAAGGCAGTTTTTTGCATTTGGGGCCTCCTCTCAGTGTTCTTGATGGTGACAAGCTTCTCCTGTGCTGCTCAGCCAGTGTCACCAGTGCTTCAGGATGCAGCAACAATGGGGGAGGCTCATGCCACCGGGCAGAAGTCTCCTCAATGTCAGAGCCCTCATGTCAACCAGAGAATGAGCGACAAGGTCATCTAGGTCAATGAAGCACCAGAGTCAGCAGCCTGCCTCCAGCATAGCTGATAGTGATCGGGGAAAACATCACAGTGCAGCACCCATAAGTGAATGATGAAATTACTATATACACAGAAGGACCATCACTGGTGTTTGATGCATGTGTAAGGTGGAGTGTTGTGTTGTTCACCTGCTCTTTAATAAATTAGTCAGTTATGATGCGTTTGACTTAATGCACGCACTGGGAACCAACTTACAAAGATTAGGCACAAAGCCACTTGACCTTCTCATGAAAATCATTGGCCCTTGCAGTAGAGGTGTCTAGAGGTAAGGCACTGGGAACATATTCAGTGTTTAGTAAATAGTCCAGGACAGATGATGGTTGTGGCCTCCATATCATGTTTTAGAATGACCGAAGAAGGCCCTTAGCTGAACCATCTCAGAATAAGGGTCTCTCTTGTTTCTCTGGCACTCACTTTCTGCTGCCCATCATGAAGCATCACTATGGTAGTATTCATTGTCTTGCTCATCCTCAGAGTCATTGCTGGACTCATCTGAGGAAGCAGAGTGGCCTTCCATGTCCTCATCCACAAGGTCTTCGCTTCGCAGTGCCAGATTGAATAGCGCACAACACATGACGACCAGGGAAACCAGACCAGGATCTGGAATGTTCTGCAAAGTGCCAGCACAGCAGTTGAGGCAACGGAACCCCTCGAACAGACTTATTGTTGTTGTGCTAGTGGCATTGACCCCCCTCTTCTGCCTGAGACCATGGATGTCTAATTGGCATCAGGGCCACCTCTTCAGCAGGTATTCTTAGTCACCCATTAACCAGCCATTCAGCTATGCAATGGGCACAAAGAGCCGTGGTACCTGGGAGTGCATCATGACTACTCCCAGGGTACTACATGTACATCTGCAGGATGCACTGATGTTGCAACAATCCACAGTGTGAAAACATTTCCAACTGACAAAAGCATTTAGCTGGCCCATGGGTGCCCTAATGGTTACATGTTACAGTCAATGGTCCTTTACATCTTAGGGAAGCCAGCCACTGCTCAGAAAACTAACACTCTCTCTGCCTTGCTCTCATCATCAGTGGTGAAATGTATGGAGGTTTCCATTCTCCTGAACAATGCCTCCTTTACAACTTTAATACAATGTGGGCTGACAATTGCAAAATGCCTGCACAGATCACCTGCAGATACCCAAAAGAATCCAGAGGCATAGTAGTTCAGAGTCCACATCACCTTCAGCGACATCAGCATTACCTAGCCTCCCACACAGTTGAAATTGATCTTCCCACCAATCATACCACATATCAATGTGACTGCCTCCCTGGATAGACAAAACCAACTGTGGGACTGGCGCTCTCTCATCTGAAGATGCACTGCCTGCAGACCCTTCCCTCAAGGTAGTGTTTTCTCTTGACTCACATCTGCCAACGTTGCCCTCCTGGGTCTTCAGCATCATCAGGATGCTCATGTTGTGGGCATGCTGGCAGCTGATAACCTACAGTTCTCTTGTCCCTCCTCCCTTACTGAAGGAACCTGAGTGGACTATTCCTATAGGTTCTGTTGCTGCAGAGAGCCCCAAAATCGTGTTTCCTTGGTTCGAGTCCATCTTCCAAGCAAGTTTCTCAGAAATGCCCCCTTTGATTCCTCAGCATTAAAACTGGCCAATATTAAGACACTGGACACCCTCACAAACCTTTCCTGCAGACTCAGCTGCAAACTTCTACTCTTCAATCTTCCTCTTTGTTACTCTGCTTTACATCCCACCCTGAGGCACTGTGAGGTGCCCTGCCACGATTCCTGGCTGTCTGTGCGACAACTATTAAATCACGTGGGCTGCATTAAAATTGGAGGGGAATAATTATTTAAATTAGATTATAGTTGGCTTTGTCTGTCAGACCTACCTGCATTCAGTAATGTCGGATTCAGATGCAATGACAGTAATAAAATGAGGGACCATGTCCCTTTAAGAGAATGCAAGTGTACTGATCATGTGTCAGCACTGACAAATCACTGTACAGTGTGGGCAACTGGGAACTGTAAGTCTAGTTCTGGGGGTTTCTGGGTGAGCACGTATGATCTGGTGCTCTGCCCTATGTCTCTATACACCATCACTGTTTATTCTTACATCAGTCTCTCTCCATTATTGATTGCAAGCAGCAACTGAGGAGAACATAGGAAGGCGTGCAGTTAGAATTCGGTTGGCCAATGAACTCATTTACCCAGGATATAAAGGTGGCGATGAGGATAAAGAACATGAGAAAATAAATTTCAAGGCGAGTGAACGATGCACTGGAAAAAGCATCTGTGCTTACCTTGTTAAGTATGCGACAGCCAGCAATCGGAGCAGAAAGCAGTGCTGCAGTTTAAAATTTTTTAAAAACCTGTAGAATTGTGACGGCGGGGGTCCCGCCAAAACCCGAAAAAAAAGTGCGAAACACAGCGCAGAAAAGCCGACAGCTGCAGAGGCAGAGTTTTAAAAAAAGGTGACTGCTCTTAAAGCGGCAATGAATTTAAAAGGGTAAATACATGAAAAATGGCTCTGGACAGAAAATTATAAGAGACCCCAGAGAGCGCGCAACACCCTGGTAAGCCAAACACCTAAATTTGTCATTATCTGGAAAGCCCATCGGAAGTGCAATCCCCTTGCAGTCACTCATGATGCTGCAGCTCGGGCTTGTCGATCCATTTGACTCCATTTGAGATGGCTGGTCTCAGTATTTTGAATGCCTAGTTTTTTTTAAAACCACTAATGACATCGCGGGGGAGGAGAAGGTAGTGATTCTTTCGTCCTCATGCAGGAGCAAAATGTACAGGCTGATCGGCAGCCTTTCTTCACCTAGCGTCCCAGATCCGAAGACTTTCAATGAGTTAATAAAAATTGTACAGAACCACCTGAGACCAAAGCCCTCAGTTACTATGCAACGCTTCAAGTTCAATTCAAGGAACGGGCTTCCAGGGTAGATAATAGCTGACTATGTGGCCATTTTAAAGGCATTAACTGAGCATTGTGAATTCGGAACATCCATTAGTGATATATTGAGAGACCAGCTGATATGCGGAATTGGAGGGGATACTATCCAAAGGTAAAACCAAAAAACTGCGGATGCTGGAAATCCAAAACAAAAATAAAAATATAAAAATACCTGGAAAAACTCAGCAGGCCTGGCAGCATCTGCGGAGAGGAACACAGTTAACATTTCGAGTCTGTATGACTCTTCAACAGACTCGAAACATTAACTGAGTTCCTCTCTGCAGATGCTGCCAGGCCTGCTGACTATCCAAAGGTGTTTGTTAGCCGAACCTACTCTAGACTTCAAAGAGGCATTAGAATTAGCTACCACGATGGAGAGTGCTGTCAGAAATTCCAAAGTTATAAAAGATACACAAAATGGCACCATCCATCTGGTTGAGTGGGACAATGAGGCAACAAAAGGTGCAAAAACTTCAGACTCCACGGAAAGGCGGGAAATGCTCTCTAGCTCCAGACCATTGAAAAACAACAGTACTGCAGTGAAAACCCACAAAATGAATGAGAGAAATATATCCAGAACTCCAGTGAGTGAATGACAACTCAAACAAGCTTTTTCTGCCACCACTATGGCCACGTAAGGCAACACTGCAGAAAAAAGCTAAAATAATACTATAAAGGCAAAGGGAAAAATTGTGAAATATGCCTCATGGAAGAAATAGAATCAGACATCCATTCGTTATATAATCTCAAAGTGGGTAGAGCTGAGCCAATCCAAGTAGTCATTACAGTTAACGGACAACTCATTAAGATGGAAGTTGATACGGGAGCATCGATGTCCATCATTGGAGAGCATACATTTAGATATCTGAGTAAAGGAACCTATCCTTTGAAGTTAGAAATCTCGGACACAAAGTTGAGGACATACACAGGTGAAGAAATAAATGTAACAGGAGTATGTCAAGTCAAGGTGCAGTATGAGGAAGTGTCTGCAAAATTACCCCTATTTATAAAGTTATGCAGGGGACCGGGTCTCCTCAGAAGGAACTGGCTGGGAGAGATAAATCTTGAGGGCCCACGAAGTTCCCAATTTGAAACCAGAAGTGTTGCTGCAAGACCCAACGGCAGAAGCCCATAGAAGTGCTACACTGGGACAGAGTTCAAACTGAAGTCATCCTTCGAAAGTAAATGGAAAATCTATTAAAGGACTTTCGTGCGCTACAAAATTCAATCATCTCCCAAAATTTGTGCCACAAAAAAGATATGAAGAAGAAAGAGTTAAACTTGTCTATGCCCAAGTTAAGGAATGAATTAGCTGAAAAAGGGCAACCATATGCGATTCTCCAGGGAACTATTAATGGGAATAGGAAGGAATTAGAAAAGCTGAAGCAGCAGCTGCGTAAAAGCCCTGAAGTTTTAAAGCCAGATTGCCCTGAATTCTCAGAAGACTTGTTGGAAAACCCAACTACTGAACTCATTCACTTTCAGCTTGCGCCAGAGTCCACTCCAGCCAACAGCGAAATTAAAGAGAAGGCAGAGATACAGGTCAGTGCTACTAAGAAAAGCACATGCAGGAAGAAAAAGAGAAATTGACAGTCCTTGGAAAGAAAAACAAAGGGAAATTTTTTCCTTTTCCTCTTTCTCCTCACATATCATGTAGCTCATCGCTGTATTGCTTTGTGGTTGTTGCCCTTTATCTGTTTCAGCTTGGAGGGAAGTGGCAGCAGGAGTGAATGTGACTGCACCCGGAAGATGGTGAAATCATCCACTGAGGGATATAGTGGGCAACTTCCCCTGAAAAGGTTTCGGAAACACCAGCCAAGAGTGTTGGGCTACGATGTCCAAACTATCAAAGAAGGCCTCTTGAGAGACTTGACCTATAAATAGTTATTGCATAAATAGTTAATGTGTTTTAAACTTGTTAGCTGTACTTTTAAGTAAAGGGGGAGGGATGTGGTAAGGTGAGGTACCCTGTCTTTTTAAGAGAATGTAAGTGTACTGATCATGTGACAGCACTGATGCATCACTATACAGCGCGGGCAACTGGGAACTGTAAGTCTAGTTCTGAAGGTCTCTGAGTGAGCATGTATGATCTGGCACTCTGCCCTATGTCCCAGTAAACCATCACTGTTTATTCTTACATAAGTCTCTCCCTGTTATTGATTGCAAGCAGCAATCGAGGCAAATATAGGAAGGCGTGCAGTTAGAGTTCGGTTGGCCAACAAACTCATTTACCCAAGACATAAAAGGGACCTGATGTCAGCAATATGATGTAATGCTTGATCAGGAGGGACTGCCATCTTTCTCCCAATTGTTAAATTCTGCCCCTTGTTTAGAATGGCATCAATATTATTCAGCAGCCACCTCCTGTAATTCAGTGCAGCTTCCCTTTAAGAGGGACAGCCTACTTTAAGAACAGGAGGCTGACTATCATGTGCCTTCTGCACAAATCAGCATGGCCCCCTGCAGAGCACAGAGGCAGCCAGTGACAGATGCTAGGCCCTCTACCAAATTTGTGTGCTGAAGACCCCCAGTGAAAATTGACATGGGCAGGGAGTGAATCATGATTCCTGAGCCCAAAAACCAGGACAAATCTCAGTCTATTTTATGACCACAGGACATTCTAAAGCGCTTTAAAGCCAATGGAGTCACTGTTTTAATGTAGGAAACGTGGTTTGCACATAGTGAAGTCCCACAAATATTGTAGTAATGACCAGATAATCTGTTTCTTTAGCTGTTCCTTAATGGATAACTATCAGTCTGGGCACTGGAAGAACTCCCTTTTCCTTCTACAAATACCACTGTGGAATCTTTTACTTGAACCTGAGACAGCAAGTCTCTGGAGCGGGGAATTAAGCCAGTGGCCTTATGACTCGGAGGCTAGAGTGGCTAGAGTACTTTCACTGAGCCACGATTGAAACTAAATTGCAGCAGTCCATAAAATCACACCAGATGTATTTGCAATGATAATTAAGAAGTCAGATTTAGTAGCTACCCTAAGATTGGGTAAGCTTAGCTCATGCATGCAAAGCCTTCACTACATTCTTTGGACATTATTCTCTTTTATAAGACTAATGGCAATCATTTGAGCAAGCTTCAATACCACATGTATTTCAAGCTCTGATCAAGTTACAGAACATTTTTAAACAACATTTCAAACTCAACGCTGTATACCTTATATAAATGTAGTTACATCCTAGTTAATATAATAAAACAGAAATTAAAAATAAAAATAGCTGCAAAAAAAAAGAGACTTTCCAAATTTCCTGTTTTGAGTGCTGCCAGTTTTTCATGGGAGGTCATCACTGCATCTCCCTGACTCAGAGATTTGAAATTTTGAACAGTATTGTTCCTTCTTTGGTTGGCAGCCTTATGACAATGTAGATGGCTTTCAATGCCTATGGCCAGCGTGCGCACACACACACACGCTCTCTCTCTCTCCACCCCCCACAGTAAGTCCCTGTCATGGAGTTGCCTAAAAATGCAAACGGTCCTGATCATGGAATTTTTTTTTATATTCCATCATGGGATGCGAGTGAGGCTGGTTGGCTAGCATTTATTGCCAATCCCTAATTATCTTTGTTGAGAGGGCATTTAAGAGTCAACCACATTGCTATGGGTCAGGAGTCACATGTAGGCCAGACCAGGTAAGGAAAGCAGGTTTCCTTCCCTAAGGCACAATGGTGAACCAAATGGATTTTTACAATAATCAGCAATGGTTTCATGGTCATCATCAGACTTTTAATTCCAGATTTTAATTGAATTCAAATTTCACCATCTGCCATGGTGGTATTCAAACCCAGAGCATTACCCTGGGTCGCTGGAATACCAGTCCAGTGACAATACCACTGCCTCCCCCTGCCAACAATATGGTTCCAGGCACATCCTAATGGCAGCTGGAGACAGTCAAATCTCTGCTGGAGTTTAGTTTATATATTTTATTTGTCCTTTCTTTCACCATGTAGGATGTATAATCATACAAAAACAATATAGTCTCAAAAAAATATATACTGATAGAGCAAGGTGAAGCTTGTGTGGATCCAAGACAGACCATTGGTCTAATTCTGTGCTGCAAATTGAATGCAAAATATAATGGGCCAGAACTTCCAAAGAGTGGCAATCACTGTCGGATTGCCACTCTGCTCCTTTTTTCCTGCTTTATTCAGGAGTTGCATCTTCCTCAGCTCACTTTATGATTCGGGCCAGGTAAGAGAAGTGCAGTGCAGCAGGTTCCCAAGGCCTTCAGTGAGGGCAGCAGAGTCAGAGGAAAGGAAGCCACACCACCTTTTTTGCAGCACTCGCTGCCATAGTTTAAAGGACCCAGCCACTTTGAGAAGCCAGAGAGAAGGTAAGTGTGTAAGCTAAGTGGGTAGGATTGGAGGTGTCACTGGTATAGTTACTCAGGAGTTGGAAGTGCTTTTAATTCTAACTTCTCCTGGGTAATTATTCTGGTAGACAGTCGGAACCATCCAAAGTCTCCAATTTAAATATTGGAGTATCAGATGGCTCCCAGTGCAGTGTAATTGCCCATCTGAAGTTTGAGCTTCCTGGGCAATTGCCAGCAGCGTGGCAGTGGAATCTCCCAGTGCATTTTCTGGGGTGCCTCTGGGTAGGAACCCCCAGAGATCAGAAGCTGTGGGCTGTTGTGTCCAAAATTGAATCATATTCTATTTCAAATGGTCAGTAATGTAAATCCAAACGGATACTTGCCTTTAAAGTGCAAGCTGAACTCATCCACCTAAATTTATAACAAGAAAAGAAGATTAGAAAAGAAATTACTGAACATTAAAATTAAATATCATTTAATGATTTTCTCCCCCTTTAATCTTACCTGATTGTCTTTTGTGCATCTGTATGTATATTTTACCAGTGTATATTTTATTGCAGTGCAATTAAGCCATATCTCATGATACCATAGATTTATACAAGGCTCAATACAATTTAATGGTTTGCCTTTTTCCAAAATAGCAATGGGTCTGTTCTGTGAAAAACAAAATGACCCCATTAGTATGTTTCATTTCTGGGTTGTAAATTACCTCTTGCAAATAGAATTCAAATTTACTACAAAATTAGAAATAATATGCATAGTAAACAACCATAAACAAAGAAAGTAATTGAAAGTAATTCTGGACACAACCCCCTAACGCATCAGCAAAATGCTCTGAACAAATCTATGTAAACCCCACTTTACATAGACAGTAAAGGGCTGGGGTCGAGCGTGGAGGTGAGGAGAAAAATGGTGAAGGACAGAGGTGCGAGGTACTGCCTTTACTCAGTGGCGGCAGAGGAAATTTCAGCCAAAGTGCAGCTTTACTTCCCATTAGACATTGAACAAGCTGAAACCTCTAAAAAGATTTCAAATTGTAAAACTTACATCCACATTCCATTCTTTTTCTTCCTGCCATCCAAATGAGCAGCCAGAAGAGATGTTTTTGGTCTTAATTCTACATTCATTTCCAATATGAGTGATTGGATAAGTTTTCTCTTGAATCATTGCTTCTTCAGCAGTAACTGTAAAGTGAAAACACTCTGTAAGAACTTCAAGCAGTGTACAGATTCTATGCAGACTTCATGGGCCTTGTTTCTGTGCTGTAACATGCTGTCATTTTTGAACTTAACCATCATATATGCATGCTCAATATAGATATAAAACATACCACGTGCTGATCATTTACCATGCTAACTTTGTTCTGTTTTAAGCCCATCTTTTTGCCAGCATAGATGTATCAATGTGACTTGCTGCAGACTGCACAATTGCTGGCACCATTGATAGAATGCAGTACAACTGCAATAAAGGGAAACTTTGGTCTTGAATTTTCTGTGCTGTTGCTTCAGGAATCTAGTGTAATTTGGGCAAGAAATGCTGGGATACTGCTCCTTTTCTTCGTACCCACCAGAAGTGGACAGGCATAGGATCACAATATGCAAAACGAGGAAACTGCATAATGCAACACATTTCTCCTTGAAATGCACTCACAATGTTGACCACAAGGAATACCTATGTGTCCCTTATATTCAGTGTTGCTGCAGCAGGGTGGATAGTTTAAATTTTAAATGACCACCTTCCACTTTAACATTTTTTTTTAAAAACAAAGTTCCCCAAGATGAGAGGCTGAACACCCCCTCCCCCCACTTGAGATGGGCGTCACAGTCGTGCTGCAAATGGCCCCATTACTCCAGCGAAATCTTTAACTGCTCCTGGCTCCAGGAAATGGACTGATGTCAGGGATATAACCAAGGGGACAGGCTTATATATTTTTATTTAGGAATCCTGTCCCATTGCAGATTGGCCAACACAGCAGCTGACAGGAAGCTGAAGGCTTTTACAGCTTACAGTTTTAAAGGGGTTGCAGAAAGACAGTCCTGGGGGTGTATCTAGGCAAGTCTTATATAGGTGGCAGGACACATCGAGAAGGCTGTTTAAAAAACATGGAACCTTTGGTTTTATTGATAAAGACATGGAGTACAAAAGGAAGTTATTCAAATCCTTTGCAAAAATTACAATCCATATTTTGATCACAAGACATAGATGAGGACATTACTGCCTAACATTCCAGAGCACACCAAAACATATAGGAAATAAATGTAGACACTCACATGGTGGCAAGAATTTACAAGGTTTTTAAAAATTCATACTAACATAGAGGAGTAGGCCATTCAGCCCCTCGAGCCTGCTCCGCCATTTAATAAGATCATGGCTGATCTGACAGTAACCTCAAATCTGCATCCCACCTACCACTGATAAACTATCACCCCCTTGCTTAACAAGAATCTATCCACCCCAGCCTTAAAAATATTCAAAGGCTCTGTTTCCACCACCTTTTCAGGAAGAGAGTTCCAGAGACTCACAGCCCTCAGAAAAATTGTTGTGTCATCTCTGTTTTAAATGGGTGACCCCTTATTTTTAAACAGTAACCCCTAGTTCTAGGTTTTTCCACAAGCGGAAACATCCTATCCACATCTAACCTGTCAATTCCTCACAAGATCTTGTATGTTTCCATCAAATTGCCTCTTACTCTTCTAAACTCCAGTGGGTACAAGCCTAACCTGTCCAACCTTTCCTCATAAGACAACCAACCCTTTCCAGGTATTAGTCAGATAAACTTTCTCTGTTTCCAACGCATTTACATCCTTCCTTAAATAAGGTGACCAATACTGTACACAGTACTCCAGATGTGGTCTTGCTAGTGCTCTGTACAACTGAAGCATAACCTCCCTACTTTTGTATTCAGTTCCCCTGACAATAAATGATAACATTTTACTAGCTTTCCTAATTACCCGCTGTACCTGCTGTACCATGCCTTTTGCGATTCATGCACTAAGATACCCAGATCCCTCTGCATCACAGAGCTCTGCAATCTCTTACCATTTAGATATACTTCTCTTTTATTCACCGTGCCAAAATGGACAATTTCACATTTTTCCACATTATACTCCATTTGCCAGATCTTTGTCCGCTCACTTAACCTATCTATATCTTTTTGTAGCCTCCTCTTCACAACTTACTCATTTTCCATGGGTAGGCAACCTTTATTGTCCGTCCCTAACAGCCTAAAACAATTCAGTTGTGTTATGGGCAATGTCAGGGGGCAGTCAAGATTCAACCACATTGCTGTGGGTCTGGAGTTACGTAAAATCCACACCGGATAAATGTAGCAGATTTCCTTCCCTAAAGGACATTAGAGAACAAGATGAGTTTTTACAACAATCTGGTAGCTCCATGGTGACCATGTCTGATACTAACTTTTTAATTCCAGATTTATTGAATTAACAATTTAAATTCTCCAGATGCTGTGGTGAGATTTGAATCCATTCTCTGGGTCATTAGTCCAGACCTCTGGATAGTCCAGTAACATAAAGACTACGTTACTATGCCTACAATTGAAAGGGTAGAGGAGTCTGAATTTACAACAGCCATGATCTCCACCATTTAAATATTTTTTGTCAGTTGTGAATCCACTGTGCAGTTTAAATGGTAACTCCTACAGAATACAAAACATATTGTTAGGGGGAAATATAGGAATACAGTAAGAATCTATTGTAAGGGAATGAACTTGCTTGGATCTCCAAACAGCCAGTGCCAGCAAGTACATAAACAGGTAAAAACCATCATATGAATCTTGTATAGCCTCGGGGCCTGTGATCATCAGTAAGGTCCTGGGAGTCAGGCTGGACATAGAGGAATGCAAATAAGATAGATTAGGTGTTCTACGAGTCAGACTGGAGACTTAGCTTGAAAAACAACTAAGATTGAGCCTGTATTCAATAGATAAGGAAAGGCTAGATGGTTCCATCTTAGATTGGGGGAGAAAGCTCTGCCTGGGTGTTGGGGGATATGTGTATCTATATCTTGACAAGATTGGAATCTGAACAATGTTCTTGTACATGACCAGTAATGTATAAATAGGCTGAATACTTGTAATTTAGCAGAGTGCTACCTCATGCTGCTTGAGATGGCTGTCTCCTTGCAATCGCTCAAATAAACGATCATAACCTGTAACTGAGCCTCCTGTGGTCCATTTGTTAAAGCTACCACAACACATATCATAATATTGTTTCACCTACCTTTAGCTGTCACGGTGAGGAGAATGAAGAGCAGCTTCTGCGTCTGAAGCATAGCGATCAGATTAAACAGCTCTGAGACAGAGGAAATTACTGTAAATCTGGGGGAAAAAAAGGAAACATGGATTCTGAAAACATCGAAAACGTAAAGAAAAATAGTTACAGGACCAACACATTTTATGGAATGAAAACATTCATGATTAGCTGTGACTCAGTCAGTAACGCTCTCACCTCTGAGCCAGAGGATGTGATTTCAAGTACGAGTCCAGAGAACTGAGCACAAAGTCTAGGACGGTTATCACTCCAGTGTAGCACCGAGGGAGTGCAGTAGTCTAGGAGCCGCTGTCTTACAAATCAGATAGCCTGTCTATTCTCTCATCTGGATATTAAAAAAATCCCATGGCACCTCAAGACAAGCAGGGAGCTCTTTCTCCGTCTGGGCAAATATTTAACTTTGAACCAACGTAATTAAAACATTGTCTGGTTATTATCGCAAGGCTTGCTTTGGGACCTTGTTGTGCACAAATTTGCTGTCATGTTTCTAACATTAGTGACTCCATTTCCAAAAGTACTTCATTGACTGGAAGGTACATTGGGAATGTTTTGAGGATGTGTAAGAAGCTATATAAATGCAAATTACTTCATTTTTTCTCTTTCACTACACGAGACATAGTGGGTGCTTGGAGCAACTGCACACACGTATGTATGATCACAGAATGGCACACAAAAGGAAACTGTCAAACAACAGAATGTGCTGGAAAAACTCAACAGGTCTTGCCATCTGTGGATTCTAGCTCCAGGAACTGTCTTTAATGAATGTAATAGTGGGGGCACAGGCTGGATCCAAATTACAGTAGGGGTTGTTGAATGTCAGGGACTTGAGGAAAACACCTCAGACTCTCGCATTTAGCCTAACATTGAATGAAGTTCCAGCGCAGGAGCCAGGCGAGAGCCTGAATCACAGTTCCCAGACACCAAAAGGCAACCCAACTGCCAGCCATCGACAAGCAAAACAGGAATGGGAGAAGGCCAGCTTCAAAGTTGCTTAAGACTCACTAGACAAATGGCTTTCCTGTCATCAACAAACTGCTCTAGGACCAATGAAGTGGAATATCTATATATGGTGCTAAAGTTTGTAAACATTATCCAGGTTAACTGCACTTTTAAAAACTGCACTGGACCACAGACAAGATTGGTTGTAACTCCCTGTTAAACTAAAACCGAGAGTCAACAAAAACAGTCCTCTAACTAAATTGAGGTGGAAAGAAGGGAAGCATATTGGATAGGGTTTTGTGATTTGCATTCATAGATACCTTGTTATGTCTAAAGATGATGAGCAAATTTGTCTGTATAACCTTAGATTCACTACGGGTAGGTCCAGGCCTCTATAGAAAGGACTAAGACAACATGATTCTGGATTGCTGACAAGGATTTTCCTGGATTTTGTAGACTGAGCAGCAGCTAACATCACTTCTTTGCATCTGCGAGGTTGCAAACTTGATGGATAGCACATTTATAGATGTAGTCACTCCACAGCTTAAGACTATGTGAGGAAAAGGGGAATGGGTGACTACCAGACAGTCAAGAAGAAACAAGCAAGTAATGCAGGAGTCCCCCGAGTACATCTCACCCTAACCAGTATTCAGTTCTGAACGCTGGTGAAAGTGATGACACATCTGGGAGTACAGCCAGAGCCAGGTCCTTGGCACCACAACAGGCTCAACTGTGCAGGAGGACATGAAGAGGACTGCAAGAGCAATTGTGGTAAGAGATTCAATAGTTAGGGGAACGAACAGGCATTTCTGTGACTGCAGATATAAATGATGATGTTATGAACAGGGGAGAGATGTTAGGGATCATTCTTCCCTTTTCACTACTTTTTAAAATTATTTGTTCATGGGATGAGGCCAGCGTTGATTGCCCACCCCCAATTGCCCTCGAGGTGGTGGTAGCAAGCTGCCTTCTTGAACTGCTGCAGTCCATGTGGCGTAGGTACACTGACAGTGCTGTTAGGGAGGGGTATCCAGGATTTTAAACCAGTGATAGTGAAGGAATGGTGATATGCTCCCAAATCAAGATGTTGAGCAGCTTGGAGGGGATCTTCCAGGTAGTGGTGTTCCCATGTGCCTGCTGCCCTTGTCTATCTAGTAGTGTCATGGGTTTAGAAGGTGCTGATTAAGGATACTTGGCGAGTTGCTGCAGTGCATCTTGTAGATGGTACACACTGCTGCCACTGTGCGTCGGTGGTGGAGGGAGTGAATGTTTGTGGATGGGGTGCCAATCAAGCTGGCTGCTTCTTGAGCGTTATTGGAACTGCTCTAATCGAGGCAAGTAGAGAGTATTGCATCACACTTATGACTTGTGCCTTGTAGATGGTGGACAAGCTTTGGGGAGTCAGGAAGTGAGTTATTCGTTGCAGGATTCGCAGCCTCTGATCTGCGCTTCTATCCAGTCCAGTTCAGTTTCTGGTCAATGGTAATCTCCAGGATGTTGACAGTGGGGAATTCAGTGATGGAAATGCCATTGAATGTCAAGAGGTGATGGTTAGATTCTCTCTTGTTGGAGATGGTCATTGCCTGGCACTTGCGTGGCACAAATGTTACTTGCCACTGGTTAATCCAAGCCTGGATATTATCCAGGTCTTCCGGCATTTGGGCATGGACTGCTTCATTATCTGAGGAGTCACAAATCGCAAATGGTGCAGAACATTGTGCGATCATCAGGGAACATCCCCACTTCTGACCTTATGACGGACGTAAGGTCATTGATGAAGCAGCTGAAGATGGTTCAGCCGAGGACACAACCCTGCAGAACTCCTGCAGTGATGTCCTGGAACTGAGATGATTGGCCTCCAACAACCACAATCATCTTCCTTTGTGCTAGGTATGACTCCAACCAGTGGAAAGTTTTCTCCCGCTTCCCATCGACTCGAGTTTTGCTAGGGCTCCTTGATGCCCACTCAGTCAAATGCTGCCTTGATATCAGGGGCAGTCACTCTCACCTCACCTCTGGAGTTCAGCTCTTTTGTCCATGTTTGAACCAAGGTTGTACTGAGGTCAGAGCTGAGTGGCCTTGGTGGAACCCAAACTGCATGTCATTCAGCAGGTTATTGCTCAGCGAGCACTGCTTGATAGCACTGTTGATGACCCCTATCACTTTACTGATGATCGAGAGTAGACTGATGGGGCGGTAATTGGTCAGGTTGGATTTGTACTGCTTTGATTGTATAGGACATGACTCGGCAACTTTGTACATTGTCAGTGTTGTAGATGTACTGGAACAGCTTGGCTAAGGGTACGGCAAGTTCTAGAACACAAAGTCTTTGGTACTATTGCCAGAATATTGTCAGGGCCCATAGTCTTTGCAATATTCAATTCCTTCAGCCATTTCCTGGTATCATGTGGAGTGAGTCAAATTGGCCAAAGATTGGCACCTGTGATGCTGGGGACCTCCAGAGGAGGCAGAGATGGATCATCCACTCGGCACACCTGGCTGAAAATTGTTGCAAATACTTCAGCCTTACCTTTTGCACTTGTGATGGACTCCCCATCATTGAGGATGAGGATATTTGTGGAGCCTCCTTCTCCAGTGAGTTGTTTAATTGTCCGCCACCATTCATGACTGGATGTGACAGGATTGCAGCTGCTTATGCTGTTTAGCACACAAGTAGTCCTGTGTTGTAGCTTCACCAGGTTGACACCTCATTTTTAGGTATGTCTGGTGCTGCTCCTGGCATGCCCTCCTGCACTCTTCATTGAACCAGGGTTGATCCCCTGACTTGGTGGAGGACCTTGCAGTTTTACGTGCATTGGCAGAAAAGAAAAGGTCACCTGACCTCAACTCCATTTTGTTTTAAAGTGTCCATTTTGAATTTATCCTTCATAAGTCCATGGTCAGAATCTTTGGGTCAGCGAGCGGGGATGGGGCCCGCTTGCCAATGGGCTTGCATCCTGATGTCACCACGCGTCATTCAGATCTCAGGTTCGGTTGGCAAGTACCGCAGTCAGCTGTGCACCCGCCGAACTGTCAAAGGCCTGTTAAGGCCATTTAAACAGCAATTAAAATAATTAACTGAGCTGCCCATCCAATCTTAAGGTTGGCAGGCAGGCGAAGAGCCCAGGAGGCCTTTGCATTTATCATGAAACCTCATCCATGGGCAGGATGAGGTCTCATGAAGGTTTTTAAACTTTAATTAAAATTTTCAAAAAAATTCATAGACACTGTCACATGAGGGGACATGTTTTAACATTGTTTTTTCTCCCTTATTTAAATATCAAACAGATCTCCCTGAGGCAGCTTTGTGCCTTGGAGATTTCTACACTCTTGTGCAGGCCCCGACTCAGCCTATTCTCCCC
Organism: Carcharodon carcharias; assembly: GCF_017639515.1. Taxonomy (NCBI): domain Eukaryota; kingdom Metazoa; phylum Chordata; class Chondrichthyes; order Lamniformes; family Lamnidae; genus Carcharodon; species Carcharodon carcharias. The sequence continues at coordinate 185,497,655 of NC_054469.1, forward strand.
CAGTGCTTAGCATTTCCGGGCGCGCATCACATAAAATGGCAGTGTGCAGCCGATCATGGGCGGCAATTGGCTGCACGCCCGCCCACGCCTGCTAAACACCCCCAACGAGGAAAAAATTCTCCCCCATATTGCCTGAGCGTGACAATGGTATGTTGCCTCCCTGGTACCAGGGTCAACGATATCACTGAATGGTTGCACAGCACCCAGAAGGGAGAGGGTAAACAGCCAGCAGTCATGGTCTATGTCAGTACCAACAACATAGGTAGAAAGAGGATGTAGTCATGTTATCAGAATTTCGGGAACTAAATAGGAAATTAGCAAGCAGGACCTCAAATGTAGTAATCTCTGGATGCTCCCAGTACCAGGCATGAAAGTGAGTGTAGAAATAGGAAAATAAAGCAGATGAATATGGGGCTGGAATGATAATTTGGGATGGAGGGCTTTAGAATCCTAGGACATTGGTTTCTGTTCTGTATGAGGTTACCTGTGCAGGCCCAGACAGGTTGCACCTAAACAGATGTTGGACGAATTTCCTTCCGGCACAATTTGCTAATGCTAGTGGAGAGGGTATTAACTGAGTTCAGAGGAAGTGGAAAAGTAATAAAGTCCAAATTAGGGTTCCTGTGCACTTATCTGAATGCACGGAATATGTTACATAGGATTGCTGAGCTGCAGGCACAGACAGCCAAATGGAATATGTTGTGATGATAACAGAGACCTGGTTTAAAGAATGGCAGGTCTGCTTATTGAATAGTTATGGATACAAGGCACTCAGGAAAGATAGGGAAGGAGGGGGAGGATGGCAGTGTTGATTAAGGAGAACACTGCAGTGCTAGAGAAAGAGGATATCCCAGAGGGTCAAGGACAGAATCTATTTGACTAGGGCCAAGGAACAAAAATGATGCAATTAAATTGCTTGGTGTGGCATACAGATCACCAACTATTGGGAAAGATATAGAGGAAAACAATTGCCAGGAGGTTACAGTGAAGTGCAAGGATTTTACAGCAGATATAAGGGGGTACTTTAATTATCTAAATCTAGACCAGGTTGGTGGTCAGGCTAGAGATGGGTATGAGTTCCTAGAGCATGTTCAGGAAAATTTTCTAAATCATTATGTTTCCAGCCCAATAAGGAAGGAGGCACTGATCAACATGGTTCTTGGGAATGAGTTGGGCCAAGTGGATCAAGCGTCAGTAGGGGAACTTTTAGGGCACAGTGATCATTGTATCACAATGTTGAGGTTGACTATGGAAAAGGACAAGGATCAATCCCGACTAAGAATAATTAACTGGGGGAAAACCAATTTCAAAGGGGTAAGAATGGATGCAGGCCCGATAAATCAAAGGTCAGCAGGCTAAACTGTAATTGAACAATGGGTTATCTTTAAAGAAGAAATAATTCAGTGAGTCAAAGGGGAAAAACAGGGTAAACAAATCCAGAGCTCCCTGGACGGTAAAAGAGATAAAGATGAAGCAGAAAAAGGGTGGCTTATAACAGATGTCAGGTGGGTAATACAACTGACAATCAGGCTCAATATGCAAGGTTCAGAGGGAATCCAAAAGTCTCCTATAGACAGATAAATAGTAAAAGGCTGGTAAAGAGGAGTGGGGCCCATTAGGGACCAAAAAGGGGATTTTATACATGGAGGCATTAAATGAATACTTTGCATCCACCTTTACCAAGGAAGGTGATGCTGCACAGGTAATGGTAAACAAGGAGGTAGTTGAGGCATGTAATGGGTTTAACATTGCTAAGGAGGGGAGATTGGATAGGCTGTACTTAAAAGTTGATAAGACATCAGGACCGGATGAGATGCATCCAAGGATACTGATGGAAGTGAGGGTAGAGATTGCAGAGGTATTGGTCATAATTTTTCAATCCTCCTTAAACTCAGGGATGGTGCCAGAGGACTGGAGAATTGCAAATGTTATACCTTGTTCAGAAAAGGGTGTAAAGATAAGCCCAGCAACTACAGGCTAGTCAGTTTAACCTCGATGGTGGGGAAGATTTTAGACACAATCATTTGGGACAAAATTAGTAGTCACTTGAGCACATGTGGGTGAATTAAGGAAAGCCAGCATGGATTTAAGGGCAAATTATGTTAACCAACTTGCATGAGGTTTTTGAGGAGGTAAGAAAGGGGATTGACGAGGGTGATGCTGTTGATGAGGTGTGCATGGACTTCCAAAAAGCATTTTATAATGTGCCGCACAATAAACTTGAGAGCAAAGTTAGAGCTTATGAAATAAAAGGGACAGTAGCAACATGTATATGAATTGGCTGAGTCACAGGAAACAGAGTACTGTGGTGAACAATTTGTTTTCTGACTGGAAGAAAGTTTATAGTGGAGTTCCCCAGGGGTCAGTGTTAAGATGCCTACTCTTCTTGATTAATATTAATGACCATTTCAAAATCTGCAGGTGATACAAAACTTGGAAGTATTGTGAACTTCAGCAATGTAGATAGATTGGAGAAGTTGGGACTGTTCATTTTGAAGAGAAGGTTGAGAGGGGATTTAATAGAGGTGTTCAAAATCATGGAAAATCTGGGAAGAGTTAACCCGTTGGTTAAAGGATCGAGAACCAGAGGGCACAGATTTAAGGTGACTGACAAAAGAAGCAACGACAAGTTGTTATGATCCGGAATACACTGCCTGAGAATGTGGAAGAGGCTGGTTCAGTCGAGGTATTCAGAAAGGAATTGGATTGTAATCTGAAAAAGAAAAAGGTGCATAGCTACAGGGAAAAGGCACGGCAGTGGCACCAGGCGAATTGCCTTTGCTGTCAGCCAATACCCTTCCTGGGTTCATTTAATGGTGACAGAAATCGCATTCCATTTGGACCGATTCCACATTGTCTGCCAGTAAGCAGCATTAAACAAAGAAATTCCTCAGAATAAAAAAAATAAAATTGAACTGCAAGAAAATTGAACCAGTTCTGCCCTGGACCGTAGCCAATGAAATGCTTTTGCAGCGTAGTCATTGTTGTTATGTAGGAAAAGGCAAATCCATGTAGTTCCGAAGCAATAAAAATAAAATGAAGTGAAAGCTTTGATGGGATGTGGGTTGAAGTCAAACAATGATTTCTGTTAAAAACAAAAAAACTGCGGATGCTGGAAATCCAAAACAAAAACAGAATTACCTGGAAAAACTCAGCAGGTCTGGCAGCATCGGCGGAGAAGAAAAGAGTTGACGTTTCGAGTCCTCATGACCCTTCGACAGAACTTGAGTTCGAGTCCAGGAAAGAGCTGAAATATAAGCTGGTTTAAGGTGTGTGTGTGGGGGGCGGAGAGATAGAGAGACAGAGAGGTGGATGGGGGGGGTGTGGTTGTAGGGACAAACAAGCAGTGATAGAAGCAGATCATCAAAAGATGTCAACGACAATAGTACAATAGAACACATAGGTGTTAAAGTTAAAGATGGTGATATTATCTAAACGAATGTGCTAATTAAGAATGGATGGTAGGGCACTCAAGGTATAGCTCTAGTGGGGTTTTTTTTATAATGGAAATAGGTGGGAAAAGGAAAATCTTTATAATTTATTGGGGGGGAAAAAAAAGGAAGGGGGAAACAGAAAGGGGGTGGGGATGGGGGAGGGAGCTCACGACCTAAAGTTGTTGAATTCAATATTCAGTCCGGAAGGCTGTAAAGTCCCTAGTCGGAAGATGAGGTGTTGTTCCTCCAGTTTGCGTTGGGCTTCACTGGAACAATGCAGCAAGCCAAGGACAGACATGTGGGCAAGAGAGCAGGGTGGAGTGTTAAAATGGCAAGCGACAGGGAGGTTTGGGTCATTCTTGCGGACAGACCGCAGGTGTTCTGCAAAGCGGTCGCCCAGTTTACGTTTGGTCTCTCCAATGTAGAGGAGACCACATTGGGAGCAACGAATGCAGTAGACTAAGTTGGGGGAAATGCAAGTGAAATGCTGCTTCACTTGAAAGGAGTGTTTGGGTCCTTGGACGGTGAGGAGAGAGGAAGTGAAGGGGCAGGTGTTGCATCTTTTGCGTGGGCATGGGGTTGTGCTATAGGAGGGGGTTGAGGAGTAGGGGGTGATGGAGGAGTGGACCAGGGTGTCCCGGAGGGAGCGATCCCTACGGAATGCCGATAAGGGGGGTGAAGGGAAGATGTGTTTGGTGGTGGCATCATGCTGGAGTTGGCGGAAATGGCGGAGGATGATCCTTTGAATGCGGAGGCTGGTGGGGTGATAAGTGAGGACAAGGGGGACCCTATCATGTTTCTGGGAGGGAGGAGAAGGCGTGAGGGCGGATGCGCGGGAGATGGGCCGGACACGGTTGAGGGCCCTGTCAACGACCGTGGGTGGAAAACCTCGGTTAAGGAAGAAGGAGGACATGTCAGAGGAACTGTTTTTGAATGTAGCATCATCGGAACAGATGCGACGGAGGCGAAGGAACTGAGAGAATGGGATGGAGTCCTTACAGGAAGCGGGGTGTGAGGAGCTGTAGTCGAGATAGCTGTGGGAGTCGGTGGGTTTGTAATGGATATTGGTGGACAGTCTATCACCAGAGATTGAGACAGAGAGGTCAAGGAAGGGAAGGGAAGTGTCAGAGATGGACCACGTGAAAATGATGGAGGGGTGGAGATTGGAAGCAAAATATCCGGCCCCATTCCACAACTCTTTCTCCGGTACATCGATGATTACTTCGGTGCCGCTTCATGCTCTCGTCAGGACTTGGAAAAATTTATTAATTTTGCTTCCAATCTCCACCCCTATTGTACTATTGTTGACATCTTTTGATGATCTGCTTCTATCACTGCTTGTTTGTCCCTACAACCACACCCCCCCCCATCCACCTCTCTGTCTCTCTATCTCTCCGCCCCCCACACACACACCTTAAACCAGCTTATATTTCAGCTCTTTCCTGGACTCGAACTCAAGTTCTGTCGAAGGGTCATGAGGACTCGAAACGTCAACTCTTTTCTTCTCCGCCGATGCTGCCAGACCTGCTGAGTTTTTCCAGGTAATTCTGTTTTTGTTAATGATTTCTGTTAAGTGACTGTTTCACACAGTAACAATTTGCGCCACAAACAGCGTGAAAATGACCACTTCATTATCTGAATCACAACCAGGGCAAAGCAGTGCATTGTTAAAATGTGATCTAAGATATTATGCAAGTGTAATGTACAGAGTGAAAATATATTATCGCATTCTGAAAACAAGTTCTTCAGTGAATTAAATCCACTTAAAAAATTACACACCGCGCGCGTACAATTCCGGTCAGAAACGGTTCACATGCAATGTTTAACATTCAGTGCCGTTCTTCAGGGAATAAATCTCCTCTTAAATGGACTCACCACATACACAATTCGGGTCAGAAACGAAATACAGATAATGTTTAACACTCAGTGCAGCTCCTAGCAGAAAGTAACACACCTTGTGGTGGATTCACTCTCCAGCTGATCTCCGTGCGATGCGGAATGCGATTTGAGACCATGACTTTCAACAATCGGTGACTTTACTTCGCCACTAGAAGGGGATTTCCAAGTATGCTGAAAAGAAGCGAGAACAGATAGAGAGAGAGAGTAAGCACAGCCTAATGGACTAAATCAGACAGAGCAGCAAGCTCACTAATCCGTTCCCGGTCTCTCCACAATCGCTAAGCCCCCTCCCCACCAATGAAAGAGAGAAATCAAACTCACCAGCTCAAACTCATAAGCAGCTGGATTCCTCCACATCCAAGGGAAACTCGGCCTCTGGGATGAGTCCTGATTTAACGTTACTACTAATGATTGTGCTGATTTACTCAGCTTACTCGAACGCTGCTTACACAGGAAAAGCAGCACCTCCTCACTCGTGATCGGCCCGCCTAATCGCAAGGCATTGGTCCCCAGGACCGTCAGCTCATTACTTCCCTGTTAGCAGCACAGCCCTCTTCTCGCAGCCTCAGTATATTTCATACTTAATAAACTGTGTTCGAAGAAGATCAAATCTTTGAACACGCAATGTTTTTAATGCCAATCTGATCATTACCCGTAGGGACAGCAGGACAATCTAGCAGGATTGATAATAGGGCTCACATTGCTCCAGCCCGTCCTCCTTTTTGCTAATGTAATTGAAAACATGTTTGGGTTTTAACCGGGTCTCCCGGGAACGGGAGGATTCACACCATTACGACGAAAGGAAAGCAAATCTGGTATTTCTATATCATGACGAGTGGATCCAGAGGACTGCCAGGCTGGCAGAAGGATCTTATACTGAAATGGAAATTAAGCATGTTAAACAGGCAAATTTTATTTTACCAGGGTTTTCCAATTTTATGATGGATTTAAGGAAACAACAAAGCCTCGCTGGATAGGTTAACAGGAGGCCAAATGTTGGCTTCAGACAGCAACCATTGTGAACTACAGTAATGTGGTTTAGCAGGGAGGTGGTACAGCATTTGCAACAGAAGTGGCAATCAGGACCAAGGACAAACTTGCCAGCACGGTAGGACATACCCCAGTTGAGTGCCATCTCAGATGTGGCCCTTCTGTGTATAAAACAAGGGGGGATAGGGTAGGAGGCGTGAGAACTGAGTGCGGCTATTTGCTATGGGCCTCATTCACTCAGGCTTTGAGAGGAGAGAGCTGCAGCCACAGGGAGCAAAACCTGGGCCACGAGGAGCATTAGCCTCAGAGGGATCACGGAGGAGGAGGATACAGAGGGGCACACATCCAACATCTTGTGCACGGAAAAGATTACTCACCAAAGAGGTGTCTCAACAAATCAGATTCTCAGCTTGCAGCAAACATTGGGGCAGCAGTCTCACCGCAAACTGCATCTCTCCAGAGAGGCCACCATGAAGCTGGGTACCAAGCTGCAGGATGTGCTTAGCCCTATGGGGAAAGGTGGGCATCCAATTACTGTGGCACTGAATTTCTATGCCTCAGGGCCATTCCACAGCTCATTGCTGCATCAAAATGGTCATTAGTGCCATCTTCAAGAGGGCCATCCAGGACATGCGCTTTCTTACCAATGCAGTTAGGCTGAGAATGCCATAAGGTTTAGGGCCAACGTTAGGTTCCCCCAGATGGAAGGTGTCATTCACTGCACACCTGTGGCCTTCAAAGCTCCCACAGACCAACCAGCAACCTTCATCAGCAGGATGGGCTTCCATTCACTTCATGTACAACTGGTCTGTGACCACCCTATACAGATCTTCCAAGTGTGTGCAAGATTCCCAGGAGGCAGTCCCATGTGTTAAACCTTTCCAGGGTCCCCACATGCCCTCAAGGCTGAGTACTAGGTGATAAGGGATACTCACTGAAGACATAACTACTTACACCTGTACAGTAGCCAAACACAGATGCAGAGGAGGGATACAACACAAGCCACAGCCAAAGGACAATGTGATCATCCATTGAGCAGACCATAGTGCTTCTGAAGATGAGATTCAGATACCTGGAGAGGTCTGGTGGATCCCTTCACTACACCCCAGCTAGTTCTCGCATATTGTGGTGATCTGCTGTGCTCTATACAACCTGGCACTACAGAGGGGAGAAGCTTTGAACAATGAGGACATCCTGAAGTGTGATGCCTCCTCTGATGGTGAGGATAGGGAGGATGGTGTTGACCAGGTGCTGCATAATGAAGAATCCCAGGAACTACAGGCAGTACACTATGAGATGTGCACAAAGGAGGCTCACAATGCACTAATACAGGCATGTTCCAGGTGACCCTTACTAACTGATCCATGCTATCCAATAAAGCTACAGCCCTCTGCAGCCTTGTTGTTATTTCCTTGATTGTAAATACAACTGTAAATACATTAGCCAACAGCACAGGGAATGCATTGATCTCACTTGGTGTGGTCCTTCCCATCACATCTTTCCAGCATCTACCCGATCAAATCATTTAAGAATTCTATGGGCTTCAATGATATCATTCTCATTCTTTTAAATTCCAGGGAAAATAGTCCCAATCTGCTCAATATTTCCTAATAGGACAATCCTTTCATCCCAGAAACCAATCTAGTGAACCTTCAATGCTCTCCCTACAAGGCCAGTATATCCTTCCTTGGGTAAGGAGATCAAAACTGAACACAGTACTCCAGCAGCCTAACTGCATTAGACTTACTATACAATAAGACTCTAATGATAGCTAACATTGTATTTGCTTTCCTAATTGCTTGCTGTATCTAAGTGTTAACTTACCATGGTAAATATATAGTTCCTTTAAAAACCAACATTTCCCAGTATCTCACCATATGAAAAATATTCTGCTTTTTTATTTTTCTTTCCAAAATGTATTCTTCTTCTTCTTCAGTTCTCTGCTCGAAGGAAGGTCCGATCCACAGTGCCTCAACCTCCACTACAGGTTAGGCAAGGAGGCAGGTCCTGAATGCACCCCACCAGGAACATTCCACAACAGATGTCCAGCCAACTAGGCCATCCAGCACCCCTATGGAATCTAAGTTGCTGTGGTAACATACACTTTTACATGCATGTTGTAACCTGGAGCTATGGATAGTGATGGTAATGGCTCTAATTTCTTTCCTGGCTGTCCAGGAATCTCTCCCACTCTTATCACCTGCCATTGGCATATGTTGGAAGGATTTATAAATTAATACTCAACCTGGTTGGCCGCATTATGAAAGCACCTTCCTTGGCCTTCAAGTCTTGGAGTGGGATTTCAACTCAGAACTTCTGGCTCAGAGACAGGGACACTACCCACTGTGCTGCAAGACCTCCTTCCCAAAGTGGATAGCTTCACAATTCCAACATTATATTCTATCTGCCATATTCATTCAACCTGTTTATATCTCTTTGCAATCTCTTTCAATCTTCCTCACAGTTTACTTTCTCACTTAGTTTTGTATCATCAGTAAACTTGGATACATTACAGCCAGTTGCCTCATTTATGTCATTGATATTGACTTTAAATAGCTAAAACTCAAGACCTGATCGTTGTGGTATCCTCCTGGTACAGCCTGCCAACCCAAAAATGCCCATTTACTACTTCTTCTGTCCATTAACCGATCCTATTCCTTGCTAATATATTATTCCCAATCCCATGAAAATCCAAAAAGCACCAAATCCACTGCTTCAACCTCAAAAAACTCTGGCTTGGCCAGATGTGGCCGGCAAAGCCCCCAGTTTGGCCCCTGGAGGTAGTTTTCAAAATGCCGGTATGTGGAGTGGAAGATTCTGAAAAAAACTACTCATCCAATCTCGGACCAGTTATCTACCACATTTCCTGCTGATAGGCTCAGGAAATGTTGGGGAGAAACAATCTGTGATTGGAGGAGGAGCAACACTGTCGGCAGTGAGGGTGCTCCAGAAAAATAGATATTAGCAGAGGGAAAGAGAGACCAATGGTCCCAGGGGCAGGGCCGAGCAGGGGAGGAAGCTGGCTGTCGGGCCAGGCCAGACGAGCAGGGGAGGAGGCTGGCTGTCGGGCCAGGCTGGACGAGCAGGGGAGGAGGCTGGCTGTCGGGCCAGGCTGGACGAGCAGGGGAGGAGGCTGGCTGTCGCGCCAGGCCGGGCCAAGCAGGGGAGGAGGCTGGCTGTCAGGCCAGGCCGGGCCGAGCAGGGGAGGAGGCTGACAGCTGGGCCAGGCCGGGTCGAGCAGGGGAGGAGGCTGGCTGTTGGGCCAGGCCAGGCCGTGCAGGGGAGGAGGCTGGCAGCTGGGCCAGGCCGGGCCGAGCAAGGGAGGAGGCTGGCTGTCGGGCCAGGCCGGGCTGAGCATGGGAGGAGGCTGGCAGCCAAGCCAGGCCGGGCTGAGCATGGGAGGAGGCTGGCAGCCAAGCCAGGCCGGGCCAAGCAGGGGAGGAGGCTGGCAGCCAAGCCAGGCCGGGCCAAGCAGGGGAGGAGGCTGGCTGTCGGGCCAAGCAGGGGAGGAGGCTGGCTGCCATGGTTTGGGAGGGTGGGCGGGGTGATGCATGGTGAGGGTGAAGAGACTCACTGGTGGGTAATGTGGGAGGGGGAGAGAGTGAGTGAGTGGGGGGGGAGGGAGTTTGAGCGAGTCGGGGGCGGGGGGAGGAAGTGTGAACGAGTGGAGAGGGGAGTGTCTGGCTCAGGATTCCCATTCAACCTCACTCCCCCCCCACACCCCCCATACCTACACCCAATCAAAACCATTCACGCGCAGTGGGTGAGGGTGATTGAGTGAACATCAAAAGATTGAGAGTGAGTGAGCCAGACTCATCCCTTTCACAACTCTAACAGTGATCTTTATTAATTACTCTTTTTAAATGATCACTTTATTGCTTTGACGTTTTATTTTTTCTCAGCAAGCTGTTTCTGTTCCTCATACCTGTGATATTTTGAGATTCATGTTTAATGTTGTGCCAAACATTATCTTTCCAAAATTTGCTCATCAGCCCACTGAGTGAGAAATGTGGCCCCCAAGTGAAAAGGTTGGACATGCCCCCTCTAGCAGATTTGTAAAAGTTGATGTTCCTTTCATAAATCCATGGAACTGCCTAATTATTTAATGATTTTCCAAGTACTCTGTTACCACCTCCCTAATAATAGATTTTTACAGTTTCCTGACTATTGATGTCAGGCTAACTGGCCTAAAGTTCCCTGTTTTCTTTTTCTCTCCTTTCTTGAATAGTGAGGTTATGTTTGCTACCTTCGAGTCCATGGGGATAGTTCAAAAATCTAGGGAATTCTTGAAGATCAAACCTAATCATCCACTATTTCCTCACCTACCTATTTTAAAAATTAGGATGCAGGCCATCAAGCCCAGGAATTTTGTCAAATTTAAATCGCATTAATTTTTCCAGCACATTTTCTTTACACAAATATTACTCCTAAGTTTCTTATTTCCACTAGATTTTGTTTCCCTGCTTTTTGCTGAATGTTTTTGTCTCTTCTATTCTGATGAAAGATACAAAGCATTTGTTTAATGTTTCTGCCCTTTCCTTATTCTTCAATATAATTTCTGCTGTGTGTATGGGGGATTTACTTTCACTAATCTCTTCTGTTTTGCATGTTTATGGAGACCTTTGCAATCTGATCTTATGGGCTGAATTTTCACATTGGGGTGGGAAATGGACATTGGGACTGTTTCCAGTGTGGAAGGGAACAGATTTGTGTCACGATTTTCAGGGCATGACCCCTTAATTGCTATGGAGTCGGATTTGCATCCAACTGGAGGACATGGGGTGGGAATGGAGGTGGGGCAGAAGAACTGCAGGCCTGATTTAAACTCTCTATAGCAGACATTACTGAAGCTGCCATTTGAATGAAGACAGAATAATGCGGACTTGCAGTTTCTCAAAGTTTGGGCAGCGCTGGAGCCTGGTAAGTGTTGACATGTCAGTGGCACTGGTGGCATAGGGATCTTTGGAGGGGATGCCAGCTGCACCCCAGCTGGTGCCCTCTGCCAGGCATCCTTTGTACCTGACAAGAACTGAGTATGTCATGGAGGAGGATGGTGTGCCATCCCTCATGGAGCACCATCATCATCAGTGGCCTTCTTAGCCCGTCTGATTGAGGGACCATCTGTGCAGTAGAGACAAGTGACAGGCTGTCCCTGCAACGCTGCATATACAGCAGCCTCTAGAGGTGCCCACATGGTCACCTCCACAATGAAGGTGACTGCCACATGCCTCTCAGCTGCAAGCCAAAATGAGTGAGAAGAGTCTCCACCTCCTCCACAGCTTCAAGGGGAGCACTACATAGGAACGACTGACTGTGGAGGCCACCCTGTCACACAAAGCACTAAGTGGGTCACTGGGATGGCTTCTTACTGTCTTTATCATTGTTTATTTCCTTTGCCCCATATAAATTATGCATTTTAAGCCACACATCTGGGACTCATTTTACTGCTGCTGTGAAAGGAAAGGGGTATGAGGTGGTGAAAGAGATAACAGGATCCTCCACAGTGAAGGCAAATCTCTGGTCAGATTTCTTCAGTTGGGGGGTGGAGAGAGGGTGGGGGTGTGGTAAGTGATTCAATGTTCCAGGCTGTGTCTTGCATTCATATGTCAGCACAGGTATCCCAGACTCTCTTTCGTGTCATATCCTTCAACTTGGGTCAGATGGGTTGAAGGACATGAAACAGTTAACCTCGAGGCACGGGAAGAATGAGTTAACTGAAACCCTGGCTCATGATCGGTTTGGAGAACATTAACAACTGGACAGTGCCATGACTTAACTGCAAGTATGGCAACAATGGAAGAAGCATTACATTCAAAACAATGCTATGAGTCATCACCGGATGACATGAAAATTGGTGAGGTGATAAATAGTGAGGAGGATAGCCTTAGATTACAGGAGGATATAGATGAGCTGGGCAGATGGGCTGATCAGTGGCAAATGGAATTTAAGTGTGAGGTGATGCACTTGGTCAGGACAAACAAGACACGGGAATACACGATGAATAGTAGGACCCTGGGTCCCAAGGATCAGAGGGACTTTGGTATGCATGTCCACACTGGTCCCTTAAGGTACATGTAGAAAAGATGTTTAAGAAGGCATATGGGATACTTGCCTTTATTAGCCAAGGCATAGAATATAAGAGCAGGGAGGTTATGCTGGAACTGTACAAAATGCTGGTTAGGCCACAGCTAGAGTATTGCATGCAGTTCTGGAACCCGTATTATAGGAAGGATGTGATTGCACTAGAGAGAGTGCAGAGGAGTTTTACCAGGATGCTGCCTGGGCTGGAGAGTTTTAGTTATGAGGAGAGATTGGATAGACTAGGGTTATTTTCCCTGGAGCAGAGGAGATTGAGGGGGGACATGATTAAGGTGTATAAAATTATGAGGAGCATAAATAGGGTACACAGGAAGGAACTTTTCCCCTTGGTGGAGGGATCAATAACCAGGGGCCATAGATTTAAGGTAAGGTTTAGAAGGGATGTGAGGAAGAATTGAAAGACCAAGATAGAGAGGTATAGAAGACCAGGTGATCGAGCAGGCTGCTAACTGAATCGACGCCTGAGGCCCAGGTGTGTAATGGCGTGACTGGGACACTATAAAAAAAGGACAACATCAAAGCGTGGGCATTGCAGTCAGGTGAAGAAGGAGGGAGACCGGTCACCCCCAGACCCAGGCCTACAATCAACACTGGTAATGACCAGCCACGTGGGTGATTGAAACTTTCAGTCAAATCGTTAACGGTTTGTACTGGGGTTTTGTTGGTTTAATAAACTAACAAGTTTAAGATTGAGTCAAAACCTGTTCGTCACATGTCTTTTGTTCTTATAATTCCAGGGTCCAACAATCACTGCAAGGAGGAAGGGAACAGAACAACTTACAGGGTGCAGTTGAAACGTTCCTGAATCAGATGTTCCTTGGATATTCATGGCATCCTCATAAGTCTTTCATGCCATGAGCCATGGTCACCTCTTTGCAAGCCGGGGCACCTCAATATTCAGCATCATCTCCCTCTGCCTCTACTTCTTCCTCGTCTTTCACCTCCTGCTCCTGCACTTCCTCTGATGAGCTGTCTACTTCCAGGGTCTCACGGACTTCAAAGTCCACACCTCTCTGGAGGGCCATGTTGTGGAGCAGACCACCACAATGAGCGAGACCATTGCAAGAAGGTATTGAAGGGTGCCACTGACCTGCCCAGGCACCAGAATTGCTGGATGGCCTGCTTAATGGTGCTCATAGTGAATTCACTTTGATTGTATTACCTCGGTGTGTCTGTCTGGGGCTCCTGTAGAAGGGTCAGTAGCCACCTCTTCAAGGGATTTGCCTTATCTACTAGGATCCATCCACAGACTTTGGGGGTTGGAGTGAAGATTTGAGGCAGCGTGGACTGCCAAAGGATGAAAGTCATATCTGCTGCTAAGAAAGTGGCCGGACGTATGGAGGAAGCTCTTATTGTGATTGCAGACCAGTTGGATGTTGAGAGAATGGAAGCTCTTTGCATTGGTAAACCTTACTAGCCAATTGCTGGGTATCTTGATGGGCCCACTGGATGATGCCCTGCACTTGGGGGAATCCAGTGATGGCGGTGAAACTCAATATCTTCTGCCGTTGCAAAGCTCTATCTTTCGTTGAATAAATAAGCTCTGGCAAATGGGGCATTAGTCCCCAGCGAGATGCTGTGGTACGCAGCCATTTGCAAGATCAACTAGTGTCTACAGCTGATCCTTGGAAAGAGCCATAAGTAAAGATATTCATGGCCACAGTGTCTTTGATGGCTACCGGCAGGGCATGGCAACCGGTGCAGTCTTCAGCAGTGAAGGCACAGGTGTCTGTGACCATCTGACTGGAGAGTGGCAGTTTTCTGCAGCACTGGTAACTCTGTCTTCAATGGTACATCCTGTGTCAAGGGTTTGCCTCCCTGCCCAACTCTCGTCCCTCATGCCCTCTGGCTATTCAAGGTTCCACCCTTCCTGCCAGTGGGCCCATTTTGATCTCATCCCAGAATCCACGAACATTTAGTTTCAACCATGGCCACCCTGAAACCATACTTCTAAAATAGTTATTAGATCAACTCCATTCATTTCTGTGTGTGCCATTGTGAATGCTTCACGTGGTTAGATATAATGTCTTCAGCATTATCTTTTTTCCTATTTCTCCCTGATGCCACTTTGAAGTTGAAGGCAATGATCTTGTGGAGAGAATGGATTGCACGTTAGGATTTGTGTTCACAAAATCATCTTGTTTCACTGCTGTTATTCCAATTGATATGGAACCTTGTAACTCGTGGATCTGATGCCGAAATGTTCCACTCGGGCTTAGAGCTTTGTTTACACAGGAGGATTGTCATGCAGCTCTAGATTGTGTGTTTATTGTTAACACAATATCCAATCCTGGTGAACTGTTGACCTCAATAAGTGTAGGTTATTAAAATTACATTTACTACAACTGCACTGGGATAAGGGATTTATTGCATCAGTCTGAAAGACACATGTGTCATCCATCAAGATAGGTCCCATTAACAGAGTCTGAGTCTGGGGTATCAAGTGGAGGTGAGGGCCCCTCCCACTGCTTGGAAAGTCGGGGGCACGCCTGCCACTGCTGGCCCTGGAAACTGCAACGCAAGTTTACGTTGTTCAGGCAATTAATTCCTGCAGTCATGGGTTCCGCCCCTCGTAGGCAGGAGGCATCCAAGAGCTGCTGGCCAATCAGAAGGCTGGCAGCTCTTCAGCCCCAGCATTGCCACTGGGGACAGTAGCCGCTGCTGGGGCTGCAACAGGCCCAAGACCAGCAGCCATCAAGGAGGCCTTGAGGCAGTGCTGTCAGAAATCTCCAGGGCCAATCAGGCAGGCTCCAGCAAGGACGGAGGGTGGATGATGATCGTGAGGGTGTTGGGGGGCAGAGTTTTCCAGCAGGGGCAGTCTTTGCTGCTGGGATATCTTCAGGAGGAGCCTATGACCAGGTTGCCCACCACCTACCCCAAAGTTGGTAAAACACCAGTGGAGGCAGCAAGACCAGGGCATCCCACCAATTTTATGTATGACCCCTACCACCTCGCAACCAGCTCCAGGGTGGGGAGGGTGGGGGTGGAGCCCAAAGTTTTGGCCCAAGATTTGGTCATATTCTTCACTTTCAGTTGAGCCCACATAAATGATTTTCCTCTTCAAGTCCTCTGACAGATCTTCAATGCGCTCGAAGTTGAAGTCGAACTGAAAAAGGTTGAGAAGCATCAATGAGCTGTCCAGCAGCACCAGGTTGTTCACCTGCACTTTCGCCATTTCTACTATATTTCTTTTTATTTTTTAAACTCTGTTGAGGCCAACCTGAGGAGGAGATGGTGGGGCACTGGTATTGTGACTGGACTAGTAATCCAGAGGCCCAAGCTAGTGCCCAGGGGACATGGGTTCGAGTTGCACCACTGTAGCTGGTAGAATTCAAAGAATAAATTCAGAATTAAAAAGCTGGTCTCAGTAATGGTAACCACGAAACCCTTGTCAATTGTCATGTACACCCATCTGGTTCATTAATGCCTTTTATGGAAGGAAATCTGCTGTCCTTACCAGGTCTGGCCTACATGTGGCTCCAGATCCACAGCAATGTGGTTAACTCTTAAATACCCTCTGAAATGGCCTAGCAAGCCAATCAGTTGTATCAAATCGCTATGAAGCCTAAAAGGAACGAAACCAGAAGGACCATACGGCATCGCCCTAGGCACTAGAAATGTCAACAGCACGCCCAGCCCTGTGGATGCTGCAAAGTTCTCCTTACTAACATCTGGGAGCTTGTGCCAACATTGGGAGAGCTGCTCCACAGACTAGCTGAGCAACAGTCTGACATAGTCATACTCATGAAATCATACCTTACAGACAATTTCTCAGACACCAGCACCATCATTCTTGGGTATGTCCTGTCCCACCGGCTGGACAGATTGACCAGAGGTGGCGGCACAGTGGTATAGAGTTAGGAGGTAGTTGCCCAGGGAGTCTTCAACATCGAACCTGGACCCCATGAAGTCTCATGGCATCAGGTCAAACATTGGCAAGTAAACCACCTGCTAGTTACCACTACCATCCCTCCTCAGCTGGATGAATTAGTACTCCTCCATGTTGAACACCACTGTGCTGCCACCAAACTACCCTGATGAACTCCTGCAGTGATGTCCTGGGAATGAGGTGATTGACCTCTAACAACTATCTTCCTTTGTGCTAGGTGGGACTCCAACTGGTGGAGAAATTTCCCCCTGATTCCCATTGACTTCAGTTTTTCTAGGGCTCTTTGATGCCACACTTGGTCGAATGCGGCCCTGATGTCGAGGGCATTCATTCTAACCTCACCTCTGGAGTTCAGCACTTTTGTTCATGTTTGGACCAAGGCTGTAATGAGGTCAGGAGCTGAGTGACCCTGGCAGAACCAAAACTGAGTATCAGAGAGAGATTGTTTCTGAGTAAATGCCACTTGATAGCACTGTCGACAGTGCTTGCTGTCTTCCATCACTCTACTGATGATTGAGAGTAGACTAATGGGTTGGTAATTGGTCAGGTTGGATTTGTCTTACTTTTTGTGAACAGGACATACCTGGGCAACTTTTCCACATTGCCAGGTAGACGCCAATGTTGTACTGGAACAGCATGGCTAGGGGCACAGCCAGTTCTGAAGCACAGGTTGTCGGTACTATTGCCAGGAAATTGTCAGGCCTCATAGCCTTTGCAGTATCCAGTGCGTTCAGCTGCTTCTTGATACTGTGTGGAGTGAATCGAATTGGCTGAAGTCTGGCATCTGGGGACCTCTGGAGGAGGCCAAGGTGAATCATCCACTTGGCACTTTTGGCTGACATACAAACATTTCAGCCTTATCTTTTGCATTGATGTGCTGGGCTACCCCATCATTGAGGATGCAGATATTTGTGGAGCCTCCTCCTCCTCCAAATAGTTCTTTAATTGTTCAGCACCATTCACAACTGGATGTGACAAGACTACAGAGCTTAGATCTGATCCGTTGGTTGTGGGATCACTTGGCTCTGCCTATCACATGCTGCTTCTGCTGTTTGGCATGTACGTTGTCCTGTATTGATGCTTCGCCAGGTTGACACCTCATTCTTAGATATGCCTGGTGCTGCTCCTGGCATACCCTCCTGTACTCTTCATTGAACAAGGGTTGATCACCTGGCTGACGGTAAAGGTAGAGTGGGGGAATATACCAGGCCATAAGGTTGCAGATTGTTGAATATGATTCTGCTGTTGCTGATGGCCTACAGGGCCTCATGGATACCCAGTGTTGAGCTGCTAGATCTGTTTGAAGCCTACCCCATTTAGCATGGTGGTGGTGCCACAGAACACAGTGGAGGGTGTCCTCAATGTGAGGACGAGACTTAGGCCAATATGGTCATGGACAGATGCATCTGTAACAGGTAAATTAGTGAGGACGAAGTCTAGAAGATTTTTCTCTATTTTTGGTCCCCTCGCCACTTGCTGCAGACCCAGTCTAGCAGTTATGTCCTTCAGGGCTCGGCCAGCTCGGTCAGTAGAGGTGCTACCGAGCCACTCATGGTGATGGATATTGAAGTCCCTCACCCGAAGTACATTCTGTGCCTTGCCACCCTCTACTTTCTCCAAGTGGTGTTCAACATGGAGGAGTACTGACTCATCAGCTTAAGGGAGATGGCAGGTGGTAACTAGTAGATGCTTTACTTGCCAATGTTTGACCTGATGCCATGAGACTTCATGGGCTCCAGATTCAATGTTGAGGACTCCCAGGGCAACTCCCTCCTGACTCTATACCACTGTGCCGCCACCTTTGGTGGGTCTGTCCTGCTAATGGAACAGGACATACCCATGAATGGCGATGGTGGGGTCTGGGACATGATCTGTAAGGTATGATTCCATGAGGAAGCCTATGTCAGGTTGTTGCTTGACTAGTCTGTGAGACAGCTCTCCCTATTTTGACACAAGCCCCCGGATGTTAGTAAGGGGGGCTTTGCAAGCACCACAGGGCTGGGTTTGCCATTGTCATTTCCGGTGCCTAAGTCAATGCCTGATAGTCCAATCGGTTTCATTCCTTTTAAATATCCTACTGGTTTGATTCAACTGAGTGGCTTGCTAGGCCATTTCAGAAGCAATCTAAGAGTCAACCAGATTACTGTGGGCCTGGAGTCACATGTAGGTCAGACCAGGTAAGGGCACCGCATCTGTTGTGGTGGGAATGGAAATTAACTAAAACATGGATTGATCAGTTAACGGAAGCAAATAAGCGGATTGAGATGTGCAATATTTACTGATTGGCTGTAAAATGCTTTTAAGCAAGTGTTTGTGTATTCTACTTTGAGACAGCACAATAGCTCTCGTTGTATTTAAGAACCAAATGGGTTTTTACAACAATTGGCAATGGCTTTGTGGTCACCATTAGACTAGATCTTAATTCTAGACTTATTCCTTGAATTTGAATTCCAGCTGCCATGTTGGGATTTGAACCCGTGTCCCAGATCTTTAGCCTGTGCCTCTGGATTAGTAGCCTGGTGATTTCTTCCCCTAAACTTCTTAGTTAGTTCACTTTTGGTCATGTTTTTGCAATTATATTTATGAGTTGCAAATATGCCTGGCAGAGCCTTTAAGATTGGCTGTAACTCTTTCGAGTACAAACACGTTTCCATCTGTTCCTATTCAGATGAAGTTACATTGTTTCCCATTGTGAGATTTGAACTCTTGATAATCTTTTAAATGAAAACCAAATCAACAAAATTGGGATAAATCAGGCACAGCCCCGAATTCAGGTCAGCTGTAAAACCAAGAACAAAGTTTAAAGGAAACTTACAAACTTTAAATCAAAATGTGATTAAAGGGGTCAACAAAACACCCCAGTCCCCGCGGTGCCCACCGAGCACGGAAGGCCTCGAGAGTGCCAGCAGACACCGCGTGCTCCTTCTCCAGGGACATCCAGCAGCGAACGTAGCCACAGAAGAGGGACAAACAATCGAGCGGGACTCCCCCGTCGATCGCCCGCTGCCTGGACCTGTTAATGGCCAACTTGGCCAGGCCCAGGAGCAGGTTCACGAGGAGGTCCTCCTCCTTCCCGACCCCCTTCCGCACCGGGTGCCCATAGATCAGGAGCGTGGGGCTGAAGTGCAAACAAAACATCAATAAAAGGTTTTTCAAATAACTAAAAAGGGAGTGCAGCCTGCAACACCCTATGTATACATGGTCCACGGACTCCACAAGACCGCAAAAAGGGCATGTGTCCTGAGAGTCCGTGAACCTATGCATCCTCTTATTATAAGGGATTGCTGCATGCAACACCCTCCAACCCAGGTCTCCGATAGAAAGGGGGAGGACACCTCCGTAGAGGGCCTCCCATCGGGGGCCTCTGCCGCCGGACGGCAACAAGGCACGCCAGGGCGTGTCCGGTCGACGGACAAGGGCGAGAAAATGGAAGGTGTGCAGCAGCAGTCCGTACAAAAAGCCCCTCTTTGCCGCGCCAAAAGGCACAGAGGGCATGTCCCCGAGGCGGCTCATATTGCGGGGCACCAGCACCCGAGGGAGGGTTCGGGGCTTGGGGCCAATGTGGAATTCCGTCCGAACAGGGGAACGCTCAGACGGAAGACCACCGCGCACCTGGGCCACCTCAAGACCCAAAATAATGTCGGGTCCGAGCATGACCGTTCTCAGGTCTTAGATGGCATCGGCTGCGACCTGGACACTCACAGACGCGCGTCACGCCAACTCCTGCAGGAGCATCCAGCCCAGTCCTCCGCCACCCAGCACGTCCCCAATCCTGGTCACCCCTGCGGCCACAGCCCTCCTCTCCGCCAACCACTGAAAAGGACAGAGGGGCGGATTCCTGAGCAGCGGCTCTCTGACGATAGCTGCTACTCTTGACGGGGGAGAGCTGCGTCGCAAGGTGACCACTTTCCAGACTTTGATCAGGTCCTGGTAAAAGATGGGCAACGCCTGCAAGGAGCCACCGAGGCCCAGCTGTTCTATAAACAGGAGCTGCACGTCATAATTCAGGCCGTGCACCTGACGGAAGAAATACGTCATCAGGGCACACCATCTAGGAGGAGGCTCGACGTAGAGGTATCGCTGCAGGGTCTGAAGGCGGAAAGTCGCCACCTGTGTGCGTAGGCACACTAGCGCCTGACCACCCTCCCTAAGTGGGAGACTCAGAACCTCAGCAGCGACCCAGTGCAATCTTTTGTCACAGAAGAAGTCGACTAACAATCTCTGGATTCTTGTGACAAAGTCCAGGGGAGGTGTCAAAGTGACCAGCCGATACCACAACATGGCGGCGATCAGCTGGTTTATGACCAGAACTCGACCTCGGTAAGATAGCACTCTGAGCAGTCCTGTCCAGCGCCGCAGGCGAGCGGTGACTTTCGTCTCCAGTTCCTGCCAGTTTGCCGGCCAGGATTCCTCAGCGGGGCAGAGATGGACCCCCAGGTAGAGGAGGCTGGTCCTGCTCCAGGTGAAAGGCCTGAACTCCTCGGGTAGGGGATCCATCTGCCACTGACCGACCAGGAGTCCAGAACATTTACCCCAGTTGATCCTGGCAGAAGAAGCGGCAGAGTAGACCTCCTGGCACTTGCGCATCCTCCGCAGGTCAGCCGGGTCACTAAACATAAGGAGCACATCAACGGCATAAGCACCACCCCGATGCCCGGCCCGCGCAGAACCAATCCCGACAACCTCCTCCGCAAGAGGCGCAGGAAAGGCTCCACGCAAATAGAATACAACTGGCCAGACAGGGGGCAGCCCTGACGTACCCCTCTGCAAGATGTAACTCTTTCGAGTACAAACCCGTTCCCATCTGTTTCAGATGAAGTTACATTGTTTCCCATTGTGAGATTTGAACTCTTGATCTTGGGGTTACAAACCCAGTACCATAACCACTTTGGCTATTTAGGCCAAGCTAAGATTGGCTGTACTGCAGCATTATCAGAGGTGGCTAAAACATACTCCTCTGCTGTTCTTAATCACAAGCACTGATTGTGCACTAGACACCAGAGTAGGGGTTCCATTTTTAAGGTCACTTTTGAGCACTTTGCTACCTAAAAGTCCCCACCTATTATGCATGGCCATACAGATGGGAGATAGGACTGTAACTTGGACCTTGTCCATGTCTAGGCGTAGAATTGTCAAAGCCTTGTGATACTTGGGATGCACACTTCATAAAGATGATGTATTGATTTTGAATGATGGTGGCAGAGAATTTGGAGTCAACTAATATTAATTGTTGATGTCTCCCATATCAAAAGTGTTGGACTACCAGTGTCTTATTACTACAATAGCAGAGAAGAGAAAACCACTCACTGAGAGGCCTACTAGAATCACTGGCGATCTTGCGCGGCTGATACACTTGGCACCAACTCTTCCCTGATTTGCAAGACCTCTACTGCTGCCTCAATCCTCTTCAGCCACTCCTTAACAGGGTCAGGATCTGACTGTCTCCAAGGATAGTGAGGATCACCATTGCTGTATCGGAGATTAATCACACCAAGGCATCATTAATACATAGAAACCCTATTTATTACTAGTGCACAAGTGAGAACAATACAAAGAGAGCTATTGTACCATCTCAAAGTTGAATACACAAACACTTGCTTAAAAAGCATTTTACAGCCAATCAGTAAATATTGCACATCTCAATCTGCTTATTTGCTTCCGTTAACTGACCAATCGATGTTTTAGTTAATTTCCATTCCCACCACAACAGATGCAGTGCCTACGCACTTGGTTACCACAACTTTGATTACATTCGGCCTGAGAAAGAACAACATGGAATGTCTCAGGGCTCATCCTACAACAATGGTATTGTTCTTCAAAGTTGCAGTATTTTTCTTTTAGGCCTAGGCATTTAATTCAATTTCTCCATTAACTCTTTTAGTACTAAGTGGGTTCCATATTTGTCTAGGCCACCACTTCTGTCAGCCTCAACAATGTGCCTATTATGGCAGTCAGAAGTATAGTAGCCCATGAGGTAGCAATTAGAACAAAACACTGGGTCTCTTTATTTTGTGCATGTTTCTGGATGGCCCAGATCTCTGGCTGGATATCAGACCCTCGACAGTCCTTACCTTATCTTCAGAGGGTGCTCAGAGAATATTGAAACAGATCTGCTCAGTGGCAGTTCCAGAATGGTTGTGCAGATCCACCAGTGTCTATTTTTAGTGCTATAGACACCTAATGGTTCGAGGTCATTCAAAAAGAGGATTTTGATGCCCGGGAATTAAAGTGCTTCCTTCTATTTTCTCTATTGTGCTGGAAGGTGTCATGGAGCTCAACTGTGAAGATATTCGGGCTTCTGGTAAGGTCCTACGTTGTATTTGCCAAGACTTGCAGGAAATCAATGGTTCCCCCTTCCTTCAGCTCTCTGATCAGGTCAGCCTCTATCTCCTCTACCATGTCCTCAACCAGAATGTTCTGATCCAACTCTTGTTGTAACTCTAAGGGACAAGTGGCCAGGAGGACCTGTTTGAAGTCAACCCCTTCTAGTTCAGGATGAGTCACCTTAAAGATTTTCCACCTTGTTATGAAATCGAGCGAGCTGGTGTTCATTCTTTATAGCCCTGACCTCAGCAGGAGTAACGGACATATGTATGGTTGTGGTGGTGATCTCTTGGCACCAGTGGTCGTGGATGGTTGGTTGTTGGCTCCCTCTCAGTCAGTCCTGTGCCTAGGCTGACATGCAGCCCTGGCTCATGTGACCATACACAATGGTATTTTATTTGTTTTGTCATCCTTTTCTGAAAGGGACAGAACAGAGGGGGTGAGGTTCTCAATAATATTGTTGCAACAAGATCTGGGGTCTCTTACTCTGATTCTGGAGGCAGCAGTCACTATAGCCTGCTGTTGGCTGACTTGTGCCTGAAGCTGTCAGATTTTAGCTACATAGGGGGTGGTCTGCTTTGGGGAAGGTGATGGTGGGGTGCTGGACTAACTCCATCAAAGCTCCCCTTGCTTCTTCTAACTCTTCACCTGCTCTGGTGTTTTCTGTCTGCTGCTCAATGTTTAGGTCCAGTATTTGATCTAAGTTTTTCTGTTTAACATGCCCAGTCATGCGCTTCCTGTCTCCATTGTAACAGACTGCCATTGGCAATGCTCTTCTGCCAACCTTTGCTTTATTTTTTTAACTTGTCTATGTTTTCCTTTAATTCTTTCCTTTTTTAAAAATTTTACTCTTAAGGTGACCTGTAGGCCAACATATCTCGGCTGTTTTTTAATTTAAGCTTGTATTCCTGGACGTCCCTTGAAAGTCTATTGGGAATGCAATCTTAATCCCCCTCGCAATCCTCTAAAATGTTTAGAATGTCTTTCACCCCACATTCCTGTTTTCTCTAGGCTATTAACTGTTCTCTGTGATATGCCATGGCCATTGTACTTCAAAACACCCTCTCTTTCTCAAAATTTCCTACCCAGTTGACCGATTTTGTCAGTGCACACAAACCAAGACCTGGGTGATTCCTATCTCTGTGATCCCACTTCTGACACCACCATTAGATTTGTTCAAGGATCACAGATTACTCAAAAAAGTCAGTGAGTCACAAGCAGTTTATTAAGAAGCAACAGATCAAAATCAATAATCAAAATAAGCAGATATGCAACCTGTAATAGGTGAGGATGGTTTACTGGTTCCAGATCAGACAGATGGATGAGATGGAGCAGTTTGCTTTCTGTAGCTCACAATAACAATTTCTTCTCCTTCAGTTGTCTCTCAAACTGGCTGGAGGTGTTAAGCCGAAGCCAGCATGGATCCACCTTGAAGAACCTTCCCCCTGTCCAGCATGGTTTTCCCTCCCTGGCTGTCCATTTATACACCTTATCTTAGAGCCCAGTTGATACCTCATGTCAATCACTTTTTAAAATTATCTTTACCTATTCAGTCGTCCAATAATAGAGGAATAGGTGTACAAAGTGACCCATTCTATCTTCGGCTCCAGTCCCAAGAAATCATCTTTTGTTTGTCTCTTGTATGGACATCTACTTGCCTTCTCCCAGACAGTTTGTTTAGATCTAAGGGTCATGATTCCTTCTCCCAAATTCTAATGAGGCTATCTTTGCTGAACAAAGGATTGTTCCTACACCCTTTCCTTAGTCAGGTTATGACTTGATAGAAAGACCTTATTCATGTCAGCAGAAACAGTCTGCTGGGAAACTTTTAACCAGAGAAAGAGAGAGAGAGAGAGAAACCTATTTCTGTAGCATTCAATTAAACTTGATAGTTTATAAAGTCATTAGATTGCCATTTCTTACAATTCCCTCTGTCCTGTCGGGGGAATGTGGCTGAGGAGAAGATGATGGAGGTGTTGCTGCTGCTGCTGTTGTTCCTGCTGCTGCCAGAGCAATTGATGGTGGTGAGCCCCCTGCTCTTGATCCTCAGCAGAGGTGGAGAGTGGAGCTGTGTAAGCTTCTCCCAGGCTGAAGGCTGACACAGGAAGCACAGCTGGAAGGGGATTAAGTGCTGGATAAGTGAAGTGCCTTCCAAGCAGTAGGCAATTGTCTGTCAAGCAGTGCCAGCATTCTTTGCGAAGGTATACCTTCAACAGCAGCCTCTCACCTGGCCATGGCTATAGCTCTTCCGTGTAACAATCAAAGCGTTCACAGCTTCCATTTTGCTCAAGAAGCTCTTCTCCCTGGTCCACTCACCTTCTCTAAACTGCCAGGTTTTAGACAAAGCATGGAACACCTATGCTGCTAACAGAATCCATCCACAAAATTGCTACTAATTATTTTAAGTACTTCAATTGGCTTCCCACCTCAGCCATGGGGTTCTCTGCTGCACTACCAATCCATCCCTAGGAAAGCTGGAAGGGAGTGGGATCACATTGGGTTCCCAACCCAGTGTCATTTTCTGCAATTTTCTCATTCCCCTACCCCAAACCCACATCTACCAACCTGGGAAAATCCCATCTACTGTCTCCAAGCTGTTGTATTGTTTCCAATACAAAATAGAGTAAAATATAACTTCACAATACAAATTTTGCCTCTAAGAAGCTGGGCTGCAACAAATCTAATGCAGGCCTCTTTGTCTATCACTGGAAGAATCTGAGAGAAGTGAAATGTTTACCCCACCACGCTAATGTAGTTCACTGTTCCATTTGACACATTCACCTTGTTATGACCAGGTGAAGAGGAGTGGAATGACTTCCCTACTTTCCCACTCCTCATTTGATCATTACTGAGCTTTTGAATTTAAAAGGATGCACTTGCCAATTCTGTAACTTTTTACTTTTTATGCGCTGTGATCATTGAAGAACCAATCGGACAGGTTTACCTGTTTTTACAATGAAAGAGATTAGTTTTATGGTAGTTATACCAATCTGGATAAAGTAATAAAATACCCACCAACTTTCACATACATACACACAGTCTGTGGACCCATACACACATACACAAATACAGGATTTCAGAATGGATAGGTTGATCAAATTAGAGTCTATAAGCGAAAGGTGGCTCGGCACCTCTGCTGGTCAGACACTGCTACGTAGACCTGATGGTTCCTGTTAAAGTTGCGACCGGTTAATTTGGTTGTTCCCCTGAAGACAGTGGTGTTGAGCAGAACTTCTGTTTTAAAAGGTCTCTGTTCACAATAGTTATGCCTCCGGTTGGTCTTGATCAGAAAACAGGGCTCAAAGCTTATCAGGAACATAAGAACATAAGAAATAGGAGCAGGAGTAGGCCATTTGGCCCCTCAAGCCTGCCCCATCATTCAATAAGATCATGGCTGATCTGCCCCAGGCCTCAACTGCTCTTTCGTGCCAGATCCTCATAGGCCTTAGCTCCCCAACATTTCAAAAATCTATCCAACTCCTCTTTAAATACTTTCAGTGATCTAGCTTCTACAACTCTCTGCGGTAGAGAATTCCAAGCATTCATTACCCTCTGAGAGAAGAAATTCCTTTGCATCTCAGTTTTAAGTAAGTGTCCCCTTATTCTGTATCTATGCCCCCTACTTTGAGATTCCCTCACTAGTGGAAACATCTTCTCAACATCCACCCCTCAGAATGTTGTACGTTTCAATAAGATCGCCCCTCATTCTTCTAAACTTTAATGAATAAAGGCCTAACCTATTTAGCCATTCTTGACTTCTTCATCACGGGAATCAGCCTGGTAAATCTCTTTTGAACTGCCTCCAAAGCCAGTATATCCTTTCTTAAATACTGGGACCAAAACTGCACATAGTACTCCAGGTGCAGTTTCACCCAACACCCTGTACAGTTGTAACAAGACTTCGCTATTTTTAAACTCCAACCCCCTAGCAATAAAGGCCAAAATTCCATTTGCCTTCTTAATTACTTGCTGCACCTGCATGCTAACTTTTTTTGTGTTTCATGCACAAGAACACCCAGATCCCTCTGTGCTGCACTGTTTTGGAATCTCTCTCCATTTAAATAATAAGTCTGCCTTTTGATTCTTCTTACCAAAGTGCATGACTCACAATTTCCTACATTAAACTCCATCTGCCAAGTTTTTGCCCACTCACTCAACCTATCTATATCCCCTTGCAGATTCCTTATGTCCTCATCACAACATCCCCTCCATCTATCGTTGTATCATCAGCTAATCTGGATACATTACATTCTGCCCCCTCCTCCAAGTCATTAATATAGATAGTAAATAATTGAGGCCCTAAGATTGATCCTTGTGGCACTCAACTAGTTATGTCTGTTCAACCTGAAAAAACCCCATTAATCCTGACTCTCTGTCTTCTGTGTGTTAACTAACCCTCAATCCATGCTAATACATTACCCCCAATACTGTGAGCTCCTATTTTGTGTAATATGTGGCACCTTATCGAATGCCTTCTGGAAATCCAAATAAGGAAGGCTGGAAAGTGAACAAGGCTCAACAGCTTCAGCTGCTTGTCGTCACTTCATTAACATCTCAACCTTAACTCTCTGCAAAAATGTTCTTTTTAAAACATAAAAGAGGTTTGCTGTTCATGTGACTTGCTCTCTCCGCTGTCGGCGGGAGGAGCAGCGAGGGCAGCGGTGGGGGATGGTAGCGGTGAAATCCAAATAAGGTTGTTTTCCATATATTCTGAAAGGTAGCTTGAGTAACTCATGTTGCAAAGTTACTTTAGTCAATGTCTCATTGCCCAAGTGATTAGATTTTAGATAAAAGCAAAATACTGCGGATGCTGGAAATCTGAAACAAAAACAAAAATTGCTGGAAAAACTCAGCAGGCCTGACAGCATCTGTGGGGAGAACAAGTTAATGTTTTGAGTCCAGATGACTTTTCTACAGAACTAGATTTTATATCCCTTCTCCAAAAGATGAAGATCAGGTATTCGTCTTAATGCCTTGTTAATGGCACGGGAATTGGATCTTGCACATTCCTCAGGGATTTACTGTCTCTGGTTGGTCTTCGCAGACCCGGCATCTCCATCTCAATGAAGTGGAATTTGGAATGCATAATAATGCAAATTGGAACAACCATTTTTTGGCTGTGATTTCCAGTTGTTCTTTTTTGCTTGAAGAAAAGTCATATGGACTCAAAACGTTAACTCTGTTTCCTTCTCCACAGATGCTGCCAGACCTGCTGAGTTTTTCCAGCATTTTCTGTTTTTATTTCAGATTTCCAGCATCCATGTTTTTTTTGCTTTTATTCTTTTCTGCCTGTTGTTTTAAAAAGTCTGTTTTTAAAAGTTCAGTCCAAGTTTACAGCCAGTGGATTAGAAACACTCTTTGAGATAAGCATTTCTTCAATGACAACTTCCTTTTCTCAAAGCTTGGGTGTGTTTGATATTTGATATTGTTTGGGAATGTATCTGCAAAGCCTTCCAAAAGTTATGATACAAGTTTACTGACTACTACTTTGGTATGCAGGATAGGTGGTTTAGACACAGCAGCCTTGGTTTTACGCTAATAATATTAGGGCCAAAAATAACCAAATGGTGTGAAATGGGGTGGGGCACTCACAACACAAATGAGTTTAAATTCAACATTTGTTTGAACTGAGAATGAAAAGGCCTCAGCTACATTTTCCATGTTGTAGGCAGCAGACATGAATTGAGGCTCAATGATGTCATTGGTTAAGATGCAAAGCACACACACAGAAATGTGCAAAGGTGGAACCAACATGAGCATCCACATTTAAGCTCTGCTCATGAAATTATCGGCTTTGTGCACTAATATCTGAATGGATCACTCATTTGGAAGAAGCTGCAAAATGTGCCGTTATTCTTTTCCCTCATTGCTTCTTCTTACTGAATGACCCTCCCAGGCCTTCAGTCCCTTTAGGTTTCCTTGCTGTTTGGCAGCCACCAGCTGCCAACATCAGAGCTTCAGAACATACTGTGCAGTTTATCAGAAATCAAAATTCTCAAGAAAGTTGGTGGTTGTATGTACACGGAATTGCTTTCTACTATTGTGGCCCGTAAGATGTCTGGCTCTTCTAATATGACAGACCATCAAGAACAAGGCTGCTAAACTGAGGAAAGTGGAGTGGTTTTAAGAGGAAAGGGTTCAGATATAGTCAAGATATGTTCCCACGAGGGGAAAGGTAGGGCAAACAAAACCAAAGTCCCCTGAATGACAAATGAGAGCAAGATGAAACAGAAAAATTGGGCAGGTGATAGATGTCAGGTTGATCATATAAGTGATGCCCGGTTGAATGTAGAAAGTTCAGACAGAAAATGAAAAAGGGAATAATACTGGCAAAGAGAGAGAATGAAAAGAGACTGGCAGCTAACATAATAGAATGTCCAAAAGTCATCTTCTGTAGATATATATATATAAATAGTAACGGGGCGGCAAGAGGAGGTTTGGGGACAGATGGGGGACTAAAAATGAACCTCCGGGCGGGATTTTCTGCACCCGCCCACTGCCGCAATCTTCCGGTTTCACTGCATGTCAATGGACTTCTGGCTGGGGCACCGCCTCGCCCGTGATGGGTCCCGCCCATGGTAGGGCCAGAAAATCCCAGCCTATATATGGGGATAAAGGGCATGGCTTAGTACTAAATGAATACTTTGCATCTGGTGCAAAGGAATGATACATTCTGACTGACTTTGGTGCTGGAAGTGGCTGGGGGAGATATCCTGAGAAGGAAGAAGAATGAATATTGCATTACAGAACAAAAAGTAATACCACACTGAGGCTTTGATGCATGGACATGAGGAGAGATGTCCTCTATGTAAGGGGCTGGGGCGGGCAGAAGGCTCTCCAGACAAACTTTGCAAAGGCAATGGGATTAGGTAGCCATCATTGCCATTGCAAGAAGTATAGTCCCAAGAACCTAGGTGCAGTGCAGGAAGAAGATTAATTTTCTCACATTAGTGGTCAAGGCCAGTGAATTCATCCTCAAATGCCAAATTTTTACAACTGAACCATTAACCTCACACACTACTCAATACATCACACATCCTTTATTCACCTACCTTCTGTAAGTAACCATCCTATGATTTCATAATTCTGAATAGCTGTATGATCAAAGTGCTCAGGAGACCAGGGGTTAGGACTTTTGTCTGCAAGTGATGGTGACATGATGCTGATGTCCTCATGATAATGTGTAGAGTTACCAAAGGTAACTCAGTGGATCCTGCATCATCCAAAGTCACTTCTTGCAAAGATTGCAGCATATAACTTGGCCTAAGGGTTACATCAAGATATTTTATCTCATCTCCTATTGCCACTTGTGTATCTATTGTTCAAACCAGTCTACTCTTGGCTGGAAAATCTTTGTTGCTGGTCAAGTTGAAATTTAGCCAATATGTGATATCTTCAGCTCTCTGGTGCTTCTCCTGGCGGCTAAGTGGCTGTGGCCAGGCTTTGGTAACAATAATTCCAACAACCAGGTCTAACACAAGATGATTGACATTGGATATCAGGGTAAGTCTCCCCTGACTTTCCAAAACCCAAATGCCTCTGCAGAATGACACCATGTTTGCAGGGCAATAACTAGTAATTCAGAAGGTGCATGTAGCTCAGCTGTCAGGCATCCATAGAGTGCACTCAGTCACAGTGACTCTACATACTTCCTGCTGTTTTGGACTCACTACCTCCAGGTTAGGATGATTTTTTTTCCTGTATTTTCTTTGCTGCTAATGGTGAATTCAGCATAGAATGATTGTGACTCTGCAACCTGCTTGAAAGGGATCTTCTGTAGGAATGTGGCACAGGAGCATTCCTCATCCAGGATCTCATTGTGGAACACCAGTGACTTCAATGCACTTCACCATGGATAAGGAGGAATGGAACAGTGTCAGATTGTGGCATACTCCTACTCATCCTGAGTATTGGTGTTATTCCCACTTTGGGGATATGCTGGCCCCAGCCCCTTCTGCAGAACTCAGATACTACAGCCCAATCCTTTCTACACAGGTCCTCCTCTGAGCTGACATGAATCTTCTCCCTCAGTTAAACAATTGCTGCGTTCCAGGATGATCACATGCGTAACTATAGGCCTTCCTCTTCATTTTCATTATGATATAGAATTGGCACAGTAATAGTGACAGCTGGGAGATTCTTCTTGAATGTATTAATCTCACTAGTGGCCTTATCCATGATTCCTATCTTCATCCAGTCAATGTGGAACCCCTCATTTCAGTGTACCTTGTTGAATTGCCACTGAATCCCTCAGCTCCTTGTTCCTGGGTTGCAGCTTGACCAACTCCCGCATCTTTTGCAATTCGTCCTGTCTCAATCATCATGTCCTGGCATAGATAATCTGGGCTCAGGAGGCGAGGGGTGACACACATCTTGGTCAGATATTTTCCTGCTTTATGCCCCTTCTCAGCTCTCAGTATATCCTCATCATGCTATCTGGCATGATGGGCAAGCTGCTGATGGTTTGACCATGGACTTGCTTCCCAATCCAACCCCTTCCCTTCCCTCACATCAACCTTCCCCTTCTCAGTTCCTCTGTGCCTAGGAACTGTCTCCCAACCAACCAGAGGAGTCCAGGATGTGGAAAGGGAACAACAGCACCACACTAATAAAGAGGCACCTCGATCTGGCACTTGCAGCTACCATTCAAATACTGGCATCATATGTACCTTGGACATTTCAGCACTTGGTGAAGAATGCAGGCATGAGCAGGCTGCAGCCAACCAAGGTAAAGGGTGGATTACCTGCCAGCTCACTCCATTGCAAGATCGCACACAAGCACTGCTGCAGACAATTCAGATGAGGAGCTTGATGGAGTGGCATTGAGGAGAACATTGAATGGGCATACACACCAAGATACTGTGTGCAATAGCTGGCCTGCTCCCATCACAGTCAAGGAACATGGAAGAGACCAGCTCTCACTTGGCAGAGGGTATGGGGCAGAGCTTGCCCTCTCCATACCCTCTGCTCCTGCTGCAGACCCAGAAGCACTGTCATTAGTGTCTCCATACCTATTGCAGACTTTTTGTGTACAGGTCACCGACTTCTCTGCCATTATTGTGAGAGTTTTTGTTTATTCGTTCAAGGGATGTGGGTGTTGCTGGCTGGGTTAGCTTTTAATGCCCATCCCAAGTTACCCTTGAGAAGGTGGTGGTGATCTGCCTTCTTGAACCGCTGCAGTCCACGTGGTGTAGGTACATCCACAGTGCTGGTAGGAAGGGAGTTCCAGGATTTTGACTCAGTGACAGTGAAGTAACAGCGATATATTTCCAAGTCAGGATGTTGAGTGACTTAGAGGGGAATTTACAGGTGGTGGTATTCCCATCTATTGGCTGCCCTTGTCCTTCTAGGTGGTAGTGATCGTGGGTTTGGAAGGTGCTGTCGAAGGAGCCTTGATGAGTTTCTGCAGTGCATCTTGTAGATGGTACACACTGCTGCCAATGTGCGTTGGTGGTAGAGGGAGTGAATGTTTGTGGATGGGGTGTTAATCAAGCAGGCTGCTTTGTTCTGGCCAGTGTCAAGCTTCTTCCGTGTCATTGGAGCTGCACTCATCCAGGCAAGTGGAGGATATTTCATGACACTTCTGACTTGTGCCTTGTAGATGGTGGACAGGCTTTGGGGAGTCAGGAGATTCGCTGCAGGATTCCTAGCCTCTGAACTGCTCTTGTAGCCACGGTATTTATATAGAGTCATAGAGGTCTACAGCACAGAAGAAGGCACTTCGGCCCATCGAGTCTGCGCCGGTCAAACAAGTACCTAACTATTCTAATCCCATTTTCCAGCACTAGGACCATAGCCTTGTATACCATGGCATCGCAAGTGCACATCCAAATACTTCTTAAATAATATGAGGGTACCTGCCTCTATCACCCTTTCAGACAGTGAATTCCAGATCCTCAACCCCCACTGGATGAAAAAATTCTTCCTCACATCCCCTCTAAAGCACTTGCCCCCTACCTTAAATCTATGCCCCCTGGTTATTGATCCCTCCACCAAGGGGAAAAGTTCCTTCCTGTGTACCCTATCTATGCCCCTCATAATTTTATACACCTCAATCATGTCCCCTGCTCCAGGGAAAATAATCCCAGTCTATCCAATCTCTCCTCATAACTAAAACGCTCCAGCTAAGGCAGCATCCTGGTAAATCTCCTCTGCACTTTCTCGAGTGCAATCGCATCCATTCTATAATGCGAATACCAGAACTGCACACAATAATCTAGCTGTGGCCTCACCAGCGTTTTATACAGTTCCAGCATAACCTCCCTGCTGTTATATTCTATGCCTCGGCAAATAAAGGCATACGCCTTCTTGGCCACCTTATCTAACTGTCCAACCACCTTAAGGGATCGGTAGACACGCACACCAAGGTCCCTCTGATCCTTGGTACTTCCCAGTGTCCTACCATTCATCATGTATTTGAAGGGTTCACAAAATTCCCACATTTTTCAAATCATCAACAAGGATATGACTTTTGGACTTTTATGGCAGAGGACCCAACTGCTGAGTTAAGTGTAGAACTCTGCAGACAGGAGGATAGGCCCATGAAGGCCTGGGACTGGACATGCCCAGGCTTATTGAGTGCAGTGTGGATTGTTGCCTGAAGCCAGACAACAAGAGGAGACAGAATATGCATTCTTCCCTTTAAAACAATCAACCCAGGGAAAGACTTCATCTTATATGAAACTAAAGCCCATCAAAATCTTGCATAATAATCACTACTAACTACTAAGGCAGGAAGGCAGCAATCAATGCAATTATGCGAACCCATCAATATTCCACATATACAATGGCTTTCAGTTCAGGACTAGTTACGGGGACAGGAAGACAACAATAAGTATCATGCGAGCCCATTATAAAATAATGAGACAACAATCACCTGAAGAAACCCCCCAAGATCAAACAAAGAACTAACCTTGATTTGGATTGAGATAAGAAATTTGAAAAAAACAGTATAGCTGGGCCACCAGTTATGAAGGTGAGGCGGACACAGGATGGTGAGCAGTTTTGGAGCGGTTGAAGCGGAGTTTAAGCAGGGAGAGGTAGCTGAGCCAAGTGGAGGGAGGAGATCTGGAGGTTTGCAGGCCCGCAGGCAACATCACAGTGAGGGGCATGGGGTGGTAGGCTCAACCGAAGACAACAAGGCCACAATTGCAGCCCTCCATGAAGATCAACCACCCACAACCGCGCCCTCCACCCAACGGAAGAACCTTTGCAGATTCCACAGACCAGGACCACGTGGGGACAACAGGCCCCAGAGGACACAAAGAGTGTACCCCAAAACTGCAACCAGCCTACCTGGCTAGATTTTGAACTGTCAAGGAACCCTGGTTGGTGAGCACGATCCCTGACTTCCCCTAGTTCAATTCAGTTAGGTTGGGGGTGGGACAAGGATAAGGGGATTAGTAGCATGATTTTCCCTCATTATGCTGCGTGTCCTCCATTCTTAACTGAGTGTACTTTGTAGGTCTGTATAATTTCAGTGTAATCCTAATGTTATAAGTTCATTTGTGACTTGAATAAACCCAGTGTTTTTTTCTTGCACCAAAACCAGTTGTCAGCTGCACTTTGTCACAACCCCCAAATAAGTCCAAGGTCTAGAACCCAGGGAGTGGGAGCGATTCAGGCCACTCAGAAGTCAGAGGTGAAGCTGACACACACTACCACCCCCTACATAATGGCAACCGCGACAGGACCTTGGCAAAAGGGATGCGATGCAGTGGACACTGATTTGGAAGAGAGAACTGTAATGGAAGAGAGGATTACAAATTATCTGTTCAGTAAGGTGAATATGGAAAAAAAAAATGGATGACTAATCTGTTAAAGTCTGGGCGTCCGGTAGATGCTGCAGCTAAATGGACAGAAGGGAAGGATCATAAAATATCCATAGAAAAGGCCATCTGGCTGATGTGCTTCAAGAAACAGATGCAGCTTTTGGACAGGCCCGTTGAAGCCCAGGCAGCTTAGATTCTGGAGTCAGCCCTGGAAGTCCAAACAAAGGCCCTAGAAAGGGAAAAGTTACTGTTAGCATTGCAGGCTCTGAACCAGGAAAGGGTGCAATTAATGGGGGAGCATAAGACCCAACAGGAATATTTACAGTGTCAGGTCACCGAGGCTAAGAACAATGAGCTGAGGTTGAGGGAAAAGAATGCCCGCCTAGCAAGACAAGTAAGAGAGCAGGAGGAGAAAGTAAAAGGCTTACAAGCAGCCTATAAGATAGTGAGCGCACAGGGGTTTGAGGATGCAGACCATGGCCCCTGCCAGAAGCAGATAGAGAGTCTGAACCTTGTTCTAAGGATGGCAAAAGGCACGGTGTGCCTCATAAGCCCTGGTGCAGCCCAGGTCGACTTCACAGGGAACCTGGGGAGGATGGGTCAGACACCACCCCTAGTGCCAAACTCTAGCGAAATCTGGCAGGGTGTTGCGGGGTGGGGGGGGGGGGGGGGGGGGGGGGGTGCGGGGTGGGGGGGTGCGGGGTGGGTGGTGGTGTGTGTGGGGGGTGGAATTAGGGGCAGAAGCTGAGGAGGAAAACTGCCAGCAAGAGAGGCTGGGACCGGAGCCGATGTGCCTGGCCCGGCAGCAAAGGTTTGGCCCACCCACTGATAATGGGATGAGGGACCCCTCCAAAACCAGTTCGTAGTTCCTCACGGCACCTAACAGCTTAGGGCCATTTTAACTAAACTTGCGGCAAATGGGGATCCCTCGGTCCACTTCAGGGAAGTGGAACAAGCAGCAAGCATCAACGAGTGCAATGATGCTGAACAGGCCAAAATGCTACTATTCTCCCTGGAGAGTAAGCTCTTCCAGTCCCTCTCTGACCAATATAAGATGGGACAGTGTGATTATGGGGAGCTCAAGGAGGAAGTTCTTGAGGCCATGGGGATGAATGAGGGAAGTCCTTTATCCCAGGTGGAAAAAACAGTGCAGCTCATAGGAGAACCCCCGCAGACTTTTGCAGACAGGTTGTGACTGGTGTATAAGAGCGCATGCAGTGGGACACCTAACCGGGCTAACCCGGACCAGGATCAGTGGGCCCATTGGCTCCGTTGCCTGGTGGCAAACCGCTTGCCACAGGTCAGGGCCACGGCAGGAATGTGGTTTGACCCAAAGAATCCCCTGACTACCGAATTCACAGTGATCAGACAATTGACCATAGCTTACCGTAATGATAAAGGAACCGATGCACACCCACCTAAAGGGAAAGTGCATGAAATGAAACCCGGCCAGGGTAGGAAGGAGTGGCATCAGGAAGGGAATAACCCTTCCAGCACAAAGCTCAACTATTATGGGTGTGGGAAGAATGGACACTGGAGGAAGGAGTGTAAGAATCCTTGGAAAGATAACAAGGGAAAGAGTTCCTCAACCCCAGCCCAAAAGGCAGAGACAGGAATCCCTCCTGCCACGGTCGAGTCATTTTTGGATGCCATGAGAACCGTATTGACTGGCCCAGGGAAGGTAGCAGCCACCACCGGTGTGCTAATCCCATCAGCCCCATCTAACCCACAACCCTGACTAGAGCCAGCACAGCCTTACCTATGACTTATGGAAGAGACCCCTCATTGATATGGAGGTAGAAGAGGTAAAGGGGACCTATCTGTTGGACACGGGAGCATTATGTACCGTGATCCATTCAGCTAACCCCACCACCTCATCTCTATCTAATGGGGCCCCATACAGTCTGTCGGGATTCACAGGTAAAGAAC
Organism: Carcharodon carcharias; assembly: GCF_017639515.1. Lineage (NCBI taxonomy): Eukaryota > Metazoa > Chordata > Chondrichthyes > Lamniformes > Lamnidae > Carcharodon > Carcharodon carcharias. Next base: position 185,533,990 of record NC_054469.1, read on the forward strand.
AGGTTGGCTCATTTTCCATCCCGATGACCATTCGTTTAGGAACACTCCGCTCTAAGTGGACCTGTATCTTAATGAAGTGGGAAGTGGAGGGCGGAAAAGGAATCCTGGGAGCCGACTTTATTGTAGGCCACAGGATCCTGGTGGATTTGGGGAATCACTGCCTATAGGGGGCAAAAAGAGGAAAGGAAGGTGGAGTAGTAGTCATCCCAGGGAAACAGGGGAAGGGGACCCTGTGCACTGTGAAGCCTAAAGAGGGTTATAACCTCGAACTCATGGTCAGTAATACCCCAGGCATTTGTGCAAGCCCACCTAGACACATTTGTCACACACAAACACGACTGTGGGAGGGTCAACGGGTTTGAGGTCAGCGTAGATGGGGACACTATGGCCTGGCCACAAAAGCAATATAACTTCCCCAGGGAAGCGGAGCCAGACATGGAAGCAGCCATGTCCTCCTTAGTGCAACAGGGGGTCCTGAGACCGATAGCCACCCATGTGAACTCTCCACTGTGGCCGGTTAGAAAACCGGACAACTCCTGGAGGGCCACAGTGCACTATCGGGTGCTCAACAGTAACATCCCAGCCTGTGTACCCACAGTAGCAGCAGTTGCCGACCTGATAGGAAGTATCCCAGCATCCGTGATCTCTTTCACGGTACTGGATATCTCCAATGGGTTTTGGTCCATCCCTTTCAGGAGAGAGGATCAGTACAAGTTTGCCTTTACCTTTAAAGGGCAACAGTGGACCTGTAACTGTCAGCCTCAAGGCTTTCACAATTGCCCCAGCATTTTCCACCAGTACATGGCAAACCATTTAAAGGGCTGCAGCCAGCCCAGGCAACTGGTTCAATACATGGATGACCTGCTGCTATTCACCGATTCGAGAGAGGAGCATGGCTCACTTCCGGTTGAACTGCTGGAACTGCTCAGGCAGGAAGGTTTTAAAGTGAATCCAAAGAAAGCACAGATTGGCCATCAGGAGGTGAAATTCCTGGGCCTGACAATACGTGCTGGGGAAAGGGCCATAGATAAAGCTAGACGGGAAGCAGTGCAGGAGTTACCAGTCCCCAACACAGTGACGGGAGTGAGATTGTTTCTAGGGCTAACCGGGTACTGCAGAGACTTCATTGAGGACTACGCGGCCACAGCAGCCCCTCTGCTCCGACTCCAGCATGAGGGAGTGGAGAGGGTTTGGGATGAGGGGTGCCAGGCAGCATTTGTCAGGCTCAAGAAAGATCTACAGACCACACCAGCTCTAGGGGCCATAGATGGAGGGAAAGAGTTCTTCCTGGAGGTAGCGGCCAGTGGGGACAGCCTGAGTGCTGTGCTGCTCCAAGATTGGCATGGCAAGCTGAGACCGGTGGTCTACTCCTCCAGGATACTCACAGATGTGGAGAAGAGCTACTCCAATTGTGAAAGGCACCTCTTGGCCACACATTGGGCTGTGAAAAGATCGCTGATCTTCACAGCACCTCTCCCATCACCTTCTTCACCCATCACACACCCACCCAGATGCTCCTGGATGGGAGAATCAAGGATGGGACAGTGAGCAGTGCCCGCATTGTTCGCTGGACCCTGCTTCTCTCACAGATGGACCTAAAAGTAAAAGGGCTGTGCGAGCCAGAGCTTGCAGCTAACCTGATATATCCTGGAACAGCCCACCAGTGTTCCATAGAAGGTGTTTGGGAAGTTGACATAGGTTTACGGGCCAGGATACACCCCACAGGCTGTGAAATCTATGTGGATGGCTCTAGCACAGTATCTGCTGGTGAGCGACTCATGGGGTGCAGAGTTTATGACCCAGCGGCAAACCTTGCCCTGGCAATTAATCTCCCCAGCACCATGAGCGCCCAGCAGGCTGAACTGTCCGCGGCAGTGTACATGATTACACACCCCGAGATCTTTCCCACCCCATACACGATTTGCTCAGACAGCATGATACACCTCCGCTGATGGGAGACCCCTCACAGTGAAACCCTTGCTGGAGAAAATCTTAGCTGCAGTGGGGGAGGAAGGGGAGGTTTTCATCCATAAGGTGAAAGCCATTTCCTCCGCAGAACCCCGGAGTGGGGGCAACTGGCAGGCCGACGTGCTAGCTAAGGAGGGTGCCTGCACAGGCATTCTCTATATCCCATATGGGTCTTGTCCTATAGCAGCAATCATGGGTAGGAATGGGACATAGGGGAGTGCAGGGGTAGCTTTAACTCTGGACCTTAAGACGGTCCAAACCCAAGACCCCATCCTCAAGGCAGTCTTCAGTGCAGTGGCAGAAGGGAAAAGGGGAGAGGGCCATTACAGCACAGCAGCCTTCTCTGCAAAGGGAGGTATGCTGTTTAAGGGAGAGCAATGGGTAGTGCCGCAGCAGCACAAGAGGGAATTCCTTCAACTGGCCCATGAGGGTCCAGGAGCGAGGCATCCCGGGCCTGAGACCACCTGGCAGCGGGTGGAACAGGCAGGATGGTGGCCAGGACTCAGGGAAGATGTCCGTGAGTTCTGTGCCAGCTGTCTGGTGTGTGCTGCTAACAACCCTGACCCGCACAAAAGGAAGGTACCTATGGGATACATCAGGAGGGTAGAGGGACCATGGCAGTCGATCTGAGTCCTGGCCACCATCCTGCCTGTTCCACCCACTGCCAGGTGGTCTCAGGCCCGGGATGCCCCGCTCCTGGACCCTCATGGGCCAGTTGAAGGAATTCCCTCCTGTGCTGCTGCGGCACTACCCATTGCTCTCCCTTAAACAGCATACCTCCCTTTACAGAGAGCGCTGCTGTGCTGTAACGGCCTTCTCCTCTTTTACCTTCTGTCACTGCACTGACGACTGCTTTGAGGATGGGGTCTTGGGTTTGGACCGTCTTAAGGTCCAGAGTTAAAGCTATCCCTGCACTCCCCTATGTCCCATTCCTACCCATGATTGCTGCTATAGGACAAGACCCATATGGGACCCAGAGAATGCCTGGGCAGGCACCCTCCTTAGCTAGCACGTCGACCTGCCAGTTGCCCCCACTCCGGGGTTCTGCGGAGGAAATGGCTTTCACCTTATGGATGAAAACCTCCTCTTCCTCCCCCACTGCAACTAAGATTTTCTCCAGCAAGGGTTTCACTGTGAGGGGTCTCCCATCAGCGGAGGTGTATCCACGGTGGGATCAGATGGCCAAGTACTCCATACACGAATTGCATGTGAACATGCTGTCTGAGCAAATCGTGTATGGGGTGGGAAAGATCTCGGGGTGTGTAATCATGTACACTGCCGCGGACAGTTCAGCCTGCTGGGCGCTCATGGTGCTGGGGAGATTAATTGCCAGGACAATGTTTGCCGCTGGGTCATAAACTCTGCATCCCATGAGTCGCTCACCAGCAGATACTGTGCTGGAGCCATCCACATAGATTTCACAGCCTGTGGGGTGTATCCTGGCCCGTAAACCTATGTCTACTTCCCAAACCCCTTCTATGGAACACTGGTGGGCTGTTCCAGGATATACCAGGTTAGCTGCAAGCTCTGGCTCGCAGATCCCTTTTACTTTTAGGTCCATCTGTGAGAGAAGCAGGGTCCAGCAAGCAATGCGGGCACTGCTCACTGTCCCATCCTTGATTCTCCCATCCAGGAGCACCTGGGTGGGTGTGTGATGGGTGAAGAAGGTGATGGGAGAGGTACTGTGAAGATCAGTGATCTTTTCACAGCCGGGGGGTCGATTACATCAGGCCCCTACCCACTGCCCAGGGAGGCTATAAGTACTGCCTAGTCCTGGTGGATATGTTCACAAAGTGGGTAGAAGCCTTCCCGTGATGAACAGCCACAGCTCTGAGTATAGCCAGGATCCTGGTCAGGGAGGTGTTCTCATGATGGGGGCTACCACAGTCCGTGGAGTCCGACCAAGGGAGCCCCTTTACCGGGCAGGTTATGCGGAATACCCTTATGGTACTCGGCATAGAGGGGAAATGGCATGTTGCACACAACCCACAGTCCTCAGGGATTGTAGAGAGGATGAACAGAACCTTGAAAGAAAGGCTGAGGAAAGAGATGGTAGACTCACCTAGAAAGTGGCTAGAAGTCTTACCGTTGGTCCTAATGTGGATCCAAGCCAGCCAGTCAAAAAGCACAGGGTATTCCCCACATGAGATCATGACTGCTAGAGTTATGCGGACCCCCACCCATGTGTTAGCTCCGGTGTTCACGGACGGTCAGCTCAGAGAGGTGAACCGGGACAGCTTCGTCAGGAATCTGTTTGAACACCTTAAACAGGTTCACTGGCAGGCCGCTAGCAACATGGGAAAACAGCTTCGGAGTAACCGACTGCTGCTAGAACCCCGTACTCACCACGAGTGGGAGATAGGGGATCAGGTTATGGTTAGGAATTTTGCTCGGGTAGGCAGTCTAGGACCGTTATACATAGGGCCCTACAGCATTGTAGATAAGGCAAGCCCCATGGTATACGCCATAAAGCTGCCTTGGTGCACCAAATGGTTCCACATTAACCAATGTTAGTTGTTTAAATCCGAGAGAAGGGAACAGCCAGTTGGGGCAAGGTCTGAGGATAAAAATCTTCAGCCTGCAGCAGAAGCAAACTCACAGACTGCACAAGCAGGTGCAGTGACTTGTTTTAAGGGAAGAGCCATCCCACCCACCATTTGGGACAATCCCCCGCTCATCTGGGACTCAGACAAGGTGGGACCTGAGGGCAGAAAGTTATCTGCCCCTGACACAGCTTTAGAAGAGGTACAGCCTGAGGATAGAAATCCCCAGCCAGCGGCAGTGAAGATTCCACAGACCGCACAAGAGGGGACAGTGGCTCGGGTTGAAGACCCACCAGCCAGAAAACCCCACCAGCCAAAGTCCCCAGAAGGTCCCCACGAATGCCACGGCCAAAGAAACCGTGGTCACCGGCTCCCCAGCTTAAAAGGGCAGACCCTCAAGTCAGGGATCGATCTGAGGACAGAGGTCCCCAGCCAGCAGCCGCAAGGCTGCGAGGAACCAAAGGTATAGGACAGGGTGGCCACACCGAATGGAATAGTGTGCTGCAGCCCAAACAGGGATTAACCTGGCCGCCCAGGGATGGGCGGCGGATGTACATAGCTTCTGTTATTTAATTTTGAGATTGTTAAGTTTGGGTGTTTTAGTTAAATTTTAACTAAGGTGGTTGGTAGTTTAAGTATTATTGTTTAAGAGTGTGTATTGTGTCGAGGTCGCAAGACTTGACTATGCTTTACCCAAGCCAGCGAATCTGTTCGGGACCTGGCTATATGCTCTTATGTCTCCCTACAGAAAGGATTTCGATAGGATGGGGGGCATACTCCTACTCCCCCTAATAGGAATGGCCACCGGGAGGCAAGGTAACGTGGAGGACTCCCACATTTTTGGATGCTCAGGGGAGAGAGCAACGAATGTGACTGTGAGGGGCAGCGAAGGTAACGTGGAGGAGATCACCACCTATTCCCATGTGGGAAGATGGCTAGGGTGGCTGGGATCTAACTCCACCCGATACTCTAGTCAGACCAGGTTCACCTACGGGGAGGCCTCCCTCCCCTGCCCCAGCATAAAGGTGGTGGCCACACGCACGGATCGGGGTCACTGAGGGGAAATGTGTGTGTCTGACCTGCAGAGGACAGATTCCACTGGGAAGGTGGTGGTGGCTCAGGAAGCTGAGCAGAGACATGGGGGATGGTACAGCTGACTGGGAGTGACTGGGGAATGACAGCCGTCGGACCATTACCAGGAACCATGGTGGGGTGAGCATGTGCTGGGACAAGTGGTGGAAATTGGAACAGGGAATCTATGTCTGCATGTGGGGATCGCAGAAGACCTGCCCCATGGACGTATCCATTATCTTTTCCGCAGCATGGCTGGACAAGGGGAAGGGGATGGAATGGGATTCCCACCTATACACTTGCATAACCCCATCCTCTCCAGCCTCAGTTAAGGCCACTGAACTCATGGCATGCGTCCAGAAGCTCCTGCCCACGGCCCTGACAGTAAGGACACATATAGAGAAGTGCCCTGCCACCACCAAGGGACCAGGGAATGGGCTGGTACTTGTGCCGACCGAAAAGGTGCTATACCAGGGGGTACACTATGCGGTAGCTTCCGTGATTCTAAACCTCACAGAGGTACACTTACCTGAGTGGTGCCCCAAGGAGACAGAACAGCTATACCAGGCCCTTTAATGAGAAATGTTCAGGGAATTCTACGAGTTCAATTTTGCTAATGTAGACAAAACAGAACTGTACACTACCCACATTGAGTACTTTAGCAATGCAGGAAGACAAAGAAAGGGAACCTGGAATGATGTTTTCACAGCATATAAAACAGGATCCTCTGTGATAAACAGTCTGGATGACATAGAATTGCAGGCACAAATAAATGGTTTAAAAACACAATTATGAAAAATCTTAACAGAGGAGAACACAGTGATAGCCTCAGAGCTACATGAGGACCAGGCCATGACAGTCCATTTAAAGGAGATTATTGCTGAGTTGGAAAGGCACGCCAAAACAGTGAATGCACTCATTCGAGAGGATAGGAATGCATCAGACCAAGTTACACAGAATGAGGTGTGCGTGCTGTATGGGGCATGGTTGCTGGGCGAGGGCCGCAGCAACCTGGAGGATTTAAAGCAAGGTTTAGTCCCCTCCTGGATCAGCAACAAGCACCTCGTAGCCCTCCACCCATTTGAGAATTCACTAAGCCCATGTCAGTTCTGCCTAGCCTCTGAAGTCTACCCTGTCCCAGTGGATTGTGGGTGCTCCAACCACACCATCATGGGTATAGTAGTGAGGATGCCAGTCATGGGTGGGACAGCCTGACCTGCACCGGTATATAGGGTGGAGAACATTGGAGTCATTCAGAGTGTGGGTGCACACGTCTGTTTCGCAGCGGTCCCACCTTACGTCATAAAGTGGGAACACATGATGACAGGTACAGACCTCTCTGGGTGCCAGAGCCAGGGCGCACACTTAGTACTGTGTCCCCAGCACTTAAATGCTTATTCCAGACCACAGTACAGGTTAAAACTGCTGGTGCATGGCCTATAAACTGTGCCATGGATGTAAAGGCACAAGGCCATGTTCCCCCACAGGAAGCATGTATAGGGGGTGGGACATATTGTGTCACCACAAGTGCGCCCCACTGCCAGCTTGGACAGCATATCCGGTGCCCGGTAAGTGACAGCAGTTTTTGTTTTAAACCCGAGGCAGAAGTTCAAGTGGCCCAAGAATGGATTGTCCCCATTCCTGAACCCTCCACTGTTCACCTCACTGTTAGGGAAAACATTACCAACCTGCAAAGCTCTGTCACACATTTCGGTTACGAAATTCCCCCTCTACCAGAACATCATACTAAACTACTAAATGCTATCACAAAAGTACTTCTATACTTTGGAACAGAAAACACACGAGATAGAGGGAGGGATTCAAGGTATCACAGTCTCACCCTGGTGGGACATTTTTGAAAACATAGTGGTCCCTTCAAGGGTTAGAATGGCTTCCCACATCCTTGTGCTTTGCCAGCTGGGAATAGTGTTGTACTTGTTGTGCTCTCAGTGCAAGGGAAAAGGCAAAGTTCTAGAATTCCAAAACGAAAGGACCTGGAAGAAGCATTATGCTAAGGTGGAGAGAGATACACCTGTTTGAACCTTTCATTTTTTTTTTGCGTTCCTGAATAAAGATTGTTGTTTTTTTGTGTTTGGTTATTTTTAAGAAAGACTTTTACGTGTTGTTTTTCTTTTAATAAAGATATATGTGCACCAAGTGGGTTGTTGGACCCCCTAAATGTTTGGATGTATGTAAATAACTGTATTTTGCTTATGCATGCTTACATACACCACATTTTAAAGAATGGGGAATGTATGTGTCATGAAATCTTAGGTGGGTAATTACAGGGGAAGATTGACTATGGAGGGTTGGGAATTTTGTTTTTTTTTCCAGTATGATACTTGAAACAAGGTTTAAGTATCACGGGGGGGTGCTGAAGGGTTCTCAAAATTCCCACATTTTTCATATCATCAACAAGGATATGACTTTTGGACTTTTATGGCAGAGGACCCAACTGCTGAGTTAAGTGTAGAAACCTGCAGACAGGAGGATAGGCCCATGAAGGCCAGGGACTGGACATGCCCGGGCTTGTTGAGTGCAGTGTGGATTGTTGCCTGAAGCCAGACAATGAGAGGAGACAGGATATGCATTCTTCCCTTTAAAACAATCAACCCAGAGAAAGACTTCATCTTACATGAAACCAAAGCCCATCAAAACCTTGCATAATAATCACTACTAACTACTAAGTCAGGAAGGCAGCAATCAATGAACTTATGTGAACCCATCAATACTCCACATATACAATGGCTTTCAGTTCAAGACTAGTTATGCGGACAGGAAGACAATGATGAACATCATGCGAGCCCATTAAAAACAATGAGACAACAATCACCTGAAGAAGCCCACCAAGATCAGACAAAGAACTAACCTTGATTTGGATTGAGATAAGAAATTTGAAAAAAACAGTATAGCTGGGCCACCAGTTATGAAGGTGAGGCGGACACAGGATGGTGAGCAGTTTTGGAGCGGTTGAAGCGGAGTTTAAGCAGGGAGAGGTAGCTGAGCCAAGCGGAGGGAGGAGATCTGGAGGTTTGCAGGCCCGGAGGCAACATCACAGTGAGGGGCATGGGCTGGCAGGCTCAACAAAAGACAACAAGGCCACAACCGCAGCCCTCCACGAAGATCGACCACTCACAACCGCGCCCTCCACCCAACGGAAGAACATTCGCAGATTCCACAGACCAGGACCACGTGGGGACAACATGCCCCAGAGGACACAAAGAGCATACCCCAAAACTGCAACCAACTTACCTGGCTGGATTTTGAACTGTCAAGGAACCCTGGTTGGTGAGCATGATCCCTGACCTCTCCTAGTTCAATTCAGTTAGGTTGGGGGTGGGACAAGGGTAAGGGGATTAGTAGCGTAATTTTTCCTCATTATGTCGCTTGTTCCCCATTCTTAACTGAGTGTACTTTGTAGGTCTGTATAATCTCAGTGTAATCTTAATGTTATAAGTTCATTTGTGACTTCAATAAACCCAGTGTTTTTTCTTGCACCAAATCCACTTGTCTGCTGCACTTTGTCACAACTCCCAAATAAGTCCAAGGTCTAGAGCCCAAGGAATGGGAACGATTCGGACCACTCAGAATTCAGAGGTGAAGCTGATACACACCACCACCCCCTGCAATTCCAGTGCCTTGTTTGTCCTGCCCAAGTGCATCACCTCACACTTATTCAGATTAAATTCCATTTGCCATTGATCAGCCCATCTGACCAGCCCATCTCTATCCTCCTGTAATCTAAGGTTATCCTCCTTACTATTTACCACCCCACCAATTTTCGTGTCATCCGCAAACTTACTGATTAACCCTCCTACATTCAAGTCTAAATTGTTTATATATACCACAAACAGCAAGGGACCCAACAATGATTCCTGTGGAACCCCACTGGACACAGGCATCGAGTCACAAAAACACCCCAAAACCATCACCCTCTGCTTCCTGCCACTCAGCCAATTCTGGATCCAATTTGCCAAATTGCCTTGGATTCCATGGGCTCTAACCTTCGTTATCAGTCTCCCATGTGGAACCTTATCAAAAGCTATGGCTAGTCCAGTTCAGTTTCTGGTCAATGGTAACCCCCAGGATTTTGATAGTGGGGGATTCAGTGATGGTAATGCCATTGAACATCAAGGGCAATGGTTAGATTCTCTCTTGCTGGAGATGGTTATTGCATGGCACTTGTGTTGTGTGAATGTTCCTTACCACTTGTCAGCCCAAAACTGGATGTTGTCCAGGTCTTGCTGCATTTGGACTGCTTCAGTGTGTGAGGGGGCCTGAATGGTGCTGAACATTGTGCAATCATCAGTGAACATCTCCACTTTATCCAAGGCAGGATGACGCAGTAATTTCTGACAAATGAAAAAAACTCAGCAAAACAGTTTCACAAATACTGTCACGCCTATTGAATAAAAAAAATTGCAAAGCAAAAATCATTTCCAGCGCTGTTTTTGGAATGACAGTGTTGCGGGTCAGGTCTAGGTCTTTGCCCTTGCTACTGGCAGATTATAAATTGCCCATATTTGGGATTCCGGTTGGCGCTGTATGGGTGGATTGCAAGCAGGCAGCGCATTCGGTCACCGACACCGTTCCAGCACGGAGTGCAGAGTGAAAGGAGGTAAACTGTGCGCCAGTATTGCTTTAGTTTTCACTGTTATTGAGAGAGGCGATGCTGTGGGAGATTATAATAACAGAAGGTGCCGCTTCCTGAATGCTCAAGAAGGTTTTGATACCCGTTTGTGAAGTCTTAGTGAATCGATTTGGCGTTAAATCAGGATTCATCTGAGACCTGTGGAGGGATCCAGTTAGCTGTGAGAGGCTGCGGTTACATTCACCGCTACAAATGTTTTCTGAAGTGAAAGAGCACTTTGGGTTCAGCGCCAGAACTGATACAGTGGGTCCGGGGCTGTCAGCCCAGAGCCTCTGGACCCTCTCTCCACAGCTGTCAGCCCTTCCATATGCATATTGTTCATCACGGAAGGCATTTGCTTGGTGACTCTTTGTTGAAGCATGAAGCAGGCCTTCTCCCGTTCCCATTTTACATGTCGATAGCTGAAAATTGGGTTACCTTTTGGTGTCTTCTGTGGACAGTGATTCAGACTCTCTCCTGACTCCTGTGCTGGAACTTTCTTTACACTGTGGTGTTTCCCCAAGTCCCTGGCATTCAACACCCTCTACTAGAATTTGTGCCCTGCCTGTGCCCTTACTATTGCACTTACTAAAGACAGTTCCTGGAACTACGGCTGCTTTGCTTGGTGACAGTTTCCTTCTGTCTGCCATTCTGTGATCATACTTGCCTGCAAAAGCTCCAAGCATCCATGTGCCTTGCGTTGTATCTGAGTGACAGAAGAAGCAGATGTCATTTGCGTCCATTGTGGCTTCTTATACATCTTCAGAACCTTCCTAAAACACTTTACAGTGAATGAATTACATTAGAAACATGGAAAATAGGAGCAGGAGTAGGCTGCTCTGAAGTCATACGGACTCAAAACATTAACTCCGTCTCCCTCTCTACAGATGCTGCTGGACTTGCTGAGTTTTTCCAGCATTTTCTGTTTATATTTCAGATTTCCAGCATCCGCAGTATTTTGCTTTTATCTTAGCAAGAGTAGGCCATTTGGCCTTTCAAACTATTCAGTATGATCATGGCTGATCCTCTATCTCAATGCCATAGCCCTGCTCTCTCCCCATACCCCTTGACACCTTTAGTGTCTAGAAATCTATTTCCTTCTTAAATATAGTCAATGACTTGGCCTCCACAGCCTTCTGTGGTAGAGAATTGAACAGGTTCATCATCCTCTGAGTGAAGAAATTTCTCCTCCTCTCACTCCTAAATGGTCTACCCTGTTTCCTGAGACTGTGAGCCCCTGTTCTAGATCCCCCAGCCTGAGGAAACATCATCCCTGCATCCAGTCTGTCCAGCTCTGTCAGAATGTTATACATTTCAATGAGATCTCTCACATTCATCTAAACTCCAGTGAATCCAGGACTAGACGACCCAATCTCTTCCCATATGACAATTCTGCCATCCCAAGAATCAGTCTGGTGAACCTTCATTGCCCTCCCCCTATGGCAAGAATATCCTTTCTTAGGTAAAGAGACCAAAACTGCACACAATACTCCAGATGTGGTCACACCAAGGCCCTGTACAGCTGCTGTAAGACATCCTTGCTCCTGTACTCAAGTCCTCTTGCGATGAAGGCCAACATCTCGTTTGCCTTCTTAACTGCTTGCTGCACCTACACGCTTGGCCTGCTTGGCCTAAATAGCCAAGTGGTTATGGTACTGGGTTTGTAACCCCAAGATCAAGAGTTCAAATCTCACAATGGCAAACTATGAAACAATGTAACTTCATCTGAAACAGATGGAAACGTGTTTGTACTCGAAAGAGTTACAAGAGCTTGAGGAACTAAGAGAGGAAATTGTAGGAACTCTGGCAGAGCTTGAGGAACTAAGAGAGGAAATTGTAGGAACTCTGGCACATTTGCTTGGCCTAAATAGCCAAGTGGTTATGGTACTGGGCTTGTAACCCCAAGATCAAGAGTTCAAATCTCACAATGGCAAAACAAGCTTGGCCTAAATAGCCAAGTGGTTATGGTACTGGGTTTGTAACCCCAAGATCAAGAGTTCAAATCTCACAATGGCAAACTATGAAACAATGTAACTTCATCTGAAACAGATGGAAACAGGTTTACTCAAAAAGAGTATCAAGAGTTCAAATCTCACAATGGCAAACTATGAAACAATGTAACTTCATCTTGAAACAGATAGAAACATGTTTAGGGGACTGTGGCATAGTGGTAATCTCACTGGACTAGTAACTCAGAGACTCAGGCTAATTCTCTGTGGACATGGGCTCAAATCCCAGCATGGCAGCTGGTGGATTTAAATTCAATTATAAGGGGAGGTGGTGGCATCAAGGTATTGTTGCTGCACTGGTATTCCAGAGACCCAGGGGAATGCTCTGGGGTCCCGGGTTCGAATCCCACCACAGCAGATGGTGAAATTTGAATTCAATAAAAACCTGGAATTAAAAGTCTGATGGTGACCATGAAACCATTGCTGATTGTTGTAAAAACCTATCTGGTTCACTAATGTCTTTTGCTTGTTAGCCAAGTGGTTATGGTACTGGGTTTGCAACCCCAAGATCCAGAGTTCAAATCTCCCAATGGCAAACTATGAAACAATGTAACTTTGAGCTTGGCCTAAATAGCCAAGTGGTTATGGTACTGGGTTTGTAACCCCAAGATCAAGAGTTCAAATCTCACAATGGCAAACTATGAAACAATGTAACTTCATCTGAAACAGATGGAAACGTGTTTGTACTCGAAAGAGTTACACGCTTGGCCTGCTTGGCCTAAATAGCCAAGTGGTTATGGTACTGGATTTGTAACCCCAAGATCAAGAGTTCAAATCTCACAATGGCAAACTATGAAACAATGTAACTTCATCTGAAACAGATGGAAACGTGTTTGTACTCGAAAGAGTTACAAGAGCTTGAGGAACTAAGAGAGGAAATTGTAGGAACTCTGGCACATTTGCTTGGCCTAAATAGCCAAGTGGTTATGGTACTGGGCTTGTAACCCCAAGATCAAGAGTTCAAATCTCACAATGGCAAACTATGAAACAACGTAACTTCATCTGAAACAGATGGAAATGGGTTTGTACTCAAAAGAGTTACACGCTTGGCCTGCTTGGCCTAAATAGCCAAGTGGTTATGGTACTGGATTTGTAACCCCAAGATCAAGAGTTCAAATCTCACAATGGCAAACTATGAAACAATGTAACTTCATCTGAAACAGATGGAAACGTGTTTGTACTCGAAAGAGTTACAAGAGCTTGAGGAACTAAGAGAGGAAATTGTAGGAACTCTGGCACATTTGCTTGGCCTAAATAGCCAAGTGGTTATGGTACTGGGCTTGTAATCCCAAGATCAAGAGTTCAAATCTCACAATGGCAAACTATGAGAAACAACGTAACTTCATCTGAATAGGAACAGATGGAAACGTGTTTGTACTTGAAAGAGTTACATGCTTGGCCTGCTTGGCCTAAATAGCCAAGTGGTTATGGTACTGGGTTTGTAATCCCAAGATCAAGAGTTCAAATCTCACATTGGCAAACTATGAAACAATGTAACTTCATCTGAAACAGATGGAAACGGGTTTGTACTCAAAAGAGTTACATGCTTGTTAGCCAAGTGGTTATGGTACTGGGTTTGCAACCCCAAGATCCAGAGTTCAAATCTCCCAATGGCAAACTATGAAACAATGTAACTTCATCTGAATAGGAACAGATGGAAACGTGTTTGTACTTGAAAGAGTTACATGCTTGTTTTCAGTGATTGGTTTACAAGGACACCCAGATCCCTTTGAACATCAATGTTGCCAAATCTGTCACCATTTAAATAATACTTTGCCATTCTGTTTTTCCTACTGAAGTGGATAACTTCACACTTATCTACATTATATTGCACCTGCCATGTATTTGCCTATTCACTCAACTTGACTAAATCACCTTGAAGCCTCTTTACATTCCCCTCGCCACTCACATTCCTTGTTTTGTGTCGTCAGCAAACTTGGAAACATTATGTTTGGTTCACTCACCCAAATCATTGATATACATTGTGAATAGCTGGGGCCTAAGCACTGATCCCTGCACTGTGCTACTAGTCACTGTCTGCCACTCTGAAAAAGACCCATTTATTCCTACTCTGTGTTTCCTGTCTACTAACCAATTCTCAATCCATGCCAATATATTACCCCAAATCCATGTGCTTTAATTTTGCACACTAACCTCTTATGTTGGACTTTATCAAAAGCTTCATGAAAATCCAAATACACCACATCCACTGGTTCTCCCATATCTATTCTATTAGTTGCATCCTCAAAACACTCCAGTAGGTTTATCAAACATGATTTCCCTTTCATAAATCCATGCTGATTTTTTCTAAGTGTCCTGTTATCACACCCTTTATAATAGACTCTAGCATTTTCCCTACTACTGGTGTTAGGCTAACCAGTCTGTAATTCACTGTTTTCTCCCACCCTCCTTTTTTAAATAGTGGGGTTACATTTGCCACACTCGAATCTGCTGGGACTGTTCCACAATCTACAGAATTTTGTAAGATGACAACCAATGCATGCACCACTTCCTTGGCCATCTCCTTTAGTAACCTGGGATGTAGATTATCAGGCACTGGGGATTTATCTGCTTTCAGTCCCAGTAATTTCTCCAGCACTATTCTTTTACAAATACCAATTTCCTTCAATTCCTCCTTCTCACTAGACCCTTGGTTCCCTAGCATTTGTGGGAAGTTATTTGTGTCTTCCTTTGTGAAGACAGAATTGAAGTAGCTGTTTATTTGCTCTGCCATTTCCTTGTTCTCCATTATAAATTCTCCCATTGCAGACTGTAAGGGACTGACATTTGTCTTCACTAATCATTTTCTTTTTACATACTTATAGAAACTTTTACAGACCGCTTTTATGTTCTTTGCAAGTTTGCTCTCATACTCTATATTTCCCCTCTTGATCAATTGCTTTGTCCTCCTTTGCTGAATGCTAAACTGCTCCCAATCCTTGGGCTTGTTAATTTTTCTAGCAACCTTATATGACTCCTCTTTGTATCTAATACTATCCTTAATTTCTTTTGTTAGCCATGGTTGGGCAACTTGTCCTGTTGTGTTTTTGCACCAAAAAGGAATGTGTAACTGCTGCAATGCTTACATTCATTTCTTAAAGTGGGAGCTGGACTTGGGGCTGAAAGTGGCGCGAGGACAGAGCGAGAGTCCCGGGGACACTCAGGGCTGAAAGCGGTGTGAGGACATTGCAATTCAAAAAGTGACATGATACAGGGGAGGCAGCTGATTAGTAAGTAGGGTCAGGTGAGTACTTCTACTTTTTCTACCAATTAAAACTGCTGCAGTCCATTAGCTTAAACAAAATAAGGTGAGGAATTTGGACTGTAGTGGGAGTGTTTGGAGTGGAATAAGGTTCCTAGTGTAACTCTTTCGAGTACAAACATGTTTCCATCTGTTCCTATTCAGATGAAGTCACATTGTTTCATAGTTTTTTGCCATTGTGAGATTTGAACTCTTGATCTTGGGGTTACAAGCCCAGTACCATAACCACTTGGCTATTTAGGCCAAGCTAAGGCTCCTAGTGTAACTCTTTCGAGTACAAACCCGTTTCCATCTGTTTATACAGATGAAGTTACATTGTTTCATAGTTTGCTATTGTGAGATTTAAACTCTTGAATCTTGGGGTTACAAACCCAGTACCATAACCACTTGGCTATTTAGGCCAAGCTAAGGCTCCTAGTGTAACTAGTATTCTTTAAAGTGAGTAACTAACGAGCTTAATCTGAAAGGAAGCCATGGCAGAAGAGCTCGCGCCTGTGATATGCTCCACCTGCGCTATGTGGGAAGCTATGGACACTTCCAGTGTCCCTGGTGACCATGTGTGCAGGAAGTGTGCCCAGCTGCAGCTACTGGCTAACTGCATTTCAGAGCTGGAGCTGTGGGTGGATTCACTGTGGAGCATCCACGCTGCTGAGATTATTGTGAACAGCACGTTCAGTGAGGTGGTCACACCGCATTTAAAGACTGAACAGGCAGAAGGGGGATGAGCCTCCACCAGGCAGATTAGAGGAAGGCAGGTAGTACAGGAGTCCCCTGTGGCCGTTCCCCTCTCGAAGATATACCGTTTTGGATACTGTTGAGGAAGACGGCTTCTCAAGGGAAAGCAGCAGGAGCCAAGTCCATGGCGCCATGGGTGACTCTGCGGCGCAAGAAGGGAGGAAGAAAAGTGGCAGGGCTATAGTGATAGGGGATTCAAGAGTAAGGGGAACAGACAGGTGTTTCTGCGGCCGTAAGAGAGACTTCAGGATGGTATGTTGCCTCCCTGGTGCCAGAGTCAAGGATGTCTCGGAGAGGCTGCAGAACATTCTGAAGGGGGAGGGTGAACATTAGTGGTCGTGGTACATATTGATACTAACGACATAGGTTAAAAAAGAGATGAGGTCCTACAAGCTGAACATAGGGACTTAGGATGTAAATTAAATAGCAGGACTTCAAAGCTGGTAACCTCAGAATTACTACCAGTGCCACATGCTAGTGAGAGTAGAAATATCAGGATATATCAGATAAATATGTGGCCGAAGAAATAGTGTAGTGAGGAGGGATTCAGATTCCTGGGACATTGGGACCAGTTCTGAGCAAGGTGGGACCAGTAAAAAAAAAAGGACGGGTTGCATCTGGGCAGGGCTGGGATCAATGTCCTTGGGGGGGGTGTGTTTGCTAGTGCGGCCGGGGAGGGTTTAAACTAGAATGGTAGGGGGACGGGAACCTGAGCAGGGAGTCAAGAGGGGGAAACAAGGATAGAAACAAAAGACAGAAAAGTAAGAAGCAAAAGTGGAAGACAGAAAAAACAAGGGCGAGAAACAAATGGGCTCATAGGGCAAAAGAAAGCTAAGATGACTAACAAGGTTATAAAGACAAATCTAAAGGCATTGTATCTTAATGTGTGGAGAATTCGCAATAAGGTAGATGAATTAACAGCACAAATAAATATAAACGACTATGATATAGTTGCAATTACGGAGACATGACCGCAGGGTGACCAAAGATGGGAACTGAACATCCAGGTGTATTTAATATTTAGGAAGAACAGACAAATAGGGAAAAAAGGGTGAGGTAGTATTGTTAGTAGAAAACAATGCAATAGCGAGGAAGGATATTGACTCGGAAAATCATGATGTGGAATCTGTTCGGGTGGAGATAAGAAGCACCAAGGGGCAGAAAACGTTGCGGGAGGTTGTTTATAGGCCCTCAAACAGTAATGGAGAAGTAAGGGAAGGCATTAAGCAAGAAATTAGACCATAAGACACAGGAGCAGAAATTAGGCCATTCGGCCCATCGAGTCTGTTCCGCCATTCAATCATGGCTGATAAGTTTCTCAACCCCATTCTCCCGCCTTCGCCCCGTAACCTTTGATCGCCTTACCAATCAAGAACCTATCTATCTCGGTCTTAAATACACTCAATTCTGTGGCAATGAATTCCATAGATTCACCACTCTCTGGCTAAAGAAGTTTCTCCTCATCTCTGTCCTAAAAGGTCTTCCCTTTACTCTGAGGCTGTGCCCTCGGGTCCTAGTCTCTCCTACTAATGGAAACATCTTCCCCACGTCCACTCTATCCAGGCCTTTCAGTATTCTGTAAGTTTCAATCAGATTCCCCCTCATCCTTCTAAACTCCATCGAGTATAGACCCAGAGTCCTCAAACGTTCCTCATATGTTAAGCCTTTCATTCCTGGGATCCTTCTCGTGAACCTCCTCTGGACCCTCTCCAGGGTCAGAACATCCTTCCTGAGATAAGGGGCCCAAAATTGCTCACAATATTCTAAATGTGGTCTGACCAGAGCCTTATAAAGCCTCTCCAGCACATCCCTGCTTTTATATTCTATTCCTCTCGAAATAAATGCCAACATTGCATTTGCCTTCCTAACTACCGACTCAACCTGCAAGTTAACCTTAAGAGAATCCTGGACTAGGACTCCCAAGTCCCTTTGCACTCCAGATTTCTGAATTTTCTCCCCATTTAGAAAATAGTCTATGCCTCTATTCTTCCTACCAAAGTGCATGACCTCACACTTCCCCACGTTGTATTCCATCTTCCAATTCTTTGCCCATTCTCCTAACCTGTCCAAATCCTTCTGCAGCCTCCCAGCCTCCTCAATAGTACCTGTCCCTCCACCTATCTTTATATCATCTGCAAACTTAGCCAGAATGCCCACAGTTCCTTCATCTAGATCATTAATGTATAAAGTGAGAAGTTGTGGTCCCAACACTGACCCCTGCGGAACTCCACTAGTCACCGGCTGCCATCCTGAGAAGGACCCCCTTATCCCCACTCTCTGCCTCCTGCCAGACAGCCAATCTTCTATCCATGCCAGTACCTTGCCTCTAACACCATGGGCTCTTATCTAAGCTCCTGTGTGGCACCTTGTCAAAGGCCTTCTGGAAGTCCAAGTAGATAACATCCATTGGCTCTCCTTTGTCTAACCTACTTATTACCACCTCAAAGAATTCTAACAGATTTGTCAGTCATGACCTCTGCTTGATGAAACCATGCTGACTTTGCCCTATTTTGCCATGCACTTCCAAGTATTCTGAAATCTCATCCTTAATAATGGACTCTAAGATCTTACCAATGACCGAGGTCAGACTAATCGGCCTGTAATTTCCCGTCTTTTGCCTCACGCCCTTCTTAAACAGGGGGGTACATTAGTGATTTTCCAGTCCGCTGGGACCCTCCCTGACTCCAGTGATTTCTGAAAGATCACCACTAACGCCTCCACTATCTCTTCAGCTATCTCCTTCAGAACTCTGGGGTGTAATCCATCTGGTCCAGGTGATTTATCCACCTTCAGACCTTTCAGTTTTCCTAGCACCTTCTCCTTGGCAATGGCCACCATACTCACCTCTGCCCCCCAACTCTGGGGATGTGACTCGTGTCTTCCACCGTGAAGACTGACGCAATGTGCCTATTCAGTTCCTCTGCCATTTCTTTGTTCCCCACTACTATTTCTCCAGTTTCATTTTCCAGCGGCCCAATGTCCACTTTTGCCTCTCTCTTACCCTTTATATATCTAAAAATACTCTTGCAATCTTCTTTTATATTACTAGTTAGTTTACCCTCATATTTAATCTTCTCCCTCCTTATTTCTTTTTTATTTGTCCTCTGTTGGTCTTTGTAGGCTTCCTAATCCCCTGGTTTCCCACTGCTCTTCGCCACGTTGTATGCTTTCTCTTTAGCTTTTATGCTGTCCCTGACTCCCCTTGTCAGCCATGGTTGCCTCGTCCTCCCTTTAGTAAGCTTCTTCTTCTTAGGGATGAATTTTTGCTGTGTCTCCCAAATTACTCCCCGAAACTCCTGCCAATGCTGTTCCACTATCTTTCCTGCTAGGCTCATCTCCCAGTCAATTCTGGCCAGTTCCTCCCTCTTGCCTCTGTAGTTGCCTTTATTCAACTGTAATACTGTTACATCTGATTCCAGCTTTTTCCTCTCAAATTGCAGGGTAAATTCTATCATATTATGGTCACTTCCTCCTAAGGGTTCCTTCACCTTAAACTCCCTTATCAAATCTGCCTCATTACACATCACTAAATCTAGAATTGCCTGTTCCCTAGTGGGCTCCACCACAAGCTGCTCCAAAAAGCCATCTCGTAGACATTCCATAAATTCCTTTTCTTGGGATCCACTACCAACCTGATTTTCCCAGTCTACCTGCATATTGAAATCCCCCATGATCACTGTAACCTTGCCTTTCTTACACGCCTTTTCTATCTCCTGGTGTATCTTGTGCCCCACATCCTGACTACTGTTCGGAGGCCTGTACATAACCCCCATTATGGTTTTTTTACCTTTGCGATTCCTCAACTCTACCCACGCAGATTCTACATCATCTGACCCTATGTCATTTCTTGCTATTGATTTAATTTAATTTCTTACTAACAAAGCAACCCCACCCCCTCTGCCAACCTGCCTATCTTTTTGATAGGATATATATCCTTGAATATTTAGCTCCCAGTCCTGATCCCCTTACAGCCATGTCTCCTTGATGCCCACCACATCATACCTGCCAATTTCAATCTGCACCACAAGCTCATTTACCTTATTTTGTATACTGCGTGCATTCAGATACAACACCTTCGTCCTGTATTTCCCGTCCCCTTTCTCATTGTCGTCCCTTTATCTGATGTGCTTGAAGTTAGATTCCTAGCCCTTTCCAAACACTCTGTCCTATTTTGTGTTCTGGAGACTTTAATAGTCTCTTCTGGGCTCTCCTTTCTTTTTAGTTTTTTCATAATTTTCCATGAAGTTGAATCCACCCCTCCCCCCAACACACACACACACACACACACACACACACACACACACTAACCTGCTGTTTTGTTTCCCATTAGTCATACTTCTTGGCGTTTTACCCTTCCCGTCCCCCACATTTTGAGTGGCTGCAGCTGGAGACCCTTCCTGTCCCTTCCTGGACATTGGAAGTATCCCTGACTTCCCACTTCGCATAGAAGGAGTGTTCCACATGGCCACGCTGCCCTGCCATGACCTTCCCTTAAATTACTCCCTTTATTTTCATTTATTTAGGTTAAAGAATATTAAATATATACTAGGGACCTTAATTTACTACTGATACTTTAAACACTACTTAGTCTGAACTAAAGACCAATTTTCACTTTAAAGAAATATTCACCAGATCCTACTTACCAAGGCCTAGTGTTCCTCTCACGCTGATTCCTTGTCCCACTCAATGAACTTATGTCTCCCCTGTGATGTCACTCTTGGATGTTTTCAAAAATCACCCCTCTTGTGCAGTTTTTCAGCTCCTGGAGACTGAAGAAGATAGAGAAAGAAAAGCAAAGCACACCTCCCTCCCCTCCTCACTGAACTCCTTTCTTACCACACTCACAGTGATTCCACTCTGCAACATTGCCAAGTAGCCACTGTTGTAACATTGGAAACGCAGCAGCCAATTTGTTCACAGCAAGGTCACACAAAGAGTGATGACCAGACAATACGTTTGTGATAGGAAAGCAGAATACTTTGGATGTTTCAGATTCCACCGATGCACAGTAGCAGCAGCAGTGTGTACCATCTACAAGATGCATTGCAGGAATTCACCAAGGCTCCTTCAACCGCACCTTCCAAATCCACGACCACTACCATCTAGAAGGACAAGGGCAGCAGATAGATGGGAACACCACCACCTGGAAGTTGCCGTCCAAGTCACTCACTACCCTGACTTGGAAATATATTGCTGTTCCTTCACTGTTGCTGGGTCAAAATCCTGGAACTCCCTCCCTAACAGCACTGTGGGTGTACCTACACCACATGGACTGCAGTGGTTCAAGAAGGCAGCTCACCACCAACTTGTCGAGGGCAATTAGGGATGGGAAATAAAAGCTGGCCCAGCCAGTGAAGCTCACATCCCATGAATGAATAAAAAAGTGCTGGAAATCTGAAATAAGAACAGAAAATGCTGGAAAAACTTAGCAGCTCATGCAGCATGAGCATCTGTGGAGAGGGAAACAAGAGTTAATATTTCAGGTCAATGACCTCCCATTAGAGTTCTGTTCTGTTTCTCTCTTCCCAAATACTGCCTGACCTACTGAGTATTTCCAGCATTTTGCTGTTTTTAATGTTTGCGATGTTGTTTTCAAATTATGCTGTTAGTTTTTTTTTGTATCTAGCTTGAAGAGCAGACAGGGCTTCAGTTTAATGTCTTATCCATAAGACAGCACCTTCTAAAGTGGTGCAAACCCTCAGCTTTGCATTGGAGTGTTAACTTAGACTTTGTGCACAAGTCTTTGGAGTGATACTGTGACTCAGAGGTGAGAGTTCTAATGACTTGGCCACAGCTAATCACTAGTTTTTATTCCATAAAATGTGTTAATGCCTTAATTATTTTTCCTTCATGTTTTCAAAATCCTTGTTTCCTTTTTTCCCAAATGCGGCGTGACTCCATTTTCCTATTTCCAACAGAGCAGTTTGGTCCAATTGCTATGCTTCAGAAGCAGACCTATTTTGTTCTCCTTGTAATTGCAACACAAGGAGGTGAAGCAATGTTATGTTATGTTTTGAACTTACAAACTTACGAATTAGGAGCAGCAGTAGGTCATTCAGCCTATGAGCCTGCCATTCAATAAGATCATGGCTGAACTGACTGTGGCCTCGACTTCACATTTCCGCTGACCCTGGTAACCTTTGACTCCCTTATTAGGCAAGAATTTATCTACCTCTGCCTTAAAAATATTCAATGACCTTGTCTCCATCGCTCTCTAGGGAAGAGTGTTCAAAGACTCATGACCCTCTGAGAGAAAAATATCTCTCCTCATATCCATCTTAAATGGGAGACCACTTATTTTTAAACTGTATCCCCCTAGTTATAGGGGACCTACCCTAGGGAAAACTTCCTTTCAGCATCCACCCTGTCAAGTTTCTTCAGGATCTTATTTGTTTCAATGAGATCACCTCTCATTCTTCTAAACTCCAATCAATACAGGCCCAGCCTGTCTAACCTTTTCTTATAAGATAGCGCTCCCAACACCCTTCCCCCTGCCCCCTCATCACCCATCCCAGGTATCAGTTGAGTGAACCTTCTCTGAATTGCTTCTAATACATTTAAATCCTTTCTTACACAAGGAGATCAAAACTGTAACAGTGCTCCAGATGTGGCCTCACTAATGCCTGCACAACTGTAGCAAAACATCCCTAATTTTATATTCTGTTTCCTTGCAATAGGCAACAATGTTCTATTTGCCTTGTCAAATATCTTCTGTAAAACTAAGTACAGCACATCCACAGGTTCTCCTTTGTCCATGTTGTTTGATACTTCCTCAAAGAAATCTAGTAAATTAGTCAAACCTGATTTCCCTTTCACAAAATCATGTTGACTCTGCCTGATTGCATTGAGATTTTCTACGTGCCCCACTATAACCTCCTTAATAATAGATTCCAGCATTTTCCCTATGACAGATGTTAAGCTAACTGGCCTGTAGTTTCCTGCTTTCTGTCTCCCTCCTTTTCTGAATACAGGAGTTAAGTTTACTATTTTCGAATCTGATGGGAACTTTCCAGAATTTAGGGAAGTTGGAAAATTAAAACCAGTGCATCTACTATATCAGCAGTCAGTTATTTTAAGACCACAGAATGAAGTCCATTAGGACCAGGGGACTTGTCAGCTTTTAGTTCTAATAATTTTCTTAGTGCCTCTTCCCTGGTGATTGTAATAGTATTTAAGTTCCTCCCTTTCACTTTCTGATTCATTCTTGTTTCTAAGATGCTATTTGTATCCTCTGCAGTGAAGATAGACACAAAACATCTGTTTAATTTATCTGCCATTTCCTTTTCATTATTAATTCACCAGATTCTAGAGGGCAAAGCTCACTTTCCTCTTTTTCTTTTTAAATACCTGTGGAAACTCTTACCATTTGTTTTTGTAATTCTAGCTAGTTTTTCCTTGTACTCTAATTTTCCCCTCTTTATTAATCTTTTAATCATCCTTTGCTGTTCTCTTATATTCTGCTCAATCTTCTGACCTGCTATACTACTTTGCAGAATTATACACTTCCTTTTTCTTTCAATTTGATACTATCTTTCACTTCCTTATTTAACCACGGGTGGTGTGTCCTTCCCTTAAGTCTTCCTTTCCTTCCCTCCTGTATTCTGAAATACCTGCTTAAATGTCGACCATTGCATCCCTACTGACCTATTCCTTAACTTAATTTCCCAGTTCACTTCAGCCATCTGTGTCTTCCATGCCCTCATAATTGCCCTTATTTACGTGTAAAACACTAGTCTTAGATTTATTGTATTCAGTAGCAGTTAGTATTTATACTACCTACTACCTTCTGACATAAAGAAAATATTTAAATTCAGGAGCTCATGGCTGTTTTGAATTGAGGGTCTTACACAAATTCAGTTATGGGCATGGTAGCATTGTGCTTATGTTACTGGGCTAGTAATCCAGAGACCTGGACTAATGATCGGAGACATGGGTAATTCAATAAATCTGGAATAAAAAGCCAGTATCCATCATGGTGATCATGAAACGACCAGATTGTTGTAAATGTCCTTTAGGGAAGAAAATCTGCCATTCTTACCTAGTCTGGCTTTTATGTGACTCCAGACCCACATCAATGTCATTGACTCTTAGCTCTGACATGGCCTAACTGGTCACCTATTGTCTCTAAGGCTTTAAAAAAGTCATGTCACCGCTACTTTTGTCAGTCGCAATAAATCTATGTCCTTTGTTTACTGACCCTTCTTAATTTAAACAAAGAAAACTCTAAAGATATGAGGGGCAAATTGGCTATGGTGGATTTGGAAACTACTTAAAAGGTATGACGGTAAACATTTAAAGAACTAATACAAATGCAAAGGATGGAATTTTCCAGTTGTCCCCCCGCTCACCCCCCCACCCCCCCCCCCCCCCGCCCTCTCCCAACCACCACCCAACCTAACCAACCCACGTTGCAAGGCTGGCGATCCATTGGAATCTCCATTCACATCAGCCGGACCAGAAGATCCAGCCAGCACGAGGGGCTAGAAAATTCCAGCCATAGTTAACAAGAAAAATACATTCCTTTAATGGATGAAAACCCAGCAAGGAAAGTGTTCCAACCGCAGCTAATGAAAGAAATCAAGGATCATATTAGATCAAAGGAAGGGGTGTATAAAGTTGGCCAAAAAAAGTGGTAAGCCTGAGGATTGGGAGCATTTTAGAATTCTGCAAAGGAGGACCAAGAAAAAGGTTAAGAAAAGGAAAATAGAATGAGAGTAATCTAGTGAGAAACATAAATGGACTGTAAAAGCTTCTATAGACATGTAAAAAGGAAGGGATTAGCAAAAACTGTTGGTCCGTTGCAAGCAGAGTCAGGAAAATTTATAATGGGGATTAAAGAAATGGCAGAAAAACTAACCAAATACTTTCTGTCTGTCTTCACAGATGAAGAATACTAAAAACCTTCCAGAAATTATGAAGGATCAAGGGACTAATCTAAACAGGGAACTGCAAAACATTAGTATTCATAAAAAAAGTGTACTAGGGAAATTAATGAGATTTAAAGCAGATAAATCCCCTGGCACTGATGATCTACATCCCAGAGTATTGAAAGAGGTGCCTGTCGAGATTGTAGATGCATTGGTGGTCATGGTTCAAAATGTTATAAGTTGTGGAATGGTTCCTGCAGGTTGGAAGGTGGCAAATGTAACCCCACTATTTAAGAAAAGAGGGAGAGAGATAAAGGGGAACTACAGACCTGTTAGCATAACATCAGTAGTAGGGCAAATGCTAGAACCACTAATAAAGGATGTGATAACAGGACACTTGGAAAATAATGGTAGGATTGGGCTGAGTCAGCCTGGATAATGAAAAGGAAATCATGTTTAACAAACCTGTTGGAGTTTTTTGAGGATGTAACTAGCAGAATAGATAAGAAGAAACTGATGGATGTGGTATATTTAGATTTTCAGAAAGCTTTTGATAAAGTCCCACACTAGAGGTTAGCAAACAAAATTAGAGCACATGTGATGGGGGCCTGGATTGAGGATTGGTTAACAGACAGAAAACAAAGAGTAGGAATAAATGGATCATTTTCAGGTTGGCAGGAAGACTAGTGGGGTAGCACAAGGATCAGTGCTTGGGCCCCAACTATTCACAACCTATTTCAATGATTTGGATGTGGGCATGAAATGTGATATTTCCAAGTTTGCAGATGACCCAAAACTACGTGGGAAGTGAAAGTTGTGAGGAGGATGCAAAGAACTTTCAAGGGGATTTGGAGAAGCAAAGCGACTGGGCAAAAATTTGGCAGAGGGCATACAATGTGGGGTAATGTGAAGTTATCTACTTTGGTAGGCAGAACTGAAATACAGAATATTTCTTAAATGGTGAGAGGCTGGGAAGTGTTGAACTTCAAAGGAACTTGGGTGCCCTTGTTCATGAGTCACTGAAAGCTAACTTGCAGGCACAGTGAGCAATTAAGAAGGCAAATGATATGTTGGCCTTTATTACAAGAGGATTTGAAGGTATGGGTAAAGATGTGTAATTGCAATTATATAGAGCCTTGGTGAGATCGCACCTGGAATAGTGCGTGCAGTTTTGGTCTCCTTACCTAAAGAAGGATATACTTGCCATAGAGGGAGGGCAACAAAGGTTTACTAAATTGATTCCTGGGATGGAGGGATTGTCCTATGAGGAAAGATTAAACAGCCTGGGCCTTTACTCTGTGTAGTTTAGAAGAGTGAGAGGTGATCTCATTCAAACATACAAAATTCTTACAGGGCTCAATAGGGTAGATGCAGGAAGGATGTTTCCCCTGGCTGGGTCATCTGGAACCAGAGGACAGAATCTCAGAAGAAGGGGCAAGCCATTTAGGACCGGGATGAGGAGGAATTCCTGCACTCAGGGTGATGAACCTTTGGAATTCTCTAACGCAGGGGGCTGTGGAGACTCAGTCATTTAGTATGTTCAAGACTGAGATCGATAGATTTCTGCAAACTAAGAAGATTGAGGGGTACGGGGATAGTGCTGGAAAACAGTGTTGAAGTAGAAGATCAGCTATGATCTCACTGGATGGCAGAGTGGACTCGAAGGGCTGAATGACCTACACCTGCTCCTATTCCTTATGTTCTAATGCCACTAGAAACAATTTCTCCTTATTCACTTCTTAAAACTGTTCATGATTTTGAACATCTCCATCAAATCTCCTCTTATTTTTCTCTGCTGTAAGGAGAAAATCCTCAGCTTCTCCAGTCCACATAACTGAAGTTCCTGATCCAGGGTATCAGGGGTAATAGTAAAGTTCAAAAATGACAGCATGTTATGAGCACAAAAGCAAGGCAGGCAACCCACAAGCCTGCATAGGATCTACATGCTTGGAGTTCTTACAGAGTGCTTTCACTTTCCAGTTACTGCTGAAGAAGCAATGATTCAAGAGAACACTTATCCAATCACTCATATTGGAAATGAATGTAGAATTAAGACCAAAAACATCTCTTCTGGCTGCCCAGTTGGATGGCAGGAAGAAAAAGAATGGAATGTGGATGTAAGTTTTGCGACTTGTAATCTTGCTTTGGAGGCTTCCTACAATGCCTAACAGGAAGCTAAGATGCACTTTCAGCTGAAATTTCCTCTGTAGTGAGCAGAGCTGATCCAGCTTTTCCTGTTCATCCTGAACCTAAGATTACACTAGGCCCAAATTTTTATTGATCTCCCTTGTTCAGCGTCCCGGCAAATCAACATCAAAAACAATGATCTTTTGTTTGCTGCCTGTGGGAGCTAACATAATGATGTGTGTAAATAATGCTATTTACTAATAACTATTTTTTAAGAAACATTTTACAAAAGGAATTCATTGGTTGTAAACACTTGTGACAGCATTTATTATAATACAGGCCTGTTTCTTTGTTTCTTTAGACTCTCACTGTTTTGCTCTTTTTTACCTTCACCTCCATTTCTTTATCATTCACTACACAATGATGTGATGGTAGTAATCCAGATACCCAGGGTAATGCTCTGGGAACCCACATTCGAATACCAGCAGGGCACGTAGTGAAATTTGAATTCAGTAAAACATTCTTGAATTAAAAGTCTAATGATGACCACAAAGCCATTGTTGATTGTCGTAAAAACCCATTGGGTTCACTCATGTCCTTGAGGGAAGGAAATCTGCCGACCTTACCTGGTATGGCTTACACGTGAGTCCAGATGCACAGCAATGTGATTGACTCTTAAATGTCCTTTGAAAAGGCCTAGCAAGCCATTCAGTTATCAAGGGCAATTAGGGATGGGCAATAAATGCTGGCCTAGCCAGCGATGCCTACATCCCGTGAATGAAAAAAGAAAACAATTGCACTATATTTATCCCTTTCTTTCTTCTGCTTTTACTCTCCTTTTGTTCTCTCTCTTCCACACTCACTTCCATCTCGCAGTCTTGCTGCCATTCTCCCCCCGCCTCTGACCCCACCATCTCGCACTCTCCTCTTTCTGTCTCTGCCCTTTGCGTACCTCTCTCTCTCTCTCTCTCTTTTCACTTTCTCTAACTCATTTTCTCTCTGTCTAGTAGTAAGAGGGTTACATTAAATTGTTGACATCATTGCATTTAATTACTTTTTGTTTTTGGCTCTTTAATATGTATCATTTTTTCCATTTTCGTAGTAAATTTGAATTCTGTTTGCAAGAAGTAACTTATAACTGGATGTAATTTAAGGAAATGAAACATACTAATGGAGTTTTAACCTTTCACAGAACAGACCCATTGCTATCTTGGAGAAAGACAAACCATTAAATTGTATTGAGCCTTGTATAAATCTACAGTATCATGCGATATGGCTTAATTGCACTGCAATAAAACATACATTGGTAAAATTTACATGCAGATGCACAAAACACAACCAGGTAAGATTAAAGGGGGGAAAATCATTAAATGATAGTTAGTTTTATTCTTAATATTCAGTAATTTCTTCTGTAATATTCTTTTGCTTATTATCAATTTAGGTGGATGAGTTCATCATTTACTTTAAAGGCAAGTATCAGTTTGGATTTACATTACTGACTATTTGAAATAGCGATGTACTAAATATTGGGCATATTATATTTTTCATAGAATTTTCAGTACTGAAATGGGCCTTTATGGTTTTTTTTATGCTCCACACAAGTCTCCTCCCACCATACTTTATTTCACCCTGTTAGCATTTCATTTTCTTTTTGAGACTGTATTGTTTTCATATGAGTAAATCAGATATGGCAAAAAAAGGACAAATAAAATAACCTAAACTAAACTCCAGGGATTTCTGACTGCCATAAGGATGTGAAGGTGACTACATGGTTGCAAAACTGCCACCCATAGAAGGGGATAATATTATTTAATACTTAAACAGGGTCAGAGAATTGAGATGATGATTCAAAACAGGAAATTTAAACCGCAACTAAAAGTGTTTTTACCACTTGCTATTTTTAATTCCTCTTACATCATTTAACGGAGGTCTTGTGGCACAGTGGTAGCATCAGTATCTCTGGGCCAGAAGCCCCAGGTTCAAGTCCCGAGCCAGGACTTGTTGGCCACAGAAGGATCATTTATGACCTGGTTTAATGGACTGATAATCAGCTAAGAATCCTTTCCACTATTTCCCAAAAGAGGTTAAAAAAACTGCATTTAACTAGGATGTGACTACATTTATACAGGGTTGCATTTGAAATGTTGTCCAAATATAGCAAATGTATCATCAGACATATAGGAAAAACTGCTCAAGGAAGCCATAGATATTTGTGCTGCAGCACTATATCATGGTGTTCTAGACCCATCGCTGTTGCACAGTTGCAACTCACACTGTTGAGTTCAGCTTTAACGACACCATGTATGCCCAAGTAGATGGAGTTGCCATGGGATCCCCTTTAGACCTAGCTCTCACAAACACCTTTGAGTTCCATGAGAAATGCGCCTTCGATGGAATGACATCCAACATCCAACCTCCTACCCCAAGCATGTTTTCGTTATGTAGATGGTGCATTTGCTATATTTAATTCTGCAGCTGCAGGTAAGAATTTCTTTACGCACCTAAATGGGCTCCATCCTGTGCTCAAATTCACCTTTGAAAAGGTGCAGTCAAATGAGCTCCCTTTCCTCAATGTACTAGTTGAGAAATCTGCCTGCGGTCTACCATAAGCCTACATTTACTGGTCAATGTACAAGTTAGGATTCCTACAGTTCCACATGCTATAAAATTGACCTTATCAGCAACCTTGTATAATGCCCAAGTCATTTGCTCAGTGGGCAGATTTGCTGCTGAAATAGGGCGCATCAAAGCCATCCTGTGAGATAATGGCTACCCTGATCAGATATATGGCACTATATATCATGCAAACTCATTAATGGGCCTAAGTCCATCACTTTTTGGTCCTGACAAGTGCTCAGTCTACTTTAAATTACCCTGGAAAGGGTAAGGTATCTCAAAAATTTGAGCAACAGGTGAAGCCAGCCGTTTCACGCTGCCACTGTGCAGCCCATTCTGGGCTGTACAGGACAAGACAGGACCAAATGTGGTGAAATCAATCATAGGGCCATGTCATGATCCAGCAAAAGAAAACATAATCACAACTCGATTCCAAGGCCAAAATTTTCCATTTCACAGAATCACAGTGCAGAAAAGGCCCATCAAGTCTGCCCCGACTCGGGAGAAACACCTGACCTACCTACCTAATCCCATTTACCAGCACTTGACCCATGGCCTTGAATGTTGTGATGTGCCAAGTGCTCTTCCAGGTACTTTTTAAAAGATGTGAGGCAACCCGCCTCCACCACCCTCCCAGGCAGTGCATTCCAGACTGTCACCATCCTCTGGGTAAAAAAGTTTTCCCTCACATACCCACTAAACCTCCTGCCCCTCACCTTGAACTTATGCCCCCTTGTGACTGATCCTTCAACTAAACGGAACAGCTGCTCCCTATCCACCCTGTCCATGCTCCTCATAATCTTGTACACCTCAATCAGGTCACTTCTCAGTTTTCTCTGCTCCAGTGAAAGCAACCCAAGTCTATTCAACCTTTCTTCATAACTTAAATGTTTCAACATCCTCTGCACCCCCTCCAGTGCAATTATATCCATCCTATAATGTGGCGACCAGAACTGCACACAGTACTCCAGCTGTGGCCTCAGTAAGGTTCTATACACTCCAACATGACCTCCCTACTTTTGTAATCTATGCCTCGATTGATAAAGGCAAGTGTCCCATATGCCTTTTTCACCACCCCATTAACTTGCCCTTCTGCCTTTGGAGATCTATGGACACACACGCCAAGGTCCCTTTGTTCCTCAGAACTTCCTAGTGTCATGCTGTTCATTGAATACTTCCTTGTCAAATTACTCCTTCCAAAGTGTATCACCTCACACTTTTCAGGGTTAAATTCCATCTGCCACTTAACTGCCCATTTGACCATCCCGTCTATATCTTCCTGTAGCCCAACCCTCACTATTAGCGACCCAGCCAATCTTTGTGTCATCCGCAAACTTACTAATCCTACCCCCCACATAGTCATCTGTATCATTTATATAAATGACAAATAATAGGGGACCCAGCACAGATCCCTGTGGTATGCCACTGGGCACTGGCTTCCAGTCATTAAAACATCCTTCTGTCATCACCCTCTGTGTCCTACAACTAAGTCAATTTTGAATCCAACTTATCAAATTACCCTGTATCCCATGTGCATTTGCCTTTTTTAAAAGTCTCCCATGTGGGACTTTGTCAAAGGCTTTGCTGAAATCCATATAAACTACATCAACTGCACTACCCTCATCTACACACCTGGTCATCTCAAAAAATTCAATCAAATTTGTTAGGCATGACCTCCCTCTGACAAAGCCATGCTGACTGTCCCTGATCAAACCTTGGCTCTCCAAGTAGAGATAGATTCGCTCATTCAGAGCTTTCTCCAATAGTTTCCCTACCACTGACATGAGACGCACTGGCCTGTAGTTCCCTGGCTTATCTCTACAACCCTTCTTAAATAGCGGAACCACATTAGCTGTTCTCCAGTCCCCGGCACCTCCCCTGTGGCCAGAGAGGAATTAAAAATTTGGGTCAAAGCCCCTGCGATCTCCTCCCTTGCCTCCCTCAGCAGTCTGGGACACAAATCATCCGGACCTGGAGATTTGTCCACTTTTAAGACTGCCAATGCCTCCAATACCTTGTCACTCCCTATATCAATTTGCTTAAGAACCTCACAGGTGGGTAGGAGGAGCAGGAGTGGATGCAGTCGCACCGCCATTTTACATGGGTGGGCCAATTAAGGCCCGCCCAGTGCATTACCGACTCCCGTGGGTAGCGGGAGTGTGTGGATGGTGGTGGGCGTGCACAGACCACTGGGTCCAATGGTGACACGCCAGTCTGTTTAAAAGAAGGCCTGGCAGCCTTCTGTAGGCTCTTCGCTATGGCCACCTGGAGATCCAACCGCAGGGAATCTGCTCAGCAGAGCAATCTGGAGGGAAGAGCAGAGGAGCAGGGCAGGCTACGGGGTCTGCCACAGGAGCAGGCCAGGCTGCAGGGTCTGCCACAGGAGCAGGCCGGGCTGCAGGGTCTGCCACAGGAGCAGGCCGGGCTGCAGGGTCTGCCACAGGAGCAGGCCAGGCTGCAGGGTCTGCCACAGGAGCAGGCCAGGCTGCAGGGTCTGCCACAGGAGCAGGCCAGGCTGCAGGGTCTGCCACAGGAGCAGGCCGGGTTGCAGAGTCTGCCACAGGACCAGGCCGGGCTGCAGGGTAGGCCAGCAGGGGCCAATGCGCCCCTTGTTTTTCAGATGAATGCTTTGCTGCCCTCCTCGAGGAGATGGCAGCACGGCAGGAGATGCTGGTATCCCCAGGATGGGAGGAGGAGGCTCCAACCCCCCCCCCCCCCCCCCCGCCCCCCAAACCACATGATGAAGCCTGGCAGGAGGTGGCGGAGGTGGTGAACTCCCGCGACGTGGTGCGGTGCACCTGGATCCAGTGTCGCTATCGCTTCAACAATTTGTTGCGCTCTGGAAGGGTGAGTACCATGTTGGTGTTGGGCATTTAACCCAGCAGGTAGCCTTAGCCTTTGAGCCCCCCTTGCCAGTCTTACTGTTGTGACTGCATTGAATCACGCTGGGCATTTGTCATTGGGTGGGCAAGCAGATAATGCCCATGCTTAGATCAGTCTGTGGTTCATGAGGAGATGAGTTCTCCCCCCCCACCATGTGTTGCTCTTAGTCGCACTTGACTAGTCTGGGGGCAACCTGCAAGAGAATGCAGCATGGCGCATACTCCGAACTCTAACATGGTGATGAGATTGTGGAAGGAGAGCCTCAAGGTCTCATGGCCAAGAGCCATCTGTTGTCCTTGACACTGCAACTAGTTGCGCCTCCTTGCCATGGGAGCTGAGACTTGTGTTTCTTAAAGTGATGAACGCAGAATGTGTCCAAGGTGGCCACTGGGGAGGGTTGGCAGCAGTCATACTATATTTTTGTGACTGATCAACAGCATGGACAGAAGGCACTGGAGGCCTGATATGGGCCATTGTGGTTGGGGTGCGCCATGCGCGTGCAGA
This sequence comes from Carcharodon carcharias, assembly GCF_017639515.1. Classification (NCBI taxonomy): domain Eukaryota; kingdom Metazoa; phylum Chordata; class Chondrichthyes; order Lamniformes; family Lamnidae; genus Carcharodon; species Carcharodon carcharias. Next base: position 185,567,205 of record NC_054469.1, read on the forward strand.
GTACGTGTGCAATTAGCTGCAATGAATGGTCTTCTCTGATTTTCAGGAGAAAAATGCTCACAATGTCTTTGAGCGTTTGCGGACTGGAGGCGGCCAGGCCCAGCTGATGATTTTGAGCCATTTCGACCAGGAGGCCCTGGAGCTTGAGAGGTGCCATGCGCCAAGGTCCACTGGGTGAGGCTGGGGTGGAACAGCCAGGTATTTGAGGTCTACAGTGACATCCGCTCTGTCTTCCCACTATCCAAAGCACTGATGATTGTTTGAATCATCATTGTAGCAATGTTGCTCATTCACAGACTGATAGAGTCAGGGGTGTGGGCCATAGACAAAGGTCCTTCGGCCCTTTGAAGATGCGCATGTCAAGCACCTTCCAAAGTCGCCTTATCCCATTTCTGACCACTATCCTCATGGCCTTGTATGCCATGGCATCACAACTGCACATCCAAATACTTATTATATGTTAGGAGGGTTTCTGCGTCCACCACCCTTTCAGGCAGTGCATCCCACATTACTGTGTGCAAAAGTTCCTCATCACCTCACCTGTCAACCTCATGCCTTTACCTTAAATTTATATTTACCTTAAATTTACAGGTTACTCGTCCCTCTGCCATCGGGCAAAGGTATTTTCTGTCGACCCTATCTATGTCCCTCATAATGTTATAAAGCTCAATAATGTCACCCCTCAATCTCCTCTGCTCCAGGGGAAATATCCCCCGTCTATGCTATGTCTCCTCATAACTCCAACTCTCCAGCCCAGCATGCATCCTGGTCAACAACCTCTGCACTCTCTCCACTCCAATCACATCCTCCCGTGAAGCACATATCACAACTGCACGCAGAACTATAGCTGTGGCCAAGGCAGCGTTTTATGCACTTGCAACATGACCTCCCTGATACTACATTCTATTCCTCTGCTAATGAAGGCAAGTGTGGCATTTACCTTCTTAAATGCCTTATGTACCTGTCCCGCCACCTTAACGGGCTGGTCCACATGCCCAGCAAGGTCCCTCTCATCCTCCTTATTTCCCATGGTCCTACCATTCTTTGTGTATTCCCGTACCTTGTTTCTCCTGCCCAAGTGCATCACCTCACACTTATCCACATAATCTTCCATTTGGCATTTCTTAGGCCATCTGACCAGCCCATCTGTATCTGCCTGTAACGTCCACTCCTCCTGACTATTTGCCACCCCGCCAATAGTCGTCTCCATAGGTTCTGGAAGGTTGAGCACATAATGAGCAGGCGGAAAGGGATGAAGCGTGTCACTGTGTGGATGATAACTGATCCACTGTCCTTGTTGTTATTTTCAGCATCATCAGAGCCTGTTGACCAGGATCGATTGCAGATGCCCCCTCTCACACCTGAGGACCCTCAACTGTCACCTGCATCACACCATTTCTGCTAGGCAGTCACCAGCGCAGATACTAGCACACCGGTGGGCATTGGAACATCGGCTAGTGTCCCGGGGCACAGTGGAGAGGGCACTTCACAATCGCTGGAGAAGCTGACACCATCATGACTGCAGGGGGCCAGCATCTGCTGAGTCAGGGCGTGATGATGTGCCTCTGGAGTCGTCCGAGACGCAGCAGCTGCAGGAAATGCGGCCGTGTGTGCAGGAGCATCTGGGAGTGTTGCATGAGACTATGCTTCACTTGGTGTCCATGGTGGAGGAGTCTGCACGAAGCATGGGTGATGCCATGAGCCTCATGTCAGAGCATCATGCTTCCTCCATGGAGAGAGTGGCGACTCTCATGGGAAGGGGCTTCCAGGAGAACAAGCAGCTTCTCCTGGGGTTACGCTCGGACCTGCAAACCCTCACAGCGCCACTGGCCACAGTTGGTCCTTGCCATTGTGGGAGGTGGTGTGGGTTTCAAGCTTCCCAGCTCATTGCCCATCCATTGACCGTGAGCAGGGAGGTCCGGGACGACCTTACGTCGGCAGAGCAGCTGCCTGTCTTATCTGCGGGCTCCTCTCACTGTGCTCCGGATGAGGGCAGCAGCTGCTCGCCCCTCTCCCAGTGACTGCTTCATTGGGTGAGGCTGCAACGACTGGCGATATGCCAGCTGTGGACCTGGCAGATACACTCCCAGGTGGGGCCAGCACAGGCTTCATGGGCCAGATGACAGCTGCCAAGGTCATCGAGGCCAACAGGACAGCAGAGTCAGCAGGCTGAGAGATGAGGCGACACCAAAACGTAGCACCCGTAAACGTAAGCATATAATACCTTAGGCACACCACGGGTTTCTCACTGGTGCTTGTGTGTTGGCCCTAGATTAGGGAATTCTTATTTCTTGAAGTTTTAAAAACGTTTTGCTTTCATGTTTGACCATATGATGGAGAAAATTAAATCCAGATGTGTTACCATGGTTGAGGGTGGCTCCTTTGTGCTGCATTTGTATGTTTTACATACATGTCATGAGTGTTTGAGTGGACATTGAGGTTTATGTCCAAAGCCCTTAGTTGCAGCTGAAGTAATGACAGATATAGCACTTAAGTGCCGAGTATGGAAGCGCCAGGCAAGGCTGGTCCTCCTGATCCATTTGTGTGGAGCTAGCTGAAGATTCATTGGATTAAAGTCTCCCGGGTGTCCCTGCCTCCTTGGTGTAGTTGCGGGTCAGCGTTTAGACCCTCATTCCCCTGTGCTTCCTCTTCCTCAGAATCAGAGCTGGACTCATCGTGTGCAGCTGCATCCACTGCGGCAACATCTTCATCATCCACTGCGTCCCTCCTTTCCAGCGCAAGATTGTGGAGAGTGCAGCAGGGAACTGCTATCAGCAACACACAATCGGGGGTGGGGGGGTGGTATTGGAGTGCGCCCCCTGAGCAGTCCAGGCATCAGAGACGCATCTTGAGAAGACCAACAGCTCTCTCCACCACAGCCCTTGTGGTGCTGTGGCTCCTATTGTAGCACTCCTCAGCTTCTGTTCTTGGATGGCGGAGAGGCGTCATGAGCCACCTTTTGAGGGGATAGCCCCTGTCACCCAGCAGCCAACCATCCAACCGAGCTGGAGCACTGAAGAGCCCCGGCACCCGGGAGTGCCTGAGGATGTAGGCATCGTGGGAGCTACCTGGGTACCTTGCACAGACTTGCAGGATCTACATCTACATCTACACACTCTCTGCACGTTCATGGAGTGGAAGCCCTTCCTGTTGACGAAGGCACCGGGCAGTCTATTGCACCCTTGATGCAGGGGAAGCCATCATTGGCTGCGAAGCCTCTGGCTCACTGTGTCTGGCTTGCCTGGTCGCAATGGAAGTGGATGTAAGTCAATGCCCGTCTGAACAGAGCATCTATAACCAGCTTGACACAAGTGTGGACAGCTGATTGGGGGACACTGCAAAGGTAACCCACTGAGCCCTGGAAGGAGCCAGAGGCATAGAAGTTGAGGACAGCTGTGATCTTCAGAGCTGCTGGCATGGGGTGTCTGCCCACATAGGAGAGATCTCAGGGCCTGTTATCTGACCGATATAGTTCACTGTCTCCCTTGACAGTCAGAGCCTCCTTCAGCACTGCACCTCAGACATATTGAGGTAGCTGCTTCGCTGCCTGAATATCCTGGCAGCAGGATAGTGTCGTCTTCTGTGGCCCCTTCCACCTTGGACAACCCCTTGGTCCAGCGGCCCTTGTACCTGTGCCTGTACTCCCAAAGGTGGCTCCCCTGGAGATTGGCTGTGCACTCCTGGCCTCTTCCTTATTCTAGCCCTCCCTCCTCAGAGGAGCTGCCTCCAGTGGACATGTCGGAACCCATACCCAGGCTAAAGGGAGGTGTTCAGAAAGCTGCAGGACCGATAAAGATTCTTGACTGAAGAGTACTGACCTGAAGGTTCCAAGTACACGGAAAGCTGCTAGAATTCATTCTAAACTGCTACAGATCTCAAAGGCACGTTTAAAACACTTGCTGCAATAAATACTCTCAGACCAGATTGACAACCCCACTGAGCCCTCTTATCCTGCCCGTGGATGAGTTTTATTAAAAAGTCTCTTACCCACCTGCCCTTTGCGCCTGTGCGCCAAGCTGAAGATTGCACAGGCGCCTGAAAATCGACGTCGATTGCTGAGTTAAGGGCCTTAATTAGCTCGTTAATTAATGGTGGGCGCATGTCGAACTTCATCGTGTGCCCGCCCAACGAAATATCGCGAAGGCGCGCGGTGACATCGGGGCGCTCGCCAGACATCACCGCGCGTCACTTTACGTGTTGACTTGCGGGGCCCACCCCCTGCACGTCAAGCAGAAAATTCTGCCCCAAGTGTTTATCACTGACAATCACCACTTAATCTGGCCACTGGGAAGCAGAAGAGCATTAGAAATAGGAGCAGGAGTTGGACATATAGCCCTTTGAGCACGCTCTCCCAATCAATAAAATCGGGCAGATCTTCTACCCTTCCCATCCTCCATCCTAAATCCCTTGATTCCCTTTGTATCCAAAATTCTATCTATCTCTGTCTTGAATATATTCAACAGGCATGAGCATCCAAAGCCCTCTGGGGTAAAGAATTTCTTCTCGTTTCAGTCTGAGATTTTGACCCCTTATTTTGAGAATGTGACCCGACATTCTAGATTCCCCAATCTGGGGAAACCTTCTCCCAACATCTATGCAGTCAGATCCCTTAAGAATTTTAGATGCTTCAATGAGATCGGGGTCTGAATTTTAACCACAAAAAAATACAGGTGGGGTCGGATGGGGTGTTAGGATCTGAAGAAACTGTATCCCCACCCAGAAGCAGCTCCAACACCCCCATTTCTAGCTTTAACTGAAGCGAAACCACTCTTAAAAGGCATCAGGAAACCTGGCACCTTCATTGAGCTGTAAACATGGTGGAGTCAGAAAGTAATTGTCTTCACTCTTACCCCCCTGATCCAAGTGTCTGCCTGAGATGGCTTTGCAATCGGGCATCCTCCCCACTTCTGTAAGTTTCCCTGACCCCCTCCCCATAGACTTCTGATACGCTCCCGGCCTCCAAACATCATCTTTGTGATCACTAGGTCAACCCCCAGCATGGCCTTACCTGCTATTGGGGGTCTTCATTGACTGACATTCCACCCATTGCAGGCCCAGCCTATGATTCAGGCTGACTTCTGGGTGGGAAACTGATTAGTCACTTCACTGACACACACTGTGGAGCGAAAACTCAGTGTGCAAGGGAGCCCCACATGTGACTTTTTGACCAAGTCGTTCTCTGCGGGTCAGCCAAGTAAAAGGTCCCTGTACCTCTTCTAAACTCCCAGGAATGTAGGGCTAGCCTACTCTATCTCCCTGGAAGGACGGTCCCCTCATTCCAGGAAACAGTTTAGTAAATCTACGTTGCACTCCCTCAGAGGCATGTATATCCTCCTTCAGGTAAGAAGATCAAAGTATTTAGGACTATTAGTAGTATAGATTCTAGAAGAGGCACATTGACATTGTCAAACAGTGGGGAAAAGGAATAATTAGAATATGTGCATGTAATAAATGTAGGAGAATACGTTAATTTGACAGAAACTGCTGGAAATAATCAGGTCAGGCAGCATCTGTGGAGAGAAAAAACAGTTAACATTTTAGGCCTGTGACCTGTCATCAGAAGGTCAGGTCATCGAACTGCGACGTTAACTCTGTGCTTCCCTCCACAGACGCTGCATGAGCTGCTGATTATTTCCAGCATTTCTGTTTTTATTTTGGATTTCCAGCATTCTCAGTATTTTGCTTTTGTGGATTTATTTGACCTTTGCCTGGAAAGCTTTTCTTTTGTTGATTGAAAATTAAGTAGCAATAAATTGAAGGAAGAACAACTATTGTAATTGAGATGGTGTTGATAATGGAGATGGTGTATTAGGTGAATCAAAATGGTTAGTTAATTGGGTTTATTGAGGTACACAGGTGAATCTCTCCTCTGGCAGGCTGATGTGTTGTCCTTCAAGCTGCCACAGTTCTCATTGTCCTGATTTGCCTGTAGTGGGCCTTGATCTTTTGGGACTCAGTTGACCAACCCACTCTTGAGCTGGTTTTTGGGATGGCTCAATTATTGATTTTGCCATGTCCACTGTTTTAGGATGGCTCAGTTGGTAGCACCTTGCTTTCTAGATTGCATATTAATACATTCTAGAAATATTCCAGGATTTAACAAACATGCTACCAATTTATGAACAAGCCGGTCCCAAAACAGTAATTTGATAATGTCCAGACAATCTGTTTGAGGTATTGTGTCAAGATATAATTGTTGGTCAGACACTGGGAGAACTCCCATGCTCTTCTCCGAGTGTTGCTGTGAGATCTTTTAACACCCACCTGAGAAGGAATACAGGACCTCAGTTTAAATTCTTATCATAAGGCAGTTCCTTCGTATAATGTAGTACCCTCTCTGTACTGCACTGAAATTTGAACCTAGATTATATGCTCAAGCCTCTGGAGTAAGACTTGACTCCTTGCCGAGGTGAGTCCCATCACTGAACCACAACTGACACTTAATGTGAAAGGAACAACATTTATGAGAGCTCTTTATTATATTGAAGCAAGTCCTATCTCTTCATTCTAACTAGACATGAACCTTAGAACAGAAAAGCAAGGGGGAAGATTTGTTACTTAAGACAGTTTAGAAGGAAATTGAAATATAGAGTCAAGTAAAGTTTGAAAAAGTGCATCTACACAGAATTTATTACCTTCTTCTGAATTCGTTAATTGATTAAAGGTGATTTTAATCCACAAAATAATAATTTTTCCTTTCTAGCAGGTATGCAAGAGCAGGTATCTTCCTTTCCAAACCTGACAACAGTTACTCCAGGTAAGCTCTTCGCAATTGTTTCTGGGCAGACTACTGAATTCCTTATACTTCCATAGTGTGATTTCCATTCATGATTAATCACATTTTTTTTGTTGTCTGTTTCCATACAGAATCGCAAAAATCAGAATTAAAAATGGAGAAGCATAAACGTATAGGTAAATCACAAAAATCTAAACCCTATAATTTATAAAAGTTAAGCGGAAGTATTCTGTGCTATTGCTAATTGACATGCCATATCTATATCAATCTTAGACAGTTTGGTGTTAGCAATATTGGAGTTTTGGATTGTTAGTACACTACAGTAACCACTAGGCTATCACATCCCTAATAGGATCCTTAAGCAAAAGAGAATCAAATGGTACATGAAATTTAACACAGACAAATGCAGTCTGTTGGTGTTATGATGCGACAAGTGATATGTGCCAGGTGGATCAAATCCACGAGGAAAACTTGATCACGTGGGCATGACGATTTTGCAATTTGTATTTTATTTCAAGAGGCGTGCCCTGAATTCAGTAGTGATAAGTCCACCAAGACTCTAGAGATATTTTACAAAACTAAGTTAGACATTTATTAACAAAAGAAAAAATTTCAATCACATACATAATTCTACAAATTACAACTATTATAACTCCTAAAACCCCTAATTAATCTGGCTTCCAGTTACATGCAGTTAAGGCAACAGTAAACAAAAAAGTTAGATTTTAAATATATTCCAGCCAGTTAATATGATACCCCAGACAGTAGAATTCAAAATGGCTTTTCCCAGCTTCGGCTTCTATAGACAGCAACTTAATGCACGACTACTGGAGGCTTTTCACACTTCTAGTAGATCTTACAATGCCTTTCTTCTTTGACATATAACCTCTTGCCCTTTATACATCGTTCTCTCTTTTAATGCAAATTCCATTATTCCCACATGTCTTTGGAACTTTACCTTTCTCATAGAATTAGCACCATGGGGGTGGGGTGAGGGGGTGTGGCGGTTGGGGGGGGGCGGTGGGGGGTGGCGGTTGGGGGGGGTGGGGGAGGGTGGGGGAGGGTGGGTGTGGGGGCCACCTAACATCCAGTGGGCATCATACCCACCTCCTAGGGGGTGTGTTTGTGTGGGGGTTAGAGGGGGGTGTGCGTGTGGGGGTTAGAGGGGGGTGTGCGTGTGGGGGTTAGAGGGGGGTGTGTGTGTGGGGGTTAGAGGGGGGTGTGTGTGTGGGGGTGGGGGTGTGTGTGTGTGGGGGTTGGGGGGGGTGTGTGTGGGGGTGGTGGGGGTTAGAGGGGGGTGTGTGTGTGGGGGTGGGGGGGGTGTGTGTGTGGAGGTGAGGGGGGTGTGTGTGTGGGTGTGCGGGGGGTGTGTGTGGGTGTTTGGGGGGTGTGTGTGGGGGGTTGGGGGGGGTGTGTGTGTGTGGGGTGGGGGGGTGTGTGTGTGGGGTGGGGGGGTGAGTGTGTGGGGTGGGGGGGTGTGTGTGTGTGGGGTGGGGGGGTGTGTGTGTGGGGGTTGGGGGGGGTGTGTGTGTGGGGGTTGAGGGGGTGGGTGTGTGGGGGTGGGGGTGTGTGTGTGGGGGTGGGGGTGTGGGGGTGGGGGGGGTGTGTGTAGGGGTGGGGGTGTGTGTGTGAGGGCGTGGGGGGGTGTGTGTGGGGGTTCGGGGGGTGTGTGGGGGTTTGGGGGGTGTGTGTGGGCGTTCGGGGGTGTGTGTGTGGGGGTTCGGGGGGTGTGTGTGGGGGGTTGGGGGGGGGTGTGTGTGTGGGGGTGGGGGGGTGTGTGTGTGGGGGTGGGGGGGTGTGTGTGTGGGGGGTGGTGGGGTGTGTGTGTGGGGGTTGGGGGGGGTGTGTGTGTGGGGGTTGGGGGGGTGTGTGTGTGGGGGTTGGGGGGGGTGTGTGTGTGGGGGTTGAGGGGGTGTGTGTGTGGGGGTGGGGGGGTGTGTGTGGGGGTGGGGGGGGTGTGTGTAGGGGTGGGGGTGTGTGTGTGAGGGCGTGGGGGGGGTGTGTGTGGGGGTTCGGGGGGTGTGTGTGGGGGTTCGGGGGGTGTGTGTGGGGGTTGGGGGGTGGGGGTGTGTGGGAGGGGGAGTGTGTGGGGGTGGGGGGGTGTGTGGGGGTGGGGGGGTTTGTGTGGGGGGGGTGTGTGGGGGTGGGGGGGTTTGTGTTGGGGGGGTGTGTGGGGGGGTTGTGGGGGGGTGGGGGTGTGGGGGCCACCTAACATCCAGTGGGCGTCATACCCACCACCTACCTACCTACCTACCTTGCCTTTGGGCCTACTGAATCCCTTAATTGGCCTTATCTCACCACTGTCAGTTTTATGCCGTGATGTGGGGAGGGGGCACAGGGAACAGGGCAAGGTTCACTCTAATCAGGAAGCCTGGCAGATTTGCAGGCACTTTGGGTCCAGTGGAGGCACCCGTCTTCTGTCCTCCGCATCGTCATTCAACCATAACCTAGATGTCCTGACAAAGTTGTGCAACAGAATCTGATTATTCATGCTTGGCTGAGCTCCAAAGCCACTAATGGAATCAACTCAGCAGGTGTAGTTATTACAGGCGTCAAGGGAACCGTAAGCTTTATTTTGACTAACAGTTTTATGAACATTTTAAAGAATGTTTTTCGAAGTGGTTTTTGAATGACATTGTTTATTTTGACAGCTTCATGACTTCAAAGACTTCCCAAAGTTAGGGCACAAGAGTTCTATAGTGGATACTGGGTGAGTGAGCATGGGTGGGTGAGTGAACATGGGCATGGAGGGGGCATGAGATGGGTGAGTGGGAAAGGGGGGTATAAATGGGTATGGGGGGATGGTCAGTGTGCATGGGAGGGTATGGGGGAAGAGTGGGCATAGGGGTACAGACAGGGAATGGTAGCATGTATGGGGGTCATGGAGGGGTGAAGGGCTCATGGTGGGGGGTGAGGAGAGTAGGGGTATGAAGTTTTAGGGGCCCTCACACTCAACTATTGACCTAGACCTATGTCTCAGGGAACGGAGGTGGGCCTTCTAACCTGCCCGCCTTCATTCCCACCTCCGTCCTGCTTCGGGAAGCAGCAGCCCCAACTCCAACCTGCCTGTCACCCCATGATGAAAATGGCGTGGGTGGCCACTGCCAGGCAGGAGGCAGGATTATGGCAGAGGGAGATGGTCTGACTCATGATTCTGGCCTTGAGGATAAGGCCTTGAAGATAGGGCCCAAGAGTTCAAATTAAGTAGATAAACAAATGAACCTGGGATGCAGAGACACAAATCATTTATGCTTTTGGAAAACAAGGAAAAGTAGCAAACAGTGAGAAGGGTAGCAACAGAATTCAGGAGGATGTAGTGGTAAAATGGGTAGGCATATGGCAGATACAATTTCATGCAGAAAAGTGGGAAGTGATGCTTTTTGCTAAGAAGTTTGAGGAGAGACAATATAATGTAAATGGAACAATTTTAAAGGGAATGCAGGAACAAAGTGGCCTGGGAGTTAAAGTACACAGATCTTTGAAGGTGGCAGGATTAATTGAGAAGGTTGTTTTTAAAAAAAAACATACAAGATCCATGGCATAGAGTATGGCATGGCAAGGTGTTTTTTCTAAACCTTTTTACAATCACTTGTTAGCCCTCGATTGGGCAATTGTGTTCAACTCTGGGCACCAGACATTTTAAGGAGGATGTTCAAAGGCCTAGAGTGAACGTAAAGGAGAATTACTAGAATGGCACCAAGGATATGCAACTCCACTTACGTGATTTGGGAAAATCTGGAACTGTTTTCCTCCTTAGAGCAAAGAAAATTAAGGAGAGATTTGACAGGTGTTCAAAATCGTGAAACATTTTGAAAAGATGAATAAAGAGCAACTGTTTCCAGTCGCATAAGAATCAGTAACCAGAGGGGTAAGATGTAAGCTATTGGCAAAAGAATCAGGCGAGATGAGGAGAGGGCTTTTTTCCAAATGGAGCAAGTTATAATGCTCTGAAACTCGCTGCCTGAAAGAGCGGTTAAATCGGATTGAATTTTAACTTTCAGAAGGGAACTGGACAGGTATTTGAAGCAGGGGAAAGTTATAGGGTTATAGGGCAAGGGCTTTTTAAAAGAAACGCAGAGGTATGATGGACTGAATGGCCTTGCCCTGTGCTGAATTGTTCTATGATTTGGAAGTAGCAATGCAAGTTGCAAAGCCATATACAAACAAAGTGCTGGGATTCATTTATAGAAGAACAGCATTGAAAAGTGGGGAAGTTAACATATAAAGAAACTTGGAGGACTGTGCACAGTTCTGGAGAAGGGTTTTCAGTCCCACATGGGGTTGAGCATGGAAGCAGGTGGGCACAAAAATTCTTGCTGCCAATTCCCAGTTTTCCAGCACCATTCTGCCTCTTGAGCTATTTTCCCAGAGGTAGGGTGGGATCTCGAGGGCTACCCACCCACAAGGCGTGGGTAGCTAATTATCAAAAATCAAAAGCCTGTACAGGTGTTTTAACAGATGCCAGCTGAAATTTTCCAGTCAGCCTGTGGGCCCTTTGAGTCATTGGGAATTTGGCCAGCTGCCTGGAAGTGGTCTCCCAGCAGCAGACTGGAAGGCAGCACTCTCGGCAGGTTTAGAGGTCTTTCCCATTTGCCTGGCCACTGCTGTCACCTCAGGTTGTCCTCTATCTGGCAGCACCCTCACTCTGCCTTACCTGAAAAGACATTGTTGCTCCTTCAGTGTTGGAGGTCCTTCTATTGGACCTTCAGCTTCAAGAGCTCGCCTGCCGTCCTTAATTGGACAGCGAGCTGCTCTTTGGCAACTTTTTGGACAATTTGGGGAAAATCATTGCTGGGTGACTGTTTCCCACATCTTTCAGGATTGTGATCTCTCCCAATGCAACACCAATGTTCTGCCTCTGGTCTCCATATTACAGAAAGGATTTGGAAGCACAGGAAACAGTGCAAAAAAGATGTGAACAAATAATCTCCGGATACAGCTATCAGGAAAGGCTTAACATGCCAGGGCGCTTTTCTCCAGGAGCAAAGGCTGAGAGGTGACCTGAGTCCTTTAAAATTATGAAGGGTTTCAAAAAGATGGACTTTAAGAAGCGGTTAATATAAGATGGTCACTAGTAAATCCAAGAAGGAATTTAAGACAACTTGTTTACACAAAGAGAGATTAGAATGTGGAACTTGGCACCATATGGAGTGGTTGAGTCCAACATCATAAATGCAATTAAAGGAAAGCTTGATAAGTACATAAGGAAGAAATGATTTGGAGGATTTGTTGATGGGGCGAAATGAAGGTGGGAGGAGGCTTTTCTGTATATTTGTATTTATGAATACAGACACCTAAAAGTGAGGGATGTGAGTGGCATCCATCTTTTAAAAAAAACTGTTACATTGTTATATTGAAATGAATCAACTGTGTACTCAACTTCATCTTCCAATAACAGCCTCTACTTGACATTTCCATTTACCACCAGAAGCATGCCAAGACCTCTGGAGTAGGGTTGTTAGTCTAATGTGAATTTACACTAAATTAGGATCAGTTTTTCTGTTATTGACTGGCAGATGGATTTCAAGTAGTGTTTTTACAACCAAGTATAAGCTATGAATCAGAAAATCGTGGGTTCAAGTCCCTTTCCAATGACTTGAGCACGTGTGCTACTGTACCTGAATTATCAGCTTGTATTGAGGAAATGCTGCAATGTTGGAGATGCCATTCTTCAGATGAGATGTTAAACTGAGGTTCCATGCACTCGCAGCTGTGCATAAAAGATTCCACAGCACAATTTGAACAAAAGCGAGGGAATTCGTTCAGTATCCTGGACAATATTCATCCCTCAACCAACGTCACCAAAACAGATTATCTGGTAATTTATTTCATTGCTGTTTGTAGGGTCTTCCTTTTGTGCAATGGGGAAGTGGTAGTAATGTCACTGGACTACTAATCCAAAGACCCTGGACATGGGTTCAAATCCCATTACAGCAGCTGGTGGAATTTAAAATTTAATTAATAAATCTGGGATATAAAGCTAGTCTCTAATGGTGACCATGAAACTATCATCAATTGTTGTAAAAAGCCATCTGGCTCATTTGTTTCCTTTAGGGAAGGAAATCTGCCATCCATGCCTGGTCTGGCCTACATGTGACTCAAGACCCACAGTAATGTAGTTGATTCCTAACTGCCTTCTGAAATAGCCCTAACAAGCTACTCAGTTCAAGGACAATTATGGATGGCAACAAATGTTAGCCTTGCCAGTGATGCCCACATCACATGAAAGAATAAAGAAAAAAAATGGCTGCCATGTGCCTGTATAATAACAGTGACAACATTTCAAAAAGTATTTAACTGGTTGTGAAACATTTTGGGATGTCTGAGAATGTGAAAGGTACTGAATGAGTGCAAGTTCTTTGGTGCCAACAAGTTTCTTTGCGTGTGTGTGTGTGTGGATCAAGGAATCCTGGCATGCAAACAACCTGTTAATTTTAATATATTCTCCAATTGTTTTTCTTTAGGTATTGCCATATCCATTGGGATTGCAGTTCTAATTTTAATCTGTCTGATTGTAGTTCTAATTTTTATCTATCTGATAAAGGTGAGTAGGACTTTAAGAATCTTGAACCATGACATTATTTTTGGAGGACTGTATCTATAGTGTTCTAAATTATCTGTTTTGCGACATTTTTCATTCTGGGCTACAGACCAAAGTGTATGAATAACAATTTCAGGCTGGTATAAAAGCAGATTTGATAAAATGTAGGGACTTCATATCTGGAACTGAGGAGATCACCTGCTCCATGAGTTTCCAGCTATTCATTTCAGACAAAATTGTGCGCACAGCAACAGAATTCCTGGGATGTCTTCCAGGCAGAAGAGGCTCTCATCAGGAGCACGATTTCAGTTCATTCAATTCATTGTAATGTTGCCGAGAGAGAATTCTCTTCTGTTCGCTCTTTGTTTGAAATTCACCAAGTTGGTGAATAATAGCAAATTGTTTTGCAACAGGCATTTTCTGTGGTCAATTACACCAGTGTGGAATTATTGAATACAGTATCACAATAGTTACATTTAATCCTATGATTGCTAGTCACCAGTAGGTGCCCATACGTCTGAAGGTCATTAACCAATGAATGAGATGAATGGGAGGTTAAAATTTATGATAGATACAAAGGCCTAGAGTTTGAATTGGGTTCAAACCTGAGCATAATACAGTACTCTGCACACACCCAATGATGCTGGTGGCAGGACCACAACACATTTGTTTTGTTGGCATGGTGAGAGAGCAGATTTGGCCTGATTGGACACTCAGCAGCCCACCGTCCAGGGACTCTGACACTCTAGCGAGGCACACTCCTGCTCATCGGCCAGAATTTTACATTGGGCGTGCGGGTGCGCATCCGACACGCCCGAGCGTAATACACATGATGACGTCGGGCATGCGTCCCAACGTCACCAGCACCATCCTGATATTTCGCTAGGCAGGCACGTGATGAAAATGGAGGTGTGCCCGCCATTAATTAACGGGCCAGTTAAGGCCCTTGAGGCACCAACTGTCTGGGAGTTTACACGGCCCATGCGATTTTTCAGGGCAGACGGGTAGGCCACATTTTCAAAAACTTCATCCACGGGCGGGATAAGAGGGGTGAGTCGGCTCATTAATACAAGTTATTTGTATTTTAGCTTATAAGTTGCTACTGTTTGATTGTGTGAACAGGACATCTTCATTTCACTTCAGAGCTGCTTTGACAGAAATAAAAGGCTTCAGTTCAGGCCCCTGAAGGATTCATACCACTTGGACCCTTCCAGTTATCAGACAGCCTTCACTTACTCTGGGAATGGGGATTGTGGTCTCTGCTAGAAATACCTCTTCTGAGGAGGAAGAGTGGGCTAGAAAGGGGAGGGGGGCAGGTGTCCCTATTCAGCCTCCAAGGGAGCGACCTATGGGAGGACAGGTGCAGACACAGAGGGCGCAGGGCCAACAGGAAGTCCAAGGCGGAAAGGGCTGCAGAAGACGCCACTATCCTGCTCCCAGGGTTTATGGACGGCAATGCAGCTACCTCAATATGTCTAAGGTGCAGTGCCAAAGGAGGCTTCACCTCTCATGGGAGACAGTGACCTCCATCTGTCAGATGATCGGCCCTGAGGTCAGCTCCGACTGTGTGGGTGGATACTCCATGCTGGTGGTGCTGAAGGTCACAGTGGCCCTCAACTTCTATGCCCCCAGCTCCCTCCAGGGGTCAGTGGGTGATCTTTGTGGACCCTCCCAATCAGCTGTCCACAGTTGTGACAAGCTGATGACAGACATGCTTTGACTTTCATTCACTACTGCATGGACGAGGCCAGCCAGGCAGAGCGGGCCAGAGGCTTTGCAGTGATTGCTGGCTTCCCCCGTATCCAGGGTGCAATTGACTGCACACATATGGCCATGAAGGTGCCAGTGGGTGAGACAGGTGCTTTTGTCAACAGGAAGGGATTCCACTCCATGAATGTGCAGATAATGTGTAACCATAGGATGCTGATTCTGCAAGTCTGTGCAAGGTACCCAGGCAGCTCCCATGACCCCTACATCCTGAGACACTCCCAGGTGCCAAGGCTCTTCAGTGCTCCAGCCTGGCTGGATAAATGGCTGCTGGGTGACAAGGGCTATCCCCTCAAAAGGTGGCTCATGACGCCTCTCCGCCGTCCAAGAACAAAGGCCGAGCAGCGGTATAATAGAAGCCATGCCTCCCCAAGGATGGTGATAGAGAGAGCCATAGGTCTTCTGAAGATGTGCTTCCGATGTCTGGACCGTTCAGTGGGCGCACTCCAGTACCCCCCAGATCGTGTATCACTGATAGTGGTTGCATGCTGTGCTCTCCACAATCTGGCGCTGGAAAGTGGGGGGGGACGCAGTGAAGGAAAAAGATGTTGACACAGCTGCTCTGGCAACATGATGTGTCCAGTAGTGAGTCCGAGGACAAGCACAGTCAGGAGAACGCTGAGGGGATAGACGCTGATCTGGGCAACCTCCAAGGAGGCAGGGACACCCAGGAGCTTTGATCCAATGCTTCTTCAGCTAGCCTACCAAATAAGAACCACCACCACATGCCAGAACTGCAGGCTCCATACTCGATGCCTGACAGAAACATTTTCTTCGTGAACAACATGCACTATGTGCCATTTCGATAAAGTTCAATGAGAAATAAGTCACTCATAAGATCATGGGTTACCCTGCACCTGCAGAACTAATGAAGCACCCATAGGCTTTTTGTATAGAAATATATTTAATGCTGTGGTGCCTGGCATACATAAAAATTAAATTGAAAGGTGTTATTTATCACAGCAAATAATATTTAACATAAAACTGGGAGAAAAAAATATCACCAGTGGTAAGCCCGTGTTGTGCTTAAGATGCTTTAAAGTTTTCACTTGCGGGTGCTACATCTAGGTACCTCCCCCCACTCCTCCTGGCACCGGCATTGGAGGCAGCCTGCTCTCTCTGTTGGCCTTGCTGACCTTGGCGGGCATCCTCTGGCCTGTGGAGCCTGTGCTGGCCCTGCCTGTGAGGGAGCGGTCAGTGCCATGACTGGCATCTCCCCAGTCACCGCAGCCTCATTAGATGCCACAGTCACTGGCAGAGGAACTGCTGCCATCATCCAAAGTGCCCCGAGAGGAGCCTGCAGAGATGCCAGGCAGCTTGTGTGCCAATGTGAAGTCGTTTTGGACATCCCTGCTCACCATTGGTGGATGGGCATCTAGCTGGGATACTGGGTGTCCAATCCATCTTCCACACCGACACTGACCAGCTGAGGTCATTACCTGTGTGTGGGCTTGCAGGTCTGAGCACATCTCCAGGAACCCCTCATTTTGTTCCTGGAGCTGCCTCTCCATGAGAGTCGTCACTCTCTCCATTGGAGGAGGCAGTGCGCTCGGCCATGAGGGTCGTTGCATTGGTTATGCTCCACAGGGACTCCTCCATCACGGAGACCATGGCACGCATTCCCTCATGTATCTCCGCCAGATCCTCCCGCACACCCTGCTGGACTTCCAGCATCTGCTGCTTCAGGGTCGACTGCAGAGGCACATCATCAGCCACCAACTGAGCATGTTCCTGGCCCCTAGCAGTCCTCTGACTGACTGCGCCCTGGGTAATCTCTGCCTCCGCCTGCACCTCGAGCGATGTGTGACAAGATACTAGCTGCCTATCTAATGCCCACCGAGGTGCTGGTATCTGCACTGGTGCCTGCTTGAATGAGAGGGTGTGATGCAGGTGTGTTTCCATGGTCGCTGTCCTCTGGAGTCAGTGTTGGGCCTTCAGACTCCTCACCCCGATGGGCTGCTGGTGAGCCTGAAAGGAAGAACAAGGACATGTCATTAGTTGAAGTCATTGTACTGTTACCTGTGTACACCTGGCACCTGGATCAGGGTGCCCTCGTCTTTCCATTACCAGTGAGGATTCAATGTTCGAGGCTCACATCAATATGGAGACAACAGTGGAATGGTTGATACGATAGACATTCTGACCTCAGTGCACTGCACTCTTACCTCCCTGTGGCACCCAAACCTCACCACAGCCGGTTGACCTAGATGCATGGCCTAGGTCCAGCTCCAGGACCCCCTGCTCATATCTACTTAGGATTAGAAGGTGGGGCGGTCCTCCGCCAGTCCGCAATCTCTTAGCATTGTTATGGGATATCTTCCCCTGAAAGGACAGAGGAGCATTGATTAGTCCACCCTGTACCTGCATTGCCATTGCAGACTGGCCAACCCCGCCTGAGGAATACCTCGCAGGGCTCAGCTGCTTTATGACCCTGGAGCTGCAAGACACTCATTCCAAACAGCCAGGGCTCATCCCCTTGCCCAGATGCTGCCTCATACACATTTGCCACTCATTCTAAGACCTCTGAGGTCCAAGGTGTGGGCTGGGGCAGCTCCTAACTGCTGTGCTAAGTGACCCATGCCAACACGATATGACACCCTTCCTGATCGCAGGAGATCATTGAAGTGCTTACGGCACTGCACCCATTTGCGCCTCACCACATCATGGGAGCTCACCCTGGATGCCACCACCTCCCAGGCATGTTCGGTGAGGTTTGTTGGGGGAACTCCTCCTCCCGTCATTGGGGACAAGGATCTCTCTCCATGCTGCCACCTCCTCCAGGAGGACAGTGAGACACTCATCAGAAAAACGTGAGGTCGACTGCCTCGCCGACCTGCCCTCCTGCCTGCCATGTTCAGCGCTGAGGTTCCCCATAACGAGGGTCCTCCGAGTTGATGGCAGCCTTCACATGGCTGCTGCAGCCGCTTTTGAATCAGCCGCCGGGCCGCCATTGGACCTGGCGGACGTTGAGCTCTCCCCACCCACCCCTTCTCCCTGTTGCAGCCGTCGCGCCTTCCGCTGGGCAGGCCTCAATTGGCCCGCCCGCGTAAAATCATGGTGTGGAGCCGATCGCGGGCGGCTTCCCAACTGCCCCCACCCGCTTTCACTGAGCCTTCACGCCGAACGTAAATTCTGGCCATTGTGTTCTACAATAAGGTAAATGACAATGTTAAGGCATAAACATCCACTGACAGCCTCTAGCGGTCCCTTTAAGAACTGTTGATTTGGCATCAAAGTGTCTGAAGAAACTGGCGGCATTGTGCCTGGAGCAAACAGTTTTCAAGAGAAAGCTGGCCAGAAATATAAAAGCAGATAGTAAGAGTTTCTATAAAGATTTTAAAAAGAAACTAGTTAACAAAGTGATCATTGGTCCTTTGGAAAGTGATTCTGGAGAATTGATAATGGAAAACAAGGAAATGGCAGGTGAATTGAACATGTATTTTGCATCATTTTTCACTATAGGGGATACAAGTAACATCATAGAAGCAGCTGTAAATCATGAAATGGAAGGGAGGGAAGAACTCGGGAAAATTGCAATCACCAGAGGATGATACTGAGTAAATTGTTGGAGCTGCAGGCTGACAAGAGCCCGGGTCCTGATTGTCTTCATCCTAGGGTCTTAAAAGAAGTGGCTAGTGAGATAGTTGAAGCATTGGTTTTAACTTTCCACAACTCCCTAGATTTGGGAAAGGTTCCATTAGATTCAAAGATAGCAAATGTAACTCCATTATTCAAAAAGGGAGGGAGACAGAAAGTAGGAACCTACAGGCCAGTTAGCTTAACATCTGTCACAGGGAAAATGCTAGAAGCTATTAATAAAGAAACTATGGCAGGGCATTTGGATAAATTCAAGGTCATCAGGCAGAGTTAACATGATTTTGTGAAAGGTAAATCATGTTTAACCAATTAATTGGAGTTCTTTGAGGAAGTAACGTGTGTTGTGGATAAAGGGGAACCAGTGCATGTACTGCACTTAGATTTCTATAAGGCATTTGATAAAGTGCCACATCAAAGCTTATTCTGGAAAATAAAAGCTCATGGTATAGGGGGTAACATATTGACATGGATAGAAGATTGGCTGGCTAACAGGCAACAGAGAGTAGGCATAAATGGGTCTTTTTCAGGTTGGCAAGATGTAACAAGTGGTATGCCACAGGGATCAATATGGGACCTCAACTGTTTACAATTTATATAAATGACTTAGAGGAAGAGATGGATGAGATGGTTGCCAAATTTGCTGTTGACACAAATATAGGCAGGAAAGTAATTTGTGAAGTGGACATAAGGAGGCTGCAAAAAGGTGTAGATAAGTTGTGAGTGGGCAAAGATCTAGCAAATAGAGTGTAAAATGTGAAATTGTCCATTTTGGCATGAAGAATAATAGGCATATTATCTAAATGGGGAGAGATTGCAGAGCTCTCAGATGCAGAGGGATCTGGGTGTCTTAGTGCATGAATCACAAAAGACTAGTATGCAGGCACAGCATGTATTTCGGAAAGCTAATAGAATGTTATTTATTGAGTGGGGTTATTAATACAAAAGTAGGGAGGTAATACTTCAGTTATATAGAGCACTAGTGAGACCACATTTGGAGTACTGTCAACAGTATTGGTCACTTTATTTAAGGAGGGATGTAAATATGTTGGGAGCAATTCAGAGAAGGTTTACCAGACTAATACCTGTAATGGGTGGGTTGTCTTATGAGGAAAGGTTGGACAGGCTGGGCTTGTATCCACTGGAGTTTAGAAGAGTAAGAGTTGACTTGATTGAAAGATATAAGATCCTGAGGGGATTTAACAGAGTGGATGTGGAGAGGATGTTTCCTCTTGTGGAAGAATCTAGAACTAGGGGTCACTGTTTAAGAAAAGGGGTCACTGTTTAAGAAAAGGGGTCACCATTTAAAACGGAGATGAGGTGAAATATTTTCTGAGGGTCATGAGTCTTTGGAACTCTCTTCCTGAAAAGGCAGTGAAAGCTGAATCTTTGAATATTCTTAAGACAGAGGTGGTTAGATCCTTGGTATGCAAAGGGGTGGTGATAGTTTATCGGGGTAGGCGGGATGCAAATTTGAGGATACAATCAGTTCAGCCATAATCTTATTAAATGGCGGAGCAGGCTCGAAGGGCCGAATGGCTTACTCTTACTCCTTGTTCGTATATTCAAAAGAAACCTGAAACTGACATTAGGCCCTATATCTGTAAATTTAAAAAGCTTAACACCCTGTTACAGGGTACAAGCCTGAAAAGGGTACCTGTTTTATGCCCATAAAATGGGTGTAGCATAATCCATTTCCTAGGCCATTATGTTGGAAGAAATATGAGACTCAGTGATTTGAATGGAACAGGATGAAATTTCTATCCTGTATAGCTAATGACATTACTGCGGAATGAGTACAGATTGGCCAAGAAACAAGTCATTGAATCCTTGAAGAGACTTACAAAATTGATGGTTTCGTGGGCCAAGGATAGTCATTATGAATAAAATACAACTTAGAGAATGGACGCACGTCATAATTTACTATAACTATTTGTTTTGCTTTTCTTAAAAATGTAAGAGACCAAGAAGAAGAGTTGAAATGGGCAAGTTGACCTTGTCGTTGAAACGAAACCCAGCAGCACCAAAAATATTTGCATGAAGAGTCTTTTTTTAACAAATGTTGTATAATTATCTTGAATTTTAAAATTTTATGGAGTGGGATTGATGCTTTGGTGCAGATTTCCCTGTTTTATTGGTGAAATTAGGATTTGAGTTTATCATAGATGCAAAATATTCCATAAACCCAAATATTCCATTAACCAGCACAATCAGGCAACATAAAATTTGATTTTTCCCTTACAGTGGAAAATATTGATGTATTTAAGAATGGTGACAACCTAATGTAGTATTATTAATATATAGACTAACATGGGTTTACTGCAAAAAAAAGATTTATCAGTCTTTAGTCTAGCACCCATGAGTAACCTGATTTTAAATAATTGAAAAAGACTTTTGTTACTAGTTTAATTAGTGTGCAATTTCTTAGTAAATTAAGTATTTTTTAATATGCTTTTAAGCATACCCACTGTTACAGACAGAACTTGAGTGGCCCCTTTAAATGTGCCATCAGGATGTTTGTGTGTAAAAGCAAAAACTGCAGATGCTGGAAATCCAAAAGAAAAATAAAAATACCTGGAAAAACTCAGCAGGTCTGGCAGCATCTGCAGAGAGGACCACAGTTAACGTTTCGAGTCCATATGACTCTTCAACAGAACTAAGTAAAAATAGAAAAGAGGTGAAATATAAGCTGGTTTAAGGGGAGGTGGTGGGATGGGTGGAGCTGGATAGAGGGCCAGTGATAGGTGGAGATAGCCAAAAGATGTCATAGACAAAAGGACAAAGAGGTGTTGAAGATGGTGATATTATCTAAGGAATGTGCTAATTAAGGGTAGAAAGCAGGACAAGCAAGGTACAGATACCCTCAGTGGGGGTGGGGTGGGGTGAAGGGAAGGGATCGAAATAGGCTTCACCTGCTGAGTTTTTCCAGGTATTTTTATTTTTGTTTGTGTGTAAGGTCTGTGTATTTTCCTTAACCTCAGAGTGCTTTTTCTAAGTTTAAAATTAATTCCAGCAGCAGGCTTTTTCATGCTTTTAAAAATAAAGGTTATTTATTCTCTCATACCTGCCCTGGATGTTTGAATGCAATGGGGTGAATTTTGCAGCCCTCCCCACACTACCCCCCCCACCCCCCCCCCAACCCCGACCGATGTGAGTTTAGTGGTGGGGGGTGGTGGAGTGGTGGTGATGGTTGCAATGCAGCGGGAGCTGAAAAAACAGTTTCCCACTGGCGCAAAATGACAGCGGAATCTTGCGCTCCCACCCCACGATGGCAGGCCGCCATTCCCACCTGAAGGTGGTGTGAAACCGATTTGAATCCTGTTAGTGGGATGCAGATGAAGACCCGACTGGAATTGTTCCCCCGCTCCATTGTCCATGCCATTAGCGGGATATCACACGGGTCCAGAACACGTCTGGACCAACATGGCATGGAGATTTTGGGACTTAACTGAACAAGGCCTGGGGCAGCCTCCGGAGTTTGGGACGGAAGTTGGAGGGCTCCAGCGACACGGACCCTGGAACACCACGTGCAGCAATAGGGTGGGTAGAGCATCTACCAGGTGGATCTTCAGGATGCAGCAGCTTCCAGAAGGTCCATCTTGTACCTTGAGGAGCCTCCAGGAGGTGGATATTTTCCTTCGGTGCATCAGTTAATGTCTGGGGTGCCTTGAAATATGGGACCTGGATGTGATGGTGGTGCTCGAGCCGTCCAGTCTGTTCCACCATGCAAAATTTTGGGAAACCCCCCCACTGCGTAAACAACAAGGCCAACAACACACGATATGGCCTTGGCTGCAGGAAATGCCACAGGACTTAGTCCCGGAATGGAAAATTCTGTCCAACGTCATGGGGAGGCTGTGGCATAATCGCTGGACTAGCAATCCAGAGACCCAGAGTAATACTCTGGGGACCCGTGTTCTACCAGGTGAATCTTCAGGTTGCAGAAGGCCCATCTTGTATCTTCAGTAGCTTCCAGGAGGTGGATATTTTCCTTCAAAATCAGTTGATGTCTGGGGTGCCTTTTGAAATGTGGGACCTGGATATGGGACACATGGCGGATGGTGATATTTGAATTCAATAAAAATCTGGAATGAAAGGTCTGGTGACAACCATGAAACCATTGTTGATTGTTGTAAAATCCCGCCTGGTTCACTAATGTCCTTTAGGGAAGGAAATCTGGTCTGGCCTGCACGTGATTCCAGACCCACAGCAATGTGGCTGTCTCTTAACTGCCCCCTGAACAAGGGCAATTAGGGATGGGCAATAAATGCTGGCCAGCCAATGACACCCACATCCCATCATGAGTTTTAAAAAAAACTAGCCTCACTCTCTATCACACAAGCAAAGATTAGATACGGATGAAGTTAAATTACAACCTCTGTCTTTATATTGATGCAGGCCTGATGCCTTCTTGGTTGGGTTGATACTCTGGTTCGAGTGAAGGTCTTTTAAAAATAAAGCATTCTTATGAAACTGCAAAACCTCTTGTACATGAATAGCCAGGAGGTTGGTTCCCAGGTGGACTTGGAAGCTGGAACAAGTACAGTACTTTGGCTAGGTTAGGAACGTAGGAACAGGAGAAGGCTATTCAACCCGTCAAGCCTGCTGCGCCATTCAATACGATCATGGCTGATTGAACAGTTCAATGCCTTTTATCTACATAATCCCCATAACCCTTTTACATTGTTAATCAGAATCTATCAATCTCTACCTTAAACATACTCAATGATTGAGCTTCCACGGCCCTTTGGGTAGAGAATTCCAAAGATTCACAACCCTCTGAGTAAAGAAATTTCTCTTCAGTTAGATTAGAAGAATTATATTAGATTACCCACAGATTAGAAGACTTTTAGCTATGATGGTTCAGCTTTTCAGATGTTTCTCTCCCTCACATTTGTTTTGTTCAGGGTATACCATACTGCAGTCCCTGACAGTTAATGTCAGTCACGTAACTGCAGGGGTGCAGACCACCAATATAAAATAGCAGTTGGCAATGATCATTCGCTCTTATCTCTGTCCCAACTTGAGCTCAAATAGTCCCCTTTGTTCATATGTATCTCTAAGGCCAACAGACAATTACACAATTAGATGTTTAAACTTCACAGATGGCTGCAAAGTACCCTTATTCAGGTCCTTGGCCCTGATCTCCACCTTCTCCCACCCTCTACCCCCATCTTGCTGGGGCCTCATTGATTGCCCCCAGAGAAATTGCAGCACTTCCCTGCTTCTCCAGCCTCCATTGCTGCTCCTTTGAGTTGTAGTCACTGGTATAATGTAGGCAATGTTATCAAATGGTGGAGCAGAATTTAGTGGCCGAATGGCTTAGTCCTGCTCCTAATATGTATATTTTTATGTCATTCTGGATGGAGGAGATGAGCTGTGCTAATTGGCCTTTGTCATCCATAATTTTCTTGTGAACAAAGGGTGGAATCATGGCTGGAGTTCTGTTTATTTTGTTGCTAATGGAAATTTACTGTGAGCAGGCTTTGTGGGGTGAAATTGCCAGGACAGGAGTGCGTATTAGGCTCACAGTGAATCAGTAACCTGTTTTACACTGCATGTGGTTCTAAAGAGTCTTTCCATTGTTTTCAATCTTGTCCTTTTGTTCACTTACTTATTATCTCACTCTATCCTGGTGCTTTTATGAGTTTTTGAGGAAGGAAATATGATAAAGTTATGTTGCATAGTTAATATTAAAAATATATTGTGGTGCAAAGCAGCAATTGGCAAAGTCTTTAGACTTGCTGATCAAGAAAACACATACAATTGTGAATCATTCAGGCTTTGTTTTCTGACCTCTTAAAAGTTGTGTTGCACAGACACCTGAAGGCTCCAATGCTTCTCACTGATGGTAAAGACCTTTGTTGTTCAATCATTCCACTTTGTTGCTCAGGAGTCATTTGATCTTTCCAACCTGTGCGATCACTGATAAAATAGAATTCAATTACACCCCTTCTAGGAAATAATTATATTGAATAATATCATGCACCCAGGCGAAAGGAGAAAGCCTTCTAATTATTCTACAGAATGGAAAAGATCTTGTGCAGTTTACCTTGGTTGTAAGTATTGAATCTTTCCCTCAAATATGAATTTGCTGTCATAGTGTTCATATGGTGCAATGTACAGAATTTGTTAATGAGGGTTAAGGCAGTCACTGTGTTATCATCTGCACAGTGTAATAAATAATTAATAGGTATTTTCTTGTCAAGTTAACAATATTGCACAATGCTGTCAAAGTAAAATTTGTACTTCCTGTTTTTTTAAAAATTGTCATGGTGGGATCACCTATAGGGCGCACACAATCTAACACTGCATTATATCTTTGCTGCTCTTAATATTAATGATTTTTTTAACCAGGTGGCAACAATGGATGTTAATGTTTTACTAGGACCTTTCCACGATTGTGGGTGAGTTGATTGGTGAATCTTGGAACATATCATGCATATGGTATGTGAGGGAGGTGTAAGGTCAAGGGCGGTAGTGTGGGGAATAAGGGACCTGGAAAAAGGAGAAGCACCAGGACCTATGATTTCTGCCCCTGGCCCTGAATGCAATTACTTTAGGTCTGTTTACCAGCTTCACAACTGCATGCTCGCATTTATCTTACTTTTAAAACTTTCAGTCCCCCAAACTAGAAGTTCTACTCCTAAAACGTAGGAATCATAAAATTAAACATTTTCACAAAACGATTCTTATCTATCTAATCATAGCAATAAAATCACTTCTAATTGCTTGTCCTCCTGCTCCTGCACCTTATTTCTGCTGTCCATCTATTTCTCAAGCTGCCCCTTGGTGACATCATCCAAAAACACAGCATTTATTTTCTCACGTATGCTGACAACAGCCAGCACTCTTTCGACTCCACTGTCAATAAAGTATCAGGCTACTTGCCCGACATACATTGCTGGATGACTGTGAAGCCATTGGGTGGAATCATCCCAGACTTGCAGTAAGTGCAGTAGTGGGCGGTAAAAATTATGTTTTACCCACCATCCGCAATGGTGGCTTCTCACACTATTTTGTCCCAAATACATTGCATTAACTATGCATTCCTGGGAAACACACCATTTCGATGGTGGGTGGGCTCTCATTCCCCCACCATGCCATCACCTTGTCGCTTCATCACGTCGGGCTCCATATTTAAAGTGTAACCACATGCACACCTTTCAGTGCTTCCAGCTCAGGACTGCTGCATGGAAGACATGGTCCTGAAAGGCAAAAAGACTGCAGCCCCCAGGTTCAATGGCGTCCCTCAAGTGCCTTTTGGATGCCGTGGAGTCCTGCTGTGATGTCCTCTACACCGCTCTGAGCAGGATGCGCAGCAACATCTTCAATCCGGCTAGGGAGGTGGTGGCAGTGGTTGTCAGTGCCAACATTCTGCAAAAGAGAACAGCCACCCAGTGCCACAAGAGGATGAATGGTCTCCTTCATTCCGCCAGGGCAAGTCACTCTTCTCATCACTCTCAACTCTCACTCTCACAAACTCATCACATATCCACAGAGACTTCACTCACTGCCAGTTCAAGAATCATCACCATTCACTCTCACACACACCATTCACTCTCTCACACACACCTTCATTGTCACCATCCCATCCATGGGACCACTCATCACCCACACGTGCCAGGCATACTTATCATCTGTCCTGCTTACAATGTCTCCATCTCCATTCATGCAGGACAAGCTGGCACACAACAAGAGGGAGAGGTTGCAGACCGGTGATGGAATCGCCATTAGGGGCATCAAGGTGTATGGAAAGAAAGCAGGAATATGGCATTGAGATGGAGGATCAGCCATGATCATATTGAATGCTGGAGTAGGCTTGAAGGGCTGAATAGCCTACTCATGGTCCTAGTTTCTATGTGTTTCCATGTGAATGCCTGATATCAAGGTCCTCATGGGCTTTGAAGACAGAGCCATCCAGCAGGTTGGTGAGGATCTGGACCGCTCCTGTACTGACGGTGAGGTCGACGCTTGTCTACCAAGTGAGGGTCCAGCAGTGCAATATCCATCAGACAACCATGCTGAGAGTGATGTGTCCTTTCTCACAGGCCACTGCCATGCACTAATTATCTCTCCTTGCTTTTGCAGGCACATCTGGAAAGCAGCCAACAGAGTCCATGGCTGAGGGCCTCCAACCAATGCCCAAAGAAACCTCTGAAGAGGAATCTGGAGGCCCCCTCCTTGAAGTCCCATCACAGTGCTCACCCACACCCTCCACCAGCGCATAGACACACACTTCAGTGGGACTTAGCTTTAGAGTAGCCTCATGATTACAATCTGATGAACACATTGCATTTTCTGAACCACTGCAGGCAGCGGCAGGGATTTCCCAGGTCCCCAGCACTCGGAGGCCAGAATGTTGCTAGTCTGAGTCAGATGAGGAGCCTCTGGACTCAGTCAGGTCACAGTTGCTGGAGCTGCAAAGGCAAGCTTGGGAACGTCAGGAAAGGATGTCTACTATACTCCTCAGATTGCAGGCTGTGATCATGCCAGCAAGCAATGCACTGGTAGGATGGCAGCCGCCATGGAGATCATGATGGAGGATGTCAGTCCTGCACTGTTGCAAGACTGCCATCGCTGACACCATAGTTGGACGGCAACAGTGTGTATGCAAGAGGGGTGTGGAGCAGCTCCATCTCACTCCAGCTTCACCTCTTCAAGGAGTCAGCCAGGAACCCTTGAGCACCCATTTGGAGGAGGATCAGCAGATGCTGGGGCCATCCACCCAGGTGACTCCAAGCATGTCCAGCCCATCCAAATCCCTTCTTCCTTTGACCCCAGCAGCTCCAGGCCGAGGAGGGTGCTACTGCCACACAGCAGGATCCTGAAAGCAGGCCGTGGCCCTCCAGGTCTCAGCCCTCCAGAAGACACCCATCAAGGTCATCACAGACAGGACGTACTAGTCAGCAGGCTGCCTCCACCTCCACTGTGGATGTCCGGGGAGCAGAAAGACGTAGTAGCAGGGCTAGGCAGGTTAGGAAGATGTAACTCTTTTGTTACAAAACAAATAAACTAAATTAACAAATCAAGGGACAAAGTAAAAGTTTCCCTTAAAGGGAAACTGCAAAAACAAAAGACAAAATGCAAAGGAAACTTACCAACATTAAATCAAAATATGAACAAAGGGGCCAATAAAACACCCCAGTCCCTGCGGTGCCAACAGCACCGAAGGCCTTGACGGTGCCCGTGGACACCTTGTGCTCCCTTTCCAAGGACACATGGCTGTGAATGTAGCTACGAAAGAGGGGCAAACAATCAGGTTGGACGAACCCCTCGATCTCCCACTGCCTGAAACTGTTAATGGCCAATTTGGCCAGACCCAGGAGCAGGTTCACGAGGAAGTCCTCCTCCCTCCCGGCCCCCTCCCCCAACTCCCGCCGCACTGGGTGCCCATAGGTCAGGAGCGTGGGGTTGAAGTGTAAATGAAACAACAGTACAAAGTCTTTCAAGAAACTAAAAAGCAGGTGTAGCCTACAACAACCTACATACAGGTGGTCAATGGACTCCACAAGGCCGCAAAAGATGCAGGCATCTTGGGAGTCCATGAACTGACACATCCTATGATTGTATGGGACTGTCGCGTGCAACACCCTCCACCCACAGTCCCTCAGGCCTACAAACAGGAGCTGCACATCATAATTCAGGCCATGCACCTGGCAAAAGAAATACGTCACCAGGGCACACCACCTCTGAGGGGGCTCAACGTAAAGGTATCGCTGCAGGGCCTGAACATGGAAAGTCGCCACCTGAGTGCGTAGGCACACCAGCACCTGTCCGCCCTCCCTAAGCGGGAGACTCAGAACCTCAGCAGTGACCCAGTGCAGCCTTTTGTTCCAGAAGAAGCCCAATCAGGATGATGTGAGTATGGGTGTTAATCACTTATACATAATGCCCACTATTGTAAATAAACTCTCAAGAATGTGTCCCTGCCCATGGCTCCTTGTTCTGATAAGCAGTGTTTGTGTCACTCAGATGTGAAACCTTTCTGCAGGAAATAAAGGCAGTGTCTCAGGCCAAGGCCTCTTCTCTATGCTTTGTGCAGCCTTCAGACCAAAGCGATGACCCAGTCTCACACTCCCCGGACAAATTAATGATGCCTGCATCTCGATGGCTCATAGATGCAATGTAAGGATTTTATGGTGTCTCCTCATCACCCTCCACAAATCTAGCAGCTATGAGGGCCTCCCGAGCGCCTGCCTCATCTGGCCAGTGCGAAGGCCTCATCGCCGTCATTGTCGCCTTTGAAGGTCTCCTCACCCTCGTCCTCATCAACTACCTTCTTATTGGAGGAGACCTCCAGCTCCTCCATCTCCTCCTCAGCCAGCTCCTCTCCCTGTTGCAGCACCAGGTTGTAAAGGGCACAGCAGGTAATGATGCTGCGTGACACCCTCTGTGGACTATATTGCAGGGCTCCGCCAGGCCAGTCCAGGCACCAGAGCCTGATTTTCAGTAACCCGATGGTATACTCCACCTAATTGGGAGTTGCAGCATGAGCCTCAGGCTTCTGTACGGGTGTCAGTAGTCACGTCTTCTGCGGGTAGCCCTTGTCCCCAAGGAGCCATCCCTGCAGCCTCTGTGGACCCTAGAAGATGTCAGGGATCTGTAATCAACTGAGAATGTAGGAGGCCCTGGGAACCATGTGCAGACCTGCAGGATGCGTTTGTGCTGGTCACCCACCAGCTGCACATTCAGTGAATGGGAGCCCTTGTGGCTGATATGGTTGGCTGCTTATTGCGACAGAGACCTGAGTGTAGTCGATTGCACCCTGCACCTGTGGATCTCCCCAAGATCTGGGCAAGCCCTTGCATACTGGCTCTCCTGGTCCAGGACGAAATGCATCAAGTTGTGTGCCCTCGTGAAGATGGCATCCGTGACCTCATGGTTGCAATTGTGGATGGAGGCTTGTGATATCCCACAGAGGTCACCTGTGGAGCCCTGAAAGGATGCCTCCCCTATCCTGGTAACACCAAATCGGGCAGTAGCTGGCAGATGTGACCAACCAGCTCCCTAGACATGTGCAGTCTTCGGAAACACTGGTTCTAGGTTATCTGCAGGAATGAAAGGCAGTATCTGTAGACCCTGAGTCTAGTTAGGCGCCAACCAGCGACGGCTAACTGTGGCTCTTCGGCACCATGTGTGGGAACCTCAGCCTCCCCTTCTTCCTGAGGCTGCTGCTCCTCCCTCTGCACAGCCAGGTGCCTCAGTTGCTCTCTTCTCCATCGCCTTCATTCTTGTACTCCACAAGGCATACTGCTAGTTTACTAGGCTCCATGATCCTGATGTACTCCTCCTGCAGGCTGAAAGAGAGAGACGTGTTAGTTATCTTGGGTATACCAGGAACCCCTCTTGGTTAAGTCGGAAGGCCCCTTAATGCATCCCAGAGAGTGCTGTCCACCACTTGGATGGCCAGAGTATAGTGTACTGCCTGGCTGCCCAAAACCCCACTCCACCTGACCGATTGGTAGCAGCTTTGCCCATTGCATGCTGCGCTCTCAGCTCAGGTGCAGGCATTCTCCTAACCCACACTGCAAGACTGCACTGTTAGCTTGAACCACAGAAGAGACTGGTCCAAACTGGGATTATGATTTTGCAACGGGCTGTGAGCGCCTCCACCAGTGACTGCTCCATGGCCAGCTTTAGCAAGGAGATTGTACAACGTGCCCAGTCATCCAACTGTTCTGCAGTCCACTAACATGCTCTTTCATTTGCAGTCAGTGCCCGAGGAGTACCTAGCTACTGACTCCATCTCTCTCCCTGGCAACATTCTGATGCTGAGCCAAATCTGTTGCAACCTTGGCACCATATTTGCTGTAAACAACCACGGAGCAGGACAAGGACTGTATTGCCAGTGGCTGTGAAGGTGACTATGGTGATAAGAGTGCATCGGACACTTACCATGCTGGAACTGTTGTTGGAGCTGTTTGTAGCATCTTGCAGTTGGCTGCCTACTGTTGCATAAAGGAGATCGCTAAGTCTCTCTATTTAAAGGGATCTAACTACATGTCATTTCCTTTTGTCAGAATATTAGATGATGCAAACACATGGCTTCACTGGAATTGCAGACTTTCCAATGGTGCTTGGTGTCTTTGGCTGCATACTCTTCATTTTGTGAACATCATATGTTAACATTGCCATGTATTGGAACTGAAAGGGATTTCACTCCCTCAATGTGACCATAGTTAGTGAATCATGCATGTTAATGCTCGGTGTTCTGACATCAGTCACGATGTCTCCACTCTGTGGCAGTTCATTGTGCCAGCTGCAGTTGAACCACCAAGGTAAACCAAAGGATGGTTATCAGGCAGCAATGACTATCCACTGACAACATGGCTCATGGCTCTAGGACACCCCCCACCCCATGCACACATACTTAGCAAGCATAAATGAAAGCCACACTTCCACACAAAATGGCTTTTGGCATGCTGAAACATTTCTGCTGCCTGAACCATTCTGGAGGAGCCTTGCAGTACTCAGAGAGTGTGTGCAAAGGCTTGTCATTGTCTGCTGAATGCTGCACTACCTCACAACCTCTTTTTATTGCCTTTTTTTATTGCAGCATCCAAAATGTGACTAATATCTACCCCTAATCATCAACATCCTATGGATTATCACTGACCAGACACTGAACTGGACCAGCCATATAAATACAGTAGCTACAAGCGCAAGTCAGAGGCACAGAATTCTGTGGTGAGTAACTCATGTCCTGACTCCCCAAAGCCTGTCCACCATCTACAAGACACAAATTGGGAGTGTGGTGGAATATTCTCCAGTTGCCTGGATGAGTACAGCTCCAACAACACTCAAAAAGCTCAATACCATGCAAGACAAAGTAACCCACTTGATCGACCCCCATATACCACTTAAACATTCCCTCCCTCCATTACCAATGCACAGTAGCAGCAGTGTGTACCATCTAGGAGATGCACTGCAGTAACTCACCTAAGCTCCTTTGATGGTAACTTACAAACTGCAACCTCTACCACCTGGAAGAACAAGAGCAGAGATATATAGGAACACCACCACCTACAAGTTCCCCTCCAAGTCACACACCATCCCAATGTGGAACCGAAGCGCTGTTTCTTCACTGTTGCTGGCGTCAAAATCCTGGAATTTTCTTTCTAACAGCACCTACATCAGATGAATGCCACCTGCTCAAAGGCAATTAGAGATTGGCAATAATCACTAACTTTGCCTGACATCCACATCCCAAGAGCAAAAAAAAATCTCAGTTTCCACTGCAAAGAAGCAGCATCCACCCAATGTTTGGCAGCTCCAGTGGAAGCTCAGACTGATATCAAGCAATCTCAGCCTGTAGCCATGGAAGCTCACCCAACTGCTACCATGGATCTGGAGAAGAGTGTGAAAAGGGGCTTCAAGGGGATGGGATGCTGAAATGATTCCAAGAAACAACAGTAATTGCTCACAGTGAACAAATTATTTTATTTATCATAAGCATTGCATTTCTTTAAACAAAACTTTAAATGGTTAGTGATTTCAAAGACACTTTGTAAATGGTTACAAAGTTCTGGTTTGCTTTTCAAACCCTAATAGGTAAATCAGAATTTGAGCATAATTTTTTGGCCACCCGTACCAATTGTTCTCTGATAAATGTACGAGGCTGGTATGAAGATGCTTAGCTTTATTAAGGCGCCGGGCTACAGGAATGTTGTTGCAACACAGTATATTCAGCAAGTAGCATGTCCAGAATTTCACCTTTTTCTTCATTTGGGTGGTTCTGCTGTTAATGATAGCAACCAGTGTAATCAGAATTTGCAAATCTATTGCATGGTTTTGGTTATTAATATTATTGTAACAAATTCCAGCCAAGCTTTGCAGGACTGTGACCATGTCCTTATCCGAAAACAATGTTCGGTTCAGGAAGCGGATGAGATCTTCAATGTAGTCCTGTGCACAAACTGCTGCCTCAGGTCCACCTGTTGAAAAGAAGAATTGGCCCAATCTAAATTGTTCTTCTCTCTAAAAGTGACACAATGGAAAGTAAATGAAGGATGCCTGGCACACTGGGGGTGGTACCTTCTTTTATCTTTTCGAAACATAGGATAGTTACTGTGTGAAGGAGACCATTTGGCCCATCATATCCATGTCAGCTCTCTGTAATTTCCTCAACCTTTATGCATAACTCTGCAAATTCTTTCCTTCAGATGTTTATCCAATTCCCTCCCTCGATTGTATATCTGCCTCCATCACACGCTCAGGCAGTGCATTCCAGATCCTAAGCGCTTGCTGGGTAGAACAGTGTTTCCCCTTAATGCCGTTTTCCCTTCTATCTGTGTCCTCTGGTTCACAATCCTTCTGCAAATAGGAACAATTTTTCTCTACTCTGCTGAGAACCCTCATCTCCTCTCAACCTTCTCTTCTCAAAGGAGAACAATCCAAGTTTCTTCAATCTATCCAAGTAACTGAAGTCCAGGAGTCATTCTGGTAAATCTTTCCTGCACTTCTCTATCTATTCTGTCCAGGCCCCTCATGATTTTGAATACCCCAAAACAAGTTTTATAAAGGTTCATCATAATTTTCCTGCTTTTGTACTCTATGCCTCCATTTTTAAAGCCCCAGGACCCTGTAAACTTTTTTAGACACTTTCTCAACCTGCCCTGTCACCCTCAATAATTTGTGCACGTATACTCCCAGGTCTCTGTTCCTACACGTATTTTAGAATTGTACGCTTTTATGATGCCTCAAGTCATTCTTTCTACCAAAATATACAACTTCACACTTCTCTGCATTAAACTTTATCTACCATCTGTCCATCTATTGCAGTTATCACTATCCTCCTCACAATTCATAATACTTCCAAGTTTTGTGTCATCTGCAAATTTTAAAATTGCACTCTGCACTTTCAAGATAAGTCATTAAGCATCGATCCAGTACTCCACCATGGGGAACCCCACTTCTTCCAGTCCAAAAAGCCTCTGCTCTGTTTCCTGTTGCTCAGCCAACTTTGCATCCTTGCTGTCAGTTTCCTTTTTGTTCCTCGGGCTTCAATTTTGCTGGCAAGTCTATTATATGGCACTTTATCAAATGCCTTTTAGAAGTTCATATATACCACATGTATCAGCCACATTACCCTCATCAACCATTTGTTACCTTATCAAAAAACTCAAGTCATGTTAATTAAACACAATTTGCCTTTAACAGATCCATGCTAGCTTTCTTTAATTAGAGTTTTTCCAAATGACTGTTAATTTTTTCCTGGATTATGGTTTCTAAAAGGTTGGGTGAAATGATGATTAACTCAACTTTTGGTTAGGAAATAGAAAGTCTGCCTCTTTAACATTGTTAAATGAAGCTTCTCTTTATTCTGAAAGGAGCCTCCTACATCAGCCACATCATAATACCCCATGCATATTAAGGATGGAAATTTTGCCACTGTTAGGGTGCAATCAGCAGAATGATTCCCCCTCATCAGAATTGCTGAAATAGTACAGACAACTGTTGTCTGTCTAATGATTTTGGCTTGTCACTGCAGTGAAAATGATTATGTTTTGAGTGATAGTTTTGTGACTCTGACTTTCGGTGCCATAGTGATACCTGTGGTTGCTCACTAAACAGACAGTGAATCTATTGTAAATTTTCTATTCTTGGCTATAGAAGATTACCCCTTAACTCGCCCCAATTCTGGGTATATAAATTATTTAAGATCATTAGCTGCATTTAAAGAGCTAGGCCCGATACAGGCAAGATGCGCCAATTGATCACCTTGTGTGTTGTAAGTTCTATAGTGAACAACACAGCTTGATTGTCAAAAACAAAAACAAAAATACCTGGAAAAACTCAGCAAGTCTGGTAGCATCTGCGGAGAGGAACACAGTTAATGTTTCGAGTCTGAATGACCCTTCAACAGAACTAAGTAAAAATAGAAGAGAGGTGAAATATAAGCTGGTTTAAGGGGGGGGGGGGTGGGACAAGTTGTCCCACCCCACCACACCCCCACCCCCCCACCTCCCTTAAACCAGCTTATATTTCACTTCTCTTCTATTTTTACTTAGTTCTGTTGAAGAGTCATACAGACTCAAAACATTAACTGTGTTCCTCTCCGCAGATGCTGCCAGACCTGCTGAGTTTTTCCAGGTATTTTTGTTCTTGTTTTGGATTTCCAGTATCCGCAATTTTTTGCTTTTACAGCTTGATTGTCCCTTGTCCTGTCTACATTTGTGCCTTTGCATTTTCATTCTCTCCCCAGTGACTAGGCAATATGTGGATCCTGGAAAATAATCACTTTTAAATGAGAACATTTGGTAAACAAGGAGCTTCAGAACAAGGAAACACCAACAAGAACTAGAAATCTATTTAGTTGGAGTAACAAGAATGGCAGTC
Organism: Carcharodon carcharias; assembly: GCF_017639515.1. NCBI lineage: Eukaryota > Metazoa > Chordata > Chondrichthyes > Lamniformes > Lamnidae > Carcharodon > Carcharodon carcharias. The sequence goes on from NC_054469.1 coordinate 185,602,184, forward strand.
GTAGGAAGATGACAGACCTGTAAAACACATTATGCCTATGTATACTGCAGCTTGGAGCCTGTTACTCAATGGAAGCTGAGTTCTCTGTAGCAAAGCGCCCAGGTTCTTGATCTGTATGACCTGTGGATTGCCTTCATGCATAGTAGACACCTCATCCTCATCCACGTCCCTGCGCAAACGGTGCTTGATGTACTTCTCATAAAATTTAGTGAGGGACTTGAACATTTTACAAAGCTGCTCAAAGATCAAAACAATAGGTTATTAAACTGTTCCAATCCTGAAAATCAAGATTACAGCAATCCTCATTTAACACATCTTGTGTATTCCTAAAAAGATGCGTGCTAAACAAAAATCAATTTTCCATTAAAAACCATGTAATAAGGGTGGGTTTTGTTCCTGAATTGTTATTTTTACATTAGAAACCTATTGGCTGCCTTGAACATAACTGGCCCAGTTTCTTTCTACTGACTACCAATACGAACTTATGACTCTTACTAATTTCCCACTCTTTTTACTTAAATCCTGCTTGCAGTTTCCCTTTCCCTCCCACTCACTACTTCCCTTCCCAACACCTCCCCCCACCTGAACCCACGTTCACAGCCGTGAAAGGGGTGATGAGCGAGAAACAACGAGAGGGTGGGTAGAGGGAAGGGGCAAGAGGGCTGGAGCGCAGAGGGAGAGGCATGCAGAGAGGGAGAGGGAAGCTGCAAGTGGGAAGCAGCGAGGGGGAGGGAGAAAGAAACTGCCAGTGGGCAAGGGAGAGAGAAAAACGGGCAGTGGGGGAGGAAGAGAGAAAAATGGCCGGTGGGCAAGTGGTAGGGAGAGATCAGGAGGGAGAGGGAAGCAGCTGATGGGAGGGAGTGAGGAGGACGGGAGAGGAAGGTGCCTAGCAAGAAGCAGTGGAGGGGTCAAGGAGAGAAGTGGTTAATGGGAGAGAGTAGGAAGGAGAGGGAAAGGGCAAACTGGAGGGTGTGGGCAAGCGAAATGGCGTTGTGTTTAAAAAGACAGACTGAGCATGTGCAGTAACAGCGCTGAAGTGAAAATGGAAGCAGCGCTATTCAGGCAAATACAATTATTTACAAACTGTGCTAAAACACAAACACGCTTTAAATGGGGAATACCTGTATTTAAGACTTTGCTAATGCTAAATCTGCTGGACTTCTTTTCATGAAGAAAGTGATGGATGCTGTAAGTAACAAAGGAAAATGTGATGACCTACTTTGTGACGTCATCAAGTTCTTTTAAGAATAGATTTTTCTTAAATCACCACAACACAATAATGGTAAATTCCATTGCACCACACTACAATGGGTGATATCACATCAGCAGAACTTGTACTGATTTTACCAGTTAGAATAGCAAACATATATTTACATAGCACCTTTAATGTTGTAAAACATTCCAAAACCCTTCACAGAAATCTTATCAAACAAAATTCAACACCAAAATATTTAAGGGGATATTAGCACAGGTATCCAGAAATTTAGTCAAAGGTATAGGTTTTAAGGTGCACTTTAAAGGAGGTAAGAGGTTGAGAGACAAGGAGGTTTAGAAAGGGAATTCCAGAGCTGAGTTCCTCAGCAGCTGTTGGCATGGCTGCCAATGGTAGAATGAAGAAAATAAGAGATGTGCAAGAGGCCAGAATTGGAGAATTGTTGAGATCTTGGAGGGTTGTAATGCTGAGGAAGATTGTAAGGTGGTGGGGTGGAGCAGGGGAGGGGACGAGGCTAATAAAGATTGAAAACAAGGATGAGAATTTTAAATTTGAGGTGTTGCTGGCCTGGGAGCCAATATAAGTCAGTGAGCAGAAGGGTGATGGGTGAACTGAACTGAACTTAATGCCCCGTTTAAAGGAAAGGTCCAACTCCAACTTTTCCCTTCTCTTCCTTTATTTCGCTATCCCATTTTTGGTAAAACACTGTCAACCAATGTCTACTATAAGCCCACTAATCCCAACAGTACCTTGGTTACACTTCCTCCTACCCTGTTTTCTGTCAGAATTCTACTAGACACTCCCAATTTCTCAATCTCCATCACATCTATGTAAATGATGCCATCTTCCATACTGGTGCTTCTGATAATGTTGTCTTTTTTTTTCCTCAACTGAAGATTGCCCTCTACAGTGGTTGACAGAGCCCTTAACTGTGTCCATCTATTTACTGCACTTCTGCCCTTCTCACTTCTCCCCCCTCCCAGAACCATGATAGTGTTCCCATTGGCCTCATCTTCCAATCTATCAGTCTCCACTTTCAAAGGATGATTCTCCACCATTTCTGCTACCTCCAGCGTGCTGCCATCACTAAACACTCTTTCTCTCCCCTCACCTTTCAGCATTCTGAAGTGACTACTCCCACTGCAACACACTCAACCACCACAACATCCTCTCCCCTTCCTACAACACCTTCCCATGCAAGTGCAATGATGCAACACCTCCCCTTTTATCTCCACTACTAAACACCCAAACACTCCTTCCAAGTGAAACAGTGATTTTCTTGTACTTCTTTTAATTTAGTACACTGTATTCACTATGCAGTCTCCTTTACATTAGAGGGGCCAAAAGGAGATTGAATGATCACTTTGCTAAACACTGCTTTTGAATCCACAAAGGTGACATTAATTCTCTGTCCTGCTCTCACCCTGACATACCTGTCTTCAGTTTCCTATACTGTTCTGATAACGTTCACTAGAAGTTGAAGGAACAGCACCTCATCTTTTGATTTTGTCCTTTACAGCTTCCTGGACTCAACAGCAAGCTCAACGATTTCAGATCATATCTGTTCCCCTTTTGCGAGACAACATTTGCTGATAATGAGTCTATTATCATAAGCTATTCATTAAATAACTTCTGCCTTCCACCCTATTGCAGACCTTCCCTTTTATTCCTCCCGTTCGACCCATCAAACCCACCCATCCCCCACACCCAACCCCCCTACTTTTTCTGGCTTAAAACCTATTGCATTTATAACATTTTCCACAAATTTGATACAAAACTGGGTGGGAGGTTGATCTGTGAGGAAGATGCAGACCTGCTTCAGTGTGATTTGGACAAGCTGAGTGAGTGGGCAAATGCATGGCAGATGCAGTATAATATGGATAAATGTGAGGTTATCCACTTTGGTAGCAAAAATAGGAAGGCAGATTATTATCTGAATGGCTATAAATTGAGAGGGGGGAATGTGCAATGAGACCTGGGTGTCCTCGCACGCCAGTCGCTGAAGGTAAGCATGCAGGTGCAGCAAGCGGTAAAGAAGGCAAATAGTATGTTGGTCTTCATAGCGAGAGGATTCGAGTACAGGAGCAGGGATGTCTTGCTGCAGTTATACAGGACCTTGGTGAGACCACACTTGGAATATTGTATGCAGTTTTGGTCTCCTTATCTGAGGAAGGAAGTTCTTGCTATAGAGGAAATGCAGCGAAGGTGTACCAGACTGATTCCTTGGGTGGCAGGACTGACATATGAGGAGAGATTGAATCGGAGTTCAGAAGAATGAAGGGGGATCTCATAGAAACCTATAAAATTCTAACAGGGCTAGACAGGCCAGATGCAGGAAAGATGTTCCCGATGGTGGGGGAGTCCAGAACCAGGAGTCACAGTCTGAGGATACGGGGTAGACCATTTAGGACTGAGATGAGGAGAAATTTCTTCATCCAGAGAGTGGCGAGCCTGTGGAATTTGCTACCACAGAAAGTAGTTGAGGCCAAAATACTATATGTTTTCAAGAAGGAGTTAGATATAGCTCTTGGGGCAGAAGGGATCAAAGGATATGGGGAGAAAGCAGGAGCAGGCTATTGAGTTAGATGATCAGCCTTGATCATAATGAATGGTGCAGCAAGCTCAAGGGGCCGAATGGCCTACTCCTGCTCCTATTTTCTATGTTCCTATGTTTCCAGTTCTGACAAAAGTTCACAGAGACATTACCCTTGTTTCTCTCTCCACATTTAATGGCTGACCTGCTGAGTATTTCCAACATCTTTTTGTATTCCAGCCCACTGCTGGTTTTGTGCAAGTATCTACTTTAACCCCGCAGGACTCTTTCCCCACCCCCAGTTCAAGGCATTACCTGTTGCCTGGCTCAGTGTGTGAGTCAGCTGATTTCCCAAATCTGGCACAATGAAACAGGGCATCCACAGCTCATTGGTGACATTTGAATGAAGCCCTGACCTGGAAATAATTTGGTCCTGCTGACTTGGAGGGTTGTTCCCTCCAACATTGTCCTGGAACCTCCAGTTTTTTTTTTATATTCATTCACGGGATGTTGGTATCTCTGGCTAGGCCAGCATTTATTGCCCATCCCTAATTGCCATTGAGCTGCCTTCTTGAAGGCTAATCTCTAGGACAATACTTTGAGCAACATAGAAGAAAAATGTGGGCATATATTAACAAAATTGTGAGTTTTTAATTTTCTTAGTACACTTCCATTTATTAGTTAAAAAATAATGGGGACAGGAAAACAGTTGTTTCACTAATGTTTCAAGATTAACCCAACTCAGTAACGATGACACAGACATTTATATTTGGAACTTTTCAAATGGAGGCATAGAGCACAAAAGTAAAGAAGATTTGATAAACCTCTTTAAAACACTGTTTTGGCCAAAATTGGAGTATTGTGTCTGACTCTGGGCATTGCAATTTAGCAAGGATATGAAGGGTTTAGAGAGGGTATGGAAAAGCTTTACTAGAATGGTTCCAGATATGAGGAACTTTGGTAACATGGATAGATAGGAGAAGCTGGAGTTGATCTCCTTTGAGCAGAGGAAAATGAGAGGGAATTGATTGGAGCTCATAATTATTCTAGACCAGGACTGCCCAAACCGGAGGTTGTGACCTCCAATGGGGTCATGAAATGAGATCCAATGGCTGCCATGGACCTCCAAGTGAATGTTAACTGTTATGACGCTCCTTCAAGCTCTCACTTTTTAAAACACTGACTGTGGCCTAAGTGACTGGTGTTTGAGGCCTGATCCTACTCCAAAAAACCCAGTGAAAAGGTGGTTGTTTTAAAAAATCCCCAAAGATTACCACTACCCACCTCCCACTCTCACAGGTCCTTCCCCCACCCCATCCTCCCCACTCTCATTGGACCCTAGTTCCCCCTACCACCCACTGTTTCGAGCTCAAAGACTGCAGTCTTTCTAAGTGTAAAGTCTTTATCGAATTGATTGTAAGATGGCTGCTTGCAGATAGAGTCCCTCGTGGCAGAGGTCACATGACTACAGCAAGCCAGATAGCATATGTAGCAATGTTGCATTTCAAAATGCAAACATCCCCTTTTCGTAACAAACAAAAGACTTTATCCTATCGAACTAAAGATCCAAACATCCCCCACTTCCTAATGAACAGAAGACATATTTGCATGGATGATCATGAGTAACTGTGAGCTACCCAAGTTACCCACTATACACTCACTGTTCTCATGCATTAACAACTTTTTGTTCAACTAGTCTGTCTCTGCACCTGCATAGCATACATATTCTTTAAATTGTGCAGGTCTCTTAGCCTTACACGTGTATGTTGTCATTGACTGTTCCTCTGGGTGATGTTCCCTATCTGGAGTTTGTTATTCCTGTGGCACTGGTTGTTGCCATGTTAACTGTTGTTGTTTCATTGCCGTTGTTGGAGAAAAGAGGACGCATGGGATTGATGGTTGTTCTCTACTCAGTGCATCTGGTGAGATCCCATCTTCCTAACTGGCTGACTGCAATGAAGGAACAGCTTCTCTAGACATTTGTATATACCTGGAGTTGCGCCGGTATACTTGGTCGTTCACTTCCACCACATATAATCGAGGTGACAATTTCCCTACACATGTCCCAAGTTTTCAAGTGGGCTGATTCCTGTTGAAAGCGTTGAAGGTTTTCACACTGACGGGCTCTCCAGTGCTCAACTCTGGTAAAGGTTTGGCAGTCTTGTCAAAATGAAATTTGGCTTTCTGCCATTTCACCCTGATTTATTTTCATTCATGCCTTTTACTACCTCTGTTTCCATAGCTTTTCTGCTATTGGAAGAGTAGTTTATGTGTGGCGTGACATTAGTCTTTGGACTGGGCTACTATTCATGCCTTCATTCAGTGTGTTTCTCCACTTGAGGGTTGCCTTGTGTATATTTGTGCTGGATTTGCTCGCTTTCTTGATGATTCCTTTGGCGCTTTTCATTGCCATCTCAGCCTTTCCATTCGCCTGGGGATGTGCAAAGATGATGTATAGTGTTGAATTTCCCAATCCTTTGTGAAGTGGCTGAATTCTTCACTCATGAACTGAGGGTCATTGTCACTCATCACAATGTCTGGAATGCCGTAATGACTGAACCGTGCTTTCAGACATTCTATTATCTCTCCTGTCGTTGTTGAAGTCAGCTGGTCTAACTCCCAGTATTCAGAATAGTAGTCTACAGTGACAAGATAATTAGTTCCTGCTATGGTGAAGAGGTCTACATCCAACTTCATCCATGGTCTGTCTGGGATGTCATGCATCATCAATGGCTGTCTAGCTTGTTTAGCTTGGTACTCATTACAAGCGCCGCACTGGCCGATGTGGTCTTTAATTTCATTGCTCATGTTTGGCCAGTAGACTTTTCCCTTGCCTTTCTCAGACTCGATTCAAATACTTGATGGCTTACTTGGATGCACTTTAGCATCTCTCCTCTCATCTCCTTAGGGAAGATAACTCTCTTTCTTTTGTACAAGATGTCATCTTGGGCTGTCAATTCATGTCGGTATGCCCAATATGCTCGTCCTTTTGCTCTCAGGCCATCCTTTCATCACTACTTCTTGTAGCACATGGAGAGTTGCATCTTGCTGGGTAGTTTGCTTGATTTGAGCAAGGCGCTAGTCTGTCAGATTCAATGTTTCTGCTGGGTTGATCACTTCCAGATTATGTTGAGCTGCTGCTTCACGTTGAATCTGAAATATTTCACATTCTGTTGTAGCATCCTCAACTTTCTTCAGGAAAAGAGTGCTGTTCTCGACAGCATGTCTGCGATGCACATCTGTTTCCCTTGCTTGTATGTCACTTCCAGATTATATCCCTGTAAACAAAGTAACATTCTTTGCAGGTGCTTTGGAGCAGATAGTCGTGGTTTGAGAAAAATGCTTTGAAGTGCTTTGTGGCCGGACTCCATTGTTACTTATCTCTCTCAAGCAGGGGTTCATGAAATTGCTCACAAGCTAAAACCACTCTTTCTTGATTTGAGTGTAGCATCGTTCCATTTGCATTAATGCCTTATAGATGCAAATACAACTAGTTGTCCTTGCTGCATTAGGGTTGCTCTGAGACCTGTCTCGCTGGCATCACACTGCAAGATGACTTCATCATTGACCTCATAGTACTTCAGCACTGGTGTTGTTGTCACTAGTGATTTTAGTGAATGCTGCTTCTTGTTCTGTTCTCCAATACCACTCCACATCCTTGACAGTGAGCTTGCATAATGATTTTGCTAAATAGTTCACGAATCCAATAAATTGTTGCACTGCTTTCACATCTGTTGGTCACTGCATCACCTTTACGGCTCTCACCTTGTCAGGATCCAGGTGAAGGCCTTTTGCTGTCAGTACATATCAGTACATGACTTGACTTCAGGCATCTTCAATTGCAAATTTTTCTTGTTCAGCTTCTGGTTCATCTGGCGAGTTCTCTCCAGCAGTTGTATTAAATTCTGATCATGGTCAACTCCGTTTCTTCCATTGTGTCTCCACATCCATAGACTAGTAGATCATCCACTATGGCTTCCACTCCGGGAAGATCACTGACTATCTCATGCTGCCTGCTCATTCTGGAGCTGTGGAAATGCCAAACAGCAGGTGCAACCATCTGTATCTCCCGAACGGCGTCCAGAATGTAGTTAGAAAGCTGCTGCTTTCATCCAGCTGCAATTGCCAGTAGCCACCCTTCACATCTAGGGTAGTAAAGGTGTTTGCCTTGGCAAATTGTGGCAAAATTCCTTCAATGGATGGTATGGGTTAGTGAGGTCTCTTCAGCTAATCCAATCTGTAGGAATGTCATTTTTTCATTACTCTTCTTCTATCTTTTATATTTTACTCTTCTGTCTTTTCTTTTAAGACTTTACTTGAGGGCAGCTGGAACTCTTCTCGACAGATGCTGAATTGATCTTACACTCTCATCTACTTCTGGACGCTATTCTCCAGGTAGACATCCAAACCCTGTAAACACATCTTTGTACTCTTCTAGGATCTGTTCAGCAGTCAGTGGGTTTGTGTGCTGTGACACATTGTAAATCTTTGTTGGCACGTTCAGGGTTACCGGTCCAAGTGTTATACTTGCTCCAGCTGAGATAAGTGGCTGTTGTGTCCCATCTACGAACTGGAACTTCAGATTTTCATTCTTGTCATTGCACTGGGCTCCCAAACTAATTTGTCCTCTTGGTATGAGTATGGTGCTATCATATAGCCTCAACCTTACTGTTGAGGGCTTCATTTTTGGATCGCCATGTTGAGCCACTTCGCACAGGTCTGTGAAGGTTATGACGCACCAGTGTCTATCTGGCACTTCTTGTTCATGATGCTCTCCTTCTGTGGTCATCATTCTAACAGTTTCAAACCATTTATCATTTATAGACTTGATGGAACCAACCTGTTGTATGGTGTATAGTACTTCATCACACTCTTTGGCTGATACCTCTCCCGTGGTCAACTGTATAGGCTTGTTTTGCTTCTTTCTAGCCAAACACTTGTGTGTGAAATGATTCAGCTTCTAGCAGTAAAAACACTGCTTTCCCCATTCTGGGCAATTCTTCTTTTCCTTTGCATGATGTCCTTTGCAGCCTTTGCATCCTGCCCTTTGTCCATGGTTATTCTGCTCTTTTGGCATGGATTGTCTATCAGCATAATGCATCTCCTGGTCTCTTCTGCTATACATGTGCTCTATCTGACGTTTTACAACATCTGCATTTCTACATGTGTCTATCACTTTCTTGAAAGGGAGTAGGCCTGCTCTCATTGAGAGGTCTCTTATGCCTAAGAAATTCTATCTTTGATGAGATCATCTTTTGGTTGGCCGAATTCACATGATCCTGTGAGCTGTGTCACTGCAGTCACACATTGATCAATAGATTCCTTTTCCCCTTGAGTTCTAGTGTTGAATACATAGTGTTCATGAGTTACATTCATTTGGGGTTCAACGTGTGCATTCAAGGCTTTAAAAATCTCTGTAATCTGTTTCCTTTATTCATTGGATAGGTTTAGGGTGAAATACAATTTGTAGCTGACTCTCCTCAGCAGTGTAAGAAATGTGACAACTCATATCAGCTTTGGTTTGTTCATTAAGTCTGTTGTAATCTCATAGTTCTGCCATTGAAGTGGAAAAACTGCCGGTTCTTCCACATAGCACCTTTCATTTCAACTGGAGCAGGGAGGGAAAAGTTTACAGACATTTTAATTCACCCAGAATATTACTTGCAGTCTTCAGTTTTGTTTGCTTTTCCTTGATCTTTTTCAGCAGTTTTTAGCAGGTTTGAACCTTTTTGTGTTTCTTTCTTAGTAGCTGTGACTTGTTTGTAGCTTAGCCAGGTTTTCAAATTCTATTTTAGCTCCAGTCTAACACCATGGGTAGAACTTAACCTTTGGCGTGCAGGCTCAGTGAGGGTGGGTGGGGGCGGTTGGGAAGCACAGCCAATCACTGCCCACAATCGGCTGCGCGCCGCCATTTTACATGGGGGGGGCCAATTAAGGCCCACCCAGTATGACGCACACCCGGAAGCGCTGTGCGCTCCCTGTGCGGGTGGAGGGGTTAGTCTGAGTTGGGGCATGTGTTCTTTTGCGCATATATGCAAAAAAGCGCAGAAATCACCCTGAGGCACAGAGCTGCCTCTGGGAGATTAGTTTGATTGTCAAAAATTTTAATAAAAAATAAAATTTTTAAGACATGTCCCGTCATGTTATAGTGTCACATGAGCTGGGACATGTCAATGAACTTTAATAAAAAGTTTTATTCACTTTATAAACACTTCATGAAACCTCATCCCGCCCGTGGATGAGATTTCATGATAAAGGCGAAGGCTGCCTGGGCTCTTTGCCTGCCAACCAACCTTAAGGTTGGACGGGCAGCTCTGTTAAGTATTTTAATTGGTTTTTAATTGGCCTTAATAGGCCTTTGACAGTTCGGCGGGTGTGCAACCGACTCCAGTGCGTGCCTGCCAAACTGAAAATTGGAATGATGCGTAGTAACGTTGGGATGCACGCCCGACATCACTGCGTGTCATTTTATGTATTGGCAAGCGGGGCCCACGCCCACATGCTGACATGAAGATTCTGGCCAAAGTGATGTTTGAATTTAAGCTTTTGTGTAAAAGGGCAGAATTCCTTCTTAGACAGGAAAAGGGGTCTGGGAAGTTTTTGAGAGCACTAAATTGGAGCTGCAGTGCCAGTATAGTGAGCTATGTTCACTTGATTTTCAAATTCTGATTGTCACATTATGACTTTTTGTATTATCAAATGCCAAAAAAGCCCCTTTTTTTTGAAAAGCAAGTGAGTTCTAAAATGAATCCAGGTTTCACTACTGTTTTGCTTCAGGCACAATTTTAAATGGGTGTGCCTGCTTGCATTTGGTTCCACTTTTGTCATTAAAAGTTCTGTGTTGTTGAATCTTATTTGTCCTAAGAATTAGATGGAGTCCATACCAAAGGGGATGAAGTCAAACTGTGCATCATGACCTATTTAAACCACTGGCTGTTTTGCTGTATTTCCACTACTTGCAGATGCAGAAAGCTCTTTGTGTTTATGCTTTTTTCCCTCATCCAAGCAAATTTTGCTTTGTGAATGGAAAGGCTATTTAAGAAATGCAAGCATTTGGCTGGGTGCCAAAGAAGGCTTCGGTCAAAGAAGGTTAGTGTTAATCATAGCAGTGAGCATCAGAATGGTTTAATTCCAGTTAAGTGAAGCTTCTCTGTTCCAAAGTGTTCCAATTAATCATAAAATTAATCAAACTCTTGAATGAGTCGAAGCCAAAAAAAAACTGTTCCTTTTAAATTTATAGCAACATAGCATGTTGTTGATTTTGCTGAATCTGCTAGTTGTACATATTGTAAAGCTCTGATTAGGTCACAACTAGAGTATTGCGCCATGTTTTTGTCACTACACTTTTAGAAGGACGTAAAGGTTCTGGAATGAGGAGTTTTGACTACAACATTAGTTTGGAGAAGCTGGGGTTGTTCTCCTGAGAGCAAAGGAGATTGAGGGGGAATTTAATAGAGGTGTGCAGGATTATGACAACTAGACAGTTAAAAGCTGTTCCCATTAGCTGATCGTAAAATGACATGAGGACACAGATTTAAGGTTTTGGGTATACGATATGGGGGGGTTGTAAGGAGGATCCTTTTATGCAGTGACTAGTAATGACCTGCAGCTCACCATCTACAAAAATAGTGGAAGCGGAGACGATCAATGATTTCATAAGAAAGTTGGATAGGCACTTGAGGGAAATAAACTTGCAGGCCTCTAGGGATAGGGAGAGGGGATTGAGACTGACTGGATTGCTTAGCAGAGAGCTGGCATATACTCGATTGGCCAAATGGCCTCCTTCTGAGCTATAATACTTCTAATATTCTAACAGTGATCAAAATCATGAGGGGCCTAGACAGAGTGGAAAGAGGGAAAGAGATAAACTGTTTCCATTGGCAGAAGGAACGAGAACCAGAAGATGCCGATTTAAGGTGATTGGCAAGCGAGCTAAAAGCAACATGAAGTACTCTCTGAAGACGTGATGGAGGCAGATTCAATCATGGCTTTCAAAAGGGAATTAAATAAGTACTTGAAGGGAAAGAATTTGCACCAGGGCTATGGGGAGAGTGGGACTAACTGAATTTCTCTTGCAGAAACTGGCAAGGACTCAATGGGCTGAATGGCCTCCTTCTGCGCTATGATTCTACGGTTCTATTTGTTGGGAGGGCAGAAAGGTTGGGGAATATACATTGAGGCTGGGGACATGGATGTCTGCTGAATTTAAATTAGGTAATTTTTTTTTCTCTGCTTCCTGCCAGCGGTGAACCAAATTGCCAGGCTGACTAGCTGGCTGTTGGTGGGGAAACCAGTGTTATGATGCTTCCTGGCAGCCTTGGGGCTGCTCCCCAGCAGTCTACCCCCCCCCCCCCCCCCCCCACTCCATTTAGTCAAAGATCAGAGCTTTGGGGTGCTGTGGGGAGAGAGGCCATCGCGGGCAGGAGGTAGGTTGGAGATTTGCTGTGAATATTGCCCTGCATGCCAGAAAAATGCTTTATAAATCCCTTCCCTTCGGAATACAAATTAGTTGATACCTTCTGCATTCTCAAACTCCGATAAAAGAAGAAATTGGCAATTCCAGCATCCTGCGCTTCTGGGAGAGGTCCTCAAACAAAGATATTCAAAAATTCAGACTACAATTTGTAGCCTAATCTCTAGCTCGCTCTATAGGGTTGCCAATCCTCCAGGATGGACCTGGAGTCTCCAGGAGTTGAAGAACAATCTCCAGGACATGCTATGTGGAACCCTGGAGAAAAATTAGCAGGGCGTTAAAAAAGGATTGGGTTTTTTTTGTAATTTTCTGTGAGCATTTCTCTTTACCAGTTATAAAAATATTCAAAATGGGGGAAAAGTGCTGTTTGACTGACAGTCAAGCACCATCCAATTAGGTAATGTGTCATATTGCTTTCCAATTGGCTAAGGAAGGCAACGCATCACAAGGGTGGATGTGTTGGCTGACTAATGTCTGGGGCGCAAGGGCAAATCATGTGATGAAACCTCCAGGAATACATTTAAACACAGTTGGCAACCCTCCTACAGTCCCTTCCAGTGCAGCTCCCCACTGAAGTCACTCCATCATAGCACAGAGTGAAAACATGTTGAAATATTTATTCCTACTCTTGTGCAAGGGGCTCACAATTCAATTGTACATTGCAGCCAAACATTCTGCTCAGTACACTTGCAATATTGGCAATTCAACTTGGTACTTAATTCCACAAGGTGGCAGTCTCTACACATGATGATTATCTTTCAATTCTCATGTACACACTTTGGGAATTTGAATATAGACAAGAAAGCATAAGATTTAGTCAGGCAGCCCATAATATTCAAATAAATAATTTCTTTCAAGATTATAAGTCTGCTGAGTTCTGATAGTTCATGAAAAGGTCACTAATAAATTAGTAGATTTCAGGCACTCATGGTGTTTTGAACTATTGCAGTAGTGATCAAGAACTTGCGACATATAGAATTAGACAAGAGAATGCACACAAAATGTAGAAAAATGTACATGGTGTTCTTAGATGCCAGAATAAGGGAAGATATCTTTCTGGGGGTCACAGTTTAAAAATAAGGGGTCATGTATGGATTGGACTAGCAAGCCAGTGATTCCAAGTTCAAATTTTCAGGGAAGGTGAAGATGCTGGAGCAATAAGGCAAAAAGTTGGCAGAAAACAATAGGCAACAACTGGAGAAAGGGAAGATGAAGAGGCAAGAGTAAACCAAGAAAATTTGGCAAAGAGCCACAGAATGTGAGAACCAATGTTGCATAGAAAGGCTTATACACTTGCCAGAAATAGTAGTAAACCTGAGAACTGGGAGCATTTTAGAATGCAGCAAAGGATAACCTAGAAACTGGTAAAGAAAGGGAGAATAGAATATGAATGTAAACCAGCAAAATACATAAAAACGGACTATGAAAGCTTCTACATGTACATAAAAAAGAAATGTTTGGTTAAGACAAATGTAGGTCCATAACAGGCTGTCAGGAGAATTTATAATGGGGAATAGAGAAATGGCAGAGAAACTAAATGATTACTTTGTGTCCATCTTCACTGAGGAAGATACAAGAAATCTCCCAGAATTAAAGATCCAAGGGATGAGGGAGAATGAGTAGTTGAAGGAAAGTTGTATTAATAAGAAGCCAAATTGGAGAAATTAATGGGACTGGAAGTTGATAAATTCCCTGGGCCCTAATGATCTACATCCCATAGTGTTGAAAGCGGTAGCTCTGGAGATAGTGGATACATTGGTGATCATTTTCCAAAATTCTGCAGATTCAAAGGCAGCAAATGTCACTCGACTATTTAATAAGGGAGGAAGAAAGCAAGGAATTACAGATCAAAAACAAACACAGAAAACACTGGAAAAACTCAGCAGGTCTGACAGCATCTGTGGAGAGAGAAACAGAGTTGATGTTTCAAGTCCATATGACCCTTCTTTAGGGCTACGATTTCAGACCTATTAGCCTTACATCAGTAGTAGGGAAAATACTAGAATCTATTGTAAAGGATGTGAGAAATGGACACTTAGATAATAATAATCTGATTGGGCATAGTCAACATGGACTTATGAATGGGAAATCATGTTTGACAAACCAATTGGAGTTTTTTGAGGATGTTACTAACAGAATTGATAAAGGTGAGTCAGTGGATGTAGTATACTTAGATTTTCAGAAGACTTTTGATAAAGTCCCCCACAGGAGTTTGGTTTGCAAAATTAAAGCACATGGGATAGGAGGTAATATACTGGCATGGGTTAAGGATTGGCTACTAAGCAGAAAACAGAGAGTAGAAATAAATGGGTCATTCTCACATTGGCAGGCAGTGACTAGTAGGGTACTGCAGGGATCAGTACTCGAGCCCAAACTATTCACAATATATATATCAATGATTTGGATGTCATTTTCCCAAGTTGCGCCTGATACAAAGCTAGATGGGAATGTGTGTTGTGAGAAGTTGCAAAGCGGCTTCAAGAGGATTTGGACAGACTTAGTGAATGGGCAAGAATGTGGCAGTTGGAATATAATATGGAAAGATGTGAGATTATCCACTTTGGTAGAAGGAATAGACGCGCAGATTATTTCTTAAATGATAAGAGATTAGAACGTGTGGATGTACAGAAGGACCTAGGCATCCTCGTCAAGTCACAGAAGGCTAACATGCAAGTGCAGCAGGCCTTTATCTCAAAGGATTTGAGTACAGGAGTAGCCAAGTCTTGCTTCAATTGTATAGAACCCTAGTTAGACTGCATCTGGAGTACTGTGTGCAGTTTTGGACCCCTTACCTTAGAAAGGAAATTATTGCCATAGGAGGGAGTGCAACAAAGGTTC
Organism: Carcharodon carcharias; assembly: GCF_017639515.1. Lineage (NCBI taxonomy): Eukaryota > Metazoa > Chordata > Chondrichthyes > Lamniformes > Lamnidae > Carcharodon > Carcharodon carcharias. The sequence continues at coordinate 185,617,241 of NC_054469.1, forward strand.
ACCAGTCTTGTTCCGGGGATGTCAGGACTGTCCTATGAAGAGAGATTGGGGGAACTGGGTCTGTATTCTCTAGAGTTTCAAAGAATGAGAGGTGATCTCACTGCAACCTACAAAATGCTTAAAGGGATAGTCAGGGTAGATACAGGTATGATGTTTCCCCTGGTCGGGGAGTCTAGAGCCAGGGGACACAATTGCAAAATAAAGGGGAAGCCACTTCGGACTGAGATGAGGAGAATATTTTTTACTCAGAGGGTTGTGAATCTTTGGAATTCTCTACCCCAGAGGAATGTGGAAGCTCAGTCATTGAGTATGTTTAAAGTAGAGATTGACAGATTTCTAAATACTAATGACATAAAGGGATATGGGGATAGTGTGGGGAAAGGCATCGCAATGGATGATCAGCCATGATCATATTAAATGTTGGTGCAGGCTTGATGGGCTGAATGGCCTACTCTTGCTCCTATGCAAGTAAGAGACCAAGGCTCTTTAAAGAAGCTTTCATTATGATCTGCATCATAAGTCAGGTCCAATTTCTAATTTTGACAGTGGATCAGAGGTATGTGAATATTGTCTGCAAAAATGACCACCTTCAATGTGTTGCGCAAATGATGAAGTATGATTGCTGCTCTTAAGTGCACCACCTGATTCACTGAATGTTCTTCAATAAAATCAAGACACTTCTTGAAAAATATCAGAAAATCTAACAGCTGAGTAGAATTGCCACAAAAACTCTTTATTTTGGCTCAAGATAAGGAAGAGAGAACTTCTAATGTAGTCTATTATGATATACTTAATGTTTCAACACACGAACATATAAACACTGAGAATGTAGCGAGTGATACTATAGATGTAGCTTTTAACACTGATGATGAAATATCCAGAGTATTAACAAACATCGAGGGAATAGGTATAGGTATAGATTTTGATCCTGATGATTTTGAAAGTGACACTGAGAATGTAGAGAATGATTAGTGGAAATCATATAGTAAAAATTGTAAGTCTAATTAAACTAGAGTAAAGCCAAGTAAAGTAAAGCAAATGAAAGTAAACTCATTATAAAAAATATATTTTTGTGAAATCATGTTTCTGATTATAATAATTTTGTGTGAATTCATGCATTTGTGCTTCAAATTTGTGGGATTAAAATTATTTAAAATAATTGTGTGGAAGGAGGTAATTAAGTGAATTGTTAAAGAAAATTTGTTCGGCCTTCAGTCCATATTCCCGCAAAGCGAAATCCTTAGCTCATTACTTCATAAAAACATTTTCTTTATCTTATTTTTTAAATCTTATTTTCAGAGGTGGGATTGGTAGCACAGTTTGTAGGGAAATTAAGAGAAGTTTATTTATTCAAAGAGTGGTTAGAATGTTAAACTTGCAAATAGCTCAGATGCTTTCAAAAGGGAATCAGATGAGTAGAAGAAACAATGCTGAGAGTCTGGGATGGGGCAGATGGATTGCAAAGATATGTGGAGCTTGATTTATTGGAGGTGATGGGAGTCTCGCCCACTGGCTGAAGAGCTGGCAGGAGCTCTGTGTCACCTCTTTTAGGGAAGGCCCACTGAATTAAGCGCCAATCAGGCACTTAAGCGGCCAGTGATGGCCCTTTCCTGGAATCAAGGAGGCCAGGGCCAGAAGTCCTGCCTGCCGGCCAATCAGAGGCCTACTGCTAAATTGAGTGGCATTGCCAATGAGGTGGCGGTGGATGCTGCTGATACTACACCCACCCAAGGCCGAGGATCGAGTAGGGATCCAGGCCACAGGTGAGTGATAGCTGGGCGTTGTGGGGTAGCGTGTTGAGGCCAGTCAGCAGCAAGGCCAGTGGGGAGGCTTTCAAAGGAGCCCCCTTCCCATTGCTGGGTCCCTCAATCAAGCAGTGAGTGCCTTTGAATGAGGACTCCCCTCTTCCGGCCAGGAAGCCCGCAAGCAAACATGCCAGGCTGTGCTCCCTGCATGGTGAGTCCCCCTCCTGTTGCTGGGTTAATATCAGCAGCATTGGGCATTAATTAACCACTTAAATGCCTTAATTGGAGACAGGGCAGGAAGGCCACCCACGGGCCTTCCTGCCATGAACTTAATTAGAGTGGAGGTGGGAAAGTAGCAATGGGGAAGGGCATTAAATTCCACTTTTCGAGCATAAACAGCAATCTAGACTCATTGGGTGGAACTTTAACCATGGCATGCCAATCCCAGTGGCTGAACCAGAAGTCTGTGCTGCTTACATTTTCTTGCTTTTTGCTGATTACCACACAATTCTAATTAAAATTTAAAGAGCTGTTAGAGGTGCACAGGAGATATGTGCGATCACGTGTCGGGGGAAGCTTTTCAGTGGTGAAACCCACTGTCAGCCGGAAATGCAGCAGGTACAGGCGGGCTATAGAAGAGCCTCTTGGTCAAACAAAGAGGCTGTGCATCAAGGCCATGATTTCCCTGCCCAACTCCATTTCCATTAACTGAAGACTTATTGAGAGCACAAAGGTGGCCCAGGTATTCTTCAAATTTAAATTTCACTGGTGAATATTTCACATTACATTGGTTTATTCATGTGTGCATCATTGTTATTTGTTGAGTTGGCTTAGTCGGAGAGCTAAATGTGCTGGCATAACTCAAGATTGGCACGTATTGATGGTTACAGGGGTGTTAGCGACACTATTTCCTTTATTGTGGAAGAGACAATGTTGTGTTTTTACATTCACTCTTTATTGAAAGTTCATGTCAATGTCCAGTGTTATACCCATCACTCTGTGGGACATGGCTGAACTTGCAGGGTCCACTGGTAATCCCTTCTCTGCATTGTAAAGGACATTGTTCAAAATCACTCTCAGTGAGGGTAATTGAAATGTTGTAGGTGAACTCAAAGTCCCGTATTGACTCTGCCAGCCAATACCCTGAGATAGACCCATGTGTGAACAGTACTGACACCATCTTTAGACCCCTCGATTTCTTACCTTGACTGACTGTTCCCGCCACACCCCACCACACCCAGGATGCCAAGCACTTCCACCTCACTCCTCCATGTCCATGACCCCACTATACAACAACCCCCACCTGCCTGCCTCACCACTGACTCGCCCTGGTTGGTCCAAGCCTCCATGCAAGCTGCCATTCCCCTGCTCCCCTCCCTTGTGCCACAGAGTTAAATAAGGAAAACCGCTGACCTCAAACTAACCGCACCAAAATGCAGGCCGCCTTTAAACAAAAGTGAACTGGGTGCCAATGAGTTTCTTGAGCGCTGCTGACTTTACCATAACGGTAGGACGTAATTACAAAATATTTTAATATAATGAATATTCATGGCTAGCAAATGTACTACAAGTAGGAAACTGCCAGTGGAAGGTGTGAGGCCTGACCCATCACAAACATTCAGCTGAGTTCTAGATGTGAACCCGCCACCCGGAAAGTGAAATTTCAGATCCCGCCTAATTGAGTCACCCTGCCCTTCATGGATCAAGCACAAGGGGGCATAATCTAAAAATGAGTGCTATGCCAGTTAAGAGTGAAATACAGGGAGCACTTTCTCAAATAAAGGATGGTAGAAGATGCTGCTGAAGACATGGTGAAAGAAGAAATAGTTAAGACACTGTATGGGCTAAAATTTAATAGCGAGGTATTAAAAAGGCTGGTTGTACTTAAAGTTGATAAGCCACCAGGACCAGACTGAATGCCTCTGAGAATACTGAGGGAAGTAAGGGTGGAAATTGTGAAGACATTGGCCATAATCTTCCAAACCTCCCATGATATGGAGTGGTGCTAGTGTTAGGAAATAGGGATAGTTTAAGTAAGTTATATTTGTATTTGTGGGTGTTAGGAATACGTTTTAGCTTTAAACTTCAAGTTTGATTTGTATTTCTATATTTGTGTGTTAAAAGAAGTTCAAATTGAGTTTCAGTTTCACTTGAAAAGGTGCCTGCATTTTTAATGAGATTTTTACGATTGTTGCAGCTAAGTTAAACAAACAAGAGTAGAGAAACTGGGCTGTTGCCTGGCAATAGGGGTCCAGAGAGGCATGTTACTCCCACAGACGCACACAGAAGAAACTAGAAACAACAGTTTGATTTGGAAGCTGTTTGAGTTCAGTTGGTTTTGAAAGTAGCTACCAGGAGAGACTGGAGCAAAGGGGTCAGATAGCCAGTCCCAAACTAAAGAAAAACCCCAAAATTCAGGGGAGTGGAATCAGAGAAATTCCCAAGCAGGCCTGCTAGTTAAAAGAAGGACAGGCTCCTGGAAAAGGTCCTGTTAAGTGAAGTTAAGAATGAGGGGCAGAAAGAACAGCTCCAAGCTTCAGATTTAAAGAGACAGAAGCTGCAGAAAGCAGATTTGAAGCTAGAACAGCTTGCAAGAGGCAAGAAGGTCTAAAAAGATGGCTGAACGTTTATAATTCTTTGCTATGGACATGTGAAGCAGTGGTGTACTGTTGATGGCTGAGTCAATGAGAGAGGGTGCATGGCAAACAGTTTGAGTGCATGTGGTGTGTGGAGGGGAAAGGAACATCAGATGGAGAGTTTGCAACCCTGGAGGTGAACCCTTGCAGGAAGGTGTCCGAGAGAAAGCATCGGTTTGGAGGAAGATTCCAAGGCGAGGTCTTGGAAAGTGGAGATTGGAAACCCTTGTGTGAAAGGCAGAGTTCAGTGAGACTGGCTGGCTCACAGTGTGACAGTTGTTTGGTGGAAGTTGAGCAGAGATCCATAACATCTGAGGTGAGAGTGACTGCTCTTGACATCAAGGCAGCATTTGACTGAGTGAGGCATCAAGGAGCCCTAGCAAAACTGGAGTCAATGGGAATCAGGGGGAAACTCTCCACTGGTTGGAGTCATACCCAGCACAAAGGAAGATGGTTGTGGTTGTTGGAAGTCAGTCATCTCAGCTCCAGGACATCACTGCAGGATCAGGATAGTGTCCTAGGCCCAACCATCTTCAGCTGTTTCATCAATGACCTTCCTTCCATCATAAGGTCAGAAGTGGGGATCTTTGCTGATGATTGCACAATGTTCAGCACCATTCAGGACTCCTTAGGTACTCCTCAGAAGCAGTCCATATCCAAATGCAGCAAGACCTGGACAATATCCAGGCTTGGGCTGACAAATGGCAAGTAACATTCGCGCCACACAAGTGTCAGGCAATGACCATCTCCAACAAGAGAAGAATCCAACCATCACCCCTTGATGGTCAATGGCATTACCATCACTGAATCCCCCACTATCAATGGGGGTTACCATTGACCAGAAACTGAACTGGACTAGCCCTATAAATACTGTGGCTACGAGAGCAGGTCAGACGCTAGGAATTGTGCAATGAGTAACTCACCTCCTGACTCCCCAAAGCCTGTCCATCATCTACAAGGCACAAGTCAGGAGTGTGATGGAATACTCCCCACTTTGCTGGATGAGTGCAGCTCCCACAACATTGAAGAAGCTTGACACCATCCCAGACAAAGCACCGATCCACAAATATTCACTCTCTCCACCATTGACGCACAGTAGCAGCAGTGTGTACCATCTACAAGATGCACTGCAGGAATTCACCAAGGCTCCTTCGACTGCACCTTCCAAATCCATGACCACTACTACCTAGAATGATAAGGGCAGCAAATACATGGGAATACCACCACCTGGAGGTTTCCCTCCAAGTCACTCACCATGCTGACTTGGAAATATATTGCCATTCCTTCATTATCGCTGGGTCAAAATCCTGAAACTCCCTTCCTAACAGCATTGTGGGTGTATCTACACCAAATGGACTGCAGCGGTTCAAGAAGGCAGCTCATCACTACCTTCTCAAGGGCAGCTAGGGATGGGCAATAAATGCTGGCCCCCAGCCAGTGAAGCCCACACCCTGTGAATGAATTTAAAAAAACCTAGTTGAGGTGGCATCTGTGACTTGGTTTCAGAGTGTGGTGTGTCTGACCACAGGGTGCCAAGTGGTTTACATGAACTGTGTACTTACTGTGAATATTAGAGTAGAAGATAGTTTTTGTAACTTTTGCTCTTCTTACAAATCTGTATGTATTTGTAAAGGTATAGTTGTGGGTGAAGGAGTGTTGTAATATAGTTAATCTTTTCTTGTTAAATAAATGTTTTATTCTTTTGTTATAGTTAATTAGCTTACCCTGGTGACTCTGTTCAGTAGCCACTCTCCACGTATCTAAACAAACAAATAAAAGTTGGGATCTATCAAGCCGGTTTCCACCCTGGGAGCAGGCTTGCCCAGTGGTTACATCAGCTGGGATCATAACACTAGAGAAATGGAGAATTGCAAATGTTACACTCTCGTTCAAAGAACGGTATCTTGATAATCCCAGGAACTACAAGCCAGTCAGTTCAGTATCATTGCTGGGAAAGCTTTTAGAAATGTTAATTCAGGACAAAATTGGACAAGTGTCGATTAATCAAAGAAAGCCAGCATGGATTTGGTAAAGGCAAATTGTTCTTAACTAACTTGATTGGGTTTTTTAATGATGTAACAGCCAGCATTGATGGGGCTAATGTGGTGTACATGTACTTCCAAAAGAAGTTTGATTAAGTGCCACATAATTGACTTGCATGCACAGCTGAAGCCTCTGGAATAAAAGGTACAGTAATAACATGAAGTTGGCTGAGTTACAGGAAACTGAGAGCAGTGGTGAACAGTTGCGTTTTTGGACTGGAAGAAGGCATATACTGGGGTTTGCAGGGTACAGTACTAATTATTAATGATTTATCTTGGATGTGAAAGGCACAATTTCAAAATTTGCAGATGGAGCTGCATGTACCAAGAAACTGACTGCCCCAAATGGAGCTGTGTGTAATCAGATACTGTGTGCTCGATATGGAGCATGTGTTAGTTTGCCTTCCATATTGTGGGAGTGTTGAGGGGTGAATTGTGCTGACTCTAGTCACCATAGTTTAGAACAGCTAATTCAACAGAGGGATCAAACCCAGAACCTTCAATATTTGAATTCACTGAGCCATCAAGAATGCTGTAAAATCTTGCTAATTCTTAATTAAATTGTTTTATATATTTCAATTGATCAATGTATATGACTTTGGAGTTTGGTTATTTTATTAAAACAAAACTCCGAAACATTATTATGTGTGTACAAATTATGGCAGAAGTGACAAAATTGCAGTTAAATGTGTAGAATTCTTAAGTAGAATAGGATTGATGTTATGGATGTTCTCTTCCACGTTTTATTGTCTGCTGGTCATAGGCAAAGTAAACCAAGTGGGTCCCAAATTCATTTTAAAATATTCATCATGGTTTTGAAGATTTGGTGTGACAGTGAGTCACCCAGCCAAGGGCTCAGCTGCACAATGTTCAGTTTTCTGAGACAACAGAATTGCCTTGACTTTGAATGCATATATACTGGCTCTTGTTTTTCTCAATGTTCCTGCTCCTAATTTCCCATATGCTTAAATGTAGGTATCTTTAGCCCCTCAGCTAATACCTTAGTCATGCTCCAACAGCTGCCCAGAGGGCAAAGGAAATTTGATAGCAGTGCAAAATGCTGGATTTTATTTCTCATTCCCTTCTAAGAACATAAGGACATAAAGAATGGGAGTTGGAGTGGGCCATTTGGCCCTTTGAACTTGCTCCATCTTCAACAAGATCATGGCTGATCTTATAGCTCAGCTCTACCTTTTGGCATTAGCCCTGTATTCCTTAAATCTGTTCGTATCTTGGAGCTCATCCAAACATTCATCATGAGGACATCTGGCAAAACAGATGTTTCTCTCACTGTTCAAGCCTGCTCCTTTTGTTGCAGTTGCCAGATGGCCAAATTATGAATGTTGGCTGAGATAAGAATAGCTATTGGACTCAGCTCCACGAGGGTTTTATTTACATAGTTGCAAAGGGGCCTATTTGTTTTGTTTGACAGCTTTTTTACCTTGTAATAATTTGATCTTTGTTTGAAAGGATTTTTCAATGCCTTTGTGTTTATTTGAAATAGATTAAAGGCTCCATCAATAGGAATTTCATTGGCTATGTTTGATTATCAGTTTTATGTGAATGTAAGAGGGGGACATTTCTTCAAAGGGAATGATGAATACCTGATTGTATTTTTTAACTTCATGAGCATGTTAAAACATTGCCAGTGTTATATGACTCCTGAATTCTGTACCTAGTAGATACTGGGTGAATGGGCATGGAGAATACATGGGGCATGGAGGATACATAGGGAGACGAAGGGGGTATGAGGGCATGGAGTGGGCACAGGAAATATAGCAGACCATGGTGGGGTCATTGGAGATATGAAAGGGAAATGAAGGGGTAAGGGAGGGTTGGAGGAGGCACGGAAGATATGCCAAGGCAAGGGAGGTATGAGGGGACAAGGAGGTAATAGAGGTTTGGGTGGGGGGGTTGATGCGAGAGCTAGAGGGCCCAACAACCATGAATTGAATTGGCTGTTGTCCCAGTAAACAGAGCCAGGTCATCTAACTGCCAGCCTCACCTTCCACTCCCCTCTGTTGCTTGCTCATGCCTGCCTCAGGTAGTGGCGGCTTCAACTCTAGCTGCGGCAGACACCCAGAGACCAAAATACTGGGTGACTGGGTTGACTTTTCGAAGTCGGAGCGCTGATGTCAGGAAATGACTTGACTCACGGTGCCTGAACTGAACATGAAAACCCATCCTTGTATCTCTGGAAAGGGATTGGATTGGTTGCTACAGGTGAGCCTGTTCCTCCTCTCGTTGTGCACTCGCACCTGCATATTTATAGCAGTAGCCCCTGAACGGCGATAGAAAGTTTGAACCCTTATTGATTTTCCTTTCTCTAAAGCAGGAACAACATTTTCAGTTGTAGCCCGAGATAATTAGGCTCCACAGAGACTTAGGGCTGAATTTTCCCAGAATTGCACTAAGTGCGGTAGCGGGAGGGTAAAATGAAGTCCTACCTGCGGATGAAAATGGCGGGTTTTCACGCCGCATCTTCTCAAGCTCCCCTCATTATAGATTCACTCCCGCGAAACACGCCATTTCCATGGCAGGCGGGCTCTCATTCACCCACTCGCCATCATCCCACTGTTGCATCACGCCAGCTGCCATCTTTAAAAGGCAGCCGCCAGCAAAGCGGTCATCGCCACCAGCTCACACCGCTGCCCGGGAAACATGGCCAACGAAGGAAAAAAGACTGCAGCCCCCCCACTTCAACGATGGGTCCCTTGAGTGACTGCTGGATGCCATGGAGGCCCAATGGGATGTGCTCTAACCCCGCTCTGGCTGCAGGATGGGCAGCAAAGTCACCAACCCAGCTTGGGAGGCGGTGACAGTGGTGGTCAGCGCCAATGCCCTACAGAGGAGGACAACCACCCACTGTCGCAAAAGGATGAATGATCTCCTCCATTCCGCCAGGGTAAGTCACTCTTTTCATCACTTCCAACTCACACACTCACAAGCCTATCACACACCCATAGGGCCCTCACTCACTGTCAGTGCAAAGGACCTCATCATTCACTTTTTCACACACACCTTCATTGTCCTCAGGTCGTCCATGGGACCACTCACCAGGTCCAGGACATCACTCCTGCACTGCTGCTCGTGCTCAACTCCATCGCTGTTGTCATAGTTAGCCTCCAACAGTGTGTACGCGAGAGGGGTGCTGGGCAGCTCGATCTCACTCCAGCTACCCCTTCTGCTCACGGAGTCAGCCAGGGGCCCTCGGGCACCCATAGGGAGGAGGATCAGCAGGTGCACACTCCGGGGCCATCCACCCAGGTAACTCTGGGAGTGACTGGCCTATCTGACTCCCCTCTTCCTGTGACCTCTGCAGATCCAGCTTCACAGGCCGAGGAGGGTGCCACTGCCACACAGCAGGATCCCAAAAGTAGGCCGGGGCTCTCCAAGTCTTGACCCACCAGAGGACGTCTGCCAAAGTCATCAGACAGGGAGTCACAGTCAGCAGGCTGTCTCCACCTCCACTGTCCAGGGAGCACCAAGATGTAGCAGCAGGGTTAGGAATGTTAAGACTTATCTCTTTCGAGTTAACCAAATAAACTAAATTAACAAAATGAGGGACAAAGTAAAAGCAGCCCCTAAATTAGGGAGACTGCAAAAACAAAGACAAAATTTAAAGAAAACTTATAAACGTTAAACCAAAATGTGATTAGAGGGGTCTCTAAAACACCCCAGTCCCTGCAGTGCCCACCGAGCATGGAAGGCCTCAACGGTGCCGGCAGACACCGCGTGCTCCCTCTCCAGGGACACCCGGCTATGAATGTAGCCACGGAAGAGGGGCAGACAGTCGGGTCAGACAACCCCCTGGATCTCCCACTGCCTGAATTAGTTACACAGCCTGGGGACGGGTGTTAATCACTTGTACATAATGTTTACTATTGTCAATAAACTCCCAAGTGAGTCCTCACTGCATGTTGTCATCATCCTAGTGTGATCGAGCGACTATTAGAACCTCCACTGCATCTCCATGACAGGAACATTCTCACGGAAATGGTATTGATGCTGAGATAAGCCAGACTGGAGTCAAACGTTCACAACTGCGATGTGAGGATCTACAGGGACACCTCACTGTATGTTGTCCATCATCCTCCACAAATCTGGCAGCTATGGGGGCCTCCCAAGTGCGCCTGCCTCGTCTAGCCAGTGCGAGAGCCTCATCCCCATTGTCGTCACCTCCGAGGACAACCTCACCCTCATCCCCGTCAGTGTCTTCCTCATCGGAGGAGACCTCCATCTTCTCCTCAGCCAGCTTCTCTCCCCATTGCAGCATCAGGTTGTAAAGGGCGCAGCAGATGATGACGATGTGTGACACATTCAGCGGACTGTATTGCAGGGCTCCACCAGACCGGTCCAGGCACCAGAACCGCACCTTCAGCATCCCAATGATCTGCTCCACCAAAACAAAAACAGAATTACCTGGAAAAACTCAGCAGGTCTGGCAGCATCGGCGGAGAAGAAAAGAGTTGACGTTTCGAGTCCTCATGACCCTTCGACAGAACTTGAGTTCGAGTCCAGCAAAGAGCTGAAATATAAGCTGGTTTAAGGTGTGTGCGTGGGGGGCGGAGAGATAGAGAGACAGAGAGGTGGAGGGGGGGTGGTGTGGTTGTAGGACAAACAAGCAGTGATAGAAGCAGATCATCAAAAGATGTCAACGACAATAGTACAATAGAACACATTGGTGTTAAAGTTAAAGTTGGTGATATTATCTAAACGAATGTGCTAATTAAGAATGGATGGTAGGGCACTCAAGGTATAGCTCTAGTGGGGTTATTTTTATAATGGAAATAGGTGGGAAAAGGAAAATCTTTATAATTTATTGGGGGGAAAAAAAAAGGAAGGGGGAAACAGAAAGGGGGTGGGGATGGGGGAGGGAGCTCACGACCTAAAGTTGTTGAATTCAATATTCAGTCCGGAAGGCTGTAAAGTCCCTAGTCGGAAGACGAGGTGTTGTTCCTCCAGTTTGCGTTGGGCTTCACTGGAACAATGCAGCAAGCCAAGGACAGACATGTGGGCAAGAGAGCAGAGTGGAGTGTTAAAATGGCAAGCGACAGGGAGATTTGGGTCATTCTTGCGGACAGACCGCAGGTGTTCTGCAAAGCGGTTGCCCAGTTTACGTTTGGTCTCTCCAATGTAGAGGAGACCACATTGGGAGCAACGAATGCAGTAGACTAAGTTGGGGGAAATGCAAGTGAAATGCTGCTTCACTTGAAAGGAGTGTTTGGGTCCTTGGACGGTGAGGAGAGAGGAAGTGAAGGGCAGGTGTTGCATCTTTTGCGTGGGCATGGGGTTGTGCCATAGGTGGGGGTTGAGGAGTAGGGGGTGATGGAGGAGTGGACCAGGGTGTCCCGGAGGGAGTGATCCCTACGGAATGCCGATAAGGGGGGTGAAGGGAAGATGTGTTTGGTGGTGGCATCATGCTGGAGTTGGCGGAAATGGTGGAGGATGATCCTTTGAATGCGGAGGCTGGTGGGGTGATAAGTGAGGACAAGGGGGACCCTATCATATTTCTGGGAGGGAGGAGAAGGCGTGAGGGCGGATGCGTGGGAGATGGGCCGCCAAGTTGTGAGCTGCTGCATGAACCTGGAAACTGTGCGCATACCTGCAGGATGCATTTCTGGTTGTTGCATACCAGCTATAAGTTCAGTGAGTGGAAGCCCTTGCGCTTGATAAAGTCCACTGAGTGTAGCGATGGAGACCTAAGCATCACACGAGTTCATTTAATTGCACCCTGCAGCTGTGGGAATCCCGAGATCCAGGAGAATCCAATGACCCTTGCATCCTGGCTGTCCCGATCCCGGGCAAAATGCACAAAGTTGTGTGCCATGGAGAAGATGGCATCCATGACATCATGGATGCATTTGTGGGTGGTGGGTTGTGAAATCCCACAGACGTCACCTGTGGAGCCCTGAAAGAAGCCACTGGCATAGAAATTGAGCACCATAGTAACTTTCACAGCCACTGGCAGTGGATGACCTCCATGTCCCCTTGGCACCAAGTCCTGCAGTAAGTGGCACATGTGAGCCACCAGGTCCCTAGACATGCACAGTCATCGGCTGCACTGGTTCTCAATCTTCTGCGGGAATGGCAGGCGGTGTCTATAGACACTGGGTGTTGCTAGGCGCCTACCAGCCATGGCTCGCTATCGCTCCTGGGCAACGTGTGCGAGAGACCCTGCTGTCCCTTCTTCATGAGGTTATTGCTCCTGCCTTTGCGCAGCCAGGAGCCTCAGTCGCTCTCTCCTCCCATTTCTACCGTCTCTGAAGGTCACCAGGATCTGCGTGACCACCCCATAATGCTTCCCAGAGAGTGCTGGTCACCCCTCAGATGGCCAGAAATGAGTGCGCTGCATGGCTGCCCTGTCAACCTGTGACATGGGGACACTGGTCCTAACCGGGATGCTGAGATTGCAAGGGGCTGTGAGCGCCTCCAGCAGTGACTGCTACATGGCCAGTGTTGGCGAGGAGATTGTACAACGTGTGCAGTCCAACTGCTCCATGGTGCAATAAAGTGATGGCGGACTCGAAGTCTGTGCCGGGGGGTGGGGCGCCAGGGTGGCCCTTTGGTGCCTCCGCATTGCTTGCATGGGTGGGCAGGCTAAGAGCCTGACCCCAATCATATCACTGTAGCTGCGTCTGATCTGTCTCAGTTGCTGAGGCCTGGTCAGTTTATGCAGGTGTCCCTAATGCTTGGCTACTCCCCTCACTTAACCTGACCCCCTTCCCACCTCGACTGCCTGTGCGCGGGATGCAGCGGCAGGGCAGCAATTGACCCCCCGCCCTCAGCAGTCGCCTGCAGGGCCAGGCATTGGTTGCCCCTGCCCCCCGAGGCCTGTAAACAATGGATGAGCTGTGGAGAGCACTGCTGCTCACTCACCTCAGTTCCCCCAAAGTGAAGTCCGCCAGGTGCATGTCGCCTACGTGCTGTTGGTGTGCTTTCCTGCTGACATGGGCGGATGATACGACGGGGTTCCAAGAACCTGTTAGGATGGCCTTTTAATTATATGCTAACGTATTACAATTAGCTCCCCGCCGACCAATGGCAGGAAACGCGGCCCACGTTGGCGGGCTGAGTGGAAGATCGCGACCTGCCTTCACATCATCGTGAAGCGGGTCCCGCCATATTTTCCGTGCAGACCACCTATCACACCTGCCGTCAGCGGACTCGGAAAATTCCACCCTAAATTTAAACTTTGCATGACAGAAAATGAAATGTGCTGTTCCCATTTTTTGGGAGGTAAAATAGGTACAAATCATGCCAATTTTGCAGTGCTGATCCATTGCTAAAAACATGGGTGTCATTTCAACAAGTGTTATGTCCCTTGAAGGTGTCAGTGAGGAGCCTAATGGCTGTTGAAAGAACCTTTTTCAAAGTTACATCCCGATGAAAAGGATTGTTTAGCAACATCATGGCAAGCAACAAAACGTAAACTGGAAGCAATTTTTGAAAAGAGACTCTTCCTATAGAGCCACGAGTGCTTGGCTGACTTTGAGATTACCCCTTCTCAGTGCTACAGAAAACAGCGTGTTTCCTCCAATAAATCACTAAAGGAACCAAAGTCAATTTGTTAAGTTCATCATTTTTACCTCAGGTCAGCATCTGACATGAATGTTTAATATTCATTATGTAAAGGTGTAATAAGGACAAAATACATACTTGAAATTTTATTTTAAAAATGACATTTAGGTAAACAAAGAATTTGCTGCATTTTCCTCCGAAAGACAAGGCAAAGAAATGGAATTTGAATCAAATTAATTAATTATACAATAGAGTATCTGAGCCAGGAAAATCCTTTAACAACTGCACCTATTCTTTTGTAGGCATTGTCGTCCTCAGTTTATGTCTATTCTGACATTCCACAGGTAAACTCTGCCTCATAATATTTTATAAATTAATTCCCCAGTCTCACACTCCTAAACCTGTTGTCTCCGACATATGTTGAGCTCCATGTGCAACATATTTAGAGGCCAGATCATGCCTTATAGGAAGGGTATTTTAAGCATGTTACACATACAATATCCCAGGTCCTGCTTTATTCACATGATGATTGTCATCTTCTGTGGAATTTTTTTGATTCTAAATCCTAATGGCTGAAACACAGCATCTGATATGGATGCAAACTTCAAAGGACCAATCCCAACTACACTGCACTCTTCCTTTCATATAGGCCCTAGTCCATTTGGCTTTTGTTTCATCCATACGGCCAAATCAAGGCTATGGGACACCAGAAAGCTAATAAGAATACATTAACTAGAGATGCAATATATACATTATGTGCCCTGATAACCCAAGTCAAAAATGTGCAAATTAAAAAAAGTAATGCCAGTGTGATCTCAAAAAGAATGATAAGAAATAGTTAATTCAGTAGTTAAACATTTCAATGAATTCTAAATAATTTAACACAAAATAAAGTGATATCCATGGAGTTCGAATAACTTTGGTAAAACATTTGAATGAAATGATTCACTGATTCATTCGCTTCCTCTTTGGATGGTGTCATTATGCACGTTGTGGTTCGAGTATTGTTGTGGGAGGCAGCTTTTGCCTGGTGAAAGGCATTGTTCTGGTGAGCAGTCCTGCTTCTCTTCGATCTGTCACTATGCCACATCTTTCACCCTCAGCACAGAATTTGTGCAGCTTCCATTCACGTGGGCAGACTGTAATACTGAGTTGCATTGCAAGTTCCCTTTTAGAAGGCAGTACTGACCGCATTTCCTCGTCTTCCTGCAAGTTGCACCATTTCCTGAGGGACCTTATCCAGCTGCTCATAAGCCAAGCAACCTTCTTCTCCTAGGAAAGGCAGAATTGTGGGATATGAGAATGATGATTTTGTAATTGGGTTGTGACTGTGATTTGCACGTATTTTCAATACGTTAAACATTACAATGACCTCCATTTACATGTGGTGGGTTTCTGGTGGATCATAGTATCATTGAATTTTTGAAGGAGGCCATTTGGCCATTGAGTTCTATGAAAGAGCTACACAGCTAGTTCCATTCCCAGTTCCTTCCCCATGCTGTTTAATTTTTTCCTTTTCGGCTATTTATCCACTTCCCTTTCAACTGTTGTTATGGATTCTGATTCCCTTATTTTTTTATTTTAGACTGTCCTACATACTAACAACCCTCTGTATAAAAGAAAATTTCCTAACCATCCCCCTCATTCTTCTGGTGATTATTTTAAATTTTTGCTCAGACCAGTGGCAATAGATTTTTCTGGACTTAATTATAATTTTGAACACCTCTATCAGGTCTCCACTTAATCTTTTCTGTTTTTGTGAAAAGCACTATACTCTCTCTAGCCTTCCATTGTTTCTCTACTCACTCCATGGCTTTGACATCCTTCCTAGAGCAGGGAAGTATGCATAATAGGGTGGAAATTCCTTTAGGTCCATTTTCAGGCCTGAAGTTGGTGCTGTTCATTGGAGCAACGTGGTGACTTGAAACCAGTCAAAAATTAGCCTCAGACTTCAACACTATTATCTGGGCAAGCTCATGGTGCCTGTTGCACCTCCACAGGCAGTTCACTTATTTCAAGATGAATATCAACTGCTTGACGCACCAGCAGCTTCTCAAAGATAAGACCCAGAGGGAAACTAGAGCATCAATGGGAGTACGAGGTTGGTTGGAAATACCATAGTGTCAAGAATAGGAAGCAGCAGTCCTGCTCCTCCTGGAACCACAGAATTTTTTAATTTTAAAATACGTACCTTTTGATGGTGGTCATTCCTAGGCTACAGTGGACACTGAAGAATCTTCAGTCAAGTAGGTCTGGCTCCTGTTCTGTTTATCACTAACTCGCTTCCCAGAGGTGGCCTAAAATAGGCAATAAGCTCCTCATTTACATACGTAAGAGCCTAATGCCTGTTTGAGACAGTCTCCATGGATGCTTGAAATATGACTCAAACTAATATCGAGTTGGACATGTTTCAGGTGTATAGCATGGGGCGTAGGTCTCTGAAATTGACCCTCGTGCCCATTTTACATCCGTAAGACAGGCATAATGAGGTTCAATTACTACCCCAATATTCCAACTGCAGTCTAACAATAATTTGTATATTTTCAGCATTATCACTTTGATTTTCTACTCTTTGCCCCTGTTTATAAAACTCTTAATCCCCTCTGAAAATAGGTGGAGAAGATGACAAAACAAAGATTTGTGTATTTGCACCTCTATGGCCCCTTGCTCTTCTACTGCGATGAAACTGAGATGTACAAGTATGGCTTAACCTGATTCTGCAAAATTTCTAAATTGTGAATGTCAGTCAAACAATCCCCAAGGCTGTTTTTCTTCAGTGTTGATAAAGGTTGCACTAGTTCTGTTCAAATACGACAATTTAAAAAATAACACAAATTACACTGAAGAAACACAAATAAAACAGATTCGGGTTCTAAGTGACTAATGACAGTACCCTAGAGCCGAATAAGCAGTGCTGTTCTTCAGGGAAGATATATAGTCAGATTTGATCTTACAATACCTCTGCCTCCAGTCATCTTCCTCCCACTGGGGCATTAAGCCAGAAATGCCCACCCCCATCAATCCACTCACATACAGTGGAGCACCCTGATGGTGCCCTAGTGATGTCACCTGGATAGGCAATTAAGAAACCCTGCAAGGTTGTAAGAATCAGTCAGCACTTGGTGGAAAATTAAGCTGCTGCACCAGCAACAGTGTTGCTTTCTACTCCCACAGATGGAAAAAGGCACCCACCATCTCCAAAAATCTGATTGACTATTGATACTTAGCTTTGTTCAAATTAAAGCTCCCCTTGCATTGTGCACAATGCCCAACTTCCAAATAAAGAGACCTGTCCTTAGTTTGCAATCCAGTGCCTCAATTGTGATGAATTCCATCCTTGTTTTAATGGTTGTATCCAATTCAGCAGCAAGAATCCCCCTGCTGGTTATTCACCCTGGTGACAGTCACAGGGAGTAATCTGCTGCCACAATTTGAAATAGGCTGAATAGAGTGACCCCACAAGTCCCAGTTAGGATGCAAATTATTGGGTACTACCCCCATTAATCACACCCGGAGACAGCACTGCTGAATGTAACTGGGATCGCTGTTATGCACATAATTTGTGACCAAGTGACTATCTTCCACTCACTGCATTTTGCTAGAGGAATAATCCTACTGTTCTCAGGGCTTGAATCCCTTAGAGTTTTGAAGAATGCGAGGTAATCTTATTGAAACATATAAGGTTCTGCGGGACTTGACAGGGTAGATGCTGATTGGATTGTTTCCCCTTCTGGGAGAGACTAGAAGTAGGGGACATAGTTTAAAGTAAGGGGTCTCCCATTTAAGATGGAGATGAGAATTTTTTTCACAAAGGTTCATAAGTACGTGTAATTTTCTTCCCCAGAGAGCAATGAAGGCAGGGTCACTGAATATTTTTAAGGTTGAGTTGGATAGATTCTTGACTGATAAGGGAGTCAAAAGATATAGCGGATAGACAGGAAACTGGTGTCACAATCAGGTCAGTCATGATCTTATCAAATGGAGTAGGCTTAAGGGGGCCAAATGGCCTACTTCTGCTCCAAATTTGTATGTTCATATAGTTGCTGTAGTTCTGGGTGAGAGCTTGAAGACACTATAAATTATAACCACAAGTCCCAGCACTGCTTGCAACCTGTCTGCAATCATTCTCATATACCAGTCTCAGGGATCTATTTCATTCATTTATGTGTGGGAGAAAGGACAGTGAAAGGACGATGCAAAAAAGAAACCAAAAATGCAAGTTTTATTGCTGACAATCCTGCTGCACTGGAAGATATGACAAACACGTTGCTGATCTATACATCAGTTTCACCTTACACTTATTAGCATATATGAATGTACATTCTGTGGCAGAATAGATCCAACTCAAAATGTAAGGTGGAACTTTCCATCCCGGGACTAAGTCCCGTGGCAGGGGTAGGGGCTGAATGTTTTCTGCTGCAGAAACCCCTGGGAATTCATGACCCTGGCCTCATTAAATATGCATTGGGGGCTTTTGTGATGTTTCGCACAGCGGGGTGGGCTAGATGGCTCATGCCCCGCCATCATGTCTGGGCATCATTTTAAAAGGCACCCAGACATAACTGGCCCACCATTGAAGGAAGAAGGTGGACCCCCAGGAACACTCTGAAGCTGGAAGATAGAAGTGCTGATATGTACAAGCCACGTTAGTCTGGACATGTTCTGGACAGGCATGATTTCCCACTGGCCACACAGACAATCAGGCAAGGGCTGGAAGGGGTGGGTGGCAATTCTGGTTGGGCCTTCAGCTGCATTCCGTCGGTGGGATGCAAATTGGTTTCATGCTGGCCTCTGATGGGAATTGTGACCTGTCATGGCAGGTGGGAGTGGAAGCAGAAAATCCTGCCATCATTTTACGCTGGTGTGAAACCGATTTGTGGAGCTCCTGCTGCATTGTTTCCCCTCCTCCACTTCTGCCCACCATTTAACCTGTCACCGGGGGCACAGGAAAATTCTGCCCATAGGAGCAATTCCACAATTCCCCAAGGTAAATCTTAATTTGGTTTTAATTTCACTCAGTGAAAACAAAGATATAAAAAAAATGTGGAGAGAAAGAAGTCCCAGTCATTTGAGTGCTAATAGCTCACTGCAGTCCATTTCTCAATGCCCAATAGAAAAAAGGACATTTTGTAACGTTGAACACACTACCTCAGTTGAATGCAGTTTTTGTGCTGCTCTATGTCTGCATGGAGAAGGCAATAGAATAGTTAAGCATCGGGATCCTCTGTGTTGGATTCATATCACAATAAAACATCGGCCGCTTTCTGCATGACCCCCGTCCACCTCTTGTCATTGTGAGGAGGTTTGCATTAACAGCAGTATAGTCTTCAAAAAGAAATGGGTAGGTTTTACAGTTTAATGCTCCTGGTCCTGATCTCTGCATGTAATGTAATAACAGGCATTACCACACTTGACTCCTAGCCCGCCTGCCTGATCTTGCATCCATTAATTTCGATGATCAAATAATCAACTGGGTTGTTAATCCACTGATCTCTGTGGCCAACATTCCAACTGTTGCTGCAACACGAGAAACTGAACAGCCAGAGAACTGATTGTAAAAATATAGCCCAAACTGTTACCAAAAATTAATGAAATGCC
This sequence comes from Carcharodon carcharias, assembly GCF_017639515.1. Lineage (NCBI taxonomy): Eukaryota > Metazoa > Chordata > Chondrichthyes > Lamniformes > Lamnidae > Carcharodon > Carcharodon carcharias. The sequence continues at coordinate 185,636,783 of NC_054469.1, forward strand.
AAGCTTGGATCTATGTACTGCGTGGCTCACCCACATGGAGGAGAACTCACCAAGTGAAAGAAGTGATTCAGCAGCGGCTTGCCGGAGAAGTTCTCTCTCAGATTGGCACAGACTCACCAGTATGTCAATGCTTTCACAAGCCTGTGGGAAATACATTGAAGATTTGGAATTGGTTAAATCAGTGTTGTTAAATAACCAACTCTTCATTGAAGGACTTATTATTCTGCATGTAACATCATAATATTCAATTAGAGTTTAATGATCCATGAAGGAACATAGGTTTGGTAGCTATGCCCTCAGATGCCATAGATCCCACTTGTGATATCTTTGCAGGGCAGAAACATTGGAGTACACACATGGAGTTCTAATACCCTACTAGACTGGTTTATTCCAGTTTGATTTTTATATACATATATGTATATATACATATTATATATTTTATATATATATATATATAATTACATATACACACAAACGGCCACAAAGAGGGTAATATTAGACTCCTCCCTCCTTGATGAAAAAGTTACACAATGTTCAAAATTTCATACAACTTATTTAGATTTTGTTTTTTTCATTTATTTATAAATCCAACTTAAGCACTGGTTTCCTATTTCTACCTCCTTTCTTGACCCAAACTTTCACTGAGTGTGAGGTGAAGTTTTCTCCAACAGGAACTGATTTTGCCCTTGACCTTCTATTTAATTTTCCACTTCATATGTCTGTCTGACTCTGACTGGAATTAGTTTCAGGCACCACTTCTGCTGGAATAACTACCGGTAATCTCTTCATATCCCAACTATCCAATTCATCAGGTTCATTAGTACTAACTTCCTTCTTCTTCGCGAACCTCTGAAAGTAAGACATGATCTACATGTACAAATCTAATCTTTTCACTACCAAACATCCTGACTAAATATGTGCGATGTCCACATATTTTTACAAGTCTTCCTGGTAACCACTTCAACCACATCACTTACAATAATGTTCTTTCACCTTAACCTTGTGGTTCAACCTCAGACTTCTTTCTCTCACTCTACCCCTATCATGACTCTCTTTCTGCCTGGATTGTTTCTGCTCTACTGACTGTGCTAAATATGGCTTCAGCAATAAAAACTTGGTCTAGGCCAATTCTAATTTAGCTGGCATTCTGCCAGTAATGGTGTGCGGTGTGTTATACTGAATAAACAAAAAAATTGCCAGTTTGTGATTCAATGACAACTAATGTTCTTCCAATTTGTATCTAGCGACAAGCACACTTAACAATTTGCACTACACACTTTGCTGCTCCATTTGAAGCAGAATGATATGATGGAACTAGAGAGTGTGTTTTACCCTTTTCATTCTAATGAATTTTACAGTCTCTTCTGAAAAAAACTAAGATCTGTTGTCAGACATAATGTCCTCTGGGAATCCATGAGCAGCAAACTACACAAAATATTTAGAGTTTTGTTAGTTGTTGTTCAATTCATCGGAAACCCCTCAGCCCAGTTTGAATGGCTGTCTATCACATTGAATAGACATTGCCCTTCAAATTCTGAAAAATCTATGTGCAGACTCTGCCACACTCTAGCTGGACATTTCCATGGTTGCAAAAATACCGATGGTGGCTTCTTTTCTACTGCTTGGAAAGCTCTACATTATTTCACTGTCTTCTATACCCTTAGCTAACCCTGGCCACCAAAGACAGCTTCTTGCTAGACTTTTTGTCAAGCTCATCCCTAAGTAGTCGCTGGTAATACAAAACTTGAGTATTGCTGAAAAAAGAGACATGTCTAAGCTTTACATCTTACACCCATCAGGACGCTCGCAAAAATACCAATATAAGGGGGAAAACAACAATTTATACTCTATGTGAAGAGAGTGCTGATTGGTTGGAAAATGGTGTTGCCATGGAGAATGCACCACTGTTGGTGACTGACAGTTAGCTGTCAAACATTATTTGAAATAAGTAATGTGGTATATAAATTTCAGTGCCAGTGTGATGTAAGAATGTAGGCCGTGCATCCCAAAGACTGTCAGATCATATCAAACAGCATGTCCCAACCGCTGTTCACAATGGGCAGGGTACAGACCATACTCAACCAGCCCATGCTTGTAAAATTCTAAACACAGTGTCCAACTTTAGATGTGATTCCACGATTGGACAACATTTGCTAAATAATCCCCTGTGCTAAGAATCATGCTGACAACCAATTTAAGATTGTCAGTCCAACTTGAAATGTGGTACATTTGCATGTACTGGAAGCTACAAACATTAATATAAAGGGCCCTGTTCTTTGCAGACAGAAAGAACATGTACATTGCAACCGTTTCAGATAAACAAAGTAATTGACAGCCGTTTGCTGACTCGTTCCTCAGGACAATGCCTTGAGCAATCAGGGTCAAGCTGCCTGGTTTAAATTTCAAACAATGCTTAAATTAATACTTATCCCTAATTGTTGATCATGAAGATCACATAACTGCGATCTGTACCTTTCAGGAATTACAACCCTGGCTCCCCACATAACACAACCTCTATCAATAGGCAACTCATCCCTATGTATGAAAAATGGCTTGATTTCTAAATTAGTCTCTGTGTTGGCCACCTGTTTGTGATATAGTCATATACCCTAGCCAACATGACAGGATCTGTACGATTTGTTCTACCAATGGCAACTGCTGTGGCTGGCATCTCACCTATGTGTGAAAAGAAAAATATATCTTCCCTGTTGTGCTCTACCTGGGATGGGGATGATAATCTAGACAAGGCAGCAGCATTATAATCTTCCGATCGCCTGTATTTATTAATGTCGTACTGATAAGCACACAAAAATCAAAGCCCATTTTTGCACTCGAGCTGCAGCCAAAGTGGGTACTGGAGACTTTGGATTCAAAACAACCATCAGTGACCAAACAATGAAAATTATCCTTTCCTATGACTCTATCAAAACTCTTCCAAAAACCTCTATTAAATCTCCTCTTTGTCTTCTCTTCACCAGTGGAAATAGTCGCATCGTTCAAAAGGGAATTGGATAAGCATATGCAAGGCAACAACATATATAACGATGCAGGGAGTGGTCAAGGAAGTAGAGATGAATAACTCCAACTGAAGATCTGGCATAGCTATAATTATCAAAGTAAGTCCTATTATTATTATTATAATACTGTGGATTTTTAAAAAGTTGTACGTACTTTGATGCATTTCAGTGCTGTGCAAGCTGCCGTTTGGATCTTTATATTGCGTTGGGTCAGTGCCTTGGTGTAGTAAAGCAAAGCCTGTGAAAGAAAGAAAAGCATTCTTTCAAATATACACTTAGTGGTTTTCCTCTTAAGAAAGTACAAATGCAATTTTACATCAGATCAAGAGAAAACAATGGGCTGGATTTTACAGGGGGCGGTTTGCTCTCCCCCAGCCCCCAGAAGAAAAGTTAGACCCACACAGACCAACTCCTGCCCCACAGCAATAACACTCTGGGGCCAATCAGGTTGAGGGTCTGACTTCTGCCCCTGAGTGGACAGGAAGTCACATGCTCATGAGTTGCCAGCCAATCTGATTGGCCAGCAGCTTTAGCAGTCCCAGCAGTGCCACAACTCAGTAGTGGGCACTGCTAGGACTACAAGGAGGTGCATGAAGAAGATCATGGCAACCAGAGACAGGTAAGTCCCAGGTTTTTAATGTGAGGTGTGCCTAGAAAGTGGGGGTCTGGGTTTTGGAAAGCAGGCAGGGAAGAACAAAGTTGTCGGGGACGTTACATCAGGGGGTTGTGTGCCCTGAGGTGCACAAGACACTCCCAGATTGATGTGCCCTCCCTTCCTTCCCGCCCTTTCCCACCGAGTTCGCTTCCTGCTCATAATATGCAGCCCCTAGTGCCTTATTGTGAAATCTGTGATCTATCCCCTGTTGAACTAAGAACCTATCAACTCCTTTAATGTTTTAATAAAATCAGCATTCGCAGCACTAGATTGGCTTTTGTTCCATAAACTAACGGCTTTGTAAAATGTTTACCCATTGTTATGTTCAAGGTGTCAGCTGTGGCTCAGTGGGCAGTACTCTCACCTCTGAGTCAGATAGTTTTGGATTGAAGTTCCATCCTTGTAATCTGAGGGCAAGATGTAAACTGACACTCCATACAGTACCAAGGGAGTGTTGGACAGTCTCAGGTGCTATCATTTAATGCAATGTTGAAGTGAGACCCCATCTACACACTCAGGTGAACATACAAAATCCAATGGCACTATCTGTGGAAGAGCGCAGTAATTCTCTCTAGAGTCCTGGCCAATTATTATCGCTCAATCAACTTCACGAAAACAGATTATCTGATCATTTATCTCATTGTTGTTAGTGCTTCTGTATTTCCTATATTGTAGCAATAACTATACTTCAAGACTAGTTCATTGGCTATGAAGCATTTTCAGATGTCTGTTTACTCTGTAAATTGTTATATAAATGCAAATTCTTTCTTTCCAATTGGTTCTGTTTCTGGTGAACTCACAGATATTCAACAAGCTGGAGGATATTCATGTAGAGAAAAGGAACATGTTCCCAATTTCTAATGAAAGCATTAAGTACTCAGATCAGGTGCAGTAGGATGTAAAAGGACTCTGCATTTTTCTACTTTTCTGATGTTGTCTCTGAATGGCTGAATGACTCATTGAGTCGCCCATTGCTGCCAAAACATTTAGTCAGAAAGATACTAGTTTCATGTGGAGTGACAAGAGAAGCTGGGATTATTCTCAAGAGTGGAGAAGCTTACATGAAAATTTAAAAGAGGTGTTCAAATTTATGTGGGGTTTTGATAGAGTGAATAGGGAGAAAACGTTTTCAGTAGAACAAGGGTCAAGAATCAGAGAACAAAATTAAAATAATTTGCAAAAAACACCCACAAGGAAAATGTATTTTTTTTTAGGTGAAGAGTTGCTATGATCTGGAATGCAATAATTGAAAGGGTGATAGAAGTAGATTCAATAGTAACTTTCAAAAGGGATTTGAATATGGGCATAAACAAGGAAAACATTTGCAGGGCTTTGAAGAAAGGGATGTAGAGACTAATTACTTGGCTCTTTCAAAGAGCTGGTACAGGCACAATAGACCAAACAGTCTCCTTCTGTACTGTTTGATTCTATGATCCTATGATATGTGACAAAATAATGAGGCTGTTTTCTGGGCACTTTCAGCTGGAAGCTTCACCTACTTAAACTTAAAGGATAGAAAATCATGGACAGTACACCAGATATTCTGAGATCTGAACATTTGTCAACAATGTTAAAAGAAAAAGCCAACTATGAATCCAATGTCATCTTAAGGTTAACTTAAAGACTATTTGAGGTAATTTGCTGTAAATGCAGAGACTTACACATTGTTATGCAATATCACCTCTGACTCATTAGAACTACTTCAGCATTCAAGTAACAAGCCTGCGCTTGCACGCAGATATGTTGAAACATGAGAAATGTAAGAAATAGGACAGGAGTAGACCATTCGGCCCCTCGGGCCTGCTCCGCCACCGACTAGGATTATGGCTGCTTGTGTTTCAAATTCCACATTCTCATCTAACCCTGATAACCTTTAATTCCCTTGCCCAACAAGAATCTATCAACCTCTGCCTTAAAAATATTCAATGACCCCACCTCCACCATCTTCTGAGGCAGAAAGTTCCAAAGTCATACAACCCTCTGAGGAAAAATTTCTCCTAATCTCTTTCCTAAAAGGGTGACCCCTAATTTTAAAACAGTGCCCCATAGTTCTGGACTCGTCCACAAGAGGAAACATCCTTTCCACATCCATCTTGTTGAGGCCATTCAGGATCTTGTATACTTCAATCAAGTCACCCCTCGCTCTTCTAAACTCCAGTAGAAACAAGACCAATGTGTCCAACCTTTCCTCATAAAACAACCCACTCATTCCAGGTATCAATCTAATAAACCTCCTCTGAACTGCCTCCAACGCACTCACATCCTTCCTAAATAAGGAGACCAAAACTGTACACAGTATTCAAGGTGCAGTCTCAGCAATGCCCTGTATAACTGAAGCAGAACATCCTTACTTTTATGTTAAATTCCTCTCATAATAAAGGATAGCATTCCATTAGTCTTCTTAATTATTTGCTGGACCTGCATACTAACTTTTTGTGACTCATTTACTAGAACACCTAGATCCCTCTGCACCTCAGAATTATGCAGCCATTCTCCATTTAAATAATACACTGTTTTTTTTTAATTCTTCCTGCCAAAGTGAACAACTTTACATTTTCCCACATTAAACTCCATTTTCCAGATCTTTGCCCACTCACTCAATCTATCTATATCTGTCTGCAACCTCCTCATGTCCTTCACAACGTACTTTCCTGCCTATCTTTGTGTCATCTGCAAATTTAGCTACCATGTCTTCGCTCTCCTCATCTAAGTAACTGATGTAAATTGTAAAAAGTTGAGACCCCAGTACAGACCCTGTGGGACTCCACTTGTCACATCCTGCCAACCAAAAAAAGACCCATTTATGCATACTCTCTGCTTTCTGCCAGCTAGCCAATCCTCTATCTAGGCTAATGTGTTTTCCCTTACACCATGAGCTTTTACTTCCCGCAATAACCTTTGATGTGGCAGCTTATCAAATGCTTTCTGGAAATCCAAATGCAGTGTGTCTACAGGCTCCCCTTTATGCACTGTGCATGTAACTCCTTCAAAAAACTCCAATAAGTTGGTTAAACATTATTTTCCTTTCACAAAACCATGCTGACTCTTCCCAATTACTTTGAGTTTCTCTAAGTGTCCAGCTTTAACCTCCTTAATGATCGATTCCAACACCTTCCCCACGACAGACATCAAGCTAACCGGCCTATAATTTCCTGTTTTCTGCCTCTCTCCCTTCTTGAATAGAAAGGTTATATTTGCTACTTTCTAGTTTGATGGAACCTTTTCAGAATCTAGCAAATTTTGGAAAATTATCACCAGCACATCGACTACCTCATTAGTCACCTCTTTTAAGACCCTAGGATGTAGTCCATCAGTACCCGAGACTTGTCAGGCTGCAGCTCCATCAGTTTTCTGAGTATTATTTCCCTAGTGATTTCAATTTCACCAAGTTCCTTTCTCACATTCACCTCCTGATTTGCTGCTATTACTGAAATTTTTTTGTATTCTCTATAGTGAACACAGAGGCAAAAATATTTGTTCATTTCTTCCGCCATTTCCTTATTATCTACTATTAACTCCCCACTGTCACTCTCTAGCGGACCAACACTCACTTTACTTACTAGTGCTAGTTAATAGATTATGCATTAAATATAACTGCATGTAGACAATTCATATACTGTTATACATTGTAGTGATTAGGAATTGAACTATACACCATAAAATTAAAATATCTCTTAATATTGTATTAGAGTTTGTACCTTTTCTCTGAAATTGTTGTTTGTTGAAGCCGTAGCAAGGAAGGAAGTTGCAGCCTGCACTAGATTACTGTTAGTTTCCAATAGAAGGAAAGCTATTGCCTTTAACGTCTCCTCTAAAGGTTGAAGATTATGGATTGGCTGCTCTTCCAGTGTTTGTAACGTTTTTTCCGGCTGCAAAGACGGAATAGTCTGCAGCAGCACAACTACATTTAAAAACAAAGAGATGGTTTTTAATCACCGGCCTTCATTGCACCTCAAAAGTGTAGATTAAAAAAACTATATGGAACAAAGAAAGATGTCACAAAGTGTTTCACAGCCAATTAAGTACAAAAGTTTAATTACTGTTGGAATGTGGGAAATTTTTCAGCCAATTTACACTTGACAAACATCAATGCAATAAATGACAGTTAATCTGTGTCAGTAATGGTGTTCATGGATAATTGTTGAGCAGGACACTGGGAAGGACTACTGTGCTCTTTTTCAAATAGTTCCATGGGGTCTTTAATGCCCACCTGAGAAGGCTGATTAGGCCTCAATTTAAAGGCTCATCTGAATGAGGGCACCTCCACCAGTGCAGAACTTACTCAGAATTGCACTGTGGTTGTCAACTAAGATTTCATGCTCAAATCTCTGGATTAGGGCTGAAACTACTTTCTGACTCAGAAGTGAAATTGTTATTTTCAAGCCATCTTTAATTACCCCAACATTAACAATTAATCTTTATCTTTTATAATTTTTAAAATTTTATGATAGCATGCTCTTGGTCTATAGCATTGTTGACTAGGAGTGTATAGGTATTAGAAAAATCACACGGAGGGTGCCTTTGTGAAACTCAGGGAGAAATTCATTTGTAAAGCAATGCTTCTAGTGGTGTTATGCAGCCTTACGTCGATTCCCCAGGAGAATGCAGCACAAATGACATGTGGTAACCTGTGCAAAAGCATGTACACCAAGCCCATGATGCTGAGTTTAGTGAGAAATGTACATAACAATAGCAGCAATTTTTGCTTGCTGTCTACATGATGCGCTTCTCAGGTGTTGCCTGTTTAGTTGGACATAAAAGGTACCATTACACTCTTTCAAAGAATAACAGGTGAGTTCTCCTGGTTATCTGTCCAATGCCCACTGCTGTTTGTGGGACCTTGCTTTGTGCAAATTGGTTGCCATGTTACCACACAGTGACCACACTTCAAAAATAATTAATTGACTGTGAAAGATGCCAAATGAAGTCAAATTCTTTCTTCCTTCTTTGTTGGTTCAGACTGTGCATTGGCAATGTAACACCCAAACAGAGCCATAGTCGGTTTGATGTTGTACTAGCAGACTTGAAAAAGCTGGAAAGAGGTGCAGGGAATGATTTTAATCTAACCCACCCAGAGAGAACGGAGGGGGTTCAAGTCAGGTAATGATTTTATACCCTACCCAGTTATACTCTCCATTGTATTGGGTATAAAAAAAGAAACTGACTTTTATGGGTTAGGTTAAAATTGCTTCTATGGGGCAGATTTAATGAGTTAGCATTCCTGGGGTAGAGCTTCATGCTACAAGAGCACAAGTCGTGATTTCAGGCACAAAGCATAGCTCATCTTACATGACTTTCCAACTGGTAAAGTTTTGTACTTTCATAAAATCAACCCTTTAATGTGCTGCATAAAAGACAGAAAATTATCTCAGATAAGGGCTGGATATGCAAATATATGAAGGCATCAGAAAAATAGAGGGACTAGTCAAAATAGAAGGAAAAATAATGGAGCATTAATGATATTGGGACAATCCTGTAAAACAAAATGCAGAAACAGCAAAGGTCTGAAGTATGATGAAGTCAGGGTTAAAATCGCTTGGCATTGCACACAAGGAGCTGCCCACTTCAGTTTCTTGAGTGTGTACATTGTAAAACAAGCAGCTAAAACCATCATATTGTACCTTCATTTGCCAGCTGTGTCAGGTGATCTCCAAAGTCAGATATGTTGTGACTAGTCAGATAGTTAGCAAACTGGCAGATGGTTATCACTTCCTGTGCATCAGGGGCAGTGAACAACTCTGATTTATCGAGCATCTGATTCACGAGGGTTTGAAAAACTGGGGATCAGAATAATGCATTAATGCACAAAAAAATCAAAAGAGGTGTACATATGATTAGGCTTTTCTTTTCCCTTCCTAGACTCTGGTGCTGTCCATTTGATTCAGTTATGACTCTCATTCTGAGTTAGAAGTTTATCATAAATGCAGAGGTGGAGATATTTGCTGACGATTACTGTATGTGGTGGTCAGCTCAATTTTCGATTCCCCTGATAATGAAGCGGTCCACGCCTACATGCAACAAGAGCTGGACAGCATCCATAGTTGGGCTAATGTGTGGCAAGTAACATTTGTGCTATACAAGTGTCAGAAAATGAACACCTCTAACAAGAGAGATGCAGGGAACCCACCCAGAGAGATTCTAACCACCTGCCATTGCCAATTCCCCCACCAGCCACATCCTGGGGTTGGGAGGGAGTTGAGGGTGGGAGGTGGTATTGGGCGAGGGGAGGTGGACAGGGGTATTGCCATTGACCAAATCACAGAATCACAGAATCTCACAGTGCAGAAGAGGCCCTTTGGCCCATCAAATCTGCACTGACGTGAGAAACACCTGACCTATCTACCTAATCCCATTTACCAGCACTTGGCCCGTAGCCTTGAATGTTACGACATGCCTAGTGCTCATCCAGGTACTTTTTAAAGGATGAGGCAACCCACCTCCACCACCCTCCCAGGCAGCACATTCCAGACCGTCACCACCCTCTGGGTAAAAAAGTTTTCCTCACATTCCCCCTAAACCTCCAGCCCCTTACCTTGAACTTATATCCCCTTGTGACTGACCCCTCAACTAAGGGGAACAGCTGCTCCCTATCCACCCTGTCCATGCCCCTCATAACCTTGTACACCTCGATCAGGTCACCCCTCAGTCTTCTCTGCTCCAACAAAAACAACCCAAGTCTATCCAACCTGTCTTCATAACTTAAATATTTCATCCAAGGCAACATTCTGGTGAATCCCCTCTGCACCCCCTCCAGTGCAAACACATCCTTCCTATAATGTGGCGACCAGAACTGCATACAATACTCCAGCTGTGGCCAAATACATAACTAGAACGTGCCACCTAAGTTCTGTGACAAATAGAATAGGTCAGAGGCTGGGAATACTGCAGGGAGGGACTCATCTCCTAACTCCCCAAAGCTTTTCCACCACATACAAGACACAAACCAATTGTGTGATGGAATACTTTCCACCAGCCTGGATAAGGGCTGTCCTAACAGTCTAGGAGCTCAACACCATCAAGGGCAAATCAGCCCGCTTGATGAGCATCCCATCTACCACCTTATATATTTACTCACTCCACTACTGGCATATCCTGTGCCACTTAGAAGATGTACTGCATCAACTTGCCAAGGCTTCTTCAACAGCACTTTCTAAACCTGCGACTTCTACCACTTAGAAGGATAAAGACAATAGACACAAAGGAATACCACCTCCAGGTTTCCCTCCAAATCCTGCACCTTCCTGAATTGGAAAAATGTTCCTTCAGTGTTGCTGGGTCAAAATCCTGGAACTTCCTCCCTAACAGGACTGGGTGTACCTGCACCACAAGAATTGCAATGGTTCAAGAAAGCAGCTCACCATCCATTCCCAAGGGCAACTAGGGATGGGCAACAAAAACTGGCTTTGCCAAGACACCCACATTCCATGAATGACTAAATGAACATTTTTAAAAATTCATCCCACACTCAAAGTATGTTTGAAAGATGTTCAATCCAACATCAGAGGGGGCTATTTTTCAAACATCCCTAGAGGGGATGTTTCAAATGTCCAAAAAGGCATTAGGGTCCTAATTCCTCTTTTAGGCCTCCTCTGCTAAATTATATCCCAATGACATCAGTAGGCTCAAAGCTCATGAATTCAAATTATTCTTCAGTCACTAAGCAGCGTCCGGTAACAAAAAGTAAGTTGATGTTTTTAAAAGTTGCCCTGGAGCCAGGGTACTCCTCAGTACTCATGAGCTCCATACCCCTATCCTTCAACACTGCCATTCCATCTCCCCACTGGGAACTTAACTTAGGGCTGCTGCCGGCTCCAGCGTGTGCCCACCAACTGAACTATCACGCGTGTTGACATCGGCACGCTTGGCTGATGTCATCGTGGATCATTTCACGCTCAGTCAGGTCAAGCAGGCGCCCACCTGCTGAGCTAAAAACCCTGCCCATAAATTCAAGACTGTATGTGACTGAGTGGGAGCAACATCATGCAGTATGTTTACCCAATGAGCCACTTGGGTGTGCCACTAGTCTATTTTTAGCATCATTTTAGGACAATTTCCAGCTCTAAGGAGCCAGAAATCATTTATTACTTTGGCTTCGTCACTTAAGCCTGAAGGTGTCCTTTATAGGAAGGAGAGTCTACCTGGAGCGGCTGACGGTTTTTGCCTTTACCTGCTTCGGAGTGACCTGGACACCTCTCATTCACACTTTTGCCAAAGCGGAGACTCATTTGTTTTATCAGTTTGTCCACCGGAGCATAAAATGCATTTCCTGAGCTGGAACTCTCTAGCCAGCTGGAGAGCAAAGCCTGGTTTCCCCGTAGCTGTGGAACCACTGTAAATAGATGATTGAATAACACAGCTCAGTATTCCAACTGAATATTAACCAAAAAAAAATGATGCAAAGCTTTTGAGGACTTTTACCTCCTTGAGTCAATAGTGAACAATTTTAGCGTTTCTCATCAAATTTTTCCAATCTAATATCTTTTCCCACACAATAATCTTTCTCTAACCAGTGATTATGATAACTGAAAGGCAACCAGCAAAAACAGTTTGTGAACCACATAATTTACAGAGCAGAAGGGGGACATTCAGCCCATTGTGTATGTGGCAGCTTCTTTATTAAGCCTGCATGACTTTGAAGGAAATTGCTGTGCTTATGTATGAATCATTCTGTGTACTTAAAATGGTGAATTTCATAGATACACAAGTATTACAAATTCACTTGTTGTAGCCCCTACCCTCTGACCTGCCTCCATCAGGATCTGGGCTTGACCAAAGATTGCTGACACCTTTTATTTAACCAAGACTTTTTTAAAACATGATCTTTTTACACAGGGTGATAAGAAAGTAGATTTGCAATAAAATCAAACTGGTCTGCAGCCACCCCTTCTTGCATCTACTTTAACGCCAGCAATTTCCAATCATAAGGTGTCTTTTTTTCTTAATGTGTTTTTCAGTTTCTTTAAGGGCATATCATCCCCTATTTCAATGTTACTGAGGTAATGCCTGTGGCATTAATCCCTTACTTAAATATTCCTGTCATGTGTGTTTCTCAGACTATCTATTTATTTAAATATTCATGTTGTATGCCTGTGACACTTTCCACTTATTTACATATTAATGTGATGAAAAGGAAAATGGAATGGTGAAAATCCAAATTAATGCAGAAAATGCTTGAAACACACAATATAACTCTTGGTACATGTAATGAGGAAAGACAGGTTAATCTTTGGGGTAGAGGTGGGTGATTTTCCTCCCCTGAACCCTGCAGAGGGTTTGACAGGTGCTGCAAATCTGAAGTGTGGCATACCCCATTTTCCTAGCTCAAGAAACTTGCATGTTCTGGGTGCACACTGGGTGCAGGGCCACCCCCTGGCAGGGCTATGCATTGGGGTAGCAGCAAGAGTGATGTAAAAGGGCCTCAAAAATCTGGCATTGGCTCCAATGAGCAAAGTTTGGAACACTGGAGAGTGATATTTGGTTCTCGGTGGAACTGAAGAATTGATCATTTTCTAAACGAGCCTGGAGGGAATAATGGATGAAGAGATTTTGACAAAAACAAACTGTTCTGACTGTAATGGGTTTAATCTGTCACTTACTATTTAATGCAGGGTTAATATTTCCTGGTTTCTCTGTGCTGATCTCGGCCAGGCTTTCTAGTACATGGGTTTGCTGGGAAATCTTATCCAGGAGGCTGTCCCGAATGACCGGCCATTCTTCAAATGACAAAAGTTGCTATTAAATGAAAAAAAGGCATTAATGTTTCTTTAGGTACATTTTTAAATTAAGCAGTACTGTACTGTGGTATATTAACTTTTCTCCAAAAATACAAGTTCTTTTGAATGAAGTGACAGTAAATGAGACATATCATAATGCACTATATTCTGGTAATAACACGTACAATTGGACTGCAAAATTTGTGTTACTAACAACTATGCATAGTGCAGGATTTTTCAGATGGCTGGGTTCCTGCCCCATCACCTGAAGAGTCAGCGGGTTTCACAGCTGCCCTGGAGCCATTTAACATTCCGTGGAGTATTAATTGGCTGGAGGTGTAACTTCCGCCCCTCATTCGGGCAGAAGTTCCACCTCAAAGAGCTAGTGGCCAATCTGATTGGCTGGCAGCCCTGGAGTCCCAGCAGTGACCGTGGCCACTGGCCCAGAAGGGAAAACCAGTAAAACTTGGAAATGACTGGTACTGGTCAGAGCTGATCTCGTAAATCTTAAAATGGAACCCTAGTTCGGACCAGTACCAGCCATTTCCAAATTTTACTGGCATTTCCTTCCGTAGGACTGGGACTGCAAGCAGTCCTCAGATTCTAAGTTCCAGAGTCCAGCATTTATTGCCCATCCCTAACTGCCTTGAGAAGGTGGTGGTGAGCTGCCTTTTTGAACTGCTGCAGTCCATGTGGTGTAGGTACAGCCGCAGTGCCATTAGGAAGGGAGATTCACAATTTTGATACAGTGATACACCAAGACGGTGAGTGGCTTTGTGGGGAACTTGCAGGTGGTAGTGTTCCCATGTATCTGCTGCCTTTATCCTTCTAGGTGGTAGAGGCCACAGGTTTGAAAGATGCTATCAAAAGAGCCTTGTTGAGTTGCTGCAAGTGCATCTTGTAGATGGTACACACTGCTCCCACTGTGGTCAGTGATGGAGGCAATGAATGTTTAAGGTGGTGGATGGGGTACCAATCAAGTGGGCCACTTTGTCCTGGATGGGGTCAAGCTCCTTTTGTGTTGTTGGAGCTACACTCATCTAGACAAGCAGGGAGTATTATGTCACACTCCTGACTTGTGCATTGTAGATGGTGAACAGGTTTAGGGAAGTCAGGAGGTGAGTTACTCTGCAGAATTCCCAGCTTCTGACCTGCTCTTGTACCCACAGTATTTATATGGCTGGTCCAGTTCAGTTTCTGGTCAATGGTAACCTCCAGACGTCAACCACCCAGCTCCCGCACAACTCTCCACTGAAGATGGTCTGCCAGGCTTCCACCCCACTCCTGAATTCCTCCTGGCAGCTTCAAAAATTGACACTGGGCAGGAGGTGGCCCTCAGATGGCCAACAATTGTGTCAAGGGGGGCAGCTCACCCTAGGCCTCAGCCACCACTCCCCCCCACACTCCCCAGGAAAACTGAGGACAGGTCAGGGGGATACAGCAGGAAGGCCACCTGGGTCATTTTATAGGCCCCACCCTGACTGCAAGACCAATGGCAGGGGATCAAAAATTCTGCCCACAGTATCTTTTTGTTTCTTGTATGTAATGTAACCCCACTATTTAAGAAGAGAGGGAAATAAAACAAAACTACAGACCTGTTAGTTTGACATCAATAGTAGGGAAATATTAGAATCTATTATAAAGGGTGTGATAAATAACTGGACACTTCAGGCAGTGTTTTCCATCCTGCCAGTGGCGGGTATCATCGCAGGCAAGTAGCCATTCTCCAAATGTTTCTCGTCCCGCCCCCAGTGATGCCCGCTGCTGGCAGGACTGGGAAATCCCGGCCTTAGAAAATAAGGATACGATTGGGCAGAGTCAACATGGACTTATGAAAGGGAAATCATGTTTGACAAACCTATTTGAGTTTTTATGAGGATGTTACTTGTAGTATAGATAAAGGATGTGGTGCACTTGGGTTTTCAGAAGGCTTTGGATAAAGTCCCACACAGGAGGTTAGTAAACAAAGTTAGAGCATATGCGATTGTGGGTAATATACTGGTATGGATTGAGAATTGGTTAACAGGCAGAAAACAGATTAGGAATAAACAGGTGATTCACAGAATGGGAGGCTGTTACTAGTGGGATACTGCAAGGATCAGTGCTGGGGCTATAGCTGTTCACATAATATAAGTGATTTGGATGTGCAGACCAAACGTAATATTTCCAAATTTGCTGATCACACAACTCAGTGGGAATGTAAATTGTGACGAGGCTTCAAGGGATTTAGACAGGTTAAGTGAGTGGCCAAGAACATGGTAGGTGGAATATGATGTGAATAAGTGTAATAAAAGTTACCAACTTTTGTAGAAGAAACAGAAAGGCAGAGTATTTCTTAAATGGTGAGAGGTTGGGAAGTGTTGACGTTCAAAGGGATCTGGGTTTTCTTGTTCATGAGTCACTAAAAGCTAGCATGCAGGTGCAGCAAGCAATTAGGAAGGTATATGGTAAGTTGGCCTTCAGTGCAAGGGGAATTGAGTAGAAGAGTAAAGATGTCTTGCTGCAATCATATAGAACCTTGCTGAGACTGCATCTGGAGTATAGCCTGCAGTTTTGGTCTCCTTACCTAAGGAAGGATGTACTTGCCCTAAAGAGGGTGCAACTGATATTCACCCCAGACTAATCCCTGGGATGGTGGGATTGTCTTATGAGGAATGATTGAGTGATTTCCCCTGGTTGGGGAGTCTAGAACCAGGGGACACAGTCTCAGAATAAGAGGCAGACCATTTAAGACTGAGACGGTGAGAAATTTCTTCACTCAGAGGGTGGTGAACCTTTGGAATTCTCTACCTCAGAGGGCAATGGAAGCTCAATCATTGAGCATTTTAAGACAGAAATCAACAGATTTCTGGAAACCAATGACATCAAGGGATGTGGGGGGAAATGACGTAGAGGTAGATGACCTGTTTGAATGGCAGAGCAGGCTCAATGGACCAAATGGCCTACTCCTGCTCCTATGTTCCTACATTCCTATGTATAGTTATGCTTCACCCTGGTCAGCAAGCTTACTACAGCTGGCTTGACTTCACTAGATTACCTTGGAAAGACCTTAACCGGGTGGCTTCAATTATTTTCCGCCTGACACTTTAGCGATTGTCTTGTGTTTTTTTAGATGCAAATCTGATACCACAAATTGTGTGTCCCTGTCAAATGTCATCATGGGTTGATGAAGTATTTGGGAAGCCAGGAACAGCCTGCTTTTCTTCACCATCAATACGCTGTTGCCATACTTAGTGCACTTTTACTTGGGTTACCAAGAAAATACTTGCACAAACACGATCAAGGACTTTAAGGAAAATCTGGATTGACTAGAAGACACTGATTATGGTCTGAGAGCTATGCAGTGAAAAACAATCAAAAGCACCATGGCCTGAATTTTTCCCTCATCAGGCGCATGTGATCGGCGGGTCCAGGAGCGGACGGGAAGTGGGCCCCCAACTGCAATCAGGCCCTGACTGCGGTTTCACACTGGCTGGCCAATTAAGGCCCGCCCAGTGTGAAATGTCTCTTCTGAATGGTTGGGAAGTGCTGGGCGGGGGCAGGGGCCTTTCAGCTGCCGGATCCAATGGCGACTCAGCGGGAGCTTTAAAACCGGCATAGGCAGCTCCCTGCTGGCTGCCAGGGGGAAATCTTTAATTGGCCCTGAGACTGGAACAATGGCCTCACCAGCGGCAGGAAACGGCAAGCGGAAGGGCAGGTTGGGTGGGCACTCGACCCCCTGTTTCTCGGATGAGTGCCTGGTGGTCCTTGTGGAGAAGGTGGGTGTCAATTGGAATGCCCTTGTATCCAGGAATGGTAGGTGGAGGCCAGCACATCAGACAAAAAAGCTTGGGAGGAGGTGGCAGCCGAGGTCAGCAGCCACAATATTGTGCGGTGAAGTGTCGCAAAAGGTTCAACGACCTGCTGCGCTCAGCAAGGGTGACTACCATGTTGGCATGGATCAGTGTGGAGAAGTGTTAAGAGCTGGCCATCGCCCCATGGAGCTCAGGGGTGTTAGAGTCTGAGTGCCAATAATGCCGGAGCGAGCCAAGGGGTTGAGCCCTGGCTGCTTGGACTGAGTGCCTTGCGGCTCGAGGGCCACAAATCTGATGTGCCCTGCAAGGTGCTCCTCAGGTGAGGTTGGCCAGGCTGCAATGGCACTCCAGGTAGAGATTGGACTAATCAATGCTCCTCTGTCACTTCAGGAGAAGAGGAGCCATAACACCATCAAGAAGTTAAGGAAAGACAGAGGCCCCCCAAACCTCCTAATCATGATGAGGTATGAAATGGATGATTTGGAGCTGGTGAGCCGCTGTTCACCTCAGTCAGCCAGTTGTTGAGAGGAGGGGGCTCTAATGAAGATAAGAGTGCAGTGCACAGAGGTGAGAGGGTTGGACTGTACAAACATTCTTGTGTAGTCTCATCATTAATGGAGGCCACAAATCTGGAGTCCCATTGATCATTGAAAGGCAATGGCACCATGATGCAGATCACATTTGTCTCACCAGGGTGCCTGACATGCACAGTGACAGTGTGATCAAATGACCTGTTGTTGTTCTCCCTCAGATTCACCAGCAAACACTCAATTGCAGGACCCCAAAGAGCCACCCCTGACAGCAAAGGATCACTGGGCTTCAGATGCACCTACGTCACACCCACTTTCTGAACCAGGCACCAGCACAGATATCGGTGGGGGTTAGATCATCTGCTAGAATATTGGAGCACAGCAGTGAGGGCACTTCACACTCGCTTGAGGAGCAGGCGGAGGCAGAGAGTGCCCAGGGTGCCAGCACTGAGAGAACTGCTAGAGACTAGGATGATGCTAAGTCGATGGCAGATGATGAGCCTCTGGAGTCGTCTGTTAAGGTGGCGGATGCTGGATATCCAGTGAGATGTGTGGGAGGATCTGGTGGGGATCCATGAGGGTCTGCGTGCATGATCTCTGTTGTGGAGGAGTCCATGCAGAGCGTGAGCACTGCGTTGACGCTCATTGCCCAGCACACTGCCTCCTCCATTGAGAGAGTGGCGACTCTCATGGAGAGGCAGCTCCAGGAACAGAATCAGGCATTCATCGGGCTGCACTCGGACCTGCAACCCTCACACAGGCACTGACCTCAGTTGGTCAGTTCCATGTGGAAAATGGATGAGCCACCCAGTATCCCAGCTAGGTGCCTGTCCATCAATGGCGAGCAGGGAGGTCCAGAGCGACCTCACGTTGGCACATGGCCTGCTTGTCGTCTCTGCAGGCTCCTCTCAGGGCACTCTGGATGATGGCAGCAGCTTCTCCACCCATCTGCCTGTGACTATGGCCATTAACACCAGATATGGTAATCTTCATTTGTTGCGAGTGTCAAAATGATTTAAATTTTGTTTTTGTCTGAATGGCCTGAGTATGCTTCACCTTTTTGTTTGGTGCAGGGTATGCCAGTACCGCATGCTAGATATGAGTGGCTCTAAACTTTATTGAACAGGCATTGAGTGGACTTTGGGTTCAAATGAAAGTGTCACTTCAGATATCCTGGCTGGAGGCGGCAGCCCTGGAATGAGGTTGAAGCAGATCTTTGGCGGCTTAGCTGAAGGAACATTGGATCAAGGCATCTCTGCTGTCCCTGCCTCCCTGAAGGTTACCGAGGTCTGGCTCCATGCCCTCAGCGTTAACCTCACAGTGCTCCTCTTCTGACTCACCACTAGATTCATCCTCTGTGGTCTGTACAGCTGTGTTAATATTCTCTTCCTCCAGTGGGTCCCCCCTTGCTACTGCCAGATTGTGGAGAGCGCAGCATGTAGCCACTATCAGTGACACCCGCTTTGGGGGGTATTGTAGTGCCAGCCCTGAATGGTCCAGGCATCGAAAGTGCATCTTCAGCAGATTTTTGGTCCTCTCTATCACTGCCGTTGTGAAGGCATGACTCCTATTATAATGCCACTCTGCCTCTGTTCTTGAGTGAAGGAGAGGCATCAGAAGCGAACTTTTCAATGGATAGCCCTCATCACCAGCAGCCATCCACCCAGTCGGGTTGGAGAACTGAAGTGCCTCGGCACAGGTGTCCCAGGATGTAAGCGTCTTGGGAGCTGCCAGGGTACCTTGCACAGAATCTGCATCCTGTCATCACGCACCATCTACACGTTCATGGAGTGGAAGCCCTTCCTGTTGACAAAGGCACCTGGGTGACCCACTGGTGCCTTGATGGCCATGTGTGCAGTTGATTGCACCCTGCATGCGGGGGAACCCAGCAATCACTGCAAACCCTCTGGCTCACTCAGCCTGGCTGGCCTTGTCCGTACGGAAATGAATAAATGTCATTACCCGTCTGAACAGAGCTTCTGTCACCAGCTTGACGCAACTGTGGACAGCTGATTGGGAGACTCCACACAGATCCCCCACTGATCCCTGGAAAGAGCAGAGGCATAGAAGTTGAGGGCCACTGTGACCTTCAGAACCTCTGGCATGGGGTGTTGAGGTGTCCGCCTGCACAGTTGGAGGTGATCTCAAGCCCAATCATCTGACAAATGCAGATCATTGTCTCCCTGCAGAGGCAGAGCCTCCTTCGGCACTGCACCTCGTACATATTGAGGTAGGTGCATTGCCGCCTGAAACCCTGGCGGCAGGACAGTGGCATCTTCTGTGGCCCCTTTCGCCTTGGGCTACCTGCTGGCCCTGTGCCTGTCCTCCCACAGGTCCCTCCCCTGGAAGCTGCATTGGGACACTTGGCCTCCTCTCCCTTCTGCCCCTCTCTTCCTCCTCAGAAGAGGTGCCTCCAGCTGAAGGCACAATCCCCATTCCCAGGGTATGGGAAGGCTGTCTGATGTCTGGAAGGGTCCAAATGGTCAAAATCCTCCGGGGGCCTTGGAGACACCAATCAGTCCTGAAATGAAGCCTGGAAATGCTAAGAATGAAGCTCAGAACAGAGATGAAGCTGTCAAGTTCCAATAAGCAACCAACAGCAAACTATCTCCTAAATTCCTCACTACACACACTGGCAATGCTGCTGTCCCTTTTTATCACACCTTGGATGAGGTTTTGTTAAAAGTGGGCTGCCCATCTGCCCATTTTGCCTGTGCGATGAGCGCAAAATTGCACGGGAAACATAAAATTGAGAACAATTGCCTTTTTAATGGCTATAAGTGGCCTTTTAATTGGTGATGGGCACAGCTCTGACACATGCACGCCTACCGACCTGAAGATTGTTCGCGTGTGGGATGACGTTAGGATGCTCATCCGACATCATCTCACGCTATTTCACATCTGTTCGGGTCAGGCATGTGCCTGCCCATGAAGCGTAAAATTCTGCCCCATGAATACACTTGTTAATATATGAAGTTGTCATAAACATCTGGGCGCATTACCTGGATGAGCTGTTCAGAATGCTCTAAGTGTTTGACGATGGTGAGGTCGATATTTTCGTTTCCCGTGGTGAGTGGGAGAGGACTTCCAGCAACACTAGTGCCAACTCCTGTGTCTTCTGTTAATGCCTCACTGAGGTGACCTCTGGCATCTGGGTGTTCTGAGCTGTGGTTATTAAAAACAAACCCAATCAATTACACAAATCTTAGAAGTTTGAATAATGCTTGATATAATGTAAAACCACCACATTGAACAGAAAACTATATCAAAATATTGCACTCTGAAGAGTTTTGGGCTCTGAAGAAGAGTCATACGGACTCGAAACATTAACTCTGTTTCTCTCTCTACAGATGCTGCCAGACCTGTTGAGCTTTTCCAGCATTTTTTCATTTTATTTCACTCGAAAAGGAGTTTGCCATTGCCAAGTCCAAATTTTATCTACATCTGACCTGCTGGTTTCTCCATACTTTGGGCTCCTGTCCCTCCTTTGGCCCTGAATAGCCTTTCAAAGTTTCCTCTGTCCTATGCTATTTCATATCTCATCCCCCTTCCAAATTTCATTCTCTTTGGAAGTTGGCCTAACCAACAGCTACCATCCTCCATTTTGATGACTCTGCTTTTAGTTCCTCTTTATTTATTGACATTGGTGACCTCACTAGCTCCTCTGACTTCAAACAGAGTGCTCGCCACTTTGATATCCTCCTTTATGCTAAACATTTATTTTTCCATGATCAACTCTCACTGTCTGTAGAATCTATCCAGGGCTTGTGTATTGATCCTATACTGAGAAAACTCCACTAATTCCTGTTTATATCCTGACTGTAATAGTGGTTTGTTTGTACCACAGCATGCAACATGTTTGACAACTATATTTTCCTCCACCATCAATCTCCCATTATCCATCTCTCTGGCACTTTCCTCGTTTGCTCACTGTCCTATCAGTCTCAGCATAGTCAATAGATATCCTCCAATACTCAAACAATTCATATGCACAACCCCTCAGGAGTGTCCTGGAATGTCCTCAGGAATGTGTCCTGAGCTGTTCTCAGGAATGGCCTGAATTTCCTCCACCTTAATATCAACAAGGTCAAAGCTGTCCTATTCAGCTCCCACCAAAACCTCCAGAGACCTCTGGTGGCATCCAACAGCACACAACTTGGAACTAGCAACCTGTTTGACCCAGAATTATGTTTCTATCTTCCATATTCTATCCATTTTTATGATCAACTGTTTCCAGGTCTATAATATCACCTGTCCTCAATCTCGGATTGAAATCCTCTTCCATGTTTTTAACACTTTCAGGGTCAATGTCTCCACTGATCCCATCACAGACCTCCCATTTCCCGGCCTATTGATTGTTATTATAATTGCAATTGTGTCTGTCACTACTGCTGACTTGGATGGAGGCAGGGTCGGCTTGATTGGAATATTCTACAAACAAGCATTAAAAATGAATAAATACATTAAAATAAGATCTTCCGAAGAGACAAGAATACCTGATCTATCATTTCAAACATAAAAAGAACCATGCACTCTTTTTGCTTAATACATATTTGATTTTTTCGAAGGGGGTTTCATTGAGTATGGCAATTGTTTAAGTGCAAAGGTAGAGGAAATTTATTCTAGTATGTCAGTCATCACACAGGGTTTTTAAATAGATGATTATAGTCAGAGGGCTACCCATCAATTGAATATGACAAATAGAGCTGGGACTGACTTCATCTGTTCCTAGTTTTCACCCTAGATGGAGCTCTTGTTCCATGTGGCTTGTTTCAGAATGGAGGGAGATCAACATTCCCATTCACATCATACAGCAATTGTTGATTATATATTCTAGATTATAAAATTGAAAAGGCCTGTACTTTGGAAGACAAAGTTGTAAATAGGAAAACAAATAAAATGAATTCTATACCATTTCATCAGGAGTATGTTAAGGACAGTCAACCCACAGTTTTATAAATCCGGGAGAATAGAACTGTAAACAAAAACAAAAATTGCTGGAAAAACTCAGCAGATCTGACAGCATCTGTGGCAAGAAAGACAGGGTTAACGTTTTGAGTCCATATGATTCTTCTTCAGATGCTGTCAGACCTGCTGAGTTTTTCCAGCATTTTTTGTTTTTGTTTCAGATTTCCAGCATCTGCAGTATTTTGCCTTTAGCTATGGAATAGAATTGAAGCTTTTTTTATGAATGCTAAAGCTGACTCACAGTTGAGCTCCTTTGCTAATGGGACCAGTAAAGTATTTAACTTTGAGCATTAGCCAAGTATTCAGCACTTGTTATAAATATTCTAACTTGCTACTTTAATAACAGTGGTAATCTGAGCTGTAATACACCTTTAAGAGACTGTGAGCAGATTGACCACGTGACTGTAAGACCCAATAGCTGTGAAGTTACAGCTACGAGGTTAACGTTAGCAGGGTCTGGTTGGAGAAGCACACAACATGTTAATGATATGGTGTTTGTGTAAATAAATAGTATGTGCTTCATTTCATATCGGTCTCTGCATCTGCCGTATATTGCAATCAACTTGCCTGCCGACAGATAAGCATGCAATTGGTTCACGAGTAAAGCAACCCATAGTCAAAACATGACAATAATGCTGTTGCAAAAACAAAGTCTTTCAACATGGCACTGTGCAGTTAAACTGAGGCTCAATCTGCCTACTTGCATGGAGATAAAAGATCCCATGGAACTATTGGAAGAAGAGCAGGAGAGCTCTTTTTGTATCTTTGCCAACATTTATCCTTCAAGCAACAGCATCAAAACAGATTAACTGACCATTCATCTCAGTTATTTTTGTGGGACCTTTCTCTGTGACTGCACTTCAAAAGTAATTCAATGACTGCAAAGTACTTTAGGACATCCTGAAAGTCACCGAATAAATGTGGCTTCTTTCTTCCTTAGGTTATTTCCAACCTTCAAGTCACCTCCAGCTTTCCTCTTATTCAAATAGTATTCCTATGGGCAGCCACCAATTAATCAGTTGAACAATTCAGGCTACAAATTACATGATACCTGGTGGGCTTTAGAGACACAAACCTACCAAGCCCACTAATTATTCATTCTGTCCCTAGATAAAAACTTAAACATTATAATTAGATATTAAGTGGCTTTATCAGCTGGACTAATCAGAAAACAAGTAACCTAAGGTTGAATTAGATAGAAACTAAATTCAAGAGGCAAATAATAACTGAGAACTTCAGTACATTACATTAAATCTTGCAAGATTGGGCTCTGTGAGCAAAGCATTGCTGAATGGGAGGGTAAATTGAAAAAAACTGAGCACAAAGATCATTGTATCGGACTGGGGAGTCATTAGCACCATGAATTCGGCACACTAATATCCACACCAGACATTGTGATTTGCAATCCTATGAAAATGAAACTTTGAGCTTCACCTCAAAATCTACCCTATTATATAAATTATTATCCCAGACATAAAATTGCAAATATAACTGAATCTTCCTCCATTCAGTGGCTTATTGTGCAAATGTGTTAAGTAATGTTAAAGCTGTACAGACATCACTGAGAAAGGGTTTTGGGCTTTTCTGTCCTCCTTCAGTGACAACTGAATCTCTACTGCCAAGAACCTGTGTGGAAACTGGGCGGGGGATTATTAAAATGGAGAGGGACATTTAGCTGCTGGTGTGCTGCCCTAATTTCCCCCAACAGCAATTTTAAGTCATAGGCAGCAAGCCCACCCACACAAAACTGGTGGGGCTTTCCTTTAAATATGTAGATCAGGATACGGCTGCCATTTCAGCATTGGCCTGTGCAGCTAAGCAATGGCAGTTTTCTCATTAGTCTGAAAATAGCAAGGGGACTGATCAGTAGAAGATGATGTACTTCCAGGCGTTTACTTATTTCCCTTGGTGGCCCAGGAAAAGCAGGAGTGTTCCACTAGGTCCTGCAGGGAAACACAGGTCCTTCCTGCTTGGATTCCCCTGTGCACCCCCCCCCCCCCCCCCCCCCCCCACACCCCACACCCCCACCTTGACTCCCCACATCAAAAAATTGCTGACACCTCCGAATCTGTTGCTGTACATAAATTGTCTGCGGTCTTGTGGCCTCCAGGATACCTGATTTTAACTAACAGGCAGCCATTTCCCACCAATTTCCATCTGGATTTCACTCAGGAAGTTGGTCAGCAACGTGTTAATTGGGCCTAGCCATCAAAATTGGCTAGGCCTTCCAACTGCTGGGCTATTTTCCTGTCAGGGAGTTAAAATTATCTATAAAAATTATTCATAAACACCGTGATAAATAAAAACTGATCTCTCTAAAGTCACATCTTCCTTCTGCTGGTTGTGAAGGAGATTGGTATAATCATTGTCCTGAATTTTATCTCAACAAACTTACCAAATGTTTTTCTGAGCCTCGACATCAGAGCATTCGGAGTCAGCATCATTATCACCACCATCATCCTCATCAAAGTCTGAAGTGTTTAGGAAATCAAAGCTTTCTAAAGCACTTTCCACAGTGAGACTGAAACTGGATGATCTGCTTCTGTTTGTATTTGGTTTGCACTGCAAACAGAATGAATCAATGAAAATCATGAAATAAAAATATGACCAGGTTGACTAATGTAGAAGCCAAAGTGATTAACATTTTGTTTAGCAAAAACCAAGTAATGAAAATTGAGGCAAGAATTTAATTAACCAGGCCAACAAATTACTATAAATCTCCCAGAAAAGGGCAATCAAGGTTAAACAATTGGATTTGGTGCATTAAAGCAGAGGATGGCAGAGAGGGTTGACATGGGTGCCTGTCTGCAACTGACCAGGTAGCTGAACTCCGCTGAATCCTGAATCTCTCCAATCCATCATTGAGAAGCGCTGGTAAAGGCTGGGAGATTTGAAGGGACAGTCATCGCTGATCTATTCTTGCTGGTTCAAAGCAGTGACTTAGAAGCAGGTCATCTGTATTCTCTCTCAGCTATAATTGGTGCATAGCTTAAAGGAATCAGGAAAGGCTGGGGAAATGAACTCGGCATTGCTCTCAATAAATTCTATTGAGTGATTATATGCAGCAACGAAGACAGGAGTTTTGATAGATTTCCAATTCTCTTGATAGAAAAACTCTTTATAGTCTATATTGACAATACTTTATATTTATTACAAATGACAGAACTTTTAAGGTTTGGCGCAAATTGCTTTTGGCGACATCACTATATTAGATTAATATGCTTGCCATTGGCTTTCGTATAAGTTTTAATTTCTGACCTTAAGCTGTTGAGAATTGGATGTGAGGCTGGTGGGCCCAATTTTCATTAATACTGTTTTCTCCATTCATTAAAATCAATGCCGGAAGATTAGGATTGCTGTAAATTGGGTGTGGTGACCGATTTCCTGATTAGTGCACCCATCAAACACAATTCTGTGTCGGGAGCAGAAACTCAGAAAACCTACCGTTTGTGGGGCAATTTAGTCACTCTGCCCACATAACAACAGAGATTGCATTTCACAAATAATCTACGGGAAGAAGTGCTTCCTGACATCACCCCTGAATGACCTCCCTCTAATTTTAAGATTACACCCCTAACAGAGGAAATAGTTTCTCTCTATCTACTTTATGAATTCCTTTGTCTTAAACACCATTTTACATTACCTTTTAACCTTTTATACTCAAGGGAATACAAGCCTGTAGTCTGTGCAGCCTGTCCTCATATTTTAATCCTTTTAGCCCCAGTATCATTCTGGTGAAACTATTTTACAATCACTTCAGGGCCAGTATAACCTTTTTGAAATTTAATGTCCAAAACTGAATGCAGTGCTCCATATGGAATATAACTTGAGCTTTATATAACTGTAACAAAGCTTCGACCCCTTGAGATAATGGCCAACATTCCATCAGCCATTTTAATTTTTTGTACTTATCTACCAGCTTTTAGTGATTTCTGTGCTTTAATAATATGGGGCTGAGTTTCGCCATTGAGCTGGGAGGCTCAAGTCGGGAAATTTCCAAACTCAGCAGGCCTGCCTGCAGGCAATATTTTTGCTCCAGGAAGGTGGGAACTGATTGAGTCAGGCCCATCAACCCTAAAGGCAGGTGGGTTGGTTAAAAGGCCTGCCTTGTTTCTCTGGGAATTCTTTGCAGTTGTAGTAAAGGCTGTTGGGCCCGCTAGACCTCACTCCTCACACCCACTTAATGCTCCGCCCCCATCCACTCTCCATGCCACCTCCCTGTTTGTTTGGACAAGATGAAGAGATATGAATAAGGCAAAGCATTTGTTATTTTTAAATATACATTCACAGGATGTGAACATAGCTGGCTAAGCCAGCACTTATTGCTCATCCCTATTTGCCCTTGGGAAGGTGGTGGTGAGCTGCCTTCTTGAACCACTGCAGACCACGTGGTGTAGGTACACCCACAGTACTGTTAGGAAGGGAGTTCCAGAATTTTGACCCAGCGACAGTGAAGGAATGGCAATACATTTCCAAGTCAGGACGGTGTGTGACTTGACGGGGAACTTACAGGGGGTGATGTTCCCATGCATCTGCTGCCTTTGTCCTTCTAGACGATAAAGGTCATGGGTTTGGAAGGTGCTTTCAAAAGAGCCTTGGTGAGTTGCTGCAAGTCCATCTTGTGGATGATACACACTGCTGCCACTGTGCGTTGGTGGTAGATACAAACATACCAACAAAGAGCAAGAGTGGGTCATTCTTCCCCTTGAGCCTGCTCCTCCATTTAATAATATCATGGCTGATCTGATAGTAACCTAAAATCTGCATCCCACCTACCCCCGATAACCTATCACCCCCTTGCTTACTAAGAATCTATCCACCTCTCTCTTAAAATTACTCTGCTTCCACCGACTTTTCAGGAAGAGAGTTCCAAAGACTCACGACCCTCTGAGTGAAAAAATTTCACCTCATCTCTGTTTTAAATGGGTAACTCCTTATTTTTAACAGCGACCCCTAGTTCTAGATTTTTCCACAAGAGGAAACATTCTCTCCACCCTGTCAATACCCCTCAGGATCTTATATGTTACAATCATGCAGGCTGGAGTGAATGTTTAAGGTGGTGGATGGGATGCCAATCAAGTAGGCTGCCTTGTCCTGAATAGTGTCAAGCTTCTTGAGTGTTATTGGAGCTGCACTCATCCAGAGAAGTGGGGAATATTTCATCACACACCCAACTTGTGCCTTGTAGATGGTGGACAGGCTTTGGGGAGTCAGAGGTGAGTAACTCCCTGCAGGATTGCCAGCCTCTGATCTGCTCTTGTAACCACAGTATTTATATGGCTGGTCCAGTTCAGTTCTGGTCAATGGTAACCCTCAGGATATTAATAGTGGAGATTCAGTGATGGTAATGCCATTGACTATCAAGGGGCGATGGTTAGGTTGTCTCTTATTGGAGATGGTAATGGCCTGGCACATGTGTGGTGTGAATGTTAATGAACCTTTCATGGTGCTTTCTGATTAGCATTTTTATAGGGTTGTAAGAGTTTTTTCAAAGCAGAGTTTTGGATGGGTGTCTTTTAATAGCATTTCAAGGCTTGCCATTGTTATTATATGGCTCATTGAATCTATAGTGCATTCTGAGTGAGTGGGCTATGGAACTGGCATGGGAGGCATGGAGGGGCCACTGAGGGCATGGGGGCATGGAAAGAGTATGAGAGAGGCATGGAAAGGGCACAGGTGACATGTGGGGGTATGGGTAAGATCTTTCAAAAGGTTCCCAAATCCAGACTATGGTTCACAATCCCTCTGAGGGACCATGAACCATGTGTCCTCAACAGGCTGGCCAGACTCCATGAAAATTGAAAGGGGGAGCGGAGTATGAGATGCCTATCCCAGCAATATAACCGGCCAGATCGGGAGTACAGGGTTTGGGCTTGCCACCTGCATCCTTATACCGTGCTGGTGATAATTTCTGGCACTGGGAATGGGGCCAGGGATCCAGGAAATGTCCATCATTTTTAAAGGCCTTTGGAAGCAGCCCAATCTCCCGGAAATCCGGTCTTAAAACTCAGCTCTGCCACAGCTCCTCACTTCCCACCATTGAGAAATTATTCCGATCTATCTTTCTTTGGTCTAAAAGTGGATCACCTCACTCTTCCCCATGTTGAACACCATCAGCCAAGATTATGTCCCGTCACTTAATCTATCAAAGTCCCTTTGTAACTTTCTGCTTCCATCTACACTATTTACTGTTCCGCCTAACTAAGTGTCATCAGCAAACTTGGATATACAGCTCTCTATTACTTTACCAAGTCGTTTATAAATATAATGAAAAGCTGAAGCACCAGTTTAGATTCCTGGGGATACCACTAGTCACATCCTAACTAATAAATTTCCCATTATCTCCACTATCTGTTTCATGCCTCTTAAATAAATCCCCAGCCATGTTAATAGGTTGCTTCCAATCTGATGTGCTCTTATTTTTCTTAAGAGGCTCTTATGTGGGGCCTTATCAAATGCATTCTGGGAGTCCATATAAATAACTTCCAAAGACACTCCTTTATCTATTATGGTAGAAAAAATTCACACAGGTCCCTTAAACATGACTTATCCATTAGAAAACCATACCGCCTCTGATTAGTTCCTGTTTGCCTAAGTGCTCCATGCTCTTATATTCTAATAACTTCCCCACAACAAATGTTAGACTAATAGGCCTATAATTTTCCAGTTTATATACCTACCCTCTTTTAGTAATGGATTGGCATTGGCAATTTTCCAATCTAAGGGCACAATTCCTGAATCAAGAGATTTCTAGGAGATCTAACCTGTATTGAAATAGACTGACAAGGTAACATTGCTGGATGGAAGGATAAAAGGGGAACATTTTAACAAAGAGACCGTGTCGAATTGTAAATAATCTGAATGGTTCACATCGGATTAGTGGCACTTGTTATTTTCCAGTCATCTGGGATCAGGAGTGCCATCCTCACCTGATTCCCTGACCTAAGCTCATGTGGACTGAAATTCTATGTAGAGAGCTTTTTCTCTCATGGAGATTTTTATCACAATACCATTCTCCTAAAACAATAATAGTATGCCTATTACACATATTATTAATCAGTTGCAAGTAAAAATACTGACCTTTAACAGGTCCTCAAGTCGCATGGCTTCTTGGTCCAACTCTTGAAGTTCTTTATATTGCTCTTTGTGTGGCTCCAATGATAGAAGGAGACCCTGCAGAGCTTCCTCCAGGCTCACCCCTGAGGTTGACCTGGTTCCTCTATAATCATTGGATAGAAAAGCATCAAATTCCTGTCCATTTGGGGTCGGCAACATTTCTGTTGAGGTCAATCTCTTCACCAGTTGCTTGGTTAGATTGCCTTCATAAGCATCCAATTCAACAGGTTTTAGGTCAGACATCTCATCTGAATCTTGAAGGATTCCCACTGTGTCATTGGATTCTGAAAATATATCATTTTCTTGGCCTGATTCTTGTTGGTGGCATTCTATTTGCATGGGTGACAGGTCTCCAATATCTGATATCTCTTCTTCCTGGTCAGATTCAGGTGAATTTGGAACACCAGTTCGCTCTGTTTTGTTTGCTGATGTTGAGACATCATTTGCCTCAGTAGCTGAAATCTGAGATTCAGAGTCTTCATCTTGAGTATCAGGTGGAGTCACAGTGATTTCAGGATTGGAGTAGACTCGGCTAGTGGGTGTCAAACTGGGCAGGGTAATGCATGTGCCATTTGCAAGGTTACCATGGCTGAGTGAAATGGACTTCTCACTGGTTAAGTTCTCATTATCAAAGATGTCATCCTCAAGCTGTGAAGACTGGAATAAAAAATGTCTGCTTTAAAAATATGCGGACTGAAGCAATTTACAGAAAAGGACCACTTTTACAAATATCATGGCAGGTTTGGGAAACAATTGATCAAAATGGACCTAAAGATATCAAGAACTAGCACATAGCATAGCAGTCCAAAGGGTCAATGTCATAGGGGAATATCAGCTGGCAAGATCTCACCTCAACAATTGGTGGTGGTAACGGTGGAAAATTACATGATATAAACTGCAATAGTTTGGAGTAGTGGATATTCAAGTCTGCTTTATTTTTAATAATAGCCTTTAGACTGTTAGAGCTTCTGAGAGAAGCTATTATTTGAAATCAACTATTTTAAACCTTTACTGCAAAATAATTATGGTGTCAAATCGTGGTGAGTTCTCCTTTCTGTCACCATCATCTTTGATATCAGAACGATTGGCTGTTGCCTCAATTCTGCAAAATAAATATTACGAACAAAGTCAAGACAATAATCTTCCTAATATCTCTGCATTAGATGGACTCTGCTTACGTCAATACTAATGAAGAGAACAGGTGGTTGAGTTGATATTACCTGTTTTATACTATTGTCCAAGGTAAAAATTACTCCCTAGGACTTTTAAGGGGCTTCTAGAAAAGAATATAACAAATACAAAAAAGACTGAGGTCCATTTCAATAAGTTACAGTTTTGAGCTGCTCTTACAGGTAAGCACTGTCAGTACTTATTTTCCAATTTAGAACTAAGATGAAACCAAGAAGCAAGATGCAATTAACAGCAGACATTGCAAAAGTGCTGTATTTCAGCAGGCAATGAGTTTAGAAACTAGTGGAGACTTGTACAAATGGGCTACGAAGATGTTAAAATGTTTTTTTGTGATATTACTAGCAATCAAGTACTGGAAAACACCAACACTATCCACAATCAGCTTTTATACCAAGATGTTGAAGAAAATTCTATACAGTTTTATTTAGTAGTTAATTTACAAAGAAATCAATGAGATATTTTTTATAAGTTAAAAAAAATGTAATTTTACTTTTAAGTAAAATACCATAGCATTCTTAATCTCATTTTTTCTAGAACAAATTGAAAGAATTAAGCTACACCTATGGTTTATAATATTTAATGTCGAATACATTAAATTTTGGTGAAAAATATCTACATCTGCAGCATTTTCTTTCCAAAAAAATGAAGAGCAGTTTGATAAATATAAAAAAAGTCACCATCTACTTTTTGTGGGTGGAATTATCATCTCAAAGATTGGAGCTTCTGGTTAAGAGCTTCTGGAGTTAACTCTGCAATCAGAAGCCAAATGAGTGGCTGACCACTGTAGCTGGTAATGTTGGTGTTTAAACAGCCAAAGGTAGTTCAGATCAAACAATACAGATGTGACGTTATCATGCATGGTATACAGAGTGGAATCTGATATTGATGCCACAGTTACTGGAAAAGGAATATAGTCCCATTTCCTAAAAGTAATAAATTTAGAAGCATGCATTCCATCATTATTTGAGTACATTATGTAGCATAAATAATGAAATAAACAAACTTCTTTGATGCTTCTCAAATCAAAGCATGTAAAAGTACACACCAATCCCTCAAGGAATATACCTGAAGCTGATATCCATTAGAAATCAATGCCAGGGGTAGCCTACTAGCAGTACTAAGAGGTCCTGTAAACTTGTAGGCTCATTCTTATAATTGTCAACACAAATGTTTGCAGGTGGGACGCAAGGAACTTTGCTAGAGTCATTGTTACAACAAAGACCGGGCAGATAGATGGGGGTTAAGGATAAGGTTTATCCCTCAATCTGTTGTCTCAGTGCCCAGGCAATAGAGAGATCTATTTTTCATAACCAGAGATCAAGTCAATTTCAGCCAAAATTGGAAAGCAGTAAATTATAGATTAGATTTTATCTGAATTGCATCTGGGGAATGCCCTGTTTGTTGGTGTGAAGTAGGTGATAAAGGGCCGGAGGCCCATAATTCTAGATCTCCACCCCTGTTAATTATGTTAATTATGTAAAATGGGCTTTAACCACCCATCTCATCTCAATTTCTTGCAGGGTCCATCAGGCCATTAGAAGGAGTGTTCTTAAATAGCAGGGAGCAGCTCTTGTGCCTAATCCCCATCAGATTGAAGGATCTGAGGAGGGCAGACAACTAGGCCATAGATGTTAAAAAATCTAAATAGCACCTTTAGTGACCTTTGAGAGTCTACATGTCTTTCAGCTGCTTTTCTGCTCCAGAGCCTGAGACTAATCCCAGCATCAGGATTTCCATCCCTGAATTCAGGGTGCAGGTGTCTACCATGGTTTGGGTTTGTGGCCGGGCATATCAGACCCATGCTAAAGATATGATCTTTCAAATGCAAGTGGGTTCAGATGATATTAGGTGGGACAACTGAGTAGCGCCAAATGGGGGAGAACAGTTAGAACTTATCTGGAATCCAAAAGCCAGGTATATCCCAATACATTGTGACAGTTGGCTAATAAGGAAAATCTAAAATTCATATCTGAAAACAATTAGGCTTCCTAACAGCTACCATTGCTTACCACTGGTTTATTCATAAAGGAATTTGGTTATCCAGGAAGACTTTTTGCTTCTTCACACCAGCACAAGGGAATGGAATGACGCACACAGATCTGTAAGATCAGCAACTGCTGTAACAGGAACACACACACGCATGCGACTGGCAAAATCCCAATCACAGAAACAGATCACTCCCACAAAGGGGACTCACATAGAGCTCCAGCCTTTCCCTAGGCTGCAGCCTAAGAGATGGCAGGTCACTGAATGAGCGACTCCGTCGCAGTTTGTCAAAGAACGTGTCCCGAAGAGCATCTATGAATGACAGCCGTAGTCTGTCTGGTGATGGCTGCAGGCATTTCTTGGCACATCAAAATTCAAACAGTTAATGTGGTAAATGCTTAATGGAAGAACTGGAACGTTTTAAACAAAAACTATAGTCAGTTTACTGGGGGTATGCTCATTAAGGGAAGGACATGGCAGAAGGCAGAGATTAAATGAGTACAAATCACTTTTTAAAAACTTTGAGATGTAATTTAATGAGATTTACTGACACAAAGGCCATAATATCACAGTACTTTTCAAAGTTACTTCTTTGGCCGTAAAGTGTTTTGGGACATCCAAAACACTTTATAGATATTGTTTAAATTTAACCTCTGACTTTCTTTAACCTTAAACAAAATCTCATTAAATTATTGTATCATAATTTGGGATACCCTCTCTGTAAACATCCCAAATCTAGATTAGTTTTCCTCTCCAAAATCTGTAAATTTATCGCATTTTAAGTACCCGGCAATCCAGATTTGTATTAAATCAGCTCTAATTTGCCTCAACATTGTCAGTATCTGCTCCACGTGTAGAGTCTCATTCTGTGGGAGGTACAGAGGACATTCTATCCAATTAGCCTCAACCAAAACCTCTTCCCGTCAAAAATGAAAAATCAAAAAAAAAAGAAAATGAATTGGGTGCCCAATTCTCTGATTTGCACTCTTTTCATCCAGTGGGGTGAGAAATAGGTTAAAGCTGGATTAGGGTCTGGTCATGAGCCACTGTCCTCTAGAATCTGCATCAAAATTTTAAATATTTGTCTTTGGTGGTGGTGCTGGCTGGAATCTTCTGCCCTCTCTAGTGGTGTGTTTGGAGGTGAGGAGGAGGTAATTGGGCAAGAGCATCCCCCTGCCATCCCTCTTCCACAGCCTCTGGCCAGCCTTCCTGTCCCTCTGCTAATTGAGGCCCTTAAGTGGATAATTAAGTGGACAATTAGGGGGTTCATCAGCAAGGGCAGGGGGTTGGCCCTCAGTGATGGAGGGATGAGGACCTCTCTGCCCTTGCTGCTGACTGCCCCCACCCCCCCGCCCAAACATCAACGCTACCCCATGACCCCCCAACTCATGAAAGCCCTCCTGCCATTACTTGTAGCCTGGATTGCTCCATGATCCTGGCCCTCTGTGGTTGTTATTCCAGTAGCAGCCACCACCCCTCTAGTGGCACTGCTGAGCAAAAGAGCTATTGGCCTCTGATTAGCCACAGCTCTCGGTAAGTGCGGCCTCTACTCCTGGGGACCTGATTCCAGGGAAACGCCTGCTAATCAGCTCGTGATTCAGCAGACTTTCCCCAAAGGAGGCAACACGGATCTCCAGTTGGTTCTCCAGCCAGCACGCGAGACACCCATCACCTCCACCAAGATTCCACCTGCTGAATTGATGATACTGCATAGACTACCTGCTGTACACCCTGCCTGATATTCAGTTCCATTGATATCAATGTTACTAAATATGGGATGAGCAGTATAACAGGCAGCTGAATTGACCCATTTAGCTTTTGTTTCTGCTCAAGAAGAATCTCTATACTGATGTGTCTCCTCTAAGAATTCTCACAGCTGCATAAGCCTAATGTCCTATGGTGCCCATTCGCCACCAAATTTCCGCCTGCCACTTCCGACTGTCAGTGACTCCACACCAAATCCCAGTGACCTAACCATTTAATAATGGGGGCAGCTGCCCATTACCATAACACTGCAGGGCCAGTTGACACAAAGGCAAATTGGATGGAATAGAACCTCGGAGTAGCAGTATGCTCCATGAAGGGGAGACTGCTCAGGTATTAGAAAAGGTTATGCAGTGTCAGTTGTTTTCCTTCACCTTCACGATATCTGGCTTCTTTGGCAAAGGCAGTCAATCCTTCTGGATGGATTACCATTTGCCTTTTCAACCTTGCATCCCACTGTGGCCCCACAAGGGAACATATGCACCTGCCAATTTTAGATCCTAGGTTCTGCTGAATCTAGCTAGGCGCTTCTGGCAGAATCCCTGTGAAAATCCAAAGATTAACCCATTACAAGAATCCTGCTGCCCCACCCACCCCAAAAGCAATTTTCTGGATAGCTTTAAAGAGGTGGACAATCAGCAGATTTTGATTTCACCCAAATGCTACCCCGCTAGAATTACCCCAAAGTTATATAAAAATGCTCAGTCAGTTTCTTAACAATAATATTCAGAATGCCTGTAGTCTCAGTTAGTTCAAAGCTTCCTGGTCCAGCTATTTACAAGAAGCCTTCAGCTCATACACAATGAAGCTGAAAGAAACCTTAATATTTTAATATTAATTATTCAGATATTCAGAGTTATCAATTTAATCATACAAACATAAAATAAACAGCAAAAGGTCAATTAAAAATGGAACAATTCTATTTGGCCTGCCTTCCCTTTTTTCCATTGTTTCTCCACCTTCTATTTTCATTCTACTGACTCTATTTGTAACTAACATACATAAATCGGCTTTTCTTCTTCGGAAAAAGTCTTCAGCCAGTCGAGTTCTAGATGTGACTATTTTGACATTAATCTTGATTTTTTAAGCACCAAATTCAGAAACATTAGCTCTGGAAATGCAGGAGCGGGTTTCACAAATGAGTGTCCTGGCGCAACGGGAACTCACATTGGTAATATGGGCACAGAGATCATGCAGTTATCCACACAATATTCCATCCATTACAATTAGCGCACAGAAAATCTACTCTGGACCTCATCTCAAGTTAAATCAGACAATTCAGCAACATAAATTGTATCTACCATGATGAGGGATGTCAATGTTAGGAAGCAGAACACTTCCTGTCTCCTTCACCTTTAGTTGCCTACATCAGAGATAATGTTTAGATCCACAAGAAACCTTCCTCTACTCAGCTTCATCCACAGGAAACCAGTTCCTGTTGCGCTATTGTGACAGTTCTACATTCCACATCAGTCATGCCTTTCTAGTGAGACAAGTAAAGGAGTTATGCCCACCATTATTCTATAAACCGAGTTGGGACCTATGATATCAAATTGAACCCTTACAGTCAGCAGATGGCAGAAAAAAATCAACCCATCAGTCTGCACGGATTTTAACTTAGGGCCTGAAAAGACAGTTCTCCAAGTCACTTGACTACTCCATCTTTATTGTGGACAATTATAGTATCGCAATAATAGGACATCAGAAACATCACAAGCTACATTCTAGTATCCCTACTTAATTTTACAATATCTTTGCATTAAGACACTAAGTACAAAGAAATGGAATAAAAGAAGAGTTCAAATCTACAAAAAAGCAACGTGCTCTATTGAAACTTTGAACTCATCTATTGCTTACTATGGAACGTGTATAATATTTTATCTAACTTTGTACAGGCTTCATGATGGAGCACTTACAAAGAAGGAGAAGTCTTCAAAGGTGGGTGTTTCTGGGGTGCTTTGGCTGTATATGGAACATCGTCTTTGTACACAGGTGGCTTTGTTCAGATTGCCTGTGGATGGAGTCAGGTCTTCCTTGTCAAATGGACTATAGTTAAAACATGAAAATAATAATTAACATTCCAAACTTCTCACCTTTTATATTACCATTTAACAAAAATATCCTATCGTGTTAGTATTTTTTCATGATATGTTGTCATATAATAAAAACATTACTTTGAAATATTTCTTTACACTGATAAAAAACAATAACTGTCATCGAATAGAGGCAATGACACCAGTGACCCAGCAACACCACTGCCATCAATGGACATGAAGAGCATTGCAGCAGTTAATTAATCCACTTGACCACTCCATCTTTATTGTGGACAATTATAGTATCGCAATAATAGGACATCAGAAATATCCCAAGCTACAAGTAACACTTACTACCAGATGACCTCAAGATTTAGTTTAACAGTTCCAAGGTCATTGATGTCAACCGCAACCATTTGAGGTCTGGCTGTGAACAAGTCCTTAGTTTCACATGTTACGCTGCCAACCAAGAGATGAGTAGTCAGTCCCTTCAACTCTGACACCTGAAAATTACAGAAAGAGAGAGAAATAATGTCAGTTCATGGCATTACTTACAGTTAAAAGACTTCCATCAAAATATTGGCTAATAACTATATCGCCTTTGCTAGTAACTCGATAGTCTGTTTTCTAAGTAAGTTTCTTTTCTTGATATGTCACATACTCAACATTTTCTACTCTATTTTCACCATGTAGGGCCTTTCCTGGGGTTGGTGAGTCTGCAGCCAAGCAGCAGGGTGGGTGTGTGATGGTCCCAGGCCCCAGCCAGTCTCTAGGAGTCTGAAGCAGCAACTCAGAAAGAATCCTTGGTCTAAATTTACCCTATCACCTGCTAGATAACATCAGCTCCTGCCAGTCATTTGTCGGTGTAGCACAGTTTACATTACAAACCACTTGGTGAAGGGAGGTCCAACTAGCAGTTTCCACTCATTAGCATCATAGGTTGGTGTTTCAATGTATTATCACCATGACACCTTCAGCAGTTTAAATTTTTAATATCTGCATGAAAGTTTTCAGAAGAAATTTAAATATTTGATGAATCCTAACACGAGACTGTATAATGCCTATATTTATCTTGCAGTTTCTCACAAGCTTTCTGACACAACAAAGCTACTTTTAAAGTGCTGTTTAGGCAAAGAGAGCTACCATTCTGCAACATTAACATCCTACAGATATCAGTGAGAGAACTAACCAATAAATCTGCTGTGGGCGGTCATGGTTGAGAGAGGAATTTGACTAGGACACTAGTTAAACTCTCCACTCTTTCTTAAGTACAGTAAGGTCATAAGATCTTCAATGTCCAACTGAACTGGCAGGCTGGGTCTCAGTTTAATGATTCCTTTGAAGGACAGCAGCACCAATAATGCAATTGTTCGATGCAACATGAGACCTGTGAGTGCTCAAGCCTGCAACCTTTTCAGCCAGAGGAAAAATGGAGCCAAGGGAAAACCTACTGAATGCATAAGCCAAGAAAATATATTGGATACTGGGAACTTAAAAGAGTTCATGTTGAATTGACTGAGAACAACCTGATGTGAAACAGAGATGTCTGTGAAGGAATTCTGCACTGACACCACATAAATTTGGAAGCTTAAAAGTCAATTACTTCAGCTATAGAATTGACTGCTCGGTTTTTGCAGCAGGCTGATAAGACCAGACAGCCTGTGGAAAGTAATAATTTAGCTGCTGGACCTACTCCCAATGTCAACAGTAAGTTTGTCTTTTGGAATCACCGAATATTGCAGCACAGAAAGAGCTGGTGTTGATTCTCCAAAAGCACTATCACTTAGTCCCATTCCCATAATTTTTCCCTTTTAAATTCTTTGTCAAATATTATTCGTTTTCCTTTTTAAGAACAAATGTGGATTCTGCTTTCATCATCTGGTAGAAAGTGGCAATGGAATATTCATCCATTTCTTTGTCTAATCTCAGCATTGCTTCAAATGAAGGGAAGCTTGTGGAGAAATATTGGCTTGAAAGAGGAGAAAAGGAGGAGGGTATTTATTGAACTTTGGAGCAGATGGTGGGTTAGTGAACAAAATGTACAGGAAGTTTTTGAAGTGTCACCGTGGTCAGAAAGTTACATCAAACTATACTCCCCATGTAGGTTGCAAAGCACAGAAGCTAAAACACTTCTGGCATTTCTCTGTTCATGTGGAGTCACTTTGTTTGTCTGCAGTAGCTTTCTTAGAAAGAGAAAACATAGCTCAAACAAAAGAATGCTGGAAGCACTCAGTCGATATCTGTGACAAAAAATGTTAATGTTTTGGACATAGTGAAGTCTTCATCAGAAAATTGAGATATTACCATGAACAACTTAGAAGAAGGGATAAAGTAAGGCAAAGGGGTACAGGAAGTGGGAAAAAGGGGACCATGTACACAAGAAGCGAAACATAAATGATTGTTAAATTGATTGGGTGATAAGCAGGAGATGGTTGACTAATGAAGTCATAAACCAAAGGAGGTGTGATGATCAAAATTAGATAAATAAAAGCCATATCCAAGAACCACTATGAAATCTTGAAGCAGATTAGTGAAAATGGAGAAAGGGGTATGAAAACCTGAAGAAGCAAAGTAGACCCAGTAGAATAGTAGACTGGTGGAAGAAAAATGTGGGTGAACATCAAATCAACTCCAAGGGTCTACCTGGTTGTTATCACTTAGGGCAAACCCATCCCCAACCCATGGAGCATTCTGGTTAAGGTCAGGCCATGGCTGAAACATTACCATTTTCCTTTCATTACAGATACTGCCTGATTTTAGCTGAGTTGAGAAAATGTGACCATCTCTATGTGTACCACTGGAGAGGTGGTTATAAAACTGTTCATTAAACTACAACAGATCTAACTTTTATACATACACTGAAATCAGATCTCACATTATCAGTTATCATGTGATCAAATGACATCTGATCAAATCTCCAGGACTTCCATCCAACCAGTGATGGTCATCCTTGAATGCAGTTCTCAACATGCAATCTGATTGAATAAAGCACTAATTTGTGAGAGTCATCCCTATAACTATGAGTGTCTGCTTCAAGTACCTTAATTGAGAAGAATTCATTAATCAGAGGTACGAAAACCATCTCCTCTCCGTCCCAGCTCTGTCGGTCATTTGCTTCTATTTTGCCTTTTAATTTCCACCTTTGACGGCCAAATCGCATAAAGATCTTGTTGAAGACAAAACAAACCAGTTAGTTGTATTTTACATATGAACATTTCTAATTTCATTTCAAAACCCATAACTTCTCATTCTGTTCTCCCCATTCAAACTTTACTGGTGCTCCATTAGCTGGAATGGTCGCCGGGAACAGCACTGTCACTCAGATATCCCGAGCTACAAGGGACATGGAAATCAGAAAATGTGTTGCAAAACAGAAAGGGGGAAATAAAGGGTCAAGTGCCCTTTTTTAAAAAAATCTTATTACCTATTATCACCTCACTGAGGGTCAATATGGCCTTGCAGTACAAGGACCAAAATGTCCTGTCCCACTTACCTCATATTGATCTCCTGGACAAAGGCGTGCAAAACCGGCTAAACCTGTCAAATGAAAATTACATCAAGATCAAGTTAGAGTTTCAAGTTTGACTAGAAGTTACTCAAAGCCTTACCTTCTTAGCTACTGGATGTAAGGCTTTAAAGCTTTCAATTTGCATATAAATTCTATTTTATAAACATTTAAAAGGAAATTTATTGGATTCCTGCTATGGTGGGAGCCCTTGCTCACAAAGAATATATATTGGAAATTTAAGCTTGCACTTAACACAGTTTTGGTCAGAAAATCAGGGGTGCCCAAAGATCTGAGACATGCTCTTGGTAGGGCAAAGCTCACGACTGACAGTGAAAAATTGGAAGATTATACCTTTTAGTTTGATTTTTTTTATTGAAAAGAAGTGCCAGAGTCCATTTGATGTTACTGTGAGCTCCAACAGTCGTGTCCTGGTAGAAATATGTGTTGATAATTTTATCACGTAGGGTGCAATTTTACAGCCCCGTCATGGTGGGGGAGGGGCTGGAAAATGCTGCGAGCTGTTCAAAACTCCATCAGCTTTGGAACCAGAAAATCCCACCGGTGAAAGGGGCGGTAAAATTCTGCCCGTAGTTGCTGAATCCTGTTACATCCAGCGCTGACAGCACAAAAATAATAGTAGGTTCCCCTCTTTTGCACTTTGGCATTAAATAATCACTGAGGTGGAGAGGAGAATTGGGTGGACAAGATTGCATCTTCATAATGGCGCCCATTCCTCCACATATGCCACTTGGGTGATTGCCAAATGCTCCAGCACCAAAGAGAAAAAGACACCCCATTAAATCTGTATGGAAAATGTCATGCTTTAATTAACAAGTGTATTATTGTGTAGTCACTCAGGCTGTTTCATATGTACATGTGGTATCCACCAGCAATATTCTGTCTTGTTATTGCATTGCATATTACCATTCCCTAATTTAAAAAACCAAACAGTATGTATTCATTTTCATGACTTCAGGATGTCCCAAAATACTTTCCAGCTAATGAAAGTTATTTTAAAAGGTAGTCATTGTTGTAACATATGGAACACGCAACTCATTTGCACTCAGCAAGTGATCATAATCAGCAAAGAGATAGTGACCAGATATCTATTTATTGATGCTGGTTGAGGGATAAATATTGACCAGGACACTGGAAGAACTACCCTTCCCTTCTTTGAATAATGCCATGGGATCTTTTACATCCGCTTGGGAGGACAGACTGGGCTTCAGTTTAAAGTCTCAATCAAAAGGCAATGCCTCCAACGCAACACTGAAATGTTGCCTTGCAGTGGGACTTGAACCCACAATCTTGTGACTCAGAGGCGAGAGTGGCTGAGTTCATATTTCACTCAACATTCCCACTATGGAACTATATTTCTTTGTTAGAAATTAAATGTTCCTAAAAATGCTGCCGGCATTTACAAGCCACCAAGGGAATGGCAAGTGCATATGTGTTTCTCAAACAGACAATTTGTCTTCAGGATGAACCTGTTACTACAAACATTTTTAAAAATGATGCTGTAATCACTTCTGGGGCAGTTAAACAACTAAGTAATTAGCAGAAAAAGACAGAAAGCTGTTGAGTGATTGCTATCCAATGACTCCTGCTGGAAGATGTAGGTGTATGGCTGGTGAACCATGAAGCTGAACTACACGCTGACAATAACGGCCAGTGCATGATGAACAGTTATATTACAAAAGTGACTACACTTCAGAAGTACTTCACTGGCTATAAAACACTTTTAGATGCCCTGACTTTCAGAAAGATGCTTCTTGAATGCAAGTCTTTCTTCCTTTCTACATGGACTAGATTTACTAGTCTTCTGGACCTGTACCCCCAGCAAGAATTCCTCCCAGTTGGCATCCCAATGAGTGCAATCTTTGAAGAGTTAAAGGAATAACTGTTAGTCAAAGGCATACACAGGCATCAGCACACTGCCGCCTTCGGTGTGAGGATGGTGGGGAGAGGGTGGAGGGGTTGTGGAATGTAGGGAAAGGGCTGACAGAAATCTCAGCAAACCAGCCCTGTTTAGAAACTCTCAGTGAAATCTGCTGCGATCTAGCTTGTTAAAGTATACTATCTCAAAATAAATATTTTGACTGTCAGGTAAATATCAATATTATACAATTTTCCATAAATGAAAGCTCTCTCTCTAAAACATATATATATCTTATATATATCATTGGTTGACAATACAGAGGTGATTTTGTGAGACTGCTATTGACAGGGGTGCATATCTGAAATTCAAGCATGTAATTTTCTAATTTAGACTGAAAGACATGGGTATTATGCACTCAAGTTTGTAATAGGCTGCAGCTCCTAATAGGCAGATACCACATCCTGCACCCCCCGACCCCCCACCCACGCATCCCTCCAATGAATAATGCCAACTCATAAAATTATACCCTCGTCCGTCAGGCAATATATTAAAAAGATAAAAGATTTGTGGCTTTTATTCTGTTAACACTTACCTTTCATCTTAATGTGAAATTCTCCCAGCAGGTTTCCAATCTCTCCCTCCAGTGAGCACAATGCCTGAGGGTGAAAGGAGTTACCATCATTATAAGGCACACACAGAGCAACAGATTAGACCCAATAATATCAAGGTGAACAATATAGAATAGCTTGTGCAATGTGGAAGATCCAACAGAGATGTGCTCATATTGTTTAATGAAATGCTTTATCTTGGACACTCACTGCAAAATCAGCTGCTCTCTCTCCTACCCAAATAAACTAATTCTTGCCTCACGTCAAAGATAAGCAAATCATTAAACATGCACCTGTTTTTTCACTAGTTGGGTGAAAAATACTATAGCAAGGAGTGGTTATTTACAATTTCCACTTCTAATGGTGTGTGAAAAGCACATGGTATCATGCTGTGCAGAATAAACTGTGGACTGTTTCCAATCAGAATTTAAGTGGCAACCCTGTCTGGATCCAGAATTTAGATAAAAACAGAAAGTGCTGGAAATACCCAGCAGGTCTGACAGCATCTGTGAAGAGAGAAACAGAGTTAACGCTTTGACTCCAATATGACTTCTTCAGAGCAGAACTCCAAGTGTTTAAATGTTAGGTCAGTCACCCCAAAAGTAATTGGCTGTGGATCCTTACAGCTGAGATGCTTTTGGATATTGAGCCTCAGACCTGGAATGTATTCCCAAATCAATGGCCGGCCTTTGACGTGACTTTTTTTAACAATGACAACTTGACAATGATCAAAGAGATTTATTTGTAATATAAATAATGATTTCAATGCAACTATTTCCAATAACACGTAGAAAAAAATCTGATTCTTAAATATGAAGGCCAAATTTGCATGGGTACATAGTGTATCTAGGAATTATCCATTTGCATTGACTTATTGCTATGGTTCTACTTAATGGTCATTGTACTAATACAGTCTGTCTTCCTAATGGCTTCTTTAAGAGTTGGAATATTTTTCTGGAGAATGTTGATTTTGCAAAAGATTTTTTTGTCACAGAGTCTCTGAAGTACAAAGTGTAAGAGTTTTGAGCACTGCAGTGGAATGACTAAGGAGAGGTCAACCATGCAAAGGTAGCCTTGCAAGATTATTCACATGTCTTAGCTTTTGTATGGTGCTACTATACATTCTGAGCAGACTTCCATATAGCTGGCAATCCTCTACCCCTTCAGGAGTCCTGCATCAATCGTTTGTAACTCTTGCCTTTCCTGTATGCAAGCATTCTGTAGTGCAAATTATTTTCCCTCCTTTCATCTTACCTCCTTTGTATTTAACTCATTCTCTCCTAGGTTCTCAAAACAATGTAACTCCTTACTTCTTTCAGTCTCCATTTCTTCCTACAATCCACAGGTTTTTTAAACCCAGATTAATCATTACAATTATTAACTGCCAAGTCCTGATCCATCAATTCAGAAGTATTGATGAAGCCAAATGAATTCACTCCACTATTATCAGTTCTGACCTAGCCTGTCCACTT
Source organism: Carcharodon carcharias (assembly GCF_017639515.1). Taxonomy (NCBI): domain Eukaryota; kingdom Metazoa; phylum Chordata; class Chondrichthyes; order Lamniformes; family Lamnidae; genus Carcharodon; species Carcharodon carcharias. Next base: position 185,681,017 of record NC_054469.1, read on the forward strand.
TAATCATCTGTTCTTTAATCATCTTCTATGACAAGTCAGTCTTGGCAATATCCATCCAACACTTACTTGGTGTTAATTGGTTTCTTGTTCCATGTACGTATGAAATATACACTAGCTGCTTCCATTTTTGAAACGTGCCCACACCACTGCAGTCGACTTTCTTGGACTTTTAAAAAAGTATTAGTTCTTGTCCAGATCATGTTCTTAAAATATAATTCTTGATTTTTTTGTATGCTTGATGCTCCCAATATTCCTCTCAATGAACTCATCTCTGCTATTAGTATTTTCTCATGAGTTCTTATGTAACACAGGTTTACATAGCAACTAGATAAGGCCAGCCAGCCCCTTGAGCCTGTTCTGCCTTGCAGATAAACCAAGGCTGGCTTGTATCCTAACCCCACCTACATTCCTTGGTTCCATAACTCTTATTAACTTTGTCTAATTAAAAATGTAGCTAACTCAATTCTGAACTTTACAACCGACCTAGCCTCAATAATTTTCCATCATCTGGATCCATGTAATAATATGGGGATAGCCATCACTTCATAAACTCATATCTTTGTTTCTACTGAACTAGCTTTGGTCTTCTCCATCCTGCTTAATCTACAGCACAAGCGCATCCAATTTTTCTTTTTTCCAAAACTCCCATCCTGTGACATTAACCCACCAAAGCATACAAACTTTCCCACCTGTTCAACTACATCCTCTCCAATTGTAATATATACATAGTCTTGATGATTCCCAAATGACATGACCTTTCTCTTTATGTAAATCAAAAATTCTACACTCCACGTACACCTTATCTGTTATTCTCGGCAAATCTGTTTTATGTGTAGCTTTAAGGACAATGGCATCAGTAAATCTGAGATTGTTTAAAATCTTGTCACATACGGAAACTCCTCCAATATTATCTTTTGGTACCAGATGCTTCGCCACTTCCAGTACCGAATTAAATAAATCAAGAGACATAGTACATCGCTGTTTAACCTCAACTGTTGATCTAAGCCATTCTGTCAGTTTGCTATCCACAGCAACAGCATCGAGGGACATACTAAAAGTATTTTCTATCAATCTGGTGAATTTCTCTTTAAGACATGTCATATCCCTTCTCGCCATGTCAAAGATCTGCTTACAATGCATGGAGTTGTAACAATGAGTGTCATGATCTATAAATTTCTCTGAAATCTATCTTATCACAAACAGTTGATTATCATACTTCATCCTGGCCTGAAAAAAAAAAGCTTCTATGTATTTTTAAATTTTCTACTGCAATTTCTCAGTAAATCTTTTTCCGGTTATACTCAGTAAGCATTAGTTCCCCTCCTTCATTTTTATGGATAGGGTCCTGCACAACAAACCTTGTCCTTATTTTCTCAGTAATAACATCTCTCCCCATTAGAAGGTATTGACATAAATCTTATGAATTAAAGTTAATGGCACCATGCTACTGGCAACAGCAGTGTTTCTGTACAGAGGCCAGTGTGCCTACTTCTCAATTCATTAACAATAGCACTTACACTATCAAGTCAAGGACGACTTATGTTTATATAGCACTTTTAACATAGAAGATACTCCCGAGCCATTTCAGAGAAACATAAGGAAAAGAGACGCTGAGCCACTAAAGGAGGGATGATCAAAGGCTTGGTGAAAGAGATAGGTTTTGAGGAGAACCTTAAGGGAGAAGATGGAGAAGCAGAAGGGTTAAGGAGAGAATTCCAGAGGGTTGGACCTGAAAGTTTCTAGTAACTGGCACTTCTATGGCCAGAAATTTACGTGCCACGATTGGATCGCGGCTGACCATAACTAGTGCAAAATCGTGCGAGAAAATCTTGGGCAAGTGTCCCGATGTCTTAGTGACATTGCGCAATATCACAGTCGGTAGGAGTTAGAAGCGCGCCTGCTGAAAATCAAAGTTCCAATTAAGCCAATTAAAGCCCCAATCAACTGGGATTTTGAGTGGCCCGTGCGCTTTTATGCTTTTTGCACGGGCCAATTGACCAGGCAGCCTTCACGTTTTTGCATCATTCATAATCCAGGGCAGAATAAAATGCCCAGAAGATGTTTGAAGGTTGAGGAGTTATGAGTACTGCTGTCAGTTGTTTGAAGCTGCATTAGAGATAGCTTGTGGCATTTTTTGTGTGCAAGTATTGTTTGAACAATACTGCAGCTCCCTGAGAAAATTCTCCCCTCAAGTGTCAGACTGCAGGATCACCCACCCTTACTGACTTAAAACAGCAACCCATCAGTTATGCCTCTGCTTTGTGCAACATTAAACAGAATTACTCTTGTTCAATCTGTTTTGTATTCTCTGCTAACTGGTTCTGCTAGAATGTAGTATTTTCTTCAGTACTGCTGCAGTTCCATGAGCTGATGCCATTAAAGACTGTACCTCTGTGTTTTCTTTGTAGCTTCTGTTTATTTCTGCTAGGCTTTCCCGAGCACCTTTAGTGGAAGGCGACATTGCAAAGGCCTGTTTCATTTTGGAAGCTCCATCTCGAAGCCTTTTCTGGATGCAAAATGTCTCGTACAATTCATCTACCTGTAAGGGCAACATGCAAAAAAAGTAGTGTTAATCAACTGCGTGCTTCATGAACTGTCAATTTTTTTCAAATTGCCAGGAGAGTGTTGCCTTAATCAGTTTGCTGTAAATATTGAAGAGGGATTTAAAGAGCAGAACAGTGCTCAGAACATCCTTCTACATGCATTCAAGAGATATCAGAATGTTAAAAGGAAAAACATAAGGATCATACTCAGAATCATAGAATTTTAGTATCAGAGATGGAGGCCATTTGGACCATCATGACTGTTCCAGTGTTTCGTCCATGGCCGGAATCACAGGTGCAGTGCTCATTCTTTCAGTCCATTCATTTTAGTGGATAGAAAATCATGAGCACTGCACCCATGATCTCCCAACATTTACAGCTGGGACACTTTGCCAGTCATACAAACACAAAAATACTGTTATTTGGAGTAATAGTGGTTTAGAAAACAATTATTTCTACGTAACAAGCATTAACATGTTGTGTTCTCTCTCACTTTAATGTGTTTATTCTGAGTCAAACTTTCAGAATTGAATTTCTAGAAGAGGAAATAGGATGTTGAATTCTGTGCTTGTGAAGTAAGTTGTCAGTGGAGCATTCCATCTTATGTTTGCTGCCGACTACTGCTGTTTTCATGTGCTACGCACCAAATTCAGAGCCCTCACTACAGCATTCTCGTGGATTATACCATGTCAGGGGCTTCCCTATTTGCAAAGGCTGGTTTTCTACACAAATCAAATTTTGCTGCACAGCAATTCTTTAAAAACCTTCAAGATGATGACACATTTGCAATGACTGGAAGTCAAATGAATCATCTTGGTGTTTAAATGACCGCAGGTATTGTGTAAAGCCACATGTTAGCCCAATGGACTAGGAAATCAAACAGGAAAATGAAAGAAAGTGGAAGTCAATTTGGTCCTCCTCTAAAGCATTATTTTGCAGCATGGTTATTACAAAATAGATTTTTTTTTAACAAGTTTTTAAACAAACTTGAGCACAAACTTGAGCTGACACATAGTGCAGCACTGAGCAAGTGCTGAACTGACAGAAGTGCTGGCTTTACAAAGTTTGTAGAGGGTACAAAACTTGGCAACTTACTAGATAGTGATGAGGATAGTTGTAGACTTCAGGATGACATAAGTAGGATAGTGAAAAAGATAGAAGCATGGCAGATATATTTCAAAGCCATGAAGTGTGAAGCGATACGCTTTAGCAGGACGATCATGGAAAAACAGTAGACTACATATCGGGTGATATTGAAAACTGGGGACGAGCAGAAATCTTGGGCCTGAATTTTTCCTGCATCAGGCAGGTTCAGCGGGAGCAGACAGGGACGGTCGCAACACCATCCGCAATCAGCTCTGCACCGCCATTTTACATGGGTGCGTCAATTAAGGCCTGTCTAGTGTAATACGTGAGCAGTAGCACTGAGCGCTACCCGTGCAGGCAGGGAGAGGAGGGAGAGTCGGGCTTTTTCATTTCGCCTGCCTGCCAACCATAAGGTTGGATAGGCAGCGTAAATTTGTCATTAATTACTTCATTAATAAGACTATCAATTATCAGCGGGTGCGCAGCCAACTCCGACACGCACCCGCCAAATGAAACATTGTGATGACATCGGGACGCATGCCCGACGTCATTGTGCATCATTTTACGCGCCAGTGTGTCAGGCCCACCCCTGCACACTGAATGTAAAATCCTGGCCTTGGTATCAATATGTACACATCTTTAAATGTGGCAGCGCAAATTGATAATGTTATTAAAAAACAGCATACGGCCTTTCTGGATTTATAAATCAAGGAATGGAATATAAAAGTAACAAAATCATGCTAGAACATTAAAACATTGTTTAGACCTCATCTGGGCTATTCCCTGCTACTCTGCCTTGAAATTTTCAGCCTCCTGAGATCTGTAGCAAAGTTGTGGCTGATTTGATTTACCTAAAAGATCAAAGTGCTTTGATTCCTTAATTGAGCTATGTATTTGATATGAACATGTATCATATTTTTTTAAAGGCCAACACACGTGTGTGGTGGTTATGTGATCTGGGACTTATGACACATGGGTTCTCCAGAACGTCTGCTATAACATCATCAGACAACTGGAGAAATGGAATAAATCCACTGCATTTATCACAACAATCTTTACATTGTTAATTACACATTTGTTCAAAGTGCTTTAGCAGTTGTCCATGTTGCCATTTGTTTTAGCTTAGCCTTATAATAAGAAAATGTTGCTGGGTCAAAATCCTGGAACTCCCTTCCTAACAGCACTGTGGGGTGTACCAACACCACATGGACTGCAGCGGTTCAAGAAGGTGGATCCCCGCCACCTTCTCGAGGGTAATTAAGGATTGGCAATATTTGCTGGCCTAGCTGATGATGCCCACATCCCGTTAAAGATTAGAAAAAAATCCTGAAATGATAAAACCCAAATGTGTACATGTCTTCTCAATATGGTAAAGTTCACTCTTTTTCTTAAGAAAGCATTTTTAGTGTCCATGGCGAGCTAGTGTCATTTAGTAGAAATGATATTAATAGCTTTGTCATGAACTGACTAATGTTAAGGACTAACCCTGCTGGGAGCTTTGTAACCACTGCCAATCATTGGTAATAGCTGTCACCTGTTGCACCATTTCCTCTCAGCTACTTCCTGCTACTAATTGTACTTGGACACTTGTCACTTTAGTTGGGTATGTTCAGTACTGATATGATTAACACAAATTTTGTGCAACACATGCTGATGAAACACTCTTGTACTTTCCAAGTCCTTCCTGGTATCATAAATGAACCCACACCCTAGAGGTTATGACCAGTTCAAGGCATCAGGGTACGCTCATAGTGATTATCACAATTCCAACTTGAGAATATTGATGAGTGCTAAAATATGTTTTAAAAAATAATGAGCAAAAAATGTTTAACCAGAGGAAATAAGTGCTAAAAAGGAATTAGATTGCACTAGGGATTAAACAAGGAGCTGGTGAGTGAAGGCGAGCTGCAACAGGTCACAAGACAGCACACACAGGAAGAAGATGGAGGGAACAGCAGATTGTTTCTACTTGTGAATTACTTTGTTTTGCATATCCTGTTTATTGTAGGTTTGGCTATGGTGGTATGAGTGCCCCTGGGGTCTACCCTGTAAAATATGCAAAGTAGCACAGGTGCTGTCAAAGGCAGCGAAACCCTTGGCAGGGCCTTTCCCCTTGGTGTCTTGAACCATTTTGAATGGCCAGTGTCAAACCTAAACAGGTTTTGCAAACATCACATAGGTTACATTGCCATCTCGCTTCTGGGCTACTGCCAGGCTGACCCTTCAAGCTATCTGTAGGTCCAATAATTAGGACCTGAACAGTCCTTTCCGCCACATTAGGGAAAGTCCCAATCAGAATGGCGATGTTGAGATATTTTGTGTGAAAAGCTGTCCATTGCTGTTGCTAAATGTGTCCTGCAGCATAACAGGACCATTTCTGGCAGGAAAGAAACTTTATTACAAATCCACTTCCATTGGGTTTAACAGTATATCAGACTGACAAAAATGGAAAACAATTTCCTATTGGCTAATCAGAAAATGAAATTTACCAGACTCACCAGTCATATGTAGCTACACTACAATTGGCTAGGACATCTCACGCTCTTCTAATAATACCACAGGATTTACACCCATACCTCAGAGTGCTGTTGGGACCTCAGTTTAGCATCTATTCCTCAGTGCTTCACTGGAGTGCCAGCTTAGATTTTGTGTTCCTGAAGCTGGACTAGAACTTACAGCTTTCTAATTTGAGAGATGAGAGTGTTAGCACTGAGCCACGGCTAACACCCAAAAAAAGCCACATAATATTCATGAAAAACCAAGTGGTAATGATACTGCTCTCCCAAAACATCTGCCTGTGAGCTCATTGGTTTTGGATATACATTGAGTTTTGTCTATTGGTTGTTATATAATCTAAGGTCAATTTAAATTGAATTGTAATATTATTTACATCTACCTTACTGATGTGGAACTCCAGCCTTCTGACATATCGCTCTATTGCTTTGATTTGCTGCAATAAGAAGTAAATGTATCATTAGATTCTGCAACTAATAGCAATGCACTGACCAGCAGATTAATAATCTAAGTAGCCACAAAATCAAAGTAAGAGCAAAAACTCGAGAGAAAAGGAAGAATGGTCATCAGAATATTGCTCCCACATCGTCATTGGTCATGTTTGGCAAAAGTATTTCATCATTAAACTTGTTCAGTTGTGGAAAATCACTTCTGCCCTCTTTAACAAAATCCTGTAGCAAGTATGTACATAGAACTCAAAACATTAAAGCCAAGTACATATTGTGGGTTATAAATAAAAACCATTTGACTAGTTGTGCCACTGTGAAGTTCCAAAAATGATTACATTGTTACAGATTCCACGATATTCCTCATTATTACTTGTTACCTAAGTAAATTATATCATGGCAGTGCTTAAGCACTTCCACCAGGAAAATCACATTCACACTGAGCACGAGTAGAAAATGGGTGCCAGGAATTTCCTCAGAGGAGTGGGTGGGGGGCGGAAAGGGTTTCATGATTGGCAACTGCAACTTTGGCAGAAACTCCAGAGGGACACACAAGCAGTTGATCTTCCGCCAAAGTTAAGGTGAATGGCTGAAAGGACCACTGAGAGAATTCCCAACAAAGGTTGCAATACTGTCACTCAGTCCCCCTACCGCTATTCCTGCAGGCACTACTTCCAGCCAGGAACATGGGATTGTCCTTTGCAGGTTTCTTCAGCTAGATTCGTCATTACAATTCTGCATGCAGTTGTTCTGATGTTGTTGAGTGCATCTCAGTGGGAACCGACTCATTTTGCAGAACTGCTATCTAATGTGGCCTGGTTCTGCAATATAACTCGGTTTCCACTGTGCCAAACTGGACTAAGTTCCACAGTAAAAATGGCCACTAGGAATTCAAATGGAGGTCTCCAACTGGCTTCTTTAACTTCAGGAGTAGCTCCATTCAGGCATTTCAAAGGTTTCCCTTTAAGATTTGGGGACTGATCTAGGCAACCTTGCCCCAACCCCAGAATATTCCTGGCGGGAGTATCACACAGCAGAATTTATTATAGTACTAATCTATATAGATAAAGTCTCACCAGACAGGAGAAAGTGGCATGTTGAATAGGTATAATAACCACTCACCTTATCCAAATCATACAAGACACCCTGTGAATAAAGCATATAAAGTGTTATATGATGACATGTTGCATTCAATTTCCAAATCCTATAAAGTGTTTATGATGCTTCACAAGTCTGGGGGCTAGAGCTGTTTGTAGATAAACAAGCTGGATTGTGGTTACTCCTGAAACAAGTTTATTGCTGCAAAGTTTGCACATATAAATGTGCCATTGACAGTGGCAATCTACTATTTAATAGCAGTGGTAAGTAAAACACAAGAAGGAAGATCCAGCAACTGGCAGCAAAGAACCTGTCTGCTGCAGAAAAGCAGCCTGTTAGAATAGCATCACACACAAATGTTGTGATAACGTGGATTGACATGGCTTGTTTTCATTTTATCTCTATAAACACACCAGAGGTTCCCTAAAATATTTATTTCAAAAAGGCAGCTCTCCTTTGAGAAATGACAAACAAATGTACAGAATAGGAGCAGGAGTAGGCCATTTGGCCCCTTGAGCGTGCTCCGCTATTCAATAAGATCTTGGCTGATCTGAATGTAACCTCAACCCCACGTTCCTGCCTACCCCCAATAACCTTTCACCCCCTTGTTAATCAAGAAGCTATCTAGCTATGCCTTAAGAATATTCACATACTCTGCCTCCACCACCTTTTGAGAGAGTTCCAAAGACTCATTAACCTCTGAAAGAAAAAAATTCTCCTCATCTCTGTCTTAAATGGGCAACCTCTTATTTTTAAAGAGTGACCACTAGTGCTGTGATAATGTGGATTGACATGGCTTATATTATAGTGTGCCCATAAACACACCAGAGTTTCCCTAAAATATTTTTTTCAAAAAAAGCTCTCCTTTCAAAACTGACATATGAAATAAGAGCAAAAGTAGGCCATTTGGCACCTCAAGCCCGCTCCACCATTCAATAAGATCATGGCTGATCTGTTTGTGTTTCGAATTCTACATTCCCATCTACTTCAGATTTCCTTTGATTCCCTTGCCTAACAAGAGTCTACCTCTGCCTTAAAAATATTCAGTGACTCTACTTCCACCGCCTTCTGAGGCAGAAAATTCCAAAGTCACAAAATCCTCTGAGAGAAAAAATTTCTCCTCATCTCTGTCCTATAAGGGTGACCCCTAATCTTAAAACAGTGCCTCTAGTTCTGGATTCACCCACAAGAGGAAACATCCTTTCCACATTCACCTTGTCAAGACCATTCAGGATCTTACATACTTCAGTCAAGTCACCCTTCACTGTTCGAAACTCCAGTCAAAACAAGCCCAGCCTGTTCAACGTATCCTCATAAAACAATCCACTTATTCCAGGTATCAATCTAATAAACCTCCGCTGAACCGCCTCCAATGCATTTACATCCTTCCTTAAATAAGGAGACAAAACTGCACACTGTATTTGATATGCAGTCTCACCAATGCCCTGTATAACTGAAGCATAACATAATCTCATAATAGAAGATAGCATCCATTAGCTTTCTTGATTACATGCTGTACCTGCATACTAGCTTTTTATGAGTCATGCTGAAGAACAGCTAGATCCCTCTGCCTCTCGGAACTCTGCAGTTGTTCTCCATTTAAGTAATACTCTGCTTTTTAATTCTTCCTGCCAAAGTGAACAACTTCAGATTTTCCCACATCAATCTCCATCTGCCAGTTTTCTGCCCACCCACTCAATTTATCTATATCTGGCTGCAAACTCCTTATGTCTTCTTCACAACATACTTTCCTACCTATCCTTGTTGCATCTGCAAATTTAGCTACCATGCCTTTGCTCCCCTTATCCAAGTCATTGATGTAAATTGTAAAAAGTTGAGGCCCCAGCACAGGCCCCTGCAGGACTCTACTTGTCACACCCTGCCAACCAGAAAAAAGACCCATTTATGCATACTCTCTATTTTCTGTCAGCCAGCCAATCTTCTATTCAGATTAATATAGTACCCCCTACACCATGAGCTTTTATTTTCTGCAATTATCTTTGATGCAGCATCTTATCAACTGCTTTCAGGAAATCCAAGTATGGTACATCTACAGGCCTCCCTTTATCTACAGCACATGTTAGTCCTTCAAAGAACGCTAATAAATTGGTTAAACATGATTTCCTTTTCATAAAGCCATGCTGACTCTTGCCAGTAATCTTGAGTTTTTCTAAGTGCCCAGCTATAACCTCTTAAATTATCGATTCTAATACCTTCCCCACGACAGATATCAAGCTAACTGGCCTATAGTTTCCTGTTTCCTGTCTCCCTCCCTTCTTGAACAGAGGGGTAATATTTGCTACTTTCCAGTCTGATGAAACCTGACCAGAATCTAGGGAATTTTGGAAAGTTAACACCAATGCATCTACTACCTCATTAGCCACTTCTTTTAAGACCTTAGGATCAAGTTAAGGACAAAGAATACATCAATGGCTGTATGGGTAAATGCACTGCAGCGTATCATATCTAGTCTGTGCAGAGTCAGCTGATCTTGCTAGGGTTACAGCAGTGCTACAATTGTTAGTGGAAGGACAGATTAGGCAAAGTTTCCACTTGTGATCACTATCTGGTGGCCCTGGCTGCAAAGTGTCAAACTTGGTTGCGATGTGTTCAATGGTTGAATTGTCTGCAGACCTCTTTTTCTAGATTCCTATCTGAGTAATAAACATTTTGAATAAGTGCTAGAAGCCTGATATAGGGCTTGTGAACGTCCCCCCCACCCCCCCCACCCCCCTCCCCAGTAAGAATTTGCCATTTTCAGACAAGGAGCGATATATTTTAAGTCAAGAAAAGAAAAGCCTTTATTTGGATTTCTCACTACTGTACAGTTTTGGAAAAATATAGAGGTGAAGTTTTGATAGTGCTTTCCCCAGGTCTTGTTGACTGCCCTATCCTATACCATGCATACTGTGTTGCTGGCATGAGCACAATTCAAAAAACTGTTCACCTAGGGGACACCACTGCCAGTTAGCACCAGGTAAAAGCATTGCAAACAGTAAACACCCTGTATCAGATCCATTACATTTACAACTCCCGGAATGGGGTCCATGACCTCGGTTATAATTTCCTTCTGTATATCTCTTATGGTTTTGCACATTTATTGCAACTTATTCAATGACTAAGGAAAAACATAGCATGAAAAATTCAGTTCACAGCTCAGCAGGTAATAAACGTCCCCATTAGCTGAGTTGTTAATATTCTCCAAGTTATTAATAAGGTAAATTCTGTAATTCCATGCTCCCAGCACAAGGGAATAAGATCAAGCTAGAACATTGTAGACCCATTTCTCCAACCCATGCTGTCAGTTCCTTACTGGGATTACAGAATTTTCCCTAATACTTCAGTAAAAATCCATCAAGTTGCCTTTTATTGGAAAGGAGGGGATTAATGTTAGCTATAACTTAAAGTAAAATAAATACAAGATACAGAATTTGCATAATGGTTCATCTTTTAGTTAGTGGCAAGGAAAGTCTCACTCATACAGTAAACTCAAATGCCTGTGTGTTTCTCCTGTGACAGCATAAAAAGTGCAGCATTTTTCTTGTACTAAGATTGACTTAAAATATTTAATATTATCCATTTTATTTTAGCAATTTTGCCTAGTAATAGGCAATAAATATTATGAATTTCCAATGACAAGGTCAGGAACCTCTACACAATGTGTAGAAGGGATAAAAATCTTCACAGGAACCTGAGCCTTTCATCACCTTGTGGTGTCCAAACACATTTCTATGATCTCACAATACATATCAGTATATATGAACTAAAAGAGAAGCTGTTTAGCTCGCTAGAGAGTTCAGAAATTAAATGGTCTGTATCCCAGTTTAATCCCAGGTCTGTACTGATCTCAGGTGAACTACAAATGGATAACATCCTTTGTCTGGGCGGGAGGGGAAAAATCAGTTGATTCTGCTTCCAATTCTTGTCCAGGGACCAATTTTAGAAGAGTGTGTGTGTGTGTGTGTGTGTGTGTGTATGTGTTTGTGTGTGTGAATATTGCAAGAGGGCAAATTAGGATTTGACTGTGAAGTCCCCTTGGATGAATATTCTGCCAAATATTCATTATCTAGATTCAAACATGCAGAATTATAAGTTTTTGTAAGAATCAACCATTTCAGGATGGGAGGAGTAAGGGAAGGAAGTGAAAGATTTACTTCACATTTGCAGCACCAGAATTCATATTAAGTGGTAAAATAAAGAGGAAGAACTGGAAATTTGAAATAAAGCCAAAAATTGCTGCAAAAGCATAGCAAGCCCAAGAGCATCTGTAAAGAGAAATAACAGGTTATGACATAAAAAAATGCTGTATATATTCAGCAGGTTTGGCAGATTTTATGGAGAGCGAAACAGGGTTAACTTTCCAGATCTGTGATCTTTCCTTAGACTTTTTACTTCTGCAACAGGTTATGACATTTGGTTCTGATGAAGAGAGCATGGCCAAAAGGTCCTAATCTTTCTTTTCTATCCACAGATGCTGACTGACGTGTACTGGGGCTGTAATTTTCTAGCCCTGTTGGCATAGGGCACCATGATGGGGGTGGTGGGGTGGGGGGGTGGGTGTACAATATGGAGAGAAGGCCAAAAATTGGTTTCTCACCATCGTGGAACCAGTTTGCGATTGTCCGTTCCACCCGTCGATGTTGGGCTGTGATTCCCACCGCCACACGTCGGGAACATCTTTTCAATGCTTTAGCATCTCATTATAAGCCCTGCTCACTGGAATCATCTCCCCATGTTGGATCATCTGTGCATGTTGGCGTGACTGCACGCCGCCGTGTTTCACAACTGTACATAAGCGACATGAACCTGGTGAGCTGCTCTTTGCTTGGGACTGTTTGCCTAACTTGCTTCGGGCAATACTCATGATCATTAGCGCCAGGCTTCGCAGGCAGCACCACATCATTTTTAGGGGGGCGCACAGGCAGGTCTCTACCTACCAGACCAGTTGTAAGTGGGGTGGCTTTTCAATGGCTGTAGGGCTAGGACTTGCTTGGGGAAGGGGGAGAAGTGGCCTCACGTAAAGGAAGAGGCTGCAGGGTGAGGCCTATACTGGGGAAGAAGGGTATCCCATGGTGTGTGCTCTGTGCTAGTGGCCTCAAGATGGGGAGGGCTGAGGAGGCAGTCTCCAGAGGAGATGAAGCCAGATGGAGATGTGAGGGTATGTGTGAGAGAGTGAGTGGTGATGTCGCTTGAGCTGGTAGTGAGTGAGATGCCAGTGAATGTGTGACGGTCTTGTGAGTGTGTGAGTTTAGAGTGATAAGATGGTTGTCTTACCCTGGCTGCAGGGATGAGATCATTCATCTGTTTTCTGTACTGGATGGCTGACCTTTCGTGTGCAGCATTGGCCCTGACCACCTCTGTCACCACGTCCCAAGCCAGAGTGGTGAGACTGAGGGGCCTCCTGCGGCCAGAGATGAGGTAGGGAAAATCATGGTGGGCCTCCATGGTGTCTAGAAGGTGTCCCAGGGATGTGTCACTGAATTGGGGGCCTGCCCTCTTTTGGGGCCATGTCTTCACTGGAGCAGCCCTGGGCTACTAGCATTGAGAAGTGTGCATGCAGCTGAAGTTTAAGGAAGCAATGAGGTAGCGGTGTGGCAGGCAAATTGGAGACATGTTTCCTGTGGCTTCATAATTAATGAAGTGGAATGGGGCGATACAGCGCAAAAACCCGCCATTGCAGCCGACGGGTAAAACAACTTTTTTCTCACCCACTACCACAATTTTTGCTAATTTGGGACAATTCCGCCCTGTGTCTTTCTACCACTGTTTTTATTTCTGTTTTGGTTGTTATTTTTGTTTTTATTTCAGTTTTGGTTGTTTGGGCTCCCACTTACCAGTCTGGAATTGCGCTTCATGTCTTTCAGCTGGGTAGTTAGTTTCTCCAGCTCTGTTTGGTGCATCTCCAGGTATTCACTGTTTAATACCAAAAGAAAAAGGGTTGAAACAGAACATGACTTATGTGCAATGGCTGTGTCACATTTCTTTCCTAGCATCCGTTTTAAATCATGTAGCAGACAATGTATTATTCTTCTGCTCAAATGGTGTATAATCTGATCCCAAGGTCTACTGGCTATAAATATTTTGAGGTCAGTTTAAAGGCTAATTGCTTCTTGGTATATCTGTAGTCACTTCAAGGTTAATTGATCCTTTTGGATGGGCAGGAATTTCTAAATAACTGGCTCTTCTCCAAAAACAGGAAACCTGGCAGAAAATGACTATAATTCCTTTTGATTCTGTAAAACTCAGAAATGTTGCTTATCATGTCTGACCTGACAACAAACAGAATCTATAATTGGCAAAGGTCAATCTTTAATTCACCTGTTTGAAATTTTTGAACAATCTCAAGTTCTTACATTAATCCTTTCTTCAGGGCCTCGTAGACTTCCTCCATTCGCTTTGGCTGCACGTCTTTGGGTGTGCAATTGTTCTTATAGGATGAAGCATTCATTTTCTTTAGTTTTCCTTGTGGTTTTTTGAGGGCTCCGTTACTTCCAATGAAGGACTGAGACCTGTAGGGAGATCACATCAGTGAAATGGACTGGAAGGAGCAGTTACAAGTAGCACCTTCAGTGAAATCCAAATGTGATGCCAGATTTGGAGGTTGGTTTGGGGGGATGTGGTTTGTGAGTGTAGGTTAGGCAAGATGATGGCTGAGGATCGGAAAGGAATGACAGAATGAAATTGTTCAGCTCAACAATGATGTGCCCCCAAGCTGGGAAAAGAAAGAATGACTTGTTTTTATATAAATGTTTATGTTGTTTCTTTCATCACCAAGACTCCTGAAAGTGCTTTATAGCCATTGAAGTATTTTTAAAGCATTGTCACTGTTTGTAATGTAGGAAACATTTCTTAAGGAAAAAGAATCTTTTTAAGGACACATAAGCCAGACCAGGAAGAAGTACAAGAGAGATGATTTGGAATGGGTGGAAGAAAGAAGACAAGCTCCCCCCGCCTCCGCCCCACCCCCCCCCCCCCCAACCCCAGCCCCTAACCCCCCTTGGTTAGTCAACTGCAAATCGACTGGCTTAAAATTGGCCGCCCCACAGCAGGAACATGCTGTCGGTAGCCTAAGCAAGCAGAGAATGAGACTTCCGCTCTTCAGTGGGAGGAAGTCATGCCCTCAGGAGCTGCTGGCCAATCTGATTTTCTGGCCACTCTAGCAGTCCCAGCAGTGTCACTGCCAGCAGCCCCACAATGAAGAGATGATGGAGACTGGACTCGGGTAAGTCCAGGAATTTTGGTCAATGATCAGGCACCCTAGGGAGGGAAGGGGGGTAGGCAGTCAAGTTTTGGAGAACAGGTGGGAGGCACAAAGGGGTGGAGGGGGTTTTGAGTAGCCACGTCTTCAAGAGATATCCTTTTGTCCCTTATATCCTCCCACAAAGTTTGAGGGGAGGAATTATGAGTTGCATCAGCTTGGCCTAGAGGAGTATGAAGGAACCATGGTAGCTACCAGGAAACCAAGCACACATATAGGGCAGAATCTTCTGTTCAGCGTGCGGGGGCGGTCACCGCATGCCAATATGTAAAATGACACATGGTGACATCGGGCATGTGTCCCAACATCACCACGTATCATTCTGATCTTTTGTTCAGCAGGCATGCACCGGAGGTGGCTGCATACCCGCCGAACTTTCAAAGGCCTTATAAGGCCATTAATAAAACAATTAACCAATTTGACAGGGCTGCCCATCCAATCTTAAGGTTGACGGGCAAGTGAAGAGCCCAGGCAGCCTTCGCATTTTTCATGAAACCTCATCCACGGGTGGGATGAGGTTTCGTGGGATGAGGTTTCATGAAGGGTTTATTATTATACATTTCATAAATATGTCCCAGCTCTTGTGATGCTGTCACATGAGGGGGACATATGTAAATGATTTTTAACTTTGTTTATTTTAAACTTTAAAACTGAACTTAATCTCCCTGAGGCAACTCCATGCGTGAAAGAGCACAGGCCCTGACACTCCCTCCTCCCCCCGCCCGCACAGGTGATGGCGGCACGCAGCCGCTCGGCTCCGTGCCCGCTCCCAACTGGCCCACCCAACGGGGAGAAAATTCTCCCCATACAGAAAGGTCTTGTTCTTGTCATAGACCAGTTGAAAGTTGAGGGAGTGTCACATGGGTGTGACCAATGATGCCTGGCACCGGGGAGAATCCAGAAATGACAGCAAAACCCACTGCCCTATGTGCCTGTAAGATCCATTTATCTGGTATTAATGTAATGCCCAACTCTGACAACTAGTGCATCAATGCCCAGTGCAAGATGCAATGGTGTGCAGCCATTTGTGAAATCCACAGTTGACCCTTGGAAGGAGCCAGAAGTGAAGAAGCTAAGGCCTTTGTGACTTAGCCAGCTACTGGCAGGGCAGTGCTGCAAGGTGTGAGATCTTCAGCCACGATGGCACAGACCTCTGTGGCCATCTGCCTGGAGAGCTATAGTCTACTGTGTTCCATTGGTTGTTGGTCATTTCAAGATAGTGATGATAGTTATGAGCTTCAAGGTGATACAGACAGGATGGTGAAATGGGCAGAAGCATAGCTGATGACATTTATCAAGGAGAAGTGTGAAGTGATGCTCTTTGGAAGGAGTAATGTGGAAAGACAATATACTATAAATGTCACAATTTTCAGAAGTGTAGATGAACAAAGGGACATTGGTGTCCATATACACAAATCTTAAAGGTGACAGGGTAAGCTGACAAGATGGTCAAAAAGCATATTATTTGGATTCATAAATAGAGAAATAGAAATATAATAGAATAGAATATAAAAGCAAAGAGATCATGCCAGAGCTTTATGGATGACTGGTTATGCCTCAGCTGAAGTATTGTGGATAATTCTACAGAACTATTCAGGAAAGATGTAAAAACCTTAGGGTGAAGAGGAGATTTACAGGGATGTTATCAGGGATGAGGGTCTTCAGTTACGAGGAGAGATTGGAAAGGTAGGATTGTGCTCTTTGGGCCAGAGGTAGTTAAGAGATGATCAAGCCAATGTTTTTCAGGATGATAAGTTTTGATAGATCAGAAAGAGAAAAGTTATTCCCTCTAGTGAGTGAGTCAATAATTAGAGGTGATAGACTCAAAATCATTGACAAGAGATCTAGAGGGGAGATGAGGAGAATTTTTTTCACTCAGAGCACTGGTTGGGATCTGAAACACTCTGCCTGAAAAGGTGGTGGAAACTGATTCCATTAAATATTTGAAAAGGGATTTGGGCAGATACTTGAGGCTGAGGAACTTGCGGCAGTATGGATGAAAAGCCAGGGTGTGGGACTAAGCACAACCACTGTTTCAAGGAGCTAGCACAGGCATGTCTGCCCTATGATTCTCTGAGCTCAATAAGCCTGCTTACAGCAAACTGTACATGAGGAGCGCTAAGAAAAATGTCAACTGCTTTAAACCAGAGACAGTGAACTTGTTTGGCTCACATCATTTTTGTTTCACACTTACTTGAGCTTTTTAGGCTTGGACTGGGCTGCCTTTTAACTGCTGGTTTTCCAGCTGTATTTGAATGTCAGCAATTTAACCAGCTGTCAAACATCAGTGAACTGAGTTCTATGTACATGTTTAAGTGTGAAGGCACGGAACTCCATATATGTGTTGAAATGTGAAGACTTATACCACTTATTACAAAACAACATTAGACCATGCTCATGTACCTACCTAGATCTTCTTTCCAGCTGTGTGCTGAAGCCGGCAAAAGATTGGCTTCTAATGATACCATTGGGCCCACCTGGCGAGGAGGGTGATCCTACTGACATGACGCTCGGTAACCTGGAGGAGATTTCTAGTTAAAAAAAAAGAAACAGACCTGAGCAAATCTTAATGCCACAGTACTTACAAACAGATAATTATTTCTTGAGCTTTTGGAGAACAGTGGGATAATGCTCGTTTAATGAAATCTGAACTGCTGAGACAGGAGCAAGTGGGTATGATTAAGAGAATGAGAGAATTGCATGAATTATACAGGATAAGGGAAGGGATGAGCAAGAGAGCAAGTGAGAGGGAGTATGACAGTGTGTGTGAAAAAAATGAGATACATGTGTGAATGAAAGAATTAGAGAGATTGAGTGCAAGACAGGTGAGATTTTGTCTTGTAATATCATCCAGTAAGAGATAAACTTCAATCTGGTGCTAGCCCAGCACATTAAAAGGAGTACAAACATTTGGCATGCTTTCAAATTAATGTTTGACATTTAAAATAAATGAAGAGAGACCATGAGATAAGGGTTAACAAAATACAAAAGAAATGTACGACATGGCAGTTGTAGTTATAAATGGATTAAAATCCACAAATTCCATTGAAGTTATATAAAAAGAGTTAAATTTGAGGTGAGGAACCCTTAATTTGACAGGCATCTCACTGATTTCATACATCATTGTGAAACTGTATGATTGTCTTTTGATGAGGTTGGGATAGGTAACTCTAATTGCTGAAGCCTTCATTCCTGCCTTTATCAACTCTAGAATTGACTATTCCAAAACTCTCCTGGTCAGTATCCCATTTTCAACCTTCACCTCTCCCCTTCCCTGTTAGTTCCCTCAGCTCAGGGAAATTCTACTGTCTCTCTCCTATCCCACACCAAGTCCCGCTCACGCATCAACCTTACCATCGCTGACCCACATTGATTTCCGGTTCCCTAAAGTCTCAAATTTCAAATTCTCTCCCTAAATGTGTTTAAATTCCTTTATGGCTTTGCTGCTCCCTACCTCTATAATTTCTTCAAGCACTACAATGACCTCTCTAAATTCTCCATTCTGACTCTGGCCTGCGGTTGTGCAACCTCTCTCTCTTTGTCCTGTCACTGGCACCTTTGGCTTCAGAAACCTGGTACCCAAGCTCTGGAACTCCTTTTCTAAACTCAGATCTCTCCAGCTCCCTCTCCTCTATCCCAGAACCTCCTAGAAATTGCACCTCTTTGATCAAGCATTTGGTCACCTCTCCTCATCCACATTTTGATTGCATCTCTGAGAAGGGCTTTGCAATGCTTTCTACTGCAGAGGCCTTATATAAATGCAAGCTGTATAATTGCAGCAGGAATTTTCCCCTCTCTGCTCACACTTCTGGAGGAAACCTACTCGTAGTACCAATTTTAGGACATAATGCTAAGAGTTATGCCTGAGATTTTGCCCTATTTACTTGAGAGTGTGGAAACTTGTGCTTTAAAGCAAGAATGTAGCACAATACAGCCTGTTATCTCTTTCAATTGAAGCTTTGTTTCACTCTTGGAGCCACTGTATTTGATACACAGCTCTTTTTATAGATTTCACATCTAATATTCAATAAAGCTCACATTGAGTACACAGAAAGGGCCATTCTTATGATGAAGGGGAGTAGAAGAACTTAAAGGGTGATCCGCAGAGAGGCAGATATTTCTTTAGACAGTATTTTCTCCTCACTCTACCCAAGCCTGACCTTGAGTTTGGAATTGGACTTGTTCAGTGCCCCGTTGCTTGGCTGGTGATCAATGTTCCCTCTAATTTCCCTTAGCTGACTCGTTGCATTACTCTGTCCCTTTATGATTGACGCACCATGCGTGACCTTCTTGTTCCTTGTGTGGTACGTTACAGATTGCTGCACAGCCATGCACCCGCACAGCTTAGGGAGTACATTGTTACCAATCACTGATGACATTACACATTGGTGACATGCACAAATGTTTTGATAACTCGATGTAATGTTCTTGTAAAGTGTTGTGTGAATGAAGCATTACACAATTTTATCTTCCATATGTACCTTCTAACTTTCATTCTAAAAACTGGCTCTCTTGCTTTGTACCCCATTTATGTCGGAGCGCTTCCAGTGATTTTGTAATATGATCCAGTTCCCTGAGTGCACACATGCCAGATTCTGTAATAATGCAGCATGGTGCCTTTATTTTAATTCATTCACAGGATGGGGGCATCACTGGTAAGGCCATCATTTATTGCCCTCCCTAATTGCCTTTGAGAAGGTGGTGGTGACCCTCCTCCCTGAATACAACTGAATGGCTTGCAATGAAAGCAGAACACTATGGATGCTGGGAATCTGAAAAAAAAACAGAAAATGCTGGAAAAACTCAGGAGGTCTGGCAGCATATGTGGAGCGAGAAACAGTTAATGTTTTGTGTCCGTATGACTCTTCTTCAGATGACTTGCGAGGTAATTTTAGAGGTCCGTTTAGAGTCAACCACATTGCTGTGGGTCTGAACTCGCATATAGGCCAGACCAGGTAAGGAAAGCAGATTTATTCCCTAAAGGACATTATGTACCAGCTAGTTTTCTGTGACAATCTGGTAGTTTTATTGTCACCATTATTGAGAATAGCTTTTCATTCTATATTTATTTTATTAATTGAATTTAAATTCCCTAGCTTATACATTGAGATTTCTGAGCCATTAACCCAGGTTTCTAAGGCATTGCACATGTGCCAGGTTCAGCAACAATTGAGCACTGCTGTGCCAGAAGGCAGGTAGCAATACACATATGCCATGTTCAAAATGATGCAGCACTGCAAATGGGTAAGATTCAGCAACAATGCAGCATGGGTGACAGATTTGGCAGCAATGAAGCAGTGTGCCAAATTCAACAACACTGCACCTGCATGAAATTTGGCAACAAAGGGGAACTGCATATATACAAAACTTGCACATTATAATTGCCCCAAAGTCACAAAAGCAAAGTAACAGTGCATGCAGAGAGAGCAGTGTTATGGGATCATCCACATCTAAACTTCAGGACAATCTTATAAACCTATGCTATCAATGGGGAATTCTGTCCAGCAGCTACGCACACTGGGAACATGGGCAGATGCACACAATTTTCATCCATTAAAATGGAAAGGACTGGTAACCCTGAGCAGTATCAAAGTGATCTTCCAATATGTCGCAACAGCAGCAGTGGGCACTTGTAAAATAGACTCTTTACAATCTTCAGTCCTATTCACAAACAAGTTTTATCCCATTCTTCATCAATACAATTTGTTATAGCTACTCTGAAAAATACTTCAGAGATTTTTAAAAGAACGTAACTAAAATGTATGAATTTTTAGTCTTAAATTTGTAATTTGTGCATTTTTTCCCTTGCAGTTCTGTTTTGTAACAGTATCAAAAATAGTTTGAAATTCAGCAATGGAAAGCTGGCATCAGTAGAGAACTATGCACCTCAAGAATTAAAATTAAATGCTAAAGTATTTAAACAATATTTTTAACTCTTGTCATTTCCTGAACTGTATTTTGAGGTTAGGAAGAGGTCAGGGCTGGCCCAGTACGATCATCTCACTCAAGTTTGTTTGTGAAATGTGGTAATTCTTTCATGTTCCTGTTGCCAGTTGCACTTATGCACAAGCTAACATTCATCACCACCTGTCACTTCACAAAGTCTGCTTTGTGCCAACATTATTTTAAATCACACTATATCCTAACATAGTACATGTACATACATAAACCAATGATATGGGACGTGAATGCCTTCAAGCTTTTCCTTGGTGCTGACACTAAAGAGTATTGGTAAGTGTTGCACCTTTTCAGGCTTAAAATGGACACAAACCAGGACAGACTGCCCCAGTAGTCATTGATCCAATTCTGCTAAGTCATGGGACCATTTTCTAGCCATCATGAGCAGATGCTGACAAGAGGCATATGCCTTCAGTACATGAATGAGGGGACTAATGCCTCCTTAAGGACCCCTCTACAAAGTTTGTTCCTGATGAGTGGGGCAGGCATTAGGCTCACTCCACTCAAGATTCTTCAGCACCTTCCTGCCTGCCAATTCCACATAAGATTTGAATTTTAAAAAACCTACTTTGAGCCAAGAGGAGCAGATTCGTTCCCCCAAACTCCACATTGCTGACAATCAGATCCTGTCCCTGCAGTCCAACATTAACTTGGCCTGTCAGATAGGTTGCCCGTGGAGGTGTCTAACGCCAGCAGCTCACTCTGAAGATGTAGATGAGGCCCAAGATTCAATATTTTAGGATGGCCTCCACATCCATGCTTGAGCCCAGAATAATATCTAATTTAAGGTGCCAATATGATCCCAGTGTAAGTGCTGGGATAGTCCAATGGGAATATCCATTGTGAATATTAGAGATTAAAGGGGAAAGACAGAAGAAGTGGCAGACAACATCACTTGAGTTCACCAAGGCAACACCAGTCAAACTAATAAATTTAAAAGGGTCTATCAGCCCCAATGTGGAGGGGACTGATGAGACCTGAAGCCAAGATTAATTCTTCAAAATCCAGACCTGAAACCACTAACCCCACAGCCATCCCTGCTCCATTTGGACACCAAGTCCATCAACCATCTGAAAAACATTATGGGCAGACTCGTCCCAGATTTGCATTAAGTGCGGTAGCGGGTGGTTAAAACATCATTTTACCTGCTGGCCGCAATGGCGGCTTTTCACACTGTATTGTCCCAAACCCGCTGCATTAATTATGCATTCCCGGTAAACATGCCCGTTTTGATGCCGGGTGGGCTCCAATTCACCTGTCACGCCATCACCTCACCACTTCATCATGCCAGATTCCATATTTAAAGTACAGCCGCGGGCATACCTTTCAGGACTGCTGCAAATAAGATATGGACCCAAAAGGCAAGAAGACTGCAGTCCCCAGGTTTAGTGATGCGTCCCTTGAGCTCCTTTTGGATGCCGTGGAGGCCCACCATGATGTCCTCTACCCCTGCTCTGGCCGTAGAAGGGGCACCACTCTGGCTTGGTAGGCAATGGCAGTGGTGATCAGTACCAATGCTGCACAGAAGAGATTGACCATCCAATGCAGATAGAGAATGAATGATCTCATCTGTGCTGCCAAGGTAAGGCAACCATCTCATCACTCTAAACTCACACACTCAAGCCCATCACACATTCACTGGCATCTCACTCACTCACTGCCAGCTCAAGAGACATCACCACTCATCCTTTCACACACACCCTCACATCTCCTATCTGGCCTCATCTCTCTGGAGACTGCCTCCTCAGCCCTCACCATCTTGAGGCCACTTGCACAGATTAACTTGTGCCCCCACACACACCCTGGGATACCCTCCTTCCCCAGTACAGCCCTGGTCCTGCAGCTCCTTCCCTTGCCTGAAGCTACTTCTCCCCCTTCGCCAAGCAAGCCCTAGCCCTGTAGCTGTACAAAGCCATCCCCACCTTACAGCTGGTCTGGTAGGTAGAGACATGCCTGTGAGCCCCCCTAAAAGTGATGTGGTGCTGTCTGTGAAGTCTGGTGCTGATGACTGTTAGTGCTGCCCGAAGCAAGGTAAGCAAACAAACCTCAAAGTCCCAAGAGAAGTGCAGCTCACCAGGTGCACATCTCTCACGCGCAGTTGTGAAACATGTCCTTGTGTAATCAGGCCGAGCTGGGTGGACAATCCAGCATGGGGGGTGGAGTCCAGCGGACTATCCTTATAATGATATGTAGATGTATTACAATGAAGTTCCTGACGTCCGGTGGCGGGAAACGCGGACCGCTACTGACAGGCTGAGCAGACAATCGCAAACTAATTTCATGACGTTGTGAAACTGATTTTTGGCCTTCTTGCCATATTGTTTGCTCGCCTGACGCCAGCAGCCACGGAAAATTCAACCGTGTGATTTTGCTAACATATTCTTTTAACGGTACGAAAAAGTAAACACAAAAAATAGAGACATGCAATTCTACTGCAACTAACAATCTAGAAAGTCCAACACAAGGGTCTAAGAATTTGTCTCAGGCTCTGATGCAAAATGAGCAGTGCTGGTTCAGCTGTCTGTACTACACAACTGCCTACATTTAATTCCATTAACTGCAATCAGGCACTGTGTATAACAGCAGCTAACCAGCACCACCCTTTTTGTCTCACCAACAAGATGAATTTCTAGCCCAAACGCTTCTCCGAGATTGAACACAGAGTGACTGGAGCAGATCTTCCCCCAAATTTTGAGCTCATTTTCTTCCACCTCTTCTATCTCCATCTCCTTTTCTGCTGAAGTTGATACACTGCTGCTTTGCTTCCACTTTTTTCATGGAGTCTACAATTTATTTGTTTTATCAATTATTTAAGAAAGGTCTCTGAATCACACCATAAATAATTAACAAGAGTCAGTCACAAGGTCAGGATCACAACATTAAATGCAGTTATTGTTTTCAATCATATACCTTGTGACAATGTCAAGCAAGCAGCAGGGAATGCCAGATTAATGTTACAAGGAGAAGAGATACAGAACAGTGTGATAGAACAATTACACCCAGCAAACTCTGGCCAAGTGGTCTGTGATTTTTCCTCCCTTCCTTTAATAGCTGGAATGGAAAAGGGAAGAGCTCTGGAGATTTCTTGATCCTTCCAGCTGACAACTGCGGACTCGGAAAACCAGCCCTCATGTTTGAACCTAGATTGTTGAGTGTTGGCAGTCTATTTGACCATGTGGCCCCATCCCTGTCACCCCATCCAGGCAAAGCCATACATGATCACTTTCAGATATCATCCCAAAGCAATCAGACGTGGGACCTGTGGGTGTCTTTCTTTGCCTTCCATAAGTTAAAAGTATGGATTTTCTTGGGATTTGCTCACTCCATTATGGCAACTTTGGCATAATGGTAACTAATGGTAACTTGTTGTAGAGTAGCCGAGTTGTACTATTAGTAATTGCCTTGTTCTGCAGACACTTCTAAAGTGGAAACATTAAGTTTATTTACAATATACTCAGCAGCAACTACACGTGTGCTTTCAACTCCAACTCTATCTCTACACTGACTGTTGAGGTAGCCTGCGTTACTCTCTTATTGGTTACTACAGATCATGAGATCTTTCCTAAAAAAGTATTATTCTTAAAGGTACGTTAGACACAAAATGAAACCACAATTATTACATAACTCCATTCAAACAGATAAAGAAAAACTTGCATTTATATATTGCCTTTTAAGAACACAGCACATCACAAAATGCTTTGTCTTAGAATCATTGAATGGTTACAGCACAGAAGGAGGCCATTTGGTCCCTTGTGTTCGTGCTGGCTCTTCACGAGAGCAACTCAGCTACTTCTACTTCCCTGTCTTTTCCCTGTAGCCCTGCAAATCTTTTCTCTACAAATAACTATCCAATTCCCTTTTGAAAGCCACAAATGTAAATACCTCCACCACACTCTCAGGCAATGCATTCTAGGTCCTAACAGCTTCCAATGTAAAAAAGTTTTTACTCATGTTGCCTCTGGTTCTTTTGCTTTTCACCCTAAATCAGTATCCTTTGGTTCTTGACCCTTCCACCAATGGGAACCGTTTTACTCTATCCAATCTGCCCAGACCCTTCGTGACTTTTATCAAATCTCGTCTCAACCTTCTCTTCTCTAAGGGGAACAGCCCCAGTTTTGCCAATCTATCTACGTAACTGAAGGCTCACCTTCCCGGAACTATTCTCATAATATTTTTCTACACGCTCTCTAATGCTGTCACAATCCTTTCTAAAGTGCAGTGCCCAGAATTGGACAATACACTTGACCTAGACTTGGGTGTGCAGGACACAATTTCAAAATTTGCAGATCACACAAAACCTAGAAGTACTGTGAACTATGAGAAAGATAATGATATACCTCAAGAGGACAGGCTAATGGGTGGTCACGTGACAGATGGAATTTAACACATAGAAATGTGAAGTGATACATTTTGGTAGGATTAATGAGGAAAAGCGATAGAAAATAAGGATACAATTCTAAAGGTGCTGCAGGAGCCGAGGGACCTAGGGGTATATGGGCACAAATCATTGAAGGTGACAGGGCAGGCTAAGAAAGCCAATGAAATACTTTTGAAGCTATTATAATGTAGGATATGTGGCAGCCAATTTGTGCATAGCAAGCTCCCACAAACATCAATGTGATAATAACCAGATAACCTGTTTCAGTGATACTGGTTGAGGAAGAAATATTATCCAGAACACCAGGAAGAACTACCTGGTCTTCTGCGGAATGTTGGTATGGCGTCTTTTATATTCATCCCGGAGGGCAGACAGGACCTCAGGTTAACATCCCCTGTGAATGTTGGCACCTCCAATAGTGCAGTGCTCCCTCAGTCCTGCACTGAGGTGCCAGTCTGGATTATTACAAGCCCACAGCTCTGGGGTGGGTCTTGAATCCACAATCTTTGAATTCAGAGGCAAGAGTGCTACCAACTGAATCACTACTGTATAAGCAGGGTTTCTGCTGAGCCTTTACCAAAGTTACAGTGGTGGAGCGAGAGAAACCCAGAAGAAATTACCTAAGCCAGGAGTGTTGGATCAAAACAAAAACAAAAATACCTGGAAAAACTCAGCAGCTCTGGCAGCATCTGTAGAGAGGAACAGAGTTAACGTTTCGAGTCCGAATGACCCTTCAACAGAATGTTACATTCCAATGTAACATTGCCCCGGTCAATAATAGCTCATTCAACACAGGCCGCAGAAAGAACCTGGGACTAATCTTAATATTTTTTCTTAATCATGACTAGTTGTAATTTACCTGAAATTAATTATTAAAATTGCATTTGCTTGCGTACAAAGTGAAGTGGAACACTCCGCATTAACCGATCTATAAGAGGAATTGTATTAACCTCTCACTCCAGCATTTCCACATCAATCACAAGGTGCATTAACTTATTAGGAATCTTAATAGAATTCAGTGGGATCGTTTTGGCCTCAATAATTCGTTATATGAGAGCATATAATCATTTTTTGTGTCACCTTGAGTCCTCAAAATGATGGAAGAATTAAAAGTGATGGAAGGAGAAGGTCAGACTGTTGCGTGTTTTTCCTCAGCAAGAAGAAGTGGGAAGCGGATGAATATCTTTTTGTATGTGTGCACATGAGGTGGCAAAGAATGTGGGAATGAAGGAAGGAAAATCCCCCCACTTGACATGGGAATTAATAATGGTGTTTAGATATGTTGGGGTTGAAGCTACTTGACTGGCTCACAACCTTGGGCAGGAGAAGAAAGAAAATGGCTTTCGTTTATAAAGCTCATTTCACAACCTCAGGACATTCTATGCCACAGAAAATGAAGTACTTTTAAAAAGTTGTCATTCTTGTAATGTACAAAATATAGCAGCCAATTTGTACACAAACAGCAATGAGATAAATGACCAGATAATCTGTTTTGATGATCTTGTTTGAAGGATAAATATTGGGCATGACACCAAGGAGAATTCCCATGCTGTCCTTTAAAATAGTGCCATTTGGATCTAATATATCCACCTAAAAGCTTGAACTGTCTTAACTGAAATACACTACCTCTGATAATACAGCACTGTCTCATGAATGTACAACGTTCTGACTCAGAGATGAGAGTGTGACCAGCTGTACCTCATTCCACCCTTGTTTTGACATTCATGTCAGAAGCAACTGAAACTTGTTTATTTTTTATTTATTTGCTCACAGCATGTGGGTGGTGTGGCTAGGCCAGCATTTGTTGCCCATCCCTAATTGCCCTTGAGAAGGTGCTGGTGAGCTACCTTCTTGAATCACTGCAGTGCATGTGGTGTAGGTACATCTACAGTGCTGTTAGGGAGGGATTTCCAGGATTTTGACTCAGCAACAGTGAAGGAACAGTGTTATAATTCCAAATGCTGGTGTGTCCCCTACAGCAGACCACAGTGAAACATTGAAAGCTGGTAAACTAGGAGAAAGGAAATAAACTGGCCTCCATTCCAGTCAGTGCCATCAGTCCAAGAATGGTGAGAAGCTGACTCTTTTTACAACAGAACATGTCATTAAAAACAGGAACTGGAGTGGGTCATCTAGCACCTCGAGCCTGTTCTACCATTCAGTTAGACTGTGGCTGATCTGTATCTTAATCCCTACTATCCAGCTAGGTTCTGTAACGCTTAATACCCTTACCTAACAAAAATCTAAAAATCTCAGTTGTAGAATTTTCAATTAGTCTAACCTCAACAAACTTTTAGATTCCGAGTTCCAGATTTCCTCTACCCTTTATGCAAAGAAATTATTCCTGAAATCGCCCCCAAACAGCCTTGCTCTAATTTTAAGGTCATGCCTTCTTATTCTGGACTCGCCCACCAGAGGAAATAAATTACTATTTTTACTAGAATAGAAAGAACTGGTGCTCCTCTGTGGGAAATCAATTCCATTAATCATGTGCCCCACTGAGTATCAGAGAATCTATTCTGAGGCGCATAACAGTGTTTACTTAATGACTGACTGACAACAAATATGGATTCCTGAGAAAGCAATTTTTAGAAAAGAAGGCATATAGTAGATAACAGAGACAATTGCTGGCTGACACTGCCAAGGAAGTTGTGCAGTCCTGCTCTGTTGTTCCATTGTTAATCCAACACTTCATTCTTTCATTCACAAGCCTATCTCTTTCTTTTCACAACTTTGACCTACAGAGATTCAAACATAAAATCTAGTCAGTTTCTGACATGTTACTTAAAGGGGCAACCTACACACAAACGAAAACACATCATACGAACGGTTCCTATTTTATTTCTCCCCAAGAACAAGTCAAGGGAAGTTGTGTCAAACTATCTGTGGGGTGGGCCATCAGCCCAGAAGAAATAATACTGTATCAAATAAAATGGTTTATCATAACCTTTTCTTTAAATGATCTGTTTAATGATGCGGAATCCTTGATTGCCATGAGGGACTGAATTTTCTCAGGCTTCCCCAATTTGCCACTCTAACTTAAATGGATATTTGATGGAAACCCCAAGTGCACAAGTAAATCTGGATCCTGACGAAGTTCCGCTGAAGTAGTGGTGGCGGAGTGGGAAAAGGAGCACGGAAATCCAGCATCGATGTTTCTAATGTCCATACACTCTGAACAGACACTGGAGTCAGTTTTAATTTCACTATTCTGTAGTCAAAGACATGACCAGATAGTATAATTATTACTCTCTAGTTCTCTCTCTCCTCCTTTAAGACATTCCTTAAATCCTTCCACTTTGCGTCCTAATATCTCCTTATATGACCTGGTGTCAAATTTTGTATGATAATTAGTCCTATGAATTGTCTTAGGACCATTTACTACACTAAAGGTGCAAATAAATATAAGTTGTTGTTGTTATTATTGGGTCTAGCCCTGCCTTGCCCTACCTGACAGTCTGACCAAATATATGATAATGCTCTTAACCGTTCTAGTTCTGATTTAAAAAGGTAAAATGCTGGAAATACTCAGCAGATCTGACAGCAGTCTCTTCGGCGAAGGAAAAAGAATTAACGTTTCAGATCGATGACCCATCATAATGGTCCTTCTCCTCTTTAAACACCAACTAGTCGGTTCACTAATCCTAATTCGTCCGATCTGCCACTGCAGTGGTAGAGACTTTGCCTCTCCTTTGCTGTTCTGAGAGAGGTAATGAACTGAAAGCAAACCTTCATGGAGATGCCATTTGTGCAATCGCTCCCTGATCCCAAAGGGTAATCGAAAAAGCTCTAGAACAGAGGTGTTGAGTTTTTTTGGCTTTGCAGGCTACAGAGTGAAAACCATGGAGATTCTAGAGTGCATACGCAACTCAGATACTACTCCCCACAGAGTTTGCTTTGTCTAAGCTGACCTGAACCCCAGTGTATAAGCAGTTTCAGTTAGTAGCCTGGGCACAGTGCACCCTAGGTGAAAGTGTTCCTTGGCTGAACCTTGCCTGGGAATAAGGATGGAAACCTAACCACTGCTTTAGGCCTGAAAGGCATTACGATAACGTTACTACCTTCTGGCTTGATGCCTTCTGGCAACTGCCCACAAAAAAAAAATGCAAACCTGCTTTTTCAGATTCCCCACTGCTTCCTGCCTCGCCTCAGACCTTTCAATCTGTGTGCAGCTGACTGGGCACAAAACGCTATAGGAACTTCTTCAGACCACCTGTACTTGGGCATGGAATCATACGGCACAGAAAGAGGCCATTCAGCCCATCATGAATGTGATATTTAATTAACCTAATTAATGAAAGACACATCTAACTCATCCCACCCTGCCATTTGCTCTTTTCCCATAGCTCCTGTTCAATATGTCCAATTCCCTTTTGAAAATTACTATTGACTCTAAATTTACCAGTTTTTCAGAAAGTGTATTCCAGGTCATAATATCTTGTTGAGTAAAACAAATTCTCCTCATTTCCCCTCTAGAATTTTTTCCCCAATTACCTTTTATCTGTATCCAACTGGCAACCTGGAGAAAATTGGAAGTGGGGGATGTCATGTTACCCTGCCTACATCATTTGTAGACTGGGCTAAGTGTCAGGCTTGGGGCTCAATGAGAAGGCCCATCTCTGAGTCAGAAAATGGTGTGTATGAGCCCCATTCTAGAGTCTTCAACATATAATCTGGTTCCTCAGTGCAGTATTGAAATAGTACCATATCGTTGCAGAGCCTCCCCCTTCTTCAAAACAGGGATAAGCTAGTATCACAACAGTGCCCCCACTAAAAATACTCTTTGCTAAATAAGTTGCAGGGTTAACTGTCTCTTTGGATTGACATTGCAAGGGTGTGGAATCCAGAACATTCCTACCCTCCTCCCCCATTTCTCCACCACCACCCCACCACCTCCCCCGCATGCTGAACGGCAGCAAGAGTTACTGGCCTTGTGAATCAATGTCACATCCCAGAATAAAGCAGGAGGGTCAACTCTTGACTTTTGTCAAAGTCACCACCACTACCATCTTGCCACAGTCCAATGAATCAACTGACATAGTGAGTCTTTTTGGTGACACCATAGATGTGTTTCCAATCTATTCAATAAAGCTATCGCTGAATAAGGTTGATGACTTCAATTTGGATTTTGTAAAATTACAAGTCTTTGCCAAAGCACTGAAAACATTTCCCAGATGTTTCAGTAAGGAAACAACAACAAATTCTTGGTGGATATATAAATCAAACTATAGCATGGTGTCTTTTTAATGCTGGTGCAATATGGATCATGTCAGTGCAAACTACCCAGTACTGAAAGGACATAACTAAGGATCTGAATATAAAAGTATATCTAAAATAGCCTGATAACAACTTGGAGTCTCTCTCAACATCATATAGAAAGCAAGTATTAGTGAGGGGGGTGGGGAGCTATTCCATTTTATTTTGCTGTTAAACTGGTGGCATTTCATTGAACAGTAATGAGAGGTCTACCCTGTTTAC
Organism: Carcharodon carcharias; assembly: GCF_017639515.1. Taxonomy (NCBI): domain Eukaryota; kingdom Metazoa; phylum Chordata; class Chondrichthyes; order Lamniformes; family Lamnidae; genus Carcharodon; species Carcharodon carcharias. The sequence goes on from NC_054469.1 coordinate 185,711,776, forward strand.
TGCAACTTGTGATTAACTCTGGCACAGAATCACCACAGTAGCCTCTCAGCTTCACTGTAAATTTAATGTGAGCTATTGGCACAGACTGTATCCATTAGCTGCAGATCAGACACGCTTACCTTCAGTATTCTCGTACAGCAGGAATTCTGGGTTCCCATTAACAGGATGGTGAGTGTAATTTAACAGATATCTTCACGGTGTGGACATTTCTTTGGCTAGCACAGTGTTCAGCTGAGCTCCCTTACACGGAAACCTTTTCTCATCCAGACGGTGAGATACTGCTACCCACAGGCAGGCACCAGTGAGTCTCGCTGTCTCACTCCAATAAAAGGGCCAGTGAAGATATTTTTTGTCTTCTTCATCCAGTTGCTTACTGTGAAATGACTGAAGCTATAAGTGGCTCTGTCTCAGGGTATAATATAGGGAGATAGATGGGGGAAGAGAGAGAGAGAGCTGGGTGTAGCCTGAGATTCTGCGTCATCTGTTACACAATGCGAGCAACTGGCAGCTGCCTCACAGTACAGCAAGCTTCAGCTTTCCACAGCTGTTTATTTAGACAGTCCCAACTACTTAAATAGTTTCATAGATCACAAGTAGCCCATTCTGCACACATTGTTGTATAAGACCTATAATCAACATTGATCAGGTAAACAAAAATTCTTGCACACTTTATCTCTTTCTTTCTTTGCGACATCCATGGAAACTGCCAGTGACCATCTATTATTGACCAGATCTCAACTGCATTTCAATGTCCATTTGTAAATTATTCACTTGTCTTGGGTATTAATCTATCATTATTTTGTACAGTAGGGTTATAAAATGAAGATTCATGGTCTCTTTGTTGCCGAAGTAAAATAAACACTCGGATAGAAATTACCTCAGGCTGCCATGCAAGGTTAACAGATTGTCTACTATCCTTTCAGGCTGATATTATTTCACCAAAGATGCTGACGAAAGCTGCAATGGCAGCCACACAGAAGATTCTTACAGAGTTCATCAGCATAATTGGAGGAGTTTGTGGAATGTGTTTGATGTTTATTATCCATTTACCTGCATAATCATTTTATATTTGGTTTGATTTATGCAAATATTGGGATACTAAAACCAATCATTTTGAAACATTCATTGTGAGCTTTAAAACCATTGTTTGAAATGAATAGCTGTGAACTTATGAATTGATGAACAGTATTCCTTAAAGGTATAGGACCCCTTTGTGTCTTGTTACACAGCATGACTTCAGTGCAGACTGCTGTTTAAGCTCTGCCATTCACACCACCCCCACCCTCAACCACCCACCTCCACCTCCCACCCCACCCCATACAACCAGCCACAAAAACACCTGGCAAGGCAAGAGTCAGGTAAATACTCATTCTGTGCTCTTTCACTCAAAGCTTTTGCCTGGAAACAAGGGAGTTTAAATAAATGTTTTACATTTCCATGTTAATTTCAGACAACTTTGATGATGTCACCATGTTTGTGTCTCTGCAGTTTCTCACTAAGCCTGTGATGGTAAGTCTAGCTGAAATTTGTGGAAAATGGCTATGCATTTTGAATATAAATCAACTTTGCTTACAAAGAAAACTATCTCGAACTAGAATGTTTCAGGATCATTGGCTGACGGAAAATTCTACCAAGCTGTTGTGCACAGAGGTTATAGGCCGAAATGCACCTGATGATTTATTTTCCGTAAACCACAGGTCCCTGATGTATTATCGCTGTGTATTTGAAAAATATAAGAAGGTTGTCTCACCTGGGATGGTAAGCAATAAGCCAAACAAACTAAGCAGAGCACTAGTGAGGTGCAAAGGTCTTTGGCACTAGTGGAAGAATATCCTTATCATAAGCCAAGTGATTTATTTCCTGACTCACAGCTCCTGTCAGAAACTTAAGGACCTTATTCCTTGTTGCTGACATTGGCATTCAGTTCAACTACACTGACGGCCTGCTGATAACTCACTGTTAAACTATTGGCAACAACAACTTGCATCTGTACACCCCTATTACATAATAATATGTGCCAAGGTGCTTGGGAAAGAAAATTTGACATTGAGCCACAATGGGAGATATTAGGACATCTGACCAAAGGTTTGTCCAAGATGCAAGTTTTAAAGAGCATCTTAAAAGGGGGGAGAGAGAGAGGCGGAGAGATTTTAAGAAGGGAATTCCAAAATGATGATCCAATCAATTGAAGCCAAGCCCTTAATAATGGAGCGATGAGAATCGGGGATGCACAGCCAGCCAGAATTGGAGGAGAGCAGAGACCTCAAAGGGTTGTAGGACTGGAGATGGTTACAGGGATAGGGAAGTGCAAGGCCATAGTGGGATTTTAAAATAAGTAGAGAATTTTAAAACTGAGGTGTTGCGAGACTGGGAGCCAATGTAAGTCAGCGAGGGCAGGGTGAAAGATGACCGGGACTTGGTCCAAGTTAGGATACAGGGAGCAGAGTTCTGCTTGAGCTCAAGTCTATGGAAGGTTCATAATGACTGAGAAATGGTCCATCTGTAAACTTGAGCATTCTACTCAACACTCTATTCTAGGGTGGATTTGAATTCTTGGGCAGGAAAACTGTATCGGGGAGGGTATGTTTTCGATCCCTTTCCCACTCGGGAGTGTCTGTGGGAAACCGCAACCAATTTTACTTCCCAGTTTCATTTACATGTCTTGCTGCTCAAAATAGGCAGGCAGCAAGCTGGAGACTGCTCTGTAGCACCAAGGTAAGTTATGAGAGGGGATGATCAGAGCCGTTTCTTGAGTGGAAAGGGAAAGTGGGGAAACCTAGGGTAGCAGCAGCCCAGTTTTTTCTTCTGAGCCCTGCAGAACACCTGGTTGCACCAAGGGGAATTTTTGCCTTACCTTAGAAGGTCTCCTCTATTCTTTCCTGTCTGCAGACTATCAAAATGCTATCAGGTCCTAATGACTCCCCAGTTGGTTTGAATCCATGAGGCCCCAATCTACTTTTAGCAGGCACTTTGGCTGCCTAAAAAAAGGCAACTGTTTAAAATGGGAGATGCTGGAACCCTGCTGGAAAAGGGTGGCAGCCACGTCCTAGCCATTTTAATTGTGCTTCTGCTCCATTCTTGTCAGATGGAGTGTGTTGAAATTTCCTCTTTCTGCTCTTATGCTTCAAAATGAGCATCATATCCAGCAATCTTGGGTAAATTATTCTCTTTGGAGCAAATGTTCAACAAACTGGGCAGGAAGGCCTACTCCGATACTGACAATGTAAGGTAAGATCAGGTCATTTCTCATAGTTTACCTATTGTTTCTGTGAACTAATTTAGGGTTTTTGTTAAAGCTTCAGATCCTTATCAGGACCCCATGTTTGAATGACAGGTTTATAACAGCACTGCCAGGATCCATTAGGCGGCAAGTCTCCTGCTATCAGTCTTAGCCATGTTCATGTACAAACCCTCGCACATATTTGAAAAGTGTCACTTAGTTTGTTAAATAATGCACACAATTCTTCCTTAAGAGACAGAAAGCAGAAAAGTCTGACAATTTGTGACATCATTTATCACTCAGATGATTGAGAAAGCTGCCTTACTAAGATATTTTAGCAACCAGCCGATGCCAAAACTAATTTGCTCTGATTGTCTAAACATTCTATTACAGAATCACAGAATTTTAATGGCACAGAAAGAAGTTATTTGGCCCATTGTGTCTGCACCGGCTCTCCAAATGAGCATTATGATCTAGTGCCATTACTCTGCCTTTACCCCGTACCCCTGCACATTGTTTCTATTCAAATAATTATCTAATGTCCTCTTGAATGCCTTGATTGAACCTGCCTCCACCACACTTCCAGGCAGTGCATTCCAGACCCGAACCACTCGTTGAAAAAGTTTTTTCTCACATCACATTTGCTTCTTTTGCAAATAAATATTTTCTAAGTTCAAATAAACTTTAATAGATCAGCTCTTCAAAATAATGGGATATACTATGAACGAAAAGTAAGGTCTCTCTTCAGTTTTGTTACATTAAACAGGTTTAGTGTTAATCTGAGTGAAGTTGTAGACAGACAGCTAAGTTATTCCTGGCAGTGTCCCTGGTAACCAGCCTCTGTTCCTATAGATAACACAAAACAGATGATTTAATTCTTCAATGCAGTTCTCAATGTGCTGCTAAAATCATTTAATTCTTCATACCTGTCTGAAAGGCAATATCCCATAGAGAATGAAATAGTTGGGCCAAGTTTAACTTCAAAAATACTTTTTTTTCTCAATTTTGAAGAAGAAGATGTGAATGAAAGACTTACATTTATATAGCGCCTCTCATAATCTTAGTAATAGGCGAACAGGATTACAGCCAATGAAGTACTTTTGAAGTATAGTCACTATAGTAATGTAGAAAATGTGACACTAATTTGCACAGCTTCCACAGACAGCAATTAAATAAATGGCCAGATTACCTGTTTTAGGTATTGTTTGAGGAATAAATGTTGACTAGGAGACCAGCCCTGTTCTTCTTCAAATATTGCCATGGGATCTTTTATGCCCACCCATGAGGCAAACAGGACCTTGTTTGATGCCTTGTCTGGAAGACTGCACCTCCAACAGGACAGCATTCCCTGAGTACCGCACTGAAATGCCCAGTCTATGAATCCACCACCTTCTGGCTCAGAGGCAAGAATTCCACTGATTCATGTTTGGCGCTGTATGTAAAGATGCATTAGCTACCCGAAAATGGCTTTGGTAATTATCCTTTTAGGTAAAACAAAAAAAAGGCACTGTTTTGTGAGGAGGAAGAAATATACTCCGTAATTGTGTCATGGTATGCAACACTATTTTGTCTCAGATCATACAAAGCATTCCATAACATGGTGCTCTGCTCCTCCAACTAAAGGCATCCAAACAGTGCCTTGAAATGCTGGGACAGGCAGCACAGGGCTGTCAATATCATATATAGTTCGCGACTAAAATTTGGCCTGTGGGGCAGAATTTTATGCTGATCAGGCGCATGCCCAATGCAACCAGACGTGTAATTGCACAAAACGACGTTGGGCAATGTCCCAACGTCATCCTGCATTCGCGTGATATTTCAGTCAGCGAGCACGCACAAACGTCAGAAGCGCGCCCGCCAACAAGTAAGAGGGCAATTAAGCCCAAAGGTGCAATTGACTCCGATTTTCCATGGTCCATCCAACCTTAAGGTTGACGGGTGTGGGGGGGGCACAAATCAGCTGAGCGGACTTTCCATTTTTTATAAAATCTCATTCAAGGGCAGGATGAGGTTTCCATTGTTAAATAAAATAAAAATCTATTAGCAACATTTTTAATCATCTATATGTTCAGGCACCTGATTGTGATACATGGACATTTTTTCCTGATTTTCAAAACTTTGTTTCATGGTTTACGGGTCTGCAGCTCCCTGAGGCAGCTCTCTGCCTTCAGGGACCTTTCTCTCAGCGCTCGCCCGCACCTGCGCAAATGTCATCGCCCATCCTCCTCTTGCACCCAACTCGGCAGTGCTGAGCATTTCAGCGCATGTTTCATGCTGGCTGTCTGTTAATCAGCCAGTCAGCGTGAAATCAAAGTTGGAGGTGGGGGTGGGGGTGTGATCGCAGCTGGCGGTCCGTTTCCTGACTGCTCCTGGGCCTGCCAATCACGCCCACCCACCGAGCTGAAAATTCAGGCCCATGATTCGCACAGGGTCGCTAACTCTGTTTGGAATTTTTTCTTGAGTTTTCACCATATAATCTTCAACCTCCAACCATACCAACACACTCAAACAACCATTGTTCCCCATCCCCTATATTTCTATAATAAATGAGAGTGTTAAAAGAAAAGAAAAACACACGGGGCAGAATTTTTGTCCCATGGGTGGGCATGCGCCCGACCTGCACAGGAGCAAAATAGTGCACGATGATGTCGGGCGAGTGTCCTGATGTCATTGCACACTCTCACGATCTTTCAGTCAGCGGGTGCACGCGACAGGTAGCAGCAGCGCACCCGCCAACAATTAAGAGGCCTATTAAGGCCCTAAAGTAATCAATAAATTGTATTTTTCACTGCCCGCTCAACCATTCAGTTGGCAGGCGGGCGAATAGGCCAGGCCTGGCCTTTGCATTTTTAATGAAATGGGTGGGATGAGGTTTCCCACGGTGACTAAAAACACAATAAAAACTTTTTAACACCTTTTTTTTACATGTTCCGCTTCATGTGACTGAATCACATGTGGGGCCATGTTTATATCATTTGTAAAAAGTTTACAAGTTTATTTTTCATTTTAAAATCCTTCAGCTCCCTGAGGCAACTCTATGCCTTCAGAGAGCTTTCACTGAGTGCTCCCCCGCACATGTGCACACTTCAGCGCTCACACTCCACCTGCGCCCCACCCCCACCCCAGCAGCTCTGAGGTGCTTACCGTGCCTTTCACGCTGGCTGGCTGTTAATTGGCCAGCCAGTGTGAAATCACGGTTGGAGCTCAATTGCTGGCGGTGGTTGGTCTTGTGGCCTTTCCTGGGCCCACCTGCCACGCCAGTCCGACAAGGGGAAAATCCTCTCCACAATTTTCTTTTTAAAATTCTCATATGGACTGTCACAACATGAATGCATCATGGCAGCTTCCAGGGAATCTGATATGACCAGCATGAACCCTTCCTTGCGGTTGCACACCAGCTGACCACTGATGAAATGAAATGCTTTGCAGCTGACGAGTATAACTGGTTGATCCATGGGTTCTTGCGTTGACATGTTTATGCAGTCAATGGCACCCTGCACCAGTTGGAAGCTAGCTACAGATGAGAATTGAGTCCCCACTTGTTCTGGCACTATCAATAACAGCCTATTTATACAGCATCTTTAACAAAGTAAAATGTCCCAAGGAACTTCACAGGAGTGTTATCAAACAAAATCTGATACTGAGTCACTTCAGGAGATATTAGCACAAACGCTTGGCCAATGACATAGATTTTAAGAAGTTTCTCAAAGGAGAGAGGCTGTGAGGTTTACAGAGAGAGTTCCAGGGCTCATGTCCCTGGCAGCTGAAGGCATGGCAACTAATGGCAGGAATGCTTGAGATGAGAATTAGATAAGCACAGATATCTTGGAGGAGATTACAGAGGTAGGGAGCGGAGAGGCCATGGAGGATGAGAATTTTATAGTCAAGGCATTGCTTAACTTGGAGGCAATACAGGTCAATGAGATCCGGGGTGATAGTGAATGGGCCTTGATGCTTGTTAGAACATAGGAAACAGAGTTTTGGATGGCATCAAGTTAACAGAGGGTAGGGCTTTGGGGACTGGGCAGGAATACATTGGACTAGTCAAAGCTAGAGGCAGAAAAGGCATGGATGAGGGTTCAGTAGTGGATGAACTGAAGCAGAAGCAGAGTCAGACAAGGTTAGGGAAGTGGAAATAGGCAGTCTTAATGATGGACCTGATATATGGTTGAAAGATCATCTCGAGGTCAAATATCATACCAAGGTTGTAAACAATCTGGTTCAGCCTCCGACTACTACTAGACAGACGGATGGAGTCAGTGGTGAGGATACAGCATTTATGATGGGGATTGAACACAATGGCTTCAGTCTTCCCAATATTTAATTGGAGGGAATTTCTGCTCATGCAATGCTGGATGTCAGACAAGCAGTCTAACAATTTAGAAGTGGAGTGAGTGAGAGAGGTGGTAGTGATGTAGAGCTGGCTGTGATCATGTGATGATGCTGTGTTTTCAGACAAGGTGTAGCCATAGACAAGAAATATTATGGAGCCAAGAACAGAACCTGGGGGCACCAGAGAAAACAATCTGAGGAAATATTGCAGCTGATTCTCTAGCTATAACTGGATAGATAAGAATCGAGCCAGGCACACCGTAGCTCCACCTAACTGAAAGACAGTGGAGAAGTGCTGGAGGAACATGGTACGGCCAACCATGTCAAAGACTGCAGACAGGCTGAGAAAGATAGTTTATCTGTGTCACAGTTACATTGAATGTCACTTGTGACTTTGCTAAGATCCATTCTGGTATCATGGCAGAGACTAGAGGGAAGGAAATCTGCTTTCCTAACTAGTCTGGCCTACATGTGATCCTAGACCCATAGCAATGTGATTGACTCTTAACTGCCCTCTGAAATGACCTGGCAAGCTATCAGCTCAAGGGAAATTATGGATGGGCAACAAATGCCGGCCTTGCCAGATACGCCCACATCCCATGAAAGAATGAAAAAACCTGACTGGGGGGGTTCAAACATGGGGTTCTGGGAAAGACAGGCACAGACTTGGAAGGCAGAAACATATTCAACAACTTTGGAGAGAAAAGGGAGATTGATGATGAGGCAGTGATTTGCAAGGTTTGGTTTTTGAAGAGGTAAATGATGCCAGCAGTTTTGGGGAGAGGGGGACAGTACCTAAGCATAAAAAGCCTTTAACAATAGTAGTTAACATGGGAGCCAGGAAGAGTAGTTAGGTGGTCAGAATAGCTCTCAGCCCTGTCAAACAACCTAGCAATCTTCTTTGACAGGGCTGCAGATGTCTGTGACCACCTGACATGATGATCAGAAGCATTGCTCTTCTGAAAGGTAAAGAAACCTGAATCTGAAGGAAGCCGCATATGATTAAAGTTTCCACTTTTATTCTGAGTATTATTAATTTCCTCACTTAGGCGAGTATTGCCTTTGGCAAACTCAACCCCTCAGTTGCTTCATTCTCTAATATCCCTCTGCACAGCCCTTCACAGCATGCCCTTGCTGCTGTGGATGTTGATTGTCTCCCTCGCTGGTGTCCAATTAAAAGCAGCCATAACACCACCCAGCCTGGGTGTGAGCACCTCCAGACAGTACAAATAAATTGTTCATAACACCATACTCTCACCAGACTCTTTCCCAGAAGGAATTAAGAAAGCAACTGTGAGCACTGTGTATTAGTATCGGGCATTCCTAGCCTTTATCCACCGCATGCAGTGCCACTTAATCTCTTCTCCCTTTCAGTGCTGCATTTCTCGAGTTCTGGGAAACTCATGCTGGAAGCATTAATTTCAAAGAGCTGACAAAATCTGAGGCATGAAGCCTTATTTAAATATTATAACTACCACCCCACCTCTCCAGCACGGGTTACTGGCCTGCAACAGTTAAACAGAAAGTAGACACGCTTATAGGTCATTGGTGTCAGGTTTACCAGTTCCAACAATTTAACCCACTCCAACCAGTCCTGGAAAGGTGGTTAAAACAGGCCACTAAATTTGGATTTTAAAGATGGGAATGACAAAGGGAGATGTGGAGTTTTGAAATCTAGTGAAAAATTGGTTTGTGTGATGAATCTTGATTTCAACACAGTGAGGAGGAAGTGTGTATCGATCAGTTTTGTTTGCAGCTTCACATAAACAAGAGATACAATCGGTATTGATAAGATAGCAAGAGAAAAGAGAGGCTGTGTTGGAAGGAAAGAGGCCAAAGGAGAGGGGAATCGTTCAAAAGGTGATCAGTATATGAATGTATAGATGATGAGGATGCTGTGAGCAAGATAGACAATTCAGTACAAAAACAGAATTACCTGGAAAAACTCAGCAGGTCTGGCAGCATCGGCGGAGAAGAAAAGAGTTGACATTTCGAGTCCTCATGACCCTTCGACAGAACTCAAATTCAACTCAAATATAAACAATTCAGTGTTTGAAATACAAAGTGGTACTTGTAAAGGAGAAAGCAGCAACAACACACATATAACGGGAACAGGTTGAGGTGTGACTTTGAGGTCTTCAGAGTGGCATTCATTACATCACTTGGTGTTAATGGAAAGCTAAAGTCCTGTGAGACAGACTCTTTCATGAATTTTCATCCTCTCCTGTTATGAGTCAGCTGATCTAATCACTGACATCTGAACTCAATTACCATCCACAGATAAATCTATTCTTCACATGGCACATGAGGTTAGGATGCAACAAGGTTATACAGTAAGATCAAAGACTTATGTGTAGTAGTAATGACCTCTATCTTATTTACACTTCGTTAAAAAAAATCATAGGTCAGGTAGAGTTATGCTTCATACGGGAATTCTGTTCATTTGTAAAAGAGGCATTCATGTTGATTGTCGTTGTACATGGACATACATTGGTCTGCATTGTGGATGAAAAGCATTACTGCTTCCAACTCTACCTCTCACTGGTGCTTCAGCCCCTCCCCACCTCAGTAACCTCCTCCAGTTCTACAACCCTCCTCCACTTCCAAAATCCTCATCCACTTTTACAATCCTCCCCAACTCCACAACCCCACTCACCAACTCCAACAACCCACTCCAGCTTCACAACCCTCTTCCAGTTCTAGACCCTCCTGCAACTCAGGCCCCTCAGTGCCTGTCAAATGCTGCCTCAATGACAAGGGCAATCACTCTCACCTCACTTCTGGAATTTAGCTCTTTTGTCCATATTAGGACCAAGGCTGCAACGAGGTCTGGAGTTGAATGGTGCTGGCAGAACCAAAACTGTGCTTCAGTGAGTAAGTGCTGCTTGATAGCACTGTTGACTACTCCTTCCATCACTTTGTTGATGATTGAGAGTAGGCTGATGGAGTGGTAATTGGCCATATTGGATTTGTCCTTTTTTTTGTGCTCAGGACACACCAAGGTACTTTGTTAGGTAGATGCCTGTGTTGAAGCTATACTGGAACAGCTTAGTGTTATAGGCACAGCTAGTTCCAGAATAATTCTTCAGCGCTACAGCCAGGATATTTTTGAGGCTCATCGCCTTTCTTGTGTCCAGTGCACTCTGCCCTTTCTTGACATTATGCAGAGTGAATCAAATTGGCTGAAGACTGGCTCCTCCGATGACAGGGACCTCAGGAAAAGGTTGAGATATATCATCCACTCAACACTTATGGCTGAAGATGGTTATGAAAGCTTCAGCCTTGTCTTTAGCATGACTTGCTGGGACTCCACCATCATTGAACATAGGGACATTTATGACTCGATGTGGTAGGATTTGATCTAAGCTTTTAATTGTGGACTCTTAAAGGTGCCTATTGTATACAGCTTTTGCTGTTTAACATAATGCATGTAACATTGTAGCTTCACTTTATTTTCAGGTATGTCTGCATTTCAGAAAGCAGAAAATTGCACAGCTCAGGTTTTCCTGAGCCTACACGAAAATCCAGCCTGTTGTCTCCCTAGACTAGCCCCTCAGAAATCTTTCAAAGATGGGTACTGCCAAAGGACTGGGAGGAGAAGGGAAGAGAGAACTAATAAGTCCTTTACAACAAAAAAAAAGTTTTGATTTGCATACAAACAACTTTGAAAACATCAGTGCAGAATGTTCATAGACATGCTGTGTACAGTGAATACAGATGACTTAGAAACTTGCTAATTTGCTAAGTTTGTCTTTTCATGACTATTACTGAAAAGAGAAACATTTTTTTGCTGAAGCTTTTCATCTTGCACTCATCAGGACAATTTGCAAGAAAATGCCAATGTCATTTCTTTTATTCATTCACAGGATGTGGGCTTCGCTGGCTAGGCAGTATTTATTGCCCATCCCTAGTTGTCCTTGAGAAGGTGGTGGTGAGCTGCCTTCTTGAACCGCTGCAGTCGATGTGGTGTAGATACACCCACAGTGCTGTTAGGAAGGGAGTTCCAGGATTTTAACCCAGTGACAGTGAAGGAACAACGATATATTTCTAAGTCAAGATAGTGAGTGACTTGGAGGGGAACTTCTAGGTGGTGGTGTTCCCATCTATCTGCTGCCCTTGTCCTTCTAGATGGTAGTGGTCGTGGGTTTGGAAGGTGCTGTCTAAGGAGCCTTGGTGAATTCCTGCAATGCATCTTGTAGATGGTACATACTGTTGCTACTGTGCGTCGGTGGTGGAGGGGGCGAATGTTTGTGGATGTGGTGCCAATCAAGCGGGCCGCTTTGTCCTGGATTGTGTCAAGCTTCTTGAGTGTTGGGCGAGCTGCACTCATCCAGGCAAGTGGGGAGTATTCCATCACACTCCTGACTTGTGCCTTGTAGATGGTGGCTTTGGGGAGTCAAGAAGTGGGTTACTCGTCACACGATTCCTAGCCTCCAACCCGCTCTTGTAGCCACAGTATTTATATGGCTAGTCCAGTTCAGTTTCTTGTCAATGGTAACCCCCAGGATCTTGATAGTGGGGCATTCAGTGATGGTAATGCCAGTGAACATCAAGGGATGATTCTCTCTTGTTGGAGATGGTCATTACCTGACACTTGTGTGGTGCAAATGTTACTTGCCACTTGTCAGCCCAAGCCTGGATATTGTCCAGGTCTTGTTGCATTTGGACATGGACTGCTTCAGTATCTGAGTCATCGCAAATGGTGCTGAACATTGTGCAATCATCGGCGAACATCCCCACTTCTGACCTCATGATGGAAGGAAGGTCATTGATGAAGCAGCTGAAGATGGTTGGGCCAACGACACTACCCTGAGGAACTCCTGCAGTGATGTCCAGCAGCTGAGATAACTGACCGCCAATAACCACAACCATCTTCCTTTGTGCTAGGTATGACTCCAACCAATGGAGAGTTGTCCCCCTGATTCCCATTGACTCCAGTTTTGCTAGGGCTCCTTGATGCCACACTGTCAAATGTGGCCTTGATGTCAAGGGCAGTCACTTTCACCTCACCTCTGGCATTCAGCTCTTTTGTCCATGTTTGAACCAAGGTTGTAATGAGGTCGAGAGCTGAGGGGAGTCAGGGGAAACAACAAATTTATACTGTATGAGAAGAGAGTGCTGATTGGTTGGTAAGTAGAATCTGATTGGTAGAGGTGTTGCCATGGAGAATGCACAAGTTGATGGTGACTAACAGTTAACCGCCAAGCATTGTTTGAAATTTTAACCAGGCAGTTTGACTCTAATTGGTCAAAACATTGTCCAAGGGAATGAACCAGCAAATGCTGTCACTTATTTTGTTTAGCTGAAACTGGCTAAACATAACAGTGCGACAAGGAAATGAATCTGCAAAAATAGTTTGAACTGTTGTACTGTGAACTTCAGTGGAAAGAAGATGGGCCACGATGAAAAATCAACTATCAATTGGCTATTAGTCCATTTATGCTGCTGCCAGATATCAATTTCATCCCCTGAGCATTTAAAATAATAACACCACTCCCTACAGGGAGAGTGAAGGAGGCATAAGCAGCATGCATTGTATAACTGGTTCATCATTATTGGACAAACACATTAAAAACTTTTAGAATTTAAATCTGCTTTATTTCCTAAGATTTTTCCTAAACTTTTGTGTGGTTTCTTTCTTCATTCTAAAATTTTCCCTCATCCTTCCACATATGGATGTGGACACTGATATCAGGGTACAGTTCTATCAGTTACAGAAGTTACCTTTGTACCTCTCTGGACTAGCAACTCTTTGTGTAGGAGTTCAGAACATTAAGAGTCAGTAAATAATTTAACCAGGGGAGTCAGCATGTGCCAAGGCAAGTTTTGCACTGCTCTGACATCCCAAAGCTGCATAACTGCCAGGAATGGGTCAGGGATGGGAGCCTAGTTGATTTTTCCATTCCCTAGGCTAGGTGCCCTGATGTCAGTTATGGTGCCCACACTGAAACCTTGATGAGATTAATTGGACCACACATAAGTAATCAAATCTGGAATTGTCTGCTCTAAATGGGTCAGTTTTACATCCTTCAGGGCCCCCCAGAACCATTGGCATCCAACGTTTCCTATGGTCTCCATCTGCATCTCAGTGTAGTATTGGGACTCTATGAGAGGGATATTTAATTGCATGCCAAAGATGCCTCCTTGAGACTTCCTTCTGTGCCATGATAACTTATAGTCTAAAAAGTGGTCCTGACTTTCTAGCTGAGTTCTCTTAATCTCCTGCCCTAACTGTAGGGTAGATTGGCCAAATCGCAGACAAATGGCCCATTTAGTTATTTTTGTCATTTCTTCAGCAATTCGACCAATCTCCCACCAGAGCTGCAGCTGGAAATTGAGTAAATTCTTCCTCTCCCCAAGAAATTTCTAATGATCACACCAGTCTGCTGGGACACCATCAGGACCAGAATTACAGAATAGCCCTGCTTGCATGTATATACAAATGCACACACATGCATTGCACACACATGTACATATACACGCATTCACTCAGTGAATTTCCTACTGGGCACCATTGTGGGACCACCATCACCATAAGTGGTTCAGTGGTGCAAAGAGAAGGCCCATCTCTATCTTCTCAGGATCTCAAGGCATAGGGAATAAATGTGGTCTTACCAGTAGCACCTGTATCCTGGGAACAAATCATGGCTTAAAAAAACACACATATTTTTGCAAGCACAAATATGTAGATGTGCACAAGCACACATGGAAATACAAATACACAAACACACAAATACACATGCATAATCACACTTCTTTGCAATGCTTGCTACAATATAGGTGAAGGCTCACAACATCCTTAACAAAATTGAAATTAGATCACTACATATTGGCCAGCCACATTGCAACAAACAAATAAACCGCTCAAATAATTCTTAGTAAAATACTGATAAATGTATCAAACAGGCATGAGAAGAACACGATGTGCAGTATATTCTTGTACAATGCTTCTTTACAAATATGAGTATCTAATCTCGTAGCCCATGTTACTGAAAACAATCTAAATAGCTCACATGAAGGCAGTATTAAGGTAACAAACTAAACCTCAGAACAATCTTCTTTGCATCACATGGAGTAAACACAACTACCCTGTTATTACGCTGTTTATGTTACTAAGCCACTATTGTTATCCCAAAGGGTTAATTACAGGTCTAGAGAGTGGCCTCTTTTATTAAAGTAATGACAATGGATGCAAGGTAGTTTAGAAGTCAAAGTTGTTTTTCTCCTCTATTTTATGATCAATACTTCTGCTAATATATTAAAGGCTCTTAAAAATGAATATAAAGCAAATGATCCGAGATTTATAATCTGACACACAAGGTGTCTGTACTACATTACCCGAAGTGGCATCCATGTCTTCATGAACACGTCTGCACTTGAGCTGGTGCAACAGTCTGCAGCTGCCCTGCTAGCCGAGACTCTTGAGTTATTTATAGTGCTAAATTTATCCATTCCTCGTCATTTCCTCCTCACAATTTCAGCAAATGAAAGATAACTGGGGCTTCTGCTTCAGTGTTGCTTTATAATGCGAAGACCGTGAATATGAAAACAAAGTGTTTTTTTTCTCAGCTGGTGGCCATTGAGCTGCTTCAATAAAAGTGGCTGGAATTAAAGAGACAATTTTTCACTTTTTTGCTCCTGCAGAGCATCACATATCAGGGGATAAAGCTGACTTAGGGTGGAAACGGTCTAGATTTGCACAAAGCGCAGTAGCGGGTAGGAAAAGGGACACTTTGCCTGCCAGCCACAATGGCAACTTTTTGCGCCATATCTTCCCATTTCTGGTGTGTTCCGCTTCATTAATAACGTATTCCCGGGAAACATGCCAGGTCCCTCTCACCGTCACCTCAGGCCTTCAGTAATCCAGGCACCATATTTAAAGGATGCCCCTGCACAGAGCTCGCACTCTCTAAGGCATCGGAAGCTGTTGAAAAGTCATGGTCACCAAAGGGAGGGAACATGCTGCCCCCAAATTTAGCAATGCCTCTCTCAGGTGCCTACTGGAAGCTCTGGAAGGCTGCCATGAAGTCCTCTACCCCGCTCTGGGTAAAGGCCAGTGAGCAAGGTTACCAATCCAGCTCGGGAGGCAGTGGCAGCAGTGGTCAGCACCAATACCCTGCAAAAGAGGACACCCATCCAGTGCTGAAAGAGGATGAATGATCTCTTCCGTTCCGCCAGGGTAAGTCACTCTTATCATCACTCCCAACCCGCACACTCATAAACCCATCACACATCCACAAGGATCTCACTCACTGCCACTTCAAGGGACATCACCATTCACTCGCTCACACACACCTTCACCTGCCCTGCAGATCATGTCCTCATTCCGTCCATGGCACCACTCACCAACCACACATGCCAGGCATCCCTCTCATCTGACTTGGCAGGCATCCTGCTTACATTCTCTCCATCTATATTCATGCAGGACAAGCTGGCACACAACAAAAGGGAAAGGTTGCAGACTGGTGAAGGGATGATCAACATCAAGGTCCTCAAAGACTTTGAAAATAGAGTCATCCAGCTGGCTGGCCACAATCTGGACTGTTCCTGTGCTGACAGTGAGGTCAGCGGTGCTCAACCAAGTGACGATCCGCAGTGTAATATCCATCAGACAACCATGCTGTGATTGAGTTCCCCTGTTCCGCTGTCCCCTGCTATACACTAATTATCTCTCCTTCATTTCGCAGGCACATCTGGGAAGCAGCCAGGGAATCCATGACCCAGGTTCTCGACTTAAGCTCCAAAAACACCTCAGAAGAACAATCTAATGACACCTTAATTGAAGACCCATCACAGCGCTCATCCACGCATTCCACCAGCGCAGAGACACATACCTCGGTAGGACTTAGTTCTAAGTAGTTCTAAAGTAGCCTGGGGGTCACAATCTGATGAGCACTGTCTGATCCACAGCAGGCGACGGCAAGAACTTCCCAGGTTTCCAGCACTCAGAGGACAGCTGGAGGCCGGACATTTGCTGAGTCCGACTCAGATGAGGAGCCTCTGGACTCGGTCATACCTCAGTTGCTGGAGCTGCAAAGGCAAGATCGGGAACATTAGGAAGGGATGTCCACTACACTCCTCAGATTGCAAGGCACAATGGAGGAGTCTGTCCATCTGCAGTCTGAGGTGATAGTGCCAGTATGCCAACACACCAAGGTCAACACTGATAGGATGACGGCCGTCATAGAAACCTTGGTACAGGACTTCGCTCCTTAACTGCTACGCTGGCTGAACTCCAATGCTAATGCCATAGTTGGCCTCCAAAAGTGTCAACACAAGAGGAGTGCGGGGCAGCTTGACCTCCTTCAATCTTCCCCTTCTCCTCAAGGGGTCAACCAGGGGCTCTTATGCACCCATAGGGAGGACGATCAGCAGGTGTACACCCCGTGGCCATCCACCAAGATGACTCTGGGAGTGAACGGCCCACCCGAATCCCCTCTTCCTGTGACCTCAGCAGCTCCAGCTCCACAGGCTGAGGAGGGTGCCACTGCCACACAGCAGGACCCCAAAAGCAGGCCAGGATCCTCCAGGTCTTGGCCCTCCAGTGGATGCCCGTCAAGGTCATCACGGACAGGGTGTAGCAGTCAGCAAGTTGCATCCACCTCTGCTCTGGATTTCAGGGGAGCACCAAGATATAGAGGCAAAGTTAGGAAGGTTAAGAAGGTGGAATTGCACAGCCTGGGCATGGGTGTTAACCATTTGTACTTAATTCTCACAGTTGCAAATAAACTCCCAAGAATGTCTCCTTGCCTATGGCTCCTTGTTCTGATGAGCAGTGTTTGTACCACTCTGTTCCTACACAAGATAAAGGCAGACGCCTTAGTCCAGGGCCTCTTCCCTGTGCAGTGTGTAACCTTCAGACCAAAGTGATGGTCCAGCTTCACCCTCACTGGACACATTACTGATGCCTGCATCTCGATGTGGCTTGTCATTGTTGCCAAAATGTCTGGGCAGGTGTCACAGAGTTCCCTCATTCTCTCTGTGTGCTCTTAGTGCTATTGAGCTGGGGCTGGCCAGTCAGGAGCTGAAGGCGGACAAAGGATCAGATGCACTTAAAGTTTCCCCGCTACATCTCCATGATATGACCCTGATCACAGAGTGTAAGTGAGCTGCTCTCAGCCAGACAGTCACAGAAGATCTATGGAATGTCCTCACTGCATGTCGTCATCCTCCTCCTGTAATCTAGTGACTATTATGGCCTCCATTGTGTCTCCATGACATGAGCCTGAGCACTGAGGGTATGTGCGCTGCCATCAGCCACACAAGAGTCAAATGTTCACAGATGCAAAGTGAGGATATCAGGTCTGTTCTCACTGCATCTCGTCATCACCCTCCACGAATCTTACGGCTATGAGGACATCCCGAGCGCGCCTGCCTCGTCTGGCAAGTGCTATGGCCTCATCGCTGGCATCCTCCCCTTCGAGGACTTCATCACTGTCATCTCCTTTGATGTCCTCCTCATCAGAGGGGAGGTGAATCTCTTCCATCTCCTCCTCAGCCAGGTCTTTCCTCCCGTTGCAGCGCCAGGTTGTGTAGTGTGCAGCAAGCTATGATGATGCGCAACACCCTCTGGGGACTGTATTGCAGTGCTCCATCAGACCTGTTGAGACACTGGAATCTCATTTTTAAAATGCTTATCATTTGCTCCATTAAAGTCCGGGTTGCAGCATGATCCTGGTTATACCGTCTCTCTGCTGCAGTCTGAGGCCACCACATGGGCTTCATCAGTCATATCATCTATGTGTAACCCTTGTCCCCAAGGAGCCAACCCTGCAGCCTCTCTGGACACTGGAAGATGCCAGGGATCTGAGACCTGCTAAGGATGTCGGAGTTGTGGACACTCCCTGGGAATCGTGCGCAGACTTGTAGAATGCGTTCGTGGTAGTCGCAGACCAGCTGAACATTCAGCGAGTGGAAGCCCTTGAGGTTGACATAGTTGACTGCTTGTTGCCATGGAGATCTAGGTGCCACATGAGTGCAGTTGATGGTGCCCTGCACCTGTGGAAAATCAGAGGTCTGCACAAATCCCAGCACTCTTGCTTCCTAGCTTTCCTGATCCCGAACGAAATGCACTAAGTTCTGTGCCTTCGCGAAGATGGCGACCTCCTGGATACACGTGCATGAAGGCTTGTGAGATCCTGCAAGGTCACCTGTGGAGCCCTGGAAGAAGCCACTTAATTTTTAAAATTGAGTGTCGTGTTTCCTTTCAGGGACATTGGCAGTGGATGTGCTCCATGTCCCTGTAGCACCAAATCCTGCAGCAGGTGGCAGATGCAAAGGACCAGTTCCCTAAACCTGCACAGTCTTCGGCGACACTGGTTCTCAGTCATTTTCAGGAATTACAGGCACTGTCTAGAAACACTAGTGAGGTGCTTACAAGTGACAGCTCGCTGTGGGTCTTCAGCTCCGTGCACAGCAGGCCCTGCCTCCCCTTCATGTTGAGGGAGGTGCTCCTCCCTTTGCCGAGCCAAGCGCCTCCACCGCTCTCTTCTTCTGCTGCTCCGCTCCCTGTAAGCCTTGAGGCATTCTGCTAAATCACCAGGCTCCATGATCCTGATGTTCTGCTCCTGCAGGATCAAAGAGAGGGACGCGTGGGTTAGCAAAGGTGAGGTGGAACCTCTCAGTTAAGTCTGAAGGAGCATGCAGGAGGTGCTGGCCATCACTTGATGGTGCTCATTGGCTGTCTGAAATCCCATCCACCTCCACCCACTCTACTTGACCGATTGGCAGCACTTTCGGCCATTGGACTCTATGCTGTCCTCTCAGTTCAGGTGCAGGCATTCTCCTAACCTGCACTGCAACGTTGCTCTGTTAGCTTCAACCATAGTGAATACTGAACCAAATCTTAATAAAGACATCACAAGGCTGTGAGCACCTCCACCAGATACTGCGCCATGGCCACTTTTCACAAGTCACCCAACTGCTCTGCTGCCCACTAAAACACATATTAATTTGCAGTCTATGCCTGAGGGATGAAAAGTTCTGGAGTATTTGGTGGCACTTTCATGCTTTTGCATTGCTTGATTGGGCAGGAAAGCTTCAGAGGCCTGACTCCAAGCACGTCAATGGAGTGGCAGCTGAACAGTCTCAGCTGTGGAAGAATGCTCACTTTTGACAAACTTTTCCAAGTGCATGGCCACTTCCCCCACCCCCACCCACTCCTCAGCATGTACTTGAGTACTTCCTTCAATCTGTCTGTGCTGCCTTGCCCCCCACCCACCCAGTCTGACCCGCACTGGAGTGCTTGACCCGGCACCACGCTGAAAGCCAGCCGGGGAAAAGTTTGTTGCCTGTGCCTGCTATGAATATGCGGCGCCTCTTCCTTGATGTCCTACAGGCGATGCTCATGGGCGCTGCGCAAGTTTTCGTGCACTCACCTCCGAGTTCCCCTCGAAGTTCAGCTCGCCAGATGCATGCAGTTGTGAAGCACACCGTTCTGAAGTCACGCTAGTGTGGACAGTACATTTGATGTGGGGGGGATGATTCCAGTGAATAGGGCTTATAATTAGATGCAAATGTATTAAAATTATGTTCCTGATGTCTGGCAGTGGGAAACACGGCTCAGCGTTGACGAATGGAGTGGACAATTGCAAACTGGTTTCATGACAGCGTAAAACCAAATTATGGCTTTCTCACCATATTGTTTCCCTCCCCCACCCGCCATGACACCCGACACCAAAAGTTCCAGCCTTAGCCTGCAAATGTGAAATGGCTTATAGCGAGACAACAGTCCATTTTACATCCCCCTCCCCACCCTGATTTTCATTGAAATCAATGGAAACAGACATCGGGGAGAGATGTAAAACAGGCTGCTCATTCACTATCAGCTGGTTTACACTAGTGCACAGAGTAAAAACTACCCCCAGGAGCCCCAGAAGTTTTGGGCCTGGAGGACACCTTGCCCATTATTAAACCCATTCACTTTTGTGGCCATTTACAGACGAAAGTTGAGCAAGCTGCGTACCAGGCTCAACAGCCGCTGTGCCCCTTATTCCCCAAATTTCTAGCCTTTGGTAGAAAGTTGCACTCTTTGTTTCATTTTCCATGCGTTTCTTGAATAACTGCCAATATTAATGGACAAATATTTAATACGTTGAAGAAAAGAAGGAACAAATTTGTGATTCTGTAACTGTTTTTCACGCTGTCAGGATATTTACAAGCAATGAGGTGCTTTTGAAGTGTACTCACTGCTGTAATGTAAGAAACACAGCAGCCAATGTGCACATAGCAAGATGCCACAAACATCAATTAAATTAATTACCACATTATCCATTTTAGGTGTTGGTTTAGGGATAAATATTGCCCAAGAAAATGGACAGAACTGTCCTGCTCTTCTTCAATTAGTACCATGGGATAATTTACATCCACCGAAGAGTGTAGAATCTATTATAGTGTGACTATAAATCCCAAAGATAACTAAAGGTTACTCTCCAGGTACTACACATTTGCATAAATGGTCCCAGAAAATATTACGGTGCTGGTTTCTGAATGAAATTAATACGATGTTCTTCTGTTATTGACAGATGCACCATCCCTTTATATTAAATGGGCTAATCTAACCAGTTAAAATAGCACACAGAAGAACATAGATGCACAAAGCATTTGCCTACTGATATCAACAATTAACCTCTTACTTTTCTCACATACTCTCAGGTTTGGCAATTACCATCATTCTAATTAAGGACTCATGGACTAATATTACATTTTGGAACACAAAATGGCAACAAATCTTGCTTTATGAATTTTTTTATGTTGTAGTGCCAAAATCTATGGACAGTAGGAGCTTTTGATCATGCAGACCATGAAAGTGCAATTTTACTATTAACTGTAGAAAAGTGTCTACCCATCATAATATACCAATAATGATCATTTGAAGCTTCTGCAACAGCTGATGACCCCATTGGTCTCTGTTAATATTTGAAATATTTCAAAAGCCATGTGCAGGCCTGCATGTAAACAGCTGGAGGTAGCAAACCAAAAGCTTAATTTCAATGTCTTGGACCTGTGAGGAACAATTTTAATTATTGGCCAACTGTCCAGCCTAACCACTAGGCTGCCGTCCTTTGCTTTCTGGTGAGAGGGCTGGTTACATGCCATGAGCAAATTGTGTGTTCTGAATGAGAGTCACGCTGCATCAGAAAGAAAAGTGTTATATTGTTCAAAAAGAGTTAGGAACTATATTGTTATGTGCATGTATAAATAAATATCCAGGATGCCACATCACCCATTACTGCACTACAGTCTGTGTACCAAACTAACTATGTATCATTCTGCAGCACGTGATAGATGTGAGAAATACGCTCAACGTCAGCTCCAGTAACTTCATTAATAGTGTGATTATTTCAAATATCTGGGAGCTGCAAGACATAATAAAAAAAGGGAGATTATGGAGGAAATTTAATCCCAAAAACAGGATGATTTGGGTTGGGTGGGCAATGAATATTTTACAAACTTCAAAGCCGAACTTAATCTGCCTGAAAGCCAACCACTTCTGGTTTTAACAGAAGCAGTGTGGGTCGATCTTTGAAAGCTTACATGCCTCCATTTTTACAAACTTTCTTAACAAATTCAGCCTGGTTTCTCAGGCCTTCAGCAAGAATGTCTGGAGCTTATATTTCACCCCTCTCCTAATTTTACTCAGTTCTGTTGAAGGGTCATGAGGACTCAAAACGTCAACTTTGTTCTTCTCCGCCGATGCTGCCAGACCTGCTGAGTTTTTCCAGGTAATTCTGTTTTTATTCTAGATTCATAAGTACCTTTACAACACTGCTTGTGGACCAGGAGAAGCAGGAGTGTTTCTTCAGGCCTAATAAGCTTACGTGTAACAGCCCACCCCACCACCCGCCCCCCCCCACACCCCCCCACCACCCCCACCTTATGATCTGCCTGACCCTCAACTCCATGATCACTGATCCCCCAATTTCCCCCTAACCACCTGCATTCACTGACCTACCCGTGATCTTACCCTTGCAACCATCATCTGCTTCTCCTGCAGCCACCATCTACCTGGCCATGACCACCATCTCATCGCTCACAACCACCATCTCCACCCCAACTATGCTGTACCCACTACCACAACCTCACAGTCTCAACTGCAGTCTCTGCTCCCTGCAACCCCCAAACATCACAATCTCTCCTCACCCCACCCCACAACTAGAACTACCTGCTCCTCTGCTGTGTCCTTCAGCTACAGGCTTGCCCACTCACCCAACAGCCAGTCTGTCAATCAGTCATAAAAGAATAAAAGAGGACCTCAGTTCTTCTTGGCTGCAATGATTCTGGGCTCCTCTCGGGGCTGATTTTATATACTTCTCTTTTTGATTTTTTTTTCCATTTTATTGCTTCCTCTCCATGCACTTTTACATCTTTTCCGTAAATTAATTATTCAGAAACAGGAACACAAGCCATATTGTACACAAATAAAGATTAGTGTTACACAAGAGCTTTGCAGAATATATTGTAATGGCAAAATTGTTAGCATGAATGTAGCTAGCTCTAAAAATGAAAAAGCCAGGGTTATGCACAGTACATTAAACAAGCTATGATGCAGAAGTGAAAGCACTGCAGAAGGAAATTTCAACGGGTCAAATCAACCTGTCTTATCCCCACTGCTCTTATGTTTAAAGGAAAATCATACATTAAAATCTAAGCAGACACTAGGGATGTGCTACAGACCATCACATCATCATGAAAAGGTGGAAAATATGTGTTCTAGCTGGGAAGATAAAAAGGATATGCAAGAATAGAGAAGGTATTGTATTGGGAGATTTCAATCGACCAAATGAG
Organism: Carcharodon carcharias; assembly: GCF_017639515.1. Classification (NCBI taxonomy): domain Eukaryota; kingdom Metazoa; phylum Chordata; class Chondrichthyes; order Lamniformes; family Lamnidae; genus Carcharodon; species Carcharodon carcharias. The sequence continues at coordinate 185,735,114 of NC_054469.1, forward strand.
TAGGAGGAAACCCAAGTGCTTTAGAGTCAGAGTTGATATATGTAATGCATGATTGTTTCATGACCAAGTGCATCAAGGAAGCCATGACAGGCAGTTTTCATCTTGACCAGGTTTTTACTGAAGGACCTGACAGTGTATAAGAAGTGAAGTCTAGCATCCCTGGGACAATGGCTACAGAGTGATTAAGTTTAACATAACTTGAGATGCAGTTATGCCAGGTAAATATTTTGCTGACACTCCCAGCGTACGGCTCTGATGAAGGGTCACAAAGACTCGAAACATTAACTCTGCTTCTCTCTCCACAGATGCTGTCAGACCTGCTAAGTTTTCCAGCACTTTCTGCTTTTATTATACCTAAAAAACAGATTGGGCAGAATTCTCAGCTTGGCGGGCGGACACGTGCCCAGCCCGCTCGAGCGTTAAATAAAACGCGTTGACGTCAGCCGAGTGAACCGACGTCAACGCACACTCTTGCGATAGTTCACTAGGCGGGTGCGCGATGGAGACGGAGGCCAGTCTGTTGTTAATTAAGTGGCCAGTTAAGGCCCTTGAGACACCAATTGTCTCTGACTTTAAGTAGCCTGTGCAATTTTTAGGCCGTCGCACAGGCAAAACGGGCAGGCGGGCAAGCCACAATTTACAAAACCTCACCCACAGACGGGATAAGAGGGCTCAGTGGCCTTGTCAATACGATTAGTAAGGAGTGCAGGATATCACTTGCTGCTGATTGCAGCTTCATTTCTCTTCACAGCTGCATTCAGAGAATTTAAAGGCTTCATTTCAGAACTCAGTGTTGTTTTCCAGGCCCTCGAAGGATTCAGACCGTGTGGACCCTTCCAGGTATCAGACAGCCTTCCCTTACCCTGGTAATGGGGATTGTGGTCTCCGCTGGAGTCACCTCCTCCTCTGAGGAAGAGAGAGCCAGAAGGGAGAGGAGGCCAGGTGTCCCTATTCGGCTTCCAGGGGAGTGACCTGTGGGAGGAGAGGTGCAGGTACAAGGGGCGCAGGGCCAACAGGAAGTCCAGGGTGGAAGGGGCTGCAGAAGACACCAATATCCTGCTGCCAGGGTTTACAAGCGGCAATGCGGCTACCTCAATATGTCTGAGGTGCAGTGCCGAAGGAGGCTCCGGATCTCAAGGAAGACAGTGACCTCCATCTGTCAGAGGATCGGCCCTGAGATCAGCTCCGATTGTGTGAGTGCACACTCCATGCCAGTGGCGCTGAAGGTCAAGGTAACCCTCAACTTTTATGTCCCCGGCTCTTTCCAGGGGTCAGCAGGGGATCTTTGTGGAGTCTCCCAATCAGCTGTCCACAGTTGCACCAAGCTGGTGACAGATGCTCTATTCAGATGTGCAGTGACTTTCATTCACTACCGATCCTGGGTGGCGGTCGGCTTCCTGACCGCATGGCGCCTCTCCAGCTCCAGGGCCCCCTGCTCGTATCACAAGAGGATTAGGAGATGTGGAGGTGCCCCACCAGTCTGCGACCTCTCAGCATTGTTATGGGATGTTTTCTCCTGGAAGGACAGAGGAGAATCGATTAGTGTGCCCTCTATATGCAGCGCCATTGCAGCCTGGCCAACCCCACCTGAGGAATACCTCACAGGGCTCAGCCCATTCGTGACCCTGCAGCCACAAGACACTCAGTCCAAACAGCCAGGGCTCACCCCCTTACCCAGATGCTGCTTTAGTGACATTTTCCATTCACACTCTAACACCTCTGTGGTCCAAGGACGGGGGGGAGGGGTGGTGGTGTTGGGGGTGGGGGGGGGTGCGGGGGCAGCTCTTAACTGTTCTGCAAAGTGACCCATGCCAACATGGTACTCACCCTTCCAATCGCAGCAGATCATTGAAGCGCTTCCACACTGCACCCAAGTGTGCCTCACCACATTGTGGCTGCTGACCCTGGATGCCACCTTTTCCCAGGACTTTTTGGTGAGGTGGGGGGGGGGCCTCCTTCTCCTGTCCCTGGGACAAGGGTTTTTCTCCTCGCTGCCACCCCCTCCAGGAGGCCTGCGAGGCACCCGTCTGCAAAACACGGGGCTGATTGCCTCGCTAGCCTGCCGTCCCACCTGTGGTGTCCACCCGCTATGGATATTGTGAAAGGTGCTAAATAAGTGAAAGGTTTTCCTTCCTGTATGCAGTTGACAGGCCCACTCAATTCTATATCCATATCCAGTTTAGAAGAGGCAACTGGCACACTTCAAAGCTGGTTTCATTATTACCTGCTGTGACTGTTCCCACCACCTCTGCAATATTCACCCACGCACCCAGTGCTTTTTCATCGTTTTCATGAATAATGCTTGCAGGTGCAGCTTCAATTGTTGATGGTGGTCATTGTTCTCGGGTATGAGGCGCTCTTCTGCTGATGCAGTTGACAATCCACTGGCTTTTCTTTGCTGTGTGCAGAGCCAATGGTACAGGAAAATTGGAAGCAACGCTTGAGATGCTCAGTAGCCTAAAATGCAGCTATCAGTATACAGGTCATTTGGTCACATACGAAATACACACAAATCTGAGTAAATCTCTAGGGACATACAAATTAAGGGTCTGCCTCATAATCTAACTGGAACACCCAAGTGCGGTTCCAGTTGCTCAGTACATGGTACCCCACTGTAATTAAAAAAAAAATTTTTTGGGGTAACACTAACCTTGCAATAGGGCCACGCGTCTACTTTCACAGCTAGACTCATACGCCTATCCTGATCTGAGCAGATTGCCCCTCCTCCTATGAATCTGCCCTGTTTAAGATTTTGCTGGTGCCGGAAATCCTGAAAATGTGGCACAATTCCAGCATATTATGAGCCGTATGAGCTTTGAAGAAGGGTCATACAGACTCAAAACGTTAACTCTGCTTCTCTCTCCACAGATGCTGCCAGACCTGCTGAGTTTTTCCAGCATTTTCTGTTTTAATTTCAGATTTCCAGCATCCACAGTATTTTGCTCTCATCTTACTGTTTTTATGTGTTGGTTGTATGATAAATATTGTGGGATCACTGTGGAGAAGTCTCTTGTTCTTCCATGATATAATACAAAGGGATCTTTTATGTCCAGTTAATAGAGCAGAATTTATCATCGAGCACATAAAATATCCCATGGCATTATTGTATAAGACTGAACTTGTGATATGAAACCTCACTGTCTGTAAATCAGGATTACAATGTTGAGGCCCTCTCTTGGCAGTCACATTCACTTTCGTTATCAGGGCTTTATACTGAAACGTTTTCTTTGATGAGATAAATCCACTGAGATCCTCAGTACTGAATAATGACAGCTACCACGTCTGAAGAAATAGAATTAAGTGAAATAATTTGATTTATATTTTAAAAATAATCTTTAAACCAGTTTAGATTTTGGAATTTCTTTGGCTGCTCCAAAACACCAGCAATTGCCCTAGCCCTGAAACCAAAGGGGTTCTAAGCTCCAGTCTTTAGTAAAGCTTTCCTGCAGAAACTATTTGACTTCTTATACTGAAAAAGAATAAGGATATGTTATCCTTATGCTGCAATCTCAGGAATCAATAAAGAACAGCATATCTGATTAACCTTAACCATCTGGTGCCAGCCATGACTCAGTGGTAGCATTCTTGCCTCTGAGTCAGGAAGATTATGTGTTCAAGTCCCACTCCAGCAACATGAGCACTGATCTGGGCTGACGCTCCAGGGCAGTACCGAGGAAGTGCTGTCTTTTGGATGAGACATTAAACCAAGGCTCTATCTGCCCTCTCACATGAATGTAAAAGATCCCATGGCACCTTTTAAATGAAGAGCAGGGAAGTTATCCCCAGTGTCCTAGCTAATAGTTACCCTTCAAACAAAATGGCAAAAGAAAACTTCTGTCTCATTGCTGTTTGTGGGATCTCGCTATGTACAAAATGGCTGCCATATTTTTTACATTACATCAGTGACTACACTCCAAAAGTATTTAACTGACTGTAAAACACTTTGGATCAAGCAAGCAAGCATAAAGACAGCAGTTCATCACTGAGTGCATCTGATCACAGAGTGTGAACTTGGGAATTTGATGAATGACGGAATTTGGTGCATTGAGGGAGGATGGAAGCAATTAAATGGTTGGTGAGTATTTTGCTCATTTACCTTTCAAAAGTTGTGTAATTTATTAGTAGTTATAAGATTTTATTAGTATCAGTAAGGTTTACTAGTGTAATGAAACTCAAATACTTA